>NC_135573.1:257221305-258421305 GCF_965152235.1 Eretmochelys imbricata
TTCCACAGGTTGACTCTGTGTTGTGTGGAGAAATACTTTCTTATGTTTGTTTTAAACCTGCTGCCTATTAATTTCGTGGGGGGAGGGTCACCTAGTTCTTTCGTTTCTCATAGGCACATTGCTTTCTTCCTGCAACCAGTATGAAATCTTTTCTTTACAATGCGGAGTGGACACTCTCTAAAACCTTGCCTTTGTAATAGGATTGGTCAGTCATCCTTCCACCCACCTCTCTGTACAGAAGAACTTCCCAGACTGCTTTTCCCCACATGCTGCTGGTATCACTCTACTTTCAGTCTGTGTATTCTCTTGCTGAGGCATTGAGATAGCTGTCCAGATGTTCCCAGAATGCACAGACACAAACCAGATTGTAACTCATGGTTGTGGACTTAAAGATGCAGCAATGACACAGCGCAACAAAGCTGGCTGTATTTAATTCAGGACACTGACCTAATTAGAAAAGTACAATGATATTTGTGGTGTGACTGGATCCAAAATGGATACAGCACGTTTGGCTCCACGTGCTAAAAGTTTTGTGAAAATCAGATTTCTTTCAATTACACTAAAAATATCCACACAATGCCCCAAATAATCTTTACCACAGTTACTTTCATACTATGTCATTACAAGTCAAATGAAGAGACCATCCTCTCTCTTTAATGCAGAGTACTTCTGTTTGGGACTGGTACGATCGCTGCTGGAATACTGTGTCCAGTTCTGGCACCCATAATTCAAGAATGTTGATAAACTGGAGAAGGTTCAGAGAAGAGCCAAAAGAACGATTAAAGGATTAGAAAACCTGCCTTATAGTGACAACCTCAAGGAGCTCAATCTATATGTTAAGCTAAAGAGAAGATTAAGGGGTGACTGGATTGCAGTCTATAAATTCCTACATGGGGAACAAATATTTAATAATGGGCTCTTATCTAGCAGAGAAAGGTACAAGATGATCCAATGGTTAGAAGAAAAAGAGTACTTGTGGCACCTTAGAGACTAACCAATTTATTTGAGCATAAGTTGAAGCTAGGCAAATTCAGAAACAAGGCATAAATTTTTAAACGGTGAGAGTAATTAACCACTGGAATATTTTACCAAAGGTCAGGGTGGATTCTCTATCATTGATCATTTTTAAATCCAGATTGGATGCTTTTCCTAAAGATCTGTTCTGGGAATTATTTTGGGAAGTTCCATTGCCTGTGTTAAACTGTAGGTCAGACTAGAAGTAGATGATCGTAATAGTACCTTCTGGCCTTAGAATCCGTGAATCTACGAAAAGTAATTCCCATAGAAAAACCTAACTTTAAACAAAGACAGTGACTACATCAATCATGCATGTCAATAAGATTATACTGAAAAATCATCAGCTTCAAAACACCAGCTAAACAGATCTATTGGAATGCCCAGCAGAGCACGTTTGATATGCCATTTTGCCCTTATTAAATTCTAGAGACTTTTTCTTTGAAATTCTCTAGCATCTCTATGCTTTGGAGCAGGGATGTGAAATTTAGCAGGGAGTGGCCTTAGCATTAGGTACGTGCCTTTGCTACTCCCATGATTACTGGGAGTAATGAACTGCCCTAATTTGACCAAGTTATAAACTTCTGAAAGTCGGTTTGTACATGCTCAGAAGAGACTTGCTAGAGCAGTGATTTTTAACCTTTTCGCATTTGCAGACCCCCTAAAAAATTTCAAGTGGAAGTGTGGACCCCTTTGGAAATCTTAGACAGTCTGTGGACCTCCACGGATCCCCAGAGCACAGGTTGAAAACCATTGTGCTAAAGCTTGCTACCAGCTAAAGACCATGAAGATTCCATCTGCACTGAGCATGCTCCATCTTCTTGCAGCTCCTACCTGTTACAAGCAATGCATGTACCAGTCCCACAGCATGACTGAGCATGCTCCAGCCCAAGATGAGGGGTTTAGGATGACTTTTCCTGTAATTGCTGCTCCGGGCCAGAGTTGGGCCAGACACCAGAACTGAGAGCAGGGAGCCTGTCTCTCTTTGTACTCTCAATGACACCATGCTGGCATCCAAGCAGCATGGAGGAGGAAGCAGTCTGACTTAAATGCAGAGGGGACAAAGGCCGGGCCAGGAGAGAGGGAAAGAAATATACTGGGACAAGGAGTCTGGTTAGACTGGGACTAGAGAGCAGAGAAACTGACTGGGAGGGAGGAGGGGAAGGCTGGGACTGGAAGTGGAGGGAGAACACAGGGGAGGGGTGAATTATGACTAGGAGACAGCGTGGGAAACAGGGTGGGGGGAGGAGACATATGACAAGGGTATTGGAGTGGGGGGCGGGGGGGAAAACAGACTGCCTGGGCAAAAAGATTGGAAAAAGCAGTCCCAGGAGGGAGACAGTGTATGACAGCCAGCTGCGGGGAGGTGGGGAGAGATTGGACAAGGAGCCAGGAGGGGAAAACTGGGATGGGCTGGACAAGGAGACAGGGACTGGGTATAAGGGGGAGGAGAGGGAAAAGACTGGGAGTTGGACAGTGAACCTGGAGGGGGAACTAGGACTGGCTGGGCAAGGAGACTGGAACTGGGATGAGATACGTAAGGAGTGGCGACTGGGACAAAAAGCCAGAGGTGGGGAAGTGACAGGACAGGGACAGATAGCAGGGAATGGGGCAGAGGGGCTGGAAATGGACAGAAGAGTCTGTGACCACTAGAGAACACTCCCTTCCAGAGCTTAAAATGAAACCCAAGATTCCTGAATCTCACCACTCTTCACTTTCACAGATATTTGCCGACAACCACTGGAAAAGTGTTGCATCTCCTCCTCCTCTTGCACTGGTCCACATAGAGGAAGACAACCTACTATTGCTATCACTAAGTCAGTTAGTTCATGCGGCAAAGGTCCATGAAATGGATCTAAAAGTTCATATGCAGCTGACGACCCACAGGGGTGTCAATATGATGCTATATGACCATTTGTTTTCTCAGTTTGTTTTTTCAATAATCTAGGAACTAACAGCCACATTAAGGATGCAAAATTAAGCACTTAAAAAATTAGGAAATGCCAAAATTATTTATTTACATGATCACACCCTATTTTTTCCACAGGACCCCTACCCCAATCAGTGCAGAAGATGGGCAGTGCTCATTCAATGAGCAGCCACTCAATATTTTGTTTTCATCTCATTGTTCAGTGTGTAGTCCCATGTCTTGTTCACTGCACATTATTCAAACCCTGCTCTGAAGACAGAAGTATTAAATTCCTCATGGTCTTTTCTATAGTGCTCATCTCTATAGTATCCAAGTGATTCACAAATATTCATTAATCAGATCCACAAAACCCATGTGAGATGAGTGGGTATTATTATTCTCACTTTACCAATGGGGAGCTCAGGCACAGAGGGATTACGGACAACAGTATTCATTAATTTTAAGTGCCCAATTTGAGATGTCTACACCACATGATTTTTCAGAGTACTTAGCATTATATAGCACTTTTTGTATTCAAGCACAACTCCCACTCACTTCAGCTGCAGCTGAGAGTGCTCAGCACTTCTGCAAACCAGACCCCATGGTCTCAAGCTGGATAACCAGCAAATGAGGAACACACAATTTGTGACCACCTGCAAAAAGTTTGATTTCATTGGATTTGCCCAGCATCAAACAGGAAGTCTGGTAGAGCCAAGGACAGAATCCAATCTTCCAGGGCAGCATTTGACTGAGTTAAGCATCCTTCTTCCTTCTGCAATCCCCTGCCTTGTTCACCATACACCTTCAAACTTCTGTAACAAGTGAGGAGTGGGTTCAACAAACAGTCTCCTTTACTACACAACCCTGATTCATCCCCACAGCAGGTCCATCGGGTGCAGTGAATAAGGAAGAGTCTTGTGGAAAAGTCAATATGTGATCGTGTAATTAAAAACTATATTATATCATATAATGCATATGCACAAGGGGATTTCCTAACTTTTGAGTGCTCAACTTTGCAACCTTAATAACGTTCTTTTAACATAGCTTTGTGCATGTAATTCAAATATACTATACCCTTTTGCCTTGCCCCTCAGGCCAAAGTATATGGCAGCCCCTTTCAATACTGTTTTTTTTACCATGGCATACCGTACTGTTCCAATTTCCTCATTTCTGCCAGGCCCTACATATAGCATTACAACTGGTTTAAGCCTCGCTCATAAGAAACATTTTCCACATATACTTGTGTGAGCAAGCCAAGAAGCACTTCTACAGTATTGACAAAGCTTTGCACTACAGGAAAGCAAAAAAAGTACCTGTGGATTTGTCCATTTTTATGTAGGTAGTCCAGCCCCTCCAGCACCTCCTTTAGGGTTGTGGCTATACTAGGTTCATCCAGGACTCCATTCTTGTGTTCCCCTTTTGCCACTATGTGTTTAATGACATCCAAAACAGATCCTAGAGAGAAGACAAAAGTTAAACTTGTTCTTTAGCTTCAACTGGAAGGAATTATTCCATGTGATTAAATGCCATCTACACAGCCATCTTGTGGGTAAACCAAGGAAACCGGGAAAATAAGTGGAGGGGTTAGGGTTAGTAGCATCATAAAGCCAGTAGCACCCATTTTATGTCCAAACAAAAGGGTACCTTCTCCATTCCAAAGGGGATGCACTGAAAGGACTTTTACTTGCACTTTCTTCATGGTTTTACTGAAAGTGTTTAAGCCCCCCATTTTTATCTGGTCAGTGGTGGGGAAGGTCTTACAGATCCTCAGTAGTACAAACATACACCTCTAGCTTGACTGAAATGTTTGTCAAGAAGTCCAATACCAGGTAAATGCCTTACAGATCAAAGGGCACCTAGTTTGTCAGCTATTTGTAAGAGTTAAAGTTCATTCTGACATTAAAATCACAAAAGACTAGTTTGTCAGTTGAAACAGATACTGGAGCACAGATGTTGAGGAGGAGCTGTTTTGGCATTGATTCAACTTAAGAGTGGGGAAAGGAAATGGAGAATTGGGGAGGGAGGGAGTTGCCACTCTTCACAAACTAAAATTTGGTAGAATTTTATTTTCCAGTTTCTAAAGATACACTTGGTACACAGTTGCTAACATTGGTACTATTCCTAACACTTAATGGTGAACATCTCTTTAACAGATGGAGAAGATATGAATTTAAAACGTTGGTAACAAATTACTTCCTCACTATATACAGAATTGGAGTACAGTTTAAATCCTTCCGGAGATGGATCAATACAGCTCCTCTTCCTGAAGGGGTGTGAATTACATCATCCTAGATGACAAACCATGCTTTACAAACCAAATCAGCTCTTTGAATTGCACCCAGGAATAAATCGGGAATCAGTTCAGAGACTGCCTCTTCTTATACAACATTGTGACCTGCTGATGTGTTTGTGCCAACATTCTCTGTATTTTCATCTGGGGACTGGAAGGCCATATATTTGGTATTTACTACTCCCATTGGCCAGAGAGCCTGACCTTCAAGGCACAGTGTATAGCCTCTCTCTATTCTCATGGGCAAAACTGTGTTTAGCAGCTCAGTTTGGGGGCTGAGTATCTCCAACCCAGTTTTGTATTGTTTAACCCTTGTATATGCAACCGTAGGAAGCTGTAGTGATACAGGTATAAAACAAGATAACGTCAGCAATGGTGATGGGTTTTGGAAAGAATTAGCTTCGGACCACAGGTTTTCTATTTTAAGTCCCTGAGTATATACTTAGTCAAAGAACATTTCAGTACCAGTTTACTGAGTTGTAGGAGTTAGAGTTCATTCTGACTACCTTGTAATTAAAATTACAAAAGAAAACAGAACATGTTTCGACTTGTTAAAGAACAGTGAAAAGCCCAGAAGGGTTTAAAATTGGCATGTATTAAAAACACTAAGACTTAGTCATATGAAGTTTGATTACTAATGAATTTCAAGAACGTGCAGGTTAACGTTTCTAAGCAGACAGAAAGCAGAACCTGATGGGAAACACAGGTAAGAATTTTTTTTTTAAAAAGTGAGCACGCACGCACACACTTACACTTCTGCCGCTATAGACGCCCTATGAAATTCTGAGGGTTTTTTTTAAACTATAATTTAGGGGGAGGGTTTTTTTTTTTTTTTCCCAGAAATTTTGCATTATTTTGTTATCCATTTTATCCACATGGGGAGGGGAGGTTGGGTCCTGCCCCTCAGGCGTGGGAGACCTTGGGGGCGGAGGGAAGGGTTGCAGAGCAAATACTCCCTGCATTCACCCTGCAGTGGTGACTGCTGTCCCACGGAGCTGCGCTCGGCTCTCCACTCCAGACATTGCAGCCTGGCGCACAGGGGCACTGTGCTGTTCAGGGTTGGCACAGCCACCCCTCCATCATGACGGAGGTGCATACAAGCCAAATTTGAGTGTATAATCAGCCGAATGTGAGCTCCCAGTGTGACACTGAGGCCAAAGGGTTAAATCAATCCTTGGATGCGTAAAGAGAATCTTGGGTAGGAGCAGAGAGATCATTTTACCTCTGTGACCTGGAATACTGTGTCCAGTTCTGGCGCCCACAATTCAAGAAGCATGTTGATAAATAGGAGAGGGTTCAGAGAAGAGCCACAAGAATGGTTAAAGGATTAGAAAACATGTCTTACAGAGTTATTTTGGGGAAATTCTATGGCATGTTACACAGATGGTCAGACTGATTACAATGGTCCCTTGTGGCATTGGAATTTTTGACTCAAAGGAATATAACAACACTGAAAACAAGAGTTGTCAGGATCTGCGTCTGCACCTACTGCTTAAATGTTCTAGAGATCAGAACTCAACTATATTCAGTTTCCCCCCACATTCCTAGGACTGTAAAATGCATTTTATAATCAATATCAGAAGAAGTGTCTAAAGGTACGTCTGTTCTTAGCCAAAGGTCCCCTCTTACAGTAACAACCTGAGTTATAACACATGTCTACATTTTCTACAAGGAGAGCAACATTTATTGTGTGACAGTGAATGATTGAATGTGACTTATTTCTACTAAAGAAAATTCACAAAACACATACCAAAAAATCAGAGTATGTGCCTCTTCATTTTACCCCAGAATGGTTAGACTCTGAAGTTTTGTCTTTTAGATTCTGAGGTCTTCAGGACAAGGGACGTCTCTTTTGTACATTTTTGTATGACACTTAGCATAACGTGGCCTTGTTTGGGTTCTCTCAGTGCTACTGTAATGTACGTACTAGATTCTTAAGTTTGATTGGACAAAATGTTTGTATTTAGGAAATACCTGATGTGTGCATATACCTTGATGATCTCTATTTTAGAAGATAGCTTTGTGAGCATATCAGGCACAAAACTTCCACATAGACTGCTTGGTCCTTCCCCCTTAAATACACTTCTATCTGCAGGACCGAATGCAATAAGAAGTCCAATAAAAATATGGTGTTCGTGTTCTCATTTCATCCTCCTTCCACCGCCCACTCTGCCAGAAGACTTTGCAAAAAAGGTTTCCTTCTCCTGCAAGAAGTTCTGGAAAACACAGGGGCAGACCATACAGAGTATATACACACAGATTTTGACCATTAAAAAGGTTTAGGTAAGTTCAAGTTTATGTTTAACACAGAAAAACAGCAATTTTGTTTATAGAATAGCTACAGCCAACACAGATCCATGTAGTGTATAACTGGTACAAGGCTAGCTTGTCATTTTAAGTCTGCTAATGTATTTTTAGACTCCACTTTCAGGTGGGGATGTTTAGAACAATGGAGGAATTTGGAAGTGTTCTACAGAAACAACAAACAAAGGAGAAATACAAAGAGCTCTCTCAACCAATATTTAATGTCGCGGACCGCAGATAAGTGACTAAAATGCCCAGGGCTTAAATTCAGCTGATTTCAACCCCTTTGTAGTTTTTATAGCATGTTTGGGGATGGAGAGTTTGGGACCCTGGGAAATATAAGAATTTAAGCCCTGAAAATGTCACCTTCCTACTGAACTAAGTGTCATCCGAGTTATCCCCACCTTGTCTCTCTCATCCCCACTTAGTTTACTCAAAGAAAAACATGCTTTTATCACTGTCACCATAGCAGTGTAAGAGCTATGTTTATTCTACCTCATGCACCAACAAAATTGCTAGTTAAGCTCTGATTCCAGACCCTTGATTGCAACTACATATGACAACACTGGGTGATACAAAGAACTAAACTGAGCTGAGCTGCATTACCATACAAGATTCAGCCTGAAGTTAGAAATCTTACTCCTGACACGTTAGCTAAGCCAGTTTGATATGGAGTGACTAAGAAATAAAAGGATCATACGAAAGAAACTGACAAATCCAGAGCAAAGCCATTCCTGAGCAACTTGAACCAACTACAGTATACTTATTAGTCCAAGACCACTATTGCTTTAGGATTTAGACAGACTTCTCACTGTCACAGATGAATACTTATAAGATTCTTGTACGTTCAGAGGCCTTTTTACCTTTACGTGAAAGATCCTCCGTCACCTATGGAGTACTATCTTCCTATCTGGGCTACATATTTCTAAGTGTGAAATAAAATGGGCACATTCAATTATTTCATCAAAGTCAGTCCTATGGAAGATGGAGAAATGCTTTATAGGTTGGTCACAATACTTTTTTATATAGCACTATAGTTTGACACAGCTTCTTGGCACAACAGCATGCTCCCAATCCCAAGGGGCTGACAATCTAGAGCAGCGGTTCTCAAACTGTGGGTCGGGACACCAAAGTGGGTCATGACCCCATTTTAATGGGGGTCACCAGGGCTTGCTTAGATTTGCTGGGGCCCAAGGTCAAAGCCTGAGCCCGACTGCCCGGCGCCAAAGCCAGAGTCAGAGGGCTTCAGCCCTGGGTACGGGGCTCAGGTTACAGGCCCCAGCCTGGGGCTGAAGCCCTTGGGCTTCAACTTGGGTCCCACTCAGGGCGGTGCGGCTTGGCCGGACTCAGGCTTCAGTCCCTCCTCCTGGGGTCATGTAGTAATTTTTGTTGTCAGAAGGGGGTCACAGTGCAATGAAGTTTGAAAACCCCTGTTCTAGGGGCACAAATGGGAACAGCACATTACACCAAGCCCCTTGTGATCATAGCTCTAAAGGTTCATAAAACTGGTAAGCTGTAAGATGCTCTTTGAAAGAGACAGAAGAAGCTTGGCAAATGTTGAAAGGAAGGCTATTCCAAGTGTTCAGGGCAACATGTAAAGTAGCACAAAGTCAGGAGTGGGCACCCAGCAACTGGAGTCTAAATTTAATCCACTGAAATGTTAAGCATGGGTAGAGAGGAAGCTCTGATGAAGAACCATCAATGGATCAGAGTCAAAGACTATAGGATTCCAATACAAAGAGAGGAAATATGCTGTTAAAACAGCATTTTACTGGAAACTGTAATATGAAAAAATGCAACAAATGAGTGTTTCAGTGCATCAAATGCCTGCAAAATAGTATACAAAAAGCTGGTGCAACATACTATGCACTGCGATAAGATGTTCAGAATTACTGTTTATTCCCCTTGAATTCAAAACCTTCACTATCATTTAGCACCAAACACAACCCATCAACAACTATATGATCTCTATTAAGTACACTCCCACGGTGCGAATTATACTGTAATTAAAAGTTAAGTGGTTTTCTGTTCAAACTTCCATGCTTCATAATTAGCTTTGAAAGATACAAATGCACCAGAGTTTGCAATACTTTCTAACAATAGGTGGTCTTGGAGAGGTCTGCTTTGTAGTACATAGATTTTTTTTTCCCCACAGCAGATAATACGGCCTCCAGCCATTACAGGTCAAGTCCAGCACAAGCAAAGCAAATGATTTATTGGGATCCCAACATCCCAGGTTAGCTCTGGAACTGTTCAACTTAGAAGAGAGACAACTAAGTGGTGGAGGGGATATGAATCATGAATGGTGTGGAGAACGTGAATACGGAGGTGTTATTTACTCCTTCCCATAACAAGAACCGGGATCTCCTGAAGAAGTTGATAGGCAGCAGATTTAAAAACAAACAAAAGGAAGCCGTTCTTCACAGAACGCACAGTCAACTTCTGGGTCTCCTTGTCAGGAGACGTTGTGAAGGCCAAAAGTACAGTAACTCCCCACTTAACGTCCTCTCGCTTAACATTGTTTTGATGTTACGTCCCTGCTCCATTACAGAACATGCTCGTTGAAAGTTGTAACATCGTTTGGCCGCCTGCTTTGCCCACAGCTGGCAGCCCCCCCATCAGTTCCCCTACGCCGCCACCCCCATGGCCTCCTGCCTGCCAGCGGACCACCGCCTTCCCCCTGCTCCCCCCACCTCCTGCCTGCAGCAATCAGCTGTCTTGCAGCATTCAGGAGGATGGGGGGAGGAGCAGAGACACAGGGAGAAGCGAGGACATGGCATGCAGCCTCCTGACTGCCGCAAACCAGCTGACTACGGTGGGCAGGAGCTGTGCGCCACGTCCTCACTCCTCCCCCAAGCCTCCTGAAGCCGCAAACCAGCTGATGGCCACAGACAGGAGGCTGGCGGGAGAGGGGAGGAGCAAGGACATGAGGTGCATAGTAAAGGGGGAGGAGATGGGGGGGAGAAGAGGTGGGTTACGGGTGGGGGCTTGGGAAGCGGTAGAGGTTAAGTGGGGAGTTACTATATTAAATTGTTTCTTTAAAATTGTTTAAAAAACTTATACCAGTATTAAATTGCTTGTTTAAAATGTATATAATGCCTTTTATCTGGCAAAAAAAAAAGTTTCTGTAGAACCTAACCCCCCCATTTACATTAATTCTTATCTAGTCACACTTAGCAGTAGCGAACAATTTAAAGAGCATCATTATCAGCTCTAAGAATTACATCTACTTGAACTTATCAGCCTCTGACTACCTCGGAGAAATAAACCTCAGAAACATAGATAGATGCTTGGCATTACAGAGTTGAGACAGAATCAGATAAAATAGGGAGATCAACACACTAGACACACCAAACAGTGTCCAGAGAACAGAAGAAAACATTTGAATAAGTTCCAAGTTCGTGGATCTGACAATTTAGTCTTGTCACCACAGACAAGATGTCACTGCAAATGGAAGAAATCTCTTCCTCGAAATTGGCCCTTTTTCTCCAGACTGTGGACCATCTGCATAGAGGTGTAGGTACACAAAAAGCAAGATTAAGACTAGCAGAAGGGAAAAGGGAATAGGTGATGAAAAAGATGACAGATGGTACAGTGTATTCTATTAGGGCTTTTTGTAATTTCCCTCTTGTCTTTTTAACTTGATCTTTTATATTTAACATATTTGAACTGGACCTATCAAAATGCAAACATGCCTCACACAGAGCAAACATATGGATCTTATCAGATACCCTCTTCCTTTCCCCACCCCATGCCCAAATGTCAACTGTTGTAACTCATTAGTTACTTAACTGGACCCATTTGTTGCATCACTCCACCACATTTGATTATAAATCCTTGGTGATGGAGACTGTTTTCTGTGAAGTACTCTCCGGGACACTATTCATGATTACAGAATAATTCAAATTAAACAAAGATTTCTTAAGGTTTGTTTGTCCATTGATCTTAATTGCTGGTCATTTGGAAGCCTTGCAAGTTGTTAGATCAGTGATTTTTCCAAATAGATTAAATTCCTGAAACGTGACGGAAGCTCAGAGTGCATGACCAGCTCACAGAGTTTCAATACCTCAAAGACTTGCACAATTTAAAAATACATTGGGAGGCTTCTCATGCTGTAGGCTGGAGTGGTAAGAATCGCTCTCCACAGTAGAGCTGTCACAGACAGCTGTTTGATGAGCGTCTTCTGTCACAGGTTCAAATGACGCTTCTTAACTGTGAGCACATTAAAGGAGCTAGCAGATTTGCAAATCAGAGAAGATCTAAGAACAAGGATTACGGCTCCTCGTCTTAACGAACGAGCAAGCCACACAATTTACAGAGCAGAACCGCCAGCAGTTAACTTAGAAAAGGCATAGTTAAAAGTCATGACATGGATGTGTTAGACGGGCCAAATGCAAATCTGCCCCATTTTAGAAATATTGGACACTGCTGATTGCTTTGGAGCAATGTTGCTGCATAAAGGCCAGAATTTCAAGTCTGAATGATTAAAGTAGGTACCTAAGAAAAAGTGGCTTATTACAGGTACAGAGCACCTGCAGCTTCCACTGAACTCAATACCAGCAGCAGATACTCAGCAACTCTGAGAGGAAGGCCACTTGTTTAAGTGACTACATTTCAAAACTGGGTGCCAAAAGTGTTGGCCTAATTGCCCGGAAGAGATTAAACCCTACCAGTGTAGTCAGTTGCCTGTGTATTATCAAAAGAGAATGCTAAAACGTAAATAGGTTTTAGACTGTTCCCCTTTAGGATTATTTCTACAGCAGTTGCATTACCGCTCCTTTAAGATTTCAGCAGTACTGGTGCCCCAAGATTAAGAGATTAATCTGTACAGATGTAAATCAGAAAAGAAGTCCCAGTCCTTGCATTCATACTTTGTCTTATTTGTGGGACAAAGTAATGAGGAGCCTGAAGCAGGCTAAAGTTAAGTCAATTTCAACCTGAAAAACAGGTCAGTGGAGATTGATGCTGTTGAAAAAGGAAGCAACAAGAGTGTGTGTTATGTAGAGTCAGTCATCTACTGTTCCAACTAAAAAGCCCATGCTAGGGGCTGTGGGAAAAAGGGAAGAAACTCCTCTGGGAAAGCAACTCTGGGAACTGAGCCTTGCTTGTTAATATGAGTACAGAAATAATACTTCAGAAGACCTCTCACCCAGGAAGCTTTACATTAATCAATTTTCAAAAACAAGCATAAGATAGCTTCAATTACTACGATTTTTATAGTTTGTTATATTTTCCTATTTTTGGTGTGTTTACATGAATCTTCACATAGCAAAGAGGGATGGGAAGGACAGAAAAATGACTATACTAGGGGAACAGTGACTATATAAAGTGCTCTCAAATGCACAAAATGAAACAAATAATTTTCTCCTCCAATCTTTCAGTTACAGTACTGTGAGTTGCTACTTGTAACAGTAGCAAACAAGTGTTCATACAGAGGCACCATTTTAAATGTGATTGTATTCCTTTAACTTTGGGAAAATAAAAAGGGAATATTTGCAGTGATTTCAGCATCTTTAGCTGCAGATTTGGGGGGGATGCGGGGCGGGGGAGAGAGAAGAGATGGTACAATGGGGAAAGGGCACATTTAACGCCAACCACTTCCCATACTTTTTCCATATGGTTTAGGGTAGATGAAAATAGTACCACTCACCTCCACTAAGTAACTTCATCACTAGCCAGAGCTCGTCTTTCACCACAAATGATGTGTAGTAAGATACAATGTTAGGATGATGGCATTGACTCATGGCTTGAATTTCTTTCTGCAGAGAGGAAAAAAAAAAAGTTATTTTTTAAATGCCTGTTAAATAATCACCATCTACTACTAGTTTATATCAAGACAGGGTGTTCATGAGGCGAAAATAACTCTTGGGAGACAATAGTGAAGATCCAGAAATGTAACAGTTATGTTTGATCTGCTCAGATCAAACTTTGAAATTTTTTCTGAATACAGGATTAAGCTATCTAGTCCTGGCTAGTAAAGAACAAGGTGGAGGACCTCCAGTTACAAGGGTCAAGGGCAACACCCTGGCAAGAACCCAAGCCCCTACTACCGAACTTAGCTAAGATGAAAGGGGAGGTGGCTTCTGGGACTTCTACCAGGTTGTTCCCCCTAGAATTTGCATAGTGGCTCCATCTATCAACCTCTGGTTAATAGGCGTTTCTTCCTTATACACACTATAAAACTTTCAATGCTACTATTGCATTTTGAATCAGTAGAGAATATGGTAGAGCACTTAAAAAAATTATGAGAAGGAGGAATTCTTCAGAGGATATTATTTCCAGAAGTCAGGGCTGGGCTGCACAGTAAAAAAAACAAAAAAAAACCAAACGTTTGTCACACGCTTGTGTGAATGTTGAGGAAGAAAAAAGTCACATGCACAACATATGCAATCAAAAAAACTGTCAGCTATTTGATTTGTAACATAGGGGGACTAACAAATGTTCCGTTCCTCACACGAGGTGGTGAGGCCATGAATAATTAATGCATGCAACAGCCCTTTCCTTTCAATGCAATTGACCTGTGCAATATTAGAGGTGAGAAAAAACTACTAACAAAAGCAGAGCTTCTTCCCCCAACCTCAATAACCCTCATCTTCTATTCTAATCTCTCATTGGCTATGTAAGGGCTTCTCTTGTGTCCACAGAGGATATCAATATCCTTGGAGGCTTGGCGCACACAATTGTTTTAACTGATCATTGTAAATCACAATGGGCATTGTGGTTAAAAATGCTTCCTCTCATAACTGAAACCAATACAACGTGTACAATAGCTCTGTTAGAGCAATAGAAATGCAGCACAATTGCTGAAGAGCTGTATTTAACAGCCAGGAACCTTGTTTTATAAGCACACTGGATGGGGAGAGGGAGAAATGTGAAAGACTATCCAAAATCCATGTGTATTTATTGCATCCTCGGTTTACAATAATTTTCCGATATCCTCCAGAAATAAATAAGGTTTAAAGAGTGATTTTAAGTGAAGCGACTTCGGAGTACATTGCTAGACAAGGACAGCAGAAGGGAAAGCTGCTACCACCAATGCCCATGCCTTGTGACCCTAGTCACAGAGCAGAGTAATAAGGAGAAAGGCCCTATTTAACCTGTGATATTGCATACTCCACAATATTAGGCTTCCACCGCAATTTTGACAGTGGGAGCCCCCACTCTCAGCTCCAGGCGGCTGAGAGTGGAAAATCACGGAAAAGTAACAATGGACTTTATTACCACAAATAATAAAGTCCATTATGACTTTTCCACAATTTTCCATGGCTTGTCTGCAACTCAGCCAATCTTTTGACAATCATCCTGCAGTTCAGGTAAGGCCTTAGTCATGAGTGAATTACACTTGCCATTTGTCATGTTCCTTTTCACTCCTTCCTTCACCTTGGGGAATCCTATGCAGCCACCTGATATCAAGTATCAAGAGGCAGAAACTAGGAGAGCTGCAGAAATGAGTTTCGCACAGTCCTTCTCCTGGAAGCAGATTCCCATTGCCCTATATTCAGTCTTTGTGGCTATTTTAACTTCAGGTAGAACCTTAAGCTGCATCTTGCCAAAGGTTTCTCAAACTTCAGGTAAAGATAGGACCAGGTACATTTATCTGAACACCCTGAACTAGTTGAAGCTATCTTGAACAGAGACATTTCTGATTTATAAATTGGGAAACAGTATTTAAAAGTGTTGCCTGTTTAGGTATTGAGGATGAAACACTGACAAAAACATGTTTGAAGACATGCAAGAGTCTTGAAAAAGGCACATTTCCCATGAATTGGGTATTAAAATATCCACATTGCCAGACTCCAAAAGCTTGTATCCAGAGATCAGCTCTAACTGCTCTGATGCCTTCTCATTAAGTGCCATGATGAATACCTTAACCACATCTCTCTACAGTAAATTGAGCATTTGGAAGCTTCTGAAACTCCAATAAAACTACTACAAACTATAATTTAGAATCATAATAGATACTGAATAGACACCTTATGTAAAAAAAGTCAAACGCATCAATGGAAGACCTGGAATAGCATTTTGTTCATTTTGAAAGTGGTCTACTCACCCACTGATGTCTGATTCAGATTTGAGTTAACTGGAGTGGAGATGTGGGAGGCTGGCAGACCAAACACCTGACCCACCAACTGAATTTGACTGCAGGCATATGTAAATATGTTAAACGCACTTTCCTCTGGAAGAATTTTGCTCCTTAAAACACTGAGCACAGGATCCTGGTAAATTTAGTTTTCCTTCCTACACATTAACTCAATGGACACAGTATGGGGGAAAAGCACTGTGCTTACACACAAATACCTCTGATTTCAGAGAAAACCAGGATGCTGTTTACTTACTGAAAAGTCAAAACCAATGCAAAACAAATCTATTCCAATGTTGCAAACCTTATTTGGGTGGCTCAGTCAAGCCACCAGAAGATCTGCGATAAGCAAAAGTAGGTTCAGATGCAGCCTACGCCACTGCCCTGAGTATTGAGGGGAAGAGTTCTCCTCCTTTAGTTGAAATAAAGGCATGCGTTAACTTTTAGAAAACCTCCTTGGTTTTGCTCCATAAAGCATTTATACATAACTGTCTCAGAAGTCACAAAAAGCCACAGCCCTTCAACTTTTCTATTTATTAATTCTAACGTTTAAGTTGAGGCTATGAATTGATAGCATGAATGCACATTTTTTAAAAGAAATCTTAAATCCTTCTTCCCTGTATCCTAATCAAACTGGATAAAAGCAGGATATGAAAAAAGGAAGGACAGATATAGAAGCCAGGAACTGTTTTAATCAGAGTTATCAAAAATTAGCCCGTGAAACTCATTACAAGATATTAGAGCAAAAAGCTTGGAAGGATTTAAAAAGCATTAGATATTTATATAGAAAACAAGAACATCCACACCTACATTAGTAAGGATTAAACAAACAATTTGGAAAGAATATAAGTCTTCATGCTTCAGGGGTTAAGTCAATCTAAAGGGATGGGAAGAAACTGCTCCTATGGGCAAGTCATTGCACATATGCCCACTTTGGCATGTTTTGCACCTTCCTCTGAAGATGCTAGTACTGGCCACTCTCGAAGACTGGATACTAGACTAGGTGGACCACTGGGCTGATCCGGTGTGGCAATTCACATGTTCCTATATGTTACTCTGCTATTAACTCACAGCATGGTCTTGAGAAAAATCACTCAACATCTGCTTCCATTCTCCTCAGCTGCAAACTCAGGACCACACTTGTGTTGTCAGGATTGATGTTTGTAAAGTCCACTGAAGATATAAAGGAGTAAACGCAAGAATACTAAGAGGGTCTTCCAGCTGGTCAATCTCAACCTCTATGCGCCCGCTGCCACCTCCTATGTCAACTACATTGTCGCATCCTTCCTTTTGACTACCAGTATTGTTCACCACACTGACAGAAATTTATATAGATTTACATGTACACTCTGAATCAACTTAAATTACACAAGTTAATGCCTTGTAAATAATTATTATGGGAATTTTCTTTAATATGCCATTTTGACTGGATCAACAGAACAGGGGCAAGTGGATTGCAGTTTTCTTTTAGAAGCCAGGCTTCCACAGTCCCTCAGGAATTGATGTCCAAACTAAACTATAACATGTTCTGACATCAATCAGTAGAGAAATTAAGACTGCTCAGCTTCAGTTCTGATGCTCGTGTACTGAGGAATGATATGGCGAGGACTGCAGTAGCCTTAAGGCTTCCATTTTCTGTTAGTTAAGGTCCCACCACATGAGATATTTAAATCAGTCACATACCAACTGTGGTTATTTGGTATGTCAAGTTATATATTTACATTTCAGAATCTGAAATGCTTTGAGGGTTTTGTAACTTCCCTCCAGTCACCCAATTTAAGGGATATTTCCAGTTTCTAGAAACTATCAGAAAATAAGAGTCCCAGTAAGGAAATGGACAATGATGACACATCTGTGCTGACCCTACTGGATCAGTCTGCTGCTTTGATTCTAGCCACCATCTGGTATTGTTAACCCACCTGTGGGACACAGGAATTGGCCTACCAGACCAGATGTTTATCTAGTCCAGTATCCTGCCTGACAGTAGCCAATGTCAGAGCCTTCAAAAGACGGCATAAGAAACCCAATAATGGGCAATTATAGGACAGTCTGCCCATAGGGGAAATTTTTTGACTAAGCCCAGGCAGTTAAAGCAATTGGTTATGCCTTAAGGGATTATAATTTCTCATGCCTTAACCTTGGATATTCTTATCCATGTGTCTGATTTTTTTAAAAAAATCTTTCACAGCTCTTGATCTCAGTATTTTGTGGCAGAAAATGCCACAGGTTAATTTTGTGCAGTGTAAAGATATATTTTATCAGGTTTAAACTTCTTCAAAATCACTGCAATTGACTATCTGATTGCTTTAGTATTATAAGAAGAGGTAAACGGGCAACCCAGTTTACATTTTTCTTTGCTATTGATTATTTCTAGTCTGTCATGTCCAGTCTACTCCAACACCTTGCTGAACGAGACAGACCCAGCCATTTCAGTCTCTTCACATGGAAGCCATTCCATGTCTCTAATCATTTGTCACCTATTTCTAAACCTATTCTATTTCTCTGATCTGCAACCTAGAAATCCACGGAATCACTCTCTGAAAGTCATGACAGGCAGCTGCTGCTTCCACCCAGTAGGAACCCTATTTGGAGTTCCACAAGCTTAACGATTTCCCCTCAGTTGTTCAACATTTAGACTAACTATTAGAGGGCATTAAGCAGACAATCCATTTCACCCAGCTATCCCAATATCGGGGGGTGGGGGGGGTGAGGAACACGACCAAACAACTGGATGAAAGTTAACTGGCTTACATTTAACCTAAGGAAGATGGAGATGCTGGTGAGTATAGAGGAATAATTAAGGCCTTCTTGACTGTTAGCTCTTCCGAACAAGAATGTGCCTTTTTACTGTTTGTACAAGGTCTGAGATATGGAGGACACTAGTAGAAACAGTTAGAATCCATGACCATTCCCTCAGGATAGCCATCACTGTGATAGACAAGGAGATGCCTGCTCCAGGAGCCACGCAACTCAGCTCTGCACTTGGAAACCAGGTTGTATCATTGGCCAGAAATGCCTATTCCACCTCAAAATGGCAACACTGCACCCATTCCTGGAGGGCAAAGGCCTTGTTACTGTTAATCGCTCTGCACCACACCATGAATGCTATGATCAACAGGGACAATGAAGCTGGAGGATACAAGGTGCAGCACAGGAGGTGGAGGAAAGACATTCACAGTGAACAATGTCCAGCTTGAAATTCTCTGCAGCAGGAAACGGTAACCTTTAATAAAACTGTCAAAAGCACCTAAGTCACTTAACAGCCAAAGCCCCATTCACCTTCAGTTATGCCTAGACTCCTAGGTCACTTTTGAAAATAAGACATAGGCTCAGACTTAGGTGTTTTTGAAAACTGTACCCAATTTTTCTTTGCAAATACAATGGTGGACAAGACACTGCTTGACCTTTCCCCTACACACATTTCTTCCACAAGTACTGTGGCAAAAGGTGATTTGAAAAACCATGAAGAATTACCCTGAAATCCTCTGGCAATATATGCTCTAAGTGCAAAGCCTCCAACCCTGCTGGGGAAAGTGAGACACAGAGGTGGCCGTGATTTCTCCACAACCATGCAGAACAGCAGAAGAACAGGAAACAGGCCCCAGGTGCCCTGGTTTCATTCCCGGATATCGCCACAGACTTCTAGTAATGGCTTTGCTCCCGTGTATTTTCTTTGTGGCAGTTATCACCTTCTGCTAAATAGCCATGGTGTCCTTCTGTAACTTGGTGCATATTTCCATACTAATCCCTAGCATGGTACAATTGGTATTCTAAAATTAACACAGCTACAATGTATGAAAATATATTCTATTGCCTTCATCTAGAAGCACACATCTGTTAATTATAAAACACATGACTGTTACAAACAGCTTCCAAAACACCACATGGTGAGGGTTACACCAGGACACCAACATGTCTCAAATGTATTTTGAGACATGAGAATCAAGGTCAAGTACCTTCAACTAGCCAAGTAATACCACTTGTCTTGCTTAGCCACCTTTCTCCTGAAAGGATCCGCCAAGAGCAAGGATCTCTCCCAGCCTCCCTTCCACTTAACCCATTTTCAAAACCCTGTGTCACACCCGCCAGCTGCTACAGCCTAAATCAGTGGTTCTCAAACTTTTGTATTGCTGACCCCTTTTAAACCCCTCTGAGTGTGACCCCCCCTTATAAATGAAAAACACTTTTAAAAATATTTAGCACTATTATAAATGCTGGAGGCGAAGTGGAGGCTGACAGCTCGCAATCCCCCATGTAATAACCTCGCAACCCCATGAAGGGTCACGACCCACAGTTTGAGAATCCCTGGCCTAAATAAAGCTCCTTCCAGAGTTCATGGTCTTCAGCTTGATTCAGCTGACAGTGCTAGAGAGCGCAACATAAGATTTCTCCCTACTCCTCTCCCCCACAATCCTAGGACTCCGCATGTTAGTTCTACAGAAGTCCCCGCCCCCTACTAGCAAGAGTTTGAAACAAATCTCATTATTAACAGGGGAAACATTTCACCACCCAAAATGAGGATATAGCCCAGAAGTGGGCAAACTACGGCCTGCGGGCCACATCCAGCCCGCGGGACTGTCCTGCCCACCCTGAGCTCCTAGCTGGGGAGGCTAGCCCCCAGCCCCTCCCCTGCTGTCCCCCCTTCCCCTGCAGCCTCAGCGCTTTGGCCCGCCACTCCTGCTGGGCAGGGTGGCAGCGTGGCTGGCACCGGCAGGGCTGTGAGCTCCTGCTGCTCTGAGCAGCATGATATGGGGCCCGAGGGGGGGGGAGAGGGGTTGGATAAGGCGCAGGGGGTACTGGGGGCAGTCAGAGCACAGGGAGTGGTTGAATGGGGCGGAGGTTCTGGGGGGATGGCAGTCAAGGAGCAGGGTGCATTGGATAGGTGTGAGAGTCCCGGGGAGGGCTGTCAGGGGGGAAGTCAGGGGACAGGGAGCAGTTGGGTCAGGGATTCTGAGGGGGGCAGTCAGGGGGTGGGAGGGGTCGGGAGTCAGGCTGTTTGGGGAGGCACAGCCTTCCTTATTCAGCCCTCCATACAGTTTTGCAACACCGATGTGGCCCTCGGGACAAAAAGTTTGCCTACCCTGGTATAGCCCCTCAGATCTATGCAATTTTAGCCCCTTGACCAAACAAAGTGGGGATAAATATTTCCTACCTCACCCCAAAACAATAATCCCCCCAAAACGTCCACTGGTCTGAAGTGCTGTAGGGAATTAGAGTTGACTGAGCCCCGTATGTCATTTTCTGTCCCAGCTCTTGATGAGTGGGCAGCGTTTTATTACACAAAAGCAAGGATTTTGCTGCCAGGGGACAGAATGGAATGTTTGCTGTAAGCTGACTATTATGCTTGGAGTCCCTGATCAGCACAACAGAGGGATAATGGATCTAGTAAAACACACTAGTTTATGTTTCTAATGGCATGATATAGGGGTGTACCATACACCAGTGACAATTTCTGGCATTTCTTTTTTAAAATATTTATTCTTGGATTCCATTTTGGCCTTCATCAAAACAAGGTTTTAAAAAAACCCATAAATATAAGGATGAATATTGCAGAACTAGACAGGTTTCATAAAAGCTATTAGAATGATGGCAAAATGCACACAGAGAAATTTAAAAAAGACTAGGATTCTCTACCTTTGAAAACTGAGGAATAAGGGAACTTGATAAAGCTACACAAAATACAAAAATGTTTGGTTCATCCACTGGGCAGGGGCAATGCCATCCTTTGTGCAGCGCATGGAACAAGGGAGCCCCTGAACTTGATTGAGGCCTCCAGTGCTAATGCAACAGAAATAATTGTTGATTTATATCACAGTCATGCTCAATGGCCCAAACCAAGACAGGGGACCCATCATGCTGAGTTGCTGTACAAACTTGAAAGAATAGTCCAAGTACCAAAGAGCTTAGAGTTTAACAATAGAACAGATGAAAGGTGGAGACAGGTATAACACAACAAATAAGCGAGCATGGCTAAAATAAAGTCAGGCTTATATTTTCACCCAACTAGAGACACTTTAAAGGGTCATGGTTTTCAGAGGATACTGAGCACCACCTTCTGAACAAATCATGTGTCTCCAGTGGGGTGGCAAAAAACACTAATCAGTTCTGACCATTCAGGCCTCGCTGCGTTAAACAGAAACGGACCATCCTCACACATGCTATTTCATTGCCATGACTGAGCAACAGAGAACTCGACCATATTTTATTCTGATATTAACATAAGAGATTTATTGTTCTCAGTTGGGAAATCAATATTTCTTTTGTTATCTCATGCCCCTTTTGTTCTTGGCCAAATTACTGACACAACCACATTTGAGCAGCAGACACTTCAAGTGCATGGCTGTTTTCATTGGCAGTATCAAAATTAATGTCCATCGGACCCCCTTTAATACATATTTTATTGATTATAATGATCAATTCACTTGGCTTTAGCACTAAAGAAGGTACATCTTCACACAATGCACAGTCAACCTGTGGAACTCATTGCCAGGGGATGTTGTGAAGGTCAAAAGTATAACAGGGTCCAACAGAGAATTACATAAGTTCATGGAGGACAGGTCCATCAATGGCTATTAGCCAAAATGGTCAGGGATGCAACCCCATGCTCTGAGTGTCCATAAGCCTTCAATTGCCAGCAGCAAGGACTGGATGACTGGGGATGTATCACTCAAAATTTCCCTGTTCTGTTCATTCCCTCTGAAGCATGTGACACGGGCCACTGTTGACAGACAGGATACTGGGCAAGATGGACCATAGGTCCGACCCAGTATGGCTGTTCTTATGTTCTGATGTAACCTGTAAGAGTCTACTTTTCAGTTTACTGGTGCAGAAAGACACCCTTTGATTCCTGTCTTTAACCCAAGTATCTGCCCCAGAGATTATTCCTGTATGTTTTATTTTTAAAATGATCATGGTTTAGAGTCATCCTAAAGCATGACTTGACATTTCTTCTTCACAGCAGCCTGTAATCAAGCCTGCAGAAGGGGCCAGCACTAAATCATGTCACATAATTGGGACTTCATGAGAGAAGAAAGCAGCGATTCATTGCAGTCCTATTCATTATGAGATAAAATGGAGGTATTTTGAAGAATGGGTCAGCTGGAGATTAAGATATGTAATTAGTGGACATTTTTATCTAAAATTACATGCCAAGTCTCTACTGCAGAGCTTTCTGAATATAAGCCTTTTAGCTGAAATTGGCAATTACTCAAATACTGATCTCAGTTTTAGTTTGTGGTAAAGCAGTTAGGAATATAGTGAGGACCGGGGACCACAAACTACACAGAAGGCATTAAAATTGTGACAGGATATGTTGCCAAGAGGAAAGATCATGATTGTGGGAGGGAAGAGAGATCCGGATCCCCCTAGACTAGCTAGAGCCATAATGGTGTTTAGACACACTTGGTCAGAGACAGGGCTTAAAGCTCCTACAGATATGTTAAAAACAACTGCACTTGTATAGCACATTTTCTCCTCTCTACAAGTACAGATTTACAACACTTGAGAGTCTGACAAGTATTGTAACCGCTTAATAGATGACAACCGGAGCTCAGAATTTGAAGTGTTTTGCCCAAATTTGTACAGTAAGAGCTAGAAACAGAACCCAGGAGTTTTTGGCTCCCAATCCTGTGTTCTAACCACCAGCCACCAAACCACATTGCCTGTTAGTTCTCTTCATGATGATGCTTCTCTGTTGTCTGATGATTAATAAGGCTACCATTACTGGCTGTCAGGACCCAAAGGGAGGGAAATTCTGGCCAGTATTTAAGTTATAATTAACCCCCCCAAAAAGGAGAATAGCTGGTACAGAAGGGAATGTGCCTGGCTAGAAAGCGAGCCCACCACCATGCACACTACAGCAAAGAGGGAATAACCATGAATTATAACAGCAGCCTGACAGAATCAGCAGTTAAAATATTAAAGGGATTTTGGTAAGCCAGCATGTAACGGGAGTAATGTAATGCAATGCTACTGCTACATCTGTCCTGAACAGAGTTGGTGTTATTTACAGGGCTACTAGCTGCCACAAAAGCTGCTACTAGTCGAGAATGAGAGAATGTGAAGGCCTGGGGGGAAGTGAAGGAATGTATTCACATACAAGTAATGAATCCCACAGTATTTCCTACAAGAGTAATTATGTCCCTCTCATTTTGGTTCAGATTGTAGAGCCCTCAAAAAACACTGGCTGAGTCCTTACTCATGTGCATTTAGTCCCATCCAAATGAATGGGACTACATGAGTAAATGCTCCGTGTGAATAACGCCTCCATAATTTGACCCGCTGGGTCTTTGGTCACACATTGTGTCCTACACTTGGGATCTTATGGGGGGGTGCGTCTTTAAACCATGCAACCACAAAGGGGGAGGGAAGGCTCATCATCCTCAAGATCATAACTTTCCAAGAAGGGTTGTTTAAAGGAATCTCAGAACTGAGCAGGAGATTATGCTAACTAGAGTAGTTTTCCCAAACAAAAATTTATATAATTGTGTACCAGGAGTTCATCCATGCTGGTCTGACATTTCTCGAGATTGATCCGTTTAATTGCCACCTTCTCTTTTTTCGGGATACAATAGGCTGCTTGCACCACAGCTGTTGCTCCACTCCCTGGAGGGAAAGAGAAAGAGAAATAATTAACACCAGCTCTTGTAGGACTGTTGCAGGAAGGTAGAGAATTTGGAGAAACCAATATTACAAATCCTGGTGACTGCTAATTGCAAAACCAGGTGAAGGCTTGAGGAATCCAATTCCCTTAAAAAGGGAAAGTTCTACCATACTAAGTTCTGCACAGCTCAGCAAGCCAAATAGAATGCATCTATTGAAGCACAAGGTTAGCAGAACAGAAACAATGCAGATCTTTATGAGAGATCATCAGAACTGGGCAAGCTAAATCTTGCTCTTACTCAGACAGCCCCACTGAAGTCAACAGGACTATTTGGGTGAATGAGAAGAGCAGGATTTGACCCTTGTGGATTGACTGGGGGGAAGGGGAGGAGTAACATGACTAAAATAAGTTATTAACCTGATGCATCTATTCTAATTTTTCAAAAACAAACTGTACCATCTGTTTTGCTACCAACACAGGTTATAACTAAAAAACATTGGAAAGAGTCTAAATAGCTTTTCACATTTCCCTCAGTTTGGAGATCAAGATGCATTAATTGGCTTCATTTGGATCCATTCTTCAGGTGTTCAACTCCAGGTCTCTCAGACTAGCACAATACCGCAGCGTCCAACTCATTTTCCTTCTATCCTTAAAACTAGCATCAGCTTTCCCCTTTTCCAGCTTTCAGCCATTTTCCCTCTCCACCAAGGTCCCAAAAGAGATGGGGATCCCGGGTTGCGAAGGCAGGGATAGCTCTCTGTATCTTTCTCCCATAACTGTTGCTCTGTGCAACGAAACAGCAGGAAGTCAGGAAGAAAGCAGAGAAAGTCCGCAGCTGCTGACTGCCCAGCGGTGGGAGAGAACTGTCTACCAGCAGAGGAAGGCCAAGAAGTTACGAATGGCCTTCAGTCATCTCAACTCTGCCCCTGGGAGAAATCCATTGGTAAAAAAGGACACTTGGCATCTGCAATTTAAAAGAAGCTTCCAAAAGGCCTCAGCTATGCCATTTATTATTTACACACCTCCTTTCCCAAGCTAAGTCATCCTAGTGTTTGCAATCTCTCTTCCCACAAAGCTGCATTCCGAGGCCCTCAGATGCACACACCCCCGATCGCTTTTAATTGCCCATTTCTGGATCATTGCTATTCCTACCATGTCTAAGAAAAGGCAACAATGCAGCATTGGAGGAGAAGATACAAACTCAAGCTAATGACTCTGTTCTAAACACTATCTAGCAACATTGTCATTCACAAAGATAATGCACATAGCTCCCAAACCTTTACGAAATTTTATCAGGCTGGCAGATAGGGAGGAAGAGGCACTGGTGTTAATTTTTCCAGTTTGCTTGGCTCCTTCATTGCAGACAGAAGAGCTAGAAGTTTCTATTTTTAATATCACAAAATCCACCCCATCATTCTGTGACACAGTTCAAGCACAGTTGGCTTGGTCACCCTCCATTTTTACTTATTTTAATTAATAAGGTTAGAAAGAGAACGGGGGAGAGCTTGACAGTCCAATTTTTAAACAAAGGCTGTTGAAGCTGTACACAAATGGCTAACATCAATATTTTCCTTACAGCAAGTCTTATAAACGAGAAACAAATCTTTAAATAAAAGCATTGGTGGAGAACGAAGAGGTCGGAACACAACCCTGAGGATTTAGAGGGACAGCTGTGATCAAAGTTTGACAAATAAAAGCTCAAAGACCCAACCCAATGATGTCACTCTTCAGATCCTCTTCCAGTATCTAGCAGACCGGAAATGCGAGATCCCCGTTTTCTTTATGTGGTGAGGTACGTGTACTCTGTACAGTGGGTACACTTTGCTAGCGGAGTCCCTTAACTTAAGACAGCAAGGCAGTCTTCTTTTTTTCCCTAAGGTCCAAATTTCTTGGTCAAGGTCTAGTAAAGGCCCAGACTCCAGAGAAAATAATTTTAAAAATCCCACCCAAAAATGATGAGTAAATAAAAAGATTTTGGGGTCCGTTCAAAAGGTCTGGCAGTCTGGATTTGACCCACAGTCTGCCTATTGACAACCACTGGTTACAGTCTAAAGGCACACAATCTAAAAGAGGTGGAATGCAGAACACAAGAGTCTATGGTCATTACAGCTGGACTGTATCATGCAGCAGCTGACTTCTGAGAAGTTTTGAGGAAGAGGGTCATATATTTCCAGGCATTCATTAATTCACAGACTGTTCCTAGCACAGAGGGCAACACGAAAGCTGCCAGGAAAGGCTTGGGTGGAGCACGGGTAGAGGGGGAAGGGTAAGAAGAACTGCTGTATTAACAGGACTGCCTATCATCCAGTGCTTCAAAAATGAAGCTGTGGAACAGAATCAGGGGATGAACTTGGCGGAGGGGGCATGGAGAATCTGCGCAGACAGTCAGGAAAGAGGAAACATGCTTAGAGATTCAGGAGAGGAAGACCATGATAGCTGTGGCTTTGGCTGGACTAAAGGGAGAAGGGATGTGAGGGTGGGGAGCGCTTAGGAGTTGGATGCAGGAATTAAGAGGAGAAAATTAGCTGTGTGACAGGCTTGCAAGACATAACCACTGTGTTAAAACTGGACATGATTACTATGCCTGCATGGTACCGTGCTCAGTTATATTCATGCTGAATTCTTATGGGACTCCTTACCCCTGAGGAGTCTTGGTCAGGTTTACTGGGAGGGGGAGGGGGGGTTGTTTTTTTAAGTCTACTTCTTCAGATTTTAGGACTCTGCTCTTCTTGAGAAGCAAACTGAAAATACAACAAAAACTCAAGGGGACTCAAGATGAAAGGAGCAGAATACGCAGACGTGACAACAAAGGCAAGGAAAGTGCAGTGTTGGCATTTCCTCATACTCCCAGGGTATGTCTACACTACGAAATTAGGTCGAATTTATAGAAGTCTTTTTTTAGAAATCAGTTTTATATATTCGAGTGTGTGTCTCCCCACAGAAAATGCTCTAAGTGCATTAAGTGCATTAACTCGGCAGAGTGCTTCCACAGTACCGAGGCAAGCGTCGACTTCCAGAGTGTTGTACTGTGGGTGGCTATCCCACAGTTCCCGCAGTCTCCGCTGCGCATTGGAATTTTGGGTTGAGATCCCAATGCCTGATGGGGCTAAAACATTGTCGCAGGTGGTTCTGGGTACATATCGTCAGGCCCCTGTTCCCTCCCTCCCTCCGTGAAAGCAGCAGCAGACAATTGTTTCGCGCCTTTTTTCCTGAGTTACCTGTGCAGACGCCATACCACGGCAAGCATGGAGCCCGCTCAGCTCACTGTCACCGTATGTCTCCTGGATGCTGGCAGACTTGGTACTGCATTGCTACACAGCAGCATCAACCCACTGCCTTGTGGCAGCAGATGGTACAGTACGACTGGTAGCCATCATCATCATGTCCGAGGTGCTCCTGGCCACGTCGGCCACGAGCGCCTGGGCAGACATGGGCGCAGGGACTAAATTTGGAGTGACTTGACCAGGTCGTTCTCTTTAGTCCTGC
The DNA here is from genome assembly GCF_965152235.1 of Eretmochelys imbricata. Lineage (NCBI taxonomy): Eukaryota > Metazoa > Chordata > Testudines > Cheloniidae > Eretmochelys > Eretmochelys imbricata. Next base: position 257,248,991 of record NC_135573.1, read on the forward strand.
AGTCAGTCCTATTGAACCATCTTATGGTGAGCAGGCAGGCGATACAGATTGCTAGCAGTCTTACTGTACCATCTTCTGCCAGGCAGGCAAGAGATGAGGATGGCTAGCAGTCCTACTGCACCGTCTTCTGCCGAGCAGCCATGAGGTGTGGATGGCTTGCAGTCCTTCTGCACCGTCTGCTACCAGCCAAAGATGTAAAAGATAGATGGAGTGGATCAAAACAAGAAATAGACCAGATTTGTTTTGTACTCATTTGCTTCCACCCCTCCCTCGTCTAGGGGACTCATTCCTCTAGGTCACACTGCAGTCACCCACAGAGAAGGTGCAGCGAGGTAAATCTAGCCATGTATCAATCAGAGGCCAGACCAACCTGCTTGTTCCAATAAGAACAATTACTTAGGTGCACCATTTCTTATTGGAACCCTCTGTGAAGTCCTGCCTGAAATACTCATTGATGTAAAGCCACCCCCTTTGTTGATTTTAATTCCCTGTAAGCCAACTCTGTAAGCCATGTCATCAGTCTCCCCTCCCTCCGTCAGAGCAACGGCAGACAATCGTTCCGTGCCTTTTTTCTGTGCGGATGCCATACCAAAGCAAGCATGGAGGCCGCTCAGCTCACTTTGGCAATTAGGAGCACATTAAACACCACACGCATTATCCAGCAGTATATGCAGCACCAGAACCTGGCACAGCGATACCGGGCAAGGAGACGACGTCAGCGCCGTCACGTGAGTGATCAGGACATGGACACAGATTTCTCTGAAACCATGGGCCCTGGCAATGCATTCATCATGGTGCTAATGGGGCAGGTTCATGCTGTGGAACGCCGATTCTGGGCTCGGGAAACAAGCACAGACTGGTGGGACCGCATAGTGTTGCGGGTCTGGGACAATTCCCAGTGGCTGCGAAACTTTCGCATGCGTAAGGGCACTTTCAAGTTCTGTTTGTTTCTCCTTGATGAAACCCCCCGCCCCTTGGTTCACTCTACTTCCCTGTAAGCTAACCACCCTCTCCTCCTCCCTTCGATCACCGCTTGCAGAGGCAATAAAGTCATTGTTGCTTCACATTCATGCATTCTTTATTCATTCATCACACAAATAGCAGGATGACTACCAAGGTAGCCCAGGAGGGGTGGTGGAGGAGGGAAGGAAAATGCCACACAGAACTTTAAAAGTTTACAACTTTAAAATTTATTGAATGCCAGCCTTCTGTTTTTTGGGCAATCCTCTGTGGTGGAGTGGCTGGATGGCCGGAGGCCCCCCCCACCGCGTTCTTGGGCGTCTGGGTGTGGAGGCTATGGAACTTGGGGAGGAGGGCGGTTGGTTACACAGGGGCTGTAGTGGCAGTCTGTGCTCCAGCTGCCTTTGCTGCAGCTCAGCCATACACTGGAGCATACTGGTTTGATCCTCCAACAGCCTCAGCATTGAATCCTGCCTCCTCTCATCACGCTGCCGCCACATTTGAGCTTCAGCCCTGTCTTCAGCCCGCCACCTCTCCTCCCGGTCATTTTGTGCTTTCCTGCACTGACATTATTTGCCTCCACGCATTCGTCTGTGCTCTGTCAGTGTGGGAGGACAACATGAGCTCAGAGAACATTTAATCATGAGTGCATTTTTTTTCCTTTCTAATCTTCACTAGCCTCTGGGAAGGAGAAGATCCTGTGATCATTGAAACATATGCAGCTGGTGGAGAAAAAAAAAGGGACAGCGGTATTTAAAAAGACACATTTTATAAAACAGTGGCTACACTCTTTCAGGGTAAACCTTGCTGTTAACATTACATACATAGCACATGTGCATTCGTTACAAGGTCGCATTTTGCCTCCCCCCACTGCATGGCTACCCCCTCAACCCTCCCCCCTCCCCATGGCTAACAGCGGGGAACATTTCTGTTCAGCCGCAGGCAAACAGCCCAGCAGGAATGGGCACCTCTGATTGTCCCCTGAAGAAAAGCACCCTATTTCAACCAGGTGACCGTGAATGATATCTCACTCTCCTGAGGATAACACAGAGAGATAAAGAACGGATGTTGTTTGAACGCCAGCAAACATACACTGCAATGCTTTGTTGTACAATGATTCCCGAGTATGTGTTACTGGCCTGGAGTGGTAAAGTGTCCTACCATGGAGGACGCAATAAGGCTGCCCTCCCCAGAAATCTTTTGCAAAGGCTTTGGGAGTACATCCAGGAGAGCCGCGAACCCTAGGGCAAATTAATCCTTTCACATGCTTGCTTTTAAACCATGTATAGTATTTTAAAAAGGTACAGTCACCGGAGGTCCCTTCTCCACCTGCCAGGTCCAGGAGGCAGCCTTGGGTGGGTTCGGGGGGTACTGGCTCCAGGTCCAGGGTGAGAAACAGTTCCTGGCTGTTGGGAAAACCAGTTTCTCCGCTTGCTTGCTGTGAGCTATCTACAACCTCATCATCATCGTCCCCAAAACCTGCTTCCGTGTTGCCTCCATCTCCACTGAAGGAGTCAAACACCACGGCTGAGGTAGTGGTGGCTGAACCCCCTAAAATGGCATTCAGCTCATCACAGAAGCGGCATGTTTGGGGCTCTGACCCGGAGCGGCCGTTCGCCTCTCTGGTTTTCTGGTAGGCTTGCCTCACTCAGCTCCTTCAGTTTCACGCGGTACTGCTTCGGGTCCCTGTTATGGCCTCTGTCCTTCATGCCCTGGGAGATTTTGACAAAGGTTTTGGCATTTCGAAAACTGGAACGGAGTTCTGATAGCATGGATTCCTCTCCCCATACAGCGATCAGATCCCATACCTCGCGTTCGGTCCATGCTGGAGCTCTTTTGCGATTCTGGGATTCCATCATGGTCACCTCTGCTGATGAGCTCTGCATGGTCACCTGCAGCTTGCCACGCTGGCCAAACAGGAAATGAGATTCAAAAGTTCGCGGTTCTTTTCCTGTCTACCTGGCCAGTGCATCTGAGTTGAGAGTGCTGTCCAGAGCGGTCACAATGGAGCACTCTGGGATAGCTCCCGGAGGCCAATACCGTCGAATTGTGTCCACAGTACCCCAAATTCAACCCGGCAAGGCCGATTTAAGCGCTAATCCACTTGTCAGGGGTGGAGTAAGGAAATCGATTTTAAGAGCCCTTTAAGTTGAAATAAAGGGCTTCATCATGTGGACAGGTGTAGGTTTACATTGATTTAAGACTGCTAAATTCGACCTAAAGTCCTAGTGTAGACCAGGGCCCAGTCTCCCTCGTTAAGCATCTTTTCAGCAGCAAACAAAGCACTTTTGTGCCTTCGCTGTTCCTTTAGCAAGTCCGAAGTTCTGAACAAGCTTTTCTTGCTGGCTTCTTACATTTTAGAAATACAAGTGTCTTGACTTCAAGTCCTCCACTAAAGAACAAAAATCACAGCTGAAGGTTGAAAACAATTAGGGTATGTCTACACTGGCAGAGTCACAGCGCCTCTCAAAGAGCACTGAAGGGGAAATTGCTGTTGTGCGTTCACAGAGTCAGCCGCCTACACAATAGTGTGTTCATGCTTGCGGCACTTGCGGTGGTCTTTGCGGCACTCTGGGCAGCCATCCAACAGAGTATCTCTTCCTCTTCTGCCGCTAACAGTTGTGGGAAGGCAGAGGGCGGTGCAGGGCAGCCTGGGTCATGTCCCTATGCCCCATGATGCATTCCTTCGCATCCCAGCAATCCATGTGCTTCTGCCCACATTTGGAACCCTCCTTCAACGGTTTGTGTACTGCATGTTCTGCTCTGCAAGAATGGATCCCGCACTGTTGATCAATACGCTGCTTGCACGTCATGAGTAGCAGTGGAGTTATTCCTTAAACTACAACGGCAAGAGCAGTTCGACATTGATCTTGCCATGCATAGTAGCTATGACACGAGATTGCTTGTGGCATTCATGGAGGTGCTGACCACAGTGGAATGCCGCGTTTGGGCTCAGGAAACAAGCACTGAGTGATAGGATCACATTGTCATGCACGTCTGAGATGACGAGCAGTGGCTGCAGTACTTTCGGATGAGGAAAACCACATTGATGGGACTCTGTGATGAGCTTGCCCCAGCCCTGTGGCACAAGAACATGAGAACGAGAGCTGCCCTGCCATTTGAGAAGCGCATGGCGACTGCACTGTGGAAGCTGGCTACTCCAGACTATCGATCGATCACTAACCAGTTCAGAGTGGGAAATTCGACCGTTGGACTCATGCTGACGGAAGCGTGCATGGCCATTAATCGCATCCTGCTCCAAAAGACCGTGACTCTGGGCAACATGCGTGACATTGTGGATGGCTTTGCACAAATGGGCTTCCCTAACCGCGGAGGGGCAATAGATGGCGCACATTCCAATTCTGGCACCAGACCACCTAGCCACCGAGTACATTAATCGCAAGGGGCATTTCTCAATGGTTCTCCAGGCACTTGTGGATAACCCTGGGCATTTCACAGACATTAAAGCAGGCTAGTCCAGAAAGGTGCATGACGCACGCATCTTTCGGAACACTGGCCTGTTCAGGAAGCTGCAAGCAGGGACTTTCTTCCCGGATTAGAAGATCACCATAGGGGAAATCTAAATGCCCACTGTGATCCTGGGAGACCCTGCCTACCCCTTCCCTTAATGCCATGGCTTATGAAGCCATACACAGGGCACCTTGACAGCAGCAAGGAGCAGTTCAACAACAGGCTGAGCAAGTGCAGAATGACTGAGGAGTGTACTTTTGGCCATTTAAAGGCCCGCTGGTGCTGCCTGCATGCCTGCTGGACCTGACCAATGACCATATTCCTATGCTTATAGCCATGTGCTGTACACTCCATAATATTTGTGAAGGGAAGGGTGAAAGCTTCACTCAGGGCTGGACCTCTGAGGCTCAGCGCCTGAAGGCTGAATTTGAAGAGCCAGAGACCACTGCTATTAGAGGGACGCGGCGCGGGGCCACAAGGATCAGGGATACCTTGAGGAAACAATTTTAAGCTGAAAGCCACTAATATTTGTTGCTATGCTCAGGAGTGTAGTGCTTGAAATGCTAGGGGGTGATTGTGACTGGTGCAGACAATGCACTATCAAGGTTTTAGAAAACTGTCTGTTGCTTTGCAGGGCTCTATTTGCGTTCAATTAATGGAATAAAGATTGCTTTCAAACCAAAACAATTCTTTTATTAAAAAAAGACCAACCAGAGGAGAGAGAGAGACAAACAAAAAAAAAACACATCAGCAGTGAGGGAATAGGGGAAGGGAGGGTCCCAGGAGGAGGTGGGGTCCCAGGAAGGTTAAAAATTTGTGTATATCCAGGGATCGTATCCAGCCTTCTCCTTTGGAGTATAGTGCAGCGAATACTGTACTTCAGCAGGGCTAAACTGCAGAGGGAAGAGTGTTGAGTGCAGTGGTTATTGGGAGTCTGCAGGGCTAGACTCTGACAGGAGTGGAATGCAGCGGGTACAGACTGGAGCCAGGAGGTTGATAAGAATGTGTTGGCTGGGGGGCTCATGGGAAAGAGTTTTATGACAGGCGCTGCAGGGGACAGCGGGCATGGGGCTGCTTCGTTTGCAGTGCTAGTAGCGCCTGGAGCGTGTTTGCTTGGCGCTCCATAACATTTAAGAGCCGCTTTGCGGCTTCCTTCTGGCACGCCACATTCTCCTTTTGCTCCCTCTTCTTGCCGTCCCGCAGTGCATCATGACATCAGACAGAAATTCCTCTTTAATTCTTCGTGGCTGCTTTCTAATTCTGTGTAGCCATTCAGCCAGCGATAAAGAGGGAGGCTGGGCTCCCAAGCAACTTTCCCTCTAATTTTTGACAGGCCGTGTGTGCAAAAAATTTCTTCTGTGCAAATTTTTGTGCGCACAGTGTTTTGCCGTGCACGCAGGCTTTAGGATCTGTGTGCACGTGCACAAGCGCACAGCTAAGAGGGAACAGTGCTCCCAAGGTCATATCTGTGATGCCAAAATGCAACATTTTACAGAACCACTATTGTTTGCAACATACAGACCACTGATTCAGTGATTTAAAACAGTCACTATTCATATACCGATCACTAACTGGTTGATCCCAGGCAAGCACACGTGAACCACAAGACCCCCAAAATGGTGAGTAACCACAGGGGCAGGGAAAAATCAGTGTTCCAGGACCATACTGTACACTGGGCACATGGCTCTTGGGGAGAGCCAGCACTGTGGGGAGGGTGGGGGGTGGGCTTATAATCATTACTGTCCCCACATTTTCCATAGGCTGTGTTCATTATGGAAGATACCTTGCTGCTGAGGGTGAGCAGGGAATCAAGGGAGGGTCTTCTCCAACACTGCGGCTTCCACCCTGGCCCTTATGCAACTTGCCAGTGTGCAGCAATGGTGTCGCCCACTGTGATGGCAGAATGGCACGGGAAAGTTACCCCTTAATGGGGCAAGAAACAAAGCAGCTCTGCAAAAGAGCCTGCGGCAACGGATTGCCCAGTATCTCCATGAAAGTTTCGTGGAGATCTGAGGCAGATTCCCATGAAGCGAGGGAGTCAATCAACACCCTGTTCCACCGCTCAGACTAGGCATGTGGTGGTACCCGCAACATACACACACAAGCCTGCTTTCTGCAACCCTCCTGCCCCCAAAAACTCACTTCAGCAATTCCCAAAATCCAAGCCACTTACTAGGGGCCTCCCCTCCGTCTTCGCCAAGCTCTGACAGCTGTGACTGACTAGCCTCCTCCAGGGTAGAGAGGAGCACCTGGCTGCATGCATCTCTGACCTCCGGCCTCCAAGTTGTCCTCTGCCTTTGGGTCCCCCTCCACATTCTCATCTAAAATTTCCTCCTCCCGGCTCAGTCCACTCCCGACTGGCATGCAAGCCACCAAAGTATCCACAGTGGCCTTCGCAGTGGAGGTGGGGTGGCCACCGAATATCGCATCCAGCTCTTTGTAGAACCAGCACCTCGTGGGCGCAGCACCGGAGCAGCGGTTTGCCTCCTGCGCCTTGTGGTAGACATTCCACAGCTACTTCATTTTGACATGGCACCGCAGTGTTTCCCGGTCATGGCCCCTTTCCGTCATGCATCATGAAATCTGTCTGTAGGTATCATAATTCCTATGGCAGGAGCGAAGCTTGGACTGGACAGCCACCTCTCCCCAAATGCTGATGAGGTCCAGCAGCTCGGCATTGCTCCAAGCGGGGGAATCGCCTGGTGCCTGGAACAGTCATGGTCACCTGGAAAGATGCGCTGAGACCACTGCATGCATCACCGAGCAAACAGGAAGGGAACTTTCAAAATTCCCAAGGAATTTAAGGGGTGGGGCTCACAGTTGGTCACCTGAGGGCAGGGCAGCGGCGTTCAAACCAATGACTAGAGAGGTGAGAACAGGCATTGTGGGACACCTCCTGGAGGCCAACTGCAGCGCTGTAATCAACCACGGTGTCTACACTGGCACTGCGGTGCTGTAGCCCCGGCGCAGAAAGCTGTTTGCCTCTCATCAGGGTGGTTTTTTTACAGTGCTGCAACTGCACAGTTTCTACGCATTAAGTGGCTTAGCAGTGTGTACACCTCGGGAGTTAAAACACGGAAAGCTGCTTTACTGCGTAGAAACTTACCAGTGTAGACAAGGCCTCAGACTCTACCTGAGTAAACCCCAACATTGCGCTGTACATCCCACCATGGCTACTGCACAGCCCCCACTACACTCTTCACTGGGGCTGGCAGAATTGCAGATGTTTCAGACCATATCACAACTGTAAGCCAAATTCTCCAGCGAAAGAGTCAACGCCCATGTGATGCTGTACGGAATCTGGGGGACACTTGAGGATATTATGAATATTAATATTGTAAAATTGCAATGCGTTATACCAGATAGGCCATGTAAGGTACCTGCAAAATGTTATAATTTGCTAGATATGATAATCTAATTTATGTGTTTAAATCACTTTTGTATTATGAGTTACAGATATGTCTGTCTGTATTTCAAACTTGTGCTATGCTTCTGGGTGACACCCCCAGACAGTTTGGCATCAGCACTGCCTAGCCTGCTTGATGGCTCATTAATGACCATTGCCTATACAACTGACCCATTGAGAGAAGGCAGATACATCTTATGACTCAGCAAAGCATGCACGGACATGCCTATGGACAGAACTTTAAGGCTTTCAAGCCATGTGCTGGGCAACTTCTGTTTAAAACAAAGGAAGCACAGGCCGCACGGCAAAAGACTATAAAAAGCCAGCTGCATCTTCTCCATTTTGTCTTCAATCCTGCTTCTTAACTTTACAGGAACTTTCCTACAAACAGAAGCTCTGAACAAAGGACTGAATGACCCATCCAAGCTGTGGATGTGTTCCAGAGGGACTTTCAACTCAGCAAACTCACCAATACTGCTAGAAACCGGATATATGGACTTTGAAGTCTTTGTACATATGTGACTGTGTTCCAATCCTAATATTCTATGTTAAATGGTAAGAGACCTCAGGAGTTCATCTAATCCAATCCCCTGCTCAGAGCAGGACCAACACCAACTAAATCATCCCAGCCAAGACTTTTGTCAAGCCAGGCCTGAAAAACCTCTAAGGATGGAGATTCCACCACCTCCATAGGTAACCCATTCCAGTGCTTCACCACCCTCCTTGTAAAATAGCGTTTCTTAATATCCAACCTAGACCTCCCCCACTGCAACTTGAGACCATTGCTTCTTGTTCTGTCATCTGCCACCACTGAGAACAGCTGAGCTCCATCCTCTTTGGAACCCCTCTTCAGGTAGTTGAAGGCTGCTATCAAATCCCCCCTCACTCTTCTCTTCTGCAGACTAAATAACCGCAGTTCCCTCAGCCTCTCCTCATAAGTCATGTGTCCCAGCCCCCTAATCATTTTCATTGCCCTGTGCTGGACTCTCTCCAATTTGTCCACATGCCTTCTGTAGTGGGGGGGGACCAAAACTGGACACTTGACTCCAGGTGTGGCCTCACGGGTGCTGAATAGAGGGGAATAATCACTTCGCTCGATCTGCTGGCAATGCGCCTACTAATATAGCCCAATATGCCGTTGGCCTTCTTGGCAACAAGGGCACACTGCTGACTCATATCCAGCTTCTTGTCCATTGTAATCCCCAGGTCCTTTTCTGCAGAACTGCTGCTCAGCCAGTCGGTCCCCATCCTGTAGCGAGGCATGGGATTCTTCCTTCCTAAGTACAGGACCCTGCACTTGTCCTTGTTGAACCCAAATTAGATATCTTTTGGCCCAATCCTCCAATGTCTAGGTCACTCTGGACCCTATCCCTACCCTCCAGCGTATCTACCTCTCCCCAAGTTTAGTGTCATCTGCAAATTTGCTGAGGATGCAATTAATCCCATCATCCAGATCATTGATAAAGATGTTGAACAAAACATCTCTCCTTGTTCTTTTTTCTTTATAATAAACCTTTAGTTTTAGACAGTCAAGGATTGGCTCGCAGCGTGGTATTTTCATATTTTGGGTAAGATCCAAACCTATACTGACCTGGTAATAGGTTTCAGAGTAGCAGCCGTGTTAGTCTGTATCAGCAAAAAGAACAGAACAGGAGTACTTGTGGCACCTTAGAGACTAACAAACTTATTTGAGCATAAGCTTTTGTGGGCTACAACTCACTTCATCAGATGTATAGAATGGAACGTACAGTAAGAAGATATATATACACATACAGAGAACATGAAAAGGTGAAAGTTGCCATACCAACTCTAAGAGGCTAATTAATTACGAAGAGCTACTATCAAGAGAAAAATAAACATTTGTAGTGATCATCAAGATGGCCCATTTCAGACGGTTGACAAGAAGGTGTGCGGATACTTAACAAGGGGAAATAGATTAAATTTGTGTAATGATCCAGCCACTATGTGGCTGACCCTTTAGGGTCAGAAGAACATTTTGTATATGTGAGCAGAGTTTTTAAAATAAACTTCTCACTGTACTGGACCTAGGTGCTGACTGGGAGCCAAAGACTGGAATGCAATAAAAGGGGCTGTGACTTCTTTTTTACTACTTGATAACCAGCGTGGGGAATCAGAAGCACAGTTTGTGACTGGTTGGGGAGTTTAACTTCAGTGTTACTCACCAGTCTTGGGAGTATCTGCTCTCCCTTTTCAGCCTGCCCTGACCCTGGCATTTCCAGTGAGGGCTGCCCCTGGCACCACGGGTCACAGTCCAATGTAATAAAGAAGCGCAAAAAAAAAAAGCTATTGTGATTTGCATTTCCTCTTTAAGCCATTTTACCAAAAAACCCTGGATGCAGACTAGCCAAAGGCTAAACCATGTATGCAACTATTCTCCCAGCCAATGTCTGACTGGATAGTAAGCTCTTCAGGGTAGGGACCATCTCTCAGTGTGTTTGTCTGTTCAGTGCCTAGTCCAATAGGGACCTGATCTCTATAGGGGTCTTATTGGAAGTAGACAGTGAAAATCCAAATCACTTTCTTAGGCCAGGCAGGAAGGGAATCCTCCAAGTTGAGGAGTATAATTCCCTGCTGCTCTCACTGCTCAGTCACCACCTGCTCTTCCGCTACCCCCACCCCAATATTCCTTGCTTCTCCTCTTTCCAGCTCCCACTATAGCAGTTCATTATAGCGGAACAATGAAATATCAACAGCATATCAAGCACGGTTTAAGCCAAGCTGCAACAGGATGTGACGCAAGTGGAGCAGCTCTTTGGTAATGGCAGCAGCACGCCTTACTTTAGAGGCTGAACGAAGACAGGTTTCCAGGCTCCTCTAGAGAGGAGTGAAAACATAGCAACAAAGCCACTTCAGGAATTGCAGCTATGTCAAATTCCTTGGGGGTGGGGGAAGGACGAGAGAGGGGAAGACAAGAGTCTTAAAGCTGTGGATCAAGGTTAATGCAATGCAATATATTTAGCAAATGATACTGAAAGCTACAGATATGGAGGAAGGGAGGCTCAGGAGAGGTGACCTTGCCTGGCTGGGAAGTTACTGAACATTTAGAACCAGGAAACAAAGTTTATGGGGGGAGGGAATTTCCGTGGCTATCTGTTACAAATCTCAGACTGGCTAATACTCCAATCCCTTTATGTATGGTCTCAACTGGTCCACTCCAGCCCTCTCAATGGGCATCAGTCTATTGTGAAGAGATATTACCGCTGAATCCCATGTGCTACTAAGCTGCCTAGTTTTGCATAGTGCAGGGGTAGGCAACCTATGGCACGCATGCAAGCTGATTTTTCAGTGGCACTCACACTGCCCAGGTCCTGGCCACCAGTCCAGGGGGCTCTGCGTTTTAATTTAATTTTAAATGAAGCTTCTTAAACATTTTAAAAACCTTAATTTACTTTACATACAATAATAGTTTAGTTATATATTAAAGACTTATAGAAAGAGACCTTCTAAAAACATTAAAATGTATCACTGGCATGCGAAACCTTAAAATAGAGTGAATAAATGAAGACTCAGCACACCACTTCTGAAAGGTTGCCGACCCCTGGCCTGATCACTGTTGCTAGCTCTGGGTCACTCAGGCACACTCCCCAGGAGCAGACCCCATGACTGATGCCCATTTTCAGCAGCAGGGATGTTCTTTCCTCGACCAGCCTATTACCATTGGTAATACTGAAATGCAAATAGCAATTTGCGGAGGGGCAGCCTACCTTTAGCTCCCCTGTCTCAAAATGCCATACACTGGACACAACAGCACCAAGGAAAGATTCAACTACACACTCAGCAGGTGCAAAATGACTGTAAAATGTGCCTTTGATAGACCGAAGAGACGCTAGTCGTGTTCACTCACTAAACTGGATCTCAGTGAGAAAAATATCCCAAGGTAATATCTGTGAGACAAATGGGGAAAAGCTGCAACCATGACTTTGAACAGCCAGACAAGTGCTATTGCAAGACCCCAGCACAGAGCTATGTGGTGGAGGGAGGCTTTAAGAGCACTTGAATGGTCAGCCAGAGTTTCTCTGGGCCTCGAGCTTTGGTTGTTAAGAACTGTGTAGTGCTTGCCGTACACATTAATGAATATGACTGGTTGTTTTCCTGAAGCTATGAATTTACAATATCATTTGCTTTGGCAACCGCTATGTATTCTGCAATATTTGTTCTGAACTAATAAAGAATTTGATTTGCCAAACACAGAACTTTGATTTTTCCGTGCTCTTTTTCTCACTCAACATGTGAAAAACCCCATAGGGAGAGTTACACACATTTTTAACATAACTAAATGGGGGTGGAAATATAAAATTATAAAAAAAATTTATGTCCGTTTGAGTAAACAAATGTAGTCCATTGATGCTATACCTACATCAACCAGGATTCTCACAGATTTGTATATATGGAGCTGTGGTTTTCTTGCATGGAGTGGTAGGGTATTTAAGGAGTTGCAGCTATTTGATTTATTTGTGAAATTCCTTGGGGATGGGGGAGAGATGGGAGAGGGGAAAGACAAGAATCTTAAAGCAGTGGATCAAGATTTATGTATCACAATATATTCAGCAAATGAAACTGCAAACTACAGATATGGAGGAAGAAAGGCTGAGGAGAGGTGACATTGCCTGGCTGGGAAGTTATTGAACATTTAGAACTAGGAAACAAAATTATTTGGGGCAAGGAAATTTCCGTGGCTGCCCGTCACAAATCTCACACTGGCTAATAGTCAAATCCCTTTCCATAGGTCCACTCCAGCTCTCTCAATGGGAATCAATCTTATTATGATGAGATCCTACCATTAAATTCCATGAGGTGCTAAGCTTCCTGGATCTGGGTAGTGACTGATCTCTGTTCCTAGCTCTGGGTCACTCAGGCACACTCCCCAAAAGCATACCCCACATCTGACACCCATTTTTAGCAGCGAGACCCACAATCCAGCCATCTAGACCCTGGAACCAGTGTGCTCCCACACCCACACCCCCCAGGTGCTTAGACACATTTCCCCTCTGCCCCCGGCCCCGACGACCTCGTTGTGGGAGCTCTAGTTTCTAGTTAACCCAATCAGGGACAGCGTGGCAGTAGAAAAAGGAAAAACAGTGTTAGCAAGGAATTTCCTAAACCGATACACTTTATTCTTCAAGAGCGCAAGAGAGTTATAGATCTATGGAAAAAGCACTCCTGAACACAATCCCCTCCAGCCTGATCTCACCCCTGTTGTAAGTGTCTAGGTTTGGTCCAAGTCCATATGGAAGGCAAAGTCCATCCTGCCTGCATTCCCTCCAGCCTGTCCTCCGTTTCTAGTGATACACCCTGTGAGAACACGTAGTATGTTGGGGAGAGGGATGTAGGGAGCAATGACTATGGAGTTCTCCAAGGAAAACAAAAGATGGAAAGGCTGGGATTTCTAGACTTATAGGTCCTGCAGCATTTGAGTTTGCTGCTTGAGAAGACCCATTATGTCCTGGTGCATTTCCCACTCCTTGTCCTGCTTGTCCTGGGCCTTTTTCCTGTCCTCTGTTTTTCTCCATGCTGTTAGCCATATTCACACTGCAAGCCTTTTGATGACAATCCAGGGCAGCATAGGCCTGGAGGTTCTCACAGAACATGTCCTCCCTCATCCTCTTCTATCTCTTCCTCACCAAAGTCATGCTTCCTGCATGTGTGCAAGGGGTACCCCTTCAGGCCACCACATGAGGAGCTTCTGATAAAAACAGATGTACCATTGGATTGACAGGTTTCAGAGTAACAGCCGTGTTAGTCTGTGTTCGCAAAAAGAAAAGGAGTACTTGTGGCACCTTAGAGACTAACCAATTTATTTGAGCATAAGCTTTCGTGGGCTACAGCTCACTTCATCGGATGCATACTGTGGAAAGTACAGAAGATCTTTTTATACACACAAAGCATGAAAAAATGGGTGTTTACCACTACAAAAGTTTTCTCTCCCCCACACCCCACTCTCCTGCTGGTAACAGCTTATCTAAAGTGATCACTCTCCTTACAATGTGTATGATAATCAAGTAGGGCCATTTCCAGCACAATGCTGGAATGCTGGGCCAATGCTGGAATGTTGGGCCATTTCCAGCATAATGCTGGAAATGGCCCAACTTGATTATCATACACATTGTAAGGAGAGTGATCACTTTAGATAAGCTATTACCAGCAGGAGAGTGGGGTGGGGGGAGAGAAAACCTTTTGTAGTGGTAAACACCCATTTTTTCATGCTTTGTGTGTATAAAAAGATCTTCTGTACTTTCCACAGTATGCATCCAATGAAGTGAGCTGTAGCCCACGAAAGCTTATGCTCAAATAAATTGGTTAGTCTCTAAGGTGCCACAAGTACACTTTTTTTTTATTGGATTGACAGTCGCAATGGCAAAGGAAAGATAAGTTTCAAAATTCTTCCCTCATTCCCATAAACACTTTTAATAAGAGATGCTTATTGACATTTTGACTTTGAAGCACCTGGCACAATGCCGCTCTTCAGGCCCAGCTGTGGTGAATACAGCCCACCACAAGTATGGGGGAGGGTGGATTTTTTGTTCCATGAAGCTATAAAATTTTCAGCCACTCTTCCCATGGGTCTGAGCATATGGCAATGACACTATTTTCCACAGCTAGTGGTGATTTTAGCTGACATCTCATACATGAAGATCACAAAGGCACAGAACAGCTGCTACTGGTGTCAAAGCCACCCGGGCCTGTATATTGCTGACTGCAATGAGCCTGCCAAAGCCATCAGAGTGGCGTGTGAAAGTATCCTACAGCAGAGAAAAATAAAGCATCCACCCTAGAAACCTTCAGGAGAGGACCGTGGAGATCTCAAGAGCACAAATGGGATATCCATATGTGCATAAACCACTCTGCATGCCCTGCATGCCTAACTCTACAAGGGCAATGAGAAGCAAATACCAACTCCATTTATTGCATCTCTACCATTTCTCATATGAGTAAAACGATGAAATGTGTCTTATTAACTTGGGGATGGCCTAGAAACCCTCTTTAAACGTTAAGATCGTAAGGAAAAATAGGCACACACTTACCCACATTCTCTTCCCCTTCATCAGGCTCATCCATGCTCAGCTGGCAGGACTGGCTAGACTGTGGCAGAGTCTCAAACAAGCCCTGGCTTGCAGCTTGACTTGAGTCCCCCAATGTGCACACCCCTCCATTTCTCCCCTCCCAGGCTGTTCACAGCAGGAGTTTGTCTCCTCTGAGGTATCCGCAGAGGTCTGTGGAGTGCTGATAGGGTGTCCGCCAAGTATGGTATGCAGCTCTTGTAGAAGTAACACAGTGGTAGCACAGCACCAAATCTATTGTTGTGTTTCCTGGCCTTGTGGTACCCCTGATGAAGTTGTGTCACTTTCACTCAGCACTGCTGCTGATCTCTGCATCCCCTGCGCAATCTGCTTGCAGAAAAATGGAGATCTACAACTGGTCTGTAGCTGTGCTTGCAGTCTCTCCTCCTCACTGGCCCAAGAGATCCAATACTTCCTATGTGCTCCTGGCAGGAGCTTGTCTAGTACCCGTCTGCATACGCAGAGCCAGCATGGTCGGTTGGGCAGTTGCACACAGCAAAGGTGAGCTGCTAGGTGTGCTTGCCAAGGTAGACAACCAGGAAAAGGCATTCCAAAAAAAAACATATGGGGAACTTTAATTGGGCTGGCAGCTTCTGGTCTCCATCACTGGGCACTGGAGTTTAAAATTGTGACCAACGCAGTCAATGTTGCAGGAAATGGGGCATTGTGGGACAGCTGTTGGAGGACTGTTAGGGTCACCACAGGTCATCCAAGGTCTACACTCTCACTGTCATCTCAGTAGGTCAACCACGGCTTTACACTATTTAGGTATGTGGTTTTACCGCGTTGCTGTAACAAGGAACTTTCATCTGCCGGAGACAACAGACTGTAGATGCATGCACATATAGCTCAACATAAGGCAATTTATGTCCATGTAACTTTGTAGTGTAGTGTCTGGTAAATTCAATCTCTGAATATACCAGGACTGTTTATAATTCTCTGTAAATTGTAGGGCCATTTTATTTGTTTCAGTCACTGTTCCTGAGAGAAAATACTTAAAGTGTCAGGATTCAATTACAAATTTCTAATCTCATATTCCCAAAGCTTGAATAATTTCTCATTTGTTTTATCCCTCACCCATTGTAGTGGCCAACTATCACATTCCAGGGTGCAATCCAGATCAGTGAGGGGCTGTGTCACCACCTGCCCTGCAACTGTGGGTGTCTTGCAACGCTCTGCTGTTGTAACTCTCAGCCTGCAGGTCACACCTTGAGTGTGTGTACAGCTACAGCCCTGGTCCAGCAACTCTGACTCCAGCAGCCCGTCAGAGACACACCAAGCACACTCTGGCTTCCAACAGCCTTGGAATTATTACCTACAGAGTGACCCTAAGACACCCCCAGTCCCATATTTTCCCCAAAAACATGTATTCTGCACTGTCCAGCCCTCTCCTGGACAATTATTAGCAGTCTGTTGCCCCTGTAAGGGGTCAATATGCAACAGTTTGCCACTTTAAATGGAGTTACTGAACAGCTAAGTTTAAACACAACAATGGATTCATTTTCATTAAAAAATAAAACTAATTTATTTAACTACTAAGACAGATTTTAAGTGCATACAAGTATTAAAGTCAGAAATTATTACAACAGAAAAAGAAAAACATAGTAGCTAAAACTTAACAAGCTAGACTTGACTCAAAGTAAAATCCTTAATACATGTTCTCAGGAAAAGGACTGACCAAATTCTCAGTTCAGAACGCCTCCCAATGTCTTAAGGCTGGTGTGTGGGTGTGTGGGTCCCTCACTTTTAAAAAAAAGAAAAGGAGTACTTGTGGCACCTTAGAGACTAACCAATTTATCTGAGCATAAGCTTTCGTGAGCTACAGCTCACTTCATCGGATGCATACTGTGGAAATGTCTTCTGCAGTTTCCACAGTATGCATCCAATGAAGTGAGCTGTAGCTCACGAAAGCTTATGTTCAAATAAATTGGTTAGTCTCTAAGGTGCCACAAGTACTCCTTTTCTTTTTGCGAATACAGACTAATACGGCTGTTACTCTGAAACCTCACTTTTAATAGTCCAATCACCCTTTGAAATGCATGTTCCTGAGGGCTACCCCCCCCGGAAAAACTTCCTTTCTACTGTGAAGATGGAGACATGGAGTCTTCTGGTTAAAGAGGTACCAGGTTGCTGTTTCTTACAATACAGATTGATCTGTTCCTGCCCCCTTTGTTGCCAAAAAATGGCCACGATCAACTCTGATGGCCTCTGCTGGAAGCGTCAGCCTGTCCTTTATCTTTGAGAAATAGATTTACCCCCTTCTGAGACTTGTCTGGTAAACACATTTCAGTCACAATTTAATCATATGTTAATAACTAACTTCACGTATAATGTTGCTATACATTTCACCATATTATTGACCAGTGAGTTATTAGTTTTCAAATGATATCATTACGTCTTGTAAGGTCTTTGTACAAAACATAATAGTCTGTATAGTGTGAATGAAGGCGTGCATTTGGTCACACCAGCAGACAACTACTGTCTCAGTACCGATCCAGTGTGTTCAGAAAAGAAATACACAGAACCAAGCTATGCAGAATTCACAAACAACTATAACAGATGGGCTATGTGTGAAATATTTGAACTGCATATAAAGTTGCTGGCAGTGAATAATCCACAATTTTGATGAGAGCTTTTGCTGTTTACAGTGCCATTCAAAAAACAAGCACCGAGTTCAGAGCATGGGTGTTTCTGTCCAAGACAATGTTTTAATTCAAGATTCCTGATGTTCAGCACACAGAGAGGAAAGTACCAAGAGGACAGCTAAAAATAGTTGGATGTTGTTAACACTCATTTAACCGTACTTTCTCTCCAACACCCCCACATCAATACGGGCTCAAGCAGTATTTTACAGACAATCAGAATTACTGCCCAGCTCTGCAATTTATGTAAGCGAGCAGACAAAATTTTAACAGTCATTTGGCAAGAGGTCATCTTGTCCTCAAAGGCATAAGCCACCAATAGGCTGCTATAGCTCAGTTTTGGTACACTTCTCCCCTCCCATTGTACTGTGTGCTATAATTAGAGGGGACTGTTTATTGATGAATTATTGGGAAGCTGAAGTGGTCAATTCACTTCACCAGACAGGTCAGGGCTTTACAGTGAGCAAGAGGAATCTTATTCCCCATTGCTGACCACCCCTACATACACACCTCGTAATATCTTTGCCCACACCTCTTAATATCGCTTGAGCATTGCTCCAGGAAAATGTCATCTGTTACCCCATTCCTTCTCTTCCATCCATCCTCAACATCCGAGTGGGCTGGGTCTACAGCAGTGGTTCTCAGCCTTTTCCTAGTGGAATCAGATGGTTTGGGGGCAAAGGGGGCTGTGGGTAATCTGCCACCAACACTATGGAGCTGCAGGAGCTGCCCTATACTAGAAGAAAAGGAGTACTTGTGGCACCTTAGAGACTAACCAATTTATTTGAGCATAAGCTTTCGTGAGCTACCGCTCACTTCATCGGATGCATACTGTGGAAACTGTGGAAGAAGACATTATATACACAGAGACCATGAAACAATACCTCCTCCCACCCCACTCTCCTGCTGGTAATAGCTTATCTAAAGTGATCACTCTCTTTACAATGTGTATGATAATCAAGTTGGGCCATTTCCAGCACAAATCCAGGTTTTCTCACCCTCCGCCCCCCCCACACACAAACTCACTCTCCTACTGGTAATAGCTTATCCAAAGTGACCACTCTCCCTATAATGTGCATGATAATCAATGTGTTATATGCCATCATGTGCCAGCAATGCCCCTCTGCCATGTACATTGGTCAAACTGGACAGTCTCTACGTAAAAGAATAAATGGACACAAATCAGATGTCAAGAATTATAACATTCATAAACCAGTCGGAGAACACTTCAATCTCTCTGGTCACGCAATTACAGACACGAAGGTCGCTATCTTACCACAAAAAAACTTCAAATCCAGACTCCAGCGAGAAACTGCTGAATTGGAATTCATTTGCAAATTGGATACTATTAATTTAGGCTTAAATAGAGACTGGGAGTGGCTAAGTCATTATGCAAGGTAGCCTATTTCCCCTTGTTTTTTCCTACCCCGCCCCCCCCCCACCCCCAGACGTTCTGGTTAAACTTGGATTTATGCTTGAAATGGCCCACCTTGATTATCATGCACATTGTAGGGAGAATGGTCACTTTGGATAAGCTATTACCAGCAGGAGAGTGAGTTTGTGTGTGTATGGGGGTGGGGGGGTGAGAAAACCTGGATTTGTGCTGGAAATGGCCCAACTTGATCATCATACACATTGTAAAAAGAGTGATCACTTTAGATAAGCTATTACCAGCAAGAGAGTGGGGTGGGAGGAGGTATTGTTTCATGGTCTCTGTGTATATAATGTATTCTGCAGTTTCCACAGTATGCATCCGATGAAGTGAGCGGTAGCTCACGAAAGCTTATGCTCAAATAAATTGGTTAGTCTCTAAGGTGCCACAAGTACTCCTTTTCTTTTTGCGAATACAGACTAACACGGCTGTTACTCTGAAACCTATACTAGAAGATAATTAAAGTGGAATAGGTGGTAGCCACTCTCATAAATCAATTTAGACGAGTTAGCAGATACATTGCCATTGAGGCACTTGGCTTTCCAACTAGTTTTCCAGGAAGCCACTCTCTCAACAAGAAAAGGAGTACTTGTGGCACCTTAGAGACTAACCAATTTATTTGAGCATGAGCTTTCGTGAGCTACAGCTCACTTCATCAGATGCATACCGTGGTAATAGCTATTACCAGCAGGACAGTGGGGTGGGAGGAGGTATTGTTTCATATTCTCTGTGTATATATAAAGTCTGCTGCAGTTTCCACGGTATGCATCTGATGAAGTGAGCTGTAGCTCACGAAAGCTCATGCTCAAATAAATTGGTTAGTCTCTAAGGTGCCACAAGTACTCCTTTTCTTTTTGCGAATACAGACTAACACGGCTGTTACTCTGAAACTCTCTCAACAGTTAACCATACCTGACCACCGCACCCATATTATTTAAATCTCTCTCTCTCTATATATATATATATAGAGAGAGAGAGAGAGAAGGTCCCAGCTAATATCACAGGAAGCTGAGCAGTCTGATTTTTTTAAGTTGGTTTCCTGCCACTTAGAGAGTGTTGTGCAGAGTAGAGCGGACATCTCCCCATCCATCCAGATTCTGCTGGCCAGCCGTGGAAGTTTCAGCCACCGACTGTATCTCCCCCAGTACTACAATGAGGAGAAAAGTGGGGAGGTGCTCCATCTAAAGATGTTTGTGGAAGGAATATGATGCTGACCAATGCTGGAGTTGTTTCCTTGTAATCCCCCATCTGTCTGCATCCATCTGTTGTCTCCTGTCTTATAGAAAGGGAATGTCTATGCTGCCAAAAAAGTGTGTTCTTAACTCAGATTAAAAGCAGTGAAGACACTGCAACTTAACTTACGGCTGCAGTTTGGGTAAAAACTCGGAGGGCATCTTAGGGTTGCTATTTTAACCTGAGTTAGCTAACCCAAATAAGAATACCGTTTTTGGCAGGTAGACATACCCTTAAATTGCAAGTTCTTTAGGGCAGAGACAGTCTCTGTTTGTCCAGCCTAGCACACTGGGGCTCCTAGGAACTGTGGTAATACAAATAATAAAATAAGGAAGAAGCCTCAGACCCTTCTCCATTCCAAGAGAAACTGATTGAAACACTCTATATCAAGCAGGTACAGTATTTTGTAGGGTATGGTGAACTCAGGGCCTCCACGGATTTGGATAAGCAAGC
Source organism: Eretmochelys imbricata (assembly GCF_965152235.1). Lineage (NCBI taxonomy): Eukaryota > Metazoa > Chordata > Testudines > Cheloniidae > Eretmochelys > Eretmochelys imbricata. Next base: position 257,269,667 of record NC_135573.1, read on the forward strand.
CTTCAGAGGTGCTTAGAATAACTCAGGATTCATCACAGGGTGCACAAGACTGTCCAGTACCCCCAAGATGTCAGGGTTATCTGGAGAATTGTCTCTGGGAAAGGTATTCCCCACACTGGCAACCATGGTAAGCACTGAGGGCCAGGTACACAACTCCTTTGCAATCTGCCACATTTACTTAAGGTGATAGTAACATATCCACATTAGATTTGCGGTTTGAACCAACTATATGTATTTCATTACTTGCCAGCCTCCTTGGCTAATTTAAAGGACACAAAAGTTATGCAGCATTAAGTCTGCAGGATGGAAGGTGAAGGCAGGCCGAGACATCTTATTTCCTAAGCCAGCAATACGTTCACTTCAGCTGTCTTGATGGTATCTGCTGCAACATATTATGCAGAGGGTTAGACTGGATGACCTCCTGAGGTCTCTTCCAACCCTAATCTTCTATGAACATAAATGTCATGCTTATTGTGTTCCTATTACCACGGCTTAAAAACACAGCCCTGATACATTAGCCAAGCAAGTATTCTCACTCCTCCCCTCTCAACCTCTATCTCTGAATTTTGTCTGGAACAGTATATGTCAACTGTAAGGGATTTTATTTGGCTGGAGTTCCACCGAACAAAACAAGCTGTCAGTATACAATGCAGATGTTTGACAGTAAAAGCAGTGGTTATTTAGTTTTTACATATAGCTGCTTAACCATCTGATATGTCCACTATTGCAGAGGTTCTCAACCAGGGGTCCGCAGCCCCCGGGAGTCTGCAAGCCCTTTCAAGGAGGCTACGGCGCTCCCCGCAGGGCTGAAGACCCGATCCCTGCCAGCGCCCCCCATGGGGCTGAAGCCAGGAGGCGCCGGACTGAATCCCCCAGCCCTGGTGCTCCCTATGGGGTAGAAGCCCTGAACCCACAGGCAAAGTTGGGAACATGGAGGGCACTGCCACACCCAAACTGCAGCGCAAGAGCATGGCAATCCCAGGAGCAGCACAGCTCCGCACCTCTCCCCTGCCCCTAGGACAGGTCGGAGGCAGGAGGCCAGAGCCCGTGTAGTGGCACAAACAGCTTGCTGGCAGAAGAATTTCCTATCTAGGTTGTACTGAGCATGCTCACCCAAACTGAGCAGGCTCAGTACAGGTAATTGCTATTTGTGGGAAAACGTGCCGGCTGCTGTTTTTGCCGTCACCAGGCTGTGCAGGGAAGCTGATGCTCTGGTTGGTGCCATGGAGCAGGCAGCCGCAGCGTTCCCGCCTCTCCTGCTGGTGCCCCAGGTTGAAGCTGCTCCTCAGCTCCAAGCCCCCTTTGCTCCTGCAGAGGCAGCAGGTAATAGCCACCCAGGTGGGGAGACCCGGCTCCGTGGCTGGCAGATCCCTCCAGGAACATGGACCGCAGGGGAGTCCTACCAGCACACAGCCCCTAGCTACCCCACCTCCTGCACCCTAAGCTCTTTTCAAATTTTTAAGCTAAGCCCCCCACCTTTGAGTTATAATTTTTGGCTGCACGCCCTCCCAAACCCCCACCCCAACCCAGACAGGCTGGGTGGCCTGCTGAGGAGTCAGGGGGTGGAGGTGGCGCTCCCTCCACAGACCCTGCCATGCAGAGCTGGCTTGAGCCCCGCTGCACCCCCCCACCCCCACCCGCAAACAGAAGTCAAACTACACCTCTGCCCAAGGCCCCTGCCCAGAGTCTGCCCTCCCCGGGCCCTGGAGTTTTTATAGCATGTTGAAAGGGACCTTAGAGAGAAAAAGCTTGAGAACCCCTGCCCTATTGGAGGCTGCTATCTTGTCATTGCAAGGCACAGGCTGGATGTAAGAGGATCTTTTCTGTCTCTATTAGCGGGTTCAGTGCACAAGATTAGTTGAATTGCTAGAAACAGTATTACCAAAGCACGAGTAAGAAGAGTTACTCTGAATCCTGGATCCTATATGCAGAACGAATAATTTTATGTTCAAGATACTTGTCCATCATGCCCTCACAGCTGTTAAAATCAAGGTTTGGGTCCCTGACATGGAGAAATGTCAATCTAATGAGAAAAGGAGTACTTGTGGTACCTTAGAGACTAACCAATTTATCTGAGCATAAGCTTTCGTGAGCTACAGCTACATGCATCTGATGAAGTGAGCTGTAGCTCACGAAATCTTATGCTCAAATAAATTGGTTAATCTCTAGGGTGCCACAAGTACTCCTTTTCTTTTTGCGAATAGAGACGAACATAGCTGTTACTCCGAAACCAATCTAACGAGAATTCTTCTGTTGAAATGCTGTTTGTGGGAGGTTAATGTCAAGGTATTTACTAGACAAGAGTTTGCATCCTCTACTACTCAATTTTAAATCAAGTTCCAATTGCCATCTTTTTAATAGAGCTATTTGGAAATGTTTGGAGAATCTGAAAGATAAAAAGGTCAGTGCTGAAATGTCAGTCTGCAGCTCTCCCATCCCCCAAACAAGAGGAGAGTATATTCAGTTGGGTTTAAAGAAAAAGAGCTGCAATATCACCATTCAGATGCTCCAAATATCAACCAACCCTCCAGCAAAGAGGTTGCCAGGACCAGCATCACTAATGTAGAACAAGCAGCAGAAGAAAAGTTGAAGAAACAACAGCATCTCTATACATCATAAAGAGGCAGTAAAGGGCATATTTACTCCCTCCTACAGCAGTTTACCTTTACACGTCCATCAGAAGTATCTGAACAAGCAATAAGAGGGTGAATAGGAGTTCATCCATCGGGGACATACAACACACAGAGAAATCTGACTAACACAGTGGTCTGCAACCTTTACAAACCCAAGATCACTTTTTGAATTTAAGAGCAACAAAGAATCTATTCTACCCCTTCCCCAAGGCCCCACCCACTCCATTCCCCCCCATTAGCACCACCCTTACTCACTTTCACTGGGCTGGGGCAGGGGTTTGGGAGGGGGTGCGGGCTCTGGGCTGAGCCTGGGTCAGGAGTTTGGGGTACAGGAGGGGGTTAGGAGTGCAAGCTCTGGGAGGGTGTTGGGATGCAGGAGGGGGTACAAGGTGCTGGCTCTATGAGGGGGCTCAGGGATGGGACAGGGGCTCAGGGTGCAGGAAGGGGTTTGGGGTACAGGCTCCGGGAGGGGGCTCAGGGTTGGGGTGCGGCCTCCCACAAGGAGGCACTTCGCCTTGCTGTGCCTCCAATCGAGGTAAAGCAGGTTCCCCGCCTGCCATGGCCCCACACCACTTCCCAAAGGGGCCAACGTGCCCCTGGAGGGGTGGGGGCACATGACTCTGTGCACTGCCCCTCTCTGCAGGCACTGCCCCCAAAACTCCCACTGGCCACAGTTCCCCGTTCCCAGTCAATGGGAGCTGCAGGGGCAGTGCTTGCAGGCAAGAGCACCGCATGGAGACCCCTTCCCCGGGGGCGTTCTGGCCACTTCCAAGAGTGGCGTGGGGCCACGGCAGCAGCCCCGTTGTGCCACCGCAGCCAGAGATCACAATCGACTGGGAGAATCCCCAGGATCGACCAGTCGATCACGATCGACAGGTTGGTGACCACTGGACTAACACAATGTACGCATGTAACTCTCACATGCACTTTAGAAAAGATGTACCATGTATTCACTAATCAGCCCTCTTAATTTAACTTAGGCCTTTCCAAACACAGCAGAACCTCAGAGTTACAAACACCAGAGTTATGAACTGACCAGTCAACCACACCTCATTTGGAACCAGAAGTACACAATCAGACCAAAAAAACCCAGATACAGTACAGTACTCTGTTAAATGTAAACTACTACCCAAAAAAAAAAAAATGAAGGGAAAGCAGCATTTTTGTTCTGCATAGTAAAGTTTCAAAGCTGTATTAAGTCAACATTGAGCTCTAAACTTTTGAAAGAACAACCTTGATGTTTTGTTCAGAGTTATGAACAATTCCATTCCCCAGGTGTTCGTAAAGCTGTGGTTCTATTGTAAAGGATGTTTCCCTTTACTTCGGTTCTAAAAAGCAACTATGAACAGCATCAGAAAGCTCAGTGCCCCATGGAGTCCATGATTCCATAGAGGTTGAATTGGCTGTTACAGAATTGCTTTCACGAATCTAGGCTCTTTTTTAAGCTAAAGAATTGTTTCTAGCCCTCGTTGTGAAGAAAACCTTAATCTTGGATTTAACCAATGCTGTCCTGTCTGCATGAGCCTGCAAACATCCTGAAATAATAACTCTGATATCTGAATTGCACCAATCATCTCAATGAAGTTAACGATGAAACCTAGAGATGACAATATCAACATAGCTATTTCACTGCTGATGATTTTAGTAGAAACACCCATCTGATGGGCTTACCACTCCACAATCCTAAATTGGTTCTCAGATCCCAGAAACCAGAATTCCCTACTGTCAAAACTTCCAGATTTCTTCATAAGAGCTTCTACTCAACTGTCCAGCATCTTCAGTACAAGAATGTACGGCATATTGAAAACTGACAGCATGGCAAGAGCACCAAGTGGCTTGAATATGAAGAAGACAACACTACTATACTACTTGCATTTTTTCATTTTTGTGTTTAAACTAAAAAAAAATATGTACGGTTTTCAATTATCTAAAACTGCTACAGAATACCCCCAGGATCTAATGACCTGTGTCAAGCTCACCAGAAATGTCTTTCCATTTGTGTTCCAGCCATTTCCCAGTGACATATATGCGCTGAAGACGACACCCCCGTCTTCCCCCCCACTGGCCAAACTTAGGAACTCACCCTTTGCTCTGAGAGGCAATTAAAAGTCTTTCCTCTCACACATCACCTCTAGAAAGAGATACCACACACATGCCAAGTTCTGGACTCAGTTATGTTGTGCAACCCCAAATGCTCAGTTGGGGATAACAGAACAGAATTTGATCCTGCAATCTGAATCTAGTTAACAATTCTGTGGATGGATGAAAAAGTGAAGTGATTTCCCTCCTACATAGATATATTGATAATGAGGCACTAGAAGGAATAAAAAAACTTGTTTGACTAAAGTTATTTATGACTGAGGACAGCAGAACTATAAGCAATAAGCAGCTTGGGTTTATCACAGCAGGAGATACTGCTAGTTTGTATTTCAGTTTGTCATCAATCTCACCTCTTTCATTTGCTCATAACTTTCTGAAGTTTTCACTTATTGGGCTGACACAGGCTTGCTCTCTGATCAAACAGGAGTTTCTTTTGGGAGGTTTCAGTAAAACCAGTTTAGTCCTTTGAGTAGGAAGAGAGTGAAGATGGCTGGGGTAGAAAGCTGAAGTTTGGCCAGAAATTAGGCCCTTGATGAGAAGAGCCTTTATGTATTCCAGTGAAAACTCATTTTAATTTGACCGAGTTATGAGCCTTTGAAAGTTGCACTTCATGCATACACAATACAATTGGTATGACTTCCTTTAAGCAGTGTTTGTAGTGAACGTCAGCTACACTGAGCAGGAGACTGGGACTAACTTAACAGTGTAGCAAAAAAGTAAATGCACAGAGTGAATCCAGAGCTCTTACCTCATTCACTGTGCATCCTGAAAGAAATGATCTGTGCAGCTTTTAAGGCTTGCTGGAGAGAGCTGTCTCCTGCAGACTTCCCAGAGTGCAGAGTAGAAGAGCTCCCTCTAAGAAAACCTTGTAAGGTGTGTGGGATGCAGCATTTGATGTTGTCATGTTGTGTAGCCAAACAGTTCCATATCACAGAATTTCTTTTAATCTCCCTAGGAGATTACAATAAAAGCCACGTTAAACACTCAAAAGTCAGGAAGTGACAAAGTTAAAGGACTTCAAAAAAAGTCATAACTGTCTTAAAGTTACTTTTAGAAGTATTCTATGTTAGATGTAACACCTGATAAGACTACTGTGACCGAGAAATGAAGGATTTCCATTTTCTAATTTGTTCACTTTGTGCACTTGACAACCCTGTGAGTCTAATCAGCTTACTCAGAGGGTACGTCTACACTGCCATTAGACCCCCCACAGCTCGCCCATGCCAGCTGACTCGGGCTAAGGGGCTGTTTAACTGTGGTGTAGATGTTCAGACTTAGGCTGGAGCCTGGACTCTAGGACCCTGTGATGTGGGAGGTTCGCAGAGCTGGAACCTGTCCCTGTACAGCTACACTGCAGTTAAACAGCCTGTTAACCCAAGCCAGCTGGCATAGGCCAGCCGCAGGTGGACATATACAGATCATGTGGGTCTGGCATATAGCAACAGGGGAGAGAAAGATGTGTAAAAGATAGCAAAAACTGTCATTTTAAAACCACAGAAGTTGACAGAGCATTTCAGGGCAGGTATAGGACAAAAACTGTTTCAATTGTCTAGATCTTAGGCAGTATCCCTTTATGGTGGCATATGAAGCCTTAGCTCTGCCCCCTGGTGTTTAAGTACTATGGAACACAGCATTTCTCAAAATAATAAGGCTTACATCTGCCACTTTAGATGTACATATCTATAGAATTGGCAGGATTATATAATTTCAACTCATAACATTGATGTATATTTTAAAGCTTTTTTTTTTTTTTAAGATTTTTGTTTAAATGTTTACAGTAGCAAGAAATTACTGGGAGTCAGACAATTGTTTAATGACAGGACACAGATCCAAAATGTTAAAGTTTTATAAACTGTTAAAACAAACTGTCCCCCTTACATGTCAAAATATACAAAGTAAATATGCTTAAATCAACGAGTCTTACTGATTTTTACTATTCATTTACTCGTCCTTTTCTAACAAGCTTAATTCAAAAGTCGAACGATGGATTTTGACTCTAATAAGTTCCCAACCAGCATTTTTCTTTCTTTGCCCATCTGTAAATTTCAATTCTCAATGGAAATATTTTTTCGAGCCATTTGTAGGTGTATGGTGAAATCAATGTTTACTGACATTTATGGATACAAATTTCATCCTTCCAAGCTGACATTTTCCATTCAAGTATACTCATACCACTTACTGACATAATATCCAACTTCATTCACTCAGATTACATTTTTAAAGACATGTTCTCTTCACTAACATACTTATGACTAAATGTCACCTTCTAAGTAGTCCTTTCAGGCACCAACAGTCTTCTTCAAGTACAATTCAACAGAATGGTTGTCCTGTGGTTAAGGCACTGGATCAGTAGTCAGGAATCTGGGTTTTAGGCCTGACTCTGTCACACATTTCCTGTGTGACCCTGGGCAAGTCACATAAGGCTTGATTTTCTGAAGTGCTGAGCATGGACGGTTCCAACTAAAGTCAAAGGGAGCTACAGCAACTTTGAAAGTTGGAATCTTTGTCTTTGAGCCTCAGTTGCTCAGCTATGACAGGAGTCAGGAAAACAGACTGGGCAGATCACTAGGATGACCTAGTACAGCAATTCCCATTTGCCTAATACGGCAGTCTTTTCTACTGGCAATTATTCCATGGTTATTTTCTATACTCACTTGCCCACAACTTTGTGTCTTCTAAGCTTGCAGGTAAAAAGTCTAAAACTACATTTAGCGTTAGTCACCCTAGTGGCCAAACTGCAAGTGAAATAGTTTGACCAAGGAAAACACTTCACAAAAGATCAAGTTTTAACAGATTACAGTTTCAATACTCATTTGTAATTAAAATACCTAGCTATAGTTGTTTGCAGCTTTAAAGGCTCAGATATTTAAATTTCAGAAGAACTTAAGTCAACATCTATAGCCTTAATGGACCAGCTCCTGTTCTCATCAACAGCTCCAGCCTCTGGAATAAAATAGTCACGATGAACTTTAAAAGCTGAACATTTTGGGGAGAATCGATTCTCTCTCTGAGATGCAGTCAGTTACATAAGCAATAACATTCCAGAGTGTGCATTTGTCAGCCAATAAATGCACCCCTCGGGTATGCAGAGAAGCCAAGGACACCCAAGATATTTGACTACTAGCCAAGAAATGCCTACCCCAGAGTGTTTTACTATACTTATAAAATGGCTTATTGACAAACTAAAGTGTGAAATATTAATCTTTCCAAGAAACTAGCTCCACTGGAACTAACTGCCATCCAGGAACAAACCACAGTGGTCTGCTTCTATTTACGGCTTCCCTGTGTCTCTCTCACCCCAAAATAGGTGAAGGAAGCAGAAGCAGAGTCCTTTGCCCTCTCCTCAAGTCAGCTGGAAAGGCAGCCAAGCTGATTCTATGAGGTTCTCTTTCAGCCCTCCTCTTCAGAAGAGAGGTACTACTGCTGCTTGATTTTATTATTTTTAAATACCCTCAGCCTCCTTCCTCCCTTTTATCCGCCTCCTGTGCCAACTGGAGGTAGCAGGGGCTGGCAATAGAAGCTGGACTGCATTTGTAGAACACTCCTTTTCCTTCATTCCAAGATGATCAGGTAGGAGGAAAGATTCAAGGACAAATGGTTGGCTGTTACTAAGCGATGGTAACAAGGTTCTAAGTATCTAGAAATCCCCACTGTTCAGAGAAGTGGATGATTTGGATACTGCAGGGACACTGGACTGCTTAAGTGGGTTTACAGTCTAAGCACTTGCGTTTGGATTTCATAGTGGGGGGCATTAGTTATGGTGATGAGGCCTATGTGCATAGATGCTTAGATAGGCTCAGCACTTTGAATACACTTTATGTTCCTCTTAAGTTGGTTTTGTAAAAGCTTTAATACAACCTAAGACCAATAGAAAGGTTTCCATTTTAAAAGAACAGATCAAACTTTCTACCGAGTTGTTTGTTGGAGAGACATTTCCCTGTAGTGTTTTGAATCTGAACACTGAGAACTTGCAATGGAAATTGACTTAGGTTAGCCAATTAAAACAAATGGAGAAATGCCAGAAACAAATAGCACAAGTAAGAGTGAAAACTGAACTGGATTTTATTACTAATGCTGTACATTGAAAATGAAAGTAACAAAAAAAAACTGGTTGTTTAAATTATTTAGGCTTATGCAACTGACTGTAGTTACAACTTGCCTACAGTTACCATACTAGACTCATAGGTGAACCATCAATTCTAGTCCCCAACAGATTCTATACAGCGTATTGCTGGATAAATTTTTCCCATTCCATCTCCTTCTCCCGTTACATAAAAGTGTTTTAACTGCTATTACAGCGTGTAGATACTTATGAGTACTCTTTCTGTACTATGCATTTTTAATTTGTTGGATCGGTCCCTACAGATATTTTGATAACATTCAGAGAACTAGACTGTTTGAGATGCTCTTGGGGGTGCAACAGAATAGTAATCAATCTCTCCCACCTAACCACATTCCCCCCCGATCCACAGGACTTGAAAATTTACTACATACCTAAATGCCACAAGATTAAACTACAAGCTCTACTGTTCAGGGGCAATGCCCATGTAAAACAGCTACCTACATACCCAGCTGCTGGGAAAGAGAAAAACCTTAATATGTATTAACTTTATTTTAGACTTCATTTCTGGAAGGAACATGCATATTCAACCTTTGTTCCTCCCCTTCTCAACCCAGAGCCTCCTGGCTGCTGTGAAGGCAGGAGTCTTCAGGGGTGGAAGGGAGAGAAGAGGGAGTTCTCTGCTAATTTACCCCCAACCCTGCCTCCGGTTTTACATTCTCCTCCTCCTCAGTTAACAGCTTGCTCCAACGTTACTCTTGGGGGAATTCTGTGCTAAAAAATTTAAAAGTCTGTACACTCTTTTAAAGTTCTGCAAAATTTTGCAAATTTGTCAAAACAACAATATAATCACACCAGTTTCAATTATTTTGGTCATTTATTTCAAAATACCTGTCAGTAAGTATGTCTGTCACAATACAGACAACAAAAAAGATTCAGGAAATGCTTTTTGACAAATAGATTCCTTACTAGGCATATTAATGCAGAATTTTGAGTAATAGTTCATTTAAACTACAATACAGAACCATACTTACTGCACGCCTCAGAACCAGTGCAAAGGGTTTGAGGAGTCAGGGGTAACGGAGGAGCTAAGAGAGTGGGAAGTAATTGCTGGGAAGAAGCCTGGGTGTGAAGTTGGAGGGTTGTTGGGTATGGGTGCGGGAAGGGATTGTTTGGGAGATTCCCCCATGCAGACCCTGGCTGACCCTTAGCTTCTCCCATTCAGTCAGTCACATCAGTCCCTGTCCCCATGTCTCCCGGCACCCGTGTCCCCTTGTACCCCAGCCACGTGCCCCTCCACCCCCACTCAGCAACCCCCCCCCATCCCTATGTGGCCCTGCACCCCCTCCCCCATGTGTCTCTGTGCCCCCACTCAACCATCCCCCTTCGGCCCTGTAGCTCTGCACCCCCTTTCCCATTCCCATGTGGCCCCGCGCCTCCCCTGTCCCTAAATGGCCCTGCCCCCCCTCTCCCATCACCATGTGGTCCCGCATCTCCCTCTCCCTGAGGCCCCACATCTCCACTCCCATTCAGCCCCTGCCCCAGTCTGTCCTCCCCCACTAGCCCTTATGAGCCCTGTCTGACCCTCAACAGCCCCACGCTGTCTGTCTCCTGACCTGGCCCAACAGGTGCTGTGAAGAAAGCAGGCACTCTCTCTTCCCTAGCTGGCCAGGAGCTGCTGCTCTGTTCTATCACCACAGCACCCTCTAGTGGGCAAAAAGCAGTACTGCAGCAGCTTTCAAGCAAACGCTTTTTCTGAACAAAAAATTAAACATGTGTAGCTCATTTATTATGCATGCACACAGTGGCACAGAATTCCCCCGGGACGATAGTGTCTACTCCCCATACTGCTCACAGCTTTCTGAAGATGCAGCAGAACCAATATGAGTGAGCTGAGTCTACTTAGTTTCATTGTTGCCCAGAGGTTTCCCCCAATAGCAACTTTGAGAACCCACAGAGTTCTATTTGGTCTTCACTCTATGGCAGATTGGGGAAGCTCTGAGCAGCAGCAACAATGGGGCTATCTTCCTTCAGACTTTAGAAAACAGCTTTGCATTGATTTCCATGCAGTCAACATCTGGAGGGTTATCATTACAACCCTAAGAGAGAGAGACTACTTTTTTTTAAAATGAAGCCAGATTCCACAGTAGTTGATGGTCACACAGGAAAGATGCCTACTCACAACAGGCAGACCCTATAACTATTATAATTTCAGTTTGCAGTAAATTTTCGTTTGTTTAAAATTAAGTCAAGTTTTGATCCTGAACAAGACAATTTGCAACATTACACTGAAAAAAGGAAACTGTATTTGAGAATACTCAGCTGTTAGTCACTAAAGCTAACACAGTATAACAAATATAGGCAATAATCTATACCTTTAAAATTGAATGAACCAGATCCACTGCTGACTAACAGGTTTTTAAACCTAGACAGAAACTGTAAGGTGATTTATAAGGGAACTTCTTTCCTGAATCTGGAAGAATGTGTTCTCTCTTAACTGCTGCACTAAGAGGCCACATTGCCCACTGGATTTCTGCATGGATATTTACAGGCAGAGAATTAGTGTGAGGAAATAAGGGATCAGAGAAGAGAGTGAAAAACTGATTTCCTTTACCTGGGTATCAAAAATAGCTGAGTATGTAACATACAGAGTGCTAGGCTGAAAACCTAGAGAACTTTTGTCATCCCTGTGGATAAAGTTATGTCACAGAGGTCACAGATTCTGTGACTTTCAGAGATCGCTAACATTTTTGCTTCAGCCCCAGTGTGGCAGGCCCAGAGCTGTCAGCCAGCGGAAGACCACAGAGCTCCGAGCTGTGGCGTGGACCCTGCAGCGGTCAGCCACCGCAGCAGCAGGTGCTGTCTTCCCCCCTGCTTGGGCTTCAGTCGTCCTCCCCCCCAATTATTTTTAGTAAAAGTCACAGATTTTCATGAATTTTTGTTTCTTGCCGATAACCTGTCTGTGACGTCTACTAAAAATAATCATGATAAAATCTTAACCTTAGTCATCCATCACAGATCTAGTTAAGTACCTTGAACGTATAGCTGCAAGGGTTAGCACTTTCCATACTAGATTCCCTCTTTGACCATGACCACAAATTGTAAGCCTATAAATCTGGAGTAATGAGAACCCAGCAAGCCCCTGATGAGAGTTAGAGGGTATGTGGAAGCAGGAGGGGAAAAAGTCCAGATGCTTAGCCAACCGTGGAACATTTTGTCCCTCAAATTAGGTATGTGCTATGAGACTTAAATCACATCTACATCCTAGACATTGGAGGACATTCCAACATTAAGAAGGAATAAGATAAAGGGGGGCAATAAAAATGTTTAAACACATTTCAGCATACATTCCACAAAAGTAGGCAATATAGTCCAGAATCCTGATGCAGTCTTTCAGGTAGTAGTTGGCAACCAGAAATTCAGCATACAGATTTTTGGGGGGGTGTGGGGAGGGGGGAAAGGAGAAGAAAAAGGAATGAAAAAGTTTATTCCCCAAGCTCAATATGTTACAAGCGGACTACAACGTATCTACGTCCCCCTAGTGATTGTTAGACTATGTGAGGAGTGTCCATCAGCAGCTCCCTTGAAAGCAGCTGTTGGGAGTTTAAATGTCTCCCTCAGCCCTGTGTAAATTTCCTTTTCCCCCCAGCACAGACTAACATCTAATAAAGGTAAATAAGAGAAGAACTTTATAGGGGGAAAAATCCACACACAAGGATTTGGTCTTGTTGCAGGGTGGGGCGGGCACCTCTTAGTAGACTCCCACAAACATAGCACTTCCTAGAGACAGCTGCAATTGCTCTCCAGCTTTAGAGAGACTGGAGCCTAGTGGCAGCTTTTTCTAGCTTTTGCTTCTTCACAGGACAAGCCCAATTTTTGGACACCAGCCTCCCCAGGATGTGTTTTCCTGGAAAGGGTTTAAAAAGCGTTAATTCTCACAATTTAGTTTCCCCAGCCCCTGCTGCAGGCACCAGACTCTCCCCCTTCTATAGTACAGCTGCTCCCAATAGGCTAAGGGAGGGAATAGAACCTGATCTGATGAAGCAATGGGGATTTTCAGTACTTCAAGAAGGATTCCATACTAGCCATAGCTTTAGATCATTCCTACTTTTAAAACAATGCCAAGAATTTAATCTCTGTAACCATGATTTCCCCAAGTTCTCCCACCCTAGCAAAATAAAGCAGCTCTGTTACAGAGATGTAAAGCCTATGCAGGACAGAAACATCTTCATTTATAATCTTTAAAAGATAAAAGTTCCTCAAACATTAATTTTTAGTTTAACTGTTCTAAGACCTTGACCAACAACCCCTCCTACACCTCCATTCTCTGCCTCTCTGGTGAAATGGAACATGAGGCACTGACCTTACAGTCACCTGTGGCACTCAATAAGTAATGTGCTAGATACTCAGTGTGCAGCAATATAGCCTTCACACCACCATACTGATAAAGTGACTAAAAAAAGAAAGACTGAGTGAACTGGTGCAAAGAGATCTACCACAACAACAAGGTTTAAGTCAAGAGAGATTCAGTCATTCATAAAGAGCAAGGGCTGCTGCCTCAAGCTGACGTGAGAATGAATGAGAGAGATTTCAAATATAAAGACACGCCCAGCAAATTCCTCCTCCCTTAAACAGACCAATATACAGTGCCTTGAAATTAATTGTCACCATATGGATGGACTCTCCTTTCTGACTGAATACAGCTTGGAGCAGCTGTTCTATAAAAGAAACAGTATATTCCAGACTCTGAAGAGGAACTGCCCTTCATTATTTACCTACACCCAAAACGCCACAACAAACACCTTACATCCTCATCCTTTCCAGCAGCCAAGACAGGCCACTCACCATTCGGCATGACATAAGTACCCCTCTTCCAAATCCTAAATTGGGCAGGCAACTGCCCATAGCAGTTACTTCCAATCCCAAAACAGAGACAGCCCCCAAAAAATCAGAAAAATATAGACAACTCCTTCCCCAAACGTTAAGCTAGAGAAACACACAGACCCCCAACAGAAGGGGGGAAAAAAACATTAGACCCTAAGATATAATATGCACCTCTCCGGAAAAAAAGAAAAAGAGAGTCCCCTAGAAGACACTCCCAGAAACGCACGTACCAATTAATTTGGAAATCCATGAACAGACCCTGGAGTAAGTACAACCCTTCCCTTTTCAGTTAAAGCCGAGACACACCCCCACTGCTGAAATCCCTGCACCCCCGGTGTAGAAACACAGACAGCCGAAGGCGCTGCCAGACCCGCCCCCCCAGCTCAAACTCGCCCAGGCCCCAGGAGCAGAAATGCAGCTCTCAGCGCATCGGCAGACACACACACCCCCCAGGCCCCGAGACACCTCCACCGAAGAAGACAGACCAGAGTCCCCCTTTGCCCTCCCATTTCCTGAGCTGTAACAAAGACCCTCAGACGCAAGCACCGCCCGAGGCCCCAAGATCCCCCCCCCCAGCCCCAGCCCCGGAATCCACCCCCGCCCAGACAGACTCCAGCGCTCAGCGAGACACACCCCCCGCGGCCGCTACACCCCCGGAGTAGGAACAGAGCCAGCCCCTCTCTCCAGGGCGAGGGCCAGACCCACACGTCCCCTGCCCAGCCCGCCCCCAGGGCGAGGGCAGACCCGCCCGCGACGGCTCCTGCCCCCCAGGAGTCAGGCTCCAGAGCTCGCGCAGACACCCCCGGGCCGGCCCAGACACCAACACACCCCGCGCCCCACCCCCATGGAGCCGGGTCCGGCCTCCGGCGCAGCCACCCCCCGCCCGGCCGCAGAGAGCGGGCAGCCCAGGCCCGTGCCCGGCTGACAGGCCGGGGGGCTCCCGGCGCGCCCCACTCACCGATCACCTCCTGCAGCTCATAGTCATCCCTGTTGATGGACCAGGGCAGGGAGCTGGGGTCCTCGGCCATGGCGGCGGCGCGTCCCCGGGCACAGCGAGCTCAGCGCCGGGCAGCGGGGAAAGACGAAGAGAGGCGCGCAGCCCCGCGGCCCGACAGCCACCCTGCCTGAGCCCTCCCCGCGCCGCCCCTCTCTCGCCTCCCCATTGGCTGGGGTCTCAGCCCTGGGGGCGCGGTTAGGGAGCGGCGGGGGGCGGGGCGGCCCAGTCATGCTCGGCGAGGCCTAGTCACCACCCCCCTCAGCAAAGAGCCCATAGAAGAGGCGGCCTATAGAGTTCAGTAGAAAAACCCACCAAACTCGAATAAGGTAAGCGCTACCATGGCAACCTCTCCCCCCCACGAACATGGGCCGTCCCTCCACCAGCCCACACCGACGCGGGATGACGTCACTCGCGCCCGCCTGCCGACGCCATCTTGAGAGAGAGAGAGAGAGAGACGCAGTTCATCCGCCATCTTGAGTGAGGCGCTTGCCAGACTCCGCCAGAACTTCACGCTTCTCACATCCCCACCATCGTATGAACGGCTGCTTTTAGCCATACATCCCGTGAAGGATAAATATTTGGCTGTAGTATAATCCATCCCGGAGGGAGGCGGAACGAGAACATGCCACACACAAGATGGCTGCCGTTTACTTCTCACCCATGCTGTCAGGGAGCAGCGGAAAGGGATTCGCCCCCCAGTCTCTGAGACCGGTGTTGATTGGTCCTCGGCTATAAGCTCTCCAGCAGTGATTGGCTTCCAAGCCTGTCCATAGCTTGAAGTCCCGGCCCGATCTGTGTATGCACCATGCTCTTGCATGGGGAGGGGAGAAAAGGGAGGGAAGGAGAAGGGGTCCTTGAAGGGCCTGCATTTGTGTGGGGCCCTGTGCAACGTGAGCCAGACTCCTGGAGCCTGACCGAGCTTGCAGAGTCCATCTTGGGGGGGAATGGCTGTAGGGAATGCCGGAGGAGCATGGGTTCATGCAGAACGTCCACTCAGTACATTGCCACCTTGTCACTGTCATGTAGCCACGTCACCCATCCTGGTCTGGCCAGGAGCGTTTGATTTTGCTGTGATGATCCCCGCTGCTGCAGGCAATCCTTTGGGATATTAATAATTCCCCAGGGTCACTTTCACACTGCAGTGCCATGACATTTTGATGCAGTGTATCAAAACATCACAAACTAGAAGTTTCTGCCAGACTGGAGAATCTCAGAGAAGCAGCCTTCGGGGAGGGTAAGCAGTTGGCACAGAGCCTCTGAAAAAGGGAGGAAAGTTTTGGATAAGGCACAACCTAAACCCGTTAGGAAAAGTGCTGTAATATTTCTAATGCCCACACATATGAGACACCCCTGCCTCTCAATATTAAGTTGTGTGAGCACAAACTTATCAATCTTGAAAAGATGAAGGGCTGCAAAATATTTCATCCAGAGAGCATAGGGATTTCAACCCTGAGGTTTAGATTATTGTGTTAAATTAACTAAACCAGTATCTGCAGGCAATACGGCTCCCTCTTCTTCAATGTATGTATATTTCCAAGGCTTGTCTTAATTTAATGGGCAGGTGCAGTAGTCCACCACAGATGCTTTTGAGCTCCATATTCTGTATTTAACTACAGGGAGAGGTTATGGTGGATGTCATCTGGTGTAGAAGAAAGGTCACTCTTTCTCCTCTCTTCAAGATCTCCTAGTTGCCAAACTCTTCTGCATTCTCCCCTCCCTAATTTCAATATTGAGTAATACAGCCAGACTTTCTGATTCAAATACCAGGTCAATCAAGTATTCTGACTGATTACTAACCATGATAAAATCCTGGCAGTATCTTCTGGGTATCTCAGCAAGACATAGCCCCTATAATTATGACATTGTAATAGTGCCCAAAGACAGGATAGGGGAATCATTGTGCTAGGTGCTAATTAACTGCACAGAGGTGCACAGCTGAGCCTGCATGGAGCCCTATTGATCCATGTGTGTGGCAGAAGTAATGCCTAAGGGAAAAAAAGATGACTCAGAAGGAATGGAGCAAGGAAGAGGATAACAATAATAACATGAATTTACATACACTAGAGAGACAAGGTGGTTAATATCTTTTGTTTGACCAACTTCTGCTGGTGAGAGAGACAAGCTTTCAAGCTACACAGAGCTCTTCAGATCATACATTCATTATGCACACAGCTAGACGCTTTCAAGGCAGTTTTTAAACACACACAAAATAGATAAAATAGTTTTAGTGTCAAGGACAACCCAAATCAGCTGGGACATTTGGCAAAATCTGTGGAATTTGTGTGTTAGGTTTTATTTTTGCTTTCTAGTCTACCTGGAGTGGCCACTATCCAGCTTAATATCAGATATTACAGTAAGTCACAAGGAAAATCTTCCATTGTTGTATGCAGTGTTGTTGTAGCCCTTTTGGTCCCAGGATCTTAGAGAGACAAGGTGGATGAGGTAATATCTTAGGTGGTACCAACTTCTACTTGTTGAAAAAGACAAGCTTTCAAGTTTACACAGAGCTCTTCTTCGGGTCTGGGAAATGTACTCAGAGTGTCACAGCTAAATATAAGGTGGACCAGATTGTTTAGCATAAGTATTTAACACATATTTCAACCGACCATTCAAGGTGAAGTGGCCTGTCAACAATGCTCCAGTCATGGGGAGTGGAGAGAATGCTTGGGAAGTCGAGGGAGGTGTTAGTGGGTTATAGAGTGTTGTAATAAGCCATAAATCCAGTGTCTCTATTCAGTCCATGATTCTTAATGTCTAGCAAAAAGTTCTTCTTCACTTTGTCCAAACCATGGGACAGCCATGGATACTAGGATAGCTTCCCAATATGCCAGCCTCTTCGTGGGCCACCTTGAAGAAGAATTTCTGGATAAGTGCACCACAAAACCAATAATATACCTAAGATGTATCAATGGTATTTTCATCCTCTGGACAGATGACCTAAACTCCCTCATAGCTTTCCAACACAACTTCAGCAACTGCCACCCATCCATTAAATTCGCTCTAGAACACTCCTCTACTAGCATCAACTTCCTGAACACCATGATCAGCTTCAACAATGGAACCCAACAGACAACTATATACAAGAAACCCACTGATCACCATACCTGCCTTCACAGATCCAGTAACGACCCCAAACACACCAAGACGCCAGGCAGGCACTCAGATACCACAGCATATGCTCCAAATAGAAAGTCTGGGATATACATCTTTACACACTAAAAGCAGACGTCATCAAACAAGGATGTTTCCCCAGAGAAATAGATTGCATCATGGAGTGGGCCATCCAAATACCCCAAGAGAACTTGCTTCAATACAGAAATGAAACCCTGTCCAACCATACACCTCTAGTTGTCACCTATCATTGGAAGCTGTAGGAGTATCATGAACAACAACAACCCATACTTTATGGGGACCATATCTTGTAAGAAATTTTTCCTCAATCCCTGTTCTGGCCTTCAAACAACCCCCCAGCCTCTCCAAACTCATCATCAGAAGCAAGTTCTCCATACACCAGGACGTACCAACTCAAAGCAACACCAGACCCTTCCAGAATAACAGCTGCAAAACCTGTAGACATATCTCCACTGCTCTGATGATCAACACCCCCCATAACATACCTTTCCAGATCCATGTGGCGTACCTCATCCAGTGCACTAAATGTCACCCAATAACAACTATGTGGGTGAAACCAGACAATCACTACACTCTCAGATGAACTCACACAGAAAAATGATAAAAGACAAAAACACCACATCACCTGTGAGTGAATGTTTCACAAAATGATCACTTCATACCTGACCTCTCAGTTCTCACCCTGAATGGAAACCTACACAATACCTTCAAAAGATGAGCCTGGGAGTTTAAATTAATAACTTTGCTAGACACTGAAAATCATGGACAGAACAGAGACAGTAGATTTATGGTTTATTACAACTATCTATAATCCCCTAACCCTCCCCCTCTCTCATGACTTGAGAGGTGTCGATGGGCCACTTCACTTTGAATGGTCCCTTGAAATACGTTTATTTATGTTAAACAATCTGTTCTACCTTGTAGTTAGCTGTGACATTCTGAGTACATTTCCCAGACCTGAAGAAGAGCTCTGTGTAAGCTCAAAAGCTTGTCTCTCTCACCAACATAAATTGGTCAAATAAAAGATATTACCTCACTGAGCTTGTCCCACAAGGAACATCAGTCATACATTTTTTTTTACCTTATTAGAACAAGTTCCCTGAGGTGCAGCTGACAAACCAAGATTCATAGAAGATCCACAAAATCCTGAAAAATTCATGATGTGAGTCCACCATTTTTAGCTGACATCATAATACTGCCTAATGTATTCGACAGCAACCCCCTCCTCTGGTTATATGTATAGACCAGGAATTCGTTATGCCTAGGTGCTGTACAACCACAGAACAAAAAGATTATCCCTGTTCCACAGAACTTACCATCTGAAAACGGATGTTCATTTTACTTCTTTCCTTTGGTTGGTAGAGCGATAACAAAAATAATTGTGCTGTGTAAGTATAATACAGTTATTGTTCCACACTATCTCTTGTGATCAGCTAAACATATTATGGAAGGAATTGTCTGTACCAGGTTATACATTGGTGGAGCTTGTGATGTTTCCTGGAAGTACGAAGGGTTGTGAGGCACCCAGGAGGAAACCTTGCGTACACCTGCTGTGGGTCAGCTCCCCAATTTCTCTGGCAACACAAGCACTGCCCTTCAGGCCTAAACAGGCTCCATTCCTTCTTTACAGGTTAGCAATAGCCAGACTCCAAGCCTTGAGTCCTCTAAGGGGGTGTTTACACAGCAAAGAAAAACCCATAGCTGGCCTGTGCCAGCCAACTTGGGATCATGGGATTTGGGCTGCAGGGCTGTTTCATTGCTGTGTAGATTTCTGGGCTCAGGCTGGAGCCCAGGCTTTAGGACCCTGCAAGGTGGGAGGCTCCCAGAGCTCAAGCTCCAGCCTAAGCCAGGAAGTCTACACAGCAGTGAAACGGCCCTGCAGCACTAGCGCTGCAAGCCCAAGTTGGCTGGCACGGGCCAGCACTGCAGATATTTATTTGCTGTGTACAGAAACCCTGAGTGTCTCCCTGGAGTGTCTAGCCCGGATCCACTGGACACATGCAGAATCCACAGACTCACTGTTCCCAGAAGAACAGTACACCCCAGCTTGCCAGTCACCTCAAATCACTGCTCCTCTTAAAACACAGCCCTTAGATATGTTTTTAGTGAAAGCAAGAAGATGTTTATTTAACAAAGCTTAGAGAGTCTAGTGATGGCAAGTAGGAGAATTGGAAACAAAAAGTATCATATAAAATAAAACCATAACTCATCTTCTAGAGCCTAAACTTTATTAACAAGTTACCTTTTGTCTATTGAAGTTTAGCTCACCCAAAATCTTTCTTAGAGTACTTAACAGCCAGACTTAGCTGTGATCTTCTGATCATGAGACAAGTCGTTGGCAGCTTGCCACCTTGGCAAAAGAAGCTCTGTACCCCAAGTTAACCCAAACAATCCATTGTCTTTGCTTGAAAATGGGACACCTCACTGCTGCTTCCCTGCAGAGGTCCTTTCCTGTAGATTTCTGCAATCTCTTGATTAGCATATTTCCACATTTGATTAGCATTTTGCTCAGACTCAGTGAGGCAGACAATACAGGATTTACACATAGTCAGACAGATAGATAAGCATCTCCTGCCCAAAACAAATTTCTTTATCACCTTTGGTGATCAGCCCCCCTTAAGAACATATAATTTCCAGTATACATACATAACACCTTACATCTTATCCATACATACATTTTGCAATTATTATAATAACCAGTGTGACACAGGCTTTCAGTACCTTTGGTGAACTATTATATAGATACCAGAATCAGGGGACTCCTGTAATCCATATGCACCCTTTTTCCCTCTGTCATCCTGCCCTAGCTTCTGGCAGTCAGAGGCTTAGGGACACCCAGAGCATGGGGTTGTGTCCCTGACTATCTTGGCTAATAGCCGTTGAACCGATCCTCCATGAATTTATCTAATTCTTTTTTTGAACCCAGATATACTTTTGGGTTTCACAACATCCCATAGTAACAAGTTCCACAGATTAATTGTGCATTGTGTGAAGTAGTACTTCCTTTGGTTTGTTTTAAACCTGCTGCCTATTAAACTCATCAAGTGACCTCTAGTTCTTGTGTTAAGTGAAGGGGTAAATAACACTTCCCTAGTCACTTTCTTCACACCACTCATGATTTTATAGACCTCTGTCGTATCCCCCCTTAGTCGTCTCTTTTCTAAACTGAACAGTCCCACTCTTTTTAATCTCTCCTCACATGGAAGCTGTTCCATATTCCTAACCACTTTTGTTGCCCTTCTCTGTACTTCCTCCAATTGTAATATATTGTTTTTGAGATGGGGTGACCAGAACTGTATGCAGTATTTAAGGTGTGGGAATACCATGGATTTATACAGTGGCATTATGATATTTTCTGTTTTATTAGCTAACCCTTTCCTAATGATGTCCAACATTCTCTGAGCGTCTTTGATTTCCATGGCACATTACATAAGAACACTGGGTCAAACCAATGGTCCATCTAGATCAGGGGTTCTCAACCTTTTTCTTTCTGAGCCCCTCCCCCCCCACACACGCTATAAAAATGCCACAGCCCACCTGTGCCACGATAACTGGTTTTCTGCATATAAAAGCCAGGGCCGGTGTCATAAATATAAAGGGAAGGGTAAACCCCTTTGAAATCCCTCCTGGCCAGGGGAAAGCTCCTCTCACCTGTAAAGGGTTAAGAAGCTAAAGGTAACCTCGCTGGCACCTGACCAAAATGACCAATGAGGAGACAAGATACTTTCAAAAGCTGGGAGGAGGGAGAGAAACAAAGGGTCTGTGGGTCTGTCTATATGCTGGTCTTTGTCGGGGATAGACCAGGAATGGAGTCTTAGAACTTTTAGTAAGTAATCTAGCTAGGTATGTGTTAGATTATGATTTCTTTAAATGGCTGAGAAAAGAATTGTGCTGAATAGAATAACTATTTCTGTCTGTGTATCTTTTTTGTAACTTAAGGTTTTGCCTAGAGGGGTTCTCTATGTTTTTGAATCTAATTACCCTGTAAGATATCTACCATCCTGATTTTACAGGGGGGATTTCTTCATTTCTATTTACTTCTATTTTTATTAAAAGTCTTCTTGTAAGAAAACTGAATGCTTTTTCATTGTTCTCAGATCCAAGGGTTTGGGTCTGTGGTCACCTATGCAAATTGGTGAGGCTTTTTATCCAACAGTTCCCAGGAAAGGGGGGGTGCAAGGGTTGTTAGGATTGTTCATTGTTCTTAAGATCCAAGGGTCTGGGTCTGTAGTCACCTAGGCAAATTGGTGAGGCTTTTTACCAAACCTTGTCCAGGAAGTGGGGTGCAAGGTTTTGGGAAGTATTTTGGGGGGAAGGACGCGTCCAAACAGCTCTTCCCCAGTAACCAGTATTAGTTTGGTGGTGGTAGCGGCCAGTCCAAGGACAACGGGTGGAATATTTTGTACCTTGGGGAAGTTTTGACCTAAGCTGGTAAAGATAAGCTTAGGAGGTTTTTCATGCAGGTCCCCACATCTGTACCCTAGAGTTCAGAGTGGGGGAGGAACCTTGACACGGTGGCATAGTGGTGGGATTAACCTGAAATCATTTTGAGATCCAGTTGAGATTTTTTGAAATAGAAATACAGATTTTAAAAAGGAAATTTTTTTTTCCTTTGGAAAGGAAGTCCAGAAAGCAGCTGAAACTGAAAGCATCTTATTTTTTCTCTGCTTTGTGGCCAAGCAGAGACAAAAGGGGATTATCTTGTGAATTGCAGGTTTTCTTTGCCTGGAGGCAGGGTACTTAACTCCTGCAGGGAAATTCACAGTCTTCCAACCCAGAGGTTTTTTTTTTCTTTTCTTCCTAAAAGTAAATAGGGGGTGTGTGTTCTACCCATTTGCTTTTTCTTTGGGCTGGGTAAGCAGGTTTCTAAGTAGTTGGAGATTTTTTGCTTTAATTTGGGCCCAGAGCAGAGACAAGGGAATTGTCTTTTTCTGTAGGCTGACAATCACTATCAGAGAATAGGTATTCTATTCCAGCACAGCAAAATTTTACAGCCAAGTTTTGTTTGTTTATTTCTAAACCTCGGGTGTAAAGTTAGTTAAAAACAGAGAGGTTAGAATGACCAAATCCGCAGCTCGACTACAGCTGGAATTAGCCAAATTTCAGGCTGAGGAAAAACAAAGGGAACATGAAAGACAGATAGAACTCATGCGGCTGGAGAAGGAGGTACAGGAGGCTGCCCACAAGAGGGAAATGGAGGCAAGGAAGCATGTGGAGGAGGAGAAGGAAAAAGAGAGGAAGCATGTGGAGGAGGAGAAGGAAAAAGAGAGGAAGCATGTGGAGGAGGTGGAGAGGATAAAGGCCCAGCAGAATATACCAACAAACCCTAGCAATCCTTCTCCAGGTACCACTTCCCATCCCAGAAAGTTCCCCACCTACAAGGCAGGTGACGATACTGAGGCCTTCTTAGAAAACTTCGAAAGGGCCTGCCTTGGGTACAACATCTCTACTGACCAATACATGGTAGAGCTGAGGCCGCAGCTCAGTGGACCCTTAGCTGAGGTGGCAGCTGAAATGCCTAAAGAACACATGAACAAGTATGAACTGTTTAAATCCAAGGCGAGAGTCAGAATGGGGATAACACCCTAGCAGTCTCGTTGGAGGTTCAGAGCCCTAAGGTGGAAACCAGATATGTCATTTACCCGACATGCCTACCACATTGTGAAACATTGGGATGCCTGGATATCAGGAGCAAGTGTTGAATCTCCAGTAAATTTGCCCTTCCTAATGCAAATGGAACAATTCTTAGAGGGTGTTCCTGAGGAAATAGAAAGATACATCCTAGATGGGAAACCCAAAACTGTAATCGAGGCAGGAGAGATTGGAGCTAGATGGGTGGAGGTGGCAGAGAAGAAGAAAACTGGTCGCAGTTGGAGCGGAGACCAGAAGGGACCACCCCAGACCACACCCTAATACTGGGGGCCGCCCAAAGCCCCACCTACCTCCCAAAGAACCCTCCAGACCCCTTATCGTCCCACCACCCCGTTCTCCAGCAACCCTCCTCGCCCCAGTGACCCGTCAGCTGGACGATGTTTTAAATGTAACGAGCTGGGGCATGTAAAGGCCAACTGCCCCAAGAACCCCAACACATTACAGTTCATTGCACTGGAATCACACCAGAGGTCCACAGGCCCAGATACCTCCCAGATACCCTTGGAGCGGAGGGAAACTGTGAGTGTGGGCGGGAAGAAGGTCACCGCGTGGAGGGACACCGGAGCACAAGTGTCAGCTATCCGTGCTTCCTTAGTGGACCCCAGTTTAATCAACCCAGAGATCCAAGTGACGATTCAACCCTTCAAGTCCAACTCTTTCAATTTGCCCACAGCCAAGTTGCCTGTCCAGTACAAGGGCTGGTCAGGAATGTGGACTTTTGCAGTCTATGATGATTATCCCATCCCCATGCTGCTGGGGGAAGACTTGGCCAATCATGTGAAGCAGGCCAAGAGGGTGGGAACGGTCACCCGCAGCCAGGCTAAACAAGCCGTGAGGCCTAGCTCTGTTCCGGAAACTTCTATCAGGACCCGGTCAGAGGTGATGGACCCGGACCCCAGGCCAATGTCTGCAACAGCAGTAGTGGATCCAGTCCCAGAGACCCAGACGGAACCAGTCCCAGAACCGGAACCAGCCGAACAACCAACACCAGACCCAGTGTCAGCACTGAATCCAGTACTTGCAACCTCAACATCAGAGGGCCCCACCGAACCTGAACTGGCAGCAGCCGATAACCCTACACAAGAGGCTCAGCCGGAGCCTGAACCCCAACATAGTGCACCAGCGGAGAGCGGTTCACAGTCAACAGAAACAGCTCCATCCCCTATATCGCTTCCAGAGGGACCAAGCCTAGGTCCACAATCCAATGAGGGACTGATGTCTCCAGCATCAAGGGAACAGTTCCATACCGAACAGGAAGCAGATGAAAGCCTCCAGAGAGCTTGGACGGCGGCACGGAGCAACCCCCCGCCTCTCAGCTCTTCTAATCGATCCAGGTTTGTTGTAGAAAGAGGACTTTTATACAAGGAAACTCTTTCTGGGGGACACCAGGAAGACTGGCATCCTCAGAGACAGTTGGTAGTTCCAACTAAATACCGGGCCAAGCTCTTGAGCTTAGCCCACGATCACCCTAGTGGCCATGCTGGGGTGAACAGGACCAAAGACCGTTTGGGGGGGTCATTCCACTGTGAGGGAATGGGCAAGGATGTTTCTACCTATGTCCAGTCTTGTGAGGTGTGCCAAAGAGTGGGAAAACCCCAAGACCAGGTCAAAGCCCCTCTCCAGCCACTCCCCATCATTGAAGTTCCATTTCAGCGAGTAGCTGTGGATATTCTGGGTCCTTTTCCGAAAAATACAGCCAGAGGAAAGCAGTACATACTGACTTTCATGGATTTTGCCACCCGAGGGCCGGAAGCAGTAGCTCTAAGCAACACCAGGGCTAAAAGTGTATGCCAGGCACTAGCAGACATTTTTTGCCAGGGTAGGTTGGCCCTCCGACATCCTCACAGATGCAGGGACTAATTTCCTGGCAGGAACTATGAAAAACCTTTGGGAAGCTCATGGGGTAAATCACTTGGTTGCCACTCCTTACCACCATCAAACAAATGGCATGGTGGAGAAGTTTAATGGAACTTTGGGGGCCATGATACGTAAATTCGTAAATGAGCACTCCAATGATTGGGACCTAGTGTTGCAGCAGTTGCTCTTTGCCTACAGAGCTGTACCACATCCCAGTTTAGGGTTTTCCCCATTTGAACTTGTATATGTCCGTGAGGTTAAGGGGCCATTGCAGTTGGTGAAGCAGCAATGGGAGGGATTTACACCTTCTCCAGGAACTTTGTAACCAACCTACAAAACACCCTCCGAACCTCTTTAGCCCTTGCTAGAAAAAACTTACAGGATGCTCAAAAAGAGCAAAAAGCCTGGTATGATAAACATGCCAGAGAGCGTTCCTTCAAAGTAGGAGACCAGGTCATGGTCTTAAAGGCGCTCCAGGCCCATAAAATGGAAGCATCGTGGGAAGGGCCATTCACGGTCCAGGAGCGCCTGGGAGCTGTTAATTATCTCATAGCATTCCCCACCTCCAACCGAAAGCCTAAGGTGTACCATATTAATTCTCTAAAGCCCTTTTATTCCAGAGAATTAAAGGTTTGTCAGTTTACAGCCCACGGAGGAGACGACGCTGAGTTGGCCCGAAGGTGTCTACTACGAAGGGAAATGTGGTGGTGGTGTGGAAGAGGTGAACCTCTCCATGACCCTTGGGCGTATGCAGCGACAGCAGATCCAGGAGCTGTGCACTAGCTACGCGCCAACGTTCTCAGCCACCCCAGGACTGACTGAACGGGCATACCACTCCATTGACACAGGTAATGCTCACCCAGTTAGGGTCCAACCTTACCGCGTGTCTCCTCAAGCTAAAACTGCTATAGACCGGGAGATCCAGGATATGTTACAGATGGGTGTAATCCGCCCCTCTGAAAGTGCATGGGCATCTCCAGTGGTTCTAGTTCCCAAACCAGATGGGGAAATACCTTTTTGCGTGGACTACCGTAAGCTAAATGCTGTAACTCGCCCAGACAACTATCCAATGCCACGCACAGATGAACTATTAGAGAAACTGGGACGGGCCCAGTTCATCTCTACCTTGGACTTAACCAAGGGGTACTGGCAGGTACCGCTAGATGAATCTGCCAAGGAAAGGTCAGCCTTCACCACACATCTCGGGCTGTATGAATTTAATGTACTCCCTTTCGGGCTGCGAAATGCACCCGCCACTTTCCAAAGACTTGTAGATGGTCTCCTAGCGGGATTAGGAGAATATGCAGTCGCCTACCTTGACGATGTGGCCATATTTTCGGATTCCTGGGCAGACCACCTGGAACATCTACAAAAAGTCCTTGAGCGCATAAGGGAGGCAGGACTAACTGTTAAGGCTAAGAAGTGTCAAATAGGCCTAAACAGAGTGACTTACCTTGGACTCCAGGTGGGTCAAGGAACTGTCAGCCCCCTACAGGCCAAAGTGGATGCTATCCAAAAGTGGCCTGTCCCAAAGTCAAAGAAACAGGTTCAATCCTTCTTAGGCTTGGCCGGTTATTACAGACCATTTGTACCGCACTACAGCCAAATCGCTGCCCCACTGACAGACCTAACCAAAAAGAAACAGCCAAATGCTGTTCAGTGGACCGGAAAGTGTCAGAAGGCCTTTAACAAGCTTAAAGCGACACTCATGTCTGACCCTGTACTAAGGGCCCCAGACTTTGACAAACCGTTCCTAGTAACCACAGACGCATCCGAGCATGGTGTGGGAGCAGTTTTAATGCAGAAAGGACCTGATCAAGAATTCCACCCTGTAGTGTTTCTCAGCAAAAAACTGTCTGAGAGGGAAAGCAACTGGTCAGTCACTGAAAAAGTATGTTACGCCATTGTCTACGCTCTGGAAAAGCTACGCCCATATGTTTGGGGACGGCGTTTCCACCTGCAAACCGACCATGCTGCACTGAAGTGGCTTCACACCGTCAAGGAAACTAACAAAAAACTTCTTCGGTGGAGTTTAGCTCTCCAAGATTTTGATTTCGACATCCAACACATCTCAGGAGCTTCTAACAAAGTGGCTGATGCACTCTCCCGTGAAAGTTTCCCAGAATCAACTGGTTAAAATCGTCCTTGAGATGTGGAAAATATTGTTAGTCTTTATGTACTTGGTAGTTAGTATATTTAGAGATGCATGTGTCTTATTAACTCTGTTTTTCCTAGAGCTCCAGGAAGAAATCCCAGCCAGTGTTTCACCCTAGCTGAGATTTGGGAGGCGTGTCATAAATATAAAGGGAAGGGTAAACCCCTTTGAAATCCCTCCTGGCCAGGGGAAAGCTCCTCTCACCTGTAAAGGGTTAAGAAGCTAAAGGTAACCTCGCTGGCACCTGACCAAAATGACCAATGAGGAGACAAGATACTTTCAAAAGCTGGGAGGAGGGAGAGAAACAAAGGGTCTGTGGGTCTGTCTATATGCTGGTCTTTGTCGGGGATAGACCAGGAATGGAGTCTTAGAACTTTTAGTAAGTAATCTAGCTAGGTATGTGTTAGATTATGATTTCTTTAAATGGCTGAGAAAAGAATTGTGCTGAATAGAATAACTATTTCTGTCTGTGTATCTTTTTTGTAACTTAAGGTTTTGCCTAGAGGGGTTCTCTATGTTTTTGAATCTAATTACCCTGTAAGATATCTACCATCCTGATTTTACAGGGGGGATTTCTTCATTTCTATTTACTTCTATTTTTATTAAAAGTCTTCTTGTAAGAAAACTGAATGCTTTTTCATTGTTCTCAGATCCAAGGGTTTGGGTCTGTGGTCACCTATGCAAATTGGTGAGGCTTTTTATCCAACATTTCCCAGGAAAGGGGGGGTGCAAGGGTTGTTAGGATTGTTCATTGTTCTTAAGATCCAAGGGTCTGGGTCTGTAGTCACCTAGGCAAATTGGTGAGGCTTTTTACCAAACCTTGTCCAGGAAGTGGGGTGCAAGGTTTTGGGAAGTATTTTGGGGGGAAGGATGCGTCCAAACAGCTCTTCCCCAGTAACCAGTATTAGTTTGGTGGTAGTGGCCAGTCCAAGGACAACGGGTGGAATATTTTGTACCTTGGGGAAGTTTTGACCTAAGCTGGTAAAGATAAGCTTAGGAGGTTTTTCATGCAGGTCCCCACATCTGTACCCTAGAGTTCAGAGTGGGGGAGGAACCTTGACAGCCGGCATTAGCGGGTAGCAAGCAGGGCAGTTGCCTGCTACATTGCTCAGGCTTCAGCTTCAGCCCCTGATGGCCGGGCTCAGGGACCTGGGCTTCAGCCCCATGCGGTAGGGCTTTGGCTGTCTAATGCTGGCCCTGCTTGGAGGCCCCCCTGAAACCTGCTTGAGGCCCCCTAGGGGGCCCCGGACCCCTGGTTGAGAACCATTGATCTAGACCACAGTCCTGTCTTCCGACAGCGGCCAATGCCAGGTGCTACAGAGTGAATGAACAGAACAGGTAATTATCAAGTGATCCATCCCCTGTCGCCAATTCCCAACTTCTGGGACACTTCAGATCATGGTTTTGCATCCCTGGCCATCCTAGCTAATAGCCATTGATGGACCTATCCAGCTCTTTTTGAGCTCTTGTATAGTCTTGGCCTTCACAACGTCCTCTGGCAAGGAGTTTCACAGGTTGACTGTGCGTTGTGTGAAAAAATACTTTTCCTTGCTTGTTTTAAAACTGCTGTCTATTAATTTCATTGGATGACCTCTAGTTCTTGTGTTATGAGAAGGAGTAAATAACACTTCCTTATTTGCTTTCTTCACACCAGTCATGATTTTATAGATCTCTATCATATCCCCTCTTAGTCATCTTTTCTCCAAGCTGAACAGGCCCAATCTTTATAATCTCTCCCATACAGAAGCTGTTCCATACCCCTCATCATTTTTGTTGCCCTGCTCTGTACCTTTTCCGATTCCAATGTAACTTTTTTACGAGGGGGCAATCAGATCTGCACGCAGTATTCAAGATGTGGGCATACCATGGGTTTATATAGAGGCAATTTGATATTTTCTGTCTTATTATCCATCCCTTTCCTAATGATTCCCAACATTCTATTATCTTTTTTGACTGATGCTGCCCATTGAGTGGATGTTTTCAGAGAACTATCCACAGAGACTCCACGATCGCTTTTGTGAGTGGCAACAGCTAATTTAGACCCCATCATTTTAGAGAGAGAGAGTTAGGATTATGTTTTCCAATGTGCATTACTTTGCATTTATCAACGATGAATTTCATCTTCCATTTTGTTCCCAGTCACTCAGTTTTGTGAGATCCCTTTGTAACTCTTCGCAGTCTGCTTTATACTTAACTATCTTGAGTAGTTTTGTATCATCTGCAAATTTTGCCACCTCACTGTTTATCCCTTTTTCCAAATCATTTATTAATATGTTAAACAGTACTGGTCCCCATACAGACCTCTGGGGGAATACCACTATTTACCGCTCTCCAGTCTGAAAAATGATCATTTATTCCTACTCTTTGTTTCCTATCTTTTAACCAGTTACTGATCCAGGAGAGGACATTCCCTCTTCTCCCATGACAAGTTACTTTGCTTAAGAGTCTTTGGGGAGGGACCTTCTCAAAAGCTTTTTGAAAATCTAAGTACGCTATATCCACTGGATCACCCTTGTCGTCACGCTTGTTGGCCCTCTCAAAGAATTCTAGTAGATTGGCAAGACATGATTTCCCTTTACAAAAACCACATTGACTCTTCCCCCAACAAACCATGTTCAGCTCTGTATCTGATAATTCTGTTCTTTACTATAGTTTCAATCCAGTTGACTGGTACTGAAGTTAGGCTTACTGGACTGCAATTGTTGGGATCGCCTCTGGAGCCTTTTAAAAAAATTGGGTGGATGTTTTCAAAGAACAGTCTACAATGACTCCAAGCTCTCTTTCTTTAACTCCTCAAAAGTCAGAAATTGCAGTGGCATTAGTTCAAATATCTGTTTTTAACCAGAATTGGTACAGTCTAAAAAAAGGAGGGGGAAAATCATAACCCTTATGCAATTTCAAAACTTCAAGCAATGTCCCGACATCTCATCATTAATATTCCCCTTGCTCAACTTCTCCTGAGCTGGTATTCTGTGCTGTGTTTTGTCTGGTCTCGTTTTGATTGTCAGCTCTTGAGGGCAGGGGAAGTGTATTTTATCTCTGTTTGTAAAGCAGCTGGTGAAGTTATGTTGCTGTGTAAATGTTTTGTCATAATAATACCCCTAAATCTTAATCAAAATCTGAAATGGAGTAGTAACCTTCTGCCCCTGAACCTCCATTCTGTGCCAGGCTTTAAGGGATACTCAAGAGTGGTACAGTTCATCCTCCTTGCAAAAGGAGGTCTTATATCTGGGGTTACCATGTTTACCATATGGGGGGGTCTATTGTTCAGTGATGAGAGCAGAGGACCAGGAGTCAGGACTTGTGAGTCCTTTCCCTGATTTTGACACTGACTTAGGGCATGACCTTGGGCAAGACACTTAGTGTCACATGGTGGGTGACCCTTACATGCGTGTACAATAGAGAACAAGGAGCTCCCCTACCACCTGTGCTCTCCTGAATGCCTCCTGCCATTCCCCAAAAGGAGGGACAGTTCCACACTGCCTCAATGCAAGCCTGTGGTTTAATGGCACAATTCAACCCTTCCCCCTCCTTGTGCCTCAGTTTCCCCATCTGTTATAATGATGTTAGACTCCATCGCAGAGATAATATAGTTGTGATATAATGATCTTAGTATTTAACACAAGGATGTTGTAAGAATTAATATATGTAGGAACTCTGGGTAGAGAGAACAAGTACAAGGTTTTATTATCACCAGGGGCACTATAGGGATGCAACTTCTAGCATGTACAAAGCTAATTTGATGTAACTCCATCTTGCTAATTCAGGCATTTCCTACATCATCCTACTATTCATGTATACTTTATCCTTTAGCTAGAGTTAAAGAGTTGCTCTTTCAAGACAGCCATACAGAGATATCTAGTGTTTACAGTTCAGTTGTGGTTTAGGGCCATGGAACTTGCTACCACTTTTCTAGTTAAAAGCTTTTTAAGGGACTATAAACCAGTGTTTATAAGTGACTGTGCATTAGCTACCATGATTCTCACAAACAATAGTAGTTAATGTGCTTACTGAACTGCTCAGTACGGTCATGGTTTACGAAAGCAAGAGGGAAACTAACAATGCCTGTCTTATTGCATTCATAATAGTGCAAGTGTGCATTGGCAAGCAGAATGCCTGACCTTGTTTCAGTACGAAATTTGCATGCTGTTCTTCACTGATGGAAATCCTTTCAGGCTTACTGAAGGGAACTTACTCCCTCAAATTGTGGATGATTATTTAAACAAATTACATTGCAGTTTGCTCTGTAGCCAACAAAGCCAGGAATGCACTTTATCTCCTGGGCTCTCTCGGATCATGTGTGCTTTGTTTGTTCTTGAGAAAATGGTAAGACTCGGATTGGACAGTGCAGCAAAGAGCCTTGCTTTAAAATCCTCCAACCAATGCACTGTTCTTACAATCAGCTCGGCAGAATGTTTTCAAAACATAAGCCAAATGCAAGCCTAAACTACTAAATAGGTTTGCACCGACTATTCTGTGTAATATTGAGTACCCCCAGTCATTCATTGCATTCTATGCTAGTGTACTAAGTGCTTTTAAATTCACCTTTGAGGTCACTTTGAAGTAGCCAAATGCCAGGTTTGAACAGGTGCATTCTGGTTCTCAGAGTAAGTTTATGGGATCCAGATTTTGCTCTTACTCTGTTCTGCAGTTTCCCCTTATCACATCCCCACCTCCTCCCAGTTAACAAACATTACATTCTCTCTGCCTACTTGCTTCACTGAAAATGTATCCATAGTTTTAAGTGACAGGCGAGGGAGGGACACAAAGGAGGCACCAGCTAAAGTGGGGCACATGACCTCCCCATGTGACCCCCCCACGTGACTCGTCCCCACCCCTCCCCGTGACCCCTCATGTGACTCCCTGCCCCGCTCCCCACATGATCCCCACCCCCAGCCCAGGAGCCCCACCTTCTCCCCATCTCACGTACCTGGCGGTGGAGGATCTATTCCAGTCCCCCTGGCATGCATGGAGCCACTAATGCTCTCTCCCAGGAAGCCTCTGGCCACGCTGCCTGCCAGGGACGCTACCCATGGCATGGCACATAGTGGCTGCTCTTTCCCAGGGAGCCTCCTGCCACACTGCCTGCTGGGGACGCTGCCCGGGGCGCAGCACACAGCAGCTGCTCTCTCCCGGACAGCCTCCCGCCACGCTGTCTGCCTGGGACACTCACTCCCCTGGGATTCCCCCAATGTGAAACATTAATGCAGCGCTTCTCAAACGATAGGTTAGGACCCCAAACAGCGTGGCCAGAGGCTGCCTGGAAGAGTGAAGCCGCTGCATGCTGCACCAGCCAGCATGACCAGAAGAGGAGAGGCTCTGTCCCTGCCCCTTCATCGCCCCAGCTGCTGGCCTTGCCCCCTCACCAACATTTTGGGGAGGGTATTGTGACCCTTCGGGCCCTCCCGCCATGGGTCGCTTCTTCCTGTATGTTCTATTTTGCAGCTGGTGTTCATTTTTCCTTGCTGAGTGTACCAGGTGGAGTAGATTAATCCGCTATGAAAGAGGGAGCCTTACTATTCCCTTCAAATCTGATATTAGATGTCAAATAAGTAAAAAGTCAAAATCTTTCTATCATTCATCCAAACTGCTCTTAAATATAGAGTTTTGATTTTGCATTGGAATAAGAGTATATCTTAGTGACCCATGGCCAGAAAGGGTTAAACATCCTGCAAAATAAATGACTCAAATTCAACCCTTAAAGACATGTGGGGAGACAAAGTTTGTGTTTTTGTGTATTTACATATATATAAATAGGGTCAACAATGTAATCAGTCCTTGTCAGTGCTGTATTCTGATGATCAAATGAACATCCTAGCATTTAAATGAAGTATAAACATGGGATCTCTCTGTATTTATTTCTCTTTGAAATGTATAGCAAATCCCCAGTGAATGGTGGAGGAACAGACAATTGTCTTATGTTAATTCGTATAGCTAAGTACCAGTGATGATCGCCTGATGGATAGACTGCCTTATGTTAATCTGTATGAATAATTAACAACAATGCTAAGGAAATAAGGGTCTGTTATTCCCCAAGGGACTCCAACTTGTCAAAGAAGTCCTGAAATTGTATAAAAGATCCTTGGGTCCTGATCCTTTTTATCTCAGATCTGCTTAAGCTTCATCAGAGGAAGTTTGAGTCACACGATGAGATCCCAGTTAAGCTGGCACACCCTGGATATGATATTGGACATTGGACTATAACCTGTGGACTAAATTCTAAAGGAACTCTTTGCAACTACAAAGCTCACCATCTCTGCTGTGTATCTGAAGCTCAAGAATTGAACTCATGTCTGTATGTATATTGATTTTTTAACCATACTCCCTTTTCTTTTCTAATAAACTTTAGTTGAGTTCATAAGAATTGGCTGTAACGTTTATTTGGGTAACATCTGGAATATTTGTTAGCCTGGGAGGTGATGTGTCCAATCCTTTGGGATTGGTAGAACCTTTTCTTTTATATGATGAAATAAGATTTTCAGAAATCTTCATCATATTTGACTTGGGTACCTGGATGGAGGCCTGAGGCTGGGTTATGTCAAGGGAATGGTGTTGTCTGGACTTCTGAGTAACCAGTAAGGTATAACAAGCTGTTTAGTGCTGGCTTGGTAAATCTAAGTATTGAACCATCCACCAGCTTTGGGGTTTGTCTGCCCCATTCTTTGGGGTTCACTCTAATTGAGTAACCTTGGAAGGCTCCCCACTGGGACCCCAGTCACACTTTTATATTAGTTTGTCTTTGAATAAGTCTGTAAAAGACTATCCACATTTATTCCAGCATGGTTTTAACCATTGGGGTATAAAATCTTTGGAACAACTTCCCATTATGTGAGAGACAGGCTTCTCCCAAGCTATTTTCAACAAAGTGGTATTCTTTGTTAAGAAAGGCGTTCTGGACAGGTGAATGGCTCAGAGGGGTTGATAATGGGCTATGAAGCCTTTCACCTCTTGGTCACTTGTATGAATCCAACACTGACACATATGTTGCTCTTTGATGGCCTATGCGCAAGGAGTTGGTTGGCCTCATTCCAGCGTGTAATGGGGAAGTGTGTACACCACAATTGTCATGTCTTTTGTAGTCTAGAGGCCCAAGATTAAATGTCCTGGACTCGGGGGACTGAACTATCATCTCACGCCCCTGGGATTCCCCCAGTGTGAAATATTAGTGCTGCAGTTCTCAAACTGAGCCTTGGCCCCCCGGCCTGGGGAGATGGGGCTTTGGCTTTGCCCCTGCCCCAGCGTAGCAAGGGATGGGTGGGCTCAAGCCTCGGTTCCCTCTCCTGGGGTCCTGTAGTAATTTTTGTTGTCAGAAGGGGGTTGCGGTGCAATGAAGTTTGAGAACTCCTGCATTAGTGGTATAAAGCGTGGGAAGTATGAACTGCTGTTAGAACTATATGTTATGTAAATTAAATTAGGTCTGATGGTCCTGGAAAGTGCAATATGCCTCCTTTTACAACCCCTTTGAAACAAAAGAAAAGAATTTTTCATTAGCAAACTCAGAAGGAAGATAAAATTATTTGGGGGGCGGGGGCAATAAAAATAGCTTGGAATAGCAGGATGAAGCAGAAAAAAAAGGAAAATTTAATCTCACCATCCAGAAATAAGTAGTGGGAAGAGATATTCTTGTTATCCATAGAAGTGACCAAACTTAGAATGTTACTAAATTGAGGCCAAACTGGCTAATGCCTTAAGATAACAGATTCTGATTATGTGATTTTACAGGAATAGCATAATGGTGCTGTGCAACTGTCTTTCATTCCGTATTACTTTAGACATAGTGCAGAGAGAGCTCCTTTAAAAAAAAATGCAATTTGGATAGTTAACACCCTTTCCTCCCCACTCATGAACTTCTATTTCATTGATTGCTGGTTACAAAAGCTAGGGCAGTTTCTGTGTATATAAAGTCTAGAAAGGACTAGAATCAGAGAGATAGTAGGAGAAGGAAACCAAGTATTTTGTATAGAGAAGAATACAGACTAACACGGCTGTTACTCTGAAACCAGGAACTACTTGTAACTGCAGTCCTCCAAGGGAGTTTAGAAATGTTTCAAACAGATAGGGGCAAACTATAAAGAGTTTCAGTGGGATTATACAGAGAGAAGAATAAATTATACCAGAACCAAGTTTTTACATGTTGAGGCTGCCTTTGTGCTGTTTTGCCTTTGGGAGAGAGGATCAGCACTTTGTATTTTACCAAATACAACATGAGTCAGCATTTGCTCCTGTGAGACTCTCCCATCCTGGATCTTGAAATAAATTGCAGGGACTACTGTCCCCAGAAGCCCTGCCAGCTGACAAGAAGCCAGAGGAGAGCATGTAGGCAGCACAGAAATACAAGGCTTCTATTCAGATGGCCATTGTTGTCCAGCAGATTCTCAAGATTCATAAGAATCTCAAGGAATCTTGGGGCCTTAGGCCTGAACCCCCTGATTCTTGCAGTTTAACAGAAAGATTCAGAGGAAACTTCCACAAGAAGCCTCAGTTTTCCTCCCCTTGGCAGTGTCCTGAAGTTGCTTGGATTCTTGGAGCATATAGCAGGAAAAGGGAGCTAGGAAGACGTGAGCATCGTATCTGTGGGTCCCAAAAAAACCCAAACAAACAAAAAAAACAAAACACTATGCAGACAGCATTGCACATCAGAGGCTAATGGCTAAAATGTGAAGTCATGTGATGGGCAAAGTCGCCACAATGAATCAGAAATGTAATAGACAAAACCAAACTGAATCCTGCATAAATTGTAGGGCTTGCTAGCCAAAATAGCTAGTCACAGCTCTTCATTGCTTAGTTACATTCACTGCTTGGCTGAAAGGTACTAAAAGCAAGATTTCAGAGTCAGTAGATTCTCCGTGGACTGAATGCTTCCTCTTCAATACAGGAGAATGAAAATCAATGAGACAGGATGACAGTAGCAAAGGAGAATGATTGATCGATATGCATGCCTTAGCACAAAAGGAAAACCACAGCCTGCCAACAGCAGCATGCTGGTCAGCAGGGATGGCTGAGAGCCAAGATCTCAAAAGCTTTCATTCCCAATGTGCAGTAAAAAAAGAGCCAAGATGACAGATGCATTGCCAAGGGAGGTTACGTCACAGATAAGAGGCTAAATAATGATGGTTTTAGGAATAGGATGTACTCACTGTTAGGGTAACTAACTTAATTGCAGTACCCAAAAAATTATAACTGCACTTCTGTAGTTCCTTTCATTTAAGGAAATCAAAGCATTTTACAAATCCTGATAAATTAGGCCTTAAAATACCCACATGAGTTTGGTTTATTCCCAGTATAGAGACAGGGAAATCAAGGCACAGACATGCTAAAACCAACATTTTCAAAAGCATCCATTAATTCTGGCAACTCAAGACTCTTAAGGTCTCATTTCCAGTCATTCTGAGCCCCCACATCTATTGGTGACATCAGTTGCTTAGCATCTCTGACAATCAAGCACTAAGTCTTACACTGACTTGGGGTCAAATCCTACATCTCAAGTGGACACTTATGAAAAGTTTGGCCTAAGTGGCTTTCTGAATGAAGTATACAAATTCTATTGGAAAACTAGGAATGAAACTAGGTCTTCCGCCTCCCTGGCCTACGCTTTGATCTCTACCCCAGTGAGGAAGCTTGTTATGGTAAACTTGCTCCTGAAGCAGCGAAGCATACAATCAAGTGACACTAAAACAGTTTTTAAAGATCTAAGTTATGAGGCAAGGCTGCAGGTCACAATTTAGTTCAGCCAGCTAAGATGAGGAAGAACCTGCCTAAAGTGGCACAAATAACTACAAAAAAGGTTTGTGAATACTCACTCAAATCAATTTCACAGATTTGCTGGGAGAGTATTTGCCAGATGCAAGCAGCTCCCTTTCCCAACCTGTTCTGCAATTATAATCCATGCATTGTATAAAGTACAAACTCACCCCATCTTGGGTTTGACTTTATTATCAAACAAAATGCAGAAACCATCTTACCAGGCTTAATAGCTGCTCCTAGGATTTCCGCATCCTAAATGCTAGCTCCCTATAAAGCCCATCACGACTCCCTTAGACGCAGGTTGAATAACCTTCACCTGTCTTAGTGAGTCAGCAGACCCCAGTTAACCTTTCCCAGCAGGATCAACACTTGCTAAGGACGTGGGTTGTTTCTAGCAAAAGAGAGGAGAAGAGAGTTGTTTTCAGAAATGCTCCTGAATAAAAGTATTTCAAATGGTTATGCAAGTATGTATTGCATGAAGGTTCATGGCATAAGCATTTAGTGGCCATATTTAAATCACTTTGATATCCCACCTCTGGTTTACAGATGTTTCAGTCATCCAGTCAGGCAGCAGAAACAATGTTATGTTGACCAATCGCACACCACCAACGTTCAATGCTACAATTGCAGCGACTATTTCATGTACAACCAATAGTCTGTCAGACCTTCACATCAAATATTTGTTGAGATAAAAATGCAGGTCCCACTCCTGCACTCCTTGGTTAGCAATAGCCACTGCAGTGCCGTTTAATTCACTTCATTTCCAGCCTGCATAAGGAATGCAGGTTTGGGGACTTAACGATAAAAAAACAAAAGAATCTCTCTCTCTCTCTCACACACACACAAACACGAAAAAGGAACAGCCGGAATGATGCTGAACCTGTAAAACTGGACAGCTGGCAGAGTGTACTGTGCACCCGTACAGATTTCCCAGGACAGCTACCTCAAAAAAGGGACAATCCTGGGAAAACCTGGCCAAGTTGCAAACCGAGAGAGTACTGATGTATATCAGCTACCAGTGATACACTGTGACAGTCATGCCCAGGCATAGCCTGGCAGGTATTTTACATCAGTGTCTAACCATTTTCTCCATATTACACCAGAGGGGGGTCATGTGTGGCCTCTGCTCAAAGCTAAGAACTAACTTAGTGTCATGGTTAGTGTGAGATGTTTGTATGGGAAATAGTTTATGAGAATATAGAATATTAGGTTGCAAAACTGTAATAGTGAGACTTGTCACCAGAGGCAAGGTAGGGCCTCGGGACTAACTCAATTAACGTTGAGAACAATGGACATCTGTAGAGGCAGTGCTGTGTTTACTGGCTGGTCCAGGTAGAGACTTGAGCATTGACAAAGACAAATGAACTCCTGGAGGGTTCTCTGAAGAGGGGATCCCAAACAGGACAAGCGCTGCAAGAACTGACCCTAAGCTCATCTTGTTAGTCAGGAAAGACACTCATTAATAAGTATAGGCTATAGTTTGCATCTTATGTTTGTTGTTTACCTGTAACCTTATGTTTCCAAATCCTGATACTTGCTTGTATTTGACTACCTCTGTTAAATAAACTTCAATTTGGTTTTACTATAAATCTGTCTTAAGTGATTTGTGTTAAGAAGGTAGAACTGAGGGGAACCCAGCGAATGGGGGTGCACTGGTTCCACAGAAGCAGCAGATAGGTATGTTACAGGTGTCCACAACGTAAAGGACTGGGCATTCCAGTGTAGCAAACTGGGGTGTGTAAATTGCTAGCCTACGTAGAGCGAGAGCAAGGTTTGCGGAGCACAGAGCAGAGCACCGATGGTGCTGGAACCCATGGCTAGGGCGAGTTTCCCCAGATGGGCACAGACAGGGCTGTCCCACACTGTAAGCAGGTGATTCATCCTGGGTACCTCACCCCAAAAAGTGTCACACACACCAGAGCACTAAAGCTTACGAAACTACATTACAGCTTCACCTTGACATGGCTCAGTGATGGATCAGCTCCTTCCTGTGCACAGTTCATCCAGCTAGGGAAAAGTTGACCTAAAGTGAACTGGAAAATGAGCTGAGTCCTGCCAGGGCGGAAAGAGGGCCCCCAGAGGGAGTGGGCTGAGGGGACAGGTTCATTAGGGGGACAGGGCCCTGAAATGGGACCAAAGCTCCAATGGGTAACAGACTGGGAAGACAGATCAGGGGCAGGCACTTGCGAGGTGTCCCCAGCTTGCTCCTCTTAGGACCCCAGTCCTTCTCCCCTCCTACTGGCAGGGCCTTGCAGCAGCCATCTGCCTCCTGTTCGCACACCCAGCAGGGCTCTGCCAGCAGTGGGGGAGAACCAGCAGTGCTGAGATTGAGAACCAGCAGCAGGGGAGCATTGTGGCAGTTCAGGAAAGACAGTTGCTCTGGCCTCAGAGTCAGCCCCCAGCGACTGCCAGGATGAGTGACTGTGTGTGAACCCCACTCAGTCCCTGCAACCTTTTTGGCATGAATGTACATGTAAAATCTAGAATAAAAAACCCCAACCAACCATTTGCATTATCTTACTTTCCAGGATTGTAAATAAACTATGAGGCCCTGACCCCATTGAGAAAACTCACTTTAAAGGGTTAGAGATTGTGGACAATAAGTAATGGGGTGGGGCCCGTTGCCCTGTCTGCAGTGCGTCCTGGGAGTGGAGAGAGGTGGGAAGAACTGGCCTCTAAAGAGGAGCTCGGGCCAGATTGCTAGAGCTGGTGCCCATTAGTTTTTATTCCATGCAGCAGAGGGCAGCGGTGCACATACACACTTGCCGGTACACTACATAGCGATGTTCATTAATACAATCGGTTTTTAAACCAATTGAGTTAAATCATTGCACAAACTGGGTGCAGGCAAAATGTCTCCACCTTTGCACCAGCGTAGGCAAGCTGAGAACCAGCACCAGAGAGTTCTACTCCCACAATACTTACATGGGCAGATCTGTTGACTTCAACCGGTGTTTGAAGTGCAGGTTTATTGCCAGATTGGGTCCTTAGCTGATCACAATTCAGCATGCATTGTTTCGGAGCTTGGAATGTGTTAAAAATTAATTCACTGTGAATCAACTTTTTTTTTTCTTTTTAAACTGAGAGGAGGCAAGCTAGAGGCAGCTTCAGAGCAGACACACAACAATCTGCGCTCTGGTGCCTGTGGTTTTGCTACAAAAAGAACAATTTGGTGGGCATGCTTCCAGAGTCCTCCTCAAGCAGTTCCACCAGGCTTTTCTATTACACAAATGTGCTGATGGGATTTGGCGAAAACACAAGTATTTATAATTTAGCCCTGGGAGAACTCTTACCAACGGTGCATTGTTTGAACTACATCCAGGACCGACTGACGGATATCAACTAAACCCTCTGGAGTTCGGCTAGCTCGTTCTCTTTACTAAAGTCTAATAGCGTGTTTTCTAGTGATGTAGCCCTTGTATTTGTTTGCTTCCTTTTATTTTCCTAAAGATAATCAAGCAGCATTTTTCCTGCTCCTTTTTGTGCATATTAATGCCACCTTTGCCATTTTTCTTCCTGTGAATGTAGGCTCTGGACTAAATTGCTCTTATGCTGAGGCAACTCCATTCATCTCAATGGGGCCATATGGGTATAACTGAAAGCAGAATTTGATTCAGAGAGAACACTACTTTGTGTATCACCTTCCAGCTGAGGAGCTCAGAGCATTGTATACAACCTACTGAATTATGCTGCATCAATATTTGTCAGGTAAATATTGTTCCCATTTAATAGATGAGGAAACTGAGGTGCACAGAGGTTAAGTGACTTACTCAAAGTCACAAAGCAAATCAGAGACAGGACTGGGAATAGCTCTCCTAGCTCCCAGTTTTGTGCCTCAAGCACAAGACGATCTTTTATCAGTCAAGAGACTGAACAGACCTACAAAAAAACCAAGACCCGAAGACCTAATTCTACCCCAAGTTATACTCATCAACTGTCAACCAAGGGCAGAAGTTGTAACCTGAGTGACTTAGGCACCTAAGTCCAATTTTCAAAATGGATTTAGGAGCCAAGTCTCACTGAAAGTCAATGGGACTTGGGCACTTTTGAAAATGTTACCCGCTGTTGGGTTTTGTAATGGTCTTCATTTCAGTGTTAGCGCCTAAGTCTTTTCAGATATGCTCCCCACAGAACTGTGTGTGTTTTGTATCATTCATTGCTGGGCACTTCATAGCATACAAGTGGAAACTAGACTACATAATAGCATCATGCAAGTACACTGTTTAACCTAGCCTGATATGGAGCAAAACTGCATTCTTCTACCTTACCTTTGGAAGGCAGAGCTGATCCTGAGAGGCGTTGTGTTTGCATGTATAAATTACCTTAAGGGTAGATTGTGCCCTGGTCCTAGGTAGCTGCCCAGGGGTTAAAGCTGGCAAGCCCCCCCAATCCTGTACAGCTGTGTGAGACCTACTTGGACCTCTGGGCATAGAGGGAATGGATGCACAGTGGCTGAATGCCCAATACTCCCCTTGCCCATGAGCCAGTGTGCAGGGAGTACGCAGAGCCCTGGTACCACCCCACAGGCCAGCTAAGAGAGCTGGCTGGATGCAGGCAATGGGAGAGGGAAGAGGCTACATCTTGTCAAGTGAAGAATGAGACCTGGAGAGGAATTGTACCTTTCTGAAGCATAATTTCTTGGTAGCGTTCCTGCTGGGACACAGTGGTGAGCTACACACTGCTGAATACCCAATACCATACTTCCCTATAAAGGCAGGTGTTCGCTGATACAAAAACAGCATGTTCACAAATCCTGTTGCTTTTCTTCAGTCTTTATTTTTGGCACAATTTCAAAAGTAGGAAAACTTTTTAAAAAGAACCAACCAGTGGAACAGTTGATATAAAACATGTATGTCCTTCAAAAGCTGGACATCAGAATGGACAGAAAATAATGCAAATATACAAATAAATGTTTTGATATTAACAAGCACAGCTCTGATTGTTTTAAAGTGAGATAAAAAAATACAATGTAACCAACATCATTTGTGGGTAATTTTTTAAAAACACATTGAGGATTTGGCTCTTCCTCTGCACAGTACGAGGCGGAAGGGCGGAGAAACACTCCATTGCAATTTAATTGCATTTGGGATAAATAACATTTTATGACTTAAGGAGATGTCACACTCAGAACAGATTTATGACAAACTCAGAAGTGCATAGGATCTTGAAGTTACTTTAGCATACAGCAGAAGTCCCCAAACTGTGAGGCGTGCCCATTTAGGGGGGCATGGAGAAACATTCAGGCGGTGCAGCGGGGCCAGGGCCAGCCCCCACAAGGGGTTGGGACGGAGCACCATGCAGCCACGCTCTGCCCCCAGCTCCATTCCAGCCCCAGCTTCGACCCCCCACCACGGCCTGGCTCCCCTCCTAACCGCATGGCTCCCGCTTCCAGCCCGCCCCCACTCCCAGCCATGACCCCAGCTGCAGCTCCAGCCCCAGCCTTGGCTCCCAGCCCTCAGGAGGGGCATGGACAGATTACATAAGGGACAGCATGACATAAAAAGTCTGGGGACACCTGACATACAGTATATTACGGAAGTACCTCTTTAAACCTCCAGACCTTCTATTTCTGGGATTACTACTTCCAACCCCAAGAGCGTTATTGTAGCCTACTTAAGAACTTTTGTCTTGATTTTAAAAAGTTGAGTACATGCACATCCCATTCATTAACAATACTTTGCACTTATAAAGAACAGCAGCTTTCTTCGGAGACACAGAGAGGTTAAGTGACAATATGAGGTCTCTGATGGTTATTAGGAAAGGTAAATTCATCTGGGTATGTTTGGATGAACTAGAAATGATGAAGATGCTGCTGTTTCTTTCCTTGCAAAAGCAGCATCTTCTCTATTCAGAGAGCAGAGATATTCATCTATCATTTCATCACCTAGTAAATATGAATACAGTATAGTATCATTTTATTATCTGCATTGCTGTAGCAGCTATAGGTCCAAACCAGAGATCAGGGTCCACCACAGGCAGCGCTGTGCAAACATGTTGTAAAATTATAGTCTCTGCCAAAGAGTTCAATATCTGTGCTAAACATTTCCTACTTAAAACCGGACACGGGGAGTCAGGGAATGTGGGTTCCAGATGGTGCAATGTTGGATAAGTCACTTAAACTTTCTGTGCCTGTTTCCCCGCTATGAACTGGGGACAAGTTTCCCCTGCCAGTCAGCAGGATTAGGAGGTGTAATTCACTAACAGTCATGTGTGTAAGTGTGGCTCACTGTACTCCCCCCCCAGTGGCTAGACCACGAAGAGTTTCGTGTTTCTGCTACAGCCTTCGGAGTTAATAGACCTAGTCATTCAGCAGAAGCTCATGCTTTTAGATCCAAACATATCAGGTTCAATCCCACCGCTGGTGTATTCAGGTTTGTAAAACACTAGGGAAGTGCTAATATTCAGCAAAAAAAAAAATCAATCCAATTCCCTACAATGGCTGGGGACCTAGCAGTCCTCAGAACCCCAGGTTATTTATATAATTGACATTTAGAAACGATGCAGGAATCCCAAGTTAAGCAGCTGTGCTCCACTTCTGCACCAAGGGCCAGAGGACAAGAGGACTGGGAGATACATGTATATCCATTTAGATCAGTTAAGTTTGGGGGTTTCCCCAGAGTTCTCTCACTAATTCCCACAACATCCTCAGGACAGACCTATGCAGGGTGATCTCATCAGAGTGGTGGAGACCACTATATTAATGGCAGAGATGGCAAAAAGTGTGTTTTGCAGGCCCATCCAAAAGTGTTCCCCAGCACTGATGCTAAGAGCTTTAACAAGCTTCAGTTAATTGAGGTTCCCAACAATAGGGTTGGCTTGTCTATTACAAGAGACCTAGTGGGCAAAAAGAAGTTGGTAAAACATATAGCAACAGCTTATGAGTAGACATTAATGTCCTTTAAAGACACTCAGACACAGACATTTCTAACAGAAGAACTCAAAACAGTTAATATTGCAATGAATAGTCAAGAAACTGATGATCGGCTACTGTTTGAAAACGTACACGAGTGACTCCTTTTAAGAAATAAAATCCATAGCAAATCAGTGGCTGAAGGAATGAACCAACCTGCAGCAACTCAAGCAAATAGAGATTTGTAGGCACAGGAAAACCACATTGCTTTGGAAAGTAAACATTTACCAAAACCCTGTTTTAAAATAACCTGTCAAACAAACAAAACAGAACAACCCACCCACCCTCCAAGTTTCCATAAGGGCTGGATCACACAGAGCCTCTGAGGTCAAGATCCACACGATGCATACAACTACAGCAACAAGAGTGGTGCGCCTAACCTCATTCATGCAAGCAACTGGGGATTCTTTTCGATTTAAAGTATACGGATTAATTAATCACAGTATCATAATATATTAATTCAAATATACATGTTCATATTAAAACATTACTATTTGTTTTGACGTAGGTCTGATCTATAATGCAAGGCATTCTTTGTCAGACACTTATCCTTTTGGTTTTGGGACACTGTAAAGCCAGTGTGTTCTGCGAGATTCTTAGAGGCCAAATGATTTAGGGGCTGCTCCTAGAAAGTTCTTAGCTCAATTCTCCCATTCAAGTCAATGGAAGCTGAAGGTATTCAGCACCTTGTGTGTTAAGGTTCAATCCTACAATACAAATCCAAGACTGAGCCATCGACGTGAGATTGATCTGTTGTAAACATTACAGGATCTATGATTTCCCAGTGCTGATGTAAGAG
The DNA here is from genome assembly GCF_965152235.1 of Eretmochelys imbricata. Classification (NCBI taxonomy): domain Eukaryota; kingdom Metazoa; phylum Chordata; order Testudines; family Cheloniidae; genus Eretmochelys; species Eretmochelys imbricata. The sequence goes on from NC_135573.1 coordinate 257,314,590, forward strand.
CTATCACTTAGTTAAATGGGACATGTGCACAGACGGACAGACGTACATGCTACAAGCAGCACCCTCATTATTTAGTATGACTTTCTCTATGGCTTTTGCTTTTAACGAAGAACCAATCGTTGATCAAGGTTGGAAGGCTGTTTCAGAGGATGTCAGCAATGTATAGGGGCGTTACATGAGTAACTAACTCTCTGAATAGGTTGGAATATGACATAAAATGCTTTAAAAGACCAAAATTGAGAAAAAAATATTAAACAAAAAATAAACTCACTTCAGCCATTTCTCAAGAGTCAGATATTGCTAAAAATAATGGGAGATCAGTTAATTTCTTTTAGATAGTTAAACGATGTTTAAGTAAATGTGCTGCTCATTAAATACAAAGAGTGTCCTGGAGATTGAAGTTCTCCGTACAGCCAGAGAGCAGGTACAATCTGGGCAGCGGCAATGGAACCTGCCCTTCCAGTCTGCTACAACCCGGATCTGGAGGGGTTGCCTCTAGGGAACAAAAGGGTAGTTCAATCCTTGGCTTCTCTCCCAACCAAGGTGCCAGTATCAATGATTTTCATGGCATTTGTCATTTGTCCACTAAACACCAGACTGAGACCCCCAAACTCATTTCACACAGGTCAGTAACCAGCCATCAGATTTCACCAGGGATTAAAGAGAGAAACTATTCCCCTGACAATCCCCAGATACCACTACGGGAGCCCTGTAACGGTGTTTAAAACCATATAAAAGTTGTGTACAACATCAACGGTTTGTAGCTTTGGTCATTTCAAGTTACCCACCTGGAGAAGTGCATTGTAGTCCTTTTACTGCAATTAACTCCCCATTTAATGCAATTAAGCCCCCCTTCAGATATCACTTGTGTGTCTGTTGCAGGCCCCAGGCATAATATTGCAAGGATCAAAGTTCTGACATGTTGAAAGACTGTATAGACTACACCTGGATGTTAGAGTTTCTTTTTTTCTGAAGGCACAACTGTGCAGGATCAAAAGGCACCTGGCTTATGTAGCTTTGTCTCATGGAAGCAAGAGGGATTTTGCCAGTCTTATCCAGAACCATTTTTTGGTGCAGGGATTAGTGTAGTCACAGACCGTAATGAACCTCAAGATGCTTGGAAACTCATTCTTCATGGATTTGCACTTGACTGGAATCAGCCGTTTGTGGCGAGCACCTGAAAGACAGTCCACCCAGGCATGCGAGTAAAGAAAGTTGCATCGTAACCATAAATCCATTCTTTACATCCCCCATAGAGTGAAAGCAGCAGCACACACGCACAGGTCCATACACCTAGGCCTGACCCCGGTCTCAGTTACACCAGTGTGACTCAACTGGCCATGCTCCTGGACAGCAAGTTCCAGCGTCGAAGGCTCTTTCCCCTAGCCAAACGCACATGGGAACATGCATCTCAAATCTCCCTGAACAGGTTACAACATACACAAGCCAAACCTTGAATGGCTTTTGTCATAAATATAAAGGGAAGGGTAACCACCTTTCTGTATACAGTGCTATAAAATCCATCCTGGCCAGAGGCAAAATCCTTTCACCTGTAAAGGGTTAAGAAGCTAAGGTAACCTCGCTGGCACCTGACCCAAAATGACCAATGAGGGGACAAGATACTTTCAAATCTGGAGGGGGGGAAAAAGGCTTTTGTCTGTCTGTGTGATACCTTTGCCCGGAACAGATCAAGGATGCAAGCCGTCCATCTCCTGTAAAGTTAGTAAATAATCTAGCTAGAAAATGCATTAGGTTTTCTTTGTTTTGGCTTGTAAATTCACTGTGCTGGAGGAAATGTGTATTCCTGTTTTTGTGTCTTTTTGTAACTTAAGGTTTTGCCTAGAGGGATTCTCTATGTTTTGAATCTGACTGCCTGTAAGATTATCTTCCATTCTGATTTTACAGAGTTATTCTCTTATCTTTTTTTTGTTCTTCTAATAAAGTTCTGATTTTTAAGAATCTGATTGGGTTTTTGGGTCTTAAAAATCCAAGGCTGGTTTGTGCTCATCTTGTTTATTCTCAAGCCTCCCCAGGAAAGGGGGTGTAAGGGCTTAGGGGGATATTTTGGAGAAATAGGAACTCCAAGTGGTCCTTTCCCTGTTCTTTGTCTAAATCACTTGGTGGTGGCAGCATACTGTTCAAGGACAAGGCAAACTTTTTGCCTTGGGAAAGTTTTTAACCTAAGCTGGTAAAAATAAGTGTAGGGGGCTTTTCATGCAGGTCCCCACATCTGTACCCCAGAGTTCAGAGTGGGGTGAGAACCCTGACAGCTTTATAAGTCAGTACCATGAACTGCACCAAAAACTCCAACTGGCAACTAATGCAATGTCTGGGGCATGGGTGTGCTGCGTTCCATGTGAGATGCACAACATTCTGCACCAGCTGAAGTCTGAGAAGTACAGGGATAGCCCTGACTGAGCAGACTGGATTAATCCAATCTGCCAGTGATGAAGGCATGGAGAACTGCAGTGAAGTCCACCTCTGAAAGAATGTAGAATGGAGGGGTGGAAGCGAGAGGACTTGAGAGGCCATCAAGTCCAACACCCTTCACTTAGGCAGGGCCAAGTAAACCTAGACCATCCCTGACAGGTGTTTGTCTAACCTGTTCTTAAAAACTTCGCATGATGGGTATTCCACAACCTCCCTTGGAAGCCTGTTTGAGAGCTTAACTGCCTTTACAGTTAGACAGTTTTTCCTAATATCTAACCTAAATCTCCCTTGCCGTAGATTAAGCCCATTACTTCTTGTCCTTCCTTCAGTGGACACGGAGAACAATTGATCTCTGTCCTTTTTATAAGACCTCTGAACATATTAGAAGATTGTCATCAGGCCCCCCTCATTCATTGTTTCTCAAGACTAAACATGCCCAGTTTTTTAACCTTTCCTCATAGGTCAGCTTTTCTAAACCTTTTGTCATTTTTGTTGTTCCCCTTCCACTTTGTCCACACCTTTCTTAAAGTGTGGCACCCAGAACTGGACACAGTACTCCAGCTGAGGTCTCACCAGTGCCAAGCAGAGTGAGACAATTACCTCCCGTGTCTTACACACAACACTTCTGTTAATAAACCCGAGAATGGTATTAGCCTTTTTCACAACTGCATCCCATTGACTTGTATTCAGCGCGATCCACTATAGCCCCCAGACCCTTTTCTGCAGTATGACCCCACTAGCCAGTTATTCCCCATTTGGTAGCTTCACATCTGATTTTTCCTTCTTAAGTGAAGTACTTTGCACTTATCTTTACTGAATTTCATCTTGTTGATTTCAGACCAATTCTCCAATTAGTCAAGATCATTTTGAATTCTAGTCCTGTCCTCCTAAGTGCTTGCAATCTCTCCCCGCTGGGTGTTATCCACAAATTTGATAAGCGCTCTCCATTTCATTATTCAACATGCCACAACCTCCTGGCCAGATGCCACTGGAAAAATTTACTCTTGGCAACCTGTGCTGTAGGGATATCCAGATGCAGCTGCAGATCTAAAAAGATACTCAAGTAACCAAAAAACAATGAGTAGACTGATCCTAAACCACTTCCTCCAGATCTTCAGGCTTTTCTAGGTTACTACCATTTCCTTTTCTACGAACATACTTCCCTCAGAACTGTAGGTTGCAGCACCCACTGGTAATTAAAGGGCAGCAAGCAATCACTCTACCAATGTCTGCATAGGATCAGACTCCTACCCTTCTGATTGCCCCTCAAGGAAGCAGTAATGGCTCTCAAGAATGATATCCTTTGGTCTGAGTGAAATCCCTTTCTTTTCCTTTGAACACTGGGCCAGCACTAGCCATGGGGAAGGTTTTCCACACACGAGACAATGTGCTAAGTGGATACAGCACTGGGCTAGGTTTCAGGAAACCTAGGTTCTATTCCTGGCTCTGCCATTGGCAAATCACTTTACTCTTCTGCAGCCCTCCCCGCCCCTCGTCTGTTCCAGCTGTTCTCGGCAGGGACTGTCTCCTAGGGCTTGTCCACACTGTGAGTTAGTGTGCAGCAAGCCAGGATGTGAATCTACAGCACACTAGTTTGCTACGCACTGACTCAGCAGATGGACCCTGCTGCTGTCTACTAAAAGATCCATAGTGCACTTTGATGTAGTGAAAAGAAAAGGAGTACTTGTGGCACCTTAGAGACTAACCAATTTATTTGAGCATGAGCTTTCGTGAGCTACAGCTCACTTCATCGGATGCATACCGTGGAAACTGCAGCAGACTTTATATATACACAGAGAATATGAAACAATATAGTTTCATATAGATGTAGTGCTGTTTGAAATGGGAGAACATCAAAGCTCCCTACGGATCTTTTAGTGTGTGGTAGCCGGGTTCACCTGGCAAGTTAATGCAGAGCAAGCAGTTACTCTGCATTTGTACAATGCCTTGCTCAATGGGCACCAATCTCAGCTGCGACCTTTAGATGCTACTGTAATACAAATAATTAAGAACAACATTGACTATGCATTGGTGTGGGAAAATGTACCCTTAATGGGCCATCTGAATTCTCTTACCTGGGGAAAGGCTAAGAGCGAATTTGGTCTGGAAATCACATTCATTGCTGTCTAGGTAATCATCTGAAATAACAACCACCATCTTCCTACACCTGGATTTAAACCGAGAGTGGGGAAAAAATGGTTATTAACTGAACGAAAGAGAGATGCTTTCCATGCTTGCTGGAAAAATATATATTTTATAGCACTGTTCTGCTGAAAACATGCAACCATCAACAGTGTTCCAGTTCTAATGTCAATAAAATCTGAAGTGTTTTGATACTTTACTTACATCTGTATATATATTACACACAAAAAATGTACGTAAAAGGAACATTATTGAGATTGCAAAGTCAAGTACTCAGAAGTTAGGAATGCCAGAATTAAGGTCACTTGTGCATCCTTAATTCAGCCCCCTTGTACGAATGCATTATGATGCAGTCTTTAACAGTATAATCTCATACTATGATATCAGGTGGGTATCACTGATATTAAGGTATATTTTTGAAGACGTTTTACAATGATTTGGAGCCATCAAGTTGTGCATTAGCTAACAATAAGCTACAGAACCACAAGACCTCATTACTGTTAGCTTCATCTTCCTTCTACTCACTACTTACACTCATCTGATATGTCTTGTCTTACATTACATGGTGAGTTCTTCAGAGCATCATCTGCCTGAGTATTTGTACAGTGCCTTGCACAATAGGGCCCTGATCCTGGCTGGAGCCTAGAGATGCTACCATAACAACCCCCTCTGTCTGAAAGGATCCTTCGGAAATCCAGACAAGTAGCCATTAGCACTGAGCATGTATAAGTTCCCCTGTGCACCACCAGTGTCTTGGGGAGAAGCCAGATCTCTCTTCTGAATTCCCTGGCTGCTCCAGGGTGCTCACACTCTGCACAGGTAGCTATGTTAGCTGCCCAGAGAGAGAACTGACATCATAATGTTCCAGTGGGTGGAAAAATCAACTGGATAAAGGAAAAACTACGAGTGCTGGTGCATTCTCCTACACACAGAGGCACTGACGCTCTCTCCAGACAGCTCTCCCCTCTGGGCATAAGGAGGGAGGTGGAGGAGTTAACCCTCTGTGGGACAACTCCCCCTTGAACTCTATGAAAAGGGCTCTAAGGAGTCCTGGGGTGAGGGCCAGAGTGACTCTCCACAACACTGTCTCTTGAAAACTTACTGGATTTCTGTGTGGAAATCTGGCTGTGTGGGAGTTGATGCAGCTGGGAGCTGTTTTATCTCCTGTTGGGCCCCCTTCACAGCTGCCTTTGAGCAACCACAGGGTATCCAAACAGCAGAAGAAAGCGCAGAGACCAGTGGTGCCATAAGGAGGGGTCTTGGTTTGGGACACCTCCCCCCCTTCCTTCTTGAGGAGATAGCAAATAGGAAACTCCACAAATACTTCACTGTGGAGTTTCCCTGTCTCTCTATCCCATCCTGCATGCTCCAACAGGAGAGGGCAAATCTGGTCCCAAGGAACCAATTCTCCTTTGGCTTACCCAAAGTCTTACACTGGAAAAATCTAACAAATACTTTCCTTACAGCCAGTTCCCCCCCTGCAAACATTGTTCACTCACCGTCTCTCTATAAGCTCGCTAGTGATGGACCACACACACGATCCTGGCAGGACATCCCGATCAAACACACACAGCTTCAGCTTGAACTCCGTTTGTTCCAGCTCTCTGATCATCTCTTGGACAAAGTGAATGTCTTTTTGACAGTAACAGATGAAGGCATCAAATAGCTCTGGTGTGTTCCCTGAAACCATTCAGAATTATATGCAGACATATTAAATTAATTCAATTCAACCACACGTACTGGAGCCTTGGATTCATAACTTCACCTCACCCATATTAGCACAGTGTGGCTCTCTGTCCCCCTCTAGTGGCTAGTCCTCATACAGAGATTTATGACTGAGTTGGCTGCAGCTTTTGGGCTAATGAATCTGATTGTTTGGTCCAGGCAGTAGAGTCTCCTGCTTCTAAATCCAGAGCTCTAAGGTTCAGTCCCTGCAGATAATTCACGTAAGGGCAACACTACAATCACTATTTACAACAGTATCAGGCAGGCCCTCAGATTTGGGAAATACAAACATATCACAAAGAGAGCTATATGAGAAATAAATCTAATGGGGAGAAGACTGGCCAATATTTTCTGACCTGGGTATCAGACAGTTGAATAAGTGACCTAACTGAGTTAGCCACCTACAGCTCTCACTGAGGCCTTCTTTTATTTATTCGGTGCCCAACCACAGATTCAGGTGCCTTATTTTAAGGCTAGCATTTTACACAACTGGGTGCCCAACCTCTACTGGCTCAATTTCTCACTGTGTTAGTCCAGTTTTACACCAGCATGACAACACTGATTTCAGCGGCGTTGTGCCAGCATAAAACTGCATTAATGTAGTGAAGGATCAGGCCCTAAAAGTGGGGTAGGGAAAACATTAGCATTCTATGGCCCAGATACTAAAATCAGATCCACACAGGCAGAACCTTGTACCTGAGGGGAGCCCCACAGGATTCAAACGGTGGGGCTCTGTTTTCAGGCTCAGGGCCTAAACTGGTAAACCGGGCTTCACGATCCCGCTCACCTAAAAAGGTCTCCTTCCAAATGAATGGAAATTTAGATCCATGCAATGAACTCTGACGAGATGAAAGCTTTTTACAGAAAGTGGTCCTGGCACAATATCATGCTGCACTGGCCTTAGGCCTATAAAACTGCACAGAGTTCCACATATTTTATTGCACTACCATTTGCCCTACTGCCCCTCTGCCCTCCCTGAGTATTTCAATCTCCCTGCTTGGTCAGGATGTCATGTATATGCATAGGTTGAGGGAAGGACAGAGATAGGAAGGGAGGTGAATGATTCTCAGTACTTCTCACAGGGGTCTAATATATAGAAGATAAGCCCTAGCACAGTATATCTATTATTAAATCTATAGATCTATGGCTATTTACCGTAAGGATCATCTCTGGTAGTGATGCCTGACATCTCCAATGTCTTTGGGACACTGCTGTCTACTGCTGGCACCTGAAGAGGCTGCTCTTTCCTCTGTAGGTACTTCTTACAGTCCTCTTCTGCAAGAAACACAAAAGGCTCACTTGATGCTGATCATGCTGCTGAGGTTCAATACACAGAGGAACTCGCTTAGCGGTAACTAAACAAAATACAAAAAGCACCCCAGTCCTTCAGCAACATTCTGACTTGAAAGTAAAAGGGACTTACAACGTTAAGGTGAATTGATTTCAGAGTATTAGTTGTGTGTAGGATGCACTGAGAGACTGGACAAAAGGTGTTATTTAGGTGTTGTTGATCTCATTGAACAGCACATACAATGTATGCAAATATCACCAGAGCAGTGACTCCATAGGTTTTAACATCTCCATGTTCTCCTTTCATTGTTGCCCATTTTGAGTCTCTAACTAATACTTAACGAAACACCATCAGGTAGTTTGGAGCCAAAATCTAGGGGTTGAGAGACTCGGGAGTTTTGTTTTTTTAAGTCTTCATAAAAATCTAATAATAATAAATGTAATGAACTGACTAGCACATCTGTATACTACTAGCTAAGAATCATAGGGTTAGAAGGAACCACAAGAGTTATCTAGTCTAACCCTTTGCCAAGATGCAAGATTTGTCTAAACCAGAGGTTCTCAAACTGTGGTCCACGGTCCACAAGCTCCATTCAGGTGGTCCGCAGATAGTTCCCTTTAAGGTGCGCGCCTGGGCTGCACACAAGAGAATGAAGGGCCACCCACCTAATTAGTGGAGCCACGCAGGTGTGGCTCCACTGATTAGGTGCCTGGACCCTGGAGAAGACGCACATGTAAGGTGAGGTGGTGGCCTTAGGGGGAAATAGGCAGTAGGTGGGAGGGGGCAGTGGTGAGAGGAGGGGGTAGGGGGGATTTGGGATGTGCAGGGCTGCAGCGGCCAGAGAAAGAGGCATCTTTCCACAGCTCCAGGGCTGCAGATGCAGGGGAGAGATGGCCCTCCTTCACAGCCCCAGCTCTGTGGCTGCTGTGGAGGGGGAGAGACCCCCCCTCCTTCCCAGCCCCAGCTCAGGAGCTGCCGTGGTGGGGGAGAGAGGGAGAGACCCCTTTCTTCCCAGTCCCAGCTCGGGGGGCACATCCATCCCATTAGAAAGGTAAGACTACTGATATTAAAATATGTGAGTTGTGTGCTTTTATTCGTAGAACAAAAAAAAATTAATTATTATTGTTTTTTATATATAGCGCTTTTATCCAAAGCACTTTACAAAAGTTAGCTAACAGTACAAACAACATTTGGAAAGATCATTAAGTGGTCCACCGAGGTCCTCAGCAATTTTCAAGTGGTCCATGAAAAAAAAAGTTTGAGAACCACTGGACTAAACCATCCTTCTAGAAGATGGAATCAGAATTGATGATCAGTCGCAGAATCAGACATTCAGATACTATAGTGAGGAAGGCCATATAAAAATCTAGATAAACCCACAGCAGAATAGGGCTGATTACAGTAACTGTCAGTGGAGATTCTCCCTTAGCTCAAGTTGTGGTAGTATGTTCTTCTAGAGCAGTAAGATCTGGACTCTGATCCACTGCTGCTATGAAGTTCCCATGAAATCCTGTGTGGATATAGGTTTGTTACAAATAGAAATATGTTCATTAACTTTATTTTTTAAACAATCTAAATGAAAATAGTAATGATTTGTTTTTTAAAATTTAAAATTTTTAAATTTGTTTTTTTAAAATTCCCCTGTAGTGTATACAAGCAACCCATTGCAGCACTGTACTAGTGCATGAGAACTAGTGAGTAAGAATAGATCTGAAACTATTAGAAAAAAACAACAGCCTGAAAACTGACTAGTGTTTTTTCCACTTCCCAAGTGGAAGTGCAAAATGCAAACAAAAAGCACAAATGGAGAAAAGCAAATTCTGAAATATTGCTGTGTGTTTTTTTTAATGTATAATTTTTAATCAGACATCATGCAACCCTTTCAGACATCATGTAACCCTCTGGATCTTAGTGATGCTGGTGTGTTGCACAGGCTGGTCTTTGTGATGAGAACAATTGCTGCGGGACTGGAAATAGCAGGAAAGAGAATCTACTGGAAGTAATGACACATTTTAAAATAATAACTGGGTAAAGAAAAACAACAAAAGAGACCAAGAGGAAAAATCAGAGCTATTCAGAGAGCTTAGAGGGGAAGTACCAGGGGCTGGATGAAAACAAGTAATTTGGGTGCATAAGATGGCAAATGAACATTTTAAAAAAACTATATATTTCCCCCCACATTGTATAAATGGAATATACAGTGAGTGGCCTTATCTGAATTTCTCTAGACTGTTTCCCAGTTCCTTATCAGAATTTAATTCAAGGCTCTGACACCATGTTCATGCTCTCCTCATTAGTCTGTTCAGGGTCATACACACTTATTTGAGCACTTCAGATTATCCCATTAATGATGCAAACATGCGCTAATCCTTTTGCCCATCCATCTCCAAGAGTGAAAGCTTCTGACTGAGGCAAAACTTTCAGAATGACACACCAATCCTGGTAAAACCCACATAGTACTGTTACATATACAAAATTGAGGCCAATTTCACTGAAATTGAGATGAGGTTTTCCAGCCAACCTGAGCTGATTAATGGTTTCCAGTAGTTTTGGCATGGGTCAGTCTCCATGCTAGGAAATGTTGAATGAGTTTTGCTTTGAGTCATGTGTTAATTAGGGCACAAAGTCAAAGTGACCATCAAGGGGTCTGAAACCATAAGAACAAAACCAACTAAATGAGAGTGCACAAAGCCTGCAAACGGAAATAGATTCATAGATATTAAGGTCAGAAGGGACCATCATGATCATCTACTCTGACCTCCTACACAACGCAGGCCACAGAATCTCACCCACCCACTCCTGCCATAAACCTCTCACCTATGGCCGAGTTCCATGCAGTTGTATAAACCCCATCCAGTCTATGCAGATAACCGCAATATAAGGCATATAACATAGCTCTGATCTTGAAATGAATTATGGCTTGCATAAGGGAAGCTGAAGGAGAGGAGTAAAAATTATAAACAAATAAGCCCTACGAGGAAAGGGTAGATGAACTGGGCATGTTCCGAGTAGGGGAAAAAAAGACAACTGAGGGAGATTAATTATTAAGCAGACAAGTACCAGTTTTTGTCACTAGTCAGCAAGAAAGCAACAGAAAGTAATGGGCTTTTGCAAGGAAGATTTGGAACAAACGCACCAAGGTAAAGAGCTTTACAACTCTAAGGACAATCAGGCAATGGAAAGAGCTGCTAAGGGAGGCAGAATTGCCATTGCTGGAATGGGAACTATTAAGGCTAGACTAGACACCACCTCTTTAGGAATGACGATACGTACTGTTGCTATAATTATTGCGTATTGTTGCCATCCATTGGGATGGAACAGTTGACTCAAGGCTGCATGGAAAGAGAGGTTGGTTCTGAAGTGCATGCCACAGACCACATGCAGTCTTTGGAATTCTGTGCTATGGATAGGCCCCTTCGGTTTCGGTTTTTATTTGATTTAATTTCCCCCAGAAATTTATAAGTGTTTATTACCACAACAACCAAAACAGGTGAAAAATCAATGCAAAAAACTATTAATCATTTTTCTGGGTAAATATCAGGGTTTATTTTGGTGGACAGAAGGACAGGGGGAAAGTATTCAGTAGATTAATGCTTTGATGAACGGAATTCAATGTGGTTTGCTGCAGGGCTAAAACAGAACTCAAAAAACAATGCCACTTCTGAGTTTAAGAAAACAATAGATCTCTAATTCCCAAATAAAACTTTTTATCTGAATGAACAGTTTACTGTTGAAGACGTAGATCTCTTAGCCTATAAACATTTACATTTAATAATTGGGCCACACCATTTGCAGTGCATACACTCAACTTCATCCTTTTCTCCTATTTTGTTTGTTTTTTAAACTTTTGAATACTTCCTTGTGCTCTGAAACGTATTTTAGTGTGTCAAATCTTTAAACCATTATCCACTAACAGCACAAAGTGTGCATGTGGTGGGTGTGAGATTCATCAGTACGTTCAGCTGTGCACACACTTCAGAGCTTGCATGTGCCTGGTGGTTTATTATCTGTCTTTTCTAGACTAATACATAGCCTTATTTCAACAGGTAGCTTTGCATATACACACAGATGCATGATCGTAATACATACATCTCATACAAGGTATTGTATTTTCCTAATCAAACAAGTTTTTTAAATATATTTGAATGATACAAAAGTAGGGTGAAAATTGGAAAAAAATGAATAATACTTTTTATAAAACTCGGGATTTTTTGGTAAAAATCGGTTTAAATGGAAAACAAAGGGGCTTAGTTATGGATCAATTATGTGCCTCACAAAGAGTCTTACATCCAAACATATAACACAGCCAGGACACTCAGATCAAGAAGCAGCACTGCTTAAAGCCCAAATTTCAGTACCAACGATATGAGTGGCTGAATCCTCCATTTTTTTTAATGCATGTTAGGGACCTGATCCTGAGGGCAATCATCTCCCACTGGCTTTCATGAGAGTTTAGGGTGCTCAGTAAGTAGCATAGGATCAGACCCAAGCTATAGTCTCCAGGCGAACATCTCAATGTGACTCTCAGCTGGGAGCCTCCTCAACCTTCAGGCCCCACCCAGTTAAAACCATTTGGTTCTATATTCCCTTTTTGAAAGGTATTCAGACTCAGTGCCTCTTCCTGAACGAAACTGTACGTGTTAATGTGGCAAGAAGAACTGAAAAGTCAGCTCCTGAATTAAGAGCATCAGTGCCAGAATGAAGAGCTTCTGAAGTGCAGCTTCATGTGGGTTGTAAGTTCAAACCTTCTCACCCAGCCAGAAGTCTCTGCTTCTTGTTATGGACCACAAAAAAAAAAACAAAAAAACAAAACAGACTGAGGCTCATGAGGCATAATACTAATAACAGGTCCCTTAAAAAAAAAAAAAAGCAGCAGAGGGTCCTCAAAATACATGTGGGAGTAGGAGGGACTCAGTGGGAATCTCTACACTAGATCACTGGTTTATCTATTTGGTGTTTTGCAAGATGCAGCAGTGAAGTTTTCCATCTTGATTTCTCATCAGCAAGTAACAGGAAGTGAGATCTCTCACTTCCCCACCAGTAGCCCAGCAAGTGTACAGCCTGTAGACACTCAGTGTCAAGCATAACTTGTGACTCGAAAGAGACCTGAGAAATATTTAGGTGATAAAACTTCATTTCCAGTTAGTGCCATTTGGGTTCCCGTAAAGCGTGGTTCTATTGTAAATAATGCTTTGTGAAAATGGCTCTGTGGGGTTCTGTATTTATTTATTTATTATTTCTCATGGATTCCTGTATCAAGTTTGCTCAGTTGAAAAATAATTCCCACACAACTACCAGGTCCACAAATTCAGGCTGTGCTCTGACACAGTCAAGCTGGGCTCCATCCCATGGATCATCACCAGACCTGAAGATTCTGCCAGCCAAATCAGATTCTCAGTCCAATCCCATTACCTTCAGGTCATGCCCTCCATGACACCTGGGCAAACTATCTCATGGCTAATGTTGCCAAAGGCATTGTTGGACCTGCAGGATTTATATCACTGGAGATCACATGCAAGACAGAAAGGATGCAGGGTGAATTTGCAGGGTTGGTAACTAGCAGAAATATGAGGCTCTCTCTTTCCATTGAAAACTGAGCAAGTTTACTATGAAAAAAAAATCAGAGAAGCACAATAAATATGTAACTGCAATGTCAGTTTTCAGAGTAGAACAGCAACAAGCAAAACAAAAAGCATACCACTCAAACTATGGTTAGGCCTCAAAAATTATTTTCATAAAGAAAGCTGTATCTTATGCATTATCCCTGTATTATTTATAATTCTCTACAGATGCCACACATAGGCTTTAGCTTTCCCAAACAAAGCTAAATTTCAGGACCTAAACAAGCTGACAGTGACTCTTTAACCTATCAGTCTAGATCAGGCTTTGAAATTAACTAGCAAATCTCAAAAGGATGACAAGGATATAAAGGAAGTTAGCCACCAAGAACTGCCAAACTAAACCCACTTCAGGCTAGCAGTTCACACTCAAAACCTAGCCATGCTTACACCAGAGTTTTAACACTGACTAATGTTGAATTTCAGGGGGGAAACCAAACCAAACCAAACCTCCCAGAACTTTCTTTTCCAGTTGTCTCTGCAGATTGAACAGATCCGGTCCCAGCCCCAAGAGAAACTAAACTATTCATTCGGTCTTGGGTGGGGCCTGGGGGGAATCATTAAAATTGCTTCCAGGGTGCTTTTGTTTCTGTACAGCCCATGAAGCCGGTGGCCTATGATGTCACCAGAACCTATTTAGACGGTCATCCAGCGATCAGGCTGAACTGTGCCCCACCAAAGCGCGCAGCCTCGGCCCCCCCCAAGGGCTGTGCCAAAGGCCACTCTCCTCTCTCACAAGCCCCCCAGGCTCCGACAGCCACCCGGCAGGCCCGGGGAGGAGTCCAGCCCCAGCGGCCCGGCCCAGCTGTCAAACAGAGCGGGCCGAGGGGAGGGGAGCGGCAGAGCCGGACACACGAGGGGCAGCGGCTGCAGGGCCGGCGAGGGGGGCAGCACCGGGCGGGGGAAGAGGCAATAAGGGGCCGCAGAGGGCGGAGCAGAGCGAGGAGGCGCAGGCGGGAGGAAGCGGCGGGGCCTGGGGCGCGGGTTCAACTCCGGCTCTCACCGATGCGGCCGCCCAGGTCGGCCAGGATGTCTTGGCGGCCCACGGCCCGCAGCAGCGCCAGCAGGCGGCCCACGCTGGCGCCGCCGGGGCAGCGGCCCTGCCAGTCCTCCAGCAGGCGGGCGGTGGGGTCGGGCTGCGCCTCCAGGTGCTTGATCTCCAGGTACTCGTAGCCCAGCTCCTCGGCCAGCGCCGTCCAGTCGGCGGCCACCGGGGCGCGCGGGTTGAGGTAGAGCCCGAGCCGCCGCCGCACCGCGAAGTTCAGCGCCACCAGCGGCACCGCCTCCAGCTCGGGGGCCGCCGGGGAGCCGGAGCCGGCCAGGGCCGTGGCCGCGTCCATGGCTCGCGATCCGAGCCTGCCGCTTTCGCAACTTCCCGCTCCCGCCCCCGCCCCGGATCCCCGCGGGTTTCGCTTCCCACCCCGCCCCCGGCTGCAAGCCCGCCGCCCGGCCGCCCTGGAGCCTCCCCTGCGGGCGAGAAGGGCCGGGCGGGAGCCCCGCGCCCGGAGCGACAGACACGGCCCGGGGCAGACGGTAGCCCCCGACAGCCACACACACCCAGGCCGGGGGACAGACGGACAGACAGGAGCCCCCGACAGCCACTCCCCCCCCAGGCCCGGGGACAGACAGGAGCCCCCGACAGCCACACACACCCAGGCCGGGGGACAGACGGACAGACAGGAGCCCCCGACAGCCACTCCCCCCCCAGGCCCGGGGACAGACAGGAGCCCCCGACAGCCACACACACCCAGGCCGGGGGACAGACGGACAGACAGGAGCCCCCGACAGCCACCCCCCACGCCTGGGGACAGACAGGAGCCCCCGACAGCCACACACCCAGTCTCAGGGAGAGACGGACAGACAGGAGCCCCCGACAGCCACACACACACTCAGTCCAGGGACAGACAGGAACCCCCGACAGCCACACACACGCAGTCTCAGGGAGAGACGGACAGACAGGAGCCCCCGACAGCCACACACACCCAGTCTCAGGGAGAGACGGACAGACAGGAACCCCCGACAGCCACACACACCCAGTCTCAGGGACAGATGGACAGACAGGAGCCCCCGACAGCCACACACACACTCAGTCCAGGGACAGACAGACAGACAGGAGCCCCCGACAGCCAGCCACGCCCCCCAGTCCCGGAGGACACCCTGGCAGCCAACCTGTCCCCCACGCACCTTCCCTGGGAGCAAAGGGACAGACACCTATTTCTCAGTGTGGGAGGGGGTCAGGGCCTCCTCTTCCCTGGAGAGGGCATTCTTCTAACTTCCTCCCCTTCCCGCACAAAACCTGACAGAGCTTGGCTCTCCGCTGGCCTAAGAGCCAGACACCCCCATTGCCCCAGCCTGGGAGCAGACACACACCCACACTGTCCTTTCCCCTCGCCTGTCAGGGAGCAGCTGGTGACCCCTCTACCCATCCCCTGAACCCACTTCCCTACCCCCACCTCCATGGAGACAGACACCCCCATCCTTGCACGCAGAGCCTGCATTTCCCATGCCCCAGCCCAAGAGGGATGCAATATGAACACCCCCAAGGCCTAGGATGGGGGGAGTGATGTGTTGATAGCATTATTTCTGTTGGGATCAAGCTAATTTGTATTAGGGACCAAGCTGAGGCTCCCATTGGGCTGGGTACTGCAAGAACACAGAGAGCGTGTGTGTGAGCTCAGGCAGGTGGTGGGAGAGAGGAAGCATTATTAGCCCCATGTCCCAGAGGGGGCACAGAGAGATGGGGTGACCTACCCAAAATCCCATGGGAAGGCTACAGCAGAGCTGGGCGTTGAACCAGCGTCTCCTGCTCATCCCAAACCAACAGGCTCCTGCTTAGAGTGCTGGTTTTAGTAGGGGACATCTATACATAAGTCAGTTGAAGGCTCAGCCCCCGCTCTGGTCTACTACTCCGACTTCAGGTTAGCTTGTTTCTGCTCCTATTCACACACACAAGGGACACATTTGCCTTCCCCTGCTGCCATCCCCACAGAGATGTCTGGGTGGAAGGTCCCAACAGTGCCCTCGTTGGGTGGCTGTGCCCATCACAGCAGAGCCCTTGGTTTAGGTGGCAGGAAGAGCCCTCCTCTCCCCACCAAAACCCCCCACATTCCTGAAGCAGTGGAGAGCAGAGATTTCCTTCCTCGCAGGGAAACCAGTCAGCTGAGGGCTGAGAAAGAGGGAGGCCCCACCCAGGCTGCAGCCCAGGAGCTGCCAGCATAGAAAAGGACATTTGTACAGGGCATACCCCACCTAGAAGAAGGCTCAGTCCAGAAAGCTCAGACCACCAGCTGTACCCTGCACCAGCAGAGCCTGCGGATGGACACCCCTGCTCCATGGGGAGAGGGAAGCCCCCCAAGGAATGCCTGTGGCTAGGCCTGCTCCTGACCAAACAGGCACACTGGCTGACCCCCATTTCCTTAGCTACCTGAAGCAGGGCAATGGCCAAGCTCACCCAGCCACTCACTCCCAACACCCTGAAGAGTGGCCGAGGCAGTACCCAAGTGCCTAGCAATAACCATCTTTCATTCTTCCCCCTCCCTTACCTGAGCTGCATCTATGGGGGACCCATGCTGCACCTGGTCTGCCCCACATGGTCTCCTCCAGGCTGTAAGTGATGATGTCACTGACATCACATGACCCCAGAAATCCTCAGCACTCACCTGTTAAATCAGATCTAGGCTGTTCTGCGTTCTTCTTTGTGGATGCTAAATGGCAGTAGTAGAGGAGACTCCAGATTATTTGGCTGGGGGGGGGGGCGAGGAACTTGACTGGAAGAAAGGAAAAGTTTTTCCCTACAACTACTCTGTCTCATCTTACTTCAGGCAGAGCTTGGGTGTATCACCTTCCCCAAGTCCCCTGCCTAGTATTCTGCTACAGATTTAAAGAAACAGTGCACATACCCTTACAGGAGCAGAAGAGAAGGAAAAAGATGGGGATGTAGGGCAAGAAAGAAGGAAGCCTTAGATACCATGCTGATAAATGCTATCTCATAAAAACCTGAGATCGGAAAAAGCCTGTGTTGTTGTGTGCTAAATCCATCTTCTTGATGCTTTCTATGTCTGAATTACATTGTTGACAGAAAATGCAAGCTCCTTAGGACCAGTACCAGAGTGGAGTCCTCCATAATGAATACACTGTACTTTAATTTAATCAGCGTTTAAGATACATTTCAAAGGTTTTTTTGTTTTGTTTTTAGAGCAACTGTGACATTCAGAGCAGCTGGGGGGTTGATTCTGCAACAAGCATCTTCACTAACATCATTTACACTTTGTCTTAACTTTGATTCTTCATCCACTTCTCTTCCTCATCCCCTCCCTACACCTTAGGTTTCTACTAGATTGAAAATGGAGGTTATGTTTGGAACAGACCATCAAATTAACGTTAATGTACACATCCAACAGCTTGTGGTGATAGCATGCCACCTACAAGGCTGCAACTGAAGATACCATACATGCTCCTGCTCATTTGTCAAATAATTTGATTCTCATTTGGGGCCTGTTTCAGCTCCCCTGGATTTTTAAAGGATTGGGTTCCAGCCAATGAGGGGCACTCTTACATCTATAGCATTAGGCCCCTGTTCAACTCCACTTACTTGAGGCCATGTCTACACTGGAAAAAGGCTTGCCCGGCTAGCTATTCCTACACAGCTTTGCTGTCAAAAGATCCTAGGTAGATGCAGCTTATACCCACGAAAGAAAAAACAAACTCAGGAGTGCCTGTGCCACCACGACATATTGATTTTGCACAGAAAATAAGTTATACCAGCCAAAGCACTTCTGCGTTGGTATAACTCTGTCTACGGTAGGGGCCAGATTTTTAAAGGTATCTAAATGCCTGACTCCCAACCTGATAACCGATGGGTGTTATGCTCCTAAATACCTTTAAGAATCTGGCCCTAGGGCTCTGGCAGGATCAAAATGTCACACACAAAGATTTAAAAAAATAAATCACCCCCCTCCTTGACATTCCCAGACTAGCAAAAGTTTCTAGCGTAGACCTGGCCTCAGACAGAACTTCCCATGAAATCAGCCCCAGACTGGAAAGGTTGGACTCCTCTGCCAGAGGGTAGAGTGCATCAGGTCTTCCTGGGAAAGGAACTAAACTCTCCTCCCCCGCAGATAAAGCCAATTATGCAAGGTTAAACATGACTGGTTACTTCCAGGAGCAATGTTGCAGGAGCTGGTACACAACTCATTTGTTAGGAGGAAGTTTGGGGAAAGAGATGAATTTTGCAATCTGCCCTGAAGGTTACCAGACCAGTATAGTCAAAGCAATTAAGATGTCATTTTTATATCAGCAAATGCCTTAATGCAGATGCAGCTCATACTGGCAAAAGGGTGCTTTTGGTGCTATAGCTTTTTTGATTACAGGAACCAGTATAAGTTATACCGCAAAAGCAATTTTTGCCAGTATGCGCTGCATATCGACTAGAAGGGTTTGCCATTTTGGCTATGTCAAACCTTTTTTGTGTAGACTAGGCCCTAGTTCTTGTCCATACTAGGAAAGTACCCTGGTTTAATTAAGTCAATTTAAAAATTGTTCTAGTTAAACTGGTGCAAGCCTCTAGTGTAGATGCCCATGAACTGGTTTAACCATTGCTAATTATGGAGGTGCAAATCACGGCTTCATAGTTAGGGTTTAATTCCATTTAGCACTTAAAGCAGGGATTCAACCTATGATATGTGTGAAAGATACATATGGGTTTAAATTAAGTCAGTAATTTACCAATACAAGCTAAACCAGTTTATGCAAGGGCTTATCTAGTTGAAGGGCTTCTACATTAGGGGTTTGAACCAGTTTAATAAGATTGATTTTAAACTGACGTGTTTAAACCAGAGCAGTTTCTTTATAGGTAGGGCCTGTGGCTCAATCTGATCCCTGGTGGTAATGAACTCCAGAGTCAATCAAGGGCCCTCCACTGAGAGTACCCTGCTCCCAGACTCAACATGTTTGAATCTGGACTCCTCGGGAAGTGAAGATGCCATGCTAGGGAACAGTGACAGGAAGGATCTCGCTAAAGCCATGGTTCTCAACCAGGGATACAAGTAACCCTGGGTGTACACAGAGGTCCTCCTGGGGATACATCAACTCATCTAGATATTTGCCTACGTTTACAAGAGGCTACATAAAAAGCACTGGCCAAGCCAGTGCAAACTAAAACTTCATACAGACAATGACTTGTTTATACTGCTCTATATACTGAAATGTAAGTACAATATTTATATTCTAATTGATTTATTTTATAATTATATGGTAAAAATGAGAAAGCAATTGTTCAGTAATAATGTGCTATAACGATTTTGTATTTTTATGTCTGATTTTATTAGCAAGTAGTTTTTAAGTGAGGTGAAACCGGGGTACGCAAGACAAATCAGACTCCTGAAAGGGGTACAGTAGTCTGGAAAGGTTGAGAGCCACTATTCTAAAGCAACGAAGTCAAACCATTTAAGACGTTTTGGACAAGAACTTGAAGTTCTAAATGGACCCAGAATAGGACTGGTTGCCGTTATTGAGCATACAGCAATGTTTTGAAACTGATCTGCGTGTGGTATATGGCCTCAAACTTTCAGGCTGATGCCACAGGCAAACAGAACTACCACAGTGACCCCACATCAGATTCCAAGGTGAACCGAAAGCACTATGGAGGATACAGTCAAAGAGAACAGGATCGAGGGACGTGATCGCTCCCCTCTATTTGACATTGGTGTGGCCTCATCTGGAGTACTGTGTCCAGTTTTGGGCCCCACACTACAAGAAGGATGTAAAAAATTGGAAAATGTCCAGCGGAGGGCAACAAAAATGATTAAGGGACTGGAACACATGACTTATGAGGAGAGGCTGAGGGAACTGGGATTGTTTAGTCTGCGGAAGAGAAGAATGAGAGGGGATTTGATAGCTGCTTTCAACTACCTGAAAGGGAGTTCCAAAGAGGATGGATCCAGACTGTTCTCAGTGGCAGCAGATGACAGAAGGAGGAATAATGGTCTCAAGTTGCAGTGGGGGAGGTGTAGGTTGGATATTAGGAAAAACTTTTTCACTAGGTGGGAGGTGAAGCACTGGAATGCGTTACTTAGGGAGGTGATGGAATCTCCTTCCTTAGAAGTTTTTAAGGTCAGGCTTGACAAAGCCCTGGCTGGGATGATTTAGTTGGGGTTGGTCCTGCTTTGAGCAGGGGGTTGGACTAGATGACCTCCTGAGGTCCCTTCCAACCCTGATATTGTATGATTCTGGCACCTCAGATCAGTCACTCTGCCTTCTGATCTCTATCAGAAGAGAGGAAATCAGGAAAGTAAAGACATTCCAATGCAAAGGTTTAAGTTGTACTGTGGAACAGTGTTTTTAAGTTTTACACCCTAAAGAATGTTAGCGTAAGGAAATTCAGTATATATATTTCCAATGTATAAAAAAGTGAACACCTTCTCCAGTCTGTAATACAAGGTAGAAATCTGGCTACAGCTATAAGCCCCAGTACAAAGCAAAGGCACTGGAAAAGAAGTCTGACCACTTGACAATAAACAAGATGACCCTACTGTTACAGTTAATAATTACTTAGTTATGAAGCCCCTTTCAACCAAAAGCACTTTACAAAGTCACTCATCACCCATCTCTGGGATAGAACATATTAGCTGTTTAACAGCTCACAGCAACAGTTTAAAAGCAGGAAGTGAAAAATACCAAGTCAGATTATCAACAGGTGTAAATCAGTGTATCTTAACTGATTCAATAGAATTATGCTGATTTACACCATCTGAGAATCTGGCCTTAGTACATCCAGTTGATTTTTGAGGGGCATTTTGGTGGTGTAATTTCTACCCACTCGAATTTGGCCAGAATACAAGGTTAACACCTCTGTTCTTGTTAAAGGTGTCACGGGATTCTTAAAAGTACAAAGGACAAAGAACTTCAGTTCCCTTCTGAATCCCAATCAGCTGGCTCATTAAGAAAAGAATTTCCTAAAGATTAGAGGTCAAAATCTTGATCCAGTTGAAGTCAATGGCAAAACTCAATTGACTTCAATGTGTCTAGGATGTCACCCTTGGTTTACTTAGATAGTAATCAGAGAGAGAAGTTAGCCATGAATAGTAACCATTGTCAGCTGGAGTTCTCAGCAGGCAGTCATTTCTCCAGAAGTGCAGGGACTGCCTTCACGATAAATCTTTGTTGCGAGAGAAGTAAAAGTCCACCCCTCTGTTCTTGTGTTGTCTTGGCGTGTCTGAGGGATCTTTCCTTCCCCTCGGAGGATGGTCTCTCTTGTTCTGTTAAT
Source organism: Eretmochelys imbricata (assembly GCF_965152235.1). Lineage (NCBI taxonomy): Eukaryota > Metazoa > Chordata > Testudines > Cheloniidae > Eretmochelys > Eretmochelys imbricata. The sequence continues at coordinate 257,336,059 of NC_135573.1, forward strand.
TGAGAGAAGGGCAGTGAAAGTTTTTGATTGAAGCTAAAAGAAAGTCTGGTTTTTATGTTATAAAGCAACCGAGACATCTCACAACCGAGACATCAGAAAAAAGGGTAACATGTTGCAGTTCTAGCCAGATGAGAAGCAGAGAGGAAGGATGATCCAGTGATTAGGATGCTAGCTTAGGGCTTAGAGACAGGGGTTCAATTCTCTGTTCTGTCAGACTTCTTGTGTGACTTTGGGTAAGTCACTCTGTGCCTCAGTAAAATAGTACTTCCCTACCTCACAGGGGTGTCGTGATTCATAAAATACATTAGTGATTGTGCAGTGCCCAGATACTATGGTGATAGGGGCACAGATGTTCCTGAGATAGCTAGATGCATGCTGAGGAGGGGGAGAGAGCTGAAATGTGACTCCAATCTCACTTTACAAAAAGTTTAAAAAAATTGGATTCAAATGTTCATGCCGAAAAATGATCACCCTTCCCCCCTGCCACAAGCAAGGGCCACTAGCCAAGGGGCTATTTACAGTCAGTCACTTTTCTGATCTCGACTGCACACTGAAATAAGAGAACTGATTATTCTAACTCTCAGAGCCAAAGCCAGGGGGCCTTTCTCAGACAAAGGATCTCACTAATGTCATGAGTTTTGCCTGAGTCAGAAATTTGGAGTTGGGCCCTCAGTACCCAAACCCTATATGAAGGCTAGTTTCATCCTTGTACTTGGTTTATTACACTACAGAATCAAACTGTCCTGTGACAAGAGAGATAAGGAAGGGAACAAAGTAATGAAAACTTGTGAGATGAAATATACAGCTATTGGGTGAGAACAGCAGCAGCATGGTCAGCAGATGGAAGTTGGCAGTGCTCAATCCTAAGACTGAGCTCTTTATTTGTTAATTTTGCTGCATTTTCTAAAAGACAGATCCACTCTGAAATCTGAAAAGTGTGTTAGTACCAATGGCCTCCTGTGGTCCCCTGTTTAATGGGTCACTACTTCCAGATCAGATGTGTCTGTTTACAAGTCCAAAAGGTATTTTTGCTAGCTGCCGGCCCCACAAACTCCTCCTGGGATCTGAGAATCAAGCTGGGTTCTTTTCTCCTCATACACAACCACCTGTCATAAGGTGTCTGCAGGCCAAATTAAACGTTCAGAGACACCTGTGAAATCTCATGGCTTTCAATAAAATTGCACAGGTATAGACTGATCAGAATTTAGTAAGCAGTGCTGTGATAGATGCACAAGTCAGAATAAAATATAATCCAGCTTCACACTCCAGTTACATGGATATCAAGTGTTCATTCAAAAGTAATGTTGTGCCCAGTCATGGACCCTTTAAATGATGTGGATTAAACCAGTTTTCCAGTTATTTCTCAAATGTAAATGGGAGAGAACTGCAGAATTTACACCCATGTTTAGAGCAAGAAACAACAAACTCCCTAACTCAGTTGAAACTTAATAGTACTTACAGGCCTCTGCTTGATATGTCTGCTCCATTCCCGGGCCAGGACGACTGGCAGTGGATAGGTCTCCCCTAAAGCTATCCCAGCTTCTGAGAGATCTGCGTTGCTCAGCGCCCAGAGTGTGTGTATCTCCCCTCCCTTTACACACTGTATTTCTGGAACCCACAGTCGGACATAATCTCCCTGCAAATGGAAACAGTGGTATTCAGGGGGATTCACTCAAACCAATATGGCAGGATATAATAATCTGACTTCCTACAGTGCCTTCAAAACAAAGATGGGAAAGCGCTTTATTAACTAAAGAATGAAGCCCCATGAAATGGGGACGCATTAGCCCCATTTTTCAGGTGGGAAAATGGAGGCACTGTTGTGTCAGGGCCAACATTTTCAAACCCTGGAGCTTTCTGTTAGGCCTTCAAATCCATATGCAGGCATCTGAATGGGTGGCCTAATTTACAGAGATGCCAAATACGTGCTTCAACTCGGGGTGCTTAGAGTCCCTGGGAGCTTTTGTTCCTAAACCAGAAATAACCCCCACTCCCTGCTATGACACAGGAGGCAGCAGGGATTGCGACTGTGCAGGACACCACGAAGCTGGGGAATGGAGTGGGGGCTAAATTAATCTCCTCCAAAACTCTGGTTCATTAGTAGGGGGTAGGAGTATGAAAGGGATGACACAAGGTGAAGGTCAGGGGAAAACTGACTGTAACTGTCCTTTTATCTCATGGCTGTGGGTTTCAACGCACTATGAGGTGCATTACTGTGTTAGGTGATCAATTCCGACCCTCCCATTATTCATTTCTGTGTTTCCCATGCAGCTGGCCTGTGTTTGAGTAACACATTGCACCATGTCTTGATGATATGAGTTACCTGGGGAAATGGTCATTAAACACAATGCTGGTAACGGGGACAGCCATAGAGGCAGACTTCCTGAGCCAGGTAACAGACTCTGAATGCCAGATCTCCTCTTGCCCTTATCACCACTCATCAGGAAAGGCCTGCAGTCCAAGGGATTTTTCTAGCAACAGCATCTATTGAGTAGCTGCTTCTGCATTTAATTTTCTTCAGTACCCGCCTGAATATAAACAGCTCAGATTGTAACACTGGCTTAGCTGTTTCAATACATGCATTCACTTTTTTAGGGTTTTATACCGCTGCCTGTCTCCATAGCATTTGAGCAAACGATTAGCTATTCTTTTGTTATAAGCTCATCATGCTCATTTGTCTCCTAGACAGATTTCACTCATCTGTCTCTGCAGCTCCACTCAGCGCAGAAAGCAGCTCTTCAGAGGAGACAGGCTAAGTGGCACTGGGGCTAAAATATCAACATTACAGATTGCCGGATTCCCTGCTGATGAGAAAAGAGCCCTGAAAAAACAATTCCAGCCAGTAATCATGCCGGTGGGGGTACCCCGAGGGACACAGACACATTCATACTCTGCAGCATACCCCTATGACTTCACTGCAGCTGCACCTGCTTTTGCCTCTGGCAAACTCAATCTTTGCTCATTAAAGAATGAAGATCAAACTAAATGACCACTGGTTTCAGGGAGCCTAATCTGGCTGCTTTTAAAATAAATAAATAGGATCCACAGATGAGTAGACCCCGATTTTCATACTTGGGAGCCTAAAGTTAAGCACCTACCTCCATATTTAGGTGCCTAAATGAGTGACCTGATTTTCAAGAGTGCTAAGCCCTCAGGCAGCTCCCATTGAAGTCAAGCCCCAAGAAGGGTAACTGCAGGGCCTCACCTGTGAAAATTTGACCCAGGTGACTGTGAAGTCAAATCAAAACCTTATGTGCCATTTCCATAGTTGCTGGAGTTTTGGTTTGTTACCTGCTGGCGCGAAGTGGGAGGGAAGATGAGGAAGAGAACTACAAAGCACTGGGACATTTCACCAGGAGACTTACGTTGCTGTCATAATCCAGGCCTTGTTTAATCATGTTAAACTTCCTGTTTTCTCTTGGATCGTTTCCAATTCCAGCGCTATATAACCAGTTTCCATAATTGCTGCAGACATCATAGTCCACCTTAAACACACACGGAGAACCAGTAAGAAGGGCTGGGTCTGCTGTTCAGCAAGAAAAGGGCAGAGGGAGGAAAATCATGTAGAGACAGCCATTGCTCTGGCATCTGAGACTTGTCTACATACAACACTATGTGGTATCGTTAGAGTGGTACAACCACCCCTAATGTGGACAGTTATAGCAGTATAAAGGTGCTTGAACCAGTATAGCTATTTCTGTATAGGAAGGGGACCAAGTTATACTGGGGTAAGGCTCCTTTATACCAGTAAAACTGCCTCCACACTAGGAAGTGGGAGAGGATGTACCACTTTAAATATTTGTGGGGTTACACCAGTAAAAAATCTGCGCGCAGCCCAAGCCTGGTATTGATTGGCCCTATCATAGGGTGTGGCTTCCCCCAGCACTCCCTCTTGGCCAAGCATGGTGCACTTAGCACTGACTGCCTCAGTTTCCCTCCCTGAAGTGAGTCTTAGCTGGGGCACTGAAACCAGGGAGGCCAAAGTGGCCATGGGCCCCCACACTTTAACAAAAGAACCTATGAGCTGTGCGGAAAACGATTGATTTTGCCAGGGCCAGCCTTAGGGGTGGGCAACGTGGGCAACCAGACCACCCAGGGCACTGTGGTCAGGGGGGTGCCCTGCGCAGTGCAGAGGTATGCACTGCCAGCAGGCAGGGTAGCATCCAGAGCAGTGAGTGATAGCGGGGAGCGCTGCGCTCACCTTGCTCCACAGGGGGCGCAACGGCCTCCGGGACCCACCGCGTCTCTCACTGCCCTTTAGGCAGCATTTAAATCCACCGCTCATCCAAGTCCCTCCGCCCCCATCCCAGCAGACTCTGGTACACCCAGTGCCCAGCAGTTCGCTCCACAGCACCGCTGGAGAGAGGCTGCTCCTGGGCACCCACTCTCTTGTTCTGCCCTTGGTGGCGCTGGAGCTGCGGCTCCCTCCAGTTCTTCTCCCTCTGGCGGCCGGGACAGGACTTTGCAGCAGCTGTCGTGCTGAGTGCAGGGGCCGGAGTTCAGTGAGCCAATCCCAGGGGCTCTGGCAGCCTCCGCCCCACCTCCCCGCACGCCCTGCCCCATCCCGCACGGTGAACCGCTGCAGAGTCCAGTATCCCCTGGGACACCCGCCCCCAGGGTCTGGGATCCCCCACGCCAGGGGATACCTTCTCTATGGCCTGGGATCCCACTGTACCCCCAACCCAGAATCCTCCCGCCCCAGAGGATACATTCTCTGTAGACCAGGATCTCCTGGACACATCCAGTGCCCAATCTGGGATCACCCCTGTCTCCTAGGGACACACCCAGAGCCCCCCATTCACCTGGGTTTCCTCCCTTCCCACCACACCTCCCTGGTGCGGTTTAAACTGCCTGCAAGAACCCATGTCTGCACCCCTCCCCATGTACATCCCCTCTCCAGAGCCCAGGGCACAACATCCTTCTCCCTCCACCCTCTGGTGAAACAGTTTCCCCCAAGACCGTGGAGGGGAGAATCCCCCTTGGCTGGGGCGGCGTGTAGATCTCACACTGCCAGGAAGGTGGCCCCTGGGACTGTTACCCTGCTCTGCACATCTGCAGACCTGTTAAAAGTCTCTGAGTAAGGATAAAAAGGGGTAAAACCACAAGGGTGATGTCATGGTAGGTGTCCACTATAGACCACCTAACCAGGAAGAAGTAGTGGATGAGGCTTTTTTAAACAACTAACAAAACAATCCAAAGCACAGGACTTGTTAGTGAAAGGAGATTTCAACTCACCCAGGCATCCATTGGAAAAATACAGCAGGGCACAGATTAGCCAACAAGTTCTTGGAATGCACCGGAGATAGCTTTTTATTACAGAAGGAGAAGAACGTGACTAGGGGAGAGGTTATTCCAGATTTGATTCTGACAAACAGGGAGGAACTGGTTAAGAATCTGAAGGTGGAAGGCAGCTTGGGTGAAAGCCATCAAGAAATCACAGAGTTCATGATTCTAAGGAATGGCAGGAGGAACACCAGCAAAATAAAGATGATAGACTTCAAGAAGGCAGACAATAGCAAACTCAGAGAAGTGGTAGGTAAGATCCCGTGGGAAGCAAGTCTATGGGGGAAAAAGAGTTCAGGAGAGATGGCAGTTTTTTAAAGAGACTTTATTAAGGGCACAAAAGCAAACTATCCCAATGTGTAGGAAAGATACCTAGTATGGTAAGAAAGCACACTGGTTTCACCAGGAGATCTTCAAAGATGTGAAACTTTAAAAAGTCACACAAAAGGTGGAACTAGGTCAAATTACTAAGGATGAATATAAAAAGCATGTAGGGACAAAAATAAAGTCCATGGCTCAAAACAAGATTAAGCTAGCTGGAGATATAAAGGGCAACCAGAAAACATTCCACAAATACATTAGAAGCAAGAGGAAGACCAAGGACAGGGTAGGCCCATTACTCAATAAGGAGGGAAAGACAGTAACAGAAAACGCAACAATGGCCGAAGAACTACATGCCATTTTTGTTTCAATTTTCAAAAGAAAGGTTAGCAGTGATCAGAAGGCTTTTGATACTGCCTCACATAACCTTCTCATAAACAAACTAGGGAAATACAGATTAGACAAACCTACTATAAAGATGTGTGTACAACTGGTTGGAAAACCATACTCAGGTAGTAATTATCAATGGTTGGCAGTCAAGCCGGAAGAGCATCTTGAGACAGTTCGTGCAGGGATCTGGCCTGGGTCCAGTTTTATTCAGTATCTTCATAAGTGATTTTGAGAATGGCATTGAGGCTACGTTTATAAAGCTTGTGGATGATACCAAGCTGGAGGGGTTGCAAAATTTTGTTCCTTGGAGGCACATTATCTATATAAATAAAGACAAGTAACCCATAAATCTCCTTCCTAGGATGGTTCATTCCAGACCCCCTGCCCTTTGAGGGTGAGGTGCTAGAATCCTCTGTTCTCCACAAGATTTGAATGCTAAACAAATCAAGTTTCCATTGAAGGGAGCCAGTGCTGTCTAGTGGTTATAGCAGGTCATAGGAGCCAGGACTCCTGAGTTCTATTCACCTTTCTCCTACTCACTCACCATGAGGCCTTGGGTGAGTAACTCATCCACTCTGCATCTGAGCTTCCTGCTCTGTAAAATGGGGATGCCAGGACTTATCCACCCTCAAAGTGATTTGAGAGCCTCCAATGAAAGGCACTACCGAGTGCCAGAAATCATCAACTATTATTATGATTATTCATTCCATGATTTACGCACAGTACAGTTCTGACCACTAGCTGTGTGGGTATGGGAAATTAGTTATTCTACACCTTTCATAGTAAAGGATCCCAAAATGCATCACGTAATTCACACATTGCATATAAGAATCACTTCATCCATCACTGAAATGCAGCCACCCTGGGGGATAATGAAAATAAAGTCCCCATTTTCCACTGCAGTGACGAAGAATGCCAGAATGCCATATATATCCTGAAACTGAAGCAGCAATTTACGCCGACTGTAGTTATTCAAACTGCAATTTGTCCAGGACACCCAGGCTAACACTGCTGCTTTTTCAAAAAAACCGCCAGTTCTTTTAGTGCCAGTTGCTTGGCATCAGGATATGGGTTTTAAGGGTCATCTGAAAGAGGGTGCATCCGCGACACTGGGTCAGCATTGACTTACAGGACAAAAATGTCACCAAACTGAATCACCAACCCCACTTTGTACAGAGTTCCCATCCAAGTGCTGGCCCAGCCCAGCCTCACAGCTCAAGGTGCTGTTGAGTGTTACAAGCCTGAAGCAAGCCATGGAAATTTAGGCTGCAGCCAAGTTTGTGTCTACTGTAGCTTCAAGCTTCCTGTAAGTCGCTGCGAAGCCAATGGCATTGTGGGGGCCAGCCCCAAGCAAGCACTCAGTTGCTGAGTTAGTTAGGAAACTCCTTCTTGATCTGCAGACGACAGGCCAGGAAGCCATGGCTTAGCTTTGTAAGATACCCACAGCCATGCTCTGCCTGGCTAGCAGCAACCATGCTGCCACCAACATGCCAGATACACGATGCTGGTGGGGTAGGGAAGGAAGGATGACATTAGAACTCCCTTCTCTTTTTTTTTTCCACCCCATGTCCATGCCATTAACTTCTGGGGCCAAAACCAGCGCAGATGAGGTTGGAAACTACCCAGCCCCAGATTTCATAACTCAGCTTGGTGAGAACAAACGTAGATAAGAGACACTGCTACCGAAGTGAAACTGTGCTCTTAGCAATGCCCCCGGAGGATGGGTGAGAGTCGAAGAGAAGCATACCAGGAAATGACTGGGGGGGTGGTGGTATCTGGGAGTTGGCGTTTAGTCATCACCCTTATGCAGTGATGCCAAGGATTCACTAGAACAGGCTAATGCCTTCAGGTGAAGGTGGAGTAGCTGGAAGCTGACAATACCGCCTGGCACGGCTGCCTCTTACTGAGAGCCCACTCATGGCCAGAGGTCCCCCTGAAGCACCCTCCCTCTGATCTCTTTCTTCAGGGCCCCTCACGAGCTTCACAGTCTCTCTTACGAGGAGAGCCACCCTCCACTTGGGGCTGACTTAATGACCACAAGCCGTTCCACACAGTCCTTAACATCCCAAAAACTAAACTCTGCATTGCAACCAGAGAGTTCATGCTGACCTTCTGCCACCCACACAGAGCTCAGCCCCTGCCAGCATCTGTCCTTCACAGTCACCCCCCCTAGTCATTTCTACCAGGAGCTCAGGGTACTGGCTCTAGCTTCCCTCTCCTACCACCATCTCACCTGTGCTGAGGGAGAAGGGTGTCTATATACTGCCGTCCTACAGAGAGCGCCTCTCGGTTGGCTGGAGAGAAGGGAGCCCTTCTCCCACTTTACTCTACAGGGCTCCTGGTCCAGGGCCCTTAAAGGGACAGTGTCCTGGGTCCCCCCACCTTCCAACTACTAATTCTCCAGGACCACTTCCTCTCTTCCACTACAAGGCCATTTCCTGGATCTTTGTTCATTCCAGCTACCTGGAATGGGCTGTTCTGGTCCCCCTGTGCTCTCAAAGGGCCAATAGGCCCCATTATAGCCATTGCCTTTTCTCTGTCTAGAAGACTTCAGTAGCCAGAGTTCTCAATATGGACCCCTACACTAACATCAAGTTAACTTGCCAAAAATACATGCTTATTCTATTTCTCTGGTGCCTTTGGCCCAGATCCTCAAACATATTTAGGCACCTATCTACCTTTGAGGATCTGGCTCCTGTCCCTAGAATCTGACCTAAACAAATCAGACAATTGTTAACATTTTATTTTTTTAAAGTTTGCTCAAGTGTGGCAGGGTTCTGGCTAAATTCCCACATGGGTAATTGCATTGATGCCTGCTTACTTAACATCCCTTTAGTGCATTCAGCTTTCCCACCTGGTATGCATCATTGCTGGCACAGAACAGCTGCTGTGTTCCACCCCAGAGGTGGCTGCATGTCAGCAATGGGGAAACAAGACAAATATACGAAGGGCAGGTTCTGCTCTTGATTAGGTGGGTGCAACGCCCATTGGCTTCACTCAAGGAGGCAAATAACTCACAGAAAAAGTCATCAAGTAAATTCCAACAGTGAGTCAATGTGAGGAAATCACAACTGCAAACACTTTCCTTGCACACTGTAATGTCTATGGAGCAGTGATGTGCTAAAATAGCAATGTGCTGCAGTGAGACTGTGTGGCTCATTAGCTCCCCATGGGATGTCCTGACAAAATCAGGTACAATCTCAGAGAAGATACAAACCTTTGATCACTCCACTGGGGGTTTGGTTAGAGGAAGATACTATCGCCCCACTGTTAGTGTTTTTAATCATAGGCATTAATGCAGTGGTGCTCTCTCTAAGGGCCTAACCCAAAGCCCATTGCATTCAGAGGGAGTCTGTTCATTGACTTCAGTGTGTTATTTATCTGTATTATTTTAACACTAGGAGCCCCACGGGGTGAGGTTTACTTCACAGTCTCAGATTCGGTCTCACGGTGATGAGCCCAGCACAGACAGATACGACTCAGTGTGGTGGGACTTAGGCACTTTTTATCCAGAAACAACCAACGCGGAGGTGAAAAACCACCTTCCCTACTGAATGGTTTACAGCAGCTGCCAAGCTCCGGGTCATGGAAGAGCAGAGGAGGACCAGATAAAGTAGAAAAGCCTCAGTTCAATAAAGCTAGCGAAGGGTTTGGTTCTGGAAATGCTAACTGAGAGAAGCAGAAGCTCCTGTTAAACAGTGAGTGAACCTTCCTGCCTCTGACTATGAATGTCATTGTTTACGTCAAACACAAAGGTCTCTGATACTACAAACATGACCAGGCATAACGCCTACTACCTCGAGTTTCCCACTGATTCTACCAGACTATGCCTGGCTGGCAGTGAGTGTTTACAGGATCAGCCCCTAAGACTAGCTACCTTGTCTAATCTTTCCCTCTCAGGGGCTTTTATAAGGGAACAACATTTTCTACACTATTATTTATCTTGTGGGGCCCCAAACAAGATCAGAGCCCTGTTGTGCCAGATGCTGTACAAACACAAAGTGAAGGACCATCCATGCTCTGAAGAGACAGCAATCTCATTAGACAAGACAGACAAGAGGGGAGAAAAGAAGTATCATCCCCCTGTTACAGAGGGGAACTGAGATTCGGAGCGTAATTTTTCAGAAGTGCTGAACATTCACAGCTCCCATTGACTTCATCTGGAGCTGTGGGTACTCAGTCCTCCTGACAATCAGGCCCCTTGTGACTTGCCCGCGGTCATTCAGGGAGTCTGTGGTATCGTCACAAACTGAACCCAGCTCTCCTGAGTCCCAATCCAGTGCCTTATCCACAAGGCTACCCTCCCTCTCTCATTACATTAGAAGATCTGAATTCTCATTGCAGGCATCAGAGCTACATCTCAGTTGATGGCAGCCTTACCATTGCTCTGGGCAACATACCCTTTCCTTATCAAAATCTTTGAATCATATACTGAGAGTGCCCTAAAAAGAGTAGACTAAATTATATGATCTTTCTTCGAGCAAAGCTGCTATTGAACTCAAAGGGAGTTCTGTTCCTTTAAGGCCCATGCAAGATGGCCTGTTGTTAGCCACCTGCAAAGAGAATCACAAACCACTCCAATCACACGCTGAGTTCGGTCTTACCAGCAGGTACTCAAACCACTCTGCCCCCATCCTCCAGTCCAACCCCAGGTCCTTGGTGAGAAAGCTGGCAACGTTCTGGCGCCCTCTGTTGGACATGAAGCCGGTCGCTGCTAGCTCTCTCATGTTGGCATCTACAAAAGGAACCCCCGTTCTTCCTTCTGCCAGGACAAGAGAAACAGAGCGGGGATGCAGGATCTTTACTCTTTCAATTGTAGTCAATCTGCAGCTGTGTATATATGGATATCTACTTGGATCAAGTGAGTAGGATCCAAATCCATGTGTAACATGAGGGATAGAACCCTCTCATATGGAACAGCCCCATAAAATTTAATAGAGATGATAACAGTAGGGTTCTATAAAAATTAAATAGGGCTCTGTAGAAAGGAGCCTTGGAATGGGAAATCGTTATGATGGAGAAAGTGATGGATAGTCTTATACCAGGGTCAATCAGATCTTACAGCATATAGCCACCAGGTTTTGAATTTGGGTAAAATAAAGAGGAAAACAATGAGACTGACCAAACACAGATGGGTCTTTTAAAGGTAACAGTATGAAGGGACATATAAGGTAGCTGGTTATATCTTTGAAAGCTAAATCAGGTGATATTAGTAGGAGAGATATATGGAAACTCTTTTATAGTAATGGATACGATTTCTTCCGCTTGTGTGGAAATGTGAATTTATTAGGTTAATGTTAAGAAGGACAAACATCGGTATAAGTTCATGAGTTCACAGATTTTAAGTCCTGAACGGATGACTGATCAATTTGAATGATTATATTTTCTATTCATGTACGGTAATGACAAAAAATAAAAAAAGTTTTAACTAAAAGAAATGAAAGGATCCTAAAGGCCTATAGAATTTAATGGCGGATTAGATCTATTTTATAGGTTTGTTCACTTTCATATAGAAATCTATAGCTGGCATAGTAGTATGTAATATTAAACTCTGCAGGAAGGATTAAAAACGTGGCGAGGTTATCGTTGTCTATGGAATTCTATAGGACTTTTCCATAAGGCAGAACTACAGCTCTGATAAGACAGGCCTCTGCCACTTGAGCTGAAGGAGAATCAATGAGTCATATCATCCCCCCACTCAGAGGTGATGGAAGTAAAGGAAATCCCGATACAACGACCCATAGTTAGCATCTTCTCTCTCAAGCCTACCGAACGTCCTCCCCACAGGCACCATGCCGCTGAGCATGGGTGATCAGGGAGGAAAGCAGCTCTGTGCAGCAGCATCCCCTGGCTGACTCTGGTTTTGTCCTGCTCCACACCTCTGAATGCTCTGAGAGGAGGATGCAAGCAGAGTGAGGAACCCAGGGATCAGCATGGATACCCCAGCACACCATGAGGGGCTTCTGGGAGCTTTTCCCTCCCTTACACTCCCTGAGTCACAGTCAGCAGGTGCAGGCTGCCCTCTGGGCAAGGAAGCAGAGAGGACCATGGGGGCCTAAACATTTCCTCTCTGGTTCGACTATCTAACTAAAACGCATTCCATATATGTGTGCGTGTACCTTCAAGGGCAGAACTTGGCCTTTAGCATCTAGTAACTTGGTCCTGCTCCTGGGAGGTGCTCAGCAGCTGCTAGCTATCCTCCACTCACACTGAAGTCAAGATAGGGCTCTTTATTGCTAAACAGAGTCTAAGTTTTGGAGCCTGATTCTGCTCTGCATTACACCAATGTAAATCTGGGCTGACTTTCCTCAAGACTGCGATCACAGTTTCAACTGACCTTTCCAAGCGTCCAATAGCTTGGGATCTTTCTTCCAAGGCACCTCTTTATCCTGCAGTCCTGTTGGGGAAATGAATGAAGTGTCAGGAACACCAGCACTGACATGCATAAGGACTAAACTAAGCCACAATGACAACATGAGATGCTGTAGTCGCCACTATAGCTTGGGATCAGGCCAGCTCACCAGCTCTCCTGGTGATCTGCAGGGACCCATGGTGATTACAAATTAGAGTCGAAAGCAAAATTCCTGTTATAAATACTTTCTGGGCCTGCTCCTGTTCCCTTGAAGCCAATGGGATCGTCGGCTAGGGGAGCAGGGTCAAGACCTAGATTATTTCAACTGAAAATTTTAAAGAATCAGATTCCCTTTATACTCTGTGCTTGGTTTGCTATTTGCTTTTCTCTCGGCACGGACAAAGAAAACCCGCCAGTTAGCGCCGTTCTCTGCTTCTCTTGCCTGACTGGCCTGAGGCTGCAGTGCTGGGAGTGCACAGATGGCAAGGGAACTTTATGCCCAGGCTAATTCCTTTTGCTCATATTGATTTTTTTAAATCTCCCGACGCCATTCTGTAGACTTTGTAAAACCAATTCTTTACATTTAATAAAACCTAAATGTTGGGTTTAAACTAACTGGCAGAGTTGCAAGATGTTCAGGGCAGGAAACTCTCTCTATGTGTTTGTACAGAACCTAACACAATGGGATATCCATTTCAGTTTGGGCCTCTAGATGACAGAACAATAATAATGACTTCACTAAGTGGAAGACAAGGTCAGTTGCCTACGTAAGGCCCACGGTCCAAGCAATCGGATCATAAAACCCCTTTGATATCACCAAGACTATTAAATGGCAACGTGAATGGAAAATGAAGTCAACACGCCTTCAAAGCATGCTACTTAAACTCACCTTTCAATAAGAAAATCCTTGTCCCGTACTTCAGGGCGACAAATCGGAAGTAATCCCTCCACAGGAGTTCGAATATGACCCTAAAACACATCAGCCATGTCTCCATTTTTGCCTTTGATCAATATAAATACTGGGTGAAATCCCAACCCCACTGAAATCAATGGGGACTTTGCCATTGACTTCAAACGAGCCAGGATTTCACCTGCTGTTTACCTAATGGAGTCACTAATAACATCCCATGTTTTATTTAAGTCAGACCACTTTGCAAACATGGTCATGTTAACAGAGGCAAAAAATCTATCGGCCTGACTTTTATCATGAGGATTAAAATAGAAAAAGACCTCACGGAGTGCAGTTTGCAGATCCCTGTCCAAACCCCACTCCAAGGCTTGAACAGCACCACTTCCAATCTGCTCTCCACTGGGGTTCAATTCTTCACTTCTGGGAGGTACTGAGGCCCTGACTTGGCAAAGCACATGCATATTCTTAAGCACAGATTTCAACAGGAGTTGAAGGCACTCAGCACCTTTCAGGAGTGATCACTAACTAGCAGGATCAAGTCTTTGGTGCTCACAGTTGCCTGACATGTAAAGTCAGCTGCTAGCCATGCACAAATGGCTGGTTTTATAGGCCATGGCTCCTGGACGCTGAGACCAGCATCAACCCCTGGCTGGTCACGAATGTTCTGCTCATCTGATGTTTCTGCTCACAAGATCTCTCTGGAAGTCTGGCTTAGGTTATAGGCCAGGACACAGTGCCAAATGCTTTAAAAAAATCACAAAAATAGAAAAAAGATTTTTTTAAAACATCCACAATATTTTTTTTCCAGTCTTCTCAACCACATCTAGTGTTAGGCCCGGATCCTGCAAACACACGTGAGTATACTTAACTTTACAACTGTTAGTAATGCCACTGAAATCCATGGGACTACTCCTGGTATAATAGCTAAGCAGAGGCATAAGTGTTTGCAGGATCGAAGCCACAGACTGCATGTTAAGGCTCTCAGAAACTCGGGTGATAGGTCTGATAAAGCAGGCAGAACAGACAGATTTTATTTTATCATATTTCAAATATGGGGTCAAATCCTGCCCAGGTTACTGTCATGAGAAATCTCATTTGCTCCAGAATGATCTTGTTCGTTAATCATTATTTGGTCTTACTTCTCTCATTATTTGTACAGCATCTTTGTGAATGATGAAATAATCACTTTATAATTATTACTTTTTATTAGTAAACATTATTTCCAGTATAGTGTGAGTACCTCATTATTTCCTCGTAATAATAATAATTGCTGATCATTTCTACTTACAAGACACCCAATGCCTCTCGGTACCCAGTGCAATCTAACAAAGCCAACTAACCAATATTAGAAACAGAAGCTCAAATGAGGCCCAGCAGCAGTCAGAGGACAGGCGCAGGAAACACTAATGTTAATCAAAAACAGTAGTCCTGACTCCTGAATCATTTCCTCTTATAGTCCCGTCTACAAACTAGATGCAAGTGTACATTTCAAAGAAAGAAAGCCTTGTTGATCTGGTTGTGTCCTACCAGTATGTGCTCTGATTTGCAGTTCTCTCTTTTTCATACTTCCGGATCTGCTCATAAATATATCGGGGTGAAATACAGCCTAACGCCAGCCTGTAAACACAAGGAAAACGTGTAAAAAGCCAGAACATTATAAGGGAATGAGATCTTTAAGTACACACAAAGAGAAAGGAAGGATTGCCTTGTGATTAAGATGCTAGACTAAAACTCAGAACACCTTTGTTAAATTCCCATTTCTGCCACTGTCTCTCTGAATGACCTTGGTCAAGTCATGCAATCTCTCTTTGACTCAGCTTCACAGTGGGTGTGATAATCCCTCCCTCACAGGGAGAAACTCATTCATCTCTATGTTCTACAGTGATGGGAGTCATCAAGTACCTAAATGGATAACTTTAGATAGGTAAATTTGAAAATTTTGCCCTAGGTGACTTGCCCAAATTATTCAGTGGTTTAGTGATTTAACTAGTGAAACAGTGACAAAACCAGAAACGGAACCCAGAACGTCAAATTCCCAGTCCTCTGTTCTAGCCATTGGCAAACCCTCCTTTGAATACAAGTCTATCTATGGTACTTATATGGCCACGCTGATTCTGGACACAACAGTGAAAACAGCAGGGATTTGAGAAGTGCTTTTAACCTTGATTTTATATGAATGTTATTCGAATGCATCTTGACTGGGCAGTCATTCCGGGCATTTTCCACCGAGCTAGTGGAAATGTTTAACAAGTTGATGAATTTTGAAAAAATATGGAGAAATTTTCCAAAATGTTTTCCCAAGTTTTTGACCAGCTCAATATTTCTATCTGAGAAGTCAATTGGCAGCTGCAGGAAAATGTGACTGGCTGGAATTCTATTTGACCATTATTACTTTATCCTCCAAACGCCATTCCACGGCTCTTACATACACAGAGACGTGACTGATGGTGCTCTGGAGCACACAGTTTTGTGTGAACACCTTGGCACATGCACCATCCTTATTCCATTTGGAAAGCGCTTAGCTCATTGTGGACTCTATCAAAAATAAATGAGAATTCATGCGAACAACATCCTGTTACAAAGCAGTGGCCCATTAAAGAGCCACTAGGTGGCACCAGTCTCCACAGACAGAATATAGATCCCAATTTGAAAAGGAGAAATACCAGATTGGAATAACTTCCATTGTTATGTGCAGTGAGGTCATAGCTCGTTTGGTCCCAGGATATTAGAGAGAGTAAGCTTGAAAGCTTGTTTCTTTCACCAACAGAAGTTGGTCCAATGAAAATCATTACCTCTCCCACCTTGCCTCTCTAGATTTTAATAAAACATAAGAATGTTCCTAGTGCACTGTAGCCCACAAAAGCTTAAATTTGTTAGTCTCTAAGGTGCCACAAGTCCTCCTTTTCTTTTTCCTAGAAAAAAAATGCTCTGATTGCAGTTCAGTCAGGGAAATGGGAGTCTTTAATAAAGTGTGATCCTGTACCCGACTGGTTGCTCACTGATCAAATACTTAATATGCCCCCCTCAAAGCCCCGTAAACATTAGGGCAAATTTGGCTCTGTTACGCTAGTGTAAATCTGGAGCTAACTCACTACCTCCCAGGGTTGGGCTTATGGCCCCTACATAAAAAAGTATCATGTCTCTAAAAAAAAACCAAAAAACCACAGATCAGATACTCTAATGTCCGCTGGTTGCTTTGCACCACTCCTGCAGTGCAGAGTGGCCATAAACCCAGCAGATCCGGCCAGTTGAAGATGACCTCTGCCGGGCTTCCATGCCACTGCTTGATCCCAGCTTTCAGTGCAGCGGGCCCTGCCCCGGCATTTCCATGCTTCAGCAAGTCCCTGCTGTACCAACAGTCCCTTGGGGGCTGTCAGCAACTGGCATACTCTTGATGCAGCCCTGAGGCTATTCAGCTTTGCCCTGGGACACAGAGCCCGCCATAGGATCAGGGACAGGGGATAAAGGCATTTTACAGCTGCCTTTGCATCCCACCCTCAATAAGCTGTGCCAAGGGCATCTCAAACACAGCCACAGATCTAAGCTAACAGAACTTGATGTTTCAACAGCCAAATGAAATCAAGGAAGAATAGTTACCATGGTGCAAACTTGGTTGAATAATCTATTCCTATCAGTCCATTTCGAGTCTCCTTGTAAGATGCCACTAGGTTCTATCCAAGCAATAAAAAAGAAAAAATTAAAACCATTATATGGGCAGCCTGCAACTTATGCTTTCCTGGATGTTTGAGATGGATATTTGTGCAGAGCAGTGCTCCATCCAGTGACTGTCTAGCAGCATTATTCTGCTGTGAAATTATTTCCTCTGATGCACAATATTTAATGGCCCCAGAAGTTTTTATTACAGCTCCTGGATTATGTGTAATAAATTCTGCTTCCTGCTTTACTTTGTAGTAGACTTTTACAAGCAGAATGGAATATGGTCTAACTGATCCCTACTGGTAGTGATCAATCAATGAATCTGAATCAAGGATTAATTTCCAAAAGCCAGTTGCTGCGAAAGCTGATGGGCTGGCCCCTTGATCATTTGGATTTGAGGATCAGACTGGAAGCAATTTATTTTGATTTTTGACTGCCCCGTGGCTGCTGGTAAAGGGTCACATTCTGATCTCCATTACACCCATGCCACCCAGATTTGCACTTCTAGGGCCAGATTCTCTGGTTCCACATCATCAGGTGCAAGGGATCCTGATTTTCTGCCTGGTCCCCAGTTCTCGTGCATGTTACAGCAGCCTATGGGCTGCTCTAACTTGTGCTGGGCTAACACCAGCTACACAAAGGCAGAGTGCATCACGCTCCAGCCACTTCTCCCAACCTGACATGCTCTCTGTGCTGGAGGCTGATGGGGTACAAGGGTCAGCTGTGACAGCTCTACACTATCTGGGAACCCAGCCTGAGTAAGGAGGACACCTAAGGGTTGATCCACAATAAGTAGCACCACCATGATTGTATGAGTGTGAAAAAGACTGAGATTGAGCTAATCTTCTCCGACCTGCACAGGAAACTTTAACAGGCTTGCCTATTATTTGTCTCAGAAACACAGCAGCTGCCATCCTGACCAACCCCAGGTTCCTGCTGAGGTGAAAGCACAAACCCCTCCAGCTTGAGCTAAAGACCTAAGTTCCCAAGACGAGAGCTGTAACAGACCTATATCCCTGTGAACTGGGCACAGAGACGGACATCTAACCCACACTCAGCAGTGGGTTAGATAAACATATTCTGTTTTCTTTACCAACTAATCTGTGCTGGGGCCTGGTGCACAGTAGACTGCACAGGAAAATCACCTTGCACTGATGTCATGGAGTACACAGGGCCTTAGTCTAAATCTAGGTAGTGAGGCCTAGTGGATAGGGCACTATTCTCTTCCTGGCTCTGACCTGCTGGGTGACTTCAGGCAAGTCACTGTTTGTCTCCGTGCCTCAGTTTCCTCATCATCATGGAGATGACGATGCTGACCTTCTTTGTAAAGCCTTTTGAGACCTATGGAGGAAGAGTGCCTCACAGGCGCTAAGGAAATCCTAGTGGGAGTTGAAACTGCTGCCGTCCCCGCCAGAGTGTCAATGTGACAGGAGGAGGTGGGGGAGGACACTGGCAAGAAAATGCACACACTTACCGTATCCCAGAAATAATGCTGCAGCCTCATTAAGGCCTGGGTCTCTCCTCCGCTGCAGGGGAAGGCTGTTCGCGGATCCATCAGGGGATCTGCAGTGGAAAGCACCAGCTTGTCAGCATGAGAACGAGCTCAAAGGTAGGGAGCTCAAAACCCACGGGAGAGTTGCCTTCGGGGCTGTGGGTTTGATTCTTGCCACGTCAATATGGAAACATTGGTCTCTGTGACAAGTGCATGGGAGCTCTCCTCTATGTAACCCCTTTAAGCAGCAGAGCCACATATGAGGGCTCTGAGTCTCCTAGCACTGGAAGGTGCTCTGTTCCAGGCGGCAGGGATGTATCCTTTTAGAACATGCAAGTCCCACGATCAATGCTCGTTGATGGCCCATCCGTGGGGGAGGATGTCACTACACATCCTGAGACGCTGGCAGATGCGACAGTGCTTTGTCCGTCTATCCTGCCACCCAGGGGTCTCCAAGCACTTACCACTGGGAGTGCGAGTTCCATTTCAGCAGCTCATCATACACAGCTTTCCAGGGATTAATGTGAAAGTTCTCTAGCTTATGGCACAGCCATTCTCAGTAATGATGTTAGGTGGGGCTAGTCTCTGCTCTCAGCCAACACGCATTCTGCTCCGCGTTCCGATAGATTGCTTTGTGTGTGTATAGGGGAAAGCTAATCAACATTAAGATCTTTCCTTTCAAAACTGAAGTTAATTTCTAAAGTATTTCGTTTTGGGTTCACTGTTTGAAATTGTTGGGCAAATCTGTACATTAATGCATAAGTAGCCAAACCATTTGAAGCTTTTTCCAATTACTTAGATTGTAAATTCCTTCAAGTAGGGACCATCTATTTGTTCCGTGTTTGTACAGTGCCTAGCACAATGGGGTCCTGGTTCTTGCCTAGGGCCCCTAAGTCCACAATACTACTAATATTACTACTAATAAAGTTAATAAATTTAGCTTCAAAACTCTTTACAATTATTCCCTTTTAAAAATAAGTAGACAGAGGCAGAGCCACATGTAGCCCACATTTTCAAGAGTGGTCACGAGTTTGGGATGCTTCCATTTTTGGGTGTCCCCCATGCAACTCCTTGGGATCCGATTAGCAGAGTCGCCGAGCACCCGCAACTCCACCTGAATTCAATGGGAGCACCCGAACTGGTTTGTGTCAAGGTTTTCCTACCCTTCTGTCCAAACTCCTCAGACACGGGGATGCATCCGTCTTCTACCCCTGGGACCAGAGGCTTTAGCTGATCTGCCATCTGCACAGTGGGACGGACTTTGGCCTGAGCCTCCACTGCTTTTCGGAACTGGGTATAGACATCAGGCAACCTGTGTGGATTACAGCAGTTAGGACTGCAAAGGGAACAGGCCCTCACAACTTTCCCCACACAGCAATACGCTACCACAGCGCAGTAAGTCTTTGAAGGGGTAGGGTTAATATTTTAACTGTGAGCTTGTGACCTTAGGAACCCCTCAATGCCTAGTTGTAAAGGGTCCAACATTCTGTAGCAACTCCGATTGGGCCTGACAAACTCACTACACCAAACACATTGCTGTCACCGTATTTATCTATGTAGAATGCTGTGTGAGGTATCAAATGAAAGCTTCTGATAAACTGGTTATTAATATCATTGTGAATGGTATGTACAAACACTGTAGGAGGAATTATGGATACTTACTGATATTATGCTATCAAGTCTGCAACCAAACCAAGGGAGAAACTGGTTTCTTCCAGACAGGAGGAAAGGTAGTCATCCCACCATCCCTAATGTACATTAAGGAAGCCCCATTTGGGCTGAGGGCCAATCTCTGTCACCAGAAAAGCAGCTCTGGGGGATACCTTTGGCAGATGTAGTAAAATGGGGGGGCGGATGAAATGATCTGGATTTCCTCGGTTCCTCAGCACAGGGGTGTGGGAGGGAAGAAACCCTCAGTGCTGGGCTCAGAGAGCAGGTCTGAAAGAAGCCAGGGCCAGCACTGCCAATGCAGAGTCAGTCTGCTCCTATCTAGCCACTACACTAAATGCAGGGGGCTACTCTGAGCACAGATGGCACTTGCCCCGCTGCCTCATGACCCAGCTGTGAGCAACGGCTCAGCCCTGCCCTGCAGGCACTGCAGTAACCCAGCTGTGTGGGCACCAGGCAGCATGGGACAAACAAAGAAGCAACAGGAGCAAACTGTGCCCTGGGAGGAGGCGAAAACAAATAAATGCCCTCCCATCACTGGTGCACCTAGGCCAACAGGCCCCTCCCCTCCTGGTACAGAGGGGCCAACAGGTCCCTCCCCAGAGGTGCTGGTGGGCCAACAGGCCCCGCCCCTGCCCATTGGTGCAGGTGGGCCAACAGGCCCCGCCCCTGCCCCTTCCCTCCTATGTGGTGCAGGTGGGCCAAACAGGCCCCACCCCTCCCCATTGGCACAGGTGAGCCAAAAGGCCCAGCCCCTTCCCTCCTATGTGGTGCAGGTAAGCTAAACAGCCCACACACACACACACCCTGGTGCATATGAGCCAAGAGACCCCTGGGGCAAAGCCTCAGCTGGTGTACATTGTTTTCATAAATCCATTAAAGCCAACAGAGCTATGACAATTTATACTGAGGATCCGTCCCCTGACCTGGCAGTGAATGCAGTGGCAGAGGGGAGAATGGGCAGCATCCCCACGCACAGAGTGAAGGCAGAGATCAGCCTACCTGGAAATGTGGCTGAACGGCAGGTCGTCCCGGTGATAGAGAGTGGATGCCCAGAAGGTCTGGATCTTCACCCCATGCTGAGCGCACACCCGGTGCAGCGCCTTCTCTACGTCCAGCTCCTCTTTCGTCACCTAGCACCAACGGGAACAAAAGCAGAGAGACGCTCTTCTGTCTGCGCACCCAACGTGCAGCTGAGAGCATCTGGGGTGCCTCATGCACACTGACCCTCCACTCCTATGTCCTCCCCTTTGCCAGATTTGGCTTTGGCCTCAATCCCTCGCACCCCTCCCTTTAAGAGATGAGCACAACCAAAATGCCAACAATTCCTAGACATTATATCCTGGGTTTCATTTATTAGATCAACACACATCAGCTGTACCCAGCTGCCCCTCGACCTGTCTGCTATTACAGCCTGATCCCGCACCCATGGTAGCCAATAAGAGTCCTGCCATTGACTACACAGGCCTTGCATCAAGCTCTTAGTTGACCAATTTCTTGTAGGCATCATAAAAGAGTTGGTTGTTGGGAAGGAATTTGAAGGAGAAGAGGAACAGTTCAAGGAGGGTGATTCATGTGCAGAAGGTAATGTGGCAGAAGGCATAAAGGACTGGGTCCATGGCCCACTGATATCCAGGGGCATCTTGCCACTCACTGCAGTGGGCTGTGCATCATGCCCAGATAGAGTTGCAGGATGGATGGTCGAGACAGGTGCCTTGGCGGAGCCAGGAGTCGATGTGACAAGATGGGGTAAGTAGGGAGGGGCACAGCTGTGATGGACCTTAAACACGGATTAAACTGCTTGTGCTGGGTGGGTTAATGGATTTTTAAATCCAGATCAAGGCAAAGAGATGAAGTTCTGGCCTTCCCAAGGGCTGTGGCTAGGGTTGCCAACTCTGACTGAAACTATTCCGGGAGATTTTTTTCCCCAGCATGACGTGGTGTCATTTCCTTAAAATATCCTATTAAAATCTCCCGGATTGCTTTCAACAATCCCCGGGAGATCGATGCTGATTCCAGGAGACTACAGGCCACTCCTGGAGGGTTGGCAACCCTCGCTGTGGCTATGATTCAGATTGGTGACTAGGGACATTGCAAGTTTCCAATAGCCACTCACAATTAGCTCGCTGAGAATAAGCTGACACAGCCCCCATCACTGCCCCAAACCATACACCTGGCTCCCTCCTCAGCCCTGTTCTGGCCTCTGACACGCAGTTGGGCAGTTCCGATTTCATCCAGAAGAAGGTAGTGGTGGCCCCTAAGAGCCAGCCAGTTCATCATCATGACACTTCTACTTCTCTGACTGCAGGAAAATAGCCTGCTTCTCCCTCCTTGCCCCTGCAGCTGCTATATCAGAGCAGTCAATTCCCTAGTTTCACGGTGAGCTCCTCCTCCAGATCTGCTGTGCAGAAATCGGTGGAGCTCCACTTCTGCCAACAGATCGACGTCCCACCAACAGGACAAGTCTCTCCTCTTTTGCTTCCTCACCGTTCTCCATCTGAATGCACGGGCGCCCTCCCTGCCTCCACTTCCCTATACACAGGTAGGCTGGGCTCTTTGCTGGTGCCCACTTGCTCCCACTGTACTCTGCCTGCTGCTGGCTCCCAGTCTGAGCAAGGAGCCAGGGCGTGGCAGCGTATGCCCATCATTTCTGCAGTTCGAGAGGCACACAGCAGTTTCCAGTCGGAGGGAGAATATTGCTCCACCCTTGAGTCTCAGCCCTCCAGCATCCAGAAACTGCTTTCCTCCAAAGCACAGCGCCTCCGAGTGGCCACTCACAACCAGCAACCTGTACCCTGTACCCACAATTGATTCCCATCAGCCACTCGGACCTAAGACCTCCCTTGGAATCAGCCAGCTCCAAGGGGTTAAGACATGACAGTAGCAGAGAACATAAAGGACTCTGAATTCACAGGCCAGGCAAGTCCAATACTGCCCTGCACTAAATGTTCTTGCCAACTTTATGCTGAGCCAACATGGTTCAAACCTTTCCTTTACCTCTTCATGGAAAGCCACGGCAGCAACGGTGCCCAGCTGCGTAATAAGATCATGAACCACATCTTCCGGATTCCCTTTCCTTACCACCAAATTACTGCGGACACACAAAGTTGGAATGAATTAGGCTTTATGCTATTATTTATTATTATTCTTTGTATGACCGTGGCACCTAGGAGCCCCAGTCGTGGACCAGGACCCACAGTGCTAGCACAGAACAAAAAGATGGTCCTGCCCCAAAGAGCCTGCAGAGTAAGTATGAGACAAGAGACACCAGCTGGATACAGCCAGAGAGAGGCAGGGGCATAAAAAAAGAGACAACACTTATTATTGCCTCTCTTGTCCTTTCTTCTCCTTTCCCCCATTTTCATCTGCACATGGACCTCACTGTTTATGACCTGTTGAATGCAGACTGTTTGGGACAGGGGCGGTGTCT
Source organism: Eretmochelys imbricata (assembly GCF_965152235.1). Classification (NCBI taxonomy): domain Eukaryota; kingdom Metazoa; phylum Chordata; order Testudines; family Cheloniidae; genus Eretmochelys; species Eretmochelys imbricata. The sequence goes on from NC_135573.1 coordinate 257,359,562, forward strand.
GCACTTGTGTTCGTGAGGCACCTATCATGCCCTTGCGTGCGTGGGAGAAAAGATTAATTTATTAACATCAAGCAAAGCAGTGCAGTGACTCTGGGTAGCTCTGCAATAGTTAAAGCCACACTGTCAGGACATAAGAACTTAAGAACAGCCACACTAGGTCAGACCAAAGGTCCATTTAGCCCAGTATCCTGTCTTCCGACAGTGGCCAGTGCCAGGTGCTTCAGAGGGAATGAACAGAACAAGCAATCATTGAGTTTAAATCACCAATTTAAACTCAATACTTAGGACAATTTAAACTCAATGCTTAGCTTATGCAAAAACACTGCTTCAAGAAAGGGCTTGGCTGGGTTTAGGTGGGGGACGTAGAGAGACATGCTGTGGAAATGGTTGTTCCCCTCTACATGCTCACAATGGATGTGAAAGGAGAGTTACGCATGGAGGAGCACCACTATGCATGGATCTAAAGTGAGGGAGAGTTACGATCTGGTCCGTTAATACTACGGCATTGAAAGGACATGCCAAATATTAATACTACGGCATTGAAAGGACATGCCAAATATTAACAGATGGAGTATAGATCTGAATGATCTTAAAAATCAGAGGTCTTTGCCATTTGAGCTAAAGAAGAATCTCTTATCTGCAGAGATGTTAGGTCTTATATGTGGCCTTTGTGAGTCAGTCGCAAGGCATCATATGTGTTTGAGCAGTTCTGATTCTCTCCAGTACAGGCCAGTGGCACATACTGGCCTGTTCATTACCTTTGTTAGGGATTCAGATTGGTCCTCCTAAACGAGCATAACCCCTTTCATGGACCATAGCGTATTGCAGACCTAAAGGTATTCTTCAGGTGTTGTGATCCACAACCTGTCACCACTGCACCCCCTCAGGAGAGGGGCAAGCCAGCTGCTGCATATTCTGCTACCCAAGGATTAACGTTATCTTGCTGTGATAATAATAAAATGAAGAAAAAGGTGCTTGGAAAATTTTAGATTCTAATAACTTTCCCTGACCAGCATGGACAAGATGATTTTCCTGAGGACTGTATTATCAGTGGTATAACACTGAGCTATGGGCTACACAGAAAGCCACGGCCCCTGCTGGTCTGAGAAAAATCTTTCATACATCAAGGGGGCTCAAGCTAACCACTAGATGAAACTCCCTAGGGATAGGAAGGATGGTCCAGTGGTTGGAGCACTGGCTTGACACTAGGGAGACCAGTGTGCAACTCCCTCCTCTACCACAGATTTCCTGTTACTTAGCCAATCTGTGCTTCAGTTTCCATCTGTAAAATGGGGATAAAAGTACTTCCCTACCACACAAGGATGTTGTGAGAATAAATACTTTATATAATGTGAGGTGCTCAGATGTTATGGTAATGGAGGCCATACAAGAACCTTAGATAGACAGATATCCCATAACTGCTGACCATGGGGTTTCTTGCATAATCTTCTGAAACATCTGGTGCTGGCTGCTGCCAGAGACAGGCTATTGGGCTAGCATAGGAATTTTTGTGTTTTTATGGTACTAGCAACAGGTGCTCAAACGTGCTTGTCACCAGCATTGCTTGCTCCATAGGACAGACAAGTCTTAAGGAAGAGGAGGTGGGAGAACAAAGTGGGTTAAATAATAAAACAGACTCATGTTTACGACAAACCCCCCCGTACCTTCCTTTTTTCTTGAGTGTTTGCCTTAGATCCTTCACGCTTTCCAGTAAAAATTTGAGTCGATGCGGCCCAGTCTTTGGGAAACCATAGTAATAGGTTCTTAGGTACTGTCTTGGATCAAAGCAGTAGAGAGGAATGATATAGTCGGCGTTATTCTGAGCCCAGTGTAGTACCTGGAAATACAGAGAGGAGCAGTTAAAGATGTCAGTGCTCCAGGTGTTTTCTCTCTGTACAGCAATTCATAGCACCATTTCAATTTTCCTTTATTCAGACTCATCATGAAAAAGGAAGAAATGCAACTGGATATTGTACTATAGCTTTATTATATTATAGGGTCTCTCTCTTCCAGGGCCTGATCCTGCACACACTTTGTAGGCAAAACTCCCATTGACTTAAAAGAGACCAGGATCAGAGCCCCAGCGTGTCTATCACCTTGGTATCCAGATGCCAGTTATAAAAATTAGACTTCCTCAAAGGGGCTTATACAGCACCAAGGTGAAAGGTAGGTACGTCCATGCCGATTGAGTCAGTAATCACATCCCCACAGAAGTGCCTCAAGGCTAACCGGGGAAAGCTGCTGCTCTTACAGCTGTCCCCTCCAACCTCCCCCTTCCCATGCACAGAGCCGGAACCCTTCATCGCAGTCACCACAGGGCATGGGGGCACTGAGGCAGTGACGGGGCACTCTCCCATGCCATCCCCACTCTTCCCCTAGGCTGGGATCTGCTGGACTCTCAGACCCTCTGCTGGCAGGAGGAGAGATTAAAACGTGGCCCTAATTTAACGGACTAAAATGTGTGGGCAGCGTCCACAATAAGGGTCAGCGTACAGGGCATGAAAGACCCCATGGCAATATCTGTAATAGGGGTGGTGCTATCCCCAGAGTTCTGGTCAAATTCCAACCTCAGTAATTGCCGCTGGCCTCCCTAAATCTCCCTCTAGTCATGCAGGACACTGGTAGCGTTGCTATGTGCTGCTCAGAGCTCTGCCTTTCACTGCCAAAGATCCCTATAGGTCCCACCCCTACCTCCCAGGGATGATCAGGGTGACCAGATAGTAAGTGTGAAAAATCGGGACGGGGGGGATGGGTAATTGGCACCTATATAAGAAAAAGCCCCAAATACCGGGACTGTCCCTGTAAAATTGGGACATCTGGTCACCCTCGGGATGACAGGTTTCAGAGTGGCAGCCGTGTTAGTCTGTATTGGCGAAAAGAAAAGGAGGACTTGTGGCACCTTAGAGACGAACCAATTTATTTGAGCATAAGCTTTCGTGAGCTACAGCTCACTTCATCGGCTACATCCCCTGGGTTTAGCAGGCCAGTGCTCAAACCACTGAGCTATCCCGCCAGCCCGCCATCATTCCGGGACACCAGCGAGCCCCTTTCCCCACCCAAAATGGCCCTGCCACCCGCCTCGCTTCCCCCTCTCCAGACCCAGCCGCCGGCTCTGCCCTTGCGGCCCCAGCTCAGGCTAGGGTCCCCCAGCCCGCTCAGGGCCCGGGCTCGGCCCCGCAAGCCCCGGCTCTCAGCAGCGGCCCCGGGGGCGGAGCTCAGAAGCGCCCGGGTTACATAAAGCCACGTGCGGGGCAGCCGGGACAACAACTGCACAGCGGCCTGGGGCCGGGCTCCCGGCGGGGGCGCGGGGCTCGGCGCCCGGGGACGGCCCAGCCCAGCCCAGCCCGTGCCCCTGACAGCGCCCGGCGCTCCGCGGGCGGCAGCCGCGCCCCGCGCCCCCAGCCCGGCCCGCGGCGCCGCCGCCGCCGCCTGCCCCCACCTCGCTGTCGTGGTAGCGCAGGTCGTGGCGCAGCAGGCAGATCACCGTCCTCGGCCCGGCCCCCGACATGCTGCGGGCAGCCCCCCGCCGCGGCCCGGCTGGGAGGAGTAGGAGGAGCCGCTCCGCCTCCCGCAGCCCCGGCCCGGCCCCCTGTCGCCGCCGCGCTACGCCCAGCCCCGGCCCCGCTGCAGAGACCGGGCAGGGCGACAAAGGCGGGGCCCCGCCTGGCTGCTCAGCCTTCAGTGCCGGCGTCCGGGGCCTGGTTGCCAGCCGCCGTGAAGGTGGGGCCACCTAAAGGCAGATTTAGACACTCTGAGCCCCCTTTTTGGCCTGCAACTACCCCTGTTCCCACAACACTGAAGGTCCACGCAGCAGGGCTGCAGTGTGTCTCTAGTCTAAGGGTGATTGGGGTATCTTAAATGTTAACAAACACCACCCCACAAACAAATCGGTCAACTCAAACCAATATCCCCAGCTGAGATTTTCCCCTGAAAAAGAAGAGCCAGAAATGCCATGAAGTCCACTATGGGATTTGCTCCTGCTGTTGACTTTGGGCAGCGGCATGAAACCTTCAGAGATGGAGAGAGAAATTGTTACCAAAGTGTTCTCTGTCCATGCTGACAGCCTGGAAAATAGACCCAAACTATGTCTACACCGGCACTTCTGTCTGTATAACTTATGTCCTTCAGGGGTGTGAAAAAACACCCTTCTGAGTGACATAAATTACACCGACAGAAGTGCCGGTGTGGACAGCGCTATGTCGGCGGGAGATGCTCGCCTGCTGTTAAGGCTGATTCCTTCCTCTGGCACATTGAGTGCAGAAGGTGGGTGCCCACAAGGACTTTAAAAATCAATACTTACCACTCCAGGCTTGTGTGATGCAGTAGGAAGCAGGGCGGATTGACCTGGGACTGTCGCAGGGGAGTTTTATTGGGACTGTTTGCATTGGGGATGGGGTAGCAGGGGGTGACTTTACTTGAGGGACGATACCTGAGCCTGTAACCTGAGCCAGGAGGGGGTTGGGGCCAGGTGACACCTTTGCCCGGGGAAACTGGACAAAGGCTGGAGGAGGAGCCGGCAGGAGGCTGGGTGAGACTGCTGGAGGCGGTTTCAGTTTGGAGCGGTCTGGGGAATCAGAGGGAGCCCCAGGGCTGGGATCTAAGCTTCCTGTGCCCCCCAGAGGTACCCGACTGAGGGGTCCTGTTTGTACCTACAAGCTCTGTTTGGGACTGTGTTCCTATCGTCTAATAAACCTTCCATTTTACAGGCTGGCTGTAAGTCATGGAGAATCACAGGAAGAGTGGGGTGCAGGGCCCTGACTCCACCACACTCCATGACAGCTTGTATTAAACTCCCGAGGTTACAGCTTTTCTCTGACCTTGGATTGGTTGATGCTGCCACCACCCAAGTGCAGAACCCCTTTGAGAACCGAGGAAGGCGCACTTGTAGGGTGACCAGATAGCAACTGTGAAAAAACGGGACGGGGTGGAGGGTAATAGGCGCCAAAAAATGGGATGGTCCCTATAAAAACGGGACAACTGATCACCCTACTCACTTGGGAATTCCTTCCTGTGGGGTCCCTCAAGCCCTTTCACACACACACCCTCCGGGGAAGAGCTGAGAAAGAAAAGGAAAAAAAAAGAAATCAGCTGTTGCCACCAGCTAATTCAACAACATGGGCACAAACCTCTTAAGACACAGAAATCCAATCCTGTTCTTAAAAAAGGTAAATTTTATTTAAAAAAACCCCCAACATCTGGAACTCAGGTTATTGCTAGATTTTAAAAGAGCAAATACAAGGATTAAGCACCAAGAATAGCTTTCTTGAGGTCCAGCTTAAAGGTTACAAGCAATACAAAAACACCTGGGGTTAGCACAGAGGAATCCACAAGCCATAAAGAAATAAAAGAGATAAATCTAATCGCGTCTTCCTAGACATTTCCTGATTTACTTACATATCTGGGGTTTCCAATGAGTAGTTTCTAGGTATGATACTGATGGTTTTTCATACCTGGCCCAAGCTTTTTACAGCATAGCTGTTGCCCTCTCCGCCTCTCCCCGGGAGAACAACCACAGACAGACAAAAGGAGAGTTTTTTCTCCATTTTAAAAAGTTCTAGCCTTCCCATTGGCTCTTTTGGCCAGGTGTCCACTCACTTCCTTTTACCTATGCATAGCTGTGAGGCTTTTTAACCCTTTACAGGTAGCACAATTAGAGAACAGCTACTAAGAGGGATTTTATAGCTACTGACTGGCTGGGTGTCCATAAAAGGGAGCTAACCCCCCCACCCCCCATTTCATTTATCACACCCACCAACATAGCTACCACCGCTTGTTGGAGGTGTTTTAATTATGTCAATGGGAGAGCTCTCTCCTGTCGGCAAAGAGCGGCTACACGAGTGATCTTACAGCGGCACAGCTGCATCAGCACAGCTGTGCTGCTGTTAAGCTCACTTGTGTATTCAGGGCACCAGAAAGAGAAAATATTGTGCTATCTGGTGGAGAAACAAGGGAAGGAGTCCCTTTTTCTCATCATCTGGGCCCTGCAGTCTCCATATAGACCTCGTCTCCACAGCTCGGAACAGAATGGCTGAAATCTCCTCCGTGCTATGCATATTAGGGAATGCTTTCAGCAGGTTCCTGGCAAGTTTCCAATGGGCAAAGTTTGGGTATCTCTGTGATGGAGCATCCCTTATTAAGGCCCTGTGCAGGGTCACTGTGGGCTCTGCTGTGTTATCACTGTGGCCTTCACTTCGGGCCAAACCCGGGAAAGCCAGGCATAGTCTGAGCAGGCAAGCTGCGTGCTGACCTTCCAGGAACCTGCAGCTGGTTCTCTCTTGAACCGTGCCAAGAGCACATCTGCATATGCTCATGCTCCATACTCTCCATTTCCTCACCCTTGTGTCCTGCCCCGACACTAAGTGGCGGGACCTATTACCACCTATTGTGGGTGAGGAACCCTGGTGGGCCAGCCTAGATTCCACCTAGGTTCCACGGCCAGCCTGGGATATTAGTTGACGGCTCCTTCATGGAGCCATGAGCCCAGGTGTGTACCTGGCACGGTTCACCTCTGTTCCAGATGCCTGTCCCTTTTGCGGTGTGAGGGAGACCCTGGCGCATATTTACCTTGAGTGCACCAGGTTGCAGCCCCTTTTCCAGGTCCTCCTGGACTTATTTTTGCAGTTTTGGCTGTACATCTCCCCCCATCATCTCATATATGCACACCCTATCCATGGCCCCACAAAGTCACGGGACCTCCTCGCCAGCCTCCTTCTAGTGATAGCCAAAGTGGCCATCTACAACTCCAGGGAGAGGATGTTGGCTGAGGGGCTTCTCTGCGACCATGAGTCCTATTTCCAAGTCTCTCTCCGTTCACGCATCCTGAGTTCCTCTGGGCAGCATCCGCTGGCTCCCTTGACACCTTCAAGGAGCAGTGGGCGCTGTCTGTGGTTCTCTGCTCGATGTCCCCTTTAGGTTTTCTACTTTTGACCCTTTGACCTTCACATCTGTCCTTGTTATTTTTTCTGTTGTCCCCCGTAATTATTTGAGTCCTGGGCTCACTGGATCCTCTCCATAGGCTGGGGGAGGGTCCTCTAGCCATGGGCGGGCTTGCGCCCACCCACTTCCCAGAACCCAAGAGGAGGATGGGGAGGAAGCAGGCCACAGAGAGGATGTATAGCTGCTTCAGTCTCCTGCTCCCTTATGGAGAGCAGTGGATCCACATAGCAATAATAGATCCTTGCTCCTCCATCTCTCCTTTCACTCCGAGCTCTCTTTGTTCCACCCCACCCAGAGGTGCATAACAATGGCATGGATTCCCCAAGTCTGGCCTTTGCATGCACAGGACCTTATTGGTTCAGGCTGGGGGGCCTTGATAAAGATTTGCCCTGTAAAGCAGAACCCATTGGTGTATAGGGCAACTTCCTAGGGAACTCACCAACTCGTTATTAAAGCTTGTTAAAAGCAACTGGCCGCTACCGAGCAACAGTAGCGTCTTTTATCCCTATCACTAATAACCGTGATTGGAGTCAAAGACTTGCCTCATCCCACTGCTTCTGTAGTTCTACTGTGACACCCATTGGTGACACATCCCTTACTCAGAGTCCAGATTATTCACAGAATTGTCCTCAAGGTCCATTTTGCATTCAACATTTATTCTTAGTAACAACAGGATTTGTGCAACACTCCTCACCTACCTCACTGGGTGTTCAGCCAAATTCCTCCCCAGGGGAATTCCACTGGTGCCCAGGGTCAGGATAATAGACTAGGAGGGGGACTGGGATGCAGAATCCAGAAAGTGAATTGCAGCAGTTCACCAGGGCATCTGGCCTTAGTCCTGAAGTTTTGAATGTTCCATTGATTCAGTTTTTCCAGTGGAGCCAGATCCTGATTCCTGGATTCTCCAGAGAAATCCTAGGCTGTTATGACACCCAACACATCATCGAGCAGGGAGTCCTTGTTTTATTTCCATATTGAGCACCAACTCTTCCAGACCCTCAAGATCCTTAAAAAGCTCTTTGCAGTGGCTGGCACAAGGAAATGATACTGATTTTCCATGTGACTCATAATTCCCTGGTTTCCTTCTTTTCCCTTCATTGCCATATTATATCCCTAGATATGAACCACAGTGATTCATCTCCCAAAGCTCACAATGGAGAAAAGAAAGGCAGAGCTGATAGCTAATTTTATAAATTGGCCCATTTAAAGCAACACTGTCAGCTAAGGAATCATGTCTTGTAGACAAGTGCATGTCTCTCCCTATGTTACGAATAGCACATTAGGTATTTAGAAGCGAAGGGGTTTTAAAAATCCAGTGTACAAGTCACTGTTTAGGCTCTGTTTATATTTCCGTCCGTTTGGATAATAACAATAAATGAAATTGGTTTCACATTTGTTTATAGTCCTGTTCTTAGTGCTGCAATGTTTGGGTTGCAAACGTAATAGCCAAGGGAAGGCCAATACTTGTGATCATGACACCACCTAGTGGCTTATGCAAAGTAAGCAGTCACGGGATAAGAGGGAAGTTCCTCTCCTGGATCAGTAACTGGTTAAAAGTCAGGAAATAAAAGGTAGGAATAAACAGTCAATTTTCACAATGGAGAGAGGTAAATAGTGGGGTGCCCCAAGGATTTGTATTGCGATCTGTGCTATTCAACGTATTCATAAATGATCTGGAAAAAGAGGTAAACAGTGAAGTGGCAAAATTTGCTGATGATACAAAATTACGCGATAGTTAAGTCAAAAACTGACTGCAAAGGCTTACAAAGGAATCTCACAGAACTGGGTGACTGGGTGACAAAATGGCAGTTGAAATTCAATGTTGATAAATGCAAAGTAATTCACACTGGAAAATATAACCCAAATTAGACATACAAAATGATAAGGTCTAAATTCGCTCATAACACTCAAGGAAGAGATCTTGGAGTCATTGTCGGTAGTTCTCCAAAAACATCCATTCAATGTGCAACAGCCGTCAAAAGAGCTAACAGAGTGTTAGGAACCGTTAGGAAAGGGATAGATGAGAAGACAGAAAATATCCTAATGCCACCATATAAATCCATGGTATGCCCACACCTAGAATACTGCATGTAGTTCTGGTTGCCCCATCTCAAAGATAGATTAGAATCAGGAAAGCTACAGAGCAGGGCAACAAGAATGTTTAGGGGTATGGAACACCTTCCATACAAGGAGAAATTAAAAAGACAGAGCCTGTTCACCTTGGAAAAGAGACAACTAAGGCGGGATATGATAGAGATCTAGAAAATCATTAATAGTACAGAGAAAATGAATAGGGAAGTCTTATTTACTCCTTTACATCACCAGACTGTGAATAAGATGGACACCTGAAGGCAAGCGAAAACGAGGCCGCCCGAAAACAACATGGCGAAGAGTTGTGGAAGCCAAGCTGATGGGCACAGCTGGGGAACCATTGAAAGACTTGCTAGAAACAGATAGGATTGGAGGAGCTTCGTTGCTGCCCTAAATGCCAGAAGCGTAATGGGAACATGATGATGATGATAACATAAGAACCAGGGGTAACCCAATGAAATTAATAGGCAGCAGGTTTAAAACAAACAAAAAGTACTTCTTCACTCAATGCACAATCAACCTGTGGAACTCATTACCACAGGATGTTGTGAAGGCCAAAAGTATAACTGGGTTCAAAAAAGAATTAGATAAGTTCATGGAGGACAGGTCCATCAATGTCTATTAGCCAAGATGATCAGGGACGCAGTCCCATGCTCCTGGTGTCCCCAGACCTCCAACTGCCAAATGCTGGGACTAGACAACTGGGGTTGGATCACTCACAATTGCCCTGTTCTGTTCATTCCCTATGAAGCATCTGTCACTGGCTACTGTCAGAGACAGGAGGATATTGGGCTCGATGGACCATTGGTCTCACTCAGTATGGCTGTTCTTATGTCCCCAGCAGTTATACAGCCTTCCACTTCCTACAGCTCAGGGAGCTCTCCTGTATCTTTGGTGCTACAGGCCTGTATCTTTCTGCTGCGGTTCCAGAGTTCAGTCCCCAGGGATGATGGGTTGCCAGTCTGATAAATATCCCTTTAAGCAAATTGCTCAAAACAAAGGAAATGTCGGTTCACTTGTGCTGAGAGGACAGCTGATTCACAGATAGATGGAAGTCTGTTTCTGTCACTGTGCTAACATGGCACTTAGAGATGCCCAATAAAGAAAAAATGTGCTCTGTAATTAAATATTCTACCCTCTTTTCCTTCAGTTATGGGCTGAGAAAGCTTCAGATCTACTCCTTGAAGCTCCTAAAGAGAACTCTCGCAAAAATAAACAAGACAAGACTTGATATGTCCGGGGTTAAAGAAAAGCCAGGAGAAAAAAAATCTAGGCTAATTGTATGCTCCATAAAGAAATAAAAGAATACAAATTTTGTTATATTACTATTTATATTACAGGAGTACCTAGAGGGCCCATTTTAACCACTGTACCTACACGTAGTAAGAAACAATCCCTGCACTGAAACATTTACAATCTGAAGAGACAAGACAGACAAAGGGTGGGAGGGGAAACTGACTTGCCCCAGGCCAATGGAAGAGCCAGGAATAGAACCCAAAGCCTTGGTGTTCTACTGCAGTGCCCCATCCTTTAGAGCATCTGTTTTATTTCCTTCACAGCTCACTTTTAAAATCAGATGCATTTTTAATAGCCTGTGATGGGGTGTACCTATCCCATATGGGTTAAACAGTGGTTAACCGAATGCTGTGGGCCAAAGAAGCCACACCCCACTCACCCCTGGGCATGCTCCAACTGGAACCAGAGTATAAAAGGGAGTAGCTCAGCTCAGTCTGGGCTGGCCACTTATGGGAGTAAACTTGTGTTGCAGGCTCCTGCTGGAGTGCCAGGACACAGAAGTCAGCTGGGTTAAGGCTGCAGTGGACCCCCAGCCAACTGCTGGTGGAGAGACAGTGGAGGCTGAGACTACTGGCATTGGAAGAAAGGGTAGGAAGCAGCTCAGGGAATGGGACTATAGTAATGGATGACTGGGACTGATCATAGAAGTAGTGGTTCTCTGGGTTGGGACCTGGTGGGAGAAGGGTGGGTTGATGCCTGGAGGGATGATCTTGGCTGCAGAAAGACAGCCTTATTGACTCTGGCCATTGGGCCATACTGCCCTGAGTTGCAGGGCTGATATATAGACCCAGGCCACTTGGACCATTACCCATTTGGCTAACCCCCACAATCTGACACCCCATGATGGGGTGTACCTACCCTGTGACATAGCCAAATACCACTTCACATGCAAACCAGAATTTTCTAAGGCATTAGACACTATTAATAGGCTCCCTTGTTAGTTTCCTAGGTATAACAGTTTGCATTTGGCTAAGTTCTTTTTTTAGGTATGTGGTGGTTTGCTCTCCTTTGGTTCTGTATGTAATTCCCCTCCCCAAACCATGCTCATATGGGTTATTATGAAACCATGCTCTGTAAATGAGTGTATCATAGGTGTGTGCATGAAGTGTGGGGGTGAAAAGCAGCTTGTGCCAAATAGAGAAAGCAAGAGAACTGGCATTGTGATCCTTGGACTGCAGTGTTTTTCATGCCTGGATTTTCTGTTCAGACAGATGCGGACCATAAGAACAAAAGACCTTTTGTTCTGCTGACACCTGCCTCTCTGCTCCAAAAGGGATGCCAGTTTTCCATTCTCCCTTTAACAAGCAAAGCCTTCTCACTTTGGTCAGCAATTGCTGCTGCATGGTGGATTCTCTATCACCTGAAGTCTTTAAATCAAAATTGGGTCTCTTTCCAAAAGGTACACTCTGACTCGACTACAAGATACAGTTTTATTGTGGGAATCACAAGGTAAAATTCTATGGCCTGTGTATAGAGGAGAGCAGGTTAGATGATCATAATGGTCCTTCCGGGCCTTAAAACCTACGAAAGGTGTTCAGGACATTCACACCTGTCTTCCTGCTCTATGATCCAGCAAGGCCATCCACTCTAAGCTTCTGGGTCCCCAGCCATTGTCTCCTGGGAGGAGCCATGCCTCTCACCCCAGTCAGAAGGGAGAATTTCCAGGCTCCCGAGCCCCATGATCATACTCTGACTTCACTAGCAAAGCAGACTGTCTAAGCAAGCTTGCTCGTTTTATCTTCAGAGAATTGTGCACACCGATTTTTTCTGTGCAAGCACATTTATTCATAGAGTAAAAGCATTACAGAGAAAACATATTGAAAACAGTAAAAGAACCTTCATATGTGCTAATAAGCTTACCAGAAATCACTCCTACAAGGACTCTGGTTGGTGATTTGCTTTTTAACCACCCCCACCCAGGGGTTTTCCTGTGGTCACCAGTTCCGGTCAAAACAAGCACACCCATGACTCTAAGACTCACTTATTTATCCCTTTAGGCCTTTGAAGAGACATTGAATAGGTAATCACAGACAGTGACTTTATGCTCAAGGTGAAGCTTCAGAAAAGGGAGGTGTCATTTGCATTCCCCTCACCCAAAGTATTTTCTAAGAAACCCACTTCACACGTATTGTTCCTATAGTGGTCTCTCCCACTCGGGAGGCCATTCCGCCTCACTACGGCTGTCACCAATAGTCTGGGTCTGACCCCTCTGGCCAGGCTGAGCGACAAGCAGTTTATGGCCCAGAGCCTCCTGGCTAGGGCAGACAACTAATTGTCTGTATGGGTAGGCAGCCGGCCCCGGTGGGGGGGAGGAGGGAGGGAAGGGGTGGCAGCAGAGGGTATGGGGACCTGGGACCACCCTATTCCACTGGGTCCCAGTCCAGGGCCTTGATAATGGCAGGTGGTGCTGCCCCTGGGTCAGTGGGGATACACAAACACAATGCCTAGCTTCCCAGCAGCACAGCTGGACCGAAGTCTGGTTCCCTTGGGCTACTTCCTACCCAACTCTGTCGGCATTGCTCTGTCAGGCCTGCCTTCTGTCTTGCCACCTCATAGTCAGGTGGTGTTCCCTCCAGTACCTTTTTGGAACCTTCAGCCTCCTCCATTAATGGGGTGCTGAGCTGCTGATCCTGAATCCTGCACAGGACTCAGCTCCCTGGAAGTGACATCTGCCCCCTTCCCTGGTCCAGGCCCAACTGAGCTACAGGGCCCTCCCTTTATACTTCCTGTTCCACCCTGATACTTCTGGGAAGCGGGGCAGGGCGGGCTTGGCTCTGCCCACCAGGGGTCTCTCCCCCTCGGGTCCAGAGGGAGACCACTCTGCTTTACTACAGTCCCAAAAAGTCCTTTGAAGTGCCCAATACTTCTCAGAGGTGGCATTAGTTGCATCTCCTAAAGAGGTTACATACAATTCTACAATAACACATAAACAAATGTATTTTTAATACAATGGACCTCAAAGGTATTAAACTTAATTCAGTAAGGTTTGTCCAGGATATTTCAAGAAATTACCATAATTGTCACAGGGACGTTTGAAATGTGAGTTTGGGAGGGGGAGGATCAGACCATACAACCCAGAACTACTTGAATTATAGTCTGGGGACACAAAGATCAGACTGGCAAATTCTCAGTATTTGTTTCATGTGATGTGAATTCAGAGGTCCTCTCTCCAGGCAGCAGGGGGAACCAGGACTTAGACAAACAAGAACTTGAAGTTTATTAATAAGGAATAATTCATTTTGCAAAGAAAATAAACAAGTGTGCTGATACCACTGCTTATTACATTATTTATGCTCTCCTCACTCTTGCCTTGTGCATCCCTTCTGTTATTGTACTCACTTGTCTTGTTCCTCAAGTCAGATTTTAAGGCCAGAAGAATCCATTGTGATCAACTAGTCTGTATCATGCATGAGCTCAGGCCAGAGAACTTCACCTAGCGATTCCTGCATCAAGCCCATAGCTTGTGGTTGAGCTAGAGCATTTCTTTTAGAAAGACATCTAATAATGCTTTAATGTCTGCAAGTGATGAAAAATCCATCACCTCCCAAAGAAAGTTGTCCCAATGATTAATTACCCTCACTGTTAAATGTTTGTACCTTAAGTATCTACTTAGATATACTTGGATTATAAATTCTTCAGGATGGGGCATCTTTTAGTTAACTGTATACAGTAGGGCTGTGATCCCTGATAAGGGTTCTCTAGGCACTACAATGAATAATGAGGAGGAGGAGGAGGATGGTAATGTTAATTCAGCTACAGTCTCTTCTGTTGTCTCCTCCTTGTTGAGAGCTTCTAAGAGAGATTACACTTTCCGATCCTCCAAGGCACTCAGCACTTTGTTCCTGATCCAATAAAGCTTACGCCTGTGCTTAACTTCAGTACAGGAGTTGTCCCATTGACTTCCATCAGCACGGGATCAGACCCCAGATGAGCTCCTTGCAGATGATGTGTGAAACATACATCAGCCACTGAATAGCATAGAAATACAAAGTTTGTTACCCCAGTAATGCTGGCAAAATTCTATCCTGGTATAAGATCATGTAGGTGAAACTGCAGCTGGTGTAGTTTCATTTTGGTTAAGTGAATAGGCGGTAAAAAACTGGGGCCAGATCTTCAAGTGGTGTAGTTCAATATAGCTCCAATGAAGCGACCCTGACTTATACTCGCTGAAGATTTGCCCCAGCCTTAAAATGGAAAGTTTAAATTCTACAGGTTTGCAAAGTCAGAGAAAGAAGCATGGGCTTGTGGTCAGAAACACAGGATGGAGAACCAGGTCTTTGTCTCTCCAGCTCCATGCTTACTGCGTGGCCTGGGACAAATCCCTTAATCTCTTTATGCCTCCGTTTCCTCTATTCGATTATACAGGTTTTAAACTGCACTCATCACCATAGCATCTGAACGGTTGCCAGGAGTGCATTAAGCAACAAGACTACACATCTGTCACGTGTTTGTTCTCTCATCCTCTCCCCAGAGGGAGAAGAGTATGCAGTGGAGTGTCTTGTTTTTGGTAGGGTATGGTTGTTGGGTTTTTTCATATATTATCACAGGGTTCACTCACTGCTGGGGTGCCTCCTTATGGCTGGGTCTGGGGATCTGCTCTCATCTGATCTAGCGCCCTCTTCTATCACTCACTTGCCCTGTGGCTCTTCTCACTCTCCAGGATTCAGGGTGCTCTCTCTACATGACTCTGATCACCTTGCCAGAGGGCTTATAGTTTTCCCCTCCTGGAGCATCTATGTCGTGCCTGACCAACTGACTGGATACCACCTTCACCAGTCCTGTGCCACTTCCCAGTGGCTGGTAGGGGAACCTGGGCCTGCCTGCTACTCCAGGGTCCATGCCAGGCACCCTACAATCAGCACCCAAGGTCTATACAGTCTCAACCCTTGCTGCTCTTTCCCTGAGCTTCTTCCTACTCTGCCTTCCACAGGCTTTCTCCTCCGCAACTCCTCTGGGTAAAACTTTCCTGAAGGGCTAGGATCCCAGGGCTTTTGCTCCCCTCTGAGTTTTCTCCTACCCACCTCTCTGTGCCCAGAGTGCCCGCAGTCTCTTTCCCTGCAGCCCCCTTCTTCTCTCAACTTCCTGGCTTTCTACAAACCCAGCCTGCTGCTGCTAGCAGCCATTCATCTTCAACGAATACTTACCGATCAGGCCTGACTCTCCCCCATATGCAGCCTATAAGGTTAATTGGCCTCTTCTTAGCCACCTTACGCCTTCAGGGCTGGGGTGGGGTGAACACCCCATCAAATATACCTATACCTGTTGTTATGTGTTTATGTTGAGAAGGCAGGTCAAAGAAATGTGCTGTGCACTCGAAGTGGAAGATGGTGTGGTTTGTGAGGGCCCTTAGTTCTCAGGGGAGTTCATTCCACAGCCTCAGATCGCCCCTGGAGAAGGTTCTGCCTGTCACACAGACGAGCTCTAGTCCTATGATTGAAAGTTCTACCATGCCAGAGGAGCAAAGTTGTCGACCACGATCTTTGTCCCTGAGCTTTAGACGGTCTTTTAGGTATCCCGGGCCCAAGCCATGAAATGCCTTGAAGATAAGGGCTGAGACCTTTAACTGGGTTTGAAATTCTATGAGAAACACCTGGAGCACCGGTCTGATGTGTTGGCAATAGTCTGCGGTGTTGAGAAGATGTGCTGCAATATTCTGAACTACTTAGTTACCTAGGTGCTGTAGCTTTCCTGCCCAGGTATATCACACTGTGGTCGTTCAGCCAAGAGGTGACAAAGGCATGAATAACTGAGGCCAAGTCTTCATCGGCCAGGATGGGAAAGTGTTTCCTAGCCAAGAGAAGATGGTAGACAGTGTAATTCAGAGATACGCTGCTATGTGAGAACTTAGCGAGGAATCCCAGAGTATGCCTAGAGTAGGGACTGAAGTGGCCAGCTGTGGGTGTGTATCTTCAACCAACAGAGATCACACTGTGGCTGCAACCTCTTCAAAGTGCTTTCCTCTGCCCAACAGCATCACCTCGCTCTTACTTGGGTTCAGCTTCAGCCAGCTGATCTCATCCGAGGACTGGGCCATTTTGGTGGTAGTGGCGTGGGCGGATGTGGTGAAGGATCGTCAGAGCTGTGTATCATCTGCGTACTGTTGGCACTTGCGTCTGTTGTCTGACTGGTTCACCTAGTGATTCCACATAAGCAACATGTACAGCGGGGATGTGGGGGTCAAGTCTCCCCCCCCCAGATTTCTGCTTGGCCTATTGGGGTGGAGGGGGAGAAGGGGGTCTGTCCTTCTGCTGCTGCGCCTGCCCCTGGCAGCCAGGCCTGGGTGGGGCAGAAGGGGTGGGACCAGCCTCTTCTCAGACGCAGCTTGGGGTCGCTGCTCTGGGGGCAGCCGCGGAAGCAAACCACCACCACCTGCCATGCCTGGCTGCCGGGGATAGGGGCTGAGCTAGCCAGAGTCCCCCTGGCATGTTTCCAGCTCATTAAGCCCCTGTCCCTGGCAGCCAGGCATGTGGGTGGGGAGGGGTGCAGCCTGCCACCGCCGCCTCCTCAGCCTGGCTCTCGCAGGCAGCTACTATGGTGCACAGAGCAGCAACCTGGAGTGGCCAGCTTCAGCCGGAAGGACAGAGCCCAAACATGCCGGGGGGGCAGGCGCAGCCGGAGGACAGAGCCCTCCCCACCTCACTTCAGAAATCTGGTGCGGGGGGAAGGAAGAGCGCAGGGTGGGGGTCACTGGGTAGAAGAGACACATGGAGCCATCGCATGTCTCTCCCCCCACCAGAGTTGAGAAGCATGAGTTGTCTGTGCATGTAGATTTTGAAAAGGACAGGAGAGAACTGACTCTTGGGAACTCCCCAAGTGAGGGGACTTGTGATGAAGGCACAGTGTCCCATTACTACTTATTTGGGTGCATCCCTCCAGGAAGGACTGAAACTATTTTAGCACATTATCTTGCCACCTTTCTCAGGGGAGACAACGGAATCTCATGATCAACAGGGTCAAAGTCTGCAGAGAGGTCCAGGAGGATGAGACTGGATGATTGTCCTCAGTCCATTGACTGGAGGAGATCATCCATCAATGCCACTAAAGCAGTTTCAGTTCCATATCCTGGCCTGAATCTAGCTTGTGCCAGGTCTAGAGTGTTGGCTTCAATTTGAACTTTACAGGCAGCCTTTTGCTAGCTTGTCTATGGGCACGCTCAGGAACCAAAGGTTTGATGCTGGGTGGTAGCTGGCTAGAACTGAAGTATCCAGTGCTGAGTTGTTGTTGTTGTTGTTGTTTTTCAAATAGCCAATGTGCACTATTTCTCTGTAACATGGAGATACTGATATTTCCCTATCTCACAGGGGCCTTACGAGTATTATTTTGTTAGTGCTAGAGGTCCTTGGTTGGAAGGTGCAATTAGAAGTGCAAAGTACTGTGTATGATAAAGTTTATAGGATATTGCAGTCAAATAAACCCATCCTGCATATTTAAAGACAGGTTCAAAGGTTAATATCCCTTGGTTTTAATCAATGTGACCAGATTGTTTTTAATGTGTAGACTATGAAGAAGATAGAAATATAGGAACTGCCAAACTAGATCACAGCAACGGTCCATTCAGTCCAGTGTCCTGCCTCTAACCATGGCCAATACAAGATGTTTCACAGGAAGATGCCAGAGCCCTGCAGACGTCAGTTAGAGAAGAACCTTCCCAAAGGGAATGTTTCCCTTCTCTCCCCAAACCTCATGCTGGGTTTTGCTTTAGAGTACAAGGAGTTTATAGCGCGTCATTTCTGGAAATCATGAAAATGGTTTTGCCAGGTGTCACAGAGTCCCCAGGCGATGCTCTGGAACTGCTCCCCACGAAGCCAGTCAGGACTCTGGGGGAGCCACCTCTCTGGGAGCAGACTGTCTTCAAGACACACAGCTCACACAGCTTCCACCTTCCTGGGTCTGACCTCGGAGCATTCAGCATCTTCTGCCCCTCCGTGTGCTTCCCACAGCGAGTCTGCCCAGGTGGGGTCCTGGGGAAACGAGAGGGCCCTGCCCCCCAACTCCGCAGTCAGACCTGACTCTCAGCCAGCCAGTAAAACAGAAGGTTTATTAGACGACAGGAACATGGTCTAAAACAGAGCTTGTAGGTACAGAGAACAGGACCCCTCAGCTGGGTCCATTTTGGGGGGCAGTGAGCCAGACAACCATGTCTGCACTTCACTCCATGTCCCCAGCCAGCCCCAAACTGAAACTCTCTCCAGCCCCTCCTCCTCTGGGCTTTGTCCCTTTCCGGGGCCAGGAGGGCACCTGATTCCTTTGTTCTCCAACCCTTTACCTCTCACCTCGCAGGGGGGAAGGGCCAGGCCATCAGTTGCCAGGAAACAGGGTGTCGGCCATTCTCTGTGTCCAGACCCCTGCACACACCTGCCCTCTAGGGCTCTGCAACGATCATACACCCTTATCCCACCACCTAGATACTTAAGAACTGCCTAGGGGAAACTGAGGCACCCCCACAATATTCAGAGGAAACATTAAGAACAGTCCCACTTCGTCACACCAGGTAATAATCACTTGGAGGAAATGTCTTTATTAGCATCACTTACAATTTATATGTAACAGGATTTCCACTTAGCGACCAATCCTGAGGTCCTCCCAGAGTTTCACTCAAACTTCCATTGAGGGCAATGGAAGTTTTGCCTAAAAAAAGATGAAAGGAAACACTGAATGCAGATGTTGGTGCTTTGGCCCTGTGTTGGATACAATGAGCCAAATCCTGGTCCCACTGTCTTCAATGGGACTAAGATCTGGTCTCCTGTCTCTAAGAGAAAGCAAATGAAAGGAAAGAAAAATGAGTCAAACTCTTCACTCCTCCTCCTCCCCAAATCAATGCTTAGGTGTAAATAATATTTATTGTGGCCTCTGCCAAAATGTGCCTAAAATAGCTTGCGGCTGTAGCTATTTTGGCTGGGAGATAGCAGCAACTTTAACTTGCCCCTATTGTGCTAGCACGGCTGGATTTTTGCCATTCTGTCCTCATGGGTTTTCCACAGATCCATAATTCAAAGTTACAGCTCATGCAAAATGCTACTGTGTGAGCTTAGACAAGCTTAAAAAACATTAGTCATGTTTCCTATGCTGCTTTACTAAGCTTCCTATTTGCAATCAAATTATTTTTAATTTCAACCACATTCCTATTGTTTGCCAGAGAGATAATCATCTTATCTCAGTGGCTGGATAGTTCTCTACTTTCTCATGTAGCTTCAGATGGATTAAATAAATACCCCAAACACAAAACACACCAAGCCGGGTGAAAGGGCACTTCATGGGGTATGTCTACACTACGAAATCAGGTCGAATTTATAGAAGTCGGTTTTTTAGAAATCGGTTTTATATATTCGAGTGTGTGTGTCCCCACAGAAAATGCTCTAAGAGCATTAAGTGCGTTAACTCGGCGGAGTGCTTCCACAGTACCGAGGCAAGCGTCGACTTCCAGAGTGTTGCACTGTGGGTAGCTATCCCACAGTTCCCGCAGTCTCCGCTGCCCATTGGAATTCTGGGTTGAGATCCCAATGCCTGATGGGGCTAAAACATTGTCATGGGTGGTTCTGGGTACATATCGTCAGGCCCCCGTTCCCTCCCTCCCTCCCTCCGTGAAAGCAGCAGCAGACAATCGTTTCGCAGCAGACAATCTTTTTTCTTGAGTTACCTGTGCAGACGCCATACCACGGCGTTCTTTTCCTGTCTACCTGGCCAGTGCATCTGAGTTGAGAGTTGAGAGTGCTGTCCAGAGCGGTCACAATGGAGCACTCTGGGATAGCTCCCGGAGGTCAATACCGTCGAATTGTGTCCACAGTACCCCAAATTCGACCCGGCAAGGCCGATTTAAGCGCTAATCCACTTGTCAGGGGTGGAGTAAGGAAATCGATTTTAAGAGCCCTTTAAGTCGAAAAAAGGGCTTCATCGTGTGGACGGGTGCAGGTTTACATCGATTTAACTCTGCTAAATTCGACCTAAAGTCCTAGTGTAGACCAGGGCATGATCACAGGCTGATTGGAAGTTTAGGAAATGTCTTCTTCTATTTTTGGGGGAGGGAGGAATGGGGGAGAAGAGAGGGAAGGACCAAGGTATAGCTGCCATTATGCAATGAGCTAATTTGCATGTCTGCAACTATTTTGCATGGAACACTACACATCTTAATAAAAAATGTGGGTGCATTTAGCGCAGGTGAAAGGCATTGGCCCATCTGATCACCACTAATGAGGAAGGGCCACAGATGAGTGTCCCAAGCCCACAGAAAAAGAAAGCCCATAGAATTTTAGGACTGGAAGGGACCTCAAGAGGTCATCTAGTCCAGTACCCTGCACTCACGCCAGGACTAAGTATTATCAAGACCATCCCTGACAGGTATTTGTCTAACCTGCTCTTAAAAATCCCCAGTGATGGAGATCCCGCAACCTGCCTGGGCATTTTATTCCAGTGCTTAACCACCCTGACAGGAAGTTTTTCCTAATGTCCAACCTAAACTGCCCTTGCTGCAATTTAAGCCCATTGCTTCTTGTCCTATCCTCTGAGGTTAAGGAGAACAATTTTTCTCCCTCCTTCTTGTAACAACCTTTTATGTACTTGAGAACTGTTATCATGCCCTCTCTGTCTTCTCTTCTCCAAAACTAAACAAACCCAGTTTTTTCAATCTTCCCTCACAGGTCATGTTTTCTAAACCTTTCATCCTTTTTGTTGCTCCTCTCTGGACTTTCTCAACAGGGCCGGCTCTAGGTACCTGCAAACCAAGCAAGTGCATGGAGCGGCACTTTTCAAGGGGTGGCATTCCGCCACCCCTCCCTTTTCTTTTTTTTCCTTCGGTGGCATTCCGCTTGGGGCGGCAAAAAACCTAGACCCGGCCCTGTCTCTCAAAGTCATAAAAAGGAACTGGGCTCAGATGGTTATGTGAAGGTGTGGAGAAAGTGGATAAGGATTAGGGCAACAAAAATGATTAGGGGACTGGAACACATGACTTATGAGGAGAGGCTGAGGGAACTGGGGATGTTTAGTCTTCAGAAGAGAAGAATGAGGGGGGATTTGATAGCTGCTTTCAACTACCTGAAAGGGGGTTCCAAAGAGGATGGCTCTAGACTGTTCTCAGTGGTAGCAGATGACCGAACAAGGAGTAATGGTCTCAAGTTGCAGTGGGGGAGGTTTAGGTTGGATATTAGGAATAACTTTTTCACTAGGAGGCTGGTGAAACACTGGAATGCGTTACCTAGGGAGGTGGTGGAATCTCCTTCCTTAGAAGTTTTTAAGGTCAGGCTTGACAAAGCCCTGGCTGGGGTGATTTAGTCGGGGATCGGCCCTGCTTGGAGCAGGGGGTTGGACTAGATGACCTCCTGAGGTCCCTTCCAACCCTGATATTCTATGAAGTGTTGTTTACCCCTTCACATAACACAAGAACCCAGAGTCACTCAATTAAATTAATAGGCAGCAAGGTTTTTTTAAAAAAGGAAGTACTTCTTCACACAGCGCACGGTCAACCTAGGAAACTCATTGCTAGGGGATATCGCAAAGGTCAAAAGTATAACTGGGTTAAAAAAGGCAATTAAATTCATGGAGGATATGTCCACCAATAGCTATTAGCCAAGATGTCCAGTCCACATGCTCTGAATGTCCCTAGCCTCTGAAAGTTAGAAGCTGGGACTGGAGGCCAGGGGATGATGGATCCCTTGATGATTGCCTGTTCTGTTCATTCCCTCTGAAGCCCCTAGCCTTGGCCACTGTCAGCAAAGAGGATACTGAGCTAGAATGACCATTGGTCTGACCCAGTATGGCTGCTCTTATGATTGGAGTAAAGTCAAAGGCTGAGCAAAAGAGTGTATCAGAGGGAGCAGTGAGGAGAGAACTCTAGGTAATACCCACTGCTCTGAGGGAGTCCATGGACAATGGTGTCCTGCTCCTGAACCAGATATGGACTGGCTACGGAGCTAGTTTATACATACCAGATGTGTTCATCATAAGATCCTTCAGTGTTCTGCCAGGTCCATGGCAGAGGCTTGTTTAAATAAGGTATTTTACATGCAGTGCCACCTAATGGCTGACCAGGTTAGCCTTCCATTTCAAGCGGCACTCTGCCCAGATGTGTATGCATGAGTCACAGAGAGCTTTCTTCTCCTAGACTTCTAAATGGCCATCGCCAGGAGATGGGTTATGAGTAGATCTCTGGATTTCAGGGGTGTCACTGTTCTGCAGAGCAGTGCCTATCCCCATCTTTCCCTCTGCCCCAGACAAAACAATCCTGGGTCTGAGTGTATGGCTCAGTACTGAGTCAGGGACCCTGTGGCTAGCAATCTGCGGACTATGATCTCTGATCCATAGGACATGCCCCAGAATGCCCCTCAGCAGCTGCATTCGTGGAAGGCCTTCTTTGCCTCTGCCTGCCTGCAGATTTAAAGGGGAGTTCAAATTGTTTGGACAACTGCCCATAGGATTTGAAATCAGGTAGCCTGGTTTTCAGAGGTGCCGAGTCCCTACAGCTCCCATTTACTTGAAAGAGAGGGACAGCAACTCCACACCTCTAGAAATCAGATTGTAAATTCAGATCCAAATTCAAGTTTTGCAGTTCTGTAACATCTCTAGCAGGAGGTTGCTAAGGTATGGGCTTCTGTGACTGGATGTATTGGGCATGACAGCACCCAAATAAGCCTGGCCATCATAGACATCAAAAGGGAAGGGGTCGGATGGGCCTGCCAACAGAGTTGCAGTTCTAGCCACACTGCAAGCTGCAACAGTGGCCTCCCAGCCTAGAGGAACAGCAGCAATGCCTCTTACAGATCCTGCAGGAAAGAAGCAGCAATGGTTACAGGTACTGGGTACACAAGAGAGGTCTCGCTGGATGGAGGCCTGAAGCCTGGCTAAGGAGATGTTATGGATATGGACAGATGGGACACTCAAGAAGGGCTTGCCCACAGGTGAACCAGGGAAGAAGACAGAGTTGCTGGGGTGAACTTCAGGAAGAGCCACAAACTTCTCCAGAGCCTAAGAGGAATGAGGCCCAGTTGAGAACATGCTATGCCTGTGGGTAACTTGGACATATCTGAAGTACCTGCCTCTATATGAACCGTGATGGTAAGGGTGACTCAGGGCATGAGAGGTACTGCACAGGCCCCAAGGGATACTCTGCCCACTGCCAAAGCAAGGGCAGCGGTGGTATGTTTTGCCTGCGGGATGGCAGGGCATTTAAAACCACATTGTCCTCTTAGAGAAATGAGTGGCAACCAGAGAAAAGAAGGGGACCCCAGAAAGATAGAAAAAAGGAGGGGGTGTCTGGAAACTGGAGATTGTCAGGGGAGATGTGGTGGTGATGATCATGGACCTGGCAGGGGGTCATTCCACACTCCCAGTAGTGGCTAGGAAGGAGATAACACATGAAATAACTGGGACAGAGAATGCCCAGGCAGAAATAGGGACAAACACTAAAGTGAATCAGACTGCAGTGGGAACTCAGACCCTGCGGGAAAGGAAAGACTCTCCAGACAAGAGGCCTAGGAGAGAGGACACTGAGAAACCAGGGCAGAGAATACGAATAGCTCTCCAGGTACAGGGGCCTGAGAGGGAACCCAGACTCAAAGGGGCAATGATTGTTATAAGCTTTCCAGGCACAGAGGCCTCAGAGAGAAGACCCTAAGAAGGGAAAAAGACTGGATAGGAGGGGACGTTACCATCAATAGTACCAAGGGTTGGCAACTCTCCAGGATTGTCCTAGAATCTTTAATTCCTGGAGACTAATCTTTAATTAAAGATTGTCATGTGATGAAACCTCCAAAAAGACATTCAACCAAAATTCGCAACCCCACCCCAATCCTTTCTGAGGTATGTGACAGGGTGTTCCAGGTCCTTTGTGACCCCTGGCTGGAGGCCTTGCAGTCCTACCACACCCCTCCCCAGAAAAGGAGCAGTGAAGGGGGCTCCTCCAGGCCTGCCTAGAAAAGCTGCAGGGAAGCAGCCAATCAAAGCATAACAGGCTCAGGTAACAGCTGCTGCAGGAGTTGAGCTAGTCAGTTGCTGGCTGGGATCAGAGGGGTAAGAAAGGAGTGGAAGGCTTTGAAACTCTCCAGGCGAGGAGGCCTGGGAGAGACCCTGCCCAAGCCAGGAACAGACCAAGAACCCAAGGACTGTAACCCTAAGGTAAAGGCTTCGTGGGAAGTGGCCCAGGGAACAGAAGCAGCAACTATTAAAGGAAGCAGCACAAGGCTGCTATTTGTAGGGTCCCTGGATTGGGACCCTGAGTAGTGGGCAGGCCCAGGTCCCGCCCCACCCCACGCCATCACGGGCAGAGTGGCCAAAGCCCTGAGAAGGGGACAACGTTTCATTTAGAAGCCCAAGCACAGGGCTGGAATTTACAGGGCTCAAAGACTAGGCTGAAGATGGCTAACCATTCATTTGAACTTTGTTGTCCCTGGAAGGGAACTGAACTTAAAGAAGTGACCTGGCAGGAGAAAGCCCTTGGGCACTGCTCTATGCCAAAGCAGGCATGGACTTAAAAGCTAGCCCAGAAGAGGCTGAGGACTGAGCCCAGCAACAGGCCTAAAGGCTTTAACAAGGGCACAGAGACAGGCCTGGTTTGACCTTTTCCCCTGGAAGGGGTTTGTTTGTTCACACGTTGAGTGAGTGAGACTTGGCTGGAGGGGGGAGCCACTGAAGACCCACCTGATGTGCTTAATAACCGACTGGGGGCGCTGGGAGCAGAGAGAGCGCAGGTTCGCACCCAAGCGAAAGGAGGCGCTCACGAGAGGTGAGTGTCCCCAGTCACAGCTGCAATTGACTATGCAGTGGAATATCCTGTGGGTGTGTGACACTACAGAGAACAAAACTGTGCTGTATTGAACTGTTGCTTTAACCAAAATCTTTCCTAATGCCTTGTGCTGAGTGGGTTACATCCAGCTTCCTCATGACCAAACTGCTGCTGCTCGTATGTTACCACAGATGAGGAAACCAAGACATATGGCTTTGGTGATAAGAGATCTATGCTCGTCGTCTGTGGAGCAGGGCTGCAACTTTCTATACAAGTCCATTTATAAAACAAAACCTATGTAAACAGTCAGGTTTTCATTGTTTCTGTGATTTCTCTCCCCCTCATGATAGATGCAGAGGAAAACCTGCAGATTTCCATGTGACTGGGTACAGCATGCAGATGGATTTAAAGCCAATAGGACAGGCCTTCGGCTGGTGTAAATCAGCGCAGTTGCAATGACTTCAGTGCGGCCACCTCAGTTCCACTGTGTGAGCCAATGTGCGTGTTTGGGATGAAATAAAAAATGTAGGTCTAGTGGCTGCACTCAAATAGTTCACCTCAGGTCAGAAGAATGTGAATGTACCGGACGACCTACATTACCAGCATCCTCGGCAGGAAGAGGGTATTCAGTGCAAAATATTGATCAAAGAGGCAACTAACTCCTGTAAAATAATTATAACAAGTGACTTCAACTAATCTTATGTGAGCTGACTAACTTTCACATCAGGACAAGGTTTGAAGAGACAGGACCAGATTCTCAGTTGTTGTAAATTGGTGTAGCTCCATTTAAGTCAACGGTCAGCTCAACCAAGACATTTAAATCTAGATCTGGACTTTTTCTGCAGTTCCATTGCGAGCCTGGATGCTGTCCAGTTACTACAAGTGATGGGCCAAATTCAAGAGGTTCAAAGTACGTTCAAGAGGTTCAAAGAGGAGGTACGCTAAGGGCTGCACTAAGGAGGCTGTGCTGGTGAGTATCTGAGTGTCTATTGTGGGGACAGTTTGACCGTGTGCTTGATTGGTGGTTTGAAAAGTATGAATTGGGAGTGCTTTGTTCCAGGTGAGCCTTGAGTGGGCCTGACTGTTATAAAAAGCCAGTCAGCTGTGAACCAGCTGAGCAGCGAACAGCAGAGAGGCTAACAGAGGGCGTTTGCCTGGGAGTTCGCCTGGGGAGAGCCCACTGAGGCTTATGTCTTGCCGGCTTCTCTGAGTAGTTACTACAACTCCTGAGGAAGCTCGTAGAAGGAAAGTAATATGGATGGGGAGTGTTCAGCTGTTGTGACCTGCACTGGATGTGCCATGTTTGTCTTTCTTCCACAGGACAGAAGCAACTTTGTCTGTACAAAGTGCAAGCTGGTCTCCATATTGGAAGAGAAGGTTCAAGGTCTGGAGAAACAGGTATTGACCCTGCGTTGCGTAAGAGAAACTGAAGATTTCCTGGACAGACGTCAGGATATGCTTCTACAGACACAAGGTTCTGAAGATTCAGAGCAGGCTGTGCAGTGGGGACAGGAGGACGGTGAAGAAATTTGGCAGCATGTGACCTCCAGAAGAAGAAGAAAGGGGAGCGTCCATGTACCAGCAACGCAGATACAGGTAAGTAACTGTTTTCATGTTCTCTCCACAGGTACTAATGCGGAGAGTGGTCTAGAGGATACATCTGAGGGAAGGGAACAGAAGGAGACTCCACCGATTGGAAGGCATGAGATGCACTGTCCTAGGGTTGGGGGTTCCACGACCACCGCTCCCAAGAGAAGGAGGCGGGTGGTGGTAGTCGGGGACTCTCTCCTCAGGGGGACTGAGTCATCTATCTGCCACCCTGACCAGGAAAACCGAGACGTCTGCTGCTTTTCAGGAGCTAGGATTCATGATGTGACGGAGAGACTGCCGAGACTCATCAAGTCCTCGGATCGCTACCCCTTCCTGCTTCTCCACGTGGGCACCAATGATACTGCCAAGAATGACCTTGAGCGGATCACTGCAGACTACGTGGCTCTGGGAAGAAGGATAAAGGAGTTTGAGGTGCAAGTGGTCTTCTTGTCCATCCTCCCCATGGAAGGAAAAGGCCTGGGTAGAGACCATCGAATCGTGGAAGTCAACGAATTGCTACGCAGGTGGTGTCGGACAGAAGGCTTTGGATTCTTTGACCATGGGATGGCGTTCCAAGAAGGAGGAGTGCTAGGCAGAGACGGGCTCCACCTAATGAAGAGAGGGAAGAGCATCTTCGCAAGCAGGCTGGCTAACCTAGTGAGGAGGGTTTTAAACTAGGTTCACCGGGGGAAGGAGACCAAAGCCCTGAGGTAAGTGGGGAAGTGGGATACCAGGAGGGAGCACAAGCAGGAGCGGGAGGGCAGGGCTCCTGCCTCATACTGAGAAAGAGGGACGATCAGCGAGTTATCTCAAGTGCCTATACACAAATGCAAGAAACCTGGGAAACAAGCAGGGAGAACTGGAAGTCCTGGCACAGCGAAGGAATTATGATGTGATTGGAATAACAGAGACTTGGTGGGATAACTCACATGACTGGAGTACTGTCATGGATGGATATAAACTGTTCAGGAAGGACAAGCAGGGCAGAAGGTGGGGGAGTTGCACTGTATGTAAGGGAGCAGTATGACTGCTCAGAGCTCAAGTATGAAACTGCAGAAAAACCTGAGAGTCTCTGGATTAAGTTTAGAAGTGTGAGCAACAAGGGTGATGTCGTGGTGGGAGTCTGCTATAGACCACCGGACCAGGGGGAGGAGGTGGACGAGGCTTTCTTCCGGCAAGTCACGGAAGTTACTAGATTGCAGGCCCTGGTTCTCATGGGAGACTTCAATCACCCTGATATCTGCTGGGAGAGCAATACAGCGGTGCACAGACAATCCAGGAAGTTTTTGGAAACTGTAAGGGACAATTTCCTGGTGCAAGTGCTGGAGGAACCAACTAGGGGCAGAGCTCTTCTTGACCTGCTGCTCACAAACCAGGAAGAATTAGTAGGGGAAGCAAAAGTGGATGGGAACCTGGGAGGCAGTGACCATGAGATGGTCAAGTTCAGGATCCTGACACGGAAGAAAGGAGAGCAGCAGAATACGGACCCTGGACTTCAGAAAAGCAGACTTTGACTCCCTCAGGGAACTGATGGGCAGGATCCCCTGGGAGAATAACATGAGGGGGAAGGAGTCCAGGAGAGCTGGCTGTATTTTAAAGAATCCTTACTGAGGTTACAGGGACAAACCATCCCAATGTGTAGAAAGAATAGTAAATATGGCAGGCGACCAGCTTGGCTTAACAGTGAAATCCTTGCTGATCTTAAACACAAAAAAGAAGCTTACAAGAAGTGGAAGATTGGACAAATGACCAGGGAAGAGTATAAAAATATTGCTCGGGCATGCAGGAGTGAAATCAGGAAGGCCAAATCACACCTGGAGTTGCAGCTAGCAAGAGATGTTAAGAGTAACAAGAAGGGTTTCTTCAGGTATGTTAGCAACAAGAAGTTGGTCAAAGAAAGTGTGGGCCCCTTACTGAATGAGGGAGGCAACCTAGTGACAGAGGATGTGGAAAAAGCTAGTGTACTCAATGCTTTTTTTGCCTCTGTCTTCACGAACAAGGTCAGCTCCCAGACTGCTGCACTGGGCAGCACAGCATGGGGAGGAGGTGACCAGCCCTCTGTGGAGAAAGAAGTGGTTCGGGACTATTTAGAAAAGCTGGACAAGCACAAGTCCATGGGACCAGATGCACTGCATCCGAGAGTGCTAAAGGAGTTGGCGGAGGTGATTGCAGAGCCATTGGCCATTATCCTTGAAAACTCATGGCGATCCGGGGAAGTCCCAGACTACTGGAAAAAGGCTGATGTAGTGCCCATCTTTAAAAAAGGGAAGAAGGAGGATCCTGGGAACTACAGGCCAGTCAGCCTCACCTCAGTCCCTGGAAAAATCATGGAGCAGGTCCTCAAGGAATCAATTCTGAAGCACTTAGAGGAGAGGAAAGTGATCAGGAACAGTCAGCATGGATTCACCAAGGGCAAGTCATACCTGACTAATCTAATTGCCTTCTATGATGAGATAACTGACTTTGTGGATGAGGGGAAAGCAGTGGACATGTTGTTCCTTGACTTTAGCGAAGCTTTTGACACGGTCTCCCACAGTATTCTTGCCAGCAAGTTAAAGAAGTATGGGCTGGATGAATGGACTATAAGGTGGATAGAAAGTTGGCTAGACTGTCGCGCTCAATGGGTAGTGATCAATGGCTCCATGTCTAGTTGGCAGCCAGTATCAAGTGAAGTGCCCCAAGGATCGATCCTCAGGCCGGTTTTGTTCAATATCTTCATAAATGATCTGGAGGATGGTGTGGATTGCACCCTCAGCAAGTTTGCAGATGACACTAAACTGGGAGGAGAGGTAGATACGCTGGAGGGTAGGGATAGGATACAGAGGGACCTAGACAAATTAGAGGATTGGACCAAAAGAAATCTGATGAGGTTCAACAAGGACAAGTGCAGAGTCCTGCACTTAGGACAGAAGAATCCCATGCACCGCTACAGACTAGGGACCGAATGGCTCGGCAGCAGTTCTTCAGAAAAGGACCTGGGGTTACAGTGGACAAGAAGCTGGATATGAGTCAACAGTGTGCCCTTGTAGCCAAGAAGGCCAATGCATTTTGGGATGTATAAGTAGGGGTATTGCCAGCAGATCGGGGGACGTGATCGTTCCCCTCTATTCGACATTGGTGAGGCCTCATCCGGAGTACTGTGTCCAGTTTTGGGCCCCACACTACAAGAAGGATGTGGAAAAATTGGAAAGAGTCCAGCGGAGGGCAACAAAAATGATTAGGGGACTGGAACACATGACTTATGAGGAGAGGCTGAGGGAACTGGGGATGTTTAGTCTTCAGAAGAGAAGAATGAGGGGGGATTTGATAGCTGCTTTCAACTACCTGAAAGGGGGTTCCAAAGAGGATGGCTCTAGACTGTTCTCAGTGGTAGCAGATGACAGAACAAGGAGTAATGGTCTCAAGTTGCAGTGGGGAAGGTTTAGGTTGGATATTAGGAATAACTTTTTCACTAGGAGGCTGGTGAAACACTGGAATGCGTTACCTAGGGAGGTGGTGAAATCTCCTTCCTTAGAAGTTTTTAAGGTCAGGCTTGACAAAGCCCTGGCTAGGATGATTTAGTTGAGGATTGGTCCTGCTTTGAGCAGGGGTTGGATTAGATGACCTCCTGAGGTCACTTCCAACGCTGATATTCTATGAAAGTTTGGGGCTTTGTTTAGAAAAGTGTTCAGATGCTTCTCTGAACTTCCTGGGGAGCTGTAAACTCAGGCTAGAAATCCAGGCTATTCCCTGGTTTTTGGGCCTCTTTGCACATAATCCCGGCTGCAATTGCCACAAGGAGAGTCTTCCTCATGGTATTTCCATACTGCTAGTTCTGGCCCTGGCTAAAATCCATAGTGTTCTGAGCTAGACCTGGCCCTGGCTGAAAGGTCCATGCTGTACCTGCTTTGTGCCTAGAGAGGTCGATCATATAATGACCTAGGGCTTTCAGTCCAGCACATTTTTACCAGCAGAACTCTTGACTAATACATAAAATGATGCCCTTGTAAGCGTTCTTCAAAGGATTCTGCTGTGTGTGGGAGGGTCTTTGAAAAATGATTCCTTATGCTGTTAGTTTAGCAGTCCCCAGTGGACAAGCTCTTCCCATTTTCGCTCTGCTCCTTTTGGCATTGAATTCCCTCATGGTTGGTCCATGCAGATAAGTGGTTTGCAAGTCGTGGACCAGAGGCAGCATGGAATGCTACTCTCAGCCCTTATTGCATGTGCAATATGCACATGGGAGCAAATCCCTTCGTTGTAGTCATGCAGTCGATCTCAGGGGAGTTACACCCAGCGTGGGTGAATTTGACCCAGGGCATTGGAGATAATGGAAATGGACTAAAGAGCTGAGCTGTTGGAGCTGGTTCATAGCTATTGGCGATTACCTTTTTGTTATCTTCCTGTACGTGTCACATTAATCCCTCCGGGTTTTGTATCTTGACACCTACAGGAGCTCAGCTTTCTACTGTTAATGGGAAGGTGGGTGAATGCATATAGTAAATAGAATGAAGAGTCTATACTGAGGCTGACTGATGCAAACAGGACCCTGTAATGCTAACTGAACACACCCCATGCTGCTGGGTATCTTCCTAACTCCTGGACTGGATTATATGGCCATGGAAGGGATAGCAACTACACCACAGTGAGAGAATTTAGAATTTATTATCTAAAATCTCACTTCAAGCTGTGTTTTCACTCAGGAATACTGTCCTGTGAAATAAATACTTCTGTATTTTAAAAAAAAATCAAGGTAACTGAAAGTTTCCTCCAATAGACTTACTTACTAAGTGATAACATATTATAACAGGTATACAGCGTCATTTGCAACAGAGAAATTCAAGGCACTTTACAACCTAAGTCTAGGGAGGATTTCACCCACCACTGACACACAGCTCCCACTATGGAAGAAAGCCTGGCAGCTGTCCAACAGCCAGAGCTGCACCATGCCACAGTTTAGGACAGGAGTTGAAAACGGATATTGTATTCAATGGGAAAATTTTAGGTTAGGCTGAGTGTATTTAGGGTCACCGGAATCTGGTCAGTGATCTCTGGGCCATGTATTCATGTCACACAGAAACCCAAATATAGCCTAAAATAGTAGGAGTCAGATAAAGTTGAATAAAACCAAATATCTACCCCCCAATGTAGTTTAATGTTAACGGTCACATCAAAAAGGGGGGAAGTATAAATAAAACAATGTAGTTGTTCTCAACAACACTGCCAGTCCAATGTTTGTAATATTATCCTCTCTATGTAAATGTGGAGAAGGCTATTAATGCTGATTAATGTGAATCAGTGGTATTGCACGTCAACTGCACCGAAACATTTTAATTAACCTACATATTAAGCCTTTGTATTTGTGTTTATGCTTCTTCCAGGCTTTATAAATCCCACAAAGAGCAATTAATGGGCATAGAATAACACTAGATCTGAGACCAGCTCCTCAGTTGGTGAAAATCAGCACAGCTCCATTGATCCGCTGGAGTGATGCTGAAGTTGTTATCACCTAGAACTACTGATGACTTTAGCAAAGCTTTTGACACGGTCTCCCACAGTATTCTTGTCAGCAAGTTAAGGAAGTATGGGCTGGATGAATGCACTATAAGGTGGGTAGAAAGCTGGCTAGATTGTCAGGCTCAACGGGTAGTGATCAATGGCTCCATGTCTAGTTGGCAGCCGGTGTCAAGTGGAGTGCCCCAAGGGTCGGTCCTGGGGCCGGTTTTGTTCAATATCTTCATAAATGATCTGGAGGATGGTGTGGATTGCACTCTCAGCAAATTTGCGGATGATACTAAACTGGGAGGAGTGGTAGATACGCAGGAGGGGAGGGATAGGATACAGAAGGACCTAGACAAATTGGAGGATTGGGCCAAAAGAAATCTGATGAGGTTCAATAAGGATAAGTGCAGGGTCCTGCACTTAGGATGGAAGAATCCAATGCACCGCTACGGACTAGGGACCGAATGGCTAGGCAGCAGTTCTGCGGAAAAGGACCTAGGGGTGACAGTGGATGAGAAGCTGGATATGAGCCAGCAGTGTGCCCTTGTTGCCAAGAAGGCCAATGGCATTTTGGGATGTATAAGTAGGGGTATAGCGAGCAGATCGAGGGACGTGATCGTTCCCCTCTATTTGACATTGGTGAGGCCTCATCTGGAGTACTGTGTCCAGTTTTGGGCCCCACACTACAAGAAGGATGTGGATAAATTGGAGAGAGTCCAGCGAAGGGCAACAAAAATGATTAGGGGTCTAGAACACATGACTTATGAGGAGAGGCTGAGGGAGCTGGGATTGTTTAGCCTGCAGAAGAGAAGAATGAGGGGGGATTTGATAGCTGCTTTCAACTACCTGAAAGGGGGTTCCAAAGAGGATGGCTCTAGACTGTTCTCAATGGTAGCAGATGACAGAACGAGGAGTAATGGTCTCAAGTTGCAGTGGGGGAGGTTTAGATTGGATATTAGGAAAAACTTTTTCACTAAGAGGGTGGTGAAACACTGGAATGCGTTACCTAGGGAGGTGGTAGAATCTCCTTCCTTAGAGGTTTTTAAGGTCAGGCTTGACAAAGCCCTGGCTGGGATGATTTAACTGGGAATTGGTCCTGCTTCGAGCAGGGGGTTGGACTAGATGACTTTCTGGGGTCCCTTCCAACCCTGATATTCTATGATTCTATGAAAAACACCACACAGGAGCACAAACCATTTTACAAAGGAGGTCAGAATCATTTCCGTCATTGTACAGATGGGGGAATTGAGGCACAGAGCAGAGCAGTGACTGGCCCAGGGTCACCCTGCAGAAGCAGGAATAGGGGCCCCAGCCCAGTGCTCTGTCCATTAAGCCACACTGCCTCCATACTGATTTACACCAGCGAAGCACTGGATGCTGGTCGTCTTGTGGTACTTCCACCATCCAGGAACTGAAATGCCCTAATCCTGCATTGTGTCATGCCCCTAGGTGCATTTTCAAAGCATTAAAGAAGCTCCCAAGAGAATAATCACCTGGGTGGGATTTTCAGCCATACTCAGTGCTGGCCTAACTCCACTTCCAGTGAAGTCAATGGTAAAACTCCCATTGATGTCAATGATAGCAGAGTTAGGATCATGCTGAAAGTAATTCCAGATCAGAGCAGCCAATAAGATTTCCTGAATCCAGTGGCTGGCCATAATGCCCTGTCTTCATGTATGTGAGAGGCTGACAGAATGCTGTT
Organism: Eretmochelys imbricata; assembly: GCF_965152235.1. Classification (NCBI taxonomy): domain Eukaryota; kingdom Metazoa; phylum Chordata; order Testudines; family Cheloniidae; genus Eretmochelys; species Eretmochelys imbricata. Next base: position 257,393,365 of record NC_135573.1, read on the forward strand.
TAACTCTCTAGTGGCTAAATCCCAACAAGACTAAAGGACCTCCTGCTGCTACTAGCTGAGGGAGATCTTTTTGCTCAGTGGCTTATGTCTCTGAAGCTCAAGAACCAGGATTCTATGCCCAGCTCCAAAGGTTTGTGTGTGATCTATGTAATAAATGTGTGTATCTGCAGAACATGAATTCCTCACACACATCCCCGATGGATGGGAGCCAAACCATTTGAAATGTAACATTCTAATAACTCAACAGTAGAAGCTGCAGGCGTGAGAGCAAAGGCGCAGATTGGGGCAATCTCCTTCCCAAAGCCAGGTGGTTTAGGAGATTCTTACATCACTGCTCAAGCTGACAGGGCAAGCTGGAGTCAGGGTTGACTCCAGCAACAGTTCAGTCTCACTGGAAATCTCCCCCGTAAGCTCCATAAATACTGTGCAAGTGGGAAAAACTATGTGATTACCCTGAGACCTCACTTGGTCTAGTAAAATCCTTTATGGAGTGAGGAAACACAGTGATTTGGGCTGGAGCCAGGCACTGTTGTTTGGTATACAAAAAAGGGTTTCTATGGATTCCATGAATAGGTCATGGTAATTATACACTAGGTTGTGAGATGTGAATCTCTCCGGAGAGCTCCTTGGTTTGTGCTTCTATTACCTTTACAGACAATGACACTTACCTTCTCTCAGCAACTAATCATTTAAAAACCTAAGGAAAATGGGGCCAGCTTTAGGATTTTGCCAGGGTGGTGGGAAGGAGGGTGGCTGGGAAGTGATCAGCAAGCGTATTTTTAGAAGCTCTATCCCTTACATTTGTCCTTTCTCTCCCTCATCCATCCAGTTAGAGTGAAATTGAGTCCAAAGACTTCACCTCACTGAAGTCCTTCTTTAACTCAGAGGTCTTAGGTGGGATTTAAACCCATAGGCTTTGTGGTGGCCGCTCTGTACAGGGGTGAATTTCACCCTTAAACCACAGCAGACTCTGTAGGCCCACGTAAAATTGCCTTTAAATGGGGGGCCACAAGGGAGCCCAGGGAAGCACAGTGTAAGTTTGAGCAGCCTTGAGGCTGCTCTGACTTACACCTGGGCCAGGCAAGCCCTGCAATAGCCCCAGAATACTGGTTATGCAGCAGAGTGTTAAAGCAACCTGTGACACCCCCTCCTTGCTGCAGGTACCAGGACAGGATAACCGAGAATCAGGCCGCAAAGAAAGTGAACCAATAGCAAAGCAAATTAAACAACCCAACCCCAACAACTTCTGGCATTTGTCATGCAGAAAAGCCTGGTTACAGAAGTGAGTTATAATGATGCCAACTGCTTGGGGTGATGAACAGTTTATATGTTGCAGCATTGCCAACTCTTGCAATATTTGGTGTCTTTCTTAAAGCCCCAACTCCTGGAGTCAGGTGATCGCACCAGAATCTCAGCTTTCCTCCTTCCCCCTTCCCGCTAATAAAAAGAAGTATGGGTGAAATCCTGGTCCCCTTTAAATCAAGGGCAGCCTAAAGTTTCTAGCCTTAATGGCTGCAGAGAAAAGTTGGGAAATGCCACCTCTAAAGGCTCAAAACCCAGAGGGCAAAAATATATCCCTCACATTGCTAATTTTTAAACCCATCTCATAATTGTCATCACCTGGTCTGGCTTGTGACATTTCAACATTTAGGGTTGGCAAGCCTGATGAGGCAAGATTCATCCTTTGCTACACTGATCAGTACTTCCAAATGAATTAAATCCAGTCCAATGATGGGGCGAGGGAGGAGGAAGAGAAAGGAAATTCTCAGCTTTTAAGAAGACTACTTTAAAAAACAAGTTAACCTGGAAAGCTCTTATTGGGCCTGATGCCGGAAGTGCTGGGGTCAGTCCTACGGTCTATGTTGTGCCCGACAGACCAGATGCTCAAGGTGGTCCCTGTGATAGAGAAAGCTGACTTTAACACCACCTTTGACATTAATAAAGCTATCAGAATCATTACCCTCATTGTACAGATGGGGGAATTGAGGCACAGAGCAGAGCAGTGACTGGCCCAGGGTTACCCTGCAGAAGCAGGAATAGGGGCCCCAGCCCAGTGCTCTGTCCATTAAGCCACACTGCCTCCATACTGATTTACAGGTTGAGAAAAGAGTATCTGTACATCTGGTGCTTAGATTATCCACAAATACAAAGTTTGTTTTTAAAGTTATAAGATACATATAGTGCATAATCAGCAGTAACCCAAATTTAGGTGAGTAAATTTAAGAATACTGTTTAGATATTAGCATCCAAGTAGTCAGGTACGTCACTCATGAAAGGGTATAAAGAGAGTTGCTTGTGGAAAGCACATATATCAATGAGTGGAGATGGTCCCTCAGTAACTGAGAATGAGGGTGGGTTGTCCATTTAGAAACATTCTGCACTGCATTGTAAGCCCAGGGATGCAGGGTTAGAGACGCCCTGTTTCCAAGCCTGTGTTGAGCAACCAGGTTGCATTGCAAACCCCAGTTCACAGTTGCTGGAGCCGGGCTTCCTAGCCGTGCTAACGTGTCCACCCTGCAGGGCCCAGACCTTCTGACTCAGGCCAGTGGCTGGAGCTGAATCCACACTGGTCTGGACCAGGGCCACAGGGCGACTTGGGCTCTGACCCCCCAGCAGGCTCCTAGGACCCGGGTCCTGAGCGCTTGCTGACCGGAGTGGGCGTGATTTGTGTGTGGAGGGGGCTTGGGTTCAAACCTAAGCCAGGGTCAGGCTTGGCCTGCAGCGTGGCCACCCCAGGGCCCACAGGGCGGCGCTCGGCTGCCGCGGCCCCCGCCCCCTGACTGCAACGGGGGCAGCCCTCAGCCGGGACCGAACTCCCGGAGGCGGAGCCCGCCGGGCTCCCCGCCTCCGCCCCATTGGCCAGGGCAGCCCGGCGTCACCGCTTCCGGCCCCGCCCCCGCGGGCAGCTGTGCCACACCTGGCTGCAAAGTTTCCTCGCCCGCCGCGACTCGTCCTGTCCCGTGCGTGCGAGCGAGCGGAGCCCGCGGGCGCGACTCCTCCTGCGGCGGCCTCCGCCCCTTGCCCCCGGGGATTATAGCAGGAGCGGCCCCGGGGCCGTCTGTGGCGTGGGCGCTGGCCCGGGGGAGGCATGGTCTGATCCGGAGCCCGGGCGCCGCTTTGGGTCCGTTCCGCCGGCCGCCTCCACCTCTCGCCGTTGCAGCCGCAGCAGGCGGTGCCCGCGATGGCGCGCCAGGTGTGAGGGAGGCGCTAGAAGAGGTAAGCCCCCCCCCACCCCCCCCAGGTCCTTGCATGGGTCCGCTCCTGTGTCTCTTTCTCTCCCCCCCCCCATTCCGCCCCAGCCATGGGTTTTCCGTTCATGTGACATTATTCAAAGTTGTGGTGTTATTCCCCCCCACACACACACGCACCCACCTAAACACACACCTACGCACACTTGGATTGCCGGCCTCCGGCGTGGCTGTGTCCCCTGGGAGGGAACTGGCTGCACGAATAATGAAAAGCCAGGAAAAGCAGCGGCTGCTGGAAGGCCTGGGGCGCATTCGGGAGCACTCGGGGCGCTTGGTCGGTCCCGAGCCGCGGTGACCCTGACGATGAGAAATGCATCTCCGCGTGTTCTGCGGGGCAGGCCCCGGCAGGTGAGGGGCAGGGTCGTTAAACTTCTGGAGCTCTGCGGAGCGTTTCAGGTGGGCGCCTCTGATGGAGGCAGGGCGCAGTTCTCAATCCACCGAAGTTTTCCACCCCTCCTTTCTTCCAAGAGCGGCGTAGGGTTTGGTGATGAGATATTGCTTTAATTTTTCCAGTCTTGCTAGTGAGATCACTGTATATTTTCCCCTATAAGTAACTTAAATTTTTTTTTAATCTGTTCGATCTATCTGAGAAGTTGTGTGGAATCTGCAAAGCGCTGCTAAAACTGTCAGAGGTCTGGGGGGAGTGGAGAAAGGCACAGAAATGCCCATGTAAAATTGCGTTCTCTTTCTGTATACAAGCCTGGCTGGTCTGATCTTTGTTGCAGGGACCCTATCTTTGTTTTGTGTTTTGTACAGCGCCTAGCACTATGGGATCCTGATCCATAACTGGGGCTTCTAGGCTCTACTGAAATACGAATAATAATTCATGAGCCATAGGCCAAATTAATCTATTTTAGGCAACAACAGGATTGTTAGAGCAATGTATGCAATCATTGGACCAAATGCAACCGCAGTGTAACTCTATTACCCTTTGCAGTCATTTGGTCCCTGATGATTTATCATAATAAGTGTACAAGTCCCTTTGTAAAGCATGCGAGCAGGCAGGGCTTCCTGCTCGAAACACCTGTTAATGTAAAGGTCTGATTCCTCAAGTCCAGTGTGTGTGTGTAAAGTCCATTGACATCAGAAAGCATTCCCCATGCAGAGGGCTTGCAGAGTCTGACAAGTTCAGTGCAGCTACAGTTCAGCCACAGAAGAAGCTCTGAGGTATAGTCAATGAGAGGGGTCAGTGGAGGAGGATTTGCGGCAGGCGTGGGTTTGAAGGAGGGATTTGTAGGAAGACAGAGGCTATTTGGCACAAGGGAAACTGTTCCAAGTGTGGGGGTGTGGCTTGAGCGAAAGTCATTGCAAGCGAGTAGAGCTGGGAAATATGGCATGGGTTTCCCCCTCCACCCAGTTATATTTGAGCAGATTACAGCACAGAATCACTGTAGAATCATGAGTTGTGCCATGTTACGACATACAGGTTGATGTTGCAGGAGAGTTTATTTTGCTAGCACCAAACTTGAGACAGAGTGGGCTGGACTGAGAGACTACGTGTGAGGGGCTAGAAGTTCATGCCAATACGTAGGCGTGAGTCTGAGGAAATATAAATTGGTGTATTATGTAAATAGAATAAGGTGTATATCTCACCAGCTAGATAAACCTCTGAATTTGTCCCACCTTCACTGAGTTTTCTGATGAGGTCCTCTTCCTCCTTATGTTTTAAAAGGGATCATTATCTGGTGTTATTTTGCACATAGACCTGACCCTAGTTCAGTGCAAGTCAGAGATTGCCTGCAGGAGGAGTTTTGCCTGAGTAAGGACAGAAAGCCAAATGCTCCCTTCCCCTTTTGCACGTGCAGAGCAGAGGATGTGGCTGAGGATTGTGGAGCTGTGCAGTCCTAGAAGGAAGCAGGGTCCTGGAAGTATTGTAGAGGAACAAGACTTGGCCTCCGGCAGAGTTCCTAGGGTCTGTGAAGATTTTGGGTGATCCAAAGTTTTTTCCTGGGTTAACCCACCTGCCTGGTCCATGGAGGACCAGGAGTAGCATCCTGGCTGAATGGGTGGTAACTTGCTGAGTTTCCAGTCCCCTATACACAGCTTGCCAGAGCTCTAGGCGGGAGCTTAGTTTAGGCAGAGAGAAGCGTAGAACTGATGCCTAAGAACATTTCTGCATTCTCAAGTTCTGCAGGAGTTGAACTCCTCTGCAGCTTTGCAGATGCTTAGCTGTATTCATAAGGAATTTAGGGCTGAGGCGCTGTGTTATCCAGACCCCTGGATTTTATACTGGTTTCAGGTCTGCCCTGAGCCGTTTGCAGAACTGGAGTTCATCTGTGCAGTACTGCACAGTCTATTGCATTTACAGAGGCTTGATCACTTCTGAAAGAACCTCTGTTGGTGCTAGAATGCATGGTTAGGTTGGCCAGTCTGTTAAGTTGTGGATTTAAAGGCTCTTTTATATGTTTCATCTCTAAAATGGTTTCAGTGCCTTTAGGTTTTTCCATGCGACTTAGTTTCCCATTCACAGCCACACTGTGTAAACATCCTAATAGGAGGGCTTGGTTTTTTTCTTTCCCTTTAAGGCAGTGAGAGGAGGTGCATCCTTCCATACGGACACAGCTTGGAACCTGGACTGGGGGGCAAGTGGGTCTACTTTGCTAGTAGCCAGTAGATTAGGGTAAAGCCTAAGGAATGTGCTGCCTCCTCTATCCCGTCCAAAGTGCTCATGTTGTCTGCTGCTGACGGGCATTATTGTGTTGTTTGACAGGCTTGAAATAAGTCCTGAATCTGTACTCAAAGCTTGCCCCCCACCCCAAGGCAATGAGGTATGAAGGGTTATTCTACCTATCTGGGCCTCCCCAGGACTCTGCATTGCTGACGCTGGGGACACAGAGAAGAGACAGACTCGCCCCTCCTTCCTACTCCTGTGCGGGTTAGCAGGATGCAGGGACCAGGCAGGAAGGGGTTAAGGGCTTTGAGTTCCAGTTGACTTGCCCCTCCACCCACGACACACCCTAGGTTCTTAACTCTTTACTGCCCAGTGCTTGAAACCTGCTGCAAACCCCAGAAGGGGTGGGGTTTTAAAGCCACTCTTCTCCAGTGACTTCAGCAGCCTCTTGCCACCTCCGGGTGGGGGGATTTCAAAGTGGGACCAGGATTTGGGTGTAATGTTGTCAAGCCTCGGTGTGAGTATACTCGGTCCAAGTATCTCAGTGTCTTTTTCCCCCCACCTACCTCCCAGATACCTATTAAATTACAAACTTAGAACAAAAAAAAATGTACAGAATGTCTGCTGTGTACCACACAGATGGAAAAATCATTTATGTAAGGATGAAGAGTGGAAAATATGGAATTCAGCTTGGATACTTTATTTCTCTCTGAGACCTCAAACGCTATTCAGGCTTCCCAGAAAACTATACATGACCTACTCATCCTGAGTCTAGCGGTGTATGGATTTACTGTGAACCTCTGCTTTTTTTTTTGTTTGTTTAAAGCAACACAAGATGAAATGACTAATCCTGCTGTCTTTGTGAATCCCTTAAGGAAAGCATCAAAGGAATAATATGGCTTGCAGCTGTAAGGCCTGAGTTACACGTTGTGGCCGAGCAGTTAGTTGGCTACAGGACTTCACACCTGCTGCTCAGCAGTGCTTGCCAGCCAAGCTTGTGTTTCTTTTGTTGCAATCATCTGTATTGAACAAGTGTCGGTTTTCAGAGCTCTCCACATGGCTTAAGTGCTGCCATAAAAAATAAGATGGCAGAAAGCTCTGTGTTCCTGCCGCCCACCCCCGCACGACTTGACAGATATTTGAGCCTGCACCTAGTATTACATACTGTAAAGAGATCGGGATGGTGAGCCAATGGGATTGTCAGACTGGCTGACCTTTACAAACGGGCTGTATAAGGAGTGGGAGTGGGGACGCCTGGGTTCTAGTCTTGAGTGTGCCATTTAGTGACAGCTCTTCTGTGGCTTAGTTTCCCTCTCTTTAAAATGGTAATGGTGATACTTAGCACAGGGTGCTGCGAGGCTCAGCTAGAGAAAGTTGCAAAACGCTCTGAGATCCTTGGATGAAAGCCCCCATAGGAGTGCAAAATATTCTCTCTCCTGTAGAGTAAAATCTCTTCTATTTGTGGTCTGAGACAGTGCCCATGAGTGTGGAATCAGTGTGGCTTCTAGTGATGCCTAAAGCATTCTGACTGACTAAGTTGTATATGTGGTTCAGTCTCCATTCCTTTCCCTAGAAGGGAAAAGAAGATTCCTCTTCTGTTTGGGAGGGCAGTTGTCTGTGTTTGTTTGGGTGGTTTTTTTTTAATCTCTGCCTGCTCCTGTGGCTCTCTTAGAGTCTAACATTGCGATTGGACAACAGTGTGATGTTAATAATGCTCAACCACCAAATCACTGTGACCCAACTCTGACCTTTAGTAATAATACAAGGACTTTAACTGGTTAAGACCTTTTAAATCGGTACCCAGGGCTGCTTCTGTTGGAGTCGGTGACAAAGTGCTGATTGCAGAAGTGCAGTCACCCTAGAGACTGGAGGGGCAGGGAGGTTGGCAGGAGTGCAAATGCTTGAGCTTTGTAAGAGCAATACGAGACATCAGTCGGATAGTGAGCAGTTGGTGGGGGACGTATGCTCCCCACTCCCCATTAGCTGCATCTATGGCTCACTGATTTCAGTGAGAGTAGGATTGGACCCTAGGAATGCAGCATGCAAATTGTCACATTTTATTATAAGGTTGGCTGAGCTGTGCCTGATGTCACTCAGTGAGTTCCTTTCCTGGGGGAATACAGACAATCCTCATTGATACACACGGCTTGTTACTCGCAGGGCCAGCTGGGTGAACAGCTCCTTGTGCAAGGAGTCCCACTGAAGTCAACGGCAGTACTGGTGTGAGGAATTGCCCTGCTGTTGAGGGAAGGGCTTCACCATCTGGCCTTGAAACTTCCCACTGGCTCACCTTCCCCAGCAGCCGCGGTGGCAGGATCACAGATGCAGACAAGATGCTGGTGGCGGCTGGCATTTTAAGCACCATCTCAGCTTGACCTGCTCTAAAAATGCTGGACGACGTGGTGTCGGGAGCCCGGTGTACAGTAGCACTACTGCTGTGGTACCACTAAAACAGAGACTGCAGCAGTAGGAAAACTTGGGGCAAAAAACAGTCTGACCACCTTGTCCAGTTCTTACTCAGCAAATCGCCCTGGAGCAGTCCAGACAGAGCAAGGATTCCACACTGGGGCTGTCGTAGTTAGAATGAGGAGAAGTTTGTCAGTTGAGTTTAAGCCCTCCCATTCTACATGCTGTGGACTGGGGAGATAATTAGAGGTAGCCCAAGGAGGAGAAGCAGTGGCAGTGAGGAAGGAGGGTGGAGCTGAGCTGGGAGTTTGGCTCAGTGCCCCACGCAGCTGCCCAGGCTAAGTCCAACTGGTAGCGTGTGCAGAGGGTAGTGAAGAAGGACCTGATTCTGGAAAGGGTGGGGCCCACATATGGTATTAAGCAGGCATGACACCCAGTAATAAGTGTATGCAGGATCAGGCCCTACGAAGGGATGGACAAATCTGCCCAGCCCCAGGAGGGGATTGGAGGCCAAATGATTCTGTCCAGGGGCACGCAGCCTGGAGTGTTTTATAGCCATTGGGGCATGGAAGTTGCACCTTTAAAATAAAGAAAGAGGGGAGGTGTCCATGGACTAGGCAATGTAGCTAGTAGTGTGAGATTTTCTAGTTGTTAGGAAAGGGGCATCTTATGATCCTGGACCTACCTGCTCTGGGAAAGGGGTCAGTGCTTTGACAAGTCCTCTTACAAACCTCACAGAACCCAGCGCTGACGAAATGTACTAGCCTGACGGTGGCAGAGAGGGAAGCCTCTGGAGTATCCAGAGACCAATAGGTCTAGGATGGGTAGCAGCTGTGCAAGCTTTCCCCACGCTGACCCTTACCCCTGCCCTGGAGGGACTGTTGTGTGAAGGTGAGTTGAGGTGCCATGTCCCAGCCTTTGTACTTGGACCCTTGCTAGCACTCTTAGCTACTAGTTAGTCCCAGTTGGGGTAGGTCTGTTGGGGCCACTTGTTCACTGGGAGATTTGTTGAGACCTACCAGGCTCATCATAGTACATGTAAGCTACTGAATAGTGAGTTGTTTTGATATTGCTGTGTGTGTTGGTTACACAGTGCAAGAGTAGTGCATAGCACTTGGCACACCATGGGTCAGCTACTCGGATGGTGTAAATCATTATAGCTCCTTTGATTACACCACGACTTACACTGAGGATCTGATTCCAGACAGATTCCCTGCCCTAAGCAGCTTACAATGGAAGTTAGGACTAGAACAACCATGGGAGATGATAATGCAGAGATGTGACTGTCCTGGCTTTCAGAGGTGCTACCTCTCCTCTTACCCCCCACTTGGTCTCTGAGTACACTGCAGGGGGCTAGTTTTTGATCTGTTAAAGTCCAATGAATTGAGGCCTGGTTACCTCCAAGATCATCTCTTGTGATCAGCAGAGGTGCTTGAGCTAACAGCCTTCTTTAAAAGAGAAAAGGTTACTTGCTAGAAGAGAGTTCTTGATTCTGGAACTTGCCCTGATAACCTTTAGGGCATGCTACAAAGTCTTATTTTTCACCCCTGCCCCCCGCACAGCCTCTCTGCAGGGGATGAGCTGGATGATACAGGTTGGCCAAATTGGAGATAGTGCCAATAAGCCTCCAAATCTGGGAACGTGCCACTCTGAGTGGTTTTTGCGGGCTGCTTAGTTTGAACACAAACCATAGATGAGACACAGAGTCCTTGGGGAAAGGCCCATTGAATAAATCAATGCACAGATAGATAGTTGCCATTGTGCATGACCCAGATTCTGTCTTTGCATTTGCATGGTTCCCATGGACTTGCTGAATGTGCCCAACCCTTTCTGTTTTATATTGTACGGGTTCCTATACCATGCTCATCAGTGTATATCTGAGTGCTTTCCAGCCGTGTAATGAGCCACGTGAGTAACATCTGTCCCGTGTTTGGTCTCTCCCCCACTGCCCAGGGGGAGAAGTACGTGCAGAGGTGTGTCTTGTTTTTCAGTTTTTAAATCTGTTTGCCAGGACGGAATGGAGTCTCCTAGCCAACCAGAGATGGTAGGGAGCGTTGCCTACACTTTTGTGGGAGCCCACGCCCCAACACACATGCCTCCAAAGGCAGCATCTGTGGCAAATTTCCAGAGAGCTCAGCAGTGGGGACTGGCAGAAGCCCGCCCTTCTAAGCTGTGTCACTGAACATCCCCTCAACTTCCCCTCCCCTCTTTGGCCAGATTCAGGTGTGTCATTGGTAGGCTATGAAGGAGTCCTCTTCTGCAGCCCCTCTCATTCAGAGATGGGAAGAGGGAAGACTTCATGCAAAGATGGACTGACCCCTGAGGGGCACAGGCAAAACGTCTGCGTATCTCTGCTGTTTATCTCTAGTTTGAGTCTGGGAAGCATCAGTAGATGGAATCTAGTTCTTTCTAAGCCCACGGTGTGGGAAGCTTATGGCCATTTGCCGCAACATTGCGGGGCTTGACAAATTTATGAGATCTTTGCTAGTCAGAAGAATAAATCTGCTAGCTAGGGACTGATTAAAAAATAGTGTGTGAGTCGGGGGGCCACCGGTGAGGTTCATAGGTCGTGCCCTGTTGAGAGGCCCGTTTCACCACCAGCAGCTGATGGGAAGGTGCTGAGATTCCTACAAGGCTAATGCCTCTGGTCTCTGCTTTTGAATCAGGTTCAGGCTAGCAGGTGTCTGGTAACGTGGAGCCATACTCCGGCTTGTGGAATAGGATATGGTATTGTCTCTTTCCTTCTCCTCCTCCCCATCCTTAGCCTCCCCTCTGTTGCTACTCTGCCTCTCCCCCTCAGCTGCTACGGAAGGTGATGTTTGGGTCTGGACTGGGTATGGACTTGGGTTTTGTGCTCAGCTTTGAGGGCAAATCGAGGCTAACGTTCAGGTCTGGCTATCCGGGTGAGGCTTGAACCAGCACCAGGAAATGACACTGCTCCCTGTTTAGGATCTATCCTGGAGCCAGAACTGATGGGGCAGGAATGGATCTGGGATGCTAGGGTATTTGGGCCAAAATTCTGTTTTTGTTTCTAAACAGATGGTCCAATTTGCTTTTTTAAAAATAAAATGTAGAGAATCCGTGTGTGTGTGTGTGAAAAGTCAGTTGCTTACCTGGCATTACCAAAGCAAGGAGATGTTGCTTCCCCTGACTCATGAAATGCACTGTAGGCTCTTCTAAGAATGGGTGAGCTCATTATTTTGGCTTGGACTTGGCATCTGGTTTCCTTGGCAATCTTGGTGGGAGGGGAGACTTCTAGGGAGGATGGGGCTGCAGGAGTGGATTTCCAAAGTTGTTTCTTTGCATGAGTGTTGTGAAATCTTGGACTTGGCTAGGGTAAAACACAGAAGGTTTTGTGCATCACTAACTTTATGGAAAGGCTTGTAGATTTCAGATCTCTAGATTTCTTAGGGTTTGTCTACATTTAAAATACTACAGCAGCACCCCTGTAGTGTTTCAGTGTAGACACTACCTATGCCGATGAGGAGAGAGTCTCTTGTTGACATAGGTAATCCACCTCCCCGCGAGGTGGTAGTTAAGTTGAGAGAAGAACTCTTCCATTGACCTTGTGCTGCCTACACAGGGGGTTAGGTGAAAAATCCACACCCCAGAGAGAGATAGCTCTACCAATGTAAATTCCTAGTGTAGACCAGTGTGTCTTATTTATTGACGCTGTGTCTTACTCGGCAGGGGGCTAATACTAGATAACATGATGGAACTGGATCCCGTATGTTCCAAACAGTTGTTGTGATCTAGGCAATTAATTGAAGAAAGGTAGAGAAGCAATTTTTATTTCTTTATTTAGAAAATCTACCAATCGCAGGTCATGCGGAAACAGCAAATAAAATCCCAGCAGTATGGATTCAAATAAAATGTTTGCTGAAATATGAGATGGCTGGTTTTAGCAGATTGTAAGAAGAAGCTGTATCAACACAAAGTATGGGAGACTAGCAAAAGGATTTAGTTTATTTTCTGCAGTGTTGGGTTAGTACATTGCTCAGTTCCTTCTCTGAGTATATAAGGCCTGATTTTCTTTAGTGTAAATCAAAAGTGACACCACTGCAGTCAGGCAAGTTAAACTGGAGTAAGACTAGCATGAGAGGAGAATCAAGGCTATAATATTTGCATGATATTCTGGACTGTGAAGAGTCCCAAAATTCTTTATGAACCTTACAAATCGGATTCTCTTCAGCAGCCAGCAGACTGCAGCTACCTCTGGAGTGGAAAATCAGCTGGTTAACAGAGCCTAGCAACACATCTTAGGGCTGGAAGTGAGGCTAAAATAGGGAAAGAAGAAGTTAAAAATTACTTAGACAAGTTAGAGGTCTTTGTCATCAGGGCCTGATGAAATACATCCTATTCAAGGAACTGATTGAGGAGGTATCTGAGCCATTAGTGATCCTCTTTGAAAAGTTGTGGAAGATGGGAGAGATTCCAGAGGACTGGAAAAGGGCAAATGTAGTGCCCAGCTATAAAAAGGGAAATAAGGACAACCCAGGGAATTACAGACCAGTCATCTTAACTTTCTTAACCTGGAAAGATAATGGAGCGAATAATTAAGCAATCTATTTGTAAACATCTAGAAGATAAGTCAGCATGGATTTCTCAAGAACAAATCATGTCAAACCAACCTAGTAGCTTTCTTTGACAGGTAACAAGCCTTATGGGTTGGGGAGGGGGGAGGAGGAGGAAGTGGTAGATGTGGTATATCTTGACTTTAAGTCTTCTGATACTGTCTCACATGACCTTCTCATAAACAAACTAGGGAAATGCAACCTAGATGGAGCTTTCTATAAGGTGCATGCATAGGTGGTTGGAAAACTGTTCCCAGAGGGTAGTTATCAGTGGTTCACAGTCAAGCTGGAAGGGCATATTGAGCAGGGTCCTGCAGAGATCAGTTCTGGGTCCGGTTCTGTTCAATATCTTCATCAATGATTTAGATAATGGCATAGAGAGTACGCTGATAAAATTTGCGGATGATACCAAGCCGGGAGGGGTTGCAAATGCTTTGGAAGATAGGATTAAAGCTCAAAATGATCTGGACAAACTGGAGAAGTGGTCTGAAGAAAACAAGATGAAATTCAATAAGGACAAATGCAAAGTACTCCGCTTAGGAAGGAACAATCAGTTAAGACAAAATGGGAAATGGCTGTCTAGGAAGGAGTGCTGTAGAAGGGTTCGGGGGGCGGGGCGCATAGTGAATCGCAAACTAAATATGAGTCGAGTGTAAAACCATTGTAAAAAAAAAAAAAAACAAAAAAAACCCAAACCTAATTCTTGGATGTATTAGCAGGAGTGTTGTAAGCATAGCCGCCAACTCCTGAGCACCCACGGAAAAAAATGGTGTGTGCTAAGCACCCACCAGCAGCCCCCCTATCAGTGCCTCCTACCCGCTGGTGGCCCCACCGATCAGCATCTTCCCCCTCTCTCCCAGTGCCTCTCCTGGCTGCAGATCAGCTGAGCCACAGTGTGCAGTAGGTGCTGGGGGAGGGGAGAGGATGAGAAGAGGCTGGGCAGAGCGGGGATGGGAAGAGGTGGGGTGGGAGCTTGGAGGAAGGGGTGGGAGCAGGGCAGGGCCTGAGGTGGAGCCAGAGGGGGAGCACTCCCTGGCACATTAGAAAGTCGGCACCTATGGTTGTAAGCAAGACACAAGAAATAATTCTTCCACTCTACTCTGTGCTGATTAGGTCTCAGCTGGAGTATTGTGTCCAGTTCTGGGTGCCACGTTTTAGGAAAGATGTGGACAAATTGGAGAAAGTCCAGAGAAGAGCAACAAAAATGATTAGAAGTGTAGAAAGCATGATTGAAAAAATTGTTTGTTTCGTTTGGAAAAGAGAAGACTGAGCAGGGACATATCAGTTTTCAAGTACATAAAAGGTTGTTACGAGGAGGGAGAGAAATTATTCTCCTTAACCTCAGAGGATAGGATAAGAAGCAATGGGCTTAACTTACAGCAAGGGTGGTTTAGGTTGGACATTAGGAAAAACTTCCTGTCAGGGTGGTTAAGCACTGGAATAAATTGCCTAGGAAGGTTGTAGAATCTCCATCACTGGAGATTTTTAAGAGCAGTTTAGATAAATGCCTGTCTGGGATGTTCAAGGCTAGGTAATATTTAGTCGTGCCGGGGAGTGGACTAGATGACCTCTCAAGGTCCCTTCCAGTCCTATGATTATGAAGATGTCTTCCCAGGGGCAATTCTAGGTAGGTAGAGTGCAACTGGGATATATCCAGACCATTGGGTTTAGCGCTCCTGTCTCTTGCTGGAGATTGAAAAATGGTGGCAGCATTTAAACCATGCTTGAGGTAGGGCTTGTAAAGATCCATGTATGTTAGTGTTTGATGCTAGGTAGTGTTGCTAATCAGCATTGATGGAAATCTTCTTCTGTGCATGTATTCTGCTAGCCCTTTGTCTGTGGCTAAACATCCCAGGTATGACTGGTAGAAACATGCCCAATGTGTTGGTGAAACTCTGGTTCTCTACTGAGTACAGGAGATCCTTCGTGGAACAGCAGAAACACAGCAAGGTAACTGGCCAACCAGCGGGCAAGGAGTTAACAGCGAACAATGTTACTGAACAGGTTTATATTTACTTCCTTGTGATCCTAAAGATGAGAGAATTTCAAAATCTGACTGCATTTGCCATCAAAGAATGAGGCTTCCTTTTCATGCTTAAATGAATATCATGCAAGACAGGAACAGCTGACTTGTTATCTCAGCCTGGGCAGTGAGTGGAAAGCAAAATTTTTGTGCCTTAAAAACTGGCACGGCCAGATTCTCAGCTGGTATAAATTGGTGTAGCTCATTGAAGAGACTGGTACTATATTCACTTACATCAACTGGATCTGGGTCTGAAGATGTTGCCTTAAAATACACTGCTCAAGAAGAACACTTAAGAACATAAAGCTATCTTTTTAAATCCCCCAAATTGCTTTTTAAGCTGAGGTTTTTCATGGCTGCCCCCAAATATATAGTTTTTGAAAAATACGAGGATCTCGGTGATTTACAAATCTTGTTGAATTAAGCCTCGCAATAACCTAGTGAAGGAAAGAAGTAAAATCTTGTTTGGCTGCTGCTGTTCATTTGTATTGTGGTAGCACCTACCAGCCACAGCCACAAGCAAGGCCTCATTGTGCTAGGTGCAGCACAAACCCAGTACAGAAAGAGGGTCCCTGCCCCAAGGAATTTACAATCCAAGCTGTTCTTGTGTTCTTCCAATCCTGGGAATATTTTCACCAGTTAAAAGCATTTTAAGTGCTTTATTTGTGCTCAGAGCACCCAAGCTGGCTGGCTTCTTGAAAGCTGTGGAGTCTGATATCACATACACTGGTGTAAATATAGAGTAACCCCAATGAAGTCAGAGTTACAAGCGCATGATGCGTTGCAGCCCTCTTGTATCACCTATGTGACTAACCCTGTTGGGCTAGACCCTGAGCTGTGGCCGAGGAGAAGGAGGTGGATAGGGTTGCAAAAGTGGTTTCGAGCCACCTGTGTGCTCCCCCAATCCAGTGTAGCACAGCCCCGGGGCCCAGATCCCTTCTATTCTGTTCTGGCACTTACTAGGTTATGAAGAGCATATATCTGAGTGCTTCATGCCAGCAGCCTCTGGCCCCAGTGGACCATCCTGGCAGCCCGAGATCACTAAGACGCAGGGATATCCAAGCCACACTCCCTTACCCTCCCTGCAGTCAGCATGGCCAGGGCATCAGTGTAAAAGTTACTGTGCCAGGTCTCTGCCACCCAAAATTCTGATCTAGAGCCCTGAAGCGGAACCCGGAACCTGCGAGTTCCACAGGACCCACTGCCATAATAGCAGGAGCAGGTAACATGTACTTTGCAGGCAGGAATAGATGGGGGGGGAAAAAACCCAGACTGCAGTAATTTGCTGGAAAACACTAAATCTCTCGTCAGTTTGTCCTAAATAGAATTTCAGTAATGGAAAGCAAGTCCCCGTCCCTCCCACTTTTTTTTTTATAAAGGTTTTAATACTTGAGTGAGGATAGAAAGAGATTTGATGTCTTATTAACAGGCGTTAAAGTATTTTTCAAGCAAGATTTGTTTTATTGGTAAAAATTCTGTGGGTTTTTTAAAAATAATAATATAAATATATATATGCCAATGGTGGGTGGGTGTGTTTTCTTTTTATAGTAGCATAGGGGAATCTGTGTCTCTTGCGGGATCTAAGGCTTTTGCGGGTGGGAGCGAGATAAAAATGCAAGAAATAATGTGGGAGTGGGATTAAAAAAAAAAAATAGTCAAGCGCAGAGCTCTCGTCTAACCCTGAGATGGCCAGGTAAGCCAGTGCTTTGCACTGGTAGCACAGTACAGGGCTGTTCTAATCCAGTCCATTGGGTTTCATTCAATTTCACCTCCATTGAAATCAATGTGCCTGATTTCTCCACTGCCCAGAATCTTGCATAGTTATTTACACCTGGACAAAGTAGGTGCAGACCACTTACCTAATCAGAAGGGTAATGTTTTTACACCCACTGTACCTAGATACAAATGACCTACTCAAAGGGCAGGGGAAATGGAGGATCAAGGCTGTAGAATTTCAGAACAGCCAGGAAGTAAATACAACCTCCCATGCTAATGGCACTCACAGGTAATTCGGTTTGAGGCAAAGTTCTCCTTTTTTAGAGCCTTAAACCTACTGGGAAGTACATAATAATTAAAACAGAAAATCCCAACTCCTGCAAACCTTACTCAGATGAGTAGTTTTTACTAGGGTGGCTACTTGTATGACCGAAGTTTAAAGGATCAGGGCCTACCTTGAGATTTTTAAGCATAAAAAAATACACAAAGCAATGGCCAGTCCCATTCTAGGTGCTCATTGTACTGAATTGAACAGGCTGGGTGTCGGAGTGCGATTACTGGACCGGTTCAGAAATACTCAACTGTGTGCTGTAGGTGATCTGTGGCTAGCAACTGAAGCAGATTCTTAAGGGATTGAGTCCTATGCTTTTTGCTGCTGCTCTTTTGCTGCTGCTGTGAAGTTGTGAGTGGCCGTGGCCTGCAGCATAGTTACAATAGTGAAGACCACCGATATTTTGTCATATAAATGGATTAAACTGAATACGTCTCATGCAGGCTGAGAAGTACACATAGGGTCTCCTGCTTGCCAGTCGGAGAGGACCACATCTCTCACTAACTCCAGTTCTGCTCAGCAATCCTACTCCTCTTTCCAGCAATGTCTCTCCCTAGTGTACCGTCCCCGATCCTGTATTCCTTGCACGCTCAGAACTCCCACCGACTTCAGCAGGAATGAAGTTTGTGCACACTTTAGCATGTGGCTTCTTGAACATTCTAGGAATAAACGAATTTTGATGAAGTAGGTGGCTTTAAAAAATAGAAAGCCTTTCAATAGTGAAGGGTCAGCTAAAGCTAACTAGCCATGTGCCTGGCTGGCCCAGATTCCATTTGGTGTGATCTATGATGATGGTATATGAAGGCTCTCGAAGGACACGGTGGAAAGGTGCTAGTGGAAAAGCTGTTGCTATGACAAATGGCTCAGTGCTGGAATTCGAACTGTCAACTTTGAAACTATCAACGCTACCTCATTTATTCCCTTGCTTAGAATGCTGAACGGCCGTAGGGCCTCTTGTTTTAATTTTTCCTCCTTACTGACGTTACCAAAAAAAAATTGTAATTCCACAGTCTGAGCTGGCTCCAGTGAGGTGCCAAAAACCCTCACTTCCCACTGATGTCAGTGGTGGTGGAGTGTAGGACTGAACCATGCAGGACTGAACTCACTAGCATTTGTACGGAAGGGGGCTGATTCAGGAAAGAACTTGGGCATATACCTAACTCCCACAATAGGATTTATGTGCATGCCTAAACTTAAGCACTTGCTTATGTGCATTCTTGCATCAGGATTTTCCATTGGGTTTTTGCAGTAGTGTAGCTCAATTGGCTTCATTGGAGACCCACCTAGTTTACACCCGTGTAAATGAGATTAAATTTGAGTTTAAAAGCCTTGCCTGCAATATAGATAGTAATCAGTGGCATAAACAAGCGATAGTTTTATACCGATTGTTCAACCACTAACCGTGTGTGCCCTCATGGGTGATGCTCAACCAACTGAAGGGCTCATTTTGCATTGCATGGACTTCGACGCACAGTTTAATCTTGTCTGTGTCTGTTATATAACTACTTGGAACCTGGAAAATAATCCTTAGAACTGTACTTGTCAAAGCACAGTACAAAGAGTAACTGACCAATTCTCACCTCTCTCTAATAAGTGGCCTAGTTTTTCAGAGGTGCTAAGTACCTGCTGCTCCCATTGACTTCACTGATAGGACTTATGGGTGCTATTCAGAGCCTCTGAAAATCAAGGACTCTCTCCATCGATTACAATGGGCTTTGGATCAAGCTTTTACTGAGGTATTTGAACATGTCTAACGCTAGGCAGCCTGACAACATGTAGCCTTAGTATCTAGTAAGAGTAGAATGATGGCACTTCTAGGGCATTTTTAAACACAAAACTCCATGTCTTTTGTCCTGGGAAAAGGTCTATAAAGGGTTTATGATGGGGTTCCCTCCCTCCCTGCCCACCTGATTTCTGAGCTCAGTTCAGCTATGTTGGCATTCGCGTCCTAGAGAAGCATTCAGCATGTAGCCAGCACATTGCACGGCTTCCTGTGTTTGTATGGGCAGCCTGCCAGAAAGCAAGGGCACTCTCTCCTGGCGCTGTCACTGGCGTTGCAGAAGAAAATGGAAACCTTGGTGAAATTCATCCCTTGGGTTAGTGAGACACTTTCCGGAGTATCTTGATTATTTAAGACCCTTTGTTTGCTGCCAGAGCTTTAAATCGAGCCCAGGAAGGAAACCCTCGGAGTGCAGTTTCCCCACCATATACCCTTGGGGTCTCAGTGCAAGACGTCAGTCCCCGGAAGGGAGCAGAAGTGATCTCCTTGGGTCCTTTTTGTCTGCTGAAGGAAACAGCCCTCCTTCCTCCCCGAATCACATTGTCTCCAAGTACTTAGCCAACAAATAGGGGGAGGGAGCATTCTGAGTGGTTAAAGTACAGGACTGGGAGTCAGGTGATCGCTAGAGGACGGTTGAATTTGTAGTTAAGGCCCTGGTTTGGGATATCTAGGTGTGGGACATACTACAGTCACAGGAGCCATGTAGCTGAGTACCTCCCACCCTTTTTAATATATTGATCCTCACCCTTGTCAGGCAGGGCGGTGCTGTTATCACCATTATATGGAAGGGGACCCAAGGCCCAGATTGGTTAAGTGACTTGCCTAGATCACACAGGAAGTCTGTAGCAGAACAGGGAGTTGAACCTAAGTCTTCTGAGTCTGCTAACCACAGGACCATCCTTTCTTTCCAGGAGATCTAGGTTCTGTTCCTCACCTCTAGTGCAGTGTCCTCGAGCAAACCGCTTTTAATCTATCTTGTTCCTAAATTGCCTGGCCGTAGCATGGAGAGAATAATACTCCTTCCATCACAGGGCTTTTGTGAGAATAAATTAATTGAGGCTGATGTGGTGCTTCGGTACTACCTCAGTAGATCTGGTACCCCAGAGAAATGTGGTCAGTAGATGAGGCCCTAGACTGGGGCTCAGATGCTATGGATTCACTGTCTGACTTCGGGCAAGTCCCTTCAGTGTCCCCCATCACTAAAGTGGGGATAACAATCCTTACGCCCTTTTATCAGAACACACATATCTGGATGAAATGTGCTATGTATTATCTGCGTTCTGTTCCTGGCATTGCCATGGATTGTCTAGATGGCCTTGTGCGAGTCACAGGCCATCGCTTTTAAAAGCAGCTCCTGATTTTGGGTGCCTGGTATTTTGACCAGAGGAGCCTCAAGCAGAGCATGCGAAAAATTCCAACGCCCACAACTCTTGCTGAAGTTAGTGTGGGAGTTGTGGTGCTGAGAGCCTCTGACAAGCAGTCCCTAGGGATTCTCCAATTGGGTACTGAAAAATGGAGGCATCCCAAAATGCCTACTCACTTCTCGGCCTCTCTCTGCTTGTTTACCCATCTGTAAAATGGAGAGCACATTCCCCATAGGCATGTTGGGAGGCTTCTTTCATTCATATTTGTAAAGCAAAGCATCTTGGGATGGATGGCAATGGACAGTGTGACGATTGCTAGACTAGGTTACCTGCCCTCCCTAGAGTTTCAAAACATCTCATTAGGTAAAGCTACCATGGAGCACTGATAGTTCCAAATAGCGTCTACAGTGGTTGGGTGCTTGGTATAGCCACTTCTGTGACATGTGTTGCCTCCTTAGCCTGTAACCTTCCATTCTGACGGACCATTGAGGTATGTGTGGTACTGGGTCAAAGTGTGTTCTTTTCTTTTCATAACTTGTAGACCATGCTGAGTTAATGTACTGTATGTGTCTACTGGGTCGTGCTCGCGTGTCCCACGGTTCCACCCAGGCTTGGTGTTTAATCCATATATGGCATATTTTTGTTATGTTTCTTCATATGCCAAAAGCAAACTGATACTTTGAGACTGAATGGTCAAGAGGACCTATTTTAAGTCAAGAGGAGAACAAAAATTAGTCTTGATGAAAGAGCAGAATCTGTGTGTCTTCTATAGTAATCTGTCATGGGATGAGCATGGAGCCTAGCTGTCCATCTCAGCAGACAGCAGAATACTTAATAGCTTTGCCAGGTGTCCGGTTTAACATCTGGTCAAAAAGGGACCCTAGTAGCTCTGGTCAGCACCGTTGACTGGGCTGTTAAAAGTCTGGTTGGTGAGGGGCTGGTGGGCTCCCTTGGGCTCACCGGAAACGGCAACATGTCCCTAAGCACAGGGGCCGCCACGTAGGCTCTGTGCACTGCCTCCTCCCCAAGCTCCGGCTCCGCAGCTCCCCTTGGCTGGGAACCGCAGCCCGAGGGACATGTTGCCACTTCCGAGGAGCTGCCCGAGGTTAGCGCTGCCAGGTGCCTGCATCCCGAACCTCCTCCCATGCCCCAGCTTGGAATCCCCTCCCACACGGACCCCTTGGCCCCAGCCTGGAGCCCCCTTCTGCACTGCATCGCCCCCCCCGCCCAGAGCCCATACCCCCTCCCATGAGTGAGCAAGTGAGGGTGGAGGAGAGCGAGTGCCAGAGGGAGGGGGAGATGAAGTGAGCAGGGGGTGGGGCCTCGGGAAAGGGGTGCGGCAAGAGCGTTCGGTCTTGTGCAGTTAGAAAGTTGGCAATCCTAATACTTAGAGATTTAAAGATGCAGCATGCAAGAGCAGAGTCCTACGAGCAAAATACACCGCATTTTTACCATCGGCATTTAACAAATGATTTTTCTCTCATTTACTTTAATGTAAATCTGGCTTAACTCCGCTACAGTTGATATTGCAAACATGAGAAGAATCGTTCCTGTTCTTTGGTAATTAACTGTTGATCAGCATGTGTGCCATGAAGTGTTTTTCCTTGTTTTGCAAGAAAGAATTAAAAAAAAAAAAACAACAAAAACCCCATCTGACTCATGCCAGTGTCTTTTTCAAGTGTGCTGAGCAAGATGCAGCCGCCAACAGTCTGACCTGTCTGACCTTTCCAGTCAATTGGAAAGGAACATGGTGATCAACCCAATCGGAACAGACTAGAGAATTGAAACTGTAGCTCACTAAAACGGATGCTGTTGTAAGATACAAAATGGGATGCCACCAAGAGGGACTATTGATTTAGGGGGAGGAGGGTGTTAATGAAGGATGACTGTGTTAAAAAAGGAAGATGGCTGGCGTGAGAAATCGCTTGCAGTATTTGAGCTTTTCCTCCAAGTCCTGTCAGCAAGATATTGAAGAGGGGAAGAGAAAGTGGGTCAGTTAACAAACGCACTGATCTTGTGAGATAACATCAGATACTGAAAGTTGTTTGCTAATTGAGAGCAACTACAGCTGAGGCCATGTTCTTTCTTTCAATTGCTAAGAGCCTATTGTCTTAAATGAGGATTGTTTCAGAGTAGCAGCGTGTTAGTCTGTATTCGCAAAAAGGAAAGGAGGACTTGTGGTGCCTTAGAGACTGACAAATTTATTTGAGCATAAGCTTTCCTGAGCTATTGTGACCGCCAACTCTCCACCCCCAGCCTCACACGTTCTTGTCAACTGCTGGAAATAACCCACCTTGATTATCACTACAAAAGGTTTTTTTTCCTCTCCTGATGGTAATAGCTCACCTTACCTGATCACTGTTGTTACAGTGTGTATGGTAACACCCATTGTTTCATGTTCTGTGTCTATATAAAATCTCCCCACTGTATTTTCCACTGAATGCATCCAATGAAGTGAGCTGTAGCTCACGAAAGCTTATGCTCAAATAAATTGGTTCGTCTCTAGGGTGCCACAAGTACTTTTTTTTTTTTTTTTTTTTAGGTTTCAGGGAGTCACCGTCACCCCTCTTTTCCTTATGGCTAGATGGGGCGGGGCATGTCTTGAACTTTTTAGACGATGAGTCTCAAAACCCTTCTGTTGTAACATAAGGTCGCTGTATGGAAATGGCTGAGACCCACTGACCTAAGTTATAAGCTCTTCAGGGCAGAGATAGTGTTTGTAGAGCATCTACAATGGAGCCCTGATCCGCGAATGTGGGACTGCTAGGAGCGATTGAAGAAATAATAAGACCATTCTGGAATTTCAGCAAGTGCAAACTGCGGCTGTCCACATTCATAGTAGAGACCATCCCCCCCACAGCCACGTTACACCCATGTACTGGGTGTTCATGGAGCTACTGAGCCTGATCCCATTCAGATCGATGGGAGTCTTTCCACTGATTTCAGCGGGTACTAAATGAGGCTCATAAAGCCCCATATTGCTTGGATCGTAGCGTTCTTAGAGACCAGGCTGAGATGGTCAAAGCTGAGTAGGGGATATGGATGCCTACTTCCCATTAATTTCATTGGGAGTTGGGCATCAAAATCCCTTTGATAAGCTCAGCTCACAGGCCTGATTCTGCATTCTGTTACATCAGTTTGGTGCTGTTTTGGAGGCAATGGAATTACATCAGCATAGAATTGGTGCCCTAAAGTAGAGATGCAGGCTCTAACTCTATCTCTGGGACCATTTCTGGCCCCCATGAGAAGTGAAAGTTGGGAGGTGCTCTCACTGAAATGTCATTGTCAGTGTCTGATCAAAAAAGGATACAAAAAGGATACAAAAAGGATTGGAAGGATACAAAAAGCTTTGTGGGGACACCTTTTTTGTATCTTGAACAAATTTAATTCAGAATGGGAATTTTAGTGTGTGGGTTGCTGTATGTATTTTTTTTAAGTGCCCATCTCCCCTTTTCCCAAGGGTTAGAGGGGGGGGGGTGAATTCCTGAAAGACACCTGCCCCTCCCTCCAAAATAAAATTTCAAATTGAAATGAATAAACCTTTTTTGATTTAAAAAAAAAAAACCCTAAAAAGTGTTTTTGGTTTTGTTTGTTTTTATGGGGAGAGGGAGATGACCATTTTATTTATTTATTTATTTTTGCAGGCTATCTTTTTTTTTTTTTTTTTCGGTGAGCCTTAGTTGGGAGTGCCTCCATTCCAGTCAGTGGGGATATTCTCAATTTCCGCTGGTGTAGCTCACATCTGCACTGTACCCCTTCTGTGACATCTACACAAATATTCATCTGAGGGCACAATCTGGCCCTATGTGAAAGCGAAAAAAACCCAACAAAGCAGCATTCTTCATCAGCATTAGGCTTTCTTCCTGAGAAGAGAAGTTCTCTTTCTGAGCCAATTACAAATCTTCCAGATCCTCAGCTGGTGTAAATGGATTGAACTTGATTGATGTCAAAGGAGCTGTGCCAGGTTACACCTGCTGAGGATCTGGTTCATGTATACGTAGTCGCTTTAGCATTTAAAGTGTGTGTAACTGAGCTGCTTCTTAGAAGCAGCCTTTTTATGAGTCCCACTTAAGTGTATAATTAGCGTTTGTAAATTAGTTCAGTTTGGTTGGCCATTCAGGGTAACCATTTCCGTGTAACAAATGAAAGAACACTGAGAACTAAATTGTACATTATGAAAGGTATAATGCAAGCGAAAAGCCCAGCATGTGTCAGACCTGTGGCCTGAAACATCACTTGCCTTAGTTTATTTGTTCCTTTTTGTTTTTCATTAGCCTTGACCTGAGAGGTCCTTGGAATTTTTCATTCCTGTTTAATCTAGAGACCGGGTCTGCCTTTTGTTATCTATGGCTCTGATTTCCAGAAATTACTGATCTCTGCAGAACCACAAGAGCTGTCTCATACACCAATGTGAGTTAGTTGTTACTCTTAAGTTACTAAAGTTATTATTACTAACTATTCCACCAAAGTTAATGGAGTTACACTAGCGTAAGAGGAAATTCAGGCTGAACATAATTTATTGGAACAGTTTCTACTACTTCTCTTATAAATATGCACGCAGAGGGGGGAAGTTCAAAGGTTTGGAAAAGGCCATGACTTGACGGTGATATAATGTCCTTTGTCTACTGTTGCCTGTTAAAGCTCTCACTTTATGCCCACAGTGTGAAGTAGTCAGCAGGGTGGTTTATGTACTGGGTTTCTCTATCTGAGTCACTGAAGCCATAGCTTTGATTTCTGGTAGAGTTGTGTCATTCTCTGGAGGAGGTAGATGGAGTCCCAGGCAGTTGCAATGTGTGTGTCATTTGAAACATGTCATTTTAAAAACAAAGCATCAGTCCATCTGAAGTAGCACATTTGAAATTTTGTCATGTGTACTTCCAGGTAGCTAAGAGTTTGAATGGTTAAATACAAGCAAGCAGGCTGCCCTGGTGCAAGCAGGCTGCTAAGGGTATGTCTACACTACGAAATTAGGTTGATTTTATAGAAGTCGTTTTTTTAAAAATCTGTTTTATATATTCGTGTCCCCACAGAAAATGCATTAAGTGCATTAATTCAGCGGAGTGCTTCCACAGTACCGAGGCAAGCATCGACTTCCAGAGTGTTGCACTGTGGGTAGCTATCCCACAGTTCCCGCAGTCTCCGGAAATGAGATTAAAAAGTTCGCAGTTCTTTTCCTGTCTACCTGGCCAGTGAATCTGAGTTGAGAGCACTGTCCAGAGCGATCACAATAGAGCACTCTGGGATAGCTCCCGGAGGCCAATACCATCGAATTGTGTCCACAGCACCCCAAATTCGACCCGGCAAGGCCGATTTAAGCGCTAATCCACTTGTCGGGGTGGAGTGAGGAAATCGATTTTAAGAGCCCTTTAAGTCGAAAAAAGGGCTTCATCATGTGGACAGGTGCACATCGTGTGGACGGGTGCAGGTTTACATCGATTTAACGCTGCTAAATTCGACCTAAAGTCCTAGTGTAGACCAGGGCTAAGCTATACACATGCAACCTGATCTGTGAGCCCAACTGAAATGCTTTATCTTGTAAACCTGTGTCATGCAAATAATTCTTACTTGTGTGAGTAATCCCACAGAGGTCAGTGGGTTTGCTCATATGAGTCAGGCTTGCAAGACTGGGCTCAGTTTGCATGCAGACGTTCAGTGCTGAAGAAAACATAGACCTACAACCCCAAAAAGCCCATAACTCCATGCTCAAAAATACAGGTGCATCATTTTGGGCTCACCCATCTGGAAGCTGCTTTGGAAAACATGAGCAGCATGTTCCATGAGAGTAGGAATTTGCACCAGTGAGCTTTGCCAAAATGTACTCCCTTCCCTGAGCATAGCACAACCTGCTGTGCGCCGGGCTGCTGCCCTCCACCCCAGAGGTGGCTGCATTTCCATGATGCTGTGTGCACTGTAGTTTGTAGAACAAAACTAGATTGTTATAGGTATCAGGCTGGAAAGAAGATATACATTATTAACAGGGAGGGTAATTAACCACTAGAACAATTTACAAGGGTTGTGGTGGATTCACAATCCCAGGCAATTTTAAAATTAAGATTGGATGCTTTCTAAAAGATCTGCTCTAGGAAACTTTCAGGGAAGTTCTCTGGCCTGTGTTACACAGGAGGTCAGATTAGATGAGCGCACTGGTCCCTTTGGGCCTTGGAGTTGTGAAACCTGCAGTATTGTTATACTTTTCATTGTTTGACTTTCTTTCAAGCCGCTCCTGCAGGTTGTATAAATATACGTTCATGTTGTTGGATGTTAAAGTTAGCACCATTTCTCCATTCATCGCTGCTGTTTTGAACACTGCCCCAGCCCTGGCCCCCAAAGCTTATGAAAATAACATTTACAATAATATTTTTAACAGTTCCGTAGTATACAAAACTCCAGCATCCTGGCAGGCTGCCCGGAAACTTGCGGAAAGTTAATGCTGTTGACTCTTTAAAAGGAGAGATTTTTTTCCGCTTGACTCCTTTTGCTTGTTAAGCTCTCCAGGCCCAACGTGTTGCTCCCTGCTGCTTGAAAAACAAGGAAAGTCCAAATTTTAGCAAAGTTAGTTAGGGTGGTTTTCTAACTTGGCCACATTTCGGGGGGGACCAGTGATTTGTATGTGGGTTAATTACACCGTTTCAGCGTATATCTGGGCTAAGTTCAACATGGAAAAAGAGGGTGAAGCTCCTCATGGAGATCTGTGGCCGGCATGCAGTGGTGCAGTAAATAATTATTTGTATTGCAAGTAATGCCTAGAATCTCCAACTGAGTTTGAGGCCTTGGTGTACTTGGTGCATGCTCACCCCGGAAGAAGAGATGGTCCCAGCCCTGAAGAGCTGATGATCTAAAGGGTGAGTGGGAAAGTGTTGGTAAGAGAGAGATGCAAGTGACACACTATTGCAACACGCACTAGTTTGATGTTCACTCGGGGCCTGATCCTGCACTTTCTCTTATTGGCCTCCGTGGAAATTGGTGGTGCTCGTCCCCTTGCAGAAGACATCCAGCCCCTTGTGAAGTCAAGCCCTGGGTGTGCAAAATGGTCACGATTCTGATGTCCGCTACAGTGCAAATCCAGAGTTGTTGCATCTAAGCCAGGGCTCACCATTGTGAAGTTACTTCTGGTTTACACTGAGCTGAATCAGACCCTCACATATTGCACCAGGGGCTGAAGGATGGTGGTTTACGACCACAGTGTTGCTGAAAAGCTGACCCTTCCCTGAGCTGAAGGAGGGCAGAGTTCACGCTGCTGTTGCTTTTACTGCTTGGCAGGAGGCCTTTCTCCAAGGCTGGGTTACAGGCCAGTAGTTTGTGAAGTGTGCTGCAAGAGATTTACAGTGCAGGCAGCATTCACTGGTCGTCGGAACGGTGCAGTGGGAGTCAGGAGACCTGGGGTCTATTCCAAATGCTAGCTGACTTTGTAAAAAAAAAACAAAACAAGGAGTACTTGTGGCACCTTAGAGACTAAAATTTATTTGGGCATAAGCTTTCATGGGCTAAAACCCACTTCATCGGATGCATGCAGTGGAAAATACAGTAGGAAGATATATACACGGAGAACATGGAAAAAAAGGCTGTTGCCATACCAACTGTAACGAACACCTTCTTGTCAACTGTTTGAAATCCTGATTATCACTACAAAAGTTTTGTTTTGCTCCTGCTGATAATAGCCCACCTTAATTAATTGGTCTCGTTACAGTTGATATGGCAACACCCATTTTTTCATGTTCTCTGTGTGTATATATATATCTTCCTACTGTATTTTCCATTGCATGCATCCGATGAAGTGGATTTTAGCCCACAAAAGCTTATGCCCAAATCAACGTTAGTCTCTAAGATGCCACAAGTACGCCTCGTTTGTTTGTTTTGTGCTGTTACGGACTAATACGGCTACCCCTCTGAAAGCTGACATTGTGTAACCTACCAGCACTTGAAAGCTCTAAGGAGGGACTCTGGTGAGAGGTCTGGGGAAATACATTGGAATAGGAGAGATGTGTAAAAGGCCACTGTAAAATAGTAATATTGTGCTAAAAGACAGGGATTGGGTGCTCCTCAACTGGGACAGCTAGAATGTATTGCTAGGAATCTGGCCAAAAAAAAAAAAGCAGAATTTGCAATCCAATTCTAAGGGCATCCATTTTCATAGTTAAAAAAATGTTAAAGTAGAAAACATGAAAGCCATATATGTTTGCATTGCTATTTACTCCATTGCACATGGATGCTGGCTTGTTATTGTGGGGTTGCTTGTGAAAACTAAACTGTAGGAGCTTGATGGTTTGTATTCGAGGAAAAACTATATAAAACATACATGTAATTTCTCAAAGGGAAAGGTCACAGGATCACATTTTCAGGCATACATCTGAATGAGTTACTTGCATGCGCAGGTGTTGTACAAATTGCGTATTTGCATGGGCAGGTGTCCAGTTGTGTGTCTAGCTGACCATTCAGACAGATGACAATGCTTTACATGCAATTGTGGTACTTCTGTGCACAAACTAGGCACACAACTTCATTTCTGAAACTGTGACATGGAATTTGAAAACAGAAGCAAAAAGGAAGTACCCATACATACTTGATCATAAGCTGGTTTGTTTATAAGCCGAACCCCCCTGAGATGGATAAGTGTAAATGGTAAAAACTGTATGACCCTTTCATAAGCAGACCCTATATTTCAGGGATTGGCCAACTTTGGCTCTCAGCCCGTCAGGGTAAGCAGCTGGCGGATCAGGACATTTTGTTTACCTGGAGCGTTCGCAGGCATGGAGCCCCTCAGCTCCCAGTGGCTGCGATTTGCCATTCCCAGCCAATGGGAGCTGCGGGAAGTGGCTCACAGGGATGTTGTGAGCTACATTCAGTATGGTGAGGTGCTCTTATGCTACAGTGAGTACAATAGATAGGTAGTCTGCACTCGGTGGAAGAGGGTTGCTTTGAGGCCTGTGGATGAGAAGTATGTTACAAAGTGGGTAGGTATCATGTCCATTTTACAGGTGAGGAAGTGGAGACACAAGGTGAGTAGCTAAAGTTTGTGTACAAAGTTGAGACTATACCTCTGGGGAGGGCAGAGGAGTTAGACTGCGTGTCCAATTGCTATCAAAATAAATTGCCTGCATAAACAGGGCAAAAATGGAAACCTGTTTGATAAAGAGCAATCAGATCAAATGATCTGCACCGATAGCTGTGTTGGAGTTCACCTGTAAATTCTGTTTGTATTATTGTTGCAGGGTGGACACTTGAGTGGAGGACGAGGTGTGAGTGTCCATGACCGCTGGAGTGGAGGCCTGATGTAAATGCAAACATGGGTAAGGAGTGCATCCCACTGGAGCAATTGAGCCTCTCTCTAATAGGTTATTGTGTCTTGTACCTGACAAAACAGCCCAGAGCAGGAAAATCTGCAGAAATAGCTTTGCTCAACATTAAATTTGTTTGTTCTCTTGCCTTCCAGTCAAGAAAAGAGTCCCAAGTGAAACACCACTTTTGGTGTCTTTGTGGTATCGTGGACAAGTCACTTCAGCTTTCTGTGCCACAGTTTATAATGCAAGCTCTTGGGGCAGGGAACTTTCTTGCTGTATACCTGTATGACACCTAGCACAATGGAGTCCTGATGTCAGATGGGGCCTCTCAGCCCTATTGTAGTACTAAAAAAAAAAAAAAAAAGAAAAAAACATGAATTGGCTAGTGAATATGTGCCTCACTGCCCTCTACTGGATGGAATCTGCTCAGTTGTGTGCCCTAAGCCCTATATTGCTAATGGCGATCTGCCTTTGCTCAGATAGGAGGAGTCTATAATTTTGGAGGCGGAGGATGATTCCAGTTTTATATATGTTGTAGCCATGAAGTTCCAAGTGGCCTGGACTTGTGGCACAGTGAAGTTCAAGGCAGCCAGGATTTTGTTACTCTGATACATTGCGTACTGACCACGTGCTTGGTGCTGTATGGATGACATTTTAAAAATGCTTAAGGGAGTTGGGCACCTGGCTCCCACTCACTTTCGGGGGCATTAATCTAACTCCCTTAGTCTCCTTGGAAATCTCTACCGTCCATTTAGAGAAAAATCACAGCATCTCCACTGAGGAGCTTGCAATCTAAAATCATTGCAGGAGCTGAGACAGAGCTAGAACACTCAATATTCTTGTGGCACCAATGTGTGTATCTGTCTGGGCAGTCAAACACTCAACGGCTTCCCAAATCAAAACAGTTGAATGCAGATCAAGCACCTAAACCAGGTTCTGTCTTCTGCAAGTCACATTTTTCTAATTGACCTTTGGCTGTCCTTAATATTTCCCGAGTGGACTGGTTCTGAGTCATATGCTCCCATCATGTGACCTCTGGAATCATTCCCTTCACCTAGGGAGGTGGGTTATACTTGGCTCAGGTAGGCTGAGCTCCACCTCTTAAAGGGCTAGCTCACCCAATGACAAAATGATCTAACTAATGTGGGGGAGTAGAGGTCCTAGGAGATTGACTGGCCTTTCATTTGTAAATCTTCACTGTCTATCTAATCCAGCCCAGTACAGAATTGGGAGTGATAGAAAATCATTAGAAAATCATCAGGGCTGGTTGAAATTTGAAAAATATTTCATTTGTCTCCTTCCCTACCTTTCTCTCTTCCCATCGCCTCCTTCATGTGGGGTGCGGGGGAGAAAGCAAAAAATTAAAACAAAAATGAAAATGTTCATTCTTTGCTATATTTTTTTAAAAAAAAAAGTAGACAAAAAATGTTGACCGACTGTAGTTCTTACTTTCTGATATTTTTTATGCAGTGAGTTAGCGCCTTCAATCCAAGTCTTAATTGGCCAGCTATTTGACTGCTTCCCCTTTTACTGGAATCTTGGGGCGGGAAAGGTGTGGGCTAACCCTGGGATTAGATCCCTCTTCAGTGTGTGACTGTGGCTGGGTTACATTTCACAGTGCCCTTCAGCACTCCGCTGGGTGTTCTGTGCCTATGACTTCTTTGATCTCTCTGCCTGGGTCTGTGCACAACTCTCGCGCCTCTGAACTTTATTGTAACATAGGTGCACACAAAGGCAGGTAGAACTGCCAGGCTGCAGTGGACAAGAACACAATGTGAGCATAACTCTGGTCTCAGTGGCCCAGTTGTTTGGGCTAGATGGGTACAGGATGTACAATATATATTACTGCCTCGCTGAGATGTTACTTTCACTGCCCCATTTACTTCCCTCTGAGAGTCGCTAGACTAAAGGAGCTTACGTGAGGATGCACTGAAACTGCAGAGAGGTGAAGGGAAGATTCATGTTTAATCTACAATGGTGGGTTTGGTTTTTTGGTGGGGGGGGTTGGTTTTTTTTTTTTTTTTTAAGTCTTTTTGGTCTACAGCAGGCGGGGTTTTAATGAATAACTGTAAAAAACACTGCTTATTACCCAGGGTATGAGCATTGTGATCAGACCCCAGTGGTGCTGTTTAACACAGCCACATCTCCAAAATCGTGACTTGGATTTCTTCTCAATTTAAAAGAAACAACCACCCCAGATCCCTTACAAGGAAGATTGTTAGCACAAATGAGGTATTCACAATGTGATCAGTAACTCAGATTTCACCATAACCCCATTTTCCTTGGGGAGGTGCTTCAAAGAAGCAGCGTGGCCCTGTAAATAGAGCAGAGGGCGCGAAGTCGGAAGATCTGGTTTCACTTTTGGCTTTGCCATGTTTGTATTGTGTGACCTTGGGTATGTTACTTAATGTTTGTGCCCCATTTAGCGCCATGCTAACGATATTTGTGAAGAATGGATAGTTGCATAGATGGCAGAATAAAAATATGATGTATCATTAGTTATTAACCTTTCAGCGGCATTTCAAAGACAATATGGCCTAGCAGTTAAAGCAGGACTCGGGGGACTGGCACTGGAAATGCACTTGTTCAACTCAGGCCAGAAATGTCTATTTCCAGTTCTTACTCTGGACAGGTCACTCAGGTCCTGATTCGTCATTGCCCTATGACCCCTCCGCACCAGGTAGCGTAACCCACAGACTTTTACTGCAGCATTTTATTTTGTTTTGTTTTTATTTACAAAGCCAAAGAGCTGGAGAGAAGCAGTGGGAAGGGCACATGAACATAAAAACTGCGTCAGATGGGTCAGACCAAAGGTCCATCTAGCCCGGTATCCTGTCTTCCAACAGTGGCAAATGCCAGGTGCTTCAGAGGGAATGAATAGAACAGGTGATCATCAAGTGATCCATCCCCTGTCGCCCATCCCAGCTTCTGGTAAACAGAGTGCCAGCAGTCTGGTTCCATTTTGGTTTAGGTGGCGCCCGTCCTTCCTGAATAGGCTCCCCCTTTCCCAAAAGTTTCCCCAGTTCCTAATAAATCTAAACTCCTCCTCCCTACACCATTGTCTCATCCACACAATGAGACCCTGCAATTCTGCCTGTCTAACTGGCCCTGTGCGTGGAACCGGAAGCATTTCAGAGAATGCTACCATGGAGGTCCTGGACTTCAATCTCTTACCTGGCAGCCTAAATTGGCCTCCAGGACCTCTCTCCTATCCTTCCCTATGTCACTGGTACCTACATGTACCATGACCACCAGCTCCTCCCCAGCCCTACGCATATGTCTATCTAGATGTCTTGAGATCTGCAACCTTCACACTAGGCAGGCAAGTCACCATGTGGTTCTCCTGGTCATCTCCTACCCAGCTATCTGTGGTTTCTAATGATCAAATCCTCCATAACTATTACCTGTCTCTTCCTAATACCTGGAGTTCCCTCCCCCGGAGAGGCATCCTCAGTGCCAGAGGATACCATGACACTATCTGGAAGGAGGGTCCCAACTATGGGATCGTTTCCCTCTGCTCCAGTTGGATGCTCTTCTTCCCTGAGACTTTCATCCTCCTCAACAGCACAGCGGCTGTCAGACGGGGAGTGGGAACTTTCTACTTTGTCCTGGAAAGTCTCATCTATGTACCTCTGTCTCCTGTAATTCCTCCAGTTCAGCCAGTCTGGTCTCCAAAGCCCGTACACGGTCTTGGAGAGCCGGGTAATTTATACATACTGCATTTAGTGCAATAAACTGGATAACCCCCACTCTGTTGCTGGACTTCTGCCTGCATTCTCTTATTACTCCTGCAGCTTGTTCCTTTGTTGATGTTTTGTTTTTATCAGGGGGTGTTTTTTGTCTTAAGTTTAAGGAATGTTAAGTGTATCTAGCCCCCCTCACAAAACTCCTCTGTTAGCTGCTCCTGTTCGCTAGCTCTTCTGGTCACTTAGGAGCTGGCTTTTTAAAGCCCTGGTCTTCCTGAGTAGCCCTGCCCCCCTGGTTAAGGATTGATGGGTGATAAATGGCTTAGGGATCAAAGCCTCCTTAAGAAGCTCTCAGCCTTGCCTAGCAGGCCGCTAGGCTCAGCACATGGTTCCCCAAACAGACAGACCACATGGTATATTTCAGTCAAGCAGCAGGCATACCACAAACACACAAAGTAATTACACAAAGTAAAACTATCCTAAAGGATGACCCAACACTCTCACAAATCTTGGGAGACAGGCCAGTCCTTGCCTACAGACAGCCCCGCAACCTGAAGCAAATACTCACCAACAACCACATACCACACAACAGAACCACTAACCCAGGAACTTATCCTTGCAACAAAGCCCGTTGCCAATTGTGCCCACATATCTATTCAGGGGACACCATCACAGGGCCTAATAACATCAGCCACACTATCAGAGGCTCGTTCACCTGCACATCCACCAATGTGATATATGCCATCATGTGCCAGCAATGCCCCTCTGCCATGTACATTGGTCAAACTGGACAGTCTCTACGTAAAAGAATAAATGGACACAAATCAGATGTCAAGAATTATAACATTCATAAACCAGTCGGAGAACACTTCAATCTCTCTGGTCACGCAATCACAGACATGAAGGTCGCTATCTTAAAACAAAAAAACTTCAAATCCAGACTCCAGCGAGAAACTGCTGAATTGGAATTCAGTTGCAAATTGGATACTATTAATTTAGGCTTAAATAGAGACTGGGAGTGGCTAAGTCATTATGCAAGGTAGCCTATTTCCTCTTGTTTTTTCCTACCCCCCCACCCCGATGTTCTGGTTTAACTTGGATTTAAACTTGGAGAGTGGTCAGTTTGGATGAGCTATTACCAGCAGAAGAGTGAGTTTGTGTGTGTATGGGGGTGGGTTTTTGGAGGGGAGTGAGAGAACCTGGATTTGTGCAGGAAATGGCCTAACTTGATTATCATGCACATTGTGTAAAGAGTTGTCACTTTGAATGGGCTATCACCAGCAGGAGAGTGAATTTGTGTGGGGGGGTGGAGGGTGAGAAAACCTGGATTTGTGCTGGAAATGGCCTAACCTGATGATCACTTTAGATAAGCTATTACCAGCAGGACAGTGGGGTGGGAGGAGGTATTGTTTCATATTCTCTGTGTATATATAAAGTCTGCTGCAGTTTCCACGGTATGCATCTGATGAAGTGAGCTGTAGCTCACGAAAGCTCATGCTCAAATAAATTGGTTAGTCTCTAAGGTGCCACAAGTACTCCTTTTCTATTTCCCCTTGTTTGTTTCCCCTCCTACTGTTCTTGTAAAGTGCTGGAAATAGCCCACCTTGATTATCACTACAAAAGGTCCCCCCCCTCCGCCCCCTCCCTCCTGCTGGTAATAGTTCACCTTTCCTGATCGCTCGTGTTACAGTCTGTATGGTAACACCCATTGTTTCATGTTCTCTGTGTATATAAAATCTCCCCACTGTATTTTCCACTGTATGCATCCAATGAAGTGAGCTGTAGCTCATGAAAACTTATGCTCTAATAAATTTGTTAGTCGCTAAGGTGCCACAAGTACTCCTTTTCTTTTCACAAACACATACACGCTTACAGACAACAAATATACCCCAAGGATCACGTAATCACTCCTCCTTCACCTGGAGAACTCCCTCGCTAAACTCCCCCCTTAGCTGCTCCTGTTCGCTTGCTCCATGGATTTTTGACAGCTCTGTGTCACTGCACATGTGAAGGACAGGGTAACCGAGTTAAATGGTCCCAGTGACATCACAAGGAGTGGGAGTGATAGTTACTGGACATGCTTCATAGCTGTTTCTGAAGTGGTGAGGATGGGTTTCTGTGGAGGATAAGCACTATAGCAGGTTCCACACATTCACCACCTCACAGCTGAGCAGTCTGAGAGGGGGAGGCTACAGATATAGGTGTTCAGCAGGGCTGGTCTTAAGGGTGGGCCATTCTGGTGACCACCCAGGCTGCTGTGGTCGGTGGGGGGAGGGTTAAGCAGCGCAGAGCTGGCGGGGTAACGCTGCAAACTTGTAGAGGCAACACGGGTGGGGTGCCCAGATTTCTTCCTGGTTCCTTCCAACAGAGGTAGGGCAAGAGGGGCGACACACAGCGTTCTTCCGCACCCCCGTAAGGGGTTGTGAGGTGGGGGGAAGCAAGGAGTCTCACAAAGTGCTTCATGCATCCAGGTCACTGTCCCCACCTGAGCTGTGCTGTGAGGCGAACCTCCGGAGCTGCTGCTCTCCTGCCTTTCCCTTACACAGCCCAGGTGGGGGAGCCATCCTCGTCCTCTAGGGGGGCACGGAGGAGCTGTGTGCGAGGAGGGGAATGAGCAGCAGTACCAGCTGCTCCATGCATCCTGGTCAGTTTCCCCAGGTGGGTGCAGAAGGGGGTACAGGGGTTAGGGGTGAAGCAAGTAAGGGTGGCATGGTATATGGTGTATTGCCACCCTTACTTCTCTGGTGCTGCTGGTGGCAGAGCTGCCTTCAGAGCTAGGAGTCCAGCCAGCAGCTGTCACTCTTCTGCTGCCCAGCCAGTGCTTAATTTGTGGGGAACCCTGGCAACTCTTTCAATACAAATTAAGCACTGCGGGGGTGGGGGGGGGGGACAGCCTGTGGGGGTCAGGAGCAATGGGGGGAGTACCGTACCTATGAGGGCCAGGGGCACCAAAATAGAAGTTTGTCCAGGGTGCCATTTTCCCTCAGCATAAAACCGAAAGGTGTCTGCTGCAAGGGCTGCGTCTCCATACCTTTTCCGACTTGTCTACCGGCAGCCGTTTCCTAACGCCCACTGGAATCCACGGAGAGAGTTGGCTGTTGGCTCAGGGCCTGTAACTGCTGCTGGTCAGGAGATCAGACTGTGGAGATTCTGAGGTGTTTGCAGGGTACTGAAGGGCTGCCATTCTCCTTGGTTTCAGGAGAATGGAGGACACACACACCCCCCTTTTTGAAGGCATGTGGTAGGACTGAGACCTCATCTGTGTGAGAAGATCAGAGAGGAGTGGGTCTGTTTGTGCATCCTAAAGTATAGAAGTGTGTGTTCTCTGTTGGAACCTTGCACTGAAGTGCACGTAATAGCATCAAATGGGGAAGTCCATAGAAAGAACACCAACCAACTTACTGCTTCATAGCTTTTGGTTAACAGTTATTCATAAGTTTCCAAATACACACAAACCCCACTGTAAATAGTATGTAGGTACTTAATTTTGTTTACTAAGAAACTGTATCTCTTTGAAGCTGACTGGGAACTGTCCACCCCCTCCAGTCAGGGTTTTGCATATCATAGCTCAGAGGTTGAACTCTGTGTAGGTCTGCCTTCCTGAAAAGGCCGAACTCTGGCCTTGTGCTTCAGCAGAGAGATGAGCTGAGGCGCAGAGAAAGGGAGCGGAACAGTTATTAATCATATTACCCAAATAGCCCCTTGCCACTTACAGGAAGGTGGCAAAGAATGGGTGCGGGCAGGTAGAAATCTCTCCCTCTGCTACTGCTAGAGGATGTCCTTGGTACAGGAGACCCTCTGAGTTGACTCTGTCAGGTCCATGCCAGTTTTGGGTGCAGGGGGTTTTCCATGGTGGGCTGGCAGATGGTGAGTAGGTAGGGGTGGGACTGAGAGCAGCAGCTGGTTGATTTCATCCCCTTACAAAGCTCTTTAGGGTCTGTTGAAGCAGGATGGAATCTGAGGGTTGAAACCTGTGGCAATGAATAAAGCAGGCACAAAATACCTGCCCTTGTCCCTGTATCAGAGCCCACAGCAGTGCAGGCATGAATCTATCCCTTCATTTTTCTGAGCTTCATTTTCTCCATTTTTAAAATCAAGGCCATACCTACCTGTTTTTTGAAAAGGGCTTATTGATCCTCCTGTAGCTGGAGCTATAAAAGTGCAGGGGGGTTGTGGTATTGTTCCACATGTCCCGTAAGTTTTCTTGCCCTGTTTGCAAATTACGATATTTATTTGTGTTTAGACAAGCACTTCCCCCCCGCTCCCAGATCCTGCACTCCTGAGTCATCCCCCATGTCTCGTTCACGCCAGACTCTCCTGACTTCAACTAGGAGTCCGGGGTACCCAAGCAATGCAAGATCAGCCCAATAATGCTGTATCTGGGACATCACAGCCATTGCCCTGGCAACAGACTATGAACTCACAGACCCAGGACTGTGGCTTCGCTGTAGCATTGAGCATTAGGGGAAGGAGGTCTGTGAGGGAGAAAAAACCCTTTATGAGAGCACAGAAACCTTCAATGGTATCAGAGGGAGGCAGGAAAATAAACAGCCAGCTATATTTCTATGTAAACATTTTCTTCTTTCAGGTTTACTCCAGTGTCACATTCTTTCCTTAAGCGCCTGATCCTACCTTCATCCCCCACTCAGAGCTCCCACAGAAGCCTGAAGGGTCTAACTTGAACCTACAAAAGATAAAGACTATTGCAGACTTGTCCATTAGGCCCTGATCCAGCAAGTTACTTGAGTAAGGGTGTAAATCCTATAGGGTCCCTTAGCTTTTATAGAGTAGTCCTGAGTGCCATTTGAAGTCTTTTCCTATGTTTCTAGCAGGGCTGTTGATTAATCACAGTTGACTGATGCAGTTAACTCAAAAAAAAATAATCACGATTAATTGCAGTTTTAATCGCTCTGTTAAACAATAGAATCCCAGTAGAAATTTATTAAATATTTTTCTTTTTCTACTGTTTCAAATATAATTGACTTCAATTACAACACAGAATACCAAGTGTATAGTGCTCAAGTTATATTATTTTTGATTACAAATGAAATAGCATTTTTCAATTCACCTCATACAAGTACTGAAGTGCGATTTCTTTATTGTGAAAGTGAAATTTACAAATGTAGATTTTTTTTGTTATATAACTGCACTCGAAAACAAAACAGTGTAAAACTTTAGAGCCTACAAGTCCACTCAGTCCTATTTCCTGTTCAGCCAACCACTAAGACAAACAAGTTTGTTTCCATTTACGGGAGATAATGCTGCCTGCTTCTTATTTACAATATCACCTGAAAGTGAGAACAAGCATTCGCATGGCACTTTGTATCCAGCATTGCAAGGTATTTTCATGCCAGATATGCTAAACATTCATATGCCCCTTCATGCTTCGGCCACCATTCCCGAGGACATGCTTCCATGCTGATGATGCTGGTTTAAAAAAAAAAAAAATGTGTTAATTTAAATTTGTGACTGAACTCCTTGGAGGAGAATTGTATGCCTCTTCTCTGTTTTATCCGCATTCTGCCATATATTTTATGTTATAGCAGCCACAGATGATGACCCAGCACATGTTGTTCATTTTGAGAACATTTTGCTGCAGATTTGACAAAACACAAAGAAGGTACCAATGTGAGATTTCTAAGGAGAGATACAGCACTCGACCCAAGGTTTAAGAATCTGAAGTGCCTTCCAAAATCTAAGAGGGACGAGGTGTGGAGCATGCTTTCTGAAGTCTTTAAAGAGCAACACTCCGATGCAGAAACTACAGAACCTGAACCACCCAAAAAGAAAATCAGCCTTCTCTTGGTGGCATCTGACTTGGTTGATGAAAATGAACATGAGTGGGTCCACACTGTTTTGAATAGTTATCGAGCAGAACCCCTTATCAGCATGGAACCATGTCCTCTGAAATGGTGGTTGAAGCATAAAGGGACGTATGACTCTTTAGCGCATCTGGCATATAAATATCTTGTGACACCAGCTACGACAGTGCCATGAGAACGCCTGTTCTCACTTTCAGGTGACATTGTAAACATGAAGCAGGCAGCATTATCTCCTGAAAATGTAAACAAACTTGTTTGTCTGAGCGATTGGCTGAACAAGAAGTAGAACTGAGTGGACTTGTAGGCTCTAAAGTTTTACCTTTTTTAATGCAGGTTTCTTTGTACATAATTCTACATTTGAAAGTTTAACTTTAGAATCATAGAATATCAGAGTTGGAAGGAACCTCAGGAGATCATCCACCGAGCTATCCCTCCCCCTTTCATGATAGAGATTGCACTACAGTATTTGTAATGGGAGAAGTGAAAAATACTATTTATTTGTTTACAATGCAAATATTTGTAATAAAAAATAAATATAAAGTAAGCACTGTACGTTTTGTATTCTGTGTTGTAATTGAAATTGATATATTTGAAAATGTAGAAAACATCCACGATATTTAAATAAATCGTATTCTGTTATTGTTTAACAGTGTGATTAATCACAATTAATTTTTTTAATTGCTTGACAGCCCTAGTTTCTAGATATGCCTCCAATCCTCATGGTCTGGTCCTCTCTGTATGCTAGCTTTGTGTACCTCCACGTAGCATTCACGTGGGCAGGCGTTCACTCTGTGTTGTTAATGTTTAACTGAGTTGGAGAGATGAACGCTGGGTTATCTGTCATTTCAGTTCCTTGAAACTTTCACTCTGTGCAGAGGGATTCCAAATAGGGTTGCCCTGTGGTATAACTACTGCTTTTTCATATAGAGATTTGGTAATCTGACTGTCTCTAGGTCATTTTACAGATTTCTGAGGTGGGGGTGGGTGTACTGAAGTAGTGAATAGGTATTTTTATTTAGAGAAATGAAGCTCTCTCTTTTTATCTGTACATTTCAAAGTGCTTTACAAAGGAAGTCAAGTATCACTAATCCCCATTTTACAGATGGGGAAACTGAGGCACGGGTTGGTGACGTGACTTGCCCAAGGTCACCCAGCAGGCCAGTGGCAGAGCTGAGAATAGAACCTGATCTCTTGAGTCCCCGTCTAGGGCCACTAGGCCATCCCCCGTAATTAATAGTTACTAATTAATACTACTATTAATAAACTAGAGAACAATAACTGAAGTAGCATCCATGTAAGTTAGAGCGAATGACCTTCTAATGGGACTAGTACCTCAGCAGCTGAAGGCAGAATTGAGCCTTATGTATGTAATTGTTGTTTTGAAATATTCAACAGTAAATTGAGCAGAAAGAGGCATCTTTAGCGAGTAGACGTAGCTGTGCAATGATATGCTGCAATGTGTGGATTATTTCACAACCCTGTATTGAATCAGATAGCGTAATGAATGTGACCTAATAATATACATAGCAAAGTTGTTGCCAGCTAAGCCCCTGGTGCTGGAGGATTTAGACTTGACGAGTGGAGCTACAATCACCTAAACCTGCAGAAACAAGGTGCTGAATGGGTCCTTTGGGCTACAGTGCATTATTAAAGAGTTTTTACTTCCTGTACCTGGGTCCAAGTTTATGTGCCCTGGTGTTCACTTCCTGGTTTGTTTGCGCAGAAGTGTCTGATACATTTGTATTGATGTTGTCTCCCTGCTGAGATCAGTACAGTAAAGATTTTACTATTTTTCCCCCTGAACGTTTTCAAATCAAGTGTCTGTATTTGTGAGCATGATTTTGTGCCCACAGTAAATTGCTCCCGCAGATTTGTGCCACCTATTGTATTCCTGGCTCTTTCCTGGCAATTCAGTGATGGGGGGAGGGCAGGGGGTTTAATTTATGGGGGGCAAAACTGCACCTTCGAAAATGGGGGCATCTCCAGCTCCGACAGTGCCAATGGGAGGGATGAATATCTAATCCTACAACCTTAGAAAAAGCATCTTTTACTGTCTAGAAGGAGGCACCTTTGTTCTTTTTACCCTGCCCTATGTTTGCTGTGTAAGGGTTTTCTTAATGTGAGGGTGAGGAAAGAGAAATGGGGGGGGGGGTTGTGACTAGTTTTGTAAGCTGTACGGTGCAGTCAGTGGGTGTGCAAGGAAGAGTCGGGCTTCTGTGTTCAGGAAATGCGTCCTTTAAGGACAAAGGGCCAAGTTTTATGCTGCGCCTCTTGGGAGGCAGAGCACAAAAGGCTCAACCCAGAAAAGGTGGGGAGCCAATTTTATTTATTATTTTATTTTGTTTTTCCTGTAGTGGAAAAATGGTATGTGCGGTTGGTTGCTTGTCAGATTGGTGTTCATAAAATTGGGGCTCTACCATATTAAGATCCTCATCAAGCAAATGCTTAAGTGTTTGCATAACTTTATGCACTAATTCCCTTGAAGTCAATGACACTATTCATGGGCATAAGTGTTTGGATTGTTGCCTTGCTCTTCCACACAGTTAGGTGATCGGAATATCTTATGTGCTACACTACCGTTATTTACTTAAGATAAAAATCCACTTTAAGCGGAAAGAAGCTTTCTGACTGAAGAAACGACTTTTAACCTTCAACACCTCCTTGGAGATGAGGCCTTAACTGTTCTCCGGATTGGTCATATTCCTGGGTTATAGTGAATATGCATTCAAGAGCCTGTAGTACCTTAGAAAGAAAAGGAGGACTAGTGGCACCTTAGAGACTAACCCATTTACTTGAGCATAAGCTTTCGTGAGCTACAGCTCACTTCATCGGATGCATTCAGTGGGAAAATACAGTGAGGAGATTTATACACACACAGAACATGAAAAAATGGGTGTTATCATACACACTGTAAGGAGAGTGATCACTTAAGATGAGCGATTACCAGCAGGAGAGCGGGGGGGGAGAAAACCTTTTGTAGTGATAATCAAGGTGGGCCATTTCCAGCAGTTAAGAGGAACATCCGAGGAGCGGTGAGGCGGGGGGGAAATAAACATGGGGAAAATATTCTTGAATAGAGACTGGGAGTGGATGTGTCATTACACAAGGTAAAACTAAGTTAATTGTGTCCAGTTTGCAAATTAATTCCAATTCAGCAATCTCTCGTTGGAGTCTGTTTTTGAAATCTTTTTGTGGAAGAATTGTCACTTTTAGGTCTCTAATCGAGTGACCAGAGAGATTGAAGTGTTCTCCAACTGGTTTATGAATGTTATAATTCTTGACATCTGATTTGTGTCCATTTATTCTTTTATGTAGAGACTGTCCAGTTTGACCAATGTACATGGCAGAGGGACATTGCTGGCACATGATGGCATATATCACATTGGTAGATGCTCAGGGGAATGAGCCTCTGATAGTGTGGCTGATGTGATTAGGCCCTATGATGGTGTCCCCTG
This sequence comes from Eretmochelys imbricata, assembly GCF_965152235.1. Taxonomy (NCBI): domain Eukaryota; kingdom Metazoa; phylum Chordata; order Testudines; family Cheloniidae; genus Eretmochelys; species Eretmochelys imbricata. Next base: position 257,435,659 of record NC_135573.1, read on the forward strand.
AATAGATATGTGGACACAGTTGGCAACGGGCTTTGTTGCAAGGATAGGTTCCTGGATTAGTGGTTCTGGTGTGTGGTTGCTGGTGAGTATTTGCTTCAGGTTGCGGGGCTGTCTGTAGGCAAGGACTGGCCTGTCTCCCAAGATCTGTGAGAGTGGTGGGTCGTCCTTCAGGATAGGTTGTAGATTCTTGATGATGCGTTGGAGAGGTTTTAGTTGGGGGCTGAAGGTGATGGCTAGTGGCGTTCTGTTATTATCTTTGTTGGCCCTGTCCTGTAGCAGGTGACTTCTGGGTACTCTTCTGGCTCTGTCAATCTGTTTCTTCACTTCAGCAGGTGGGTATTGTAGTTGTAAGAATGCTTGACAGAGATCTTGTAGGTGTTTGTCTCTGTCTGAGGGGTTGGAGCAAATGCAGTTGTATCGTAGAGCTTGGCTGTAGACGATGGACTGTGTGGTGTGGTCTGGGTGAAAGCTGGAGGCACGTAGGTAGGAATAGCGGTCAATAGGTTTCTGGTGTAGGGTGGTGTTTATGTCACCATCGCTTATTAGCACCGTAGTGTCCAGGAAGTGGATCTCTTGTGTAGACTGGTCCAGGCTGAGGTTGATGTTGGCATGGAAATTGTTGAAATCATGGTGGAATTCCTCAAGGGCTTCTTTTCCATGGGTCCAGATGTTGGTTAGTCTCTAAGGTGCCACTAGTACTCCTTTTCTTTTTGCGAATACAGACTAACATGGCTGCTACTCTGAAACCTGTAGTACCTTAGTTTTTTCCTGTACAGCAAGTCCCAAGTTGCTTAGACCATCAATGAACAAATTTTCAAAGAGGCTTCAGAAACCCTGTATCACAATAGGGTCTCTCATTACCTGATCGCATACCGGTGGTCCTTGTGACATTCCGAGCTACATTCTTCCCACAGTTACATCATTGTAACCTCATTGACCCCTCTTATGGGGTTGAATGAAGGTGAATAACAGCAGAATGTGGCTCGTGAGTCATAAGCAATGACACTAAAGAAGTGTGCTTTGATGGTAACCAGTTTCAGCACAGTATGCAGCAGTCTGCATGACTGGGTTTTTTAAGCTGAAATGTAATACTGCTCCTCCAGTGTGACTGGGTAAATGAGATTAATTGTGCACTGCTGGCTTACATTTAGATGGAAGGTTCTCTATTTATCGAATACTAGATGGACATTTATAACATTCTCTATTGCTGCAGACAAGAGAACTTGCTGCTAGAAAGAATAGGGGGAAGGCCGGAGAATTGCACCAACACCAGGAAGAGGCAGGTCTACTCCCTACTAAGAAGAATGGACAGGCCTGTCACCAGAGCTGATCCAGAGAACGGAAGGATGTGCTCTTTGCTGGGAGTTAAGATCTGGGATGTGGACCCGAGGCTGAAGAGGATTCTAGTGGGAGTGGGAAACAATCTACCTATTGTTCTTCACGTAGGAACAAATGATGCTGTCAGATTGTTGCTGGAATGCATCAAGGGAGACTATGCTAGACTGGGAAAGATGCTTAAAGAAATGGAGGCTCAGGTGATCTTCAGGGGAATTTTACTTGTCCCTAGAGGAGGAGAGCGAAGGCGAGACGAGATTATAATGATCAACAGATGGCTCAGGCAGTGGTGCTATAGAAGGGCTTTGGGATGTTTGACCATGGGAAGGCATTCACAGACAGAAGACTGTTCTCATGGGATGGACTCCAGTTTGGGATGGAGGTTGGCACAGCTGATTAAAAGAGTTCTAAACTAGGAATTTGGGGGAGACCGTTGGGAGATGCTCATGTAATCTCCATGCCTGATTCTAATATGGAGTGGGAGGAAAATCAAGTAAGGGAGGATACAGCAGTGGAGAAAGGAACAACAGAGGGTAGGAGAATGAACTTCAAGAGGAAATTCCCAATACCAATGGTGCTAATAGTCAGGTAGGCAACACTGGCAATTGAATGACCGTGCCTATTGGGCGAGGAATCTGTGTGAAGCCAAGCAGAAGCAGCAAAGATGTCTGTACACCAATGCAACAGCCTGGGTAACAAAATGGAGGAAGTAGAACTACTGGTGCAGGAAGTGAAACCAGACATTATAGGGGTAACAGAAACATGGTGGAGTCCTGACTGGAGTATGGGTATTGAAGGGTATAACCTGTGCTGTTCAGGAAAGATGGAGGTAAATGTGATAGAATAGCATTGTATATTGATGAGAGAGACTGCAAAGAAATCAGAAGTGATGGAATGGATAAAATGGAATCTGTTCGGGTCAAAATCACTTTGGGGAAGAAAGCTAACAGAGGCTCTACTGGGATAGTGCTTGGAGTGTGCTACAGACCCTGAGGGTCCAAGGAGACCTGCTATTGGAGTTCCTCAGGGATTGATCTTGGGACCAATTTTATTTAACATTTTCATTAATGACGTTGGCACAAAAAGTGGGAGTGTGCTAATAATATTTGCAGATGACACAAAGTTGGGAGTTGCCAGTATGGAAGAGAATCAGAATGTCATACAATAAGATCTGGACAATCTTGAAAACTGGAGTAATAGAAATGGAGTGAAATTTAATAGTGCAAAGTGAAAGGTCATGCACTTAGGGACTGACTAACAAGAATGTTTGCTATAAGATGGGGAAGTATTAGTTGGAAGTGACCATGGAGGAGAAAGACCTGGGGTCTGGTTGATCACATTATGACTATGAGCCGCCAAAGTGATGTGTCTGAAAAAGGCTAATGTAATCCTAGTATGCATCAGGTGAGGTATTTCCAGCAGAGAGAGGGAAATATTAGTACCTCTACACAAGGCACTGGTGAGACCTCATCTGGAATACTGTGTGCAATTCTGGTGTTTCATGTTTTAGAAAGATGAATTCAAACTGGAACAGGTGCAGAGAAGGGATGCTTGGATGATCTGAGGACTGGAGAACCTACCTTACAAGAGGAGACTTAAGGAACTTAGCTGGTTTAGCTTAACCAAACAAGGGCTGAGGGGAGACATGGCTGCGCTCTCCTATTTATCCCTCTGTTATATTTAGAGAGAGGGAGAGGAGTTATTTAAGTCAAGCGCCTAGGTTGACACAAGATCAAATGACCATCAACAAGTTTAGGCTTGAAATTAACCATTGTAACCATGAGATGAGTGACATTCTGGAACAGCCTTCCAAGAGGAGCAGTGGGGGCAAAACACCTAGGTGGCTTCAAGACTGAGCTTGTTAAATTTATGGAGGGGATGGTATGATGAGGTTGCCTACGATGGCATTTGGCCCAGCAGCGATTGCTAGTAGCAAGTATCCCCAACAGCCGGTGATGGGACACTAGATGGGGAGGGATACTACAGAGAATTCTTTCCCAGGTGTCTGGCTGGTGGGTCTTGCCAACATGCTCAGAGTCTTACTGATCACCATATTTGGGGTCGAGAAGGAATTTCCCCCAGGTTAGATTGGCAGAGACCCTGGAGGGATTTTGCCTTCCTTTGTAGCATGAGGCCTGGCTCACTTGCAGGTTTAAACTAGTGTAAATGGTGGATTCTCTATAACCTGAGTTCTTTAAATCATGATTTGAGGACTTCAGTAGTTCAGCCAGAGGTTAGGAGTCTATTACAGGAGTGCGTGGGAGAGGTTCTATGGCCTGTGATGTACAGGAGGTCCGACTAGATGGTCACAGTGGTCCCTTTAGACATTAAAGTCTGTGAGGTACCATTAACACTTATATAGTGCTTGATATTTTTCAGAGGGGACAGATCCCAGAGGAATGCTTGTATAACCTACTGCTGAGTGTGTATTGCAGGACCCCCAATCCCCATGCCTGATCCACAACGGATAGGAGTCTGTCACAGCCCTAGCTGGAGAGTCTGGGCTCTTTGGCTCGAGCTGCAGCAGTTTCCAGCTCTGATAATCTCCAGTTCATCCCCCCCTCCACCCCCCCAGTGTGTTGGCCAAGATAGCAGCCATTGTATTTGTTACCCGTGCACTCCCCTCTGCTGTCTACTCTTAGCCTTACTAGGGATTTTGCTGATATAAAAAGTCGCACCCCTAAGTGACATTGCTATACTGGCAAAGGTTTCTAGTATAGACCTGGTCTATGTCTCGGTTCCCCATCTGTAAAATGGGGATAATTCATTTCTCCCACCCTTTGTCTGTTTAGATGGTAGGCCCTTGAGGGTAGGGAGCATCTTTCTCACCATGTGTTCGTGTAATGCTGAGGACTGTGGGTCCCTGACCCCAGCTGGGACTTCTAGGCGGAACCATCAGGCAAATGATAAATAGTGAACGAGCTGCAAAACGAATTGAACCCCTTGATCAGAAATACCACATCTTACAAAGTAGGTCTGTCAAGGTTCCTTCCCCACTCTGAACTCTAGGGTACAGATGTGGGGACCTGCATGAAAACCCCCCAAGCTTACTTTTACCAGCTTAGGTTAAAACTTCCCCAAGGTACAAACTATTTTACCCTTTGCCCTTGGACTTCCACTGCCACCACCAAACGTTTATCTGGGTTTATTGGGAAAACGTTGTTTGGAAACGTCTTCCCCCCCAAAATCCTCCCAACCCTTGCACCCCACTTCCTGGGGAAGGTTTGGTAAAAATCCTCACCAATTTGCATAGGTGACCACAAACCCAAACCCTTGGATCTTAGAACAATGAAAAAAGCATTCAGTTCTTGAAAAGAAACATTTTAATAGAAGATACAGTAAAAAGAATCACCTCTGTAAAATCAGGATGTTAAATACCTTACAGGGTAATTAGATTCAAAACATAGAGAATCCCTCTAGGCAAAACCTTAAGTTACAAAAAGGACACACAGACAGGAATATTCATTCTATTCAGCACAACTTAATTTCTCAGCCATTTAAAGAAATCATAATCTAATGCATATCTAGCTAGATTACTTACTAAATTCTAAGACTCCATTCCTGTTCTGTCCCTGGCAAAAGTATCTCACAGACAGACACAGACCCTTTGTTTTTCTCCCTCCTCCCAGCTTTTGAAAGTATCTTGTCTCCTCATTGGTCATTTTGGTCAGGTGCCAGTGAGGTTATCCTAGCTTCTTAACCCTTTACAAGTGAAAGGATTTTTCCTCTGGCCAGGAGGGATTTTAAAAGTGTTTACCCTTCCCTTTATATTTATGACAAGGTCTGACAGGAGCAAGGAGGGAAAGATGAAGGCTGAATTCACTGTAGGAGCAGAGCTAAGGTCGTTCGGGTCTTGTAGCTGTGCATCGGCCTGTTTCCATATATTAATTCTTTTACCTATAACCTTAACTACTCAGCCTGGGTTTCAAATGGCAGGTTTTGATAACTGAAGTGTGTTTGGTCAGGTTTCTTTTTTGTTTTTAATACTCCTCTGTTACTGATCTGCACCATCAGCCTACATGTAACTCTCTTCTTTGTCGGGGAGCGTACACAGGAGTTACGTCCCCGCCTAAGTGCCCTGGGGTGGAGTGTAGCCAATGAGAGGGCTTGTGGAATTTACACGGGCTGGGCTAACAGCGCTAGTCTTGCAGAAAGCACTGTGGGATATTTGATGACTGCAAATGGTCAGGAGTGTGGTTTTGCATTTTATCCATTAGAGAGCCCGTTAGCAGCATGCTGAGGTGTTGGTTGTCAGGCTGGAGGGAGGTTACTAGTGGAGTTCCTCAGGGGTTGCCATAGTTGGGGTTGAGAAAAAAATTTCCCCTAGGTTAAACTGGCAGACCCTGGGGGGGTTTTTTGCCTTCCTCTGCAGCGTGGGACACGGGTCACTGGCAGGTTTAAACTAGTGTAAATGGTGGATTCTCTGTAACTTGAAGTTTTTGAATCATGATCTGAGGATTTCAGTAACTCAGCCAAAGGTTATGGGCCTGTTACAGACAGGGGTGGGTGAGGTTCTGTGGCCTGCAATGTGCAGGGGGGTCAGACTAGATGAACATGATGGTCCCTTCTAGCGTTAAAGTATGAGTCTGTGGTTCAGTAATGACTAAGCAGCTGATATTCTTCTCTTCTGCAGCACCCTGGGTTTTTCCTAGATCTTTGTCCCATCCTGTTTAGCTAGTGAGAGCTGATGAGATCATAGTCTGCATTGCATATAACTCTTCACAAGATCCTATTTTACTTTTGCTTCCTTTCTGTCCTCACTAAATGCAGCTGTTCAAGCCACATCAATGCTTGCATGTTGATGGAAGCAGATCCACGGATCTACCATTAGCTGTGCTTCGTAATGACCTATTAGTGAAGCCAACAATAACAGAACTGTCTAGACTCTAGCCCATCTGAACCCTACTAAGTTATTCCTTTGTCTTGTCTTCATTTTCTGTGTCTCTTCACAGCTGGATCATTTTGGGTGGTCTGTTGTGACCTTCAAACTCTCAATTTCTGCTGTCATTTTTCTCATGCAGAAGCTTACTTATCACATCAGGATTGAAATTTAAAATCTCCTAGTCCCTCTATCTGTTGCACTAGCTGTAGAACTAAAGTGGTATAGCAGGCCTTTGAAGTGTGAACCTGATGCAGGGAGATAGACATCAAATTGCAGCAATGGCTTTAAATGGATTTCACTTTGTACCTGGTCCTGCAGCGTGCTGAGTATCCTAAACTCCCAGTGGTAATCAACAGAGGCTGTGGGTGCCCAGCACCTCGCAGGGTTCATTTGAGATCTTGCTGATATGGATAGGGAGGTTTGCTTTCTTTAAGAATACAAAACTGCCCCCTTACCCACCCACCCACCCACCCAACAATTGTTGTAGGAAAAAAGACAATAGATTTGGTAGAAAAAGGTATGTAGAAAGATGCCTGATAGTCAGAGATACTGTGCATCTGTAGCACATAGTGAGTCTGATGCAAAGTCCAATGAAGTTAGTGGGTGTCCTTTCCGTTTTCCTCATTGCCTTTAATAGGAGTTTGGATCAGGCCCAGTGAGTTCATTTAGTGTTGCAGGCTCTGAGCGCTTTTGAAAATCAGGCCCATTTCCTTTGAAATTATATCAGACCGTGGCAATTTCAAATGGGAAAACTCCCCCACCCGTCCCCGATGTGTTTTTAAAAGTCTCCAATGTGTGTTAGCGATTCAGTAATAAAAAGGAACAGGGCACGGGGACAGTCAACTAAATTCAGCAGAAATGCTTAAAAGGAGTTGATGATGAATGTGATATGAAAGGGGCAGGGTGGTGGGGGAAGGAGGAACTGGAGACAAAGGCAACAGATAATACAAAACAAAACATACTTAGGCACAGATCCACAAGGGTATTTAGGCTTCTGAAGTCCATTGAAATAAGTGGAAGTTAGGAGCCTAAATACCTTTTTTTTTCTTTTCCTGTGTTGTTGTTGCTGTCATAACCACCTTCTCTGGTCCCTGATCCTGTGTGAGCAGGGAAGCCTATGTTACACATGTTCTGTGGATAAGTAGTGGACTCAGCTCCTCCGAGAATTCATCCTAGTACATTTCACCAATGCTGAATTAACTGGTGCAGAGAACAAAAGGAGTGGAGGTGTAAGGGGATTTAGGGGACTGATTCCTTTCACCAGCTGTGAAGGGAAAGCCAGCTTTGAGAGCATCTGGGTACCTCCTAGTACTTCCTTTGCAGTGTGTAACTTGCAGTTGTTTTGCTCTGGATCTGTGATGGAACAGGGAGGTATGTTTGCCATGAAGTCTTTGCTGCTTGTTCGTAAGCCTGCAGCGTACGAGCAAAGAACTTGATCTTGCAAGTCCCCCGCGTGCATGGGCTTTCCGTTGCTTCCATTGGGTTTTCTGCCCATGGAAGGCTCACCAGCGTACACCCCAACATTTTTGTTTTTAATGCAGCCAAGTAAAGAACAGCAAAGGATGACTCATCTTTAGCAGAAGACTCTTGGGAGTAGCATTTGGTTTTGATTATCCAATAGGTTCCACTCCTTGTTTGACTCTTGATCGAACTAGCTGAGCTGGCTGCTCATTTCCATGAAACAAAGTTCCCCGCCCTTCAGTCTGCTCAGAGATCCCAGGAGCTGCAATTAGGACAGGCCTGAGGGTTAGTCTGGGCAATGTCAACCCTACGCAAGAACTTTGTAAACAGGTCTGTGAAAGGACAGTTTTGCAACCGGTGATGTAAATGCTGCATCTGTGCTGGTTGCAGCTGAAATCCTGATGCTTGGAGTGTTTGCTGTTAAGCTGGGTGATCGAGAGTTGACGTCTATTTATGTTTTAACCTCTGAAGCTACTCTTGATGCTGAGAAATACACAGGCTTTTCGAGGAAGTAATTTACGTCTATTTTCATCTGCAGAGTTTAGAAAGGGGTTCCTGAAATGCAAATGTTTCAGGTTTGAGTGGAGGAAGAGGGCTTTTCACACTCATAACAAAAAGAAAGTCATCTTTATATGGCTTCGCTGGCTCATCTTGTAGCAATAGTGAGATTTGTATCATGCTTTTGTATCGTGCTTAATGCAGCTAATAATACTTTGCAATTGTTTATGGCTTTTCATTTAAGAATCTCAAAGTGCTTTCCAAGATGGGTATTATTTACCTCTTAATAGATGGAGACATCCAGTTATAGAGAGTTTAAGGCCTAAATGTTTCAAGTGTATACTAATTTTGGTGTCTCCTTTTCCAGGAGCCCAACTTGAGACCACTAGGCCCGGACTTGTTAGATTGCTTAACGTCTGCTTTGCATGTTGATGTCAGTCAGAACTTTGGGGGCCGGGCACTTCTGAAAATCAGCTGATCCAAGTTGGACACCCAAAACTATCAGAGGCTTTTAGCATAAGTGACTTGACCAACATCACAAAGCAAGGCATTGGCAGAGTCAGCAGCAGAACCAGGATCTCCTGATTCCTGCTCTAACCACTGGACAACGCTGCTGGAGGAACTTTCCATTTGAGGAATGCTCTGTTGCTGTGAGCCATGTGGGGCTTGGTCTGGTAGACTAATGATTAGCTCTCTGTGTGGTTGTGCTGTAGAGTCTAGGGCTGCTAGAACTTCTGCTGTCCCTTTCCTGGGGTTGCAGAAGGATACGGTTCCATGCAGAGCCTGTCAGGAGATGGGGAGACTTGTGCAGAATTGCCTCTGGAGCTGTGTAGGGCTGGACTGTGAAACAGGTAGGCAGTCACCACTCACTCCTGTGGTCACGGTGGGTCAGGACAGCGCAGTGACACTTCAAGCAGGAACAGCAGCAGAAGTGACCTGCCCTCGTGCTGCTCTGGATTTTTTTTAGGTTTAATGTAAAAGGAAGTATTTGGAGTATGTGACCATATTGCTGCTCATTTTGGGAGTGGGGTCTGATCCAAGTGTAATCAAACCACTGACGTGATCCAATCTGGCTTGCAAATCAGCCATCAGTTTAGTGGAAAGGCAGCATAGTGAAGCCATTTTTTATGTATTAATGGGAAGGGGCTCAAGATATGAGTTTTCCATGACTCCATTACCCCGAGCAAAATCGCGACATGTGCCAAGGAAACCCTCACTTCCCCCAAGCTTTGCTGTTGTCGCTAGGATTTTAGCCAATAAAGTGGAGAACTTCAGGGCTTTCATCGCTCCTCTTCATTATGGGTAGCCGTCTTCCTTCTATGACCTCATCTCATCCTTCGTGCACCACAACTGTATCATCCTAAATGCCGTGTTGATGGCTCTAATTGGCTTGGTATTGTCCATTACCCTCCAGCCAGCAGAGTTCTGTTTTGTTGTTAGTTTGTTTAACTTGTGTCTGGATTTGCTGGCATTCCAAATTAAATTCCATGGCTTGTGTCCAGAAACCTATTTGGGGTCAGGGGAAACCAGTGCAAGTGTCCAGGTTGCCGGTGAACGCTACAGATGTTCAGTTGTTTCTCAGCCTCTTTGCATTTTGCATGGTTGGTCAGCTCCAGCTTCCTTCCAGTTAGTTGCCTTGCAAGCTTTTTTTGGTTTACCGTCCCTGAAGACCACTGGGGTCAGTGCTTACAGTGTGCACGGAGGGAGGGGGTTTCAAATTTAAAATTAGAACTCAAGGCAGGTAGTTGAGGGGTGCACTTTCAGCACTGCCTTACCAATGATGCTGACCCAGATTATACTATAACCCCCCATTTTTTTTTCAAACCACTTTAATGGTGGATTCTCTGTAACTTGAAGTCTTTAAACCATGATTTGAGGACTTCAGTAACTCTGCCAGAGGTTGGGGGTCTGTTACAGGAGTGGGTGAGAGAGGTACTGTAGCCGGCACTGTGCAGGAGGTCAGACTAGATGATCAGGATGGTCCTTTTTGACCTTAAAGTCTGTGAGTCTAAACCCTGACTGGGATTGTGGTAACTACTCATTTGGGAACAAAACTGAAGCCCTGATCCTGATCAGGCTAATGGGGGGTGCGGGAAGCGGCGGTCAACACATTCCTCAGCCCACGCCGCCATTGGCCTGGAACGGCAAACCGCGGCCAGTGGGAGCTGCTATCGGCCGAACCTGCAGACTCTGCAGGTAAACAAACCGTCCCAGCCCATCAGTGGATTTCCCTGATGGGCCGCGTGCCAAAGGTTGCCGATCCCTGTCCTAGGCTAACACCTTAAGCACTGGACTGGCCTTTCTCTGATTGGTTTTACACTGGTGTTATTCCATGAACTTCATTGGAGTTCTGGGTTTACCCTGGTGTAACTGAAAACAGAAACTAGCCTTTTGTGTAGTGCATTAACTCCAGGCTTACTCTGATTTAGGAAACTGCAATTGGTTTGCGGTGGGAGAGGGAAGAAAATAATCACTCTTGGCAGAAAAACAACCACAAAGTCTCTCTCAATTCCCTGCTAGTTCCATTTGTGCACAGTCACATACAGAAAGTGGTCTGCCCAAGGAGTAAAGGGTTAGATAAATTGCTGCTGTGGTTATAGACGGAGAGGTGGATCCATGCAGGTGCCTGCACACAGGTTTTTCTAAAGACTTGGTGCCTTTTGGGTGGCGATTTTTCAGATTTTAATTAGTGCTAAATGTGGCCCTCATCCTCAGCACTTAAGCAGGTGTGGGTCCTACGGGGGCAGATCCTCAGCTGCTGTAAAATTATTGTCGTTCCATTGAAGTCAAAGGTAGCATTAAGCACGTGCTTAAATGCTTTGCTGGATTGGCCCCTGAGTGTCTGGAGTAGGCACTTCCTTCTTAGAGGAACTACACCAGCCTGATCCAAAACCCATTGAGTTCGATGAGAGTCTTTCAGATGATTGTGGCCCAGACTCCTTGCAGACTGTTGAAGTGTACTTGCTCTGAGTAAACCCCACAGTCGATGGTGCACTTGGTCTGCTCCTCATCAGCTCACTACACTACTTCGCTCTTCACCTCTGTGTTGCAAGAAGCATTCTAGATTTTTGTTCCAAAATCCACTTGTTCCTCACAGGAGGAAGAGCAATAAGGAAATGGCTTGCACGTGGGAGCAGCACAGCGTTGCTTTTTGACTTGCTGGCTGCTGTATGAGTCATTTCAGAACTTCTTAAATGTTAGGCTGTTCCTGTTTGTTGGTGTATTTTGCGCTGTGGCAAGCTTCCCTAAAACAGCCTTGCCAACGTGCGTCAATCCTGATCTGCAGCAACGTCTTGCAGGCCTCTTCGGAGCAGACGCGGTTGATAGTGCTGACACTTGCGTGGTTCTGTGATATGAACAAATGTCCTTTGGAACTTAGGAAGAGACAGGTCTTCTCTTGGAACTGCAGATGCATTTACAGCGCTGTCTCCACTGGTGGAAGGTTCGTAGTGCATTTTGTGTTCTCCTAGGGTAACCCGCTGGGGAGGGTGTATTACATGGTTCAACTCTGTGCTCCATTCACAGAGAATATGTGTCGGTTACAGCCCTCAGCTAGAGAGCCGTGGCTCTTTAGTTCGTGTTTCTAGGTCTGGAGGACTCTGGTTCAGTCCCTGATGTGTCAGCCAAGAGGGCAGCCACCATCACACTAGCAGAAATTGGACTCCACCATTCCACATTTAAGCCCTGTTTGTCTGTGGTGGTGGTTATTATTATTGCCCACAGTGCACATGAGCAGGTTTGTAGTAGGGCTGGTTGAAATATGTTGAATGAAACTTCTTGTTTTTGTTGGTGGGGGAAAAGGTGATTTTTTGTGTGCTTGTTTTTAAGAAATCGGAGGGTTTTTGTGAAAAATACCTGGTATTTTTTCTTCAAAATTTTCTGTTTTATTTTTTTAATGAATCTGGAAAACTAGTCATCCTTTTTTTGTTGTAAAAAAATAAAAATCATGAAAAGTCCTTTTCATTCTAAAGGTTTAGAAAAGAACAATTTTTCAGGGACTTGAAATTTTATTTTGAAAATTTCAGTTTTCACTCATCCCCCCCCCCCCGTAATTTCTCCAACCACCCCACTTCCCTTTTTCAGTGGCAACACAGAAGAAGGGTGTGTAGGGGGTTAAAAATGAATTTTTAATATAATCTGAATAGGTATTTCTATCTATTTTCTATCTGAATAGGTAGTTCTTTTCTAAACCTACAGAATGAAAATCATGGAATTTTTCCTTCCCATTTTTGACTGCTCTGTTGAGGAGGCATGGCCGCCGCAGAGGTTAGGACATACTGCATGTTTAGAAGAATCCCTCCAGACCCTTCCTGTTGCAGGATTGCTCATCATAAAATCCAGCCCCACACAGTGTTCGGGAGAGGAGCCAGTGCTGGTTTTGAGCTTAGTCCCCAAATCCCACTGGATTCAATGAAAAGATTCCCAGGGTCTTAGTAGTGTTTGGACCAGCAACTACATGATTTCACGCTGTTTTCTGTGTGTGCCCATTTCTTGCCTCTTTCTTCTCAGCACTGCAGATAATGTCTCAGTATTTTCTCATAGCGTTAGGGTGCTGCGTGCTGGACCTTTACACCTTCACAGTTGAGTGGGTTTCTTAGTACAATTTCTTTCTTGCTTGCAGTGTTTGACTCTTGTTGGGGGAGTTTGGAGGTTTGTTGGAGGCACTTGCTTATTCTAAAGAGCTTTCCAAGAACCTACCTTCATCCAGTCTCTCTGGTTTTAATAGCTGGAATTTTGCCAGTGGAGGAACCTGTAGCCGGATTCAGAGGATATGATAATAGGTATAAGCACTTAAAAAAGGATAAGGGTGGTTTCAGACTAAACAGGGCTTGGAGCCACCAAAATCCCCTCTCCTCCATCTGCCCCAGACAAGCAGTTTATTTCCCCCGTCCTCAGTGGATTCCGTGGACTTTCGCTTCCAGGCTACCTGGATAGAACTCTGGTTGCCCAATGACTCTAGCTCCCCTCCAGCCACCAGTCGTGGACCCTAAAGAATCGTGCCTTAAAACATCTCTGAAAAGAAATTAGGACGCATGCATGTGTGTGTGATGGGGAGTAAGAGTCTGGTCCAAACCACTGATGCCAACAGAGACTCCCACTGAACTCAGTGAGCTTTGGATCAGGCTCGAAAGGCTAATATTTTGAGGCAGTTTGCCCTCTGCACAGAGTTAAGTGGGAACACCCTATGAAAAACAGGGAGAAGGGAATCCTCCTCCATGCTGGGGAGCTAAGGGGAGAAGTCTGTGCTGTACAATACTCAGCTTGAAAAAGAGCATCTGTGCTGTGAATGCTTTGCATTTCTATCCTCCGCTCCACCGTGTACACAACGGTGCTTCAGGGTAGAAGTTCCTCCTCATGCTACACTCATCCTCTTCTTTTGCAGATGAAGAGGAAGCGCTTAACTCTATTATGAAGGATCTGGCCGCATTGGGCAAATGCGGGGGACTGCTGGACAGCAACAGGAACAAAACCAGCATTCACTCCAACAAACAGGTGAGCTACCTCCGGAATCCCATCTGCATGGCTGGCTCAGTCAGAGTTCTGGAGTTCCACATAGAAATCTGGGCATTGCTTCAGTCACTGCATGGAGAAATGTGATATTCATTCAGGTGCCATAGGAAGGCATAGCTCTCTATGGACAGTTAAAGAGAAAACAGGCTCCCTGCTTCAGAATTTGTGCCGTCTAATGCAATAACTGGCAACTCTCACCAGAACAGGAAGGTAAGAGCTGTGGGCCTGATTCTCAGAGGTGCTGAGTACCTGCACATACAGTTAATGGCAGTAGTGGGTGCTCAGCACCTCTGAAAATCAAATCACTTTACCTAGGTGCCAACAATCAACGAATGCATTAGATGTTAAACCAGTGATCTAAGTACCTGGTACATCATAAAACTGTGTGCTGTTTAAAACAATAACTCTTCACTGAGAAGTTGAGCGCAGCTGAATTCAGTCTGCAGCTCTTAGGTGATAGGGTACTCTGTCTTGTTAAAATTGGGCAGGGTTATTGCAATTCTGTTTCAAAAAGAAGGTAAATATGAGGCCTAATTCTAAAGCTCCCATGGACTTCCAGGGCAGGCATATATTGATTAATTTTCCTTATTAATAATATTTGTATTACTGTAGAGCTTAGGAGCTCAAGTCATGGACCAGGACCCTATTGTGCTAGGCACTATACAAATAAAGAGCCAAGAGATGGTCCCTGCCCCACAAGATTCTCTTATTTGTGATATGAGAGTGTGGAGTGAGCCAGTGCTATACAGACACATGGTAGGAGTCATTGCCTGCCCCAAGGAGCTCTCAGAGTAAACAGGCAGGACCGACTAAGAGTAGGAGAAAGGAATGTTAGCCCCATTTTACAGAAGTGGAAACTAAGGCACAGAGATTAAGTAATCTTTTTCTCCCAAGGTCTCGCACACATACTGTGGCATAGCTAGAAATTGGGCCTAGATCACATGCGTCCTAGCCAAACGCATTAACCACAAGACCAATCTTCCATCCCTTTGTTAATATTGTGTTGAATAAAACGGTTGCTTACCAGGTTACGATGCTGTAATTCTGAAAAGATGAACCAGTCAAGTAAGTTGAGTTTAGGATACCAGCTAGCTGTGCCATGTGTCATAGACATGTTCTACCTCAGATATTTTTTAAGGGCTGAAATAAAAGCACGGGAGTGACAGATATTCAGCACCCTTTTAGAAGAAAAGGCCATTTTTATATGGGTGCCTGAAGATGGATGTAGGTATCTAAGTTTAGGCTCCTAATTCTAAGGTAGATCTAATGCTATTTGTTCTGTATGCAGAATATACAGTAGAGATTTCTCAAACTGCAGTATGGACAAGAGAGGAAATTTTTTTGCACTCAGTTTATACAATTGTCTAAATAACTAGAAGTCAAAAGAAATGGACAGCCATGGAAGAAATACTTCAGCAAATCCACATGGTTGTCCATTTCTTCTAGTGCTGTGACCAGGCAGTAGGTTGTAATTAATTTCATGCTGATTGAGTGGCTATCAAGTAAGGAGAGAAAAAATCATCATTTACAATTTTCATGCGTGTTTTCATGACGTTGGTACCTATACAAATGTTTGTGAATTCATTAGAGAAAAATCCTTTCCAGTAGTCCCTCTAGAGTTTGAAACAGACATACACATGTGCATCTGCGTATATCTATAAAGTGCAGCCTGGGTGTAACAGCTGTCCAAGTGAATCACTGAAGTTGTTCAGCTTGTATTGAAGAGTCCAAGATGTTTACAAAAGTGACCGGGAAACTCAGAGTTGGGTCCCTACAGCTGCAATAGAATCAGATGATCCAGCACAGGTCAGGGTGGCTTGGAGTTGAACATTTTACGCACGATGATGGGTGGAGAGCATAGCAAACCATGCTGGGACGTGAGCCTAGATTCAGAGGATTTTTCTTAAGTAACGTATTTCTTCTACAAAGGCAGAAAATTCTTAGCTGTCTTTGAGGCTGTGGACATACACAGTGTATACAAGTGTATAGTAAAAAGAAAAGGAATACTTGTGGCACCTTAGAGACTAACCAATTTATTTGAGCATGAGCTTTCGTGAGCTACAGCTCACTTCATCGGATGCATACCGTGGAAACTGCAGCAGACATTATATACACACAGAGATCATGAAACAATACCTCCTCCCACCCCACTGTCCTGCTGGTAATAGCTTATCTAAAGTGATCATCAAGTTGGGCCATTTCCAGCACAAATCCAGGTTTTCTCACCCTCCAACCCCCCACACACAAACTCACTCTCCTGCTGGTAATAGCCCATCCAAAGTGACAACTCTCTTCACAATGTGCATGATAATCAAGGTGGGCCATTTCCTGCACAAATCCAGGTTCTCTCACCCCCCTCCAAAAACCACACACACAAACTCACTCTCCTGTTGGTAATAGCTCATCCAAAGTGACCACTCTCCTTACAATGTGCATGATAATCAAGGTGGGCCATTTCCAGCACAAATCCAGGTTTTCTCACCCCCCCACCCCCATACACACACAAACTCACTCTCCTGCTGGTAATAGCTCATCCAAACTGACCACTCTCCCTACAATGTGCATGGTAATCAAGGTGGGCCATGTCCAGCACAAATCCAGGCTCTCTCACTCCCCCCCCGCTTTTTTTTTCCTCCCGGGACACACACACACACACACACACTCACTCTCCTGCTGGCAATAGCTCATCCAAACTGACCACTCTCCAAGTTTAAATCCAAGTTTAACCAGAACGTCTTGGGGGGGGGGGGGTAGGAAAAAACAAGGGGAAATAGGCTACCTTGCATAATGACTAAGCCACTCCCAGTCTCTATTTAAGCCTAAATTAATAGTATCCAATTTGCAAATGAATTCCAATTCAGCAGTTTCTCGCTGGAGTCTGGATTTGAAGTTTTTTTTGTTTTAAGATAGCGACCTTCATGTCTGTAATTGCGTGACCAGAGAGATTGAAGTGTTCTCCGACTGGTTTATGAATGTTATAATTCTTGACATCTGATTTGTGTCCATTTATTCTTTTACGTAGAGACTGTCCAGTTTGACCAATGTACATGGCAGAGGGGCATTGCTGGCACATGATGGCATATATCACATTGGTGGATGTGCAGGTGAACGAGCCTCCGATAGTGTGGCTGATGTGATTAGGCCCGGTGATGGTGTCCCCTGAATAGATATGTGGGCACAGTTGGCAACGGGCTTTGTTGCAAGGATAGGTTCCTGGGTTAGTGGTTCTGTTATGTGATGTGTGGTTGCTGGTGAGTATTTGCTTCAGGTTGCGGGGCTGTCTGTAGGCAAGGACTGGCCTGTCTCCCAAGATTTGTGAGAGTGTTGGGTCATCCTTTAGGATAGGTTGTAGATCCTTAATAATGCGTTGGACGGGTTTTAGTTGGGGGCTGAAGGTGATGGCTAGTGGCGTTCTGTTATTTTCTCTGTTAGGCCTGTCCTGTAGTAGGTGACTTCTGGGAACTCTTCTGGCTCTATCAATCTGTTTCTTCACTTCCACAGGTGGGTATTGTAGTTGTAAGAATGCTTGATAGAGATCTTGTAGGTGTTTGTCTCTGTCTGAGGGGTTGGAGCAAATGCTGTTGTATCGCAGAGCTTGGCTATAGATGATGGATCGTGTGGTGTGGTCAGGGTGAAAGCTGGAGGCATGTAGGTAGGAATAGCGGTCAGTAGGTTTCCGGTATAGGGTGTTGTTTATGTGACTGTCGTTTATTAGCACTGTAGTGTCCAGGAAGTGGATCTCTTGTGTGGACTGGACCAGGCTGAGGTTGACGGTGGGATGGAAATTGTTGAAATCATGGTGGAATTCCTCAAGGGCTTCTTTTCCATGGGTCCAGATGATGAGGATGTCATCAATATAGCGCAAGTAGAGTAGGGGCGTTAGGGGACGAGAGCTGAGGAAACATTGTTCTAAGTCAGCCATAAAAATGTTGGCATACTGTGGGGCCATGCGGGTACCCATAGCAGTGCCGCTGATCTGAAGGTATACATTGTCGGGTAATCCCGTGGGTCAGATCTAAAGCCCTGATGGGATGGATCTGGCCCGCGGGCCGTAGTTTGCACACCCCTGATACAGACCTTTCTTGCTTCTGGGTTTAACCCCCAACCTCTAGCAAATGGGGGATTTAGAAGAAACTTTCCCTGGGGACAGGTTTCCCTTTTAACTACTGCTAAATGGTTTCATCCTCTGAAGCAGCTAATATTGGCTACTGCCAGGCGTGATGCTGGACCACTGGTCTGATCCAGTCTGGTGACTCCTGTGTTCGTATAACATAGGGAAGGAGAGTGAGAGAAGGAAAAGAGGAAAGAGTAATAGAAAATAATGTGGAGAAAGATGCACGGTGATCTGTTATAGGGGAAAAAAATGGGGTAAAGCCAGAAGGGGAAGGAAGGTTAAAACAAAGCAAGGGGGAGAGAGAATGAGTTTTATGTTTTTAAAAAGTGATTATTTGTGGATTGCCATTGTTACAATTCAGTACAACAGATGATACACACTTATAATAACAATAACCTCTGCAGTAGAACCTCAGAGTTACAAACTGAGCAGTCAACCCCATACCCCATTTGGAACCGGAAGTACAGAGTCAGGCAGTAGCAGAGCTCTCCCCCCCCCCCCCCCCTCAAAAAAGCAAATACAGTACAGTACTGTGTTAAACTTAAACTACTGAAAAAATAAAGGGAAAGTGACTTAATACAGCTTTGAAACTAAATGCTAGTGTTCAGCTGCAAACTTTTGAAAGAACAACCATAATGTTTTGTTCAGAGTTACGAACAACCTCCATTCCCTAGGTGTTCGTAACTCTGAGGTTCTACTGTACTTCTTACGTAGTGCTTTTCAACGATAGTTCTCAAAGCATGTTACAAAGGAGGTTGGTCTGTTATCCCCATTTTACAGATGGGGAAAGTGAGGCACGTGGCAATGAAGTGACTTGCCCAAGTTCACCTCAGAATCCAGTGGCAAAGGTGGGAATAGAACCCACGCCTCCTTGTTCCCAGTCTGGTGCTCTAGCCACTAGCTGTCACTGGCCCATACACGTCAGATTGTGCCTTCCTTTAAACTGCAAAGCTTTGGGAGAGGTATGGATGCATGACAGTCTTGCACCCTGACCTAGTGGGTGTAGTCTATGGGGTTGGAGGTGTTGGGTACAATTTTCCAAGCCCAGATCTTAGTGCTTTGTGCTGCATAATTCTAAAATACCAGGATAGTACAGAGAGGCTAACCCACTATCTGCCTTTCTCCAAGCAGGACACTTCCAGTAGACATCGTCTTACCATGGGCTTCTGAGCTAACCACACATTGTGCCTTCCCATGTGGAGGGAAAGGGATGAGATGAACAGGGAGAGATGAAAAAAACTAAATTGTTGAAGAGCCTGGCAACTAAACATGCTGGGGATCCATGCAGATAATTTCTAATGCCAAGGATTAGTCATGTCCTATTGTGGTTTAGGGACATGGTCCAGATGTCTGGATTATAACATTTTGTTGCTAAAAACAGGGGTAAGGGTAGAACAAATCCAAGCAAAGTGTAAGTGAATGAAGTAGTTGAGGAGCCCCCTTGTCTGTGTTGGAAGACCGAGGTCAGTTTGTTTGGGGTTAGAGGTTTAGAAGTGAACCCATCACGTCTCGGATTTACAAAGTGTAACTAGAACTGTACCAGTCGAATGCAGCAGTGCCCAGTGAATTCCTGAACTAGTGAATGGAAAGAGAGGAGAACAATATGCCCTGCTCCCTATCCTACAGTACATGAAGGAGCCACCCACCAACTAATAGGGAAAGTACCACAAGGGAAAAGGCACGGAAATCAGACTAGAACTTTGGGCAGAGCAATAACAGAGCTTTTACAGAGAGTTTTTCGTCTGGACATTTCAAGTGCTTTCCAAACATGGGTCAGTGTCATTATCACCATTTGACAGAATGGGAAACTGAGGCAGAGTAACCTGTCCTAGGTCCCACAGCAGGGCAGTGGCACAGCTGGCAATAGAATGCTGGTCTCCCAGGCCAGCACAACAGTGTACAGTAAGGAGAAGAGAATTCCAGAGTTCTGGGGCTTTAACGGTGACGGTCCTGCCTCTTGTCTGTCTGAAATTTTAACACCAAAGAGTCAGCAGCGCCATACCCATTAATCTTGTATGCCACAATGGGGTGTGAAGCAAGAGGCACTCCCTACTGTGGCCTAAATTATTGAAGGTTTTAGGCCAAGATTGTCAAGAGACTCATGATTTTGGGTGCCCAACTTTTGATGCCTTTAAAGGGTCCAGATGTTCAGATGCTGGGACTCTCTATAAAGTGCAATCCAGATCACTGGTCACTTTTATGAATAGTGGCTTTAAAAAATAGCAGTACATATAGGATCAGACGAAACACCCTACTTCCGAACAATGCCAAACTTTGTGGTGGTGGTGGTGGCTGGCTTGAAATCTGAACCGAAGGGTGGTTCAGAATTTTGCACATGGCACTGTTAGAACGGGTTGGTCCAACACCTTTGAATATGCCTAAATTTGTGGGGGAGGGAGCAATTGGGAAATTTGCAAAATGGGGAGCCCCTGTTGGCTGAACCAAACCCTCACTTCTGAACATTCTTAAACTTCAGGGTGTTTGAAACTCAACCCAGATCTACCTTAAGTCCGTTTAAAGCTTATTACTGTAGTATCTGAGCACCTCACAATCTTTAATGGGTTTATCCCCCAATATCCTGGGAGACAGGGAAGTGCTATTATTCCTATTTTACAGATGGAGAATTGAGTTACAGACAGGGTAATGATGAGATTCACTTAGGCACCTTACTCCCATTGAAATCAAGGGGACTTAGGTGCCTAAATACCTTTGTGAATCTCACCCTCAGTGATTTGCTGCAGGTCTCATCGGAAGTCCAGTGCTAGAGCGTGGAACTGAATCTAGGTCTGACTCCTGGGCCAGTACACTAACACTGGACCATTCTTCCTTCGAGCTTTGATCTTGGACCCATCTCTGACTTAGAGTAAGACTAAATCGTGCTCACTGCGCTATTTGCTTCATGCTTCTTAGTACAGTTATCTGTATTTCTGTACCTGTCCATAGTAAATTGCACTCAGCTGCTGTAGAGGAACGCATTAGTCTATGGTCTAATGCAACGACCAGACCTTTCCACTCTTCATTAGACATTGCACCTCCCAGCTTCCGCTCCACTTTGGACATGCGCCCCAGCCCAATTTGTCTCCCAGCTCTGAGTGAGACCTCTCTAAATGGGAGCTCAGAGTGCTCAGTGTAGCCCGCCAGGATCTGCATGATCTATTCTTTCTAAGCTGTTTCCATTTCAGGCTTAACTGCGTGGTGTGGTGAGAATATGTGTTTTTATTACGAAAGCAGTCTGCTCTTTAGGGAACTCTGCATAAGATCATGATTCACCTCCTTTGGAAGCACTTTTTCCATTTCCCAACATTTCTCCTAATCTAAAACAGTGAGCGTGGCTGCTTTTCCCAATTTCACAGTGAAAAGCAGGGGGAAAGGGAAGCAAAGCAGAGTTTGGCTAACCTCACAGGGTGTGTGTGTGTTCTTTAGCTGGACAAGTTCTAGTTAGAAGCAGTTAGAAGCAGTTGATCCATTTACCCCTCACTGGTCTGAAGGAGCTGGAGTGGAGGAGACTTCACAGTCCTTGCTGATCATTTCCTTTCCGACCTGCTATGGGCTGCGGCTAGATTTGCTTTGGTTTCAGAGTAGCAGCTGTGTTAGTCTGTATTCGCAAAAAGAAAAGGAGTACTTGTGGCACCTTAGAGACTAACCAATTTATTTGAGCATAAGCTTTCGTGAGCTACAGCTCACTTCCTCGGATGCATTTGCTTCAACAGGAGGTTTCAGCCCTCTCTTTAATTAGCATTTTTAAGGAAGAGGCCAACAAAAAAATGAAAAGTTGGTGACGTGCTTGTGGTTGCCACGGTGGCTTGATTTTATTTTTCCTTTTAAGGCATTCCGAAGGTAGCAATTGAAATATCAGAAGGCATTTGTTATCTAGGCTCTGGGGAAACACCAATAGCAATCCCTGGGAGGAGAGGGGTCAGAAATCAAGAGAATTTGGTGGTATTTCCTGTCACTTTTATTTACATGTTTATTATTATTGTTAATAATAATAATTATTGTATATTAAAATAGAGCCTAGAGGCTCCATCCAAGTTCAGGGCCCCATTCTGTTAGGTGCTGTACAAACACTTAGAGCTTGTCTGTACCAGGGTAAAAGGTGTCTTTTAAAACTCTAATGTAGACGTGGCAGATTGGATTTTATGTCTAAGGTGACCAGTGACACACCAGATGAAGGAGGGTTGAGTGACTAGGGTGCTTAGGACATGGGACACCTAGTTTCCAGTCTTTGCTCTGCCACAGATTTTCCTGTGACTTCAGGCAACTTATGCCTACACTGCCATCAGGGATGTGGTTGCAGCTCCCGTTGACATACCTGAACTGGCTTTGATCTAGCTAACGTGGGTGCCAGTAGTTGTAACAGCAGCAGCAAAGGCTAGTCTCATGAATACAGCCCTGTCCGGTCTCATGAATACCGCCCTGCCCAGGACTCTTAAGCAGCTGCCACAGCTATGCTGTTTGTTACCTGAGCTAGCTTTGATCTATTTACACACCCCCTGACTGCAGCGTGGACTTGACCAATGTCTCTTTGTGCCTCAGTCCTCTGTCTGTAAAATGGGGATAATAGCACTGCCCTACCTCACAGGCTAAGTACACTGTGAAGTGCTCAGACGCTGCAATATAAATACTTTATATAGATGGGGCTATAGGAATATAACTGGAGTTGTACTTTTTTTTTATACCTATTTATAATATTGATCATTATTATAAACAGCTAAAGTAAGTGTTAGCTGTCCTCTCTACCTTCACTGACTGACTGAATTCTTAGGTGCCAGAAGCCAGATCTTGAGGAAGGGGGAAAGCCTTGTGATGCAGAGGACAGCTTGTCACTTACCGGATTAGCGGGGTGAACTGGTGTTGTCAGTTGCTTTTGTGTGTGTATGTGTCCTTTCCGTGTGCTTTCCCAGCTCTGTGCAAATAGCTGGTTCAGCAGACCTTGATAGTACTACCCAGTGTGGTTAAGTGCTGGAGGCTGGAATGTCATTGTCTCCATAACGCTGTTTAGGCCGCTCGGTGCTTTTGTTCTTGGAACTTCCCTGGTATTAGTAGATAATGCAGAAGACCTCAGTGTTACTCATAGAGAAAGACGACAGGCACGGCTCAGTGACACAGTCATCTGGCCAGGCTTATTGCCACCTAGACATAGTCGCTCCCTGGCTCCGTAGTTACAGGTACACTGGCACGAGTTCCTAGTAGCAAGGAATGGCTCAGTTGGCAGCAGGAATTTCTGCCATCCCTTAGGCCATGCAAAGAATTAAGGTAAAGAAGGCTGACGTTTATAGGCTAAGAAAAACAGCTAAAATACCCAACCAATACACCGCCTTATGATGTATTTTGTGACTTCTGTTCATTACTTCCCCGTGTTCCTAATATCTTGGACAAAACATCCTGATTCATTATATTGTCAAGCCATCTTATCTTGTACTCAAATGGGATGTAGCTGAACTTGCTGGAATATATTTACATAAATATCTAGTGCCTAGCACACTAGCAACAACTTTGCCAAGATCATGTACAGGACAGTGAACTTGTAAGCATTTGCTTTAGTACGTGGCCTGACTGGTTCACAGCCTCTGGTTCAGGCCTTGGATCTTACACCAAATACAGAGAGCTTGGTGTATGTGTGTGGTGGGGGTGTCTGAAAACGTTTGTGCTACAGGAATACATGGGACATATGAGAATGATTTTAATCTTAGCCCTGTAAAGATCAACTGCCTGCTACAGCGATAGGCAGCTTAGAGTGTGAGAGAAAAGATAGGACTGTGGACTGGGAGTCAAAAGACCTGCATTCTGTGCCACTGACCTGCTGTATGACCTAAGGCCAGTCATTTTGTCATCTCTGTGTCTCAATTTCCCGATCTTTAAAATTGAGATAATAATACTTAATAGTATTAATAACCAGAGTATTTTTGTAAATGATTGAGCGGTATTTTGGTCAAAATCAATTTTTTGATTGAAAAAAAATCAGAAATTTTGTCCTGCTCTAATTCCTGCCCACGTTGTAAAGTGATTTGAACTCTATGGGTGAAGCACTCAAGAGCTAAATAATATTAGTTAGCATGTCCCAGCATGGCCGCCTCTTGTTTCACTAAATGTATCACTTGCTTTTCTGCCACCTCTCTACCTTTTCTCCTGCACTGCCCAATACCTCCCATTGAAAGGAAGAAAGTAAATTAATATGGAATACCTGGCACATGTGTAGCCCAATTCATCAGGAAATCTCAAAGTGCTTTCCAAAGGAGGCTGTCGTTACCCTCTCTGGGCCTCAGTTGTAAAAGGGGGCTAAGTGATATGGCCAGGATTATGTAGCATCCCATGGCACAGGTGCTTGCTGTTGTGTAGCTTCATAAGAGAGTGGTAGGCTTCTTGCATGGCCCCTCAGCTACATGCAAGAGTCTCTTATGATCTGCCCCTTAATATTTGCAGAGTGCTTTGAGATCCTTGTATGAATGGTGCTGTAATTGCTCATGTCTTGGTCTTGTGGTTGGGGCCCTGAACTAGGATTTGTGAGATTTGGGTTCAGTGCTTGGCTGTGCCACAGCCTTTTCTGTGATGTTGGGTAAATCACCCAGGATCAGATTTCCAAGTTTGCAACTTGGGCTTGATTTTCAGAGGTGCTCAGCACCCAGCATTGTCTTGGGGAATCTGTGCCCAAATTTTCAAGAGCTGATCATGCAGTATGCTGAGCAGTTGTGAAAATCTGGCCGTTAGTCTCTTTGTACCTCCACTTCTACCTGCACAATGAGGATGATAATAACAGCACTTCCTTTGTCCCTTTTGTCTAATTAGACTAAAAGCTCTTTAAGGCAGGGACTGTCTTTTGCTGTGTGTCAATACAGCACCTCGCTTGGGGCTTTGATCTTCATTGGGACCTCTAAGCAGTACCAGAATTCGAAAGGTTAATAATAATAATGCACTGGCGAAGTAGAAAGCATTGTGAATTAAATATTATTAGCTACAGATTTAATAACTTTACATAAAGTGAGGAAAGGATTCAAAACAAGAATGTAACCACCTGATTAGCTTCCAGTTTGTTTTCTCCCTCCCAAATGAGGGTTTTAAAACCCCTATTTTATGTTTTAGTGGTTTTTTTATATATATATTTACATTCAAAGTGTTTTTCTCCAATGTACCCTGCTTGTTTATGTTTCTCTCCTCACAAGTGGAGCGCAATTATGTGGGGCAGCTGGTGTATTTTTGTTGGCCGCTGTCTGCGGAAGATCTGCCTTGTTGTTGTTAATGTAGAAGAAAAGGATGCAGCAGGGTTCTTTTTTTTTCTTTTCCCCCTCTGGAGTTTTTACAAGTGTGTTTGACATTTTCCAGCAACGAGCTGTTTTTAACTTATTTGTCTGAGAAACTGTTTTGCTCAGCATAAATCTGCAATGCATTTAAGCTTGTATTTGCTAAGATGGGGCAAACGTTGCATGTGGGCTTTCCATGGTATGCCCGCATCTTGAAGGCTGCGTACAGATGTGGTCTCATCTCAAAAAAGATATACTGGCATTAGAAAAGGTTCGGAAAAGGGCAACTAAAATGATTAGGGGTTTGGAACGGGTCACAATATGAGGAGAGATTAAAGAGACTAGGACTTTTCATCTTGGAAAAGAGGAGACTAAGGGGGGGATATGATAGAGGTATATATAATCATGAGTGGTGTGGAGAAAGTGAATAAGGAAAAGTTATTTACTTGTTCCCATAATATAAGAACTAGGGGCCAGCAAATGAAATTAATGGGTAGCAGGTTTCAAACAAATAAAAGGAAGTTCGTCTTCACTCAGCGCACAGTCAACCTGTGGAACTCCTTGCCTGAAGAGGTTGTGAAGGCTAGGACTATAACGGGGTTTAAAAGAGAACTGGATAAGTTCATGGAGGTTGAGTCCATTAATGGCTATTAGCCAGGATGGGTGAGGAATGGTGTCCCTAGGCTCTGTTTGTCAGAGAGTGGAGATGGATGGCAGGCAGTGGCGTATTAACACCTAGGCCTTAACAAAACTGCAGGGGCGGCAAATTTATAATAACAGCCAGAGGCTGCTTCCCCCGGTGCCAGTTTGCGTACTCTGCCCTTTCCCCGCCCCCTCTCTGCCTCTATTGGTCCCCTTCCCCAAATCCATGGCCCTGCCTCCTCTCCTGTGCACCCCGTGTTCCTCCCCCCCTTCCCCATCCTTCATGAAGCTGTTTCATCCACAAGCACTGGCAGGGAGCGGGGAGAAGCAGGACCTGGCAGCACGCTCAGGGGAGGAGGCGGAGCAGAGGTGAGCTGGGGTGGGCTAGGGCAGGGAGCTGCTGTGAGGGTGGGGTGCGGCAATTATTTCAGGGCCTTCGGCGGCAAAATCATTAATTCGCCACTGATGGCAGGAGAGAGATCACTAGATCATTACCTGTTAGGTTCACTCCCTCTGGAGCACCTGGCATCGGCCACTGTCAGTAGACAGGATACTGGGCTGGATGGACCTTTGGTCTGACCCAGTATGGCCATTCTTATGTTCACTCACAGACGTAATGATCAGGAGCTGTTCACAGTGCATAGCAACATAGGTAAGGAAATAAACCAAACTGGACTCAGTACTATTTTGGAACTGAGCTTGTAACATCCACCCAACTCTCGCTGATGGTGTTAGCTTTTATTAATTACGGTATAGCCTACAGAATCCAATCAAAACCGCAATCCCATTGCACTGGGCACTGTACATACACACACAGAAGTGACCTTGGCTTCCACCTAGAGGGCCCAGCTGAGATCAAGGACCCATTAGACTAGGAGTCAGAGACAGTCCCCACCCTAAAACAGTTCACAAACAAGGCATACAAAGGGTGGAGGAAAGGGAGTATTCTCCTCACTCCACAGCTGGGGAAGCAAGTAGTTCTTGAAAGTGGGTCTGCAGATTTCCTAGTCAACAGTTGCTGCCCTGCTCCTACCCTGTGGCCCATTACTAGCCAACTGAGTAGGAGAAACCATGAAACCTGAAGTTGCATCAAGCCATGCTTCCCTGGCCCTGGTGGGAGGAGCATGTGAACTCGAATTGGTCGAGGCTTCCTACTGAAACCTAAAGAGGGGCACAGGAAGTTGTCTGCACATATGGGCTCTACCTGGCTGCTATGTTGGGCCCTGCCTTCTTGCTTGGCTCCTGCGCTATGCCTACACTAGCAATTAAACAACAAAACTTTTGTCTTTCAGAGGTGTTTAAACCTGCCCCTGAAAGACAACAATTTTGCTGAGACAAGTGCCAGTGTGAACAGCATGTTGTCAGCAGGAGCACTTTCCTGCAGACAAAGCTAACCCTGCTCATTGGGGTGGAAGTTTTTTGTTGGCAGGAGAGCCAACAAACAGCGGCTGCGTTGCACGACTTTTAGCGGCATGGCTGTAGTGACACACTAAAAGTTGTGTAGTGTAGACCAAGCCCTGGATGCTGCTTTCATGACCTGTTCCTGATCCTTGCCTATGGTCTCTGAATCTGGTTCCAACCCTTGGCACGACTCTCTGACTTCAGCTCTAACCCCAACCCTCGACCTGACTCTCTGTCTCCAGCTCTGACCCTTGGCCTGACTTCCAACTCCGACTCCTGCTCTAATCACCAGACCCAGTCACCTCCATCTCGGCCCCAGCACACAGAGAGAGTAAGTGACTTGGCCAAGGCTGCACAGGGAGTCTATTGCAGAGCAGGCAACTCACCCTGGCCATAGCCCCATCACTTTTTACCAGTCATAAGGCCGAGCGACAGGAGGGAAGGGGCGGGGAGGAGCAAGCAGGGGTGGGGCTCAGCGGAAAAAGGGGCATGATGGTAGGAGTTTAGGGGGAAGGGGCAGTGCAAGGAGGTGGGGCCACGGTTTGGGTGCTGGTGGCCCCCGCACTTTTAGGGACCTTCCACTGCCCCAAATCTCTGCAGTTCTGGTACAGAGCGCTAAGCATACTGTCATCCTGCTCCCCTCCCCCTCTCTCACCCTGTTGTACTTGAACCACTTGGGTTCAAAGGGGGAACCAATTAACGAGGGGAGTTTTAGTCCTATCCTCCCCTCCCCCTATACACACTAAACTAGTTATTTTCTTTCCATTAGCAACAATCGTATTCCCCCACCTCCCTTCCAGCACAGGCTGTGAGCGGGCGGAGCACTGATGAAGAATCAGTCGCATACTCCCTGCATCTGAAAAGGATAACTCCTGAATGGGTGGGTGACAACACTTCCTGAGCGTGTTTCTTATCTCTAACCCTGCATTTCCAGAGCATGAAGGCACAGTTTCCATACTCTCACCCTTCAGAAGGAAGGCAGGGCTAAAATGGCTGTGTCTTGGATGGGGGACCAGGAGCTAGCTACTCATTAGGATCATTTTTAAAAGGCCAGATCCTGAGATTTTCTGAGTAATGCAACACACACTGAAGTCCAGGGATATTGCAGAGCTGAGGATTGGCCCCTAAAAGCCATGCCTGAAGAGCAAACATACAGCATAGGGAGAGGTGAGCCAGTTTAGAATAATAAAGACCACCAGCCACCAATTTTTGGTGCTTCAGGAAAAGAGGGTATTTTTCCAGTTTTGAACCTTAAGTGCTAAAATATCCCAAGAAGGCCTCTTCTCCTGGTAAGTGCACTGGCTCCAGCCAGTACTGGAAGGAAAAGCATCAGAAATGCATGAGGAAGTGTGTTCCCACAAGAATTCCAGGTCTGTGCTATTCAGCTGCTTACATCAGAGTGCAGCCCGTTTGGAAAGCTTTGGATCAGCATCCACATTAGAGACAGGTCTAAGTGGTGAAGTATTGAACCGGATTTCAAACATCCCAAAATTCAGAGGGAGGAAGGGAAACTGTTTCGGGTCCAAGGGTTCTGGTTCAGAAGCTTTCTAGAGGTAGCAGCCAGCTGCAAAATATGGATATGGATCTGGGCTTGGATTATGCAGTCCTCTGCTGCTTGGGGGGCATTTGGCCGAGGAGAAATGGGGTGGGTCAGGGCCATTCCCAGTCAAAACTTTTGGATGCTCATTTGACGTGAACCCAAATCGCTGAGTCACTTCTCACTGACACCAGGCCTGGCTGAGTCACTTCTCACAGACACCAGGATTCACTCCCTCAAAATCAGTGGATATTTACACTGTATAAATGAGAGGCAAATCAGGGCCAGAAATTTTTGAGATTCACCTCACTGGTGAAGCAGGAAACGCAGGAAGAACATAAGAACGGCCATACTGGGTCAGACCAAAGGTCCATCCAGCCCAGTATCCTGTCTACTAGCAGTAACCAATGCCAGGTGCCCCAGAGGGAGTGAACCTAACAGGTAATGATCAAGTGATCTCTCTCCTGCCATCCATCTCCACCCTCTGACAGACAGCCTAGGGACACCATTCCTTACCCATCCTGGCTAATAGCCATTAATGGACTCAACCTTATCTAGTTCTCTTTTAAATCCTATTATAGTCCTAGCCTTCACAACTTCCTCAGGCAAGGAGTTCCACAGGTTGACTGTGTGCTGAGTGAAGAAGAACTTCCTTTTATTTGTTTTAAACCTGCTACCCATTAATTTCATTTGCTGGCCCCTACTTCTTATATTATGGGAACAAGTAAATATCTTTTCCTTATTCACTTTCTCCACACCACTCATGATTTTATATACCTCTATCATATCCCTCCCTTAGTCTCCTCTGTTCCAAGCTGAAAAGTCCTAGCCTCTTTAATCTCTCCTCATATTGTGACCCGTTCCAAACCCCTAATCATTTTAGTTGCCCCTTTCCGAACCTTTTCTAATGCCAGTATATCTTTTCTGAGATGAGGGGACCACGTCTGTATGCAGTATTCAAGTTGTGGGCATACCATGGATTTATATAAGGGCAATAAGATATTCTCCATCTTATTCTCTGTCCCTTTTTTAATGATTCCTAACATCCCATTTGCTCTTTTGATTGTCGCTGCACACTGCGTGGACGTCTTCAGAGAACTATCCACAATGACTCCAACATCTTTCTCCTGATTAGTTGTAGCTAAATTAGCCCCCATCATATTGTATTTATAGTGGGGGTTATTTTTTTCCAATGTGCATTACTTTACATTTATCCACATTAAATTTGATTTGCCATTTTGTTGCCCAATCTCTTAGTTTTGTGAGATCTTTTTGAAGTTCTCCGCAGTCTTCTTTGGTCTTAACTATCTTGAGCACTTTAGTATCATCTGCAAACTTTGCCACCTTGCTGTTTACCCTTTTCTCCAGATCATTTATGAATAGGTTGAATAGGATTAGTCCTAGGACTGACCCTTTGGGAACACCAGTAGTTAGCCCTCTCCGTTTATTCCTACCCTTTGTTCCCTGTCTTTTAACCAGTTCTCAGTCCATGAAAGGATCTTCCCTCTTACCCCATGATAACTTAATTTACGTAAGAGCCTTTGCTGAGGGACCTTGTCACAGGCTTTCTGGAAATCTAAGTATATTATGTCCACTGGATCCCCCTTGTCCACATGTTTGTTGACCCCCTCAAAGAACTGTAACAGATTAGTAAGACATGACCTCCCTTTACAGAAACCACGTCGACTTTTGCCCAACAATTCATATTCTTCTATGTGTCTGACAATTTTATTCTTTAGTATTGTTTCAACTAAATTCCCTGGTACTGATGTTAGACTTACCGGTCTGTAATTGCCAGGATCACTTCTAGAGCCTTTCTTAAATATTGGCGATACATTAGCTATCTTCCAGTCACTGGGTACAATAGCTGATTTAAAGGACAGGTTACGAACCATAGTTAATAGTTCCGCAATTTCACATTTGAGTGCTTTCAGAACTTTTGGGTGAATGCCATCTGGTCCCGGTGACTTGTTACTGTTAAGTTTCTCAATTAATTCCAAAACCTCCTCACTTCAATCTCAATTCCTCAGATTTGTCACCTACAAAAGATGGCTCAGGTTTGGGAATCTCCCTAACACCCTCAGCTGTGAAGACTGAAGCAGAGAATTCATTTAGTTTCTCTGTGATGACTTAATCGTCTTTAAGTGCTCCTTTTGTATCTCGATCATCCAGGGGCCCCACTGGTTGTTGTAGCAGGCTTAAAAAACATTTTGTTATTAGCTTTTGAGTTTTTGGCTAGTTGTTCTTCAAACTCCTTTTTGGCTTTTCTTATTGCATTTTTACATTTAATTTGGCAGTGTTCATGCTCCTTTCTGTTTACCTCACTAGGATTTGACTTCCACTTTTTAAAAGATGCCTTTTTATCTCTCACTGCTTCTTTTACATAGTGGTTAAGTCACGGTGGCTCTTCTTTAGTTCTTTTACTGTGTTTTTTAATTTGGGATATACATTTAAGTTGAGCCTCTATTATGGTGTATTTGAAAAGAGTCCATGCAGCTTGCAGGGCTTTATTTCAGTTGATGAAGGGCTCTGAGAACTTCTGCTGAGAAAGACACTATGCGTAAAACTTTCCAAAGCACTTGAATGACTTAGGAGCTGAAGTCCCATTTACTTTCAGTCAGACTTAAGTCATTTTTGAAAATGAGATTTCATTGCCAAAGTCATTTAAGTGCTTTTGCAAGTTTCACCCTGCATAAATGTAACTTGTTGTTAAACTACCTTTATCAATGATGTAGCTTTAGAGGGTGAGTAGTTAACAGTCAGTGGAGGTGCCATTTATTTATGCAGAAGTTTATTTTTATCACAATATGGACCAAGTACAGTTTTCAAGTAGGTGAGCACAGAGCTCCCATTGATACACTTGGCTTCTATTGAGTTTACAATCAGAAGGCAATGTGGCCCTAAATGGACCTGATCTGAAGACCACTGAAGTTAGTGGGAGCCTTTCCAATGACTGCAGTGGGATTTGGATCAGATCCATTTCAATTAGACTCTCAGGATCTTGGGAGCTAACTGATTTTCTCTCTTTCAGCAGCGGAATGCCAGGATCAAGTTTGAATATGATGGAGAGAAAAGGTGCGTTCCTGACCCGTTCCCGCATTTCCCTTGGCGCAGGGGGGAAAGGGCCCTTGCTTTCCCTCACCTGCAAATGTAACTCCCATTGTAAGCAATGAGAGCTTGGCATGGGAGAGGCCTGTGAATTCAGCCATAAGTATTTCCTGGGACTAGTGCACAGGCAAATTGGTTCTAACTGTGATTCATTAAATGCCACTCACCAGTAGCTCTATTCTCAAACCGGTGAACTTAGCTGGACTTCAGGCCTCCCACATGAGTTTGTTCTTTGATTAGTAGCCTGTGACATTTACTTGAGATAACCAGGTTCTGGGCATGGGTCCCATAATAACAGAGCTGTGATTTCAAGGCAGCCTGCCCTCCCTGCTTGACATTGATGTGGAAGGCTCTCAGCTTGTTGGAGGGTCCAGTGACCGTGGCAGAGCAGGACACTTCGGAGAGTCAGGATCTCTCAGGCTGAGATGCATGATAACTAGTGCACTATGAGTAGGGCTCTGTGACTGTCACGGAGGTCGTGGAAGTCACAGATTCCATGACTTTCTGCAACTTCAGTGACTTCTGCAGTGGCCAGTGTGGCTGACCCCAGGGCCACCCAAGCAGATAACCCCGGGGACAGCCACACCAGCCATTGCTGGAGCGGCTCTGCAGCCAGCCGCTCGGGCGGCCCTGCAGCCAGCCACACCGGCCACTGCTCGGGCAGTGTGGCTGGCTCTGGGGACTGCCCGAGCAGCAGTCCCTGTGGCAGCCAGAGCAGCCGCTGCTCCAGTGGTCCCCAGCAGTGGCCTCCTGGGGCGACCCCCACAACAGCATTCCCCCCCCCCACAGGTACCCCCTCAGCAGCACGCCCTCTGCCCCCAGATTTAGTCAGGGGTGTTCAAAGAAACACCACTAGATCACAAAGAAAACTGGACAATGCCCCGTGGGTGGCACCTTTGCTAAATCTAGGTGATGTGCTGCTGGGCTAGATCCTGCCGGTTTTAGCACCCGTACACCATGGAGAGGGCAGAGGGTCTAGGCTGCTGCTGGAAGCCTCCGAAGGATCTTGGTGGGGTCAGCCAGAATTCTTTCTGGGCAGCACAGACAGCTTGCACCACATTAGCAAAGAGCAGGGTCTGTGCTCCCCAGCCACCTGTAGCTGCTCTGTGGGAGGGAAGGGAAGCTACTTGAGGGTTCACTGCCATGAACTACTCCATGCTTATTGATCACTGTTATTTATTAACATGGCACTTATGGCATAAGAATACAGGTCCTTGCTCCAAAACGTTGGCCAATACCATGGCACCCATATACACACATGACACCTGTGCTGTTCATTTTCTGTATGTACGTACAGGATTCTCCAGTTTCCAAGACCAGTCAAATTCAAAGAAGTGCTACAGAAAGTCATGGATGCTTTTGGACAGATGATGGATTTGCACTATGCAAACAATGAGGTACTAAGCTGTTTGTGTTTACAGCCTGGCAGTGTCCCAGTTTCAGACTTAAACAGTGGTTTATTCCTAATCCTCTAATTTGGGGACAGAACATACGGATGGGGAAGAGGACAATCCTTCCTGATGTTTTCTGTCCTACTTAGCGTGCAATAGGTCTTTGTTATGACCCTGACTGAACTGTGTCTAGACACCGAAACAGGGAGCAGTTGCTAACTTGGCTCTCTCAGAGCGACTTTAGTACAGGTATGGGATGGTGGGTGAAGCCCCAGAACAAATGGTCCACCCCCTCAGATGCGGGAGGGTCCACAAAACCCAGAACTTGACTGACTGACAGCTTTGGAGAATTAAGCCCTCTGCTTATCTACAGGACGGGTCCAGCACAATCGGCAGCAGTACAGCCTTCTCTGCCAACGCGCCTGGTCCGACAGGGGCAGCTGTAGGAGTGGTTGGTTCACTGAATCCCAGGGGCCACTGCTGCGGCTGCCAACAAACATTATTTGTATGTAATGTATTAACCAAGGCTGCCAGTTCATACCCGCTTTTTTCGAGGCTGCAATGTGGGGTTCTCACTAGGAACTGGGCTGAAGCCACTACACTAGTTTCATATGCTCCGCTGATGGGGGCCTCAGATGGGATTGATGTGAGGTCATTGCTGATCTGGGCTGACTTGAACCCACGCCCTGACAGCTAAAGTGATAGGGAAGCTTGTACTTTCACCCCTTGTGCTGCCCTCGTTCAGTGGCTAAGTGTACCCTAATGCCCTCCAGTGCCAGCACGGAATTCATTTTAATGTAGCATCCCAGCTCCAAGCCATGTTAGCTTAGCATTCGAACTGAACGCTCCCCCCGTATGTTTCTGTGGCAGACGCAGTGGCCCCATGCAAGCTTCAGCACGCTCATCCTCAGCCATCAGTGTGTGGAGTCATGGATTTCTAAGGACTGAAGGAACGGACCCCGTGCTTAATTTGTTACTAAAGCGGTGCCGGGGCTCAAACAATTTTTTTTTTTTTACTTTCATAACTGATGCGGCAAGCCCCAGAGGTGCCAGGGCTACGAACCGCCAAGCCTAGAGGTGCAGGGGCTCAGCCTTTGAAAGCATTGGCACAAATTAAGCCCTGCGTGTACCAGGATGAGGCTCTGTGTTTGTCACTGAGGTCGCGGACGTCACAGATTAGGTGACTTTCCATGACCGTCGTGACTTTGGCGGCGGCCAATGTGGCTGACCCCAGGGCTGCCCAAGCGGCTGGCTCCGGGTCCAGCTGCTCAGATGGCCCTGGGGACAGCCACACCGGCCACTTCTGGAGTGGCCCCGCAGCTGGAGCAGGCCCAGAGCCAGCTGCACTGGCCGCTGCTCA
Source organism: Eretmochelys imbricata (assembly GCF_965152235.1). Classification (NCBI taxonomy): domain Eukaryota; kingdom Metazoa; phylum Chordata; order Testudines; family Cheloniidae; genus Eretmochelys; species Eretmochelys imbricata. The sequence goes on from NC_135573.1 coordinate 257,470,137, forward strand.
GGTGGTCCCAGGCAGCTGGCCCCGGGGACCATCCGAGAAGTGACCTGTGCAGCTGGCTCTGGGGACTGCCTAAGCAGCGGTCCTGGGGGCGGTCGGAACTACTGGACCAAGCCCACTCCCCAGCAGCGGCCCTCAGGGTGCCCCCAGTAGTGTTTCTCTCCCCCCAAGATTTAGGAACGGGTATTTTTAGTAGAAGTCACAGACAGGTCACAGGGTGTGATTTTTTTTTTGTTTATTGCACGTGACCTGTCCATGACTTCTGCTAAAAATACCTGTGACTAAATCATAGGCTTAACCATGGTCATCTTGTCATCTACAATCCTGCGAACCAGGGCATTATTTACATACCACTGCATACCGTGATTTGTGGGGTCCTACCAAGAGCTCAGAAGGGGCAGGCTATGAGTTGCCTTCCTATCTGGTCCCTCTGTTGAAGGCAGAATCAGACCGTGGGGTTGATCATACAGCCTCAGACACTGGTGGTTTGTGCTTATGGCAAAGTCTGCCCTGCTTGTATAGTGGAGCTGGTCAAAGTTTTTGTTCAAAACTTAATTTTGATGAAAAATTGCCTTTTAGTTAATAAAAAATCTGTGGGAAATGACCAATTTCAATGAAAGTTTTCAGGATTCTGTTGGAAAAACTGAACCTGGAAAACTTTGGCCGTTTCCAGTTTTTTGACAAAACCCCAAAAACTTGTGAAGAAAAAGTTGACCTAAAAGCTTTTTGTTTTCATGGAAACTTTCTGCAAGACTATCAAAAACAACCAGCCCTACTAGACAGTCTGGTTCACATCCCATTGGCTTGAAATGGAAAGCAAAAGAAACCCACGGCCTGCTTGCTCATGTATAAAACAATCATTAGGGGCCTTAATTAAAGTACAAATGAAAAACACATTTCCTCCTTTTTTTGCAGAGTGGGGTTGGACCAACAAATAGAAACCCCCCATCGTTTAGAGTCATGTCTCTGAAGGGATTTCTGCCAGGATTCCATTTGCATAGGCACAGTTTTACATACATAAATGACTTGCATATGTGTTTTCTGTGGTCAGATAACAGAACAGACTTGTGCAGAACCCATTTGAACTTGCCATGCCACTTGGGTTTTGCATGTGCAAATCCTGCAAGCTATGCTGCTGCTATTGCTCATCATAAATGTCTAACACTACGGCAGAATTGGCCCTCTAGGCTGTAGCTTTGACTGTAGCCAGAAATGTTACACATTTTCTAATCTTGGGTATTCTCTGATAGTCCCTGCTGGAAAAAGCCTGCATGGAATTCTCTGGGAGTGAGTCACTTCATTCCAGGTTTCTTTCCAGTGAAAGATTCTTCCAACAAGAACAAATCGAAGTTTATGTAATATACTGTACCCTCTGCTAGGGAATGCCTGCCTGTGCATTTGCAGAGCACCTAGCACGATCCTGAGTAGGCCACAGGGTGCTGCTGTCTTAGAACCAATAAATAATTATAAGCATAAGAATGGGCTTAGATTTTTTTTCTTTCCGTAAATAGTCTCTGTATCTGAGAATCTGCACCTATTGATATACAGGGCATTAGGCATCCGAGAACATTATCATGGAAATAGTACAAACCAATGAAACAGAACTTACAGAAAGGCAACTTGCGTGTCCATGGCATACTGTATTTGGGCTAATAGTTTATTCTGGACCAAATTCTGTTCTCGATTACACCAGTGTAAATCTAGAGTAACTCCGCTCCATTGAGAGCAGCCTTTGGCCTTTTCTTCATACGCAGACAGAACCTTGCCTTTATTATACGTTGTTAGTATTTAATGTTTGTATTGTGGTAGCATCTAAAGGCCAAAAACAGGTTGGCCTTTATGGTGCTAAGCACTGTACAAACACATAGTAAATGACAGGACATAATAGACACATGAGACAAGCAGGCTGCTTTGGAGATATGTATCCCTTTGAAAGGCCTGTGGACACAGGAACAATGAAATCAATTGAATTGCGCTGGGAGTGCTACAGATGCATCAGAGGGGTTGGCCCAATGCATGCAGAGTGGTGTGGGGATCTAACCTCATGTCGGGGCTGATCCCAATGTAGTGCTATGGGGTGTGGTGTTACTAGAAATGCCATCGGTCAGATGAGATGCAGAAGCCACATCTGTGGCCATTGACTGGCACTTTTTGCCAGGGTAGGGACGTTATCCTGGTTGAACTCTGACATGGATGAGACCATTCTGTCTGAATTCCTCCTGTGGTTTCAGCTGGATGCAGTAGTCTGTCCTCATCTGAGCTGTGACATACCTGAGCATTGTTAAACAGCTGCTTCAGTCCTCACTAGAGGTGGCCGCATTTCACCTGGGTTCTGTTCCTGGCTCTGCCACTGTCCTGTTGTGTGACCTTGGGCAAATTGCTTCACCTCGCTGTGCCACTGTTTCCACTTTGATCCCCTTTTGTATGTCTCCTCAATTTAAATTGGGGCAAGGACTGTCTGTCCCCAGGTGTGTGTACTGCACTTTGCACAACAGGGTCCCAAGGTTCTACTGTAGTATAAATAATACGTGAATAGTCTCACCCTTTTTCATTTATTTTTTTAGATCTGTGTAAGCTGCAGTGGATTGGCCAGTAGCTCCCACAGTAAAAAATGAGGCATGCCATCCACAAGTGTAGAAGGGAGGACTTGCAAGCTCGCAAACGTCACTCAGCGACGTTTCCCTCTTTTTCCTACCTGTCATCGTAATTACTCAGTTTATAGACCGAAGAAGCAAAGCTGTAGCTCAGTTGTGGAGTGTGCAACCTGCCAATTAGTGCCTAGGCTGTGTGCGTGCGTGTGTGTGGCTATATTTAGTGTCTAGTAGAACCCTGTTCCCAGAATCTATGTATACAGCAGCCTGGATGCCAGATGGAGCAAAATCCACTTGCCAGACGTGGGTGATCGGTAAAGCCAAACTAAATACTGCATTCCCTCTGTTCCAGAGGAGGGCAATTTCAGCTTGATGCTTTTGGCGTCCCCAGGCTGGTCTGTGAATGGATTAATGATGTGGTAGTGGAAGGAGACACGGTGACCTACAGAACATTTTGTTCAAAGCAGCGGCCGAGGGAATGCAGTTTGGAAAATATGTGAGGAGCTGGGTGAAGCGGGGGTTGTGGAATTACCCAATGGTTTCAGGGCCAAATTCTGCTTCTGGAGGAAACCAGGGGGAGTGTAAGGACGGAAGGTTGCCCTGTGCATTTTGCAATGAGGTAGCCTCAAGTGTCATAAAGCAGAAGTTAAATGTGAGGCAGATTCTGCTCCTAGCTACACAGCTGCATTGAAGTCAGCAAACCTGCATGCACCCACAACTGAGAGCAGGATTTGGCTTTATTATAATCAGTGTTTTGGGATTACAAGAGACTATAGATATCTTTTCCACTGGACACACATGCAGAATTCCCATTGACTTCAGTGAGGTTAAGCAATGTATTGGATCGATCTAGCCATCCCAGCTAGAATCTGTAAGGAATGATGGTCCAGGGGTTAGGTCACAAGCCTGGAATGTGGAAGATCTGGGCTCGGTTCCTTGCTCTAAAGTCTATCACAAACTTCCTGTGTGACCTTGGGCAAGTCATTTAGGCCTAGATTTTGAATGGGAATTAGATGCCTAAATACCTCTAAAAATCTGGCTCTTAGCCTCTCTCTGATTCACTTCCCCATCTGTACTATGGTAACGAGGGCCATATAAGTACCTAAGATAGATAATTACGTAGCAAAGCTGTGGTTCTTGGCCTCTTGCCGCAACTCTAGCAGTTTCTCATACTGAGATCTTAGCTGTATTGGCCAGTGCCTACAGCTTCCCGTTCCCCAGTGTGTGCCCTAGCACCTTTATCTCGGACTGCACACACAGCAGGCATACAATCCGTAATGTATTTACCTGTGGGCCGGACCCCAAGGCAACAGGACATAAGGCTGGGGGAAGCAGATGTTTAGCTTTGGTCCAGGGGAACAGAAAGGGGCACTAACCAGGCACCTTTGAAATGCAGCTACTTTAGGGGTTGGAGTGTAGCAGCTGACCTGCACAGCATGACACGCCACATAGCAATGTGAGAGAGCAGAAATATTGGTTAAAGACACCAGGGTAAAATCAGGCTCCTACCAAAAAAAACAAACAAACATGGGACTTTTACCTGTGTCACACAGACAGGGCTTTGTCTTTCCCACAGCAAACTCAGTGGGTTTGCTTCAGCTGAAAGGCTAAATGGAGCCTACTGGGAGTTGAACCCGTGGCTCTGGTGGGGAGAGGTATTTTAGTAATTCAAATGTAGAAGCTAGGCCTTGTCTACATGTGGGATTTGCCCTGATCCCATTTGTGCCCAGCTGCAAGGCTAGCTGCGCCAGTGCAAACTCTTAGTGTGCACAGGCTAGGATGATATAAACTCAGTTTGTATCTGTGCAGTTTATACCTGCTTGAGACCAGAGTAAACTGTGTTGATGCAAATCGCAGCTTATATTGGCTGTGCCTGTATACATGTGGGGTTTGTACTGATGCAGCTACTTTGGCATCACTGATGAAAAATTGCCCAGTGTAGATAAGGCCTTAGGTCACTAAGACTGAGCAGCATCCACCCATAGCTTTGTCCCCATGAGCAGCCCAAGCTCTGTAGCTGGTTAGCGTGTGCACAGTTGACTTGAAGATGAGTATCAGAAGCATGTGGGGGTCCAACAACTCATAGAGAAGGGGAGTCAGGAAGATCACCCCCAACAGCCAGGGGTCTCTGTAATGCTAGCAGTTTGGAGCCACTGATGACTGGTAAGCTTTTTTCTTAGCTCTCTGGTCTTCTCACTGGCTGGATCATTGATGCCGCTTTCAGGCGTTCTTTGTGGGCATTGTTGTTGTAATTTTATCCTGTTCCTCCATGGATGATATCTTGGAAGAAGAGGTTAAAGCCCCTGAATGCTCAGGGGTGCTTGAGTTTTGTTTTCCATCCAGACTCTCCATTCCCTCCCAAGCCTTCTGTGAGCGGTGTGAAGTTTCTGCTTCCTTTGTTTACCCACTTTGTGACTCTGCCGTGCTGTGGGTGTTTGTTCAATCCCTTCCAGCTCCTGATCCCCCTGAAATCCCAGGAAGACTTGGACCGAGCGGTGGAGCACTTGGACCTTAGCCCTTCTCTGAAGAGCCTGAGGGTGTTTGTGAAGGCTCCAAGGAAAGCAAATGTGAGCCCTTTAGCTTTGTTCTTTTGTCTGCAGAGTGAGTCGCGCTGTTATTGTATAGGGGGGAATGGAAAGGAGAAACGCTGTCCTAGGGGTGTCTGCTCGTAGCTGTCTGAGTTGGCACTAGACCATCTTCCGCTTGTACACCTCTGCTCTGAAATCCGCCCTGTTGGCAGCTCGGTGTAAATGCTGTTGCCGGCACAGCTGTTGAATTTAATTTAGTGCTTTCTGCGAGGCAGGATTGGCCACTATGGCAATAGGTGCCTTATAGATTCCTGAGAGAGACGGCAAGTGTATGTCCTGTGAGAGGACATCCACACCGTGCATCTTCCAGGGGACTCCTGTGTGGCCCAGAGGGATGTGTTTGTGGCAGGCCATTTATCCTGCGAGCGGACCCTGGGATAGCAGTGTCGCTCTATGGTCATACAGGGCCAGATTGTCATGGCCGTTGCATGGGTTTTCAGAGAGAGCAAAATAAATTCTCTCCCAACCTTACGTACCCTGCACATCAGCCAGGGCAATTGCAGCCTCTGCACTTGGGACAGAAATGGGACTGTTCCCTCTGTGTGATCCAGGATGGCACCCCAAAGGCAGGGTGAGGAGCAGGTGCTCCATCCTACAGGATACTGCAGACTGCACAGTCCCCCTGCACACCAGGCTGCTCAGGTGTGCACCAACCCTCCCTGGGGCAGGGTGGCTCTACACTTCTCCCTACACTGAACCTACACACTCTGGGTGTACTTCCGAGGAGAACGGTCTGGCTCTCTAAGTGTGTGCAGGTGCATCCTGCCAAAGCATGTGCTGTGCTGCCCTAAGCATGTTCTCTGTGCATTATGTCAAGGGGCAGCTATGTAGTCATAGGACACTCTGCATTTCATAAAAGGCCTGATCCTGTGGCAGGTGCTGATTGCTCTCAGCTCCCATTGACTTGAAGGGCACCTGAGAGTGCTCTGTAGCTTTTGCAAGTACTCAAACCTTGCTGGATAGAAACCATAAAAAGGGAATTCAGCTGAGATTTGAACTGGGTCTGTGAAGTCCTAAGCTAAGCACCCTAGCCATTGGACCTTCCTTCCTCATATCATTCCTGGGCACCTCCTGCTGGCCAGCCCATAGACGCGCATGACTGCAGGAGCATTGCAGCTTCAGAAGTCGCTGCTGCTAGGCCAGGGCAGCTGAGTCAGAGAGGGATACAGGTGCACTCCAGTGTGGAACAGAGTTGGCCAATGGCTTGTACTCCAGCACCTTCTGGGAGTACTGAGAAGAAAACATAATATATAATTGTACATACTCGGATCTAACTGCATGTCAGGGCCATGGATTTCTGGAGCAGTCTACGTATTTTACCAAAAAGCCTCACCAGCACGGTGTTGTTAAAGCACCATATTGCCCAGATGTGGCAGTTACCACCTTACTCACTGGGTATACTGTTCCCCTTTCCATTACCCCTTTGTCTGTCTGTCAGTTTTCCTTTCACGGCCCAGTCCTGCAACTGGATCGAGATGGATGGGCCCTTACACTGCACAGAGTTTCATTAAAATCCATGGTGTTTGCAGGGGTCTGGATCTGACTGAAGGATTGGGGCCTGAGACAAGGGCACTTGGAGCCTTCCCAAAAGTGGGGAGGTCGGGAGTCCCTTCTCCCCAAAGCCCCTCCTCTTCCCCTGGAGGTCCCAGCCCGGCCAAGCCAGAGCAGGGCTGGGGAGCCCCACACACACACTGCCTGAGGTGAGCGTGGGCCGAAAGCAGCCCCCTGCCTATGTCCCTGCCCCCAGAGTCTTGTGTCGTCGTCCCCCCGGCCATCATTTAGTAACGAGAAAACATAATGATAGTCACCAAATGTCATTTTCATGGGAATGTCTGGAAAGGTACAAACCCCTGCCCTAGAGTGTAACAGCTTCCTTTGCTTCGCAGTTCCTCCAGCCCAACAACAGTAAGCAGCATGAGATGAGAATATCCAAGTCCATGGGTGACATCATGGGGTCCCTGTATAAAGACGCTGAGAGGACGCGGAAGTATTCAACAGGTGAGTGAAATGCGATGCGCTCAGGTTTGCTGCACACCAGTGCTGGTTCTTTGCAGGCTGGCCATACCCGGCCCCATCCCTGTGGTTCATTCTTGTTTCCTGACATCTTTACATCTGGCCAGTGCACTGAAGGCTCAGTGTGGCTAGTGTCTGGGTCTTGGCCCAGAGGAAAGGTTGTTCCCGCTGAGCTCACATGCTCGTTGCTGGCTTGCCTGGATCCAAGAGAAGCGCTGTCAGTTATCTTGCTTAAGAGCCAGGGTTAAGTGCAGAGGTTCCTGGTCTCAGACTTGAAGGGAAAACGTGTCTAGTTGTAGAGGATTCAAATGAATTCAGTGCTGCTGAGTTTGATCAAGGCTTGGGACAGTGCAGAACCCGAGGAAGCCAGGTCCTCTCAAACCTTTGCATAAATTGTTCTCTCCCATTTTCTTTACTTTTGCCTTCTGCTCCACTCTCTTCTGTCAGCAAGAAGGAAATAACATGGCTGAGTGGACTGGGATTCAGCAGCTCCTGTGTTCTAATCCCAGCTCTGCCCTGGGAGGAAACCAATAATTCTTTTCTCACGTCTTCTGGCTTCAGTGCAGTCGCTCTAGATTTTCACCAGTGTGAGAGGAGAATCTGTGTCCTTTTGTTACTCTGGATGTGCCTCTGAACCTCTCTTGTTCCACGTGGTAAAAGAGGATTCCTGGTACGGTACTTACCCCCATGGAGTGTTGTGAGAATGAATGTGTGTGAAGTGCTACTCAAATGAAACAGAACATCCTTTACACTCCAAAGTGCTAGTCTTCAGCCAGTGCTGAGGTCCTACTCCCTCTGAACACTAGGCCCTGATGCTTCTGGCCCTCAGTCCACATGTGCAGTGCCTACTGGGCCTGGTTTCTGTTCCTGGCTCTGCCACAGACTTGTGTAGCCTTGGGCAAGTCTCTTCATCTCTTTCTACCTTGGTTTCTGTCTGTGAAATGACTCCTCTTTTTAAGTACTTTGAGAGCGTTGGTGAAAAGTGGCATTGTTAGACTCCTCTTGATGGTTAATAAGAAAATTTATGGAAAATCCGGTAGGATTTAATAGAGGATGGTATACTTTGTATAGATCTATTAAACCACCATAGAGAATTTTATACCAGGAACATAATTCTCTATTACATTCTATAGGCTGTCTTAAAATTCTGTGCAGAGAAGAGCATTCTCCACTACATTCTATGGGTTACTTTATAATATAATTTCTAGAGAGTCATATTGGTTTCATCCAAATGATTATTTAATATGTATAGAAGTAGTGCCAGAATCCCAGTCTGGATCAGGGCCCCACTGTGCTAGGACCCCACCCCCCTGCTCCAGAGAACTTGCAATATTATGAGCTAAAGGATTTTACCATTGCAACAAAGGGATTTCTTTTCCTGTGGATTTACCATTTCTCACTCACGTGGTATGTGCTGTCAGACAATATAGGCTGCAGCTTGTTGAAATATTGCACAGTGATTTATTTGAGATGTTCTCTTATATTGGGTCAAATTCCACCCCGGGACAGCCATGCACAATGCCTGTGGAAGTCAAGGGAGCCGTGTGTGCATATACAAGATCTGTATTTGGCTGTGTTATGTTTATTTGCCAAGGTTCTTTTAGCTCACGCTGCTCTTGAGTGTTTGCCCAAAGCTTGGCAGAGTCTCTGGATGAATCTGAATGAAACACATGTGTTAATACATGTTATTGCACAAAGCCCCAGTAGGAACTTTTTGTACTTAAACAGAATAACATCTCTGCTTCTTTTCTTGGGGCATGTTAAACTGTTAACACATGCCCATAAACTCCAGTGATGGCATTGGGATTCAATGTGTGCGTGCAGATGGCAGAATTGATCCCAGATGTAGCTGCACTAATGGGAGGATTCTAGTTATGTGGGGTACTCAGTCAGATTTGAGGCCATACCACCTTGAGCTTTTATTATTATTATTTGTATTGCACTAGCATCTATAGGCCATAACCAAGATGGGGTTCCACTGTGCATACATATAATAAGAGACCACACCAGTCTTTGCCCTGAAAAGCTTAATCTAAATAGACAAGACAGTCAAAGGTCTGCAGGAATAAAGGCACGGAGAGAGTCCGTGTATAGCCTATAGCAGCGGTTCTCAACCCAGCTGACTGCCCAGTGCCACAGGGTCCAAGCTGCCTGGCTGGGTAGGGGGTAGCACGGCAGGGTTGGGGACACTGGCTGGCCCCACATGGCGGGCTCTGGGGCTGCCAGCCCCGCAAAGGGTCTGGCGGGGTCTGGGGCTGCTGATCTGGCCGGCCCCACAGAGAGTCTGGGGTTGGTGTTGGGGCTGCTAGCTGGCCCTGGGGTCGGGGTCCAGGCTGCTGCCCCAGCCCTGTGTTGGGGCTGCTGCCTGGCCCCGCACAACAGGGCCCAGGGTCCCTGCCACCGGGCCCCCCCGCCCAAGGCTCCACTCCTGCCCCCACTTTGTAGAGGAGTCTCTGGGCGGGAGGTGCTGGGCATACGGCATGTGGGGGGTGTCTGAGGGCAGCGTGCTGTGGTTCTCAACCTGTGGCCCAGGTAACACGTTGTAGGCTACATATGCGACCCACAATGATAAATCGGTCAAGAACCACTGGCTTATAGTCTGTTGCAGAACTGGCATTGGAACCCAGTTCCTGTGAGAACCAGGCCTCTGCTTTACCAGAAAGTCATCCTAACTCTGTTTGAAACTTTCAGTTTCTGGGTCAATACAGGTGTAAAGGGACCTCTTGCTGTAGCACCTGGGTCTTCCCTGGAGGTGTTAACAATATAGCAATACAGCAGGTTGCTCTTTTCCTTCTGAGTCAGTATGCGCCAATGGGGGTAGGAGTCCCTGAGCGGATGGAGGGGCTGTTTTTTCCGATGAGGTGTAACCCTGGCATTCTGATCATCCCGGATCATTAACAACTCCATGGTATTTTCCATGAGTAGGAATATTACTGAGCCTGGTGCCCTGGCCAAATCCCAGCTTAGATAATTGGCATTTCACTTGGCTACGTTGTCCTTCACTTCCAGCTGCAAAACGTTGCCTTGTGTTTGCTTCAGCGTTGACTGAAGTGAGTGAGGTTAAGGGGAAATCTCACCTCAGCCTTAATTGCAGAGCTGCAAGTTGCAGAGCCAGGTATATTTTCAAGGGAGGTTCTGTTCTGCAAAGCAACTCTGTGAAAATGGCAACTTGAGGGCGGGGGGTGTTCTAAATGATTCTGTCTCCAAAAATTGCTCAATGTACTGGTTTTGCGGGGGGGGGAGAGATGGGAAGGTGTTTTCTGTCCACTTTGCAGAGTCAGCCTGACCTCTGTGAGTCAAGTCTGAGCATATCCCTCTTTGCAGGTCATTGTCAGTGACAAAGGAGCCACAGGTCCAGTCCTGGCCTGGCTTCCATCTGTGCAACCCCACAGCTGTTAACAGGGAGATGTGGTTGATTGGAGCTTAGTAAACCATTCTGTTGATACACAAGCGCCCTCTCCTATCACTGTGCTGGCTCTGCTATATTAACGGGAGTAAGCAGAAGGGAGTCTGAATCCACCCAGAGGGAGCAGATCTGCTGAGGAAAAGGGACTAGTTCCTCCACAGCTGGACAGAAAATACTCTCTTGCTCCTGAAAATTTCAGTGAAAACAGAAAAGGAGTCCTTGTGGCACCTTAGAGACTAACCAATTTATTTGAGCATGAGCTTTCGTGAGCTACAGCTCACTTCATCAGATGCATACCGTGGAAACTGCAGCAGACTTTATATATACACAGAGAATATGAAACAATACCTCCTCCCACCCCACTGTCCTGCTGGTAATAGCTTATCTAAAGTGAGCATCAGGTTAGGCCATTTCCAGCACAAATCCAGGTTTTCTCACCCTCCACCCCCCCACACAAATTCACTCTCCTGCTGGTGATAGCCCATCCAAAGTGACAACTCTTTACACAATGTGCATGATAATGAAGTTAGGCCATTTTGTTGTTTTCATTGCAATTTTCTGTGGAAAACTTTGACCCTCCCCCCCCCTCCCCCCCCCCCCCCGAAATAGCAAATGTTAAAAATGGACCACCTCTGAGGAGAGCAGATGCCTTTTGGAAAAACCATTCGTCCAAAATCCAATTGTTTGTCCTAAAAAAAAAAAAAAAAAGGTGAATGGAAAAGTTTCCAGCCAGTTCTGATTTTTCACATAGTCCCTTTCCAGAGATAAAGAGCATTTTTAAGCCACAGATACCTTAGAGGAGCTGCAGAGCTTCACCACGCCAGCAGCAGGCATTCTACATGCCAAAAGCTGACCCAGGCAGGATGCCTCCTGAGGTGCTGGAAGGACGGCCCCGCGCAGTTCTTTCCAGGTGCAGCTTGCACTCTCCATGCTGTCCGCCTTGGATTGTCAGGCTGCCTGACTTTCTTGCAGATGGTAGGGGGCCTGGCCATCTCCCAGCCCCTCTTTGGAGTATGTAACATCCCAGCCAGCATGCCAATCATCTTACGATCCAGAAAGCAGACTGCAGATTCCATGCAGGTGTCGGACAGCTACTATCTTTGCTGACGCACTGGGGATTGAACTGGGGATTTCAGAGCTGGAAGCGTAAGGCTCTGTAGCTTGAACTGAAGAGCCAAGACACTCTAGTTGGGGCTGCGACAGACTCAGTCCTCTGTGGATTGGCACTGAGAGGGATACTTAGGGCATGCTACATGGTCCATCTAGCCCAGTATTCTGTCTTCCGACAGTGGCCAATGCCAGGTACTTCAGAGGGAACGAACGGAACAGGTAATCATCAAGTGATCCATTCCCCATTGCCCATTCCCAGCTTCTGGCAAACAAATGCTAGGGAAACCATCCCTGTCCATCCTGGCTAATAGCCATTGATGGGCCTGTTCTCCATGAACTTACCTAGTTATTTTTTGAACCCTGTTAGTGTCTTGGCCTTCACCACATCCTCTGGCAGAGAGTTCCACGGGTTGACTGTGCATTGTATGAAGAAATACTGCCTTATGTTTGTTTTAAATCTGCTGCCTGTTAATTTTATTTGATGACCCCCTTATTCCTGGGTTATGAGAAGGGTTAAATAACACTTCCTCATTTACTTTGTCCACACCAGTCATGATTTCATAGACCTCTATCGTATCCCCCCTCAGTTGTCTCTTTTCCAAGCTGAAAAGTCCAGTCTTATTAATCTCAGCATATCCTCATTCTCCTTAAACCCTGGACTCCTTTGCTGCTGCATCCCAAGCCCCTGAGTCACAGCCGGGACTCTAATGAACATCGGATCTTTGCATAACGTCCCTTGTTTTGCGGTGACATCGGGCCAGGGCTGGGCCCTCAGCTTCTGGAGCTTGCAGCTGTGAGCGTAGGCAGCGCTTGATGACCCCTTCGCAATCACGACCCATGTTTTTATAAATGAATAGAAACACACTTTTCTGGATCTCTGCTTAGCCAGGGGAGGGTGCGTTGCAGATAAGCAGTTGGTAAAGATTTGGGACCTGCTTAAGCAGAGGGAGAATTAAACCAGAGAACATTTAGGCAGAGGGGAGCCAAGCCTGGCACTGGGGGATCTAGCTGTACGTGCAACACCACAAACTTTCTGCACATGCTGTATGAAAACTTCTTTAAAAAAAAAAGAATGGAAAGGAACATGGAAGATCCCTGCAAATGCCAGGAGTGGCTGTCAGAATCTCCCTGCTGGCTTGGCTGGCCCTGCTCAGGACACGATGTACTCTAGCCCCGAGCTAATGGCCTTGTGTTGTGTTGTGTGTAAAACAGAGGGAGATCCTAGCTCACTCTCCTCTCCGCTTAGCTCAACTGAGCTGAATATTCAGGGCCAAATCCTCAGCGGGTGCAACTTGACTTTTGACTTGAGTGATGCTGCACTGATTTACACCCGCTGAGGATCAGGCCCCAGGAGTTCAGCTTTTGTTATCAGCTAACGTTTCAGAGAGCCGGCTCCTTCCCGCTGTATCTGAGCGGGGCAGAGACAGAATTAGTGCTTCAAGTTCAAGAGGTGGAGAAAAGCCTGGTAGGGTGGTTTCTAATCTCTGTCCCTGGCACTGCTGCGTTTCTTCAGCACCCGAAATCCAGTGCAAAGAGTATTGGTACTGCACCCTCCACCTTGCCCTTTACAGGTGTATGGTTTATTGAGCAACCTGTACAGGTGGACGGGGCCAGCCCGAGGCCAGAGTTATCTATCCATCTATCTGCCCCTCCCTCTCGGTCTCTCTGGATGAAGGTTAGGTTACCTAATCTGGCTCAGACGCCTGTCGCTGTACTATCTGAATCCTATAAAGACATTTAGGCAACATCATTTCTGTCGTTAGTGGATCACAACCCAGCTGCCTCCATTTCCATCCTCGTCCCATGCTGAATGAAGTGCAGTGATGCTGAGCGGCACTCTAGCTTCGTTAACGGGGGAAGTGCTGGGGGGCTGCACTGTGCTCTGAAGGTGGCTGGATCAGGCTCCACCTGATCCTTGGGAGTAGTGAGTTTGACACTGCAGGACCCTCCCTCTGCCCAGAATGTCCTACTCCCAAGCCTTGATCCACTTCTCCAATTCAGCCAAAGAAGGAGGTGTAGGGACACCAGAGCAAGGGCTGCAGGGAAATCCCCGGTGCCTTGGAATACATACCACCACTGTAGGTGTCAGACTATGAGCCGTTCCTGTCAGCTCCTCTGAACTTTATCCACTGGGCCAGTCTTGCCATAAAGGGTCCCTAGCCCAATCGGTACCAAGCTCCTCTTCACTGAGAGGCCCCTCCTTCCGAATTACTGCCTATCCTGGAAGAGAGTGTCAGGATTCTTATCCCCCTTGAATCTGATGGCAGAAGGCATAACCTTGGACGGTCAAACAAAGCAGACCTATGTCAATAGGACTGTAGCAGGTTTCACTCAGAGGCCAGCATGCCTATTGGGCAGGCCATGGCTTGACAGTCCTTCCACCCTGTAGTGAGTTGCACTCAGGTCTGCAGGCTGTGGCTTGTCAATTTCCCAGTGCTCAGGAGTTCTCCCAGACAGATGTAGGGAGAGTGAGAAGTAGGGGAACCCAGGCCACCTCCCCACCAGGGCCAATGGGGAAGAGACCTGGAATGTCTTGATCACCTCTTCCTGGTGCACCTGACCAGCCTCTCTGAGGTGCTCTCTCTTGCTTTCTCAGCAGTCTCAGCCTGCTTTCCTCAAGCCAGGAGTCCCCAATCAGTCCCAGCAGCTCAGTCAGTTAACTGAGCGTTCATGAGCCCTCCAGAGGGAGGGATAGCATAGTGGTTTGAGCATCGACCTGCTAAAAACCCACGGTTGTGAGTTCAATCCTTGAGGGGGCCATTTAGGGATGTGTGGCAAAAATTGGGGATTGGTCCTGCTTTGAGGAGGGGGTTGGACTAGATGATCTCCTGAGGTCCCTTCCAGCCCTGATATTTTATGATTCTCTTAGTGTCCAGTTATTTTCCCTCAGTGGGGAGGGGAAAGGGTCCTGCCTGGTTGAGTTTTATCCCCCAGTCCAGACCCTCTCTTGTGGATCGCTTTGTCCCCAGAAGATGCAAACTGCATACCTCCTGTTAGCCCGCTTCTCCTTCACTTTCCCTCCCTGCTTGACTGGAGTCCCCTTCTGTGCAGATCCTCTACTTGGAGCATAATCTGCTGCTTCCGAGGGGCGGGGCCCTTTTGGCCCGGCACTGCTTGATCACTCCCTTAGTCTCCGTGTGGGGTCTGTAAACACCATCGCAAGGAATAGTTATACAGACTAGGGCCATGATCCTACAAAGACTTGCATGCAATCATGCAAAGACTTTATACTTGCAAGCAGTCCTGTTTAGCTCAATGGGGGCTACTCCTATGTTTAAAGTTAAACTCAGGGTATGTAAATCTTTGCAGGATCAGGTCCTTAGACTCTTTTTGAAAGAACCATGTAGGAGAGAGAGAGATGGTAGCAACAGCACAAAGCCCTATCTCGCAATAGGCGTAATAAAAGAAATTCCCAACATAATTGAGACACAACAATCACTGTGTGTGAAATCTATACACTTTTTTCAGGGCAGGGACTGCCTTTATTTCTCTGTTTGCTACAGCAGTGCTAAACAAATAATTGACTAATACTGTGAACCTGGTTTATTCAAGGAAACTGAGATCTTAAATGGTTACATTCTTGTTTTTAAAGAGAAAAAAGACTGTGTTGTACTTCCCATTTGTTTTTGTTATTAGGGCTGGTTTGAAGCCAGTTCAATAGGAGATCTGTAATAATTGGAGGTGTTTTTCTCTCCTGGGTCTTGGCATTAGTTCTTTCTTGGTTGGTTTGGGGTTTTTTCCACTGTGTACTTCTCATGTAGGAAATCTGTGAGGGGAAAAGAAGGGGTGAAAAAGAAATGTCTCAAAACCATATGACTATTTTTCAAATCCTAGTAAGGGATCTGGACTGGCTCCCCAAGCCCCCACCCTCTCCGGTGCTGCTTTTACTATGGAACAAATGTATCCCAGATGTAAATGCAATGAACCTGATCTGGTGATCTCTAGCACTTCAGGGGAGTGACTCCTGATTTACATCCGTTTAAAACAAAGGAGGAGGACATCCAAAGACTGAGAGTTCCTGAAGTCAGTGGGGTTACAGCAGAGATGAAGGTGGCCCATTATGAAACACCAGTGGATCATTACAGATTTTATATGAAATCGGCTTCGAATTAGCCCTGATAACAAAGACCAGTGCAGTTTTGGGATGCATTGGCATCACATCTGGGGACAGGGATGGGATAGATCCTCCTCTGATGCATTATGCTTGGAATATTCATTCAGCCCTGGGCGTCTCGTTACCAGAAAGATATTGATGGTCTGGAGGGAGTTCTGTGGAATGCGACGAAGATAGGAAAGGAGCTGGAAGGAGTGAGGACAGATTTAAAGAGCTACATCTGTGTAGCTTGGCCAAGTGATGGCTAAGCCAGGGTACGTAAGAATAGTCTGCAGATATTGGAATGGTGTGAGCGAGCACTAAGCTGTGGAGGGACTGCTTACCATGACTCAGGAAATAATGAGACAAAATGGAAAACTGACAGCAAGATCTGTGAAGCTTTGGAGTTGTCTCCCAGGGGGAAAGGGAAAAGGCCCATCACCTGGGACATTTAAAATTAGATTGGCCCAAACACTGCAGCCCTGATCCTGCAATGAGATGCATGCAGGTGGATTCTGTGCTAGTGAGGAGCCCCACTGGTTTCAGTGTGGGACCATGTGGCTGCAGAGATTTGAGAGTGCAGAGTCAATCATGGTATTGGGATCTAATAAGTAGACAGAAGGGGGAAGCCCTGCATCAAATAGGAGATGGACTAGGTACCTATTCATAGAGCCACAGATCCATAGCCAGAAGGGGCCACTCTGATCATCTATCTGGGTCTTTTCCATCTCAAAGTTCTTTTGGTTCTAGGATCTCTGAGCTCAGGGAAACATCAGGAGGGAGAGGTCAGCAGGAGAGGGGCTGGGTATTGTTTTTAGCTGTTTTTTAACGTACATCTCATTGGTGAATTTGGCTGTCCAGTGTTGCACAGCAAACACATACAAAGCAGAGAGTGGGTCGATTTTTCCAAGAGCATCAGACTTTTCCTATTGTAGAAGATCTGGGCCTTAGCCACCATAACTCAATCCAGGGATGAACTGCCCCAAAGTTCAGGGGACCTGTGGGTCAGAGGTTTGGGTTTGTGCTCATCTCTGGGTATTACAGCCAAGCTTTAGAAAACTATTCCTTTAGTATTATTGTTTGTACTGCAGTTGCATGTGAGGGTGCCAGCAAGGGAATGGGGCCCCATACCAGTAGGCATTGTTCAACCCCACACAGCTAAAAAGACAGTGCCCACTCCGAAAGCCTTTGACCCCATGATCTGAATGGCAGCATGGATTCTCCCGGCCCTGCCTCCCTTCCTCTCCAGAGATCAGTCAATTCTGGAGTCCTAGCTCAGGCTTGGTCTAGCAAAAAGCACCCATGCTATGGAACAGCCTCCTTTCCGGGGACAGGCAGTGGTGGTTCCTTCTCTTCTTTACAAGCGATTCTGTCTGTGTTTGTAGGTTCCCTGCACACGGGCCGGAGTTCTCCACCCCCGGGGAGTGTTCCTGAAGAACAGCAGCAGATTGCTCGGCAGGGCTCCTACACCAGTATTAACAGTGAAGGGGAGTTCATCCCTGAGACTATGGACCAGAATGTAAGTGGAGCTGAGTATTTGCCAGCATTAGGCAAATCAGATCGTTACAACCCCCACGGCAAGCTCTATTACTCCAGAGCTGGAGCAGTGGAGAGTTACTAGGTGTTGACCTGTGACCCAGGACCTGATCCAGTAGGGGCAAGCAGAGTTTATATTTTATGTGCAAGGTTGCTTTTAGTGATGTAAGACGCTGAAAGGCAAGTCAGAGGACATTTCAACTTGGCAACAGGCTGAGGTCTAAGCAAGGCCTAGTAGAAAGTTTAGCTTAGCACAACTGCTTGACCTGAGGTCATAAGATTTTTTGCAATACGTAGCATGTGATAAGCAAGTACCTCACAGAAGCTTATAGGCCACTGGGGGCATATGTAACCATGGAGAAACCACACTTACATATCCAAACCATTAGGAAATATACGGTGCAAATAGCTTTTGCTAGCAATCAGAACCTTAATTATGGGCCCCCAGAATGACAAACATGGGCCAGGGGCTGAGACAATGTGAGAGCATCCCAGTCCGTTCCCTGTGATTGCAGAGCGGGTAGAAGTGCTGAGCTGTCCTCCCTGCTTCCCACATCCGAGTTAGCTCCAGCTATGGTTCCTGGCCCCACTATTTTCAACTGTAGTGAAACTGGAGGGGAAAGCAACTTATGCCCCACTCCTTCCCTCTCCATTTGCTCTACCCCAATCCTGCAAGTTTCCCCATGCAGATGGATCCTGGGGCCCAAGTGAAGTCAATGGGACGGTCTGTGGGTGCTTGCATGGAGCACCTCGCAGGGTCAGGGCCTTAGAGCCCTGCAAACTGAAAACGCAGCCCTGGTGAGCACTGGACACGTGGGAGAGATGCGGTGCTGCCCTTTCTTATCACGCATTCTGGACAACATTCACAATGTCAAGAAGGGGATAAAAGCCTTAAGAAATAGGCTGCTCTTACTCTGCCACCAAAGAGGATGTAGGGGAAGAAGTGTCTCTGCTGCGTTATCGTGGCCCTTGCTAGCAACACAGACGGGAAGGCTGGGCCAGGGTTTCCATGACAAAGTTATGTTTTCAGAGGTTTGTTATATGGCCATTAATAAACTGAACACTCCCTCTGGAGGAGCCTTGGCAGCAGCTGAGCACAGATGTCTTGTGCACCTAGCAGCCAAATGCTGGGCTTGGACTATTTGTAAATGGTTTCTGAGCTGCATTCATTAGGGTTAGATAAAGCGAAGGGAGGCGCTAGATCCTCAGCACATGTAAGTCGGCATGTGGCCATTGACTTTAATTTATGCCTGATTTATGCCAGCTGAGGATCTGGCCCCATGCTTTCACTGCTTAGCTGAGGACTTCTAGGTTCTAGTCTTGGCTCTCACTAGCAGTGTACAGTGGGCTGGCCACTGCCCCTCTCCCACCTCCCCGACCCCCCAAGAGGTGGCTGCACTCTAGTGACTTGGCTGCCTGTAGCTGTTCCCCCCAGGGCCAGCCCAGGAGACATGGGGGTTGTAACTCTGGGGGAAGCTGGCCTACTAGTGGTGGGAGTTTGGGGATCCAGGGAATGACAGACCGCACACTCAGCCGCTGCTGGGGACTTTCCCGTTGCTCTCCACTGACCCTCTGTGGCCATCACGTGGGGTGGCAACTATGGGCCCCAAGGGATGGAGATCTCCTCGTTGGCTGGATTGCTGCAATGCATCAGTCTTTGGGGTAGAAGTGTGAAGGGGGAGAAGTTACGGTTTCCACTGGGACTCTCCTACCCAAACAAATGAGTGTTGCTATGGCAGCCAGTTAAATAGCTGTAACCATAGAAACATCACAGGGACAGAGAAGCACGCTCTAGTACCCTGAGCATAGCACAGGGAGTGAGGATCTCCTTGGCTTCTAATCCCGGCTCCAAGCCTGCTATACTCCATGGCTCTGGCCAAGTTCCTCCTCGGAAAGCTGGGCTTAGCACCGACCCCACAGGGGTGCTGTGGGGTGTTAGTTAATTGTTAGTTGTGAAGTGTCTTGTAGATGAAAAGGACTAAGTGGGATTGTTGTTATAACACCGTTGGGTGGCATGGGGAAAACGCCATGGTAGTGGAAGTGTGGGTAGCTTTGTGGTTCCCTATGCCACCTAGGAGAACAACTCTGTTGTTTCAGAGTAACAGCTGTGTTAGTCTGTATTTGCAAAAAGAAAAAACTCTGTTAACAATCAGATATAATTAACACAGTCTAGTAAAATGTGTCATCCAGGAGCCCACACAATTACAGCATTTATTGACTTGCTGAGCTGGGGAGAGCGGAGGAAATTCCTTGATCTAACCTCCTTGTTAGCCCTTTACCAACAGAGGCAAAGAGTGGGCTTGTGGCTAAAGGTAGCGACCAGGCAGTCGGGAGGCCAGAGTTCTATTCCTGGGTGTGCCCCAGGTTAACAGGTGGCCTTGGGCAAGTCTCGTATGCCCTGGCTTTCAAAAGCACTGAAAATGTGGAGCTGACTCTGTGCACATTCAGAACTCAGGACGTTAGCCTCCGTGCCTCGATTTCCCTATAGGTAAATAATAATTGAGAAGAAGAAGAGTCCATCCCTACTGTGTCAGAGGATATAAAGAATTTGATTGCAAAATGCTTTGAGATCCCCTATTGAACGGGGTAACAGATGTACAGGGCCAGACCCTCCACTGCTGTAAGTCACTGATTTACACCTGCTGAGGATCTGGAGGATTGTCAAAGCCAGACTATTAGGATTTTCCGATTCAGGGTTTACAGCACGTTGTGTCAATGTTTTCCCTTTTCCTTGCTGTCCAAAGATGCTTGAACCTTTCATCAGCCCTGATGAATCACTCTCTGGGAGCTGCCAGTCCCTGGACAGATCTATAGACAGGTAAGTCAGATACATCACCGTGGGCTTGCCTGCATAAATAAAACCACCACCCCTTCCTATGCAAGTGTCTGAAGGAGGGAAAGGAACTGTTTAAGATGTCCTGCGGGGGTTATGACTAGGAGGAATGGGCCACACTTAAGCAAAGTGAAATTTAGACTGAATACCAAGAAATAAATCTTAACATGAGAGAGCTGTTAGCCTGCGGAATAGTCTACCTCTGGAAGTTATGGAAGCACCATGCATTGAGTCATGTAATACTGGACTGGGCAAAGGATGGATGGGAACAGTCCTGCACTAGCAAGGGATTAGATAACCTATCTGACCTTTTCCCTCTCCAGTTTCTCTGGTTCTTGGAAGATCTTTTTCCCCTTTCATCCCTCTGGATTTCTATATCACTGGATCGATAACACCTTAGCTGCTCCCTACTTCCGCTCTACCCATAGTGTATGTTCTCAATTGAGCCTGGTAAATTGAGCAGTCAGACAGACATCCACACCTCCACAGGTGCTAAGGATACCAGAGGAAAAACAACTAAGCTCCTCTGCAAGAAGCAACTAAGACACATTGTGCTAAGTGACTACAGGTCAATCGTTAGTGCTGCCAGTTAAATCCAGACCTGCCAGTGCATTTGTGACAGCAAACTTTCCCCAGTGCAGGTTAGTGTCTCAGATGCAATGTCTTTTTCTTTTGGGAAGCCATTTATTTTCCTTATCACTGATTTTCTTTCTTCCCCCATTACTGTTTTGACTATATTATACTAGCATCGCATTAGAGCAGGTTCGATTTGTATCGATCCGATCCTTACGTGCACTCCAACTTTGCACATTTCATCTCTCTCAGTCCAACACTCCATTGCCTTTTTGTGCCTTGTAATAATTTCCACTCACACAATCACTCTTCATCAAATGTACATGAAACGTGGGCTCCCTTCCTCCCAGCCCATCCGCTCCTCCTTGATTTCGCAGTGAAGTCTAAATAGCGTTCACCTGGAATAACAGCACAGTGAACACAGCCCAGTTGCTCCTCCGAACCCTTAGAGTGACCTAGGGCCTGATCCAAAGTCCAGTGGAGACTCCCATCAACTTCAGTGGGCTTTGGGTCAGGCCATGCTCAGTTAAACTCCACACCACCCTTACTCAGTTCACTGAGTCTAAGGGCGTCTGAGCTGGTGCAGCTTGCATGGTGCGGGGACAGAAGGGAGCAGCGCTTCAAGGAATGCAGCTAACAGGAGGGTGTAAGAAGGTGTCTGTTAAAGCAGATCATCTGGCTCCTTTATACTCGCATATTGGCAAGCTTGTGCAAATAAGACGTAAGGTGCTTGGCTCCTTTAGGATCTCCTTTAATTTGGCCCAGGGACTTCTGTGAGGAACGGCTGCAGAACTGGACCCTTCACTAGGTGCTGCAGATGTTGTTTCCAATTGTCTGGTATTGGCCGAGAGGACAACCTGCATGTGTGGGCAAAAAGAGTAGAAAATTGAAACGTGGGGGCTCTTTCTGTGGGTTACCCAATTCTGTGCCAGCATGTTCTGTACATTAACACCTGACCAGCTCCAGCTGTGCCGGCCCAACTGTCTTTGAGTTAGGAGAGAGCAAAGGCCGGTGTAAAGACTCTTCTCCAAACAGCCGAACCTGTCCTTGTTAGAGCCCCATAACTCAAAGCCGTCTTGTCTCAGTTCCTTCCAGGTAACTTCACCTCAGAGGGATTTTTTCTGAGGACCTTATGAGGCCGTCCAAAATAAGGTTTAGAATGAAAACTCAGTCTGAACTCAGCAGTCACCACCGATCAAAGTCCCAATACGCTGTCATTCTGCATCACCTTTTTTACATCAACTGTACCTCAAACTGCTTCATGGAGCTGTAATCTGTTCCCCCCGCTAGCTTTATCAGCTGCTCCGTTATCTCGCCTGGGATCAATATCCGGCTGAGAGAGTAAACATTTTTACAGTTATAGAGCAAATACTTTAAAGGAGGGTAATGTGCATAATGCAAATCAACACTACACAACATTGTGAGTAAAAATTAGAATGATATAAAATTAACATGTCACATGTTAAATGGATTCAGAAGTGTCTAAAGAATCGTCATCAAGTGAGTCTGTTTCCAGTGGGCTCCTGCAGGGATTTGTTCTGGGCCATAAGCTGCTTAACATTTTTATCAATTATCTGGAAGGAAACATAAAATCATCACTGATAAAGTTTGCAGATGACACACAAATTGGGGGAGCGCTAAATAATGACGAGCACAGGTCACTGACTCTGAGTGAGCTAGATCACTTGGTGCAAGCAAACAATGTACATTTTAATATGGCTAAATGTATACATCTGGGAACAAAGAATGCAAGCCATATTTACAGGATGGGGGACTCTATCCTGGGAAGCAGTGACTCTGAAAAAGATTTGGGGGTTGTGGTGTGTAATCTGCTGAACATGAGCTCCCAATGTGGTGCTGTGGCCAAAAGAGTGGAATGAGATCCTATAGCGCATAAGCACACGAACCTCAAGTAGGAGCAGAAAGGTTATTTTACCTCTGTTTTGGGCACTGGTGTGACTGCTGCTAGAATATTGTGTTCAGTTCTGGTGCCCATAAGTCAAGAAGGATGTTGGTAAATTGGAGAGGGTTCCGAGAAGAGCCATGAGAATGATTAAAGGATTAGAAAACCTGCCTTAGACATGGTAGACTCAAGGAGCTCAATATATTGATCTTAACAAAGACAAGGTTAGGGGCTGACTTCATCACCCTCTAGAAGTACCTACCTGGGGAACAAATGTTTAATAATGGGCTCGTCAGTCTAGCAGAGAAAGGTCTAACACAATCCAATGGCTGGAAGTTGGAGCTAGACAAAGTCAGACTAGAAATAAGGTGTACATTTTTAACAGTGAGAGTAATTAAGCATTGGAACAATTTACCAATGCCCATGGTGGATCCAGCATCACTGACCATTTTAAAATCAAGATTGGATGTTTTTCTGAAAGATTTTCTCTGGGAATTATTGTGGGGAAGTTCTGCAGCCTGTGTTACACAGGAGGTCAGACTAGATGAGCACAACTTCAGTTCTGGCTTTGGAATCTGAGACAATGTTTGTTTTTATTCCGGAGGTGGTGATAAGGCAGGCTAACCGATGCGGGGAAAAGAGGAAAGCTTATCATGGGCTGTTATGAAAATTGCCATTTTTCTCCATAGCAAAAACGTTGTTAATACCTAGTATTATGTAGTGCTTTTCATCATTAGATCTCAAAGTGCTTTATGAAGCAGGTCACTATCATTATCCCCATTTTACAAATGGGGAAACTGAGGCAGAGAGAGGGGATGCGACTCGGCCAAGGCCAATGGCAGAGCCAGGACTAGAACCCAGGAAGCCTGCATCCCTGTCCAGTGATCTGTTCTCTGGGCTTAGCTTAAAGGCCTGATTCTGTAACATACTGAGCTCCCTCCACTCTCCAGTAGACTCAGTGGAGTTGTCGGTGCTCAGCACCTCATGGGATTCTCCATAATGCAGGGAGCAAGTAGCTTATTCCCAGCTTTACAGCAAAAGGGAGCCCCTACAGGGGTACAAAGTGTGGCTGACGGGGGTGTCAGTGTGTAATTCCATGCCAATCAAGTGATGTTAAAAGACCAGGAAAGTTGCAAAGTTGAGCACTCACTTGTCAAGAAATGAGGACTTCAATTCTGCTCCCTCGTGCATATACGTCACTGTGGTACAGTCTATAATTACAGGATCCTGTGCTTGTCTTTCCACAGGGTCCCTGCCTCATTCAGTGCACAGAGAGTTCTTGAGCAAAGCACATGCTTAACTTTAAGCACGTGAGTGTTCCCGCTGAGTGCCCCTGGTTAAAGTTAAGCACCTGCTTAAGTATTATGCTGGATCTGGGCCTGAATAAAAGAAGCTTGCATAGTAAATTTGTCTGGAGTTCAGTGCATTCTGCCTTGTTCTGTGTAAAAGTAGAATGTAATATTATAGATGTATAATGAATGCAGACGTGATTCTGGTCACTGGATCTGTTTGAAACAATAAGGTGTTTCTGTCTCTTCCCACAGCCCGCCCTTTACCCAAACCCCTGTTCCCAGAAGGAAGAGCCAACCCAAAGACAGTCTTGATTGCCTGGGTAAGGATACTTGGGGTTTAGTGTCAAAGTAACAGCACAGCCATGCAGCAGTAATGTGGGCTTTCAAAATAGTGCTGTGTGAATCAGACATAATAACGGAATGCTACTGGGTTAAATCATTCAAAACAAACAAACCAGCTTCACTGCTCGTGTTATAAGTAGCCACTGCAATTCTTAGACCTAGAAAGAAAAGGACTACTTGTGGCACCTTAGAGACTAACCAATTTATCTGAGCATAAGCTTTTGTGAGCTACAGCTCACTTCATCGGATGCATACTGTGGAAAATACAGAAGAAGAATTCTTAAACCTAGAGACATTTTAAAATCTCAGGTCCCAGTGCTGCAAACAGATACTGCCAAGCTTAATGATCACTGTAACCCTTTTGAAGTGAACAGGACAAATGAGGATCCAAAATGCTATGGGGCCTGATTCCACTCCTCTTTGGCCTGATTCTGAAATCAGTTTCCTCCTTCTCCCACCCCCAGTCTAAATCAGGAGTAACTCCACTGAAGTTAATGGAGATACACCAATGTAAGCTGATCTGAGATCAGAATCAGGCCCTTTGCCTCGTAGTAAGCGCTTGCAGGATTGGGCCCTCCTGCTTATTCTGTTTACTTCTTGCCTTTCTCTCATTTGGGAAGAAGAAAATAAGCTACTCAGTTTCACCTTTGTTTATAGTCAGATTCTACTCAGTCTCACTTCCAGATTCTTATGTCCTGTGTTGCTATTGGATTGCAAAATACTGCAAAGGGGAAAAAATTCTCTATTTGCATTAATAAGAAATACAATCAATACCATTGGAAATGCCATTACGGAAAGTGTATTGGTAACGTGCAAGGATCTTAGCTTAATGCTCAGCTGAGCATAAATGTCCAACTGGTTAAGTCATGGAAACTTCATAGTATTGTGATGGCTTTTGCTACTAAAAGAAGGACACATGGCTGTCTGCCGATAGCTGATAACACACTTTTGGCTTGTGGCAGCACTTAGAGATCGAAACCACAGAACTTGAGCTTTAAGTCAATACTTGCAGTGAAGTTTTAATAAGTCCCCGGTGACGGTGAATTCATTTCACTTGAAAACACGACTCCGCATCGCTGCTCACGGATGGCTTGTCGTTAACCTCGTGACCTGGCCTTGTTGCTTTTCTTGCTGCCCAGGCCATTGTGTGCTCTGCCCAAGCACTAGAGTAATGCTAAAATCATGCTGAAGTCAGGCGGATGCCAGGAACAGCCTCCAAGGAGCAGCTCCTGGCTTGGGGCTAAGACAAACAATCCTTCAGAATAAGCTGTTTAGTCAGGATTTGATCAGGGAAAAACAGGAGGTGAAAGATGAGGGGGAGGGAATTGAAGATATTTTAATCTAATGTTGTTCTGTGCTACCAGTGATGGCATCCTGTATGTCTCATTATAAATGTTTCTATCCCTGTCCATCCATCCATCCCTGTCTCTCTCATGTAATCTCATTTTAACTTAAATTTTAGCTCTTTTACCCAATGTAATCTCTTGTATCTAACCTAATTTTCTCTCTCTAGTGTTGTTCTGATTATATAAAACCTCATGCTCCAGGAATTAAACTAATCAAACATTTGTGGCTCAGCATGACCCCTTAATGAGGGGCAGATTATTTTACATCTGCCTGCTCTGGGGTTCTTGCACTTTCCTCTGAAGCATCTGGCACTGGCCACTGTCAGTGATGGGATACTGGACTAGATACACCTTGGGTCTGATCCAGTATGGAAGTTCATTAGTTTCCTAACAGAGAGATTTATAACCCTGAATAGAACCAGGCATAGTTCCGTGTAAATTCCCTAACTAATGAGGTGGAGAAACTAGCTGTGGTGTGGGTTAGGACCGTGGCAAAGGGGTTAGGAAAGACTGGGAAAATGTGTGGGGTCGAGCAGAGAGAAAAGGGAATGGAGGCAACCAGAAACAATGGGAGGAGGAGGAAAGTAGAGAGATGAAAAGAGAAAACAAGAGAGATAGATGTAAGAAAATGTACCCCATTGCAGAACAACGGCTCTTCTCAGTCACGTACAAGAAGTTATGGCTCCAAGAAAGCCAGGTCTAGCTTAGAAAGAGGCAGGAGCAATTGTGATGGGGCCAAACCATCTGAAGAAATAAATATGAACTGGGTTGCTGAGCCTTTCTTTAAATATTGTGGCCCATAGCCTGCTCCTATTGAAGTCCCTGGCAAAGCTTGCGTTGGCTTCTTGGGGCCAAGATCAGTCCCCTTTGACCCCAGCCTTCTATTCGCGATGGGCAGATTTCAGAAATGAGCCATAGAGAATGTTCCATCTTGGGAATGAACAATCTTCTGCCTGGTCTCTCCATTGCATTTCGTGTAAAGAACAGAACTTCCAACAAGAAATGCTCCAGGAGTTCCTCACGGAGCTGATCTAACCGAGACTTTTCTCATTCTCTCCTGTCAGATTTCGATATTCCGTTTTGTGAGCGATTCGGGAAAGGTGGAACCTTCCCCAGGCAATATCACCTTTCCCAGAGCCGCAAGGACTATAGTGACGGTGAGACAATGACCAGTGCATGCAGGCTTGGGGGAAAGGCTCGCTGATGGCCTAAGCCAAGGAATAGGGCATTGGCCCGGACAGGAGCAACTTGGCTTCAGTTCTTGGCTTTGCCGCAGACTTCCTGTGTAACCGTGGGCAAGTCATTTGAACGGCTCTGGGCCCATGTGGGAACTGCTGGCGCACATTGTAAGTTCCCTAGTGCGTGTTAATGTAGTTACTCTTTGAAATGGGACTGTTAACACAAACTAGGGAACTTTTAGTGCACACCAGTAGGGTCCACATGGGCCAATTAGTGTGCAAAACGCTAGTGTGCGCTAGAATTTGCACCCTTCTGGCGTGGACTAAAGCACTGCGCAGACACCCCCTAACTCCCGTTCTCTCAGATGACCCTTTCCATGGGCGCTGACTTACACTCTACCTGGGGGGGGGGGGTGCTCGACGCCCCCACTCCACCCGTTCCCCCAAACCCCTGCCCC
The DNA here is from genome assembly GCF_965152235.1 of Eretmochelys imbricata. Classification (NCBI taxonomy): domain Eukaryota; kingdom Metazoa; phylum Chordata; order Testudines; family Cheloniidae; genus Eretmochelys; species Eretmochelys imbricata. The sequence continues at coordinate 257,497,396 of NC_135573.1, forward strand.
GCCTCTTCCTCACCTCTTTCCGCCCCCTCCCCGCTCCTCCCTCTCCCTCCTGGAGCCGACCTGCATGCTGTGAACATGCTGTGAACAGCTGTTCGCGGAGTGGGGGGAGTGATCAGCAGGAGGAGGTGCTGGAGGGGGGGAAGGAGGAAGCCTTGGCTGCCGGTGGGTGCTACGCACACGCTAATTTTTCTCCGTGGGTGCTCCAGCTCTGCCTCAAAGAACTTGGAGTAAATACTGGGAATTCGACTCCAAGTTGCACTGTGATTTCTTTTTTTTTTAATTTTTTTTTTTTTTTTGTAAATATGTATAGCTGGTGGAAACTAGTGTGTGGCCACTCTTACTTTGATTTAAACCTGGCTTTTGTTGATTTACTTTAAATTGATTCCTTGACGAGTTAACCTAAGGTTTTAATCAACTTAAAAATGCCTTCGCAGGGTTTTGCATCAGTTTAACCAAGGGCTTGTCTACACTGTGGTGCAGTATGGACTAAGAGGGTATGAATTGCAGAGTGCACCGGACACTTAGGCTCTCACTGCCCTGTGTGAACACTGCAGCAGCGTCTCAATGGGACAGTTAGAGCACAATGCTTTGGTGCGCTCTGCAATTTACACCTCCATAGCAAAGCAATTGAAACAGGTACACTTTGAATTCAGACAGGGTCTGAGTGTATGACAAGACGTTGCATGTCCTTGTCAGTAATTCTCCTGCTTTCCTCACAAAGGCCGAAGGACTTTCCCAAGGAGTTACGCCCCTCAGGAGAATCGGTTTCAGCTCGTCCCTTCCAGCAGGACAAAGAGCTTCAATGGGGACAGCAAGCTCCTCACCTTACAGTACGAGGAACACAGGACCAAATGGTGGATTGACTGTGACAAGGGACTGCAGGTTTTCAGCACGTCCCCCAGCAAGTCCAGGAACTGTGAGTGAATTTCAACAGGTTGCTGTTTAGAATCTCAGGCTGTGATCTTGTCTTCTAAGTATGGTCAGGCGGCGCTGGCGTAGGTGAAGTGTCCAAGGAGAACTCAGGGGCTGGGGTGGTTAAGCAGATGGCACTTCCCTCTCAGTCCTGAGTCAGTACTGAACCAGTGCCGCAGCATGGTGTTCCGAGGCGCTGTGCTCCCGGGATACGGCTCGAAGAGAAAGCCCCGACGTCTCATGGTCATTGAAGATCTCCTGGCACTTTCCATAAAGATAGGGGTGTTCTGGGCAAATTCAATCCTGGGCAATTACATTCCACCTGCAGCTACAGTGGGATAAATGATTCTCCACTTTCTGCTCTGAACTGCTGAATAGCAGTGCGGTGCCCTGTTAACCAGCGCTCGTGGTCCACTCCAGCAGTGGCTGCACGTCAGTGAGGGGCGCAGACGGGACTCCCACCATTACACAGCAAAGCATTCTCAGCCCTTGCAGGAGAGAAGGCGCTGTATCAATGTACATCCTTGGGCCTGATCCCGCTCTCACTTACACTGGTGTAAATCAGGGGTAAGCCAGTGGCGTGAATGGGATGGGAATCAGGCTCTGAGCGTTGCTCTTTGTGGTAGGTGCCCCCACCCATTGCATAGCAGATTAGATCTGCATTGCAAAGGGTCCGGTGAAGCATATGCTGTGTCTTGACTGTGCCATCCATGTCCTTCCTGCAGCCCTGCAGGCGCCAGTGAACTGGAGGTTGGGGAAGCTCCTTGGCAGAGGGGCCTTCGGAGAGGTTTATCTCTGCTATGATGCAGACACTGGCAGGGAGCTGTCGGTGAAGCAGGTGCCCTTTGACCCAGACAGTCAAGAGACAAGCAAGGTGAGTGTGAGGGCTGGACTGAGCCTTCCTGAAGAGCTTATGGGGTTGTTCGAACAGCGGGTCACAACTGGGGGCGAGGGAGTCGCCACCAGGTGGTCTTTTGGTGCCGGGGGTTCGGGGACACAATCATCATGCCCTTCCCATATTGCTGAGTGGGATGGAGGTCCTGAGATGGGGTCTACTGGCATCTGTTGTCACCCATGTCACCACTAGGTGATGGATGAATGCCGTGCGTACTTCCTGTATGTGCTGTGCTGGCCATCCTGGCTCAGAGCTGTTCATGACTTGCCACAGAGCCATGGGCAGCTGCCACGGCCTAAGCCATCCAGTGACCACTCTTCCTCCACTCCAGGACCTGCATGATGCTAGCCCAGCCTACGTTGCCAGTCTCCTTTCTGCTCTTCTGTGATGCCAGCCCCAGGGCTCCATTCACCACCCTCCACTCCCGTCTCTGGATAGTCCATTTGCCCAGCCTCTGCTTTTCCCTCATGCCCACCCCTCCTGAAAGCTTGGTGCTGCCCATATGAAACAAGGGAATAAGTACATCCCTGCCTGCCTGCATCTCTCTATAACAATCCCAAGCAGAGTCCCTGCTCTGCCTTTCCCAGTGCATCCTGTCTGTCTTTTAGGCTGTAACCTCCTTGGGAGAGCAGCCATCTTTCTTCTTGGGTCTTGTACAGTGCTAGGGATATAGTCAGTGCTTCAGAAATCCTCTAGGAGAGGAAGCTTGAATGTGGCTGTATTTCTGCGGCGATGAGACGTTCGTAGGTCTTTCTTTTCATCGTGTAACGTTCTGTATCGTCGCAGGAGGTAAATGCCTTAGAATGTGAGATCCAGCTGTTGAAGACCCTCCGCCATGATAGGATAGTCCAGTATTACGGTTGCTTGCGGGACCCGGAGGAGAGGAAGTTGTCTATCTTTGTGGAATACATGCCAGGGGTAAGTGTGACTGCAGCCAATCCATGTGGTTATTTATAGAGATGGACCTGAACCAGAGAGCTGAATCCAAACGCCGCCTAGCTCGGATGAAGTTTGGATCTGAAAGTCAAATTTCGCAACTTGGCCCTTGTCTAAAATGGGCCAAATCAAAATCCTGATTCCAAACGCCCCTGAAATTTGGGGCAGTCAGATCCTGATTTGAACATTGCAGAAGGGCCCTATCTGTGTGACACAGCCTGGAATGTGAACACTGCCGAATTTGGGATTGGATCCAGATCTGGATCCAATCTCTGCGGCTTGGGCCCATCCCTTGTTATTTATTACAAAGCACTCTGGGAAAGGTTAATTGTAGTACGATCCGCACACAGCTATCATGGGTTATTTATTTATTCTGATACGTGCACTTTGAAAACACAACATTGCTAATTATCTGGTCCTTGGAGACCAAGTCATCTCGTGGTGATGCTGTTTTATCATGTCAGGACGTCACCAGGTCACGACTCTGTTCATGCAGAGTGAAATATTTCCAGGGGCCATATAAAATCAAGATGTTTTGATGTTCTGCTAAGTGGCGCAGGGGATGTAACTTATATCTTTTCTTACTACTTTAGCACGTAAGTTAAACCAGCGTAAAGTCCCTGGAGTAGAGCTTCACCTAATGTAAACAGAGCAGTGCTGATTTACACTGGGTGAGGATCTGGCTCCCTCAGCCCCACCTACCCATGTGGTACTTACACCTTCTTACACATCATCTCTGGATTTGTCCTCTAGGCTGTGAGGGAGCAAACCTGTGTTTATTCATAGATTTTTAAGGCCAGAAGGGACCATTCGATTGTATAGTCACAAATAGCTTTGGTATTTGGCAAACATGGTAGAAAATGCCCCATCAGAACGACATGAATGACAATTTGAACTAGCCCCCTAGCACAATCCCCTCTTTCTAACCACAGCCCCATGAGCCCATTTTGTTTCTGGAGGCTATCTTTCTGATCCCTGACATAAACCCCCATGCATGGGACCAAAAGGAAAAGCCCAGTGCAGTGTAATCAGTCCCCTCACTGTTTGTTCTACAACATGCTCATGTCTGTTGCTTGCCAGGAAGCCAGCATTTGTGCCGGGGCTGTTTCCTGTTCCTGGATCGGAATGTTTGTTTTCCTTCCGATAAACTAGCGCTCTGGCCAATTAAAGATTGACTTTCACTTTACGGCAACAGCTTATTTCACAACATCAGTCCAGGGCTCTGCTTTTTCTGTACTGTTGGTGGAAGAGGACCAACTCCCAAGCTGTACAGAGCAGCAGTTCTGAAGTGCTACATCTGGCTGAGATTCTGATTTAATGCAGCTGGCTAGGCAAGAGCTGTGTGGGGTCTGCGTGGGGCCTTCTGCACCATGGCTGGCTCTAGTAGGCATCGACAGCCTGTCCATTTGTAATTCACCCATTTAAACAATTGTTGGAGTGTCTTCTGCATACACACAACCCGCATCCTCCTTTAAATTATCTGAGGGTGAAAGGGGCTGGTCTATTTGATTCTAGTACAAGATGAGATCCTTAAAAGGGCCCTGCCTCAGTGCAACCTTCATGTCCAGTGCCCACCCCACCGACTGAGATCCACAGAAGGTCGAAAAGTGGAGGGCTCAAATGCCTAAGCAAAGATTTTCCATCAGAGGACATTTACAGAACCCCAGATGATATCCAGCTGTAGGGGGGAGGGCCCCTGATAGGTTCCTCCCACTGGAAGGCCATTGACCACTCCCTTTAAAGTGGGAAGGAGCAAAATAGGAACCCAGGGCTAAGCAAGAGCTCAGGCTGCAGGGCGGTGAGGTCAGGGACAATAAGAATGTCAGTGAGAGACTCTGAGCGAGAGCCCAGACAACCGTTGCTGCTCCCCGGTGGGTAAAAGGTGCCAGACTGACAGCTCTGGAGACTGTTTATCCATAAAACAGGGGCCAGGACAAGCTTCCCTCAGACAGGATGGAATCCTTCCCCAGCATTTGGAGTCCTGTAGCTGGGTAGCTCCTTTAGTGTAAATCTTCTCTGTGGAACAACCACTCTCGCTGGCTTGCCTGGAGATTGAGCCAGGGAGCTGTAGACCTAAAAGCCTGAGCACCTGTTGCTTGAGCTAAAGAATCCATTTCATTACCTTCAGCAGTAAAAACTCATGCTTTGAGATCCAACCTTCCTAGGATCAATCCTGGCAGCGGATCCAACCAGGGATGTTGTCACATCTGGTTGCCCATATAGGCCTGTGGATATCGGTAGCTCCAGCTGAGCTTCCCCAGCCTGGGGAAATGTGATGCTAAGAGAAGGTGTCTCTTTGTCCTGCTTCAGTGTCTAGGCAATGTGTAGAAGTCTCTGAGTCCGCTCCAAAGTAATGGATGTGTTCCTTTCGCTCAAGCAGTGGAGAGGATCATGGTTATACAGACGAATTTCCCACAAACACACTGACCAATGACATGATCCAGCCACTAGAGGGGGATAGAGAACTGTGCTGAGATAGCAAGGGTTATGTGTACAGTACTGACCCTTTCTCATCTGTCCCGTGGGGATATTGTAGTCCAGGCGTGATCCTTGCTCCGTTATGTTTATCAGTGTCTCTGATTTCGTATATTCCTTTTTTATAGCTCAATGTTAGATTCAGTAAAGCTTTTATAAACCAGCAAATAAACCAGAAAACCTTGAAATATGTTAACTATTTACGCTAAACGATCTGTTCCACCTTGTCTTTAGCTGACATTGAGTACATTTCCCAGACCTGAAGAAGAGCGGTGTGTAGCTCAAAAGTGTGTCTCTAGGACCAACTTCTGTTGGTGAAATACAAGATATTACCTCACCCAGCTTGTCTCTCAGAAAATGGTCACAGAAATATAAAAGCCTACGTGACACAATACGCATCATTCACTCCTTTGGTTTGTGTATGTGTTTTGTTTCCAATAGGGTTCCATAAAGGACCAATTAAAAGCATATGGTGCGCTGACCGAGAACGTCACCCGGAAGTACACCAGGCAGATTCTGCAGGGAGTCTTCTACTTACACAGCAACATGATTGTTCACCGGGATATTAAAGGTAAAGTGGATTGCACTGCGAGATCACCACCTTGCTCTCATCTAGTAGCATCGTAAGTAGGATTCTGTGCCTTATGGTCAGAGCACAGCTCTAGAGGCTAAGACATGTGGTTTCTAGCCCTGGCTCTGCCTTAGACCTGCTGTGTGGTTTTGAACAAGTTCCTTAGGCCAGAATTTTCAAAAGTGACCTCTGACTTGGGAGGGGTGTGTATGCCCCAAATATTGAGTGTCCAATTGGAAATACTCATTTTGAGAGCCCCCATTGGCTCCTGTTTCAATTGTGTGAGCTCAGCACCAGGCCTGAGGTAATGGACATTCAAGTTGAGTTGCCATAAATCAGAAAAAAGAAAAGGAGTACTTGTGGCACCTTCGAGACGAACAAATTTATTAGAGCATAAGCTTTCGTGAGCTACAGCACACTTCATCGGATGCAGCTTGTGCTCTAATAAGTTTGTTAGTCTCGAAGGTGCCACAAGTACTCCTTTTCTTTTTACAGATACAGACTAACAGGGCTGCTACTCTGAAACCTGTCATAAATCAGAAGCCACTTTTGTAAGATATTGGCCATACCTTTTCTGTGACTTAGTAAACAATTAACAGGATGTTAAGCTATCTCCCAGGGGTGCTGTGGAGTTTACTAATGTCTGTAAAGTGCTTTGGGTGGGATTTTCAGGGAACTAAGAGATAGGCCTCTTTGCAAATTCCAGTAAAAAAAAAAAAAAAGGGGGGGGGGGGGAGGGTCCCTAGCATAGTGCCTTCATGTAGCTAAATGTCATCTTTTCCAACTCTGAAAATGCTGGCCGGTTGCCTGAGCCTTCCCATGCTGGAACTGCTTTGACCCAGGTTGCAATTCTATCTCTTGGGTTTTTGTGCTTGACCCTTAGGTGCCAACATTTTGCGAGATTCTGTTGGGAATGTGAAACTAGGCGATTTTGGAGCCAGCAAACGCATCCAGACCATCTGCATGTCTGGAACTGGAATTAAATCTGTCACCGGAACACCGTACTGGATGAGCCCAGAGGTGATCAGTGGAGAAGGCTATGGAAGGAAAGCTGATGTGTGGTAAGAAACAAAGTAATCCCAGGGCAGAATTTCCACCGCAGTGGGTCAGCACTGCAATTTTCTAATGTCGCCTGTATCTGTTCATCCCTTCGAGAATTACAGTGGTTGATTTTCCAAAGCCAACCAGTATGACTAGCATTTGCAAGACACTATGGGTTAGTGGCTGGAATAGTGTGCTTATAGTTAGAACTGACTACCAAGATTTTCAGTAGCGATTAGTGATTTTTTTTTTTTTTTTAGATGCTTAACTTGAGACCCCTTAAAAAGGGTCTGATTTCCAGAGGGTGGGTGCTGACCACCTACTGAAATTCAGGCTCCTTTTAGGTGTTTCAGGCTGAACACCCAAAAATGGAAGCACCCCAAATCCCTACTCACTTTTGGAAATTTCCAACCTGGATGCTGATTTTGGGTGCCCCAATTGTTTTGGATGTCCAGCTGGAGATTCCTTGAACCTGCCTTGAAGTAACAGAGCCACCCTCCCCTCCCTGGGAACTGCAGGAGCTCTGAAAAACTGGCGGTCAAGGTTTGCAGGTGGGATCTCAAAGCTGGAGGCATCCAGTATTGCTGGCGACTCTTGACATTTTGGATACTTGAGCTTTGCAGGATTGGGCCCTGAGTCTGAACAGCTGGAATAACAGTAATCATCCTAATGAACTACAAAAATACTGTATGCACAGCACATATTCCCTTGACTCTTCCAACGACCAGGCTCAGTGGAAACCAGCCATTTTAACTGCTTTGCACTGGGAAGCCTGGGGAGAATGCCTGAGAAGTTGTTGGCAGGCAGCCTTACTGCCACCTGTTGATAGGTGGGAAGTGCAGCTACGTTTTATTCATTGTGATTACGAGCCAAGGTTGCCAAGCTGGTGTAAATGAGGCCTGAGGAAATGCCGCGCTGCTAGGATTCCACCCCAAGGGCTGGGCAGCCGTTCTGCTTTTTTCTGCCTCTGCCCTTTTTTATTATTTAGGCTGCTTTTTCTGGACTCCTCCTTCCCAGATGCAAATGAGAGATGAAGCGAGACAGGGAGCAAAGCCTTGTTTGGCTGTAGATGTCTTTGGTAGTAAACATAATGTGCAAGGTAGATAGGCGGTTGCCAATGAATATGGGTACAAAATGTCCCCGAGCTGGTCTCCCTCTTTGGGGATGTTTACACTGCAATTAAAAACCTGCAGCTGGCCTGTGCCAAGGGGCTTGGGCTTGGGTTAAGGGGCTGTTTAATTGGGCTGGTAAATGTCCAGGCTCGGGTTGCAGCCTGAGCTCTGCTACAGTGCAGGGTCCTAGAGCTCAGGCTGTGAGGTGGGAGGGTCCCAGAGCTTGGGCTGCAGCCTGAGCCCAAACATGTACACCGCAAATAAACAGCCCCTTAGCCTGAGCCCTGTGAGCCCAAGTCAGCTGGCACAGTCCAGCCGTCAGTGTCTAATTGCAGTGTAGACGTACCCTTTAAGGCCTGTATACTTCGCTTTAAGGGGGGAAATTCACCCCTTTGAAGAGGACCAGCACAAATCTGTGAATCAGTTAAGCAAGGCCCTGGGGAACTCCATGGCAAATGGGACCTTAATTCTGCAGCAAGGCCCCTGGAAGAAAGGATGGCCCAATGGTTAGGGTTCTAACCTGGGATTGGAGATGACTGGGTTCAAGTCAGACTCTTTGTTTGACCTTGGGCAAGACCCGTAACGCCTGATTTTCAAAGGTATTTAGGTATCTAAAGCTGCAGGTAGGTGCTTAGCATGGCTTTCAAAGGTGCCTAACTCATTGTACCCATTTAGGCGCTTTTGAAAATCCCACTAGGCATGTCTCTGCACGTCCAGACATTAATAAAATCTGACTCTTAGTCTATCTGGCTCTGACTTTGAAAGGTATTCAGGCATTGCTCCCTCTGTGTTGACTTTCAGTGAGGCTCAGGCTCCTAAGTCATTTTTGAAAATGGGACTTAAGCTCTGTCTACACTAGGGAGTTTACAGCAGCACAACTGTACCAATGCAGCTGCGCCATTGTAAGATCGCTCGTGTAGCCACTCTGTGCCAACAGAAGAGAGCTCTCCTGTCGGCATAATAAAACCACCTCCATGAGCGGCCGTAGTTATGTCGGTGGGAGAAGCTCTCCCGCTGACATAGCGCTGTGCACACCGGCGCTTCTGTCAGTGCGACTTACGTCGCTCAGAGGGGTGTTTTTTCACACTCCTGTGCGACTTAAGTTATATTGGCAAGAGGGGTAGTGTAGAGATGGCCTTAGTCATCTAAGTCATTTAGGCCTTGCAGTGCTGAGCAGAGCAACACTGCTGGACCTCAGTGCACCAGCTGTAAAATGGGTATAATAGCACTGCTTTACCTCATGTGGGAGATGAGGATAAATGCATTAAAGATCATGATGTACTCCGATAATGGGGACCATATAGAGATGCTGCAGCATTCTGGTGGGAAGCCTGCATCTGTTTTAAAAGTGGAGGGTTGACTGAATTTACTGTGAAGTTGTATAATGCAATCACTGCAATTGCTCTGGTTTTATTTTTTACGGTTAAATTGAATTTATTTTGTTTTGTCCCAGTTCTAGATTTCAGTGTACCACAGATTGGAGTTAACAATCCGTTAAAGTGCCTGAAACAAGTCACACCTTTCAGATCTGTTGTTTGTCTCTCTGCAAATACAAGCAGACGTCACTGGGTCTCTTAACCTTGACAGCATGCTTCGCATCTATCTGCACAACAGGGCTAGAAACATGGTTTCAAAATGAGAGCTGAAAGTGTGGAGCAAATTCTGCAGCAAGGGGCAAATCCTACAGCAGAATCTGCTGAATCGCAGAATATACACTGGGCCCTGTTCTTACGTCCCTCTTGAACTTAGGCCTTCACTGGGACTTAAGTACCTGCACGTGTGCTGGCCCTCTGCAATTTCTACGAATTTCACGTAAATAGAGGACTTCCATTTCCAAAGTGATATGTCTGTGGTATCTTTATAGCCCTAAATTTAGGGAATTTCACATCTAGGGGATAGTTTTGGGTGAAAGGTTTAGGGGCAGGGAGTGAGCCAGGACAATGGTTGGATGAAAGTCTTGCTCTTTCCTTTTTTCTAATCCTCTGTTCTCCATTGCAGGAGCGTGGGCTGCACCGTGGTGGAGATGTTAACAGAAAAGCCACCCTGGGCGGAATTTGAAGCCATGGCGGCCATTTTCAAAATTGCCACCCAGCCGACCAAGCCCCAGCTCCCAGACGGTGTCTCGGACTCCTGTCGCAACTTCCTCAAGCAGATCTTTGTGGAGGAGAAGCGGAGGCCCACAGCAGAGGACCTGCTGAGACATCCATTCATGAACTGCAGCCTCTAGTCCCTTGCGGCGGGTTAGGGGAAATGCAGGTGGAAAATAAAAGGATATGGGGGGGGCGGGGTGTTTAAAAAACAGACCCACAGAGCTTTGCACTCTGAAATGCAGACCTCAGTCTGGGTTGGGATCCTTCACTCCTCATTGTTAGCTAGGGGGCCAGTGTGGGCTTTCCTTTCTAAGCTGCACTTATGACCATCTGACTGTGGAGATAGGTGGCTGTCACCACGCTTGGGGCTGGAGGGAGTTCGAAATTGGGGGTCACCCTTGGAACACGTCGGCATCGATGATCGTGGCAAACTCACCCGCCCCGTTATTGATTGGATGCCTGGTAGTGGAGGAGCTTGGGGTAGTAACTCACTTGCCTCAGAGGAATGATGTGAGCGAACTCTGGCGCCCGCTGCTGGCCCTGAAAGCAGCACTGTCAACATCCCACAAGGAAGCCGTCTCCTCAGCACAAGAGAAAGATGCTGTGTAGCCGTGGAAGCCATTTACAGCTTGACAGACACCAAGAGGGATTCAGGCGTGAAGCAAAGGGAAACAAACCCAGGACCAAAGAACGATCGGCATAGGTGTCTCGTTCATGTCAAAGGGGGAAAGCAATCCTGTTGTGGGGGTGGAGATGGGAGGCAAAGTCCATAGCAACATCTCCAGCTCTTCAGAGGGGTGGATTAGGATTGTTTTGTGCCTTAGATGGTTACAGTCAAGGAGTGAAAGCCTGATTCAGCACAAGGTATCCAGTCAAGGACGTGACTACAATGCAGCCATGCTGCGTTGGCGTTCTTGTACCTGTAAAATAGTGTAAGTGCAAGGCATTCTTCTTCTCTGGATACAGTAAGGTCCCTGTAGGTCATTCACCAGTGAAGCTGGCCACAGGACCTCTGTGTGTTCGTTCGTTCGTTCGTTCAGCGGATAAGTGTGTCTATATGATGCTGATGCCAATGGCACCCTCAGCTCAGTACACGCTTGTTCTTCAGCACCTGATCCTGTTCCCACTGAAACAGTGCAGGGTTTGTCACTGATTTTAGTGGGAACAGAACAGGTGAGGGTGTAAGTAACTGTCTTCTCATATCCCTAGCTATGCCAACCTGTGACCAGTTCCAGTGTGCTGCTAACGAAGGGTCCAGCCTGCAGAGCACCTTCAGCTCTGTCCCTTCTAGGATCAGGCCCTAGATGACGCTGCAGAGCATCAAGGGTAGAAAAGCCGTGCGTGAGGTGGAATTCACCCCAGCGCACAAGACTAGCACGAGGGCTGTGCACCTCTCAAGGCCTCAAAAGGGGTCATTGTGAGACTTCATTGATACATAGACTCTGTGCAGGTGCTGTATGCAGGGGCGAAGTTCATCCTGAGCTCGTCCAGGGCTAGACTACAGACCGATATTATTATAACTACGTCCCACAGGGGTGTGAGAAATCCATACCCCTGAGAGATGTAGTTATACTGACCTAACCCCCTCATATGGACGGTGGTAGGTCTATGGGAGAGCTTCTCCCACCAGCATAGCCATGAGGTGGATTAACTACGCCAACGGGACAAGCTCTCCTGTCGGCACAGTAGCATCTGCACTAAAGTGCTGCAGGGGTGCAGCTGCTTTGGGTTTTATAGAAATGTAATGGGGATCCGTACAAAGGACTCTGAATGCTCCTAGAGCCCGATTCTTATCAGGAACAAAGTCCAGAGAAGTCAATGAAGTTACACCAGAGTTACACCGGTGGGAGTGCAGAATCCTGCCCATAGAATTGAACAGAGAATATCAGGGGGGAGGAATAGCTTAGTGGTTTGAGCATTGGCCTGATAAACCGAGGGTTGTGAGTTTAATCCTTGAGGGGGCCATTTGGGATCTGGGGCAAAAATTGAGGCTTGCTCCTGCTTTGAGCAGGGGTTGGACTAGATGACCTCCTGAGGTCCCTTCCAACCCTGATATTCTATGATTCTGGAGGCTTCTGCAGGAGGAATTTAGGCCCTGATTCTGCACCACAGAAATCAGGGAGAGTTGTGCTGTTTACTTTAATGGGCATGGGATCAAGCCCATAATTCTCTGTTAAATTCTGTCAGATGGCTCAAAAAACCTTTATTATTATTATTATTATTTATTTATTTGTATTCCCATAGAGCTCAGGAGCTCCACTCATGAGTCAGGGTCCCGTTGTGCTAGGTGTTTTTATCACTCTGTTATAGTCAGTAGGACTTTCCATGAAGAAAGAGTTCTAAGGGTTATTAGGAAAATGTAAAAATGTTTTAAATTATTTTGAATCTGACAATTTCCCCATTCACTGGCCTGATTTTAAAAACAAACTGTCCTCAATCACTTTTTTAATTAATTAAGAACAAAATCTGACTCCCAGCCAATCCATCTGGATTTGATTCTCAGTCTCTGAGGGCCAGTGGGGTAATGTTGACCATAGGCGCTGAACAATGAGCAACATGAGGCCGTGCATGGGTAGGGCTGAAATGTGACCTACTTTTCAAGATCTGTTGGCAAGGTTCATGGAACTCCTTCTAGAGGCTGTTTCTAAACAAATTCCTCCATGTTCCAAGTCCATTCCAGGGCCCAGTGCTTTGACTGGTACTTTGCAGCCTGCCCTAAGTGGCAGCACATGGCTGAGTTGCTCCGGAAGCAGTCACAAGTTGGTCCCACCTTAAGGTGACCGTATTTCTCAAAGGGAAAATGGGACATTGCATGGGGCTAGACCCGAGACCTCCCCCCCCCCCCCAACCCCGACCCCTCCCCAAGTGAGGCTAGGGCTGGTGTTGATGCTCACCCAAGCCCTGCCTCCCCCCACAGCTGATCAAGTTGATGAGCAAATGGGACAAATGCCCCTTTTTGTCAAAAAAAAAAAAAAAAAGGCAGGATGGCTGGGACAGGGCTTAAAAAGGGGTCTGTCCCGGCCAAAACAGGACATATGGTCACCCTATCCCTCTTTGGCCCATAAGGGGAGTGAGCTGTGCCAGCCCTTTTCCTGGCACAGTTGCCTTCCCCCTCCATGTTGGCTCAGTAGTGTTTCAGGGAGTGGAGTCAAGTCTCTGCCCACCTGTGTGGGAGGGGGAGGAGCAGCCCCTCAGCAGCTCCTCTGCAGGGATGTAAGGAGGCATCTGGCACACACATATTTACCTGCATGGGTGCATGGATCAGCTCGACTGAGCCCTATGAGAACAAACCTGGGCGTACATCCAAGAAGGGGATGACAGACCCCTCGTTCCACTGCAGGCTGCTGAGAGGCTTATTATAAATAGTGAGGGGGAAGGGAGAGCTTTTGAAACATTAAGACGAACTACCCTGACAGTAGCCAAATTGTGCAGGTTCGCCCTGCTTCTACTGAGATAGATCCCTAGGCTTGGAGGGCAGTTTTCTCTCCCGCCCTCCTTAAATGATTTTGCGTGGGCGAAACATCCCACTGTGATGCCATAGGGAAACCTGGTCTTGCCTCTTTGTTTGATTTTTGCAGTCACGAGGCTGTGTCATCCTGGGGCTGGCAGGGTTTCAGGTGCAGGAATGCCAGTGGGCTCGATCCTACAGGCCTTGTGCAAACAGAAACTGCCAGTAACTTCCCTAGGAGCGATGTATGCAAGGGCCTGATCCTGGATCTCTTATGCAGTGCTGCCCTTAGGTTTAGTTCTGCAAGTGGAGAAGCTATCTAACTCTAAATGCAGCTATGTCATGTAAGGCAACAGCCCCAAGGGGCGAACTCCGCCCCCTGGACTAAGGGAGAGCCCAGAAGCGTTCTCACCACCTCACTCCATGAAGGGTTTATGTGGTGCATGGCCCTGCACAGGAGTGAATTTCACCAGAGTACCCTTCCTGAAGCATGCACAGCCCTGGTCATTGGGACCTTCCTCTACCTTCCCTTCCGAGGGTGTGGGTGAAATCACTCCTCCGGTGCCTTTGCCTGCAGTGTTTTGCTGTATAAAATAGAATGAGGGAAAGAATGTAATACGATTCCATGGATATTTTTTTTACCTGTAGGGTATTGGAAAGTACATTCATCTAATGTATAGTAGAAGCACTTTGCTTACATCAAATCTTGCTGCTGCTTTTTTTTGTAATATTATCAATCCTGTATCCTGTAGATGTAATTTTTTCCCTTATTTAGGGAAGAGGCTCAAGTGTGATATTGTGTATCATCAGACTTCATATTGTAGCCTATAAATCTCTGTATAATTCCTTCACACCAGGCCAAATATCATTAGCCAGCAAATTGTACATAAGAGAACAGAGTTTGGGATCTAGAAAGCTGACTCCTGGAGGGTAAGATTGAGGCCCTAATTGGAACCAGAGGCCTTGTATGATTCAGCCTGCAGGGACAGCTATATTTTTTTTATTCTTGAAAAAAATAACTTTATGAGAGACTGTTTAAGCCAATGATTACTGGCTTTTGCTAGAAATAATGTATTTGTTAAGGTCTGAGACTTGAAATGTATATGCATCACTCTGTCCAGTGCTTGGCCGTTCCTGCAGTATGGTGTGTCCTACCTTGCCCTATATGTACTAGTCCAGTTAGGGTTATTGGATGGGCAGGTCATGATCAAACCGGAGCTGGGAGACTAGGCTTTACTCGAAAGCACCATGCAGGCTGGAGTTTGGGAACAGGGGATTGTACTGTCCATACAAGGACCAGAACTGAGACACTGTAACTACACCTGTGTTTAAATGTGTTGGAAGCAAATCCTGTTCTCCATTATGCTGTTGTGAATCCAGTCAGATGCTTCGTAACTGAGAACTGCATGTGGTCCATTTACTCTAGCCTCTTTGTTCCATATCTGCCTGCTCCAGTGGATGTATTTTCCAAACCAGCCCCTCTTCAAGGGCTACAAACTGACTTTAGAAACAGCCCTGAGCATAGGCTGGTCCCTAAACTGCATGCCCTCAGCAGTAGCTCCAGGAGACAAGGTGACTCAGAGACATGATGCTGAGTCACAGTTCCTCCCCTGCTTGCTCCCAGTTGGCAGTGATTTCTGTGGGCCACACCTACAATAAAGGACTGCACACAACCCTCTACCCATGCTGGCGTGGCTTCTCTAGCCAGAGTAAGGGAAGAAGGGGAGGCAAGACTCAGCCCTTTCCCTGCCCACCTGCTCCAGGAAGGGAGTAAGCAGGTGAATCAGGCCACTCAATCTTACTGCTGGCAACTCCGATGAAACAGCGATGTTTTATTCACTGGAAATGACACAGCATGGGTTTTTATAATCCCAGGCAATGCAACAGAGTTCTTCTTCCTTATGCAGTGGGCTAGGCCCTGATTCTGTAAATATAATGACCCCTCCACATGGGCCATCGTTCACTGGTAAATGCGTGAGTTGCTGCTGCCTGAGCTGAAGTACTAACTCTATTAGCAGTCAGCTGTAGTAGACGTTCATCTTCTTTTGTGCACCAGCTGCTAGGGCAGTGGTTCTCAAACTTTTGTACTGGTGACCCCTTTCACATAGTAAGCCTCTGAGTGCGACCCCCCTCTAATAAATTAAAAACACTTTTATATATATTTAACACCATTATAAATGCAGGAGGCAAAGCGGGGTTTGGGGTGGAGGCTGACAGCTTGTGACCACCCCCATGTAATAACCTCGCAACCCCCAAGGGGTCCCAACCCCCAGTATGAGAACCCCTGCACTAGAGGGAGACAAAGACCCACACTCTCCAAGTGTGGGGTACTCACTCCTGCTACACAGTTCCCAAATCAGCAAAACAGAAACTAATCATGTGCTTTGTTAAGTACATGCTTACATGCTTTGTTGAATTGGCTCCATGAGTAACTTTACACATGTAAGTAATCCTATTAAATAAGACCACTCGTGCCTAAAGTTACTCACATATTTAAGTGTTTGCAGGATTGGGGCCAGTGTTAGAAAGCAAATGCTTCAGGAGGCCAAGTGGTGTAATGAAACACATTTGCAACTTCCTGCCTTTTCACAAGTCTGATCAAAGCTGCTATCACTGGTATAGCACTCTTGGCCGGAAACATCGATACTCACTATAGTATCAGTGCATCAAGTGTCTTAAAATCATTTCTACTTCGGAAGAATTAGCCCATATGAAACAGAAGATAATACTGCAGGTTTGGAAAGCAGGACACCTTATCGAATGTACTTTGTAAAATGCTGTAAATGCTTTTTTCCCCCCACGCATGAAATTAAATATTTTTTAACTTTGTGGTATTGTGAAACCAATTTTCCTGTTTTCTTGGTTGGGGGGGTGGGAATAAGAGAAGTATGTTCATTATGAGGTGAAATGTTTCATCTTAAAGTGCAGCATTATAGTATGCACACACACACGTCCGCTATTAATAGAGATGCATGCTCTGTCATATATAGTATTTTATCTATTCTGTTCCAGCCACTTTGTGCTGCTCAGGAATATGGCCCTGACTGGTTGGATGAGAATTGCCCTAGTGCAGAGGAGCTTAACTGCTAGAAACCAGTGTAACCAGGTCCTACGGCAATTGACACCCTTCCCTCCCATGCGTGCGCACACAAACAGCGAGGTTGGCCTAGGGATGGTGTCAGGAGCAAGACACAGCACACTTGCGCTCAGCCAATGCTCAACAAGTATACAGAGCTGTAGCTAGCCAGCGTAAGTTAAAGCAGCCCCTAGCTGACTGACCAGTCTCTCCATTTCGTGTGGAGATTCCTGCACAGGAGACAATCTGCGGCTGAGTCCTCAACTGAATGGAAGGGCAGACTTTCAAGAGTGGCTGTGGCCCCAATCCTGAACCTGGATTATGTAGGCAAGTAACACACTCATGTGAGTGGCCACGTTGACTTCAATTGGACTGCTCACGTCAGTCTTTTAGGACTGAGGCCTAAATCACCCTTAGGTTGCTGCAGCCTTCAGAGTATAAGGGAAATGCTACCACAGCGAACAGAGATTATATTTCAGATGGGAGTGGGGGAGGGGGAAACTGTGTTTGGGGTTTTTTGTCCAGAAAACGTTCAGTTCTGTTTCCAATGCCATGCGTGCAGTTACCTGGCCATTATGGTGTCTGTTTGCAGACACAAATCTTTTGTGCCAGGAAGCATAAAGCAACCCAACCACTAATAGAATCATTATTATTCTGAAACTTGAAAAATACTCATATGATCGGGGATTGCAGGTGCATAAGATAAGTATTTATAAGGGGGCTCTCCCTGATATCCAGTTTGTCCTCACTGCTAGTGACTGAGCTCTAACATTCCCCTGCACAACTCTCCATTCCTTTTCCAGGTGGCATGAAAGATGCGTTCAAACTGGGCTTCAGAAGCAGCAGGGTTGTGGTGATAGTTTTTGCTACCTGAGTTCGCTCCTTGGCACTAAGAAGGTGAGCAGAGCCATGCCTTCTGTGTCTAACTCTAATCTATTGCCCACAGCCCCAACCATGTGGTAGCTGCTATGGGAGAGCTGCTAGCAGCCCAGAGCACAGTTGAGTTGATTATACAGCCAGCTCCATGTGTAAAATGCTTTTGTTCTTCAGCATGGAGTTGCCTTGTGCCTGTTACTGGACTGGAAGATGGTGTGATGTGTTTCTTTGACTGCTAGTCCCTATTGTTGTTCACAGTGGGATGCACATGTGCCCAAGACTGGAACCTCTTCAATAGCCATGAGTGCTCATATGAACAGTCTAGTTGAAGTCAACACCTGCATCCTCCATCTCCTCATGCTCTGAACCAAGGGCATAAGCTGTGGTGCACACCAACTGCCTGGCCTGTTCCTTTCTACCGCTCATGGTCTGGGACAGAACCCTTCAGTGTACGTAGCCTCTCTACCATTCTGCTCAGACTTCAGTTCTGAATAATTTGTAATAGTTTTATCTTAGTTTGAGAATTGGGGGTCATCCCCCCACATTGCTCTGAACTGTTTGGGGGCACCTCCCCAGATTCCAGTCTTCCCAAGATTCCAGGTTTCACTGGTCCTGAACACCTGCCATGTTCTGGATGCTCTGACATTATCAGGGAGCTATTCACCGGTTCCTGTTTCAGTCCTGCTGCCACAAGACAGACTGTACCCTCAGACAACTCCTGTGCCTTGGACAAACAGGAGGTGGCACTGATGGTTTCCCTGTTGTTCCAGACATGAAACATCAGCCAGTACAGGGCTCCCAGATCCTCCTGGAGGCCTCTATGTCCCCCTGAACTGTGCTATTGGGGGATCAATTATACACACACACACAGCCCAGGGCCTGTGTCTGTACCCTTATGATCTCACCCACTGCCCATACTGAGACTCCTGAGAGCCATATTTTTGGGCCCCAGACTAGAAGGACTTTGGGCACTGTTTTCAGCAGAGATAATCTTCTAGACAGGAATCTCAGTTGTCCCCCATGCCACCACCCCAGGCGTACTTTATGGAGCAGGAACAACTGGTCTCACCAGATCATAGAATCATAGAATATCAGGGTTGGAAGGGACCTCAGGGGGTCATCTAGTCCAACCCCCTGCTCAAAGCAGGACCAATCCCCAATTTTTGCCGCAGATCCCGAAATGGCCCCCTCAAGGATTGAACTCGCAATGCTCAAACCACTGAGCTATCCCGCCCCCCTGACAGCTCTTTCTTCACCTCCAGATGAGGTGGTGGCACCTTCTCCCTCTCCACCAGACAATTAGAGACCATACCAGAACCTCCTGAGGAGGATAACAGAAACCCTCCAGATCCCATTGGAAGAGATTCAGGATACCACCCTTAAACTTCTGGATATTATCCACTCTAGGGCTCCTTCTAAAGTGGTGCTCTCCATCAATGAGGATGTATTTGTAGCCCGTTAACAGTATTGGCACACATCAACCACCTGTGCCCTGACTCTGAAAAGGGCAGAGGAAAAGGTAGTTTGTTCCCTCCAACAGGGTGGAATATTTTGTCTTCCCATCCTAACCTGAATTCTCTAGTCATCCAGGAGATCATGGAGCGAAACAGGCTCCACCAACCCAGAACCACTCTCTGCGATAAGGATGCCAAGAGACTAGAGCTCTTCAGCAAAAAGAGGTTTTCATTAGCCAGCCTACTGCAAATTACCAGGTACTAATGTCAATGTATGATTTTATTAATTACAGCAAACTGTTGGAGTTCGCCAATAAACTACACAGGAATGTAGGACCTTAGACCTGGACAAAGGGAAATGGGTTGCCAGATCGTCCATTCAGGCATCACTTGATGCAGCAGGTTTCTTGTCCCGTGGTGACCTCAGTACTTATGAGTGGGGCCTCTTGGTTGCAGTCATCAAGATTTCCCAAGGAGGTCCAGGCAACAGCAGAAATCTCCCCTTCAAGGATAATGTAGCTCAGAGTAAGGGGTCTGGGGAAAAGGGGAGCCAGGCTTGTTGCCGGACTGATAACAGATGTTATAGTTTTGGCCTTCACAACATCCCCTGGCAAAGAGTGCCACAGGTTGACTGTGAAAAAATACTTTCTTTTGTTTGTTTTAAATCTGCTGCCTATTAATTTAATTGCGTGACCCCTAGTTTTTGTGTTATGTGAAGGAGTAACTAACATTTCCTTATTCAATTTTTCCTGCCATTCATGATTTTATAGACCACTATCATATCCCTCCTTAGTCATCTCTTTTCCAAGATGAAAAGTCAGTCTTTTTAATCTCTCCTCATACAGAAGCTGTTCCATACCCTAAATCATTTTTGTTGCCCTTCTCTGTACCGTTTCCAAATCCAGTATATCTTTTTTGAGATCAGTATGTGGGCATACCATGGATTTATATAGAGGCAGTATGATATTTTCTGTCTTATTATCCATCCCTTTCCTAATGATTCCCAACATTCTACTATCTTTTTTGACTGATGCTGCCCATTGAGTGGATGTTTTCAGAGGACTATCCACAGAGACTCCACGATCGCTTTTGTGAGTGGTAACAGCTAATTTAGACCCCATCATTTTAGAGAGAGAGAGAGAGAGTTAGGATTATGTTTATTATCCCTTTCTTAATGATTCCCAATACTCTGTTAGCTTTTTTGATTGCCACTGCACATTGAGAAGTTGTTTTCAGAGAACTATCCATAATAACTCCAAGATCTCTTTTGTGACGGTTAACAGCTAATTTAGACCCCATCATTTTGTATGTATAGTTGGGATTATATTTTGCCATGTGCACTACGTTGCATTTGTCAACATTATTTTCATCTGCTATTTTGTTGTCCAGTCAACCAGTTTTGTGAGATCCCGTTGTAACTCTTTGCACTCAGGTTTGGACTTACCTGTCTTGAGTAATTTTATATCATCTGCAATTTTGCCACCCCACCATTTACCCCTTTTTCCAGATCATTTATGAATAAACTGAACAGCACTTGTCCCAGTACAGACCCCTGGGAGACACCACTATTTACCTCTCTCCATTCTGAAAACTGACCATTTAGTCCTACCCTTTGTTTCCTATCTTTTAACTAGAGTGCCTGGCAGTGCTTTCAGTATCATCTAATGACCCTTAATTTAATTTAATGACAAGCCTTTTGTTATCTTAATCACCTTGCCTCAGTTTATAAACAAACTCCTTACCCTCAGGGCGGAAGCTTGGAGCAGCACATAGGTTTCAGAGTAACAGCCGTGTTAGTCTGTATTCGCAAAAAGAAAAGGAGTACTTGTGGCACCTTAGCTACTAACCAATTTATTTGAGCATGAGCTTTCGTGAGCTACAGTTCACTTCATCGGATGCATACTGTGGAAACTGCAGAAGACATTATGTACACAGAGGTGAGAAAACCTGGGTTTGTGCTGGAAATGGCCCAACTTGATTATCACCCCTGCCTTTTACACTACTTTGCTATGAGAGCAACCACTCCTGGTCCTGCTCACACACTGGGCGACACCAGCAACTTTCCAGTCTCAGGCCTTCTCCCAGAAATGTGCCTCTTGTACTGAACAGTGCCTTCAGTCAAGGAATATCACCACTGAACCATCAGAGAATAACAGAGAAAACAATAATAAATAGTATTAATAAGAATAATAATACCTTCTTAGTGGGCACCACCTATGGGGCAGTAGCAATAATGGTTCATTTGTGACATTGCTTGGCTGGAGGCACCGTTCAATTCTTCTCCAGCAAAAAGCCCTTACCAGACTCAAGGTCCAAGATCCTTATTACTATTCTTTGTGATCCAACAGAGTGTTTCCCTGAGGTGCAGGATGAGATTTCTTCTGAGCAACAGTGTTACAAGGAAATATCTAGGGAAGAGTGTGGACATATATACAATCCGGTTATTTTCTCTGTTTGTGAAAAATCCTTATAGGATTTAATAGAAAATGAAAATATTTATATTTTTATAACTATCATATAGACTTCAAATAAGAATTGAGCCCCCCCCCCCCCCCCGACACTATTATAGGATGTTCGTTCAAACAAAACAAACTCACTCAAAAAAACCACAACCTAACTAAAATAAAAAAGTGTAGAGGCAGGCTCTTATTCTCTGTTTATATTCTACAGGTGTTTAGAGTCATTTCTACAGAACCCTTTCAAATTTCCATAGGACTCTACTTGTCTCATCCCTGTTAAATTCTATCAGACATTTCCATAACGGGACAATAGATGCTTTTCCTTGACAGCCTGCTCTAGCAAACCTGGGCGCTGTGACATTCGTGTGGAAGGATGGGTTTGACAGTAGTGGGGTTGTGTCTGACTCTAGGTCAAGCTGGGAGGAAGAAGGAATAGGTCCAAAATTGACCTAGGAGGGGACCCTATCTAAGTGGGCTTAGGTTATGCCTCCACACTAGGCAGTAGCTACGCTGTCTCATACACAAGGCCGGCAGGACAGTGTCAGCAGTAGGTCAGGGTCCATTGCGAGGGTAACTGAACCGGTTGGACACAGCACTCAACTGGGAGGATGGAAGACTACAGGCCCCAGCAGGCAAAGCGCCAAAAGTCTGTCCACTCGCGGTGGCGCGTTGCATCCTGGGGCCTGTAGTCTCCCAGGAGCCCACCCCTTCAAAGTAGGGAATTGTCACCGGGCGCCATGTTATGCAAATCAGGGGGCGGCCCCTCACTCGCTCGCCCTTGGCCCCGCCCGCAGGGCCGGGGCGGGGCGGGCCGGCTCTGTCCCAGAGTCCCGCGCGGCCGCAGGCTCCGGGAGGCCGTTGGCTGGGGCGCGCGATGCAGCGGGTGACGGTGGTGCTGGGGCACCTGGCGGCTAGGCCTGCCGGGGGGCCGGCGCTGCGGGCGGCTCAGTGCGGGGGGGTAGCGACGGCGCCCGGCCATGACGGGGAGCAGGACGACGTGGTGGTGGTGCACGGGCGGCGGACCCCCATCGCCAAAGCCAAGCGGGGCGGCTTCAAGGTAACCCCGGTTGGGGGAATCCCAAGGGGGCCCCGGGGGTGCGGGCTGGGGGGCCAGCCCCTAGAGCCGCAGTGGTTGGCTGGGGCGGGGGAGCCCTGAGGGGAGGAGGGGTTTTGGGGTAGGGGGCTGGGGGGAGCCCTGAGGGGTTTTGGGGGGAGGCCTGAGGGGGTGGAATTTGGGATTGGGGGGGTTGGGAAATTCAGGGGAGTAGGGGTTGGGGCCGGAGCCCCCACGGTAAAGGGTTTTTCCCTCTCTGCTCTTACCATGTGTGCCCTCATCTCCCCTGCTTTAAAGGGGGCTCTGCACTTCTTTCTCCACACCTCTGTGTCCCCTTCCCCTGTGTTCTCGGGCTCTCCCCTCTCTGCACCAGGGTGGCTATAGGAGGGCAAATCCCCAGTGTGGACCTGCTGCACGGATATTAGAAGCGTGCAAGTGACTTTATTGGTGCGAGTCGCTTTCTGCACTAGTGCAGTCTCTGAGGGCATAGACGTTGCTGCTGCAGTGCAGCTGTGCCACTGAAGCGTGCCTGGTGAAGACACTCTATGCCGACGGGAGAGCTCTCCTGTCAGCATAATAAAACATCCTCTGCAAATGGCAGAAGCTATGTCAGCGGGAGAATGGGCAGTGGTAAGAGCCACCCAGGGAGCCCAGGCTGCTTTGGGGAACCCTGGACCCTCCACCTGCCCTGGGCTGCCTGAGAGCGGCCCCCAGACCATGTCCCCGCCTCCAAGGGCACACCGCTGCCCATGGGCCCTGGTGACAAGCTGCACCTGCTGCCAACTGTGCTTTGTGCCTGTCAAAGTCAGATTCAGGACTCACATAATTTGTCAGACCACTCTGTTTATTAGCAAAGCACTTTGCCAATGCACCCAGATATGTGAGCCCCTCTCTGAGGCTCAAGCTAACTTATTTATACAGATAAGCCAAAGCCAATTTAACATAAGAGATAAAAGGAAGCAGAAACTGAGAAATATACATACATATCTTATTTGCATACTAACGTTTACCAATCTCCTAGCTCAGTAGGAGCTCTAAGTTAATTAGTTTGAGGACCCATTGTCTCACACTCCTTAATGTTTCTCTTCCTGACAACTATATTTCAACAAACCCTTCAAGTAGCATTTCTTTAATGAATTATAATTTCAGTATAATTCATTCTACTTTCACATGCCGAAGGCAGCCATTACGTGCAGCAGTGCGCCTCCTGTTGCCTCTGGCCTTCCCAAATTGCAAGCCTCGGACAACGCCCCCCCTCCATTCGCCAAACTATCGCCATGCCACTGCTGCTCCATGCCTGCCCGAGGCTACTATGCTGATGTTAAAAAATGGGCGGGCATGACCCTCCACCTTTTGAAAGCGTTGGGGCCCTGGCCTCCCTGGTTCTGGGCTTGCAGGATGTGGGGGGCCCAAATGTTCTTTTTGCCCAGGCCCCCAATAAATCTTAATTCACTCTGATTCATAACTCTGAGAGACACAAGTTATGCCAACATAAACTGTAGTGTAGACATAGTCTAAGGCATGGAACCAGTGGATCTAAACTGATAAATCCCCAATGTGTTGTGCGCAAACTTCTGCCCTGAAGCCCCGGCCTGGCTATCCCTGTCTGCAGGAGGTCTCTTGCCTACTGTAGATTTGTGACCTGAAAAGCTGCTCTGTTTCCTCTTAAACAGTGTATGGAAAGAAGATTGATGTAGTCATTAAATAAAACTAGTTGGCCAGGTTGCAAAGGCCTTGCACTCAACTTGCAGCTGTTTGCCTGAATAATGTGAAGAAGAGCTCTGTGTAAGCTGGGAAGCTTGTCTTTCTCACCAACAGACATTGGTGTAATAAAAGATATTGTCTCATCCACCTTGTCTCTCTAACATCCTGGGACTGACACAGCTACAACAACACTGCTTACATTAGTAATGTGATAACATTTGAACACTGCATCTGATCAATTCCAAAATTTTAGAGAATATTCTGGGCATCAGTGGTCAAAACCCTACTGATTTTGAGGAAAACTGGGTAACTGAAAACGGGGGAAATTGAAGACACACGAAGGCTCTGCCTGCTCTTTTGCAGAGGGTCTCAAGACTGTGTTATCTATAGATAGGGCTTCTTATTTTAAGCTTTAACTGATAAACACCCTGTAGTGAGGCGGAATAGCCTCCCTCCAGACTTGAGAGCGAAGGACCACTACGCTCCCCCTGGTGGGCAAAGCCGAATCTGCCCCGCCACTCTTCCTGGAAGTACCAGAGCGGGACAGGAAGTATAAAGGGAGGACTCTGCATCTCAGTTGAGCAGAAGCCAAGGAAGGAGATGGATGCCTCCACTCTGCTGTGGCACCCTGGAACGGAACATGCACTCTGCAGCACCTGCCCTCGGAGAAGACTGACCCTGAAGAGGAGTTGCCGGGACTGCTGTCCACTGCGTACCCAGAGGAGTCCGAGAACCTGTGGACTACAGAGGTACCAAACTCTGGGGAGATAGGAAGTAGCCCAGGGATAGCCGACTACTGTCTGGCTGTGTTGCTGGCTGACTCTAGGTCAGTGTGTTGCTGCTGGATTCCCGCTGACCCAGTGGCGGACCAGTCCGCCATTGTTAGGGCCCTGGGCTGGAACGCCATGGAGTCGGGCGGGCCCGCATTCCCCTGCCACCCTAACCTTGGGCCAGGAGGCCTGGGTAAGTCTACTGTCTGCCAAGCTAGGATTGTAAGCTTGGCTGGCTCTCCCCCCAATGGAAGCCACTAGACTGTCGGGACGCTCACCCCTGCCAGAGCCTGGACTGTGGGCTAGTCTACACTGGCAACATTAAAGTGCTGCTGCAGCAGTGCTTTAACGTAGCTTGTGTAGTCGTGGCAAAGCACTGGGAGAGAGCTCTCCCGGTGTTCTAAAAAAACCACCTCCACAAGGGGCGTAGCTCCCAGCACTGTCTATACCGGCACTTTACAGCACGGAAACTTGCTGCACTCAGGGAATGAAATGAGCGCTTATCCAATAAACACTGGAAAAACAACAGAAATGGCTACTTGTTTCTAAGGGCTTGTTTATGTGGAGCAGTAATGTGCACTATGGGACGGGGGCGGTGATTTCTAAAGCTCGCTAATGTGTTGCAGATGAATTAATCCTTGTAGACCCTCTTGGTGGGCACTAAAGGTTCCCTAGTGCACTTTAATGTACTACTGTTTGAAACGGTACCATATTAAAGCACCCCAGGGAACATTACAAAGACTACTCATTACAGTATATGCTATTGTAATGGTACATACAAAAAGCCCTGAAAACCCCTGCGTTTTGGACGTTTACATAAAACACAAATGCTGCTCTCCCCTCCTACCCTCTGACAAATATAATTTATAAACCCTCAAAACCAGAAGTCCTATCTATAGAGTAAATAACTGGTTGATCGCACCCATTATGCCTTTTAGCCTAACAGTTACCCTATCTCATTTCTGTTCATCTTCCCAAAGGAGTTTAATAGATTGACATTCAGAATGTCAGTCTCCTAGACAAATAATAATGTGGGTTGGGGGGAAAGGAATGATGGTACATGTATTGCTCCTGGTATGGGGGAGTAGGATGGGGGGACTGTGATATGAGGGAAGAGGGACCCACAGAACCTCTGGCAGGGGGGAAGGTGGAAATGGGGGCGGGGGGGAACATACACCCAATGGCATAGGAGGAATGGGGAGGTGCATACACAGTGGCATGGGGAGAAGGGGAGGCCCTGGTATAGGAGGAATGGGGGCACACAGAATCTCTGGCAGGAGAGAGAATGGGTGGAGTTGGGAGTTCCTGAAAGAGAGAGGGATGGGAGAGTGGCACACAGGGAACTTGGGGGAAGGGGAGGGATGCAAGAAGCCCCAGGTGTGGTGCAAGTAAGGCTATGAAGTGTGAGACCTCATAGCTAAATGAGGATTTTAACTGTATGTTGCGATTTGGAAATTGAGAGGAATTGAAGCAGTAGACAGAGGTTAATAGGAATTAATCTCTATACTGAACTGGATATTAAATAAAAAGAATTATAATGGAATGGCAGCTTGGTTATAAAAGACTACTATTGTAAGCATTCTAAAATATACATGGTGACTCAGATTGTCTTGAAATTTGCTGTGCCTCGCAATTTGGGGATAGGTTAGAGGTCCAAAGTTGGGTCATATGAGCTAGATATTCCCAAGATAAAGCCCCTTAATTCATGAGTTTACAAAATCGTTTAGTTCTTATAATGTTTTTGTGCACATCCAAGGCTCAGACTAAGGTTCTGAGCCTCTCCAAACTGATATTGTTCTGGATTAATCTCAGATAGTGCATGGCATGTTTTTTCACACCCCTGACAGACAAAAATTTTACCGACAAAGTGCTTTTGTAGACAAAGCCTAAGTTTGTGGAACTCCAGCTCAGCTTGAACCAAACTGATGCTTCAAAGGAACTGAAGCGTATGTGTGCAAAGAGAGAGCTTCTGTTGCAAGCCGGCAGGTTTGCTGGCAGCCAGTTGTCACAGTAATTGAGTTGCTCAACATGAACATGCTGTTGCCGTTGGCACTGCCACTGAGCTACACCCATGTATTGAGTTGGAGCGCTATTCTTGGCCTCTTTCAGAGAATGTGTCGTGTGCATGTTCCTGGCTCTGCCTGCATTCTGCAGGAGCTACTTTTGGAAGCTTTATCCTGAGACCAAAATTTCTGGTTTAACAGTGATATTAAAAGTGTTCTAAAATCCACGTACAGATTCTGATTTTCTGATTGTCAAGGAAATTAATGCTAATTAGAGGGAAGATGGAAGACTCTAGTAAGCAGTTAGGGTAATGTAATCCTGCCTCATTCTCCTCAACCTTATCTATCCACATTGAGGATGCCCCAACATGCTAGTAATACACATACTAGTGCAGTGGATTAGGGAGTACTGTATTAGGTGTGATGGGTTGGACCCCCGCCCATCCGGGATGCCACGTGATGTTCTGGAGTTTCTCTGAGCCCTCCTGCTCCACCAGCCTGGATTCCCTCTCCCTGTTTTGCTGAATTAGGCTCTCTGGCCTCTTGCAGCGCACACACACACAGGTAGAACCACACCCATCTGCAGACACAGACTGAAGTCAGCTCTGTGTGAGTGGACTCATCCAGCATTCATGTGCACACCCCTCAGTGTGAAGAGAGATATGCACATCTTCTTGCCCCTTCAGTTAGAAATTTTACAAACTGGGTTTAATAATAAACAAAACAAATTTATTAACTATAAAAGGCAGATTTTAAGTAGTTAAAGGAATAGCAAAAAGAACAGAGCAGGTTACTAAGCAAATAAAACAAAACACGCAAACGAAGCTTGATTCACTAAAGAAATTAGCTACAAATAGTAATTTATCACCAGAAATATTGTCACAGGCAGATTACAGAGAGTTTTGAAAGTCGGCAGTAATTCCAAAAGTTCCATCACCAGCATCCAGCAAGAAGTCCACAGCCTGGATTCAAAGTCACACAGGTTCTGGGATGGGTTCTCATGGCGGACACACCTTCGTCCTCTGTTGTTCAACTACTGAATCCATAGGGTTGTCTCAAACTCCCCTATTTATAACCATTCATACCCAGCTCTGACTGGCTTAGTCATGGCCATTTAGGGATCTGGGGCAAAAATTGGGGATTGGTCCTGCTTTGAGCAGGGGGTTGGACTAGATGATCTCCTGAGGTCCCTTCCAACCCAGATATTCTATGATTCTATGTATGCCACCAGACTGCAGACAGTCCCTGTGACGACAACAACCCCTGTGCACTGTTACTGACATGTACAGAACTCAGTACTGAAATGATGGGTACTTGATCCCTCAAAGTACATCTGCACTTCTTATATCAACTCTTCCAGTCTGCTCCAACTGATCCCTCTACAATTCAGTACAGCTACACTAAACACAGCTGGAGTGCATGCAAATAAATACTACAAGAATACAAGACACACAATGGCACATTTTCTTAGTTGTCCTGTACATCTACATATTATGGCACTACCCTTACTGAACCATTCCCAGTGGCTATTACCAGCTTAATGGGATAGGTCAAGATTGCATTGTGGGGTGGCGTTTTTCTTAACTCTACATTTCCTGGTTGTCAGACTTTTGAGTGTAGTTGAATTCGAGGTTCTGGAAGGGCACAAGGCACCACCAGGCAGGGCTGAATTGCCCAATAGGCAGACTAAACATGTGCTTAGGGCACCAGCAGAGCAGGGGGCACCAAAACAATGAGTGTGTTTTTTTTAAATTTGATATTTGATATTTCAAAAAAAGCATCGAAGTAGTCATCATGGGGAAAAATCAGAACTTTGTTAGACTTTCTTACATGCCACTACACACTCTTCTCCCATTTTTCTGTTCTCTTTTTATTACTTATCCCCACCTACCATGTGCTGCGCATACTCTCAATCTTGTTGGCCGCAGTGCTGTTGGTTGTTGTCCGGTGGCAGTACGTTTTTTCTCAACAGTCCAGTTACTTTATACATTTTTCTCTGCCCCAACACTCCAATGGGCAGTTCTTAAACCATATTTGGGCAATGATTGTGTGTTGAAATCTCTTTCTAATACTCGCTGGGAGGCACATGCAGTGGCAACAAGTACAATTCTCGAGTCCTACTCAAAGATTGTGGATGCATTAGAAAGTATAGCTGAAGACCAATCACAAAAGGGAGAAATTATACGAGAGGCAGAAAACATTGCAAGCAAGATGCAAGAACTAGAGTTTGTATTCATGTTGACCATGTGGAATGAAATTTTACAACACTTTTACCACACAAATTAAGCTCTCCAAGAAAGAGAATTGGATTTGAAAACGTGTGCAGACCTCTGTCAGTCATTAGCAGACCACTTACACACTTTGAGGAATGACTTCGAAAGATTTGAAGACATATCAAAAGATCTCTTGCCTGGTACTACCTACAAAGAAGCCCAGTCCCGCAAGCGAATCGGGGAAAAAACAAGCAAATGATAGCTGTGCAACAGAAACAGCATTGAATCTTAGAGACAAATTTCACGTATCTACTTACTACACTATAATTGATACACTTGAAGCTCATATGAAGAGGAGAGGTGAAGTGTACAAAGAAGTATCAAGTAGATTTTCTTTTCTAAACAGTATGGACTTATCTGACAAACAATATTCGCAAGTTTTCCAAAAGCTAGTTGACTCATACCCTGTTGGCTTGAACATGAATCTCTGTGGAGAATTGCGGCAGTTCCACTGTGATATGCGCGCAAAGTTTAATGAAACAGGAAAAATGAAATTCAGTCACATTGATCTTCATGACACAATACTGAAAGACGGAATACAGTGTGTATTTCCAAATGCAGAGATTGCACTACGTATTTGTCTAACATTGATGATTACTAACTGCTCTGCAGAACGCTCTTTCTCAGCTGAAAAGAATAAAAAACTCTCAGAGAACAACAATGTGTCAGCACAGACTTGATTCACTTTCTCTATTGTGTATTGAAGCAGACATGTTTTCGTCGAGTCAGCTTCAATGAACTTATCCAGAATTTTGCAATCAGAAAATCTAGAAAGAAGCTATTTTAATTTCAGCATACATGTAAATTTTGTGTCATTTCGAAAAATAAAATTTTATTTTACGGTATGGTATTGTTTTTATTTTGAATTACATATGGGGGGCACCATAATCTTTTCAGTGCTTAGGGCCTCTAAAGGTCTTAATCCAGCCCTGCCACCAGGCAACCTTATTTCTGCATTAGTGAAGCTTTTGGACTAAGGTTTAAACAACAAGGGCTCTTTCTGGGTTGATTTAGTATAGCATCAATCCTGTGAAGCACCAAGCTCCTTCAACTCAAGTATATCAGCTTGTGGGATCTGGCCATATATCTTTCCAGTGACCTCTTTCTTTTGCCAAAGTAAACCCAGGAACCATAGAATCTAGTCTGAAATGCTGGGCTGTTGTGCACTGTTATGGCTAACAAACTGGAGCTGCTTTTGAATTGGAAAGATTTACAACAGCACTATTTCTTGTACTTACCAAAGCAGAATGGAAGGCAGCGTGTTGTCACAGGGCTTGAAAAATCCACAATGTAACATGGACAATATACAAATGTTGCTCTAAATTGCAGAACATGTGGTTAGTTACTGGTATATTGGCTGGTAGGATTAGTAGATCTGCAAATTTTTCAAGCCCTGTACTAACATAAATCAGTTGGCCATTAAAATAGTATCGGGGCAAGTCAGTGGGAGGGCATTGTTTCTAATTTCCCCTTAAAGCAACATTCACTCTCTTAAATGCTCTTCATAGCATGTTTTATTGGACTGAGTTCTGTTGGTGAGAGATCCAAGCTTACACAGAGTTCTTCAGGAATCAGGTCTGGGAAAGGTACTCGGAATGTCACAGATGAATACAAGGTGGAAGAGATTGTTTAGCATAAGTAGTTAACATGTATTTCAAGGGACCATTCAAGGTGAAGTGGCCTGTTAACAGCCCTCTAGTCATAGGGAGGAAAGAAATGGGTGTCCGGGGGGGGGGGGACAAAGGCAGCTGGGCGGGGTTGTTAGTGAGTTATAGATTGGATTTATGGCTTATTACCACAATGTCTATATTCAGTCCATGGTTTTTAGTGTCTAGCAAAGTTATTAATTTAAGCTCACAGGCTGTCTTTTGAAAGTGTTGTGCAGATTTCCTTTGAGGATGAGAACTGAAAGGTCAGATATAGAGTGATTGCTTTGTGAAAAGTGTTCAGCCACAGGGGATGTGGTGTTTTTCTCTTTTATCATTTTCCTGTGAGTTCATCTGAGAGCATAGTGATTGTCTGGTTTTACCCACATAGTTGTTGTTGGGGCTTTTATTGCATGGGATGAGATACACAACATGTGATAGGCATGTGTATGACCCATAGATCTTGAAAGGTGTTTTGTGGGGGGTGTTGATCATTGTAGCAGTGGAGATATGTCTGCAGGTTTTGCATCTGTTGTTCTGGAAGGATCTGGTGCCACTTTGCGTTGGTGTATCCTAGTCCATGGGGAGCTTGCTTCTGATGATGAGCTTTGGAGAGGTTTGGTGGGTTGTTTGAAGGCCAGAAGATGGGGTTTAGGAAAGATTTCTTGGAAGATGGAGTCGCCATTGAGTACGGGTTGTAGTTGCTTGATGATGCCCTCTATGGTTTCCAGTGTGGGGTGGTAGGTGAAAATTAGGGGTGTGTAGTTGGAGAGGGTTTTAATTCTGTACTGAACAGGTTCTCTGTGGATATTTGGGTGCCCGTTCCATGATGCTTCTACTTCTCTGGTAATGTCCTTTTTTGTTGAAGGTGGTTTTGAGTGTGTTACAGTGTATATCACAGACTTTCTCCTCAGAACATATTTTGTGGTATCTGAGTGCCTGGCTGTAGATAACAGATTTCCTGGTGCGTTTGGAGCGGTTACTGGATTTATTAAGTTAGGTGTAAAAAGAAAAGGAGTACTTGTGGCACCTTAGAGACTAACCAGTTTATTTGAGCATAAGCTTTCGTGAGCAACAGCTCACTTCATCGGATGCGATCATCTATGGCTTTTTTGTATATAGTTGTCTATCAGGTACCAGTGCTGAAGCTGATTGTGGTGTTCAGGAAGCTGATGCTAGTCTGGGAATGTTCCGGAGAGAGTTTAATGGATGGGTGATGGCTGCTGAAGTACATGCCTCAATACAGAAATAACCCACACTTTGGCTGCACACCTCTTTGCTTGAAAGTTTCTCTTTCTCTCACTAACAGAAGTTCATCCAATAAAAGATATTAGCTCACTCACCATGCCTCCCTAATATCCTGGGACCCACACAGCTACAACAACACTGCATACTTCACAGGATGTGCCGTTTTTCCTTTCAGGATACTACTCCTGATGAGCTGCTATCTGCTGTTATGACAGCTGTCCTTACAGATGTCAGTCTGAGTCCTGAGAAAGTGGGAGATATCTGTGTTGGTAAGTGAGCCCTCTTCATTCTGAACTTAAACTTCCAGTCTTGGGCCTCTCTCTGAAAACAAGAGTGCCCTTTGTGACCAATGGATGCCATCTAGGCAGAGCTCTGAAATCAGCAGGGTGTTAACACTACACTAGAATAGTATTAGCTTAATCTCCAGTGTGTCCTCTGCCAGGGGGCTGTTTCCTCTTCTGTCAGGGGTATGGGCTCTGATTTAAGAGTTCTTCTAAAACGCTGACTGTCGTGATCTTAATATTAATTAAGATCTTAATACGCTCAAGCGTCTACAGAGTGTTAAATAGCCAGGGTAAAGAAAATGCAGCTAATCAATTGGAATTACATGTCTTTGCATGCAGGGAATGTGCTGCAACCTGGAGCTGGGGCTTTCACTGCAAGAATTTCCCAATTTCTAAGGTAAATTTTCTTTCTCCTTGAGTGAGACTCCTTTCATTGTGTTCTCTGGCACTGAGTTCTCCTGGGTACTGAGAGAAAAGTGGAGATGTGATTCTTGAACTCTTCCAAAGCCAATGTCCCCTAATCTTTAAACTAGAAGTTAAACCTTGACTCACAGTTCAAAGTCCCTGCTTATTTTATATTGTCTCACACATTTCAGACTGGGAGGAGCAAGCTCTATTGCATAATATATTGTTAGCTTTTAATATATTCTCTTACATGTAGTTACCAATTTCTAGCAAAACTAGCAAAAATGAGGTAGAAAAATAATTTTGGAAGTCAGGAAGGAAATTGATAATGGTATGAACAGCTTTTCACCCATAGAGGTAAAGTCAGGTTGGGTTGGTAGTAACTAAGTCACTACTGCACAAATGATTAGTGGCTCTTGTGAAATGATTTGTTGGCTCTGCCCAATACCTCGTGAATCATTGTCTCAGTTTCTTGCACCAGCACAACTGGCAAAGATAACAGAGAGGTTAAGGACTGAATTCTCTTCTCACTGCTAGTTGGGTTCACTGGATGCCAGGGCTGTGACATGGGTGCTGTGTGACTAAACGCTTTCTCCAGGGACTTACTGTACCTGCTGCTGTTTGTACCACAATACAGATCACTGAGTAGTCTAAAGGTCTTTTCTACACTACACAGTCAGGTTTCGTCAACAAAACAGTGGAGGTGTACACGCTGCAGTGTGCCTTCCACCGATTTAACTCTCCTGTTACACCAACGTAATTAAACCATCTCAATGAGTGGCATAGAGCTTTCGGTGACCAAGTGAGAGCGACACACTGTAAGTGTAGACACTGATCTCCAGGAGGTATCCCACAATGCCCATCGTGACCACTCTGGTCAGTAATTTGAACTCCACTGCCCTGCAGCCAGTAACACAGGCATGCGCCCCTCCCCCTTTAAAGCCCCAGGAATTTTTGAAATTCTACTTTCTGTTTGCTTGGTGTGGACATTTCACATAACATATTTCCAGCTGGCCATGCTGACTTTTCATAGCAAACACGCTCCAATCTGGAGTACACTGGAGTTGTTGGGTCTATGAGGAGAGGAGGCTGTGCAGTCGCAGCTCCGATCCAGCCGTAGGAATGTTGACATCTACGAGCAGATTGCTCATGGCATGGAGGAGAAGGGGTACGAAGGGGACACGCAGCAGTGCCATGCTAAGATCAAGGAGCTGAGGCAGGCATACCAGAAGGCAAGGGAGGCCATCGGTTGATTTGGTGTGGCACCAAAAGCATGCCACTTCTACAAGGAGCTGCACGCCATCCTCGGCAGTGACCTCACCTCCCCCACCCAGAGCCTGTGGATGCTTCAGGGGGACTGGAGGCAGCAGCCAGTGGAGTCCACCCCGAGGGTGAAGTGGTGGACGAGGAGGTAGAGTTGGAGGAGGATGTGGGACAGGCAACAGGGGCATCCGGTGGCGTGGCAAGCCAGGACCTCTTTTTGACTCTGGAGCGGTCTAGCCAGTCCCAGTGCTTTGGCCTCCCTGAAGCAGAAGGGAGAGCACTGGTAAGTACTCGTTTTAATACTACACGGTTACATGAGGTAGAGATGTCCTTAATTTTGTTATACGCTGCACGTGGGAGAAGGGATAGAAACTAACAACACTAGCTACTGTTTTCATCTGCTTCTCATTCCCCTATGCAGCTATACAATGTGGGCCCTGCAAAAAAAAGTTTAATGCACACCGAGATCACCTGGGAATCCTCCATAGAGATCTCTAGGAAACTTTCCTGAAGTTACTCTGCAATCCTCTGCCAAATGTTCCTTGGCAGAGCTGTTTTGTTTCTTCCCTCCATTGTAGGAAACTTTGCCATGACAGTCAGCAATTACTTCTGCAGGAACCAAAGCAGCACACTGGCAAGCAGCATGCGGACTCAGTCTGAAGTCACACACGTGCCGGAGATGCACCCTTGCATCCTCGATTACCCTCAGTAGTGAGATATCCACTTCAATCACCCACATCTGTGGAAAACGGTGCCAGTATTCAGAATAGTGTCCTAGTGTTCCTAGGCACTTGTACTGATCCCCTTCTGAAACCACCCAGACCCTTTGTATCATCCTGCACACCCTAGGCCAAACTCATCATATTTAGTGTTCTGGCCATGCTGTGTGCTTGCCAAGGGAAAGTGAGAAAGACATGTATGTAACTTTTATGATTCAAGATTGCGAGTGCACACACAATACTGACTCTGTGTATTGTTTCTTTTGTTTCTGCAGAGGTGCCCTTTAGGACCAGCTCCTACACACCAGTGTAGCGCCTCCATCAAACAAGCAGGCAAATGAGGAGTAAGGAGGACATGTTTTGAGAAGTGGTGCAATTGTCAGATCATGCAGATAGCGAACACAGATCGTAGAGAGAGACAATAAATGAGAAACTAGAAATGGATACCCAGGAGAGGAGACGGGCAGGAGCGGATAATAGAGAGTCAAAGGAGCAGACGGTAAAGCTCACAGAGAAGCAAACAGATGCTCAGGTCCCTGATTGTGCTGCAGTTGAAACATATCCATGCTAGAGTTCCCTGGCAGCCCATACAGAACTGCGTTCCATGCCCTCCAAAAACTCTCTTCCCCCCTCCCCCACATTCCTCTCATGGCCCTGGCACTCACCCCCTAGGGACATGTTCCATAATGACAGCTGGACTTACACACAGCTGTGGAATCTCATTTCAGAGAGTGCTGCTCAGTGTCATGTTTCCTGTAAGAAATGTAAATCTGTGTATTGCTGTCTTGTAAAACTGAGTTTTTATTAAACAGTGGTTCTTTATTTGTGTCCTACACGCAGTGGTTGCAGCAGAAATTCATACCCAGTGGCAACTGGCACATTTGCAGACTACAGTTGACATTCAGGTAGCAATCATTACAAGGGTCGTTCAAGGTGGCAAGTAAACAATGACTGGCTGAATGCTTTACAGAAAGATACATTACTGGAGCTCTCTATCAAAATGCAGCTTCAAAGCCTCCCTGATTTGAATAGCCTCCCTGTTGAGTCCCTCTAATAGCCATGGTGTCTGGCTGCTCAAAATGAACTGCCAGGTGATCCACCTCAATGCTCCACTTGTGGGGAAACTTTCGCCTTTGGCTTCACAAATATTATGCGGAGCAGAGCAGGCTGCTATGACCATGAGAATATTTTCCTCATTGAGGTCTAAATAGCCAAAAGGACAGTGCTGCGACCCTTTCATCTGCCAAACACACATTCTGCCATCATTCTGCACCTGCTGAGCCTGTTGTTGAAGCAAACCTTGCTGCTGGGAAGATTTCCGGTGTAAGGCTTCATGAGCCACGGGAGTCAGGGATAGGCTCGGTCTCCCAGGATCACAGTGGGCATTTAAACATCCCCTATTGGAATCTTCTGGTCTGGAAAGAAGGTCCCTGCATGCAGCTTTCTGTATAGACCAGTGTTCCTGAAGATGTGTGCGTCATGCACCTTCCCTGACCACCCTACATTGATGTCAGTGAAATGCCCATGGTGATCCACAAGCGCCTGGAATACCATAGAGAAGTAGCCCTTTCTGTTGATGTACTCCCTCACAAGATGGTCTGGGGCCAAAATTGGGATATGCATGCCATCTATTGCCCCACCTCAGCCATCCACCATTTCCTACATGTTGCCCAGAGTTACAGTCCTTTATAGCAGAAGGTGATTAATGGTCCTGCATACTTGTATCACTGCAACCCCCACAGTGGACTTCCTAACCCCAAACTGATTCACGACTGACAGGTAGCAATCTGGAATTGCCAGCTTCCACACAATGATTGCCACATGCTTTTCGAGCTTGAGGGCAACTCTCATTTTAGTGTCTGTGCACCACAGGGCAGGGGCAAGCTCTGTACACAGTTCAAGGAAGGTGGCTTTGCACAGCCACTGCTTGCCATCCCATACTTGCATCACAATCCAGTCCCACCAGTGGGTGCTTGTTTCCTGAGCCCAGTAGCAATGGTTCACTGTATACAGCTGCTCCGTGAATGCCAATATCAATCTTGAATTGCTTCTTTCCGTGGTACATAGCAGGGCAGGTACCACGAATTCCTGTTCAGATTTGCAGCTCATGAAATACTGCAGGATCAGTTGCGTTGTGTTCGTAACACTCATCACAAGACTGGAGAGCAGTGCAGGATCCATGCTTTCAGGCAGAGATGGCAGGTGCAAAATTTACAGGGGCATTTGAAAAACGGTGCAATACATATTTGGAGTCCCATGGGATGATGGGATTTAGAAAACTGCATCATGGGGCTGTGAGCCCACCCCATGATGCACTACAATCCATTCCCAGAAATCCAAACGGCAGAAGGTGGCGATTTGCACAGTAGGATAGTTACCCACAATGCACTGCTCTCCCTGTCATGCTACTGCACCAACTGCGAACAGGCTTCGCCAAAAGAAGGAGCGTTTTGTGAACATGCACAAGTGATGTAATTACAGTGGTTTATGATCGTTGATGTAATTTAAGTCGACTTAACTCTGTACTGTAGACATGGCCTTAGAGGAGTCTGACAACAGGTATGTCTGTTATTGTGTTAGAATTGACTGAGTTAAAGATAATTTAAGAGACTAGTTTCCTTTTTAAATTTGTTGTTGTTTTGGTATATGGTGTCTTTCACTCTGTGCCTTTTCTGTTGTGTCTTCTGTTCTAGTGGCATTCCAGAGACTGTACCCATATCATGTGTTAACAGACAATGTTCCTCTGGGTTGCAAGCTGTGATCAATATAGCTGGTAAGCATGTAATGAGCCTTATGGGCAGTCAGAGAATCAGAATTTTCCTTTATTGATGGTGATTTAGACTGCTGCAGCCAGACTCTGAAATAATGATTTGATCCCTAATTCTCTCTCCCCTATGAATTTCTTATACTTTTGTGTGACTGAATATAGCCTTTATGTCTGAAAGAAACTTTCTGTGAAGATCCCATAATTCTACTCTGTAGAAATGGTAGCTAAAGGAACTCAATATACTCCTAACAGTCCTCTCTGAAAATTATCACTGTCCTTGAAAAAGAGTGGGCTACCTTATTCCAGGAAAATATGATCCTCTGAGTAACAAGATGCTGAACAAATATTTACTGCTAAGTGGTGGTAAAAATGTTTACACAGTACTTTTGTTGCAGGTGGCATCAGAAATGGGTCTTATGACATTGGTTTGGCCTGTGGGTAAGAAAATTTCTATATACACATTTACTCCTGTAGACTTCTAGATAGTACTTTGCCTTCTATAACATCTCTCATATGAGAATCTCAAAGTGCTCTCCAAACAAACTTCAGAACTCCCTTGAGGTAGGCATTATCCCTGTATTACAGATGGGTGAACAGAGTCTCTGAGATTAAGGTCTGGACTTTTTAAAAGTGACTAGTGATTTTTGGGTGCCTCATAGGAGATGTTTTAAAGTGGCCTGACTCTTTCAGAAAGTTTGAGAACCCACACCCTGAAAACCAGGCTCTTTTAAGGTGTGTCAAGCAGGGCACTCAGTGTACCTAGTTTCTCTTGGAAAATGTAGGCCACAGTTACTTGTCCACAGGGTCACAACAAGGCAGTGAGTAATCTGAGAATGGAACCCAAGAACAGAGTGCTAGTTAGTCATCCATCCCTTATAAGCCTTTTTTTAAAGAATTGGTTTGTTAGGCCCCTCTGGTGCCCTGCCATCATGTGCACTTTTTGTGTGTGGAGATCTAAGGACCTGAAAAAATGCCATCTGTGATTGGCTTTTTATAAGCCTCTGGTCAGTTTGTGTTGATCTCAGATCCCAGTTGTCTCATATTTGGAAATGAACATCTCATCTGTTCTAGTCACTGATGTTCCAAAGGAGTGTAACAGATATTTCTTTGTGCACTGTTATAAATGCAGTTGAATTAATACATAGTGCTTCTCTTAGTGCTGGTGACTTTACTGGAACAGTGAGTGGGATGAAATGTACTAATGCTGTACAGGGTAATGAAATCATGAGCTGGGATGTAACACACTTCAGAAGAATCTGAATTATACAGAAGCAAAATCTTTTAGATTAAAGTGGTGAGTGTGTGTTTACCTCTGAAGTTTCCAATCTGGCTTGGGTTACTAACTTAAATCAGTAAGGAGATCAATTTGTAACCTTCAGTGACAATCTGTTACCCTAATCATTGCTCTTATAATTCAGCATCATTGAAAATCTCACCTTATGAGAAGATTTATAAGAGTTAGGGTATGTCTGCAGAGTAGCTGGGTGGCGTAATTCTCCAGTCAGGTAGACATACATGTACTAGCTTTGCTCGAGGTAGTGCGCTAAAAATAGCTCTGTGGCAATGGCAACTCGGGCTAGCTGCCCAACGAATACAGTCCCACTGGAGCCCCTAGGTATGACTCCCTAGGTATAGCCTAAGCTCCTGCCTGTGCTGCCATGGCCACACCGCTAGTT
The DNA here is from genome assembly GCF_965152235.1 of Eretmochelys imbricata. NCBI lineage: Eukaryota > Metazoa > Chordata > Testudines > Cheloniidae > Eretmochelys > Eretmochelys imbricata. The sequence goes on from NC_135573.1 coordinate 257,536,553, forward strand.
TTTAGGCACTAATTTGAGCCAGACTAGGGTGTGGATGTCTACTCGAGCTGGGAATTGCACCCCTTGACTGCTGTGTAGCTGTACCCTCAGACAAGAGAACTAGTCACTACCCTTCTTAGGACTGCTGTGAAGTAACTAGCATAGCAAGGTAACAAGTCTGTCTCATGGCTGGATGCATAGCAATTGGCATGTACCTGGAACAGCCTGGTGCTGGCCGAACACTTGGTACTCTGCTCTCATTCAAATTCACTTCTGTTAACATGCTTGTTCCAGGAAGTCTTTCAACAGTAACCCACTGAGTTGATGCAATTTAAAGGCCCTGGATGGCTCATGGCACTGGATCCAGTCCTTTCACCTCCTGATCCACAAGTTGTTGGGATCAGTGCAGGCAGGAGTCGCTGAGTGAAATTCTACGGCCTGTGTTATGTGGGAGGTCAGGCTGGATGATCACAATGGTCCCTTCACATCTTGTGTTTAGTAACTTTATGGATTTTAATGAACAAATGTTAAACAAAACAGCTTTTATGTGCTGATCCCTTTACGAAACCAGACACTACCTGTGGCAGTATTCCCCCTCCCACTTGTCTCCCTTTACCTTAATCATGCTCAATTGTTGTCGTTCACTCTAATTTAGGGCCTGAGTTTTGCCACCTTACTCTGAGTAGTTTCAGTGGAGTCAATTTAAGTAAAGAATAAGATACTACTTAGAGTAAAGGTGCAGGATTAGACCTCTAAATTGTAGGCTCCTTGGGGTGGGGGCTTGTTTTCCTGCTTGCCTGATGGTGGTATGTAAATAATATGGCTGGAAAACAGATACACGGATGGCATAAAATATAAAAACAAACCTTTATCCCATCTTAGGACTCATGGCTTGATTTAACTTTACAGTAACTTATTAGTGTAATAAATGGCTTCATAATCATGGAATTGATATTTTCATTTCTTAATCTGTTAACTCACTTGTAGGACAAAGGCTGCAGCTCTTTGTTGGATAGTAATCCTTTCTTGTTTATCTTGTGCAATACAAGACAAATGGCACCACTTCCATGAAGTCTCTCTGTAGTGGTTTCCTTATCACTTGCCCTGTTAGGATACTAGCCAGCTTTTTTGAAGATGCAACTCTTGTATTTTTTTGCTTTTGTTTATATTTTACCCATGGAAACTCCTGCCCAGAAACCTTTGCTTTCCCCGTATGTTTACTGCAGAGAAGGGCTCCAAGAACGACCAGTAAACTCTCCTTCCCATGCTGTGAAAACACTAGAAATGAACTGACACTGTGATATTCTTCCCTAGAAAAATAACAGGCACCTTAATCTGTAGGGAGGTAGTTTTATTGCTTTACATTTATGTTGCAGATTGAAACCAGAGTGAGGCACAGGTTAGGTGCCAGTTGCTTCTGCAGTATGATATACAAGGTTTTTATTAGGATTCTGAGCTTTTGACTGTGCAAATATGGTACTAAATTTGCATGAATTCTTCTAAGGCAAACAATGGTAGTAAATTCTAACTTTTCTTCCTGTTCAGAGTGGAAACAATGTCCCTCAGAAATGTAGACACCCCTGGTGATGTTAGCTCACGTATGATGGACAATAGTAAAGCCAGAGATTGCCTTATTCCTATGGGGTAAGTATTATTTTCCTTCCTAGAACTTAGTGATTTTCTTGACTGTGTATCTCATAAGACAATGTTTTGTTGTATTTTAAAATGCACCAAACTTATTGTCTCAAACTCACTCTCTTTAATGGTTGACCGTTAGGTTCGCTACTGAAGTCTGTGCACTTCAGCGTTTCCTGTGGTTATGGTAGAAGATTAATTGTATAAGGACTAGTAGTAGTCCAGACCTTTTGAAATCAGTTGTCGTTGTCTTACAGTAAAGATCAATGGCTTAATTAGCAGGAATAGGAGAACATTTTGAGGGGCTCAGAACTGCAAATTCTACCTTTTTAGTGTTTCTAGAAATTTTGCTGCATTTCACAAACGCTGAAGTTTCTGTTGCTTTCCATTGTGGAGATGTAGCCAGAATCACATTAGGGGCTACCTGTGCACTCCCCTTCCCCCCAAGGACTGCGTGTGGGGCCTCTGCATCTGTCCCAGCCCCTCTTCATTTGGAAAGCAAGTGAGCGGATTTGAAACGTGACATAATTCTGTCATGTGGTACTGCAGAACACTAAGCCCACGGAGGGATCAGTCAACTTGAGAGTAGAGCTTGCACTCTTCCCTCTCTGCTTGTCTTTGATGGCAAATGGAATTTTAATAAAATTCTGTCTCGGTAGATTAATACCAGTGGTATTTTTTCCCAGAATGACCTCAGAAAATGTGGCAGAAAGGTTCGGCATTTCCCGAAAGAAGCAAGATGACTTTGCCATGGCTTCTCAGCAAAAGTAAATACATGGGTTTTATTTGTGTGCCAAGGAAATAAAAATTACATAGATAATCTAAAATGCCTGATTTCTATAGAGAAAACTTTCCTATTTCCCCTTAACAGTTTTTGTGTTATCCTGTGGTAAAGGCTTAAAATGTAATATTTCAAATAACAGCAATGTAGTGAAGTGTAAATAGGCGACTGCCAAGAGAATGAGGATCCTGGAGGTGGAGGTGGGGGTAGCTGTGACTCCTGAACTGTAATGGGAGTCACATGACTAAACCCCCTTCTTCTTAGCATATACACAACATGCCTGAGTTGACACGTGACCAGGATTCATCACCAAATTTGGTCTGCTGGTTGGATCATTAGCTTCCCTGGCTCAGGCCAGGTACTGACAGGGAGTGCAATGTGAATGCTGATCCAAGCCCCCCTCTAAGCCCACTATGTACATATCGCTAGAAAACTTAGTCAAGAGTGTTTAGAAGTATCTGTAGTTGAGATCAGGCTTTCTATATTTCCCACCACTCAAATGGGTCACAGCTTTCATGGTTTCTGTGAAACCCAAAATACAGTTAAATGCGCTTTAGCTAGATAGCTTGAGATCCCCTTGGACTGAAGTCTAATGCTGTGGTAGAAGGAGGCTTTTCTGGAAGGAAAAGTGTGGGTGCAGACACAAAATATGTCACTTCTAGAGAAGCCCTAAACTTGTGAGTGTAGCTGGCGGTCATTGCCGTGGATGTTTTGCTTCATATGAGCCCAGTACAAACTCTAGTAATCTATCCTTTCCTTAGATTAAGTTATTGCAAAACTAAATTGATTGATTTCCTGGTGACAATAGAACTGTTCTGATAGATAATCCGTTGCTGACTATGGATTATCTGCAACAATTGGTACCAAGGAGTTAAACTAAATTACAGTAACAGTCTAATCCAGTGGTTTTCAAACTTTTTTTCTGGGGACCCAGTTGAAAAATATTGTTGATGCCCACGACCCAATGGAACTGGGGATGAGGGGCTCAGGGCTGGGGCAGAGGGTTGGGGTGCGAGGCTAAGGGCTGCGGGGTGGGGCCAGAAATGAGGGGTTCAGGAAGTGGGAGGGGGCTCTGGGATGGGGTAGGGGGTTGCGGTGTGGGAGGGGGTCAGGGCTCTGGGCTGGGGGTGCAGGCTCGGGTGGGGCCAGGGATGAGGGGTTGGGGTGGAGGGCCTCTGGGTTTGTGGGGGTTCAGGGCTGGGGCAGGGGGTTGGGGTGCAGGAGGGGTGCAGGCTCTTGGGTGGGGCCAGGGATAAGGGGTTTGGGGTGGAAGAAGGGGTTCCAGGTTTGAGGGGGGCTCAGGGCTGGGGGAGGGGATTGTGGTGTGGGGTTGGGGCAGGGATTTACCTCCTGCGGCTCCCAGTAAGCTGCTCAGCCAGGGTGCAGAGGCTGGCTTCCCGCCTGTCCTGACACCGCAGACCACGTTGCACCCTGGAAGCAGGTTTGGCTCCTAGGCAGAGGCGCGTAAGCAGCTCCAAGTGGCTCTTGCCCACTGGCACCACACCCTGGGAACTGGCCAATGGGAGTGCGGAGCTGGTGCTTGGGGCGGGGGCAGCACGCAGAACCCTGTGGTCCACCTGCCTAGAAGCAGGACCTGCTGCTGGCTGCTTCCAGGGTGGAAGTGCAGTGTGGGAACAGGTAGGCACGGAAACAGGTAGGCACTAGCCTGCCTTAGATGGTCAGCACCGCTGATGGGAGTTTTATGTCCTGGTTGGCAGTGCTGACCAGAGCAGCTAGGGTCCCTGGGTGCTGAGCAAGGCGACTCAGTGGCTTATGTGGCCCAAACTTTGAAAAACACAGATCTAATCAAGTGTTGCCTGGTCCAGCTATTTATGTAATACAGGAAGCCACTGCACAAGCTAGTTAACCTTTAGATTTTGGCCCTGCTCCTAGAAAACTTGGTGTGGTAACTCTTCTTATTGGTATTGGACCAGTAACGTAAAAAGGTATGTGTACACACTCATCCCTGTGAGCAGGAGAAGTGGGTGCTGCTCTGTCCTTGGTCTTGGAGTATCTGCGACTGTATTGGCTCATCCTACAGCATTTCACTCTTATCTTTCACTTTCCTGAACCATTACATTTGTTTAAGCATCAATTCACTTTTTGAATGAAAGCATGAAGTGGTGGGGTTGTATTTGAGCAACTCATAATAGTCACCTATTCAGTAGATGGCACTCCTCTCTGACCCATAGGAATAGGAGCATGTGCTGTTGGAGGTGCCATTTCTCAAATCAGATGTCCAGTAGGGGTTCTTAAACCCCTTCTTGGTGTAAAAGAGCCCTTCGTACTTTCTGAAACAGAGTATTGCATCGTAGTGTCAAAATCAGATTCCAGTTTGGTTAATTGCATTCAGCCCCTCCTAAACAGGACCAGTAATTTTAGTTCAATACAGTATTTTTATTTTCTGTCCCAGACTTAATATTTCTCTGTGCTGAAATAGCTGCCACACTCCACTCCACCTGCATTTTGGTGCTAGGTGAAGTGATTCTGGTGTATGTAGTTTGATAAATTATGTCATGTGCTCTGGAATCCTTCTGGGATGAAATTAGATATTTAAATGTTAGTGCATTATCCCAATAGATTTCAACACCCCAGCATAAAGTTCAACTTCTCTTTATTGGAAGGCAGACGAGTGGGAGAAACTTGATGCATTCTGTGGTAACTAGCAGGAAAACGTAACTGCCATCATGCTGCTTAGCTTGCTCAGCCCGTACTTAAACTCTTAAAGAATGAAAGAGTCCAACCGTATGTTTTGTTTTGACATTTTTGAAATATTTTGATTTTAGATTTGAAGTGACCTTTGGTTCAGAATTTCCTTTAATTTTATTTAAATAATTAAAAGTAAGCGTGTGTGTGTGTGTATGTGTGTGTTTGAATTGCCAGAGAATCAAAAAAATCCATTATTCACCCAGCTCTCGTGATAGCAGGGGTAGAACCTGGCTCTTCCTGCTTCAAAAACATGGCCTCCTACCACTTATGCTAAAGGAGAATTTTCATTATGTTAGCAGTATAGGGCCCATTGCACACAGTTGTACAGTTCTGTTTCTATTTGTTAAAGAACAACACTACACATACTCGACTATTTTTAAGCAATGAATGATGCATCTGTAAACCAATCCCTTCATAATTTATGTTGTCATTAATTAGCTCTGGTGATTTTAGAAGCATTTGGTACAGTCCTACTCCAGATTTTTAACCATTCATGCATTCTATACTAATAGAGCTGCGAGAGCTCAGCAGATGGGATTGTTTAAAAATGAAATCATTCCAGTGAGGACCACTGTTAAGGATGACCAGGGCAATCAGAAAACTATCACTGTACTCCAAGATGAAGGGATCAGACCTAGTACAACTCTGGAAGGCTTGGCAAAACTGAAGCCTGCCTTCAAGGAAAATGGCTCCACTACAGCTGGTAAGCACTCTCAGTAGATGAATAGTTATTTGTGAATCTGTGTTCTGTTGGCATGTACTATTAGCCATTTTGTTATCCTCCCAGTCCCACCTGCATTACTGGTAACTAAACATGCCCAGGCAAAGGTGATATTGTCAGTGAAATCTCTCTCGACAGGGAACTCCAGTCAGGTCAGCGATGGAGCTGCTGCAGTTCTACTGGCAAAACGCTCTAAAGCAACACAGCTGGGGCTTCCAGTCCTAGGGGTGTTAAAATCTTATGCTGTGGTTGGAGTCCCACCCGATGTCATGGGCATAGGGCCAGCCTATGCCATTCCAGTAGCTTTGGAGAAGGCTGGTAAGGTATCATGTTTTTTGTTCTGTTATACTGTGACAAGCAAAATGGAGTCCTGGTCCATGAGTAGGGGTCCTAAGTGCTGCAGTATTATAAATTATAATGTGATCTCGGTCACTTCAGCTCATGGAGTTATTTAGCAGCAGTGGGAATACTGATTCGTTAAATTTATAATCTTAGAAGAAATCCTGCCTAGGATTATTGTAAGATTCTATTCACATGCATTACAAAATATAAATAATAATTTCATTTGTATGTGCTCAGAAACTTGCCTTGAAACCTTTTGCAGTTCCAGCAAAGCATTAATAAGCGTAGTACATGATTTGTTCTCCGATGTTGTGCTTCTCTCATCTTAATATGGGTGAGACACTCCAGTCTGAAATCACATGCCTGTAAACTAACCTCATTATTAATGAATACTCTTCCAGGAGAGGCCAGTTCAAAATGACAACTATTTATATTCTGTAAATAAGCATAGTATTTTACATGTTTTATCCATGGAATTTGAGCGGTTTCTGTAATTCCTTTCATACTCCAGGAGTCTCACAGAATGAGTTTGGCAATGAGTTAAGTAAATTTAACAGCAGTTCTTTTGCTCTCACATCCTCTCTAAAAATATCCTAAGATCTTTAACCTCTACAAGGGTTGGGTGGAAGGGAATTTTGTTTATATCTTATCCAAAAGTCTAGTAGTGATACTTAAATCATTATGCACAATTTTAAGTTTTATGACCTTTGATATCCAACTATGCTGCAATTACCTGTATATCCCCTCATTCCTGTGAGGGGGAAGTGGAAATGTTTCATTGAAAGCCTTCTATTTAGGAATATTTTCTTTCAGACACTATTTTTCAGTTATTAAATCTTCTTTTAACTTCTGGTCTCTCTCTAACACACAGGTTTGACTGTGAATGATATTGATATATATGAAATTAATGAAGCCTTTGCTAGTCAGGTGAGACTGCCCATCTTGTTTAATTTTGGATTTCTACGTTGCCTGGTGACTGAGCAGAATTACATAGTGGTTACAACTATAAATGTAACGGATCTAGTAAGAGGGGTGTTTAATAAAAACCCAGATGGAATCTTCACTATAGTGTCTTCTGCTCTAGAAACCAAACTCAGGTGTGTTTAAAATCTCCCTAATTGTATCTTATGGCTTATTTCATAAAGGTGAATTTATAAATGTATCAGTCTAGCTCAGTTTCCCATGTGTCTTGGGTACACAGTGTAGTTCCAGTGTCTTTCCTAGAGATGCATGTGGATGCTGAAGACAGACCTACGAATATCTTCACTCTCAGTATGCAAGAAACATCATGTAGGCTCAGTTACTAACACAAATTTATTTTAAATACTTATTTGGAGTGGTAAATCTGAATGCCATGCTTTTCCTTAAATTATATATTTTGAGCTAAATTCATCCCTGGTGTAAATCCACTGAAGACAACAGACTTACACTGGGAATGCACGTAGCCAGTTGGGTTCAGTATTCCATTGAATGTACAGACCTGAGTTTACTTATAAGCTTTGCAACTGTGTACAAATGCAAGGTGCCTAATACTAAGATGGGTGAACTTGAGTGCCTGCTATTAAATGAGGATATTGATATAACAGGCATCACAGAAAGCCTCCAGCTTTCAACCTGACCACACCACACGATCCATCGTCTACAGCCAAGGTCTGCGATACAACCGCATTTGCTCCAACCCCTCAGACAGAGACAGACACCTACAAGATCTCTATCAAGCATTCTTACAACTACAATACCCACCTGCGGAAGTGAAGAAACAGATTGATAGAGCCAGAAGAGTTCCCAGAAGTCACCTACTACAGGACAGGCCTAACAAAGAAAATAACAGAACGCCACTAGCCGTCACCTTCAGCCCCCAACTAAAACCCCTCCAACGCATTATTAAGGATCTACAACCTATCCTGAAGGATGACCCAACACTCTCACAAATCTTGGGAGACAAGCCAGTCCTTGCCTGCAGACAGCCCCCCAACCTGAAGCAAATTCTCACCAGCAACCACATACCACACAACAGAACCACTAACCCAGGAACCTATCCTTGCAACAAAGCCCGTTGCCAACTGTGCCCACATATCTATTCAGGGGACACCATCACAGGGCCTAATAACATCAGCCACGCTACCAGAGGCTCGTTCACCTGCACATCCTCCAATGTGTTATATGCCATCATGTGCCAGCAATGCCCCTCTGCCATGTACATTGGTCAAACTGGACAGTCTCTACGTAAAAGAGTAAATGGACCCAAATCGGATGTCAAGAATTATAACATTCATAAACCAGTCGGAGAACACTTCAATCTCTCTGGTCACGCGATTACAGACATGAAAGTCGCTATATTACAACAAAAAAACTTCAAATCCAGACTCCAGCGAGAAACTGCTGAATTGGAATTCATTCGCAAATTGGATACAATTAACTTAGGCTTGAATAGAGACTGGGAGTGGCTTAGTCATTATGCAAGGTAGCCTATTTCCCCTTGTTTTTTCCTACCCCCCCCCCAGACGTTCTTGTTAAACCCTGGATTTGTGCTGGAAATGGCCCACCTTGATTATCATACACAATATAAGGAGAGTGGTCACTTTGGATAAGCTATTACCAGCAGGAGAGTGAGTTTTGGGGCGGGGGGGGGTGAGAAAACCTGGATTTGTGCTGGAAATGGCCCACCTTGATTATCATACACATTGTAAGGAGAGTGATCACTTTAGATAAGCTATTACCAGCAGGAGAGTGGGGTGGGAGGAGGTATTTTTTCATGCTTTGTGTGTATATAATAAGATCTTCTAAACTTTCCACAGTATGCATCCGATGAAGTGAGCTGTAGCTCATGAAAGCTTATGCTCAAATAAATTGGTTAGTCTCTCAGGTGCCACAAGTACTCCTTTTCTTTTTGGTAGAATGATGATAATCATTGGGACATGGTAAAGTCAGGGTATAAAATAAATAGCAATCACAGTATAGGTCGTACTGGTGGGGGAATGGCACTATATGTGAAAGAAAACATAGTCCAATAGCGTAAAAATCTTAAATGAATCAAACAGTACCATAAAAACTCTATGGGTAGAAATTCCACGCTTGAATAATAAGTGTATAGCAGTAGGAATATATTACCAACCTGACTGGCATGATGATGATGATTGTGAAGAGCTCAGGGAGATTAGAGAGGCTTGAAAAAGAGAAAACCTAATAATAATGGGGGATTTCAACTATCCTCATATTGACTAGGCACATGTCACCGCAGAATGGGTTTCAGAGAGAAAATTTCTAGATACCATTAATGGATGCTTCTTGGAGCTAGTCCTGGAATGCACAATGGGAGAGGCAATTCTTGATTTAGTCCTAAGTGCCGTACAGGATCTGGTCCAAGAAGTGAATATAGCTGAATTGCTAGGTAAAAGCAAACATAATGTAATTACATTTAAAATCCTTGTAGGGTGGAAAATACCCCAAAAACCAAACCATCGTAACATTTAGCTTCAGAAAGGGGAACTATGCAAAAATGAGGAGGCTAGTTAAATGGAAATTAAAAGGAACAGTCACAAGAGTGAAATGCCTGCAAGCTGCATGGAAACTTTTTAAAAACACCGGAGTAGAGGCTCAAACTACATATAAACCACAACTAAAAGTTAATAGTAACAGGTCAAAAAATGCCACCATGGATAAACAGCGGAGTTAGAGAGGCAGTTAGAGACAAAAAGACATCTTTTAAAAATTGGAAGACAAATTCTACTGAGCATAAACTCTGGCAAGTCAAGTGTAAAAGTATAATGAGGCAGGCCAAAAAAGGATTTGAAGAGCAACTAGCAAAAGACACAAAAACTAACAGCAAATTTGTTTTAAGTACATCAGAAGCAGGAACCTGTGACAAAATCAGTGGGGCCACTGTCTGATTAAGGTGCCAGTGGAGCATCAAGGTAGACAAGGCCGTTGCAGAGGATGTGCTGGAGATTCCCGCACCTGAGCCATTCTTTTTAGGTAATAAATCTGAGGAACTGTCCCAGATTAAGTTGTTGGGAGAGGTGGTTTTGGAGCAAATTGATAAATTAAACAGTCATAAATCACCAGAACCAAGTGGTATGCACCAAAGAGTTCTGAAGGAACTTAAATATGAAACTGCAGAACTACTAACTGTGCTATGTAATCTGTCATTTAAATCAGCCTCTGTATCAGATGATTGCAGAATAGCTAATGTAACACTGATATTTTTAAAAGCCTTGAGAGGTGATCCTGGCAATTACAGGCCAGTAAGCCTAATTTCAATACCAGGCAAATTGGTTGACACTGTAGTAAAGGACAGAATTATTAGACATACAGATAAAACACAATTTGTTGGGGAATCCCTGGCTTTTGTAAAGGGAAATCGTGCTTCCTAATCTATTAGAATTCTTTGAGGAGGTCAACAAATGTGAACAAGGATAATCCAATGGATATAGTGTACTTGGACTTTCAGAAAGTCTTTGACCAGATCTCTCACGAAAGGTTCTTTAGCAAAGTATAGGCAGTCATGGGATAAGAGAGAAGGTCCTCTCATGGATCAGTAACTGGTTAAAAGATAGGAAACAAAGGGTAGGAATGAATGGTCAGTTTTCAGAATGAAGAGGGGTAAATAGCAGTGTCCCCCTGGGATCTGTACTAGGACCAGTGCTGTTCACCATTTTTATAAATTATCTGGAAAAAGGGGTAAGCAGTGAGGAGCTAAAATTTGGAGATGATATAAAATTACTCAAGATAGTGAAGTCTAAATCTGACTGCAAAGAGTTACAAAGGGATCTAACCAAACTGGGTGACTGGGCAACAAAATGGCAGATGAAATTCAATGTTGATAAATGCAAAGTAATGTACATTGGAAAACATAATCCCAACTATATAAACAAAATGATGGTGTCTAAATTAGCTGTTACCACTCAAGCAAGGGATCTTGGAGTAATCATGGATAGTTCTCTGAAAACATCCACTCAATGTGGATGTCAAAGAAGCTAGCAGAATGTTAGGAACTATTAGGAAAGGGATAGATAAAAAGACACACAAAATCATAATGCTACTACATAAATCCATGGTATGCCCAATCCTTGAATACTACGTGCAGTTCTGGGGGCCCCATCTCAAAAAAGATATATTAGAATCGGAAAAAGTACAGAGAAGGGCAGCAGAAATGTCTTGGGGAATGGAACAGCTTCCATATGAGGAGAGATTAAGAAGACGGGGACTGCTCTGTTTAGAAAAGAGACGACTAGCGGGAGATATGATAGAGGTCTATAAAATCATTAATGGTGTGGAGCAAGTGAATAAAGAAGTGTTATTTACCCCTTCACATAACACAAGAGCCGGGGGACCTGATGAAATAAATAGGCAGCTGGTTTAAAGCAAAAGGCAGTAATTCTTCACACAAGGCACAGTCAACCTGTGGAATTCGTTACCAGGGAATGTGGGGAATGTTAAAAGTGTAACTAGGTTCAAGAAAGAATTAGGTTCAAGGAGGATAGGTCAATCAATGGCTGTTAGCCAAGATGGTCAGGGATGCAATCCCATGCTCTGGATGTCCGTAAACCTCTGACTGCCAGAAGCCGGGACTGGAGAACAGTGTGGATCATTTGATAGATTGCCCTGTTCTGCTCATTCCCTCTGAAGCATCTGGCATTGGACACTGTCAGAAGACAGGATACTGGGCTATATGGACCATTGGTCTGCCCCAGTATGGCCATTCTTGTGGCAATCCAGGCTGTTCCCCAGTATAGGATACATGCTGAGAACTGACACATAACGTGATTAATTTCACAAGGACATTCTTGATATGTCTTTCTAGGTTGTGTATTGTGTTGAGAAACTGGGGATCCCAAAGGAGAAGGTCAACCCCCTTGGAGGAGCTATAGCATTGGGTCACCCACTAGGCTGTACTGGGGCTCGTCAAGTTGTCACTTTGCTCAATGAACTGAAGCGAAGGGGAAAACGGTGAGCATTTAAAATAATGTGGTAAATGGTTGTTTCTGTAAAGTATCTACAAGGTAATGGTCAAAGCTTGTGATGTCCCTTCCTTAAAATGGAGCGTTCATGTTTCTGCCATAGTCTAGAGGACAGTAGGAGATGGCAGGCTATTATTGCTAAACAAGTTGAGTAAGAGCGACTCAGGTGTCTTCAAACAGAGTAGAGAAACTTAGTTTAGAGTTTCCTGGTGGATTTACACACAGCGTATTTCCCCACAAATTCTGATGAACAGCATGAGAGTTTCATTGTACACCTGGAGTAGATCATAGCTGAGCTTTCTGAAGAGTAGTAGAGGGAGGCAGTGTGGTGGTTTTCTTGTGGCAGTATTCTGAACTGATCCCATCCCTTCATCTCAGAGGGTGAGTTTCTTCTTCAACACGACCTCAATCAAAGCAGAGTCCTAAAGCTCACCCCCTCTATAACCCACGTCCCCAGTTAATTTATCTTCTTTGATCGCTGAGGGGCACAGTTCTTACAGTGTGCCACTCCCGGGAGAGTGGATATATCTGTGATGCCATGGGGCATAGAAGAGTTGGCTGAAAGGAAACTTGTATAAGGAATCTCTCTTTCCCACTTTAGGGAAATAGGCACCAGAGACTGTTCCTGAATTAGAATCTTTTTGTATCTAAGCCAACCTTTAGGTTTGTGGGCAGTATAAGTTAACTTTATTGACTGATTTTTTTCAGGCAATCTAGAACCAGGGTTGTTGTTTCTAACCACACACTAACTTGTTTTGTTCCAGAGCGTATGGTGTTGTATCCATGTGCATTGGAACTGGTATGGGAGCTGCAGCAGTATTTGAATACCCAGGGAAGTGAATTCCATTGTACAAGAGAAGCACCGCATCTGACTCTTCATTTTCCAATGATGATGAATAATTTGCACTGTAAAAATGCAAGTGGGTTCAGGAATTTGTTTAATGGAACTTAAAGGGTATAAATGTCTGTGCACTGTATACTGAAATACTTTGGGGTGGGAGGAAATGAGCTTGGTGGCTGCCTCAAAGCTAAGGTATGCAAATGCCAGGGGACATAGATGAGCTCAGTTCAGTCAGTTTTGATCTTAAAAATAGAGGCCTCAATTCACATGCATATTAGTAATCCCACTGGAGTCAATGGTATTCATAGGTAAAATTACTCGTGTGGAACCAGGGGATCAGGGCTGTAATTCAGAAAGATGAAGTTCATGTGGATCTTGGTTTTTTTAATGACAGATGTTAAGGTACAGTTGCATAGGCAACTGAATGTTGATGCACATGGAGCAATTTTTCCAACACACATGTAGATTTTTTACTACCTAACGATAACGTTTTTAAGGGATCATCCTGGGATGATTGATTAAATCAGCAGCAACAATGAAAATGTTTTTTTAAAGTGGTTAAGCCCTGGTATTTCACCAACAGCCTGAGTGATTACATTCAGGTTATAACGATCCTTTATGGCTCATCTAATTTGTCCACTTGCCCAGTATGTGTGGTGTTTTTTTTTTTTATTAAAAAACTCCCATGTTTTTCTGTTAAACAAATTTGGGCAGAGTAGATGGAATTGTATGCAAGTTTGTCCATTCACGAATAAGATTTCTCTTGTAAATGAGAGGAGTGAAATAAAAGGCAGAGAAGGGCTGAGCAGGCTATGCAAACTAGTAATTGTAAAATAAAAGCTGACCATTCCATCCTTAACTTTATAGCGTTTTTACTTAATGTTAGCTTGTTTTGTGACTTCTAAAAAAATCAGCCTTTTTTCTGAATTAACATTTAATAAAAGCTTATTTTGTATCTCACTACCCTAATATAGGACTGATTTTGCCCCCCCCCCCCTTTTTTTTTCTGTTAACTCTGCATGAATATCAGTAGCATTCTCCCTGAGTCAGTATGGTTTTATTACCAGTGCAAAGACATACTTTTTGTATTGTACAACCATTTCGCTTCTTCAGTAGCAAGCTAATGTACTTTGGTCACATTAGGCGTAGAGTTGGAGATAACCTTGAGACAGTTATTATGGAAGGAATGGTGGAGGGTTATCGTAGTAGGGATGACCAGAGAGGAAATGGATGGTGTGTGGCAGATCACCGGAAGGTTAGCTGCTAGAAGTTAGTGATAGATTGTGAAGGCTTCCAAAATTTCTGCTGTGATGTCACTGGTATTCAGACATGAATAAATGGATTTAGTTACTACCTTCAAAAGACCATTTAAACTCCTAATGCTAACTATTTTAAAAGGAAATGTACTTATTGTCATCTGACAAGCTGAAAAGTTGTGTCCTGTTTCTTGGTTATGCACTTAACATAATTGGGTACTTGAATGTAATTGCTATGTTCTAAAAATCGGGATCAGTAATTAAAGGCCACAGTTAAAGATGGGCTGATTTTTTATATTCTTTCCCTACGAATGGGGAAAAAACCCACTAAACTAGTCACACTTATTCAAATGGTATGTGAGCAGCATGCTAGAGTTCCAAGGCAGAAGTCTGAGGTGGGGCTGCAAAGTGAGATGCTGAAATCAGAGGGACAGGGAGGCCTCCAGTTCCTATCTCTGGAAAAATTAGACTGTTTTGATTTAGATGAGTTACTACAGAGAGAATTCTTTCCCAGGTGTCTGGCTGGTGGTCTTGCTGACATACTCATAGTTCAACTGATCATGTTTTGGGTCAGGAAGGAATTTTCTTCCAGGTCAGATTGGCAGAGACCCTGGGGCGTGGGTGAAGGGGGTTACCTTCTTCTGCAGCATAGGGAAGGGGCCACTTTCTGGTTTACACTAGAGTAAATGGTGGCTTCTCCATAACTTGAAGTCTTTCACTCATTAGTAGAGGACTTCAGTAGCTCAGCCAGGGGTTATGGGTCTATTACAGTAGGGTGTGGGTGAGGTTCTGTGACCTGTGATATGCAGGAGGTCAGCCTAGATGATTGCAATCAGCCCTTCTGGCCTTAAAGTCTGTGAGTCTATGAGATGCCTCACTTTGCATGCCCACATTTGAAAATTCTGGCCCAGGCTTTTATGGATACATGGGATTGACTGGTTGAAAAAATCTGTCTGACGCTTGCTAAAACTACTTCTGTTTCTGCTCTTTGCCAGCAAAGATTCCTCACACACTGTCTGCAAAATACTTCTGTTGCAGGATGAGGGTGGGAAACTGTTATGCTCTCAGAAATGGGAACATCAGAGTGACTTTCAGTTTTGTTGGTATTACTGTAAACACGAAAGTGTGAGTAGGTGGGAACCAAGGGAGCGCAAGAACATGAAGTGGGGTGGAATCCCCCTTCTATAGTTGCAGGGGTAGGGGACCATGACCAACTCCCAGACACTTACTACTTAAAAAATACCAACCTAAATGTTTAAAGGTGCCTAAGGGATATAGATACCCAGCTCCCATTGACTTTTATATTCCAAGGCACTGAAAGAAACTGAGGCAGTCAGAATGATGGTCTTGTTCACTATTTCTAAGTCTCTAGTTTGCACCTAACTATTATTATGTGGAATTAATGGCTGACTTACTTTTAAACCAAGGAGCAAACTAAACTGTTACAGGAGCCTCCTTCTACAAAGCAGGGCAATTTTAAAAGAACTGTGAAACAGATACCTTGGAAGTATCAATGGGCATATGCCAATAAAAGGTAACTATAAAACTCAACACATACTAAACACCTGTTGAATGGGATTTGTCCAGTAGACAATTATCCTAGTTCAGTAAAATTCTTTGTTATACACTA
Source organism: Eretmochelys imbricata (assembly GCF_965152235.1). Classification (NCBI taxonomy): domain Eukaryota; kingdom Metazoa; phylum Chordata; order Testudines; family Cheloniidae; genus Eretmochelys; species Eretmochelys imbricata. The sequence continues at coordinate 257,552,407 of NC_135573.1, forward strand.
CTTGGAATTTATTTTAAAACTACAATTTTTATTTAAATCTCAAGTACATGAAAATATGGGCAATGTAGTTTAAATAGTGCCATTCAGTATACATATGTAACTTCCAGTGACTTCAATAGCCAAGAATGTGATCTTGACACCTAATCTATACCATCTCTCTTATATTAAGCGGAGATCTTCATATTTCTCATCGTAAGATCCTCTGCCTCTGATCTGTAGTTTGCAGGGCTTTTCTCCCAGCATTCCAGAAACAGTCACTGTAGTTTCATATTCCACATTACTCCTAAAATACAAAGGGAGAAGACATTCAGTTAGTTTGCCATTCTACTACGTGCAAGAATACAGCACAGTTCTATAAGGGGGCTGGGAGGGGGACAATGATGCTGTTCTCTGACATTTGTTGTGCTGGCCAGCTATCTGATACTGCAGAAGTTAACTTTGCTTTCCTTATGGGTGAGTTTTGACTACTGTAGCCTGGCCCAGTTTCATGTACCATCACATCACATGTAGTAACTGGGTACCAGTATGCTTTTTAACAGTGTCTTACCTAATGGTATATATGATGTTGAATGTGTTAATGTGGTGTTTGGAAGGAAAGCTTCAATGTTCTTTTTGTTGTGTAGTTGTATTTTTATAAATATCTAAATGACAGGTATTATTGTGATGGCAGGGAATGACGCTGAGCTTTCTCCAGGGGACAGCTATTGTCCTATGGAAAAGGCAAGTTAGATGAGAAAATTTTCCCATTGGTTCTAATAGGGCAGGAGGCAGTCAACTGAATGTTAGCTTTAGGCAAACATTTACAGTAAGTGTAGTTTTGGTTAACTTGTGACGTGTGAATTCTAGATCTAGAGCAGGAGTCGCCAACCTTCAGCAAGTGGCCCGTCAGGGTAGTCCACTGGTAGGCCACGAGACATTTTGTTTACGTTGGTAGTCCGCAGGCATGGCCCCTTGCAGCTCCCCGTGGCCGCAATTCGCCATTCCTGGCTAGTTCAGCATGTAGAGACAGTGTGGTAAGCTTCTTAGTGTGACTTCACAGAATACTATGTGGAACAGCAAGGGTTCAACTTTCCTGAGCACTTGTTGGGCACCATGGGCAGGATATGAGCCTTATGATAAGGAATTTAAAATCTAAGGAGACAGCCAGAGGGCTCGGACATTGGCCATGCACAGCAGTTTGTAGTACCAGCACAGAAACAATAGCTGTAAGAGCTTCATCTCAGCGGGGTGCCTCTGAACTCTAACTCATGGTAGTATTTCCAAAACGTCATTGCCTAAGGTTTGCATGAAAAAGCGTGTACCTTGATTTGGGCATTTACTGTACCGTGACTCTTGTGTGCATGCTGTGGAAATGTATGGGCAAATGGGAATTAAGATGTCTAAATCCCCTTTGTCCGGGTACATGCAGGAACTGCGCAGTACAGCCATGTTAAAATGCATTCCCATGTGTAAATGGGCCTCTATTGACTGAATATGTCTCAATAATTCAGCTACATAATGGCTGATAATTTTAGCAGAAACATTTGTTCTTGGATTATGAGGGAAGCAAAACCACTTTTATTCTCTTCTCATAGACAACACTGTAGCCCAGAGAACTGGGCAGCTGTTCGATGGAGGCACACACTGGGGTAACAGTTAATTTCTGTTTTAACTACTCCTTGCACCATAGCAGTCTGCAAGGTCGTTCTTAGTCAACTCCAAAGACAGCAAAACTTCTGTTCTCTTACTCTACCTTGCGGTAAAACTGATCTTTAAAGCTGCTTTGGTGGGTAAGCTGCCTTCATGTGCCTCAAGAATTCCGTGAGTGGGGCAGATGGAAAATACTGCCATGCTCTTATGCTCTTCCTGGTGGTCTGCAGCAAAGTATGAAAATATCAATTGACATGATATAAGAGCCTTGTGTATAACACAGTATTCATGTAAGTAAACAAAACATCTCCTGACTTGCCAATGAAAAAGTGTCTGGTATTGTCACATTTGACTTGTCTACATTTTCATTTGCAGGGCAAGCTGGGGTAGTGGGAGTTGTAAATGGCAAAATAAAATGGTCTAGTCCTGCTCCCACTGAAATAAATGGGCATTTTACCATGAACCTCATTAGAAGCAAGCTCAGGCTGAAGTCAATGGGAGTTCCTGGTGCTCACTTCCTCTTAGGATCAGGCCTTAAGTTAGAAAAGAGAGATCAATAAATATGGTGGGTCTGATTCTATTCTCTGGTGTACATCTGAAGTAATTACTGAAGTCAGCGAAGAAACATTGGAGTAAAAATAGTGAGATCAGAACCTGACCTGCTTCTTACTGAATGGTTGTCATCATGTTGTATGTATTGACTAGATGTGCGTGCTCATCTTACTAAAACAGAACACAAAGTGTTAGCCTCTTATAACAAAGGGAATCTATTGCACAGGCTTAATACCCAGTAAAGCAGTCCAGTAACTTCTGCATCTGCTCCTGTTTAACAGGAAGACATCTTCTGTCCTGGTTTGGTCTACAAAGCAGGTCTCAAAATCAACTGTCTCACAAGAGAGCTCCAATAGTGGGACAGTAAGGTATGCAGTCACTGGCACGAGCTGGAAGAATACAAGAGAGGAAGGGAGTTAAAAAAACAACAATCCATAACTTTGTCCAAAATGTAACGAGCACTGAAGTCTTTAAACCACGATTTGAGGACTTCAGTAGCTCAGACATAAGTTAGGGGTTTCTTACAGGACTGGGTGGGTGAGATTCTGTGGCCTGCTTTGTGCTGGAGATGATCATAATGGTCCCTTCTGACCTTAAAATCTATGATTCTGTGATTATTTAGGGCAAGCCCACGCTTAAAACACTGCATTGGCACAGCTGTGCTACTGTAGCGCTTTAATGAAGATGCTTTAAGCTGCCAGGAGAGAGCTCGTCTGTCAGCAGAGTTAATCCACCTCCTGAGAGATGGTAGCTCTTCTGCTGACATAACGCTGTATACAAGGGGGATTAGGTTGCTATAACTACGTTGCTCTGTGATGTGGATTTTTCACACCCCTGAATGACGTAATTATACCAGTACAGGTCTAGTGTAGACCAGACCTTAGTTTCTCAGATGTTGGCTTAGGCAAGAGAAGAGAGATTACACTCTATAGTTCAGACTTTGTTTAAGCCTGTGGCCTATTACGACAGTTAAGGGTGCTGTGTTGCTTTTTCAGGGAGGTTTTCAGAACAGCAACATTGTATGTCCTCAGCAAGGTAATGTTCGTTGTACATTCTGATGTATGAAGACACAGACATTCTAGTTTCTCTTCCTTCTTTAGAGCTGTATCTGGCACATAGTTGCAAATTGTTTTTTTACACAGGCTGTCTACAGTTATCATTATGTTGTCCATATCTTAGATACCACAGTGAGCAAAACTTTAGAAATACCTTGAATGTAAAAATTCTGCACAGCACTGAAACTGCTGATTTTATAGCCTTCAGTCTGGAAGAGGTCAGTTTCAAACTGTGGGGGCTGTGATCATATCCCATCCCATCAGCTAAGCAGCCACAAGAGACCTCCAAGGAATATTGCTGCAGGCGGTGATGCTGGTAACTCAGTCCCTAGCACTCTCGCTGAGTCAGTACTGAGCAAATGCCTCCGCATGGTGTCAAGGGGCAAAGTCTCATTGGAGGGTGCTGTCTTTTGGCTGAAATCTAGGCCTTCCTGTTGTACAATCAAAGAACCTATGGGACTCTTTGAATTAGGCCGCCACACTGAGATTAACCGTCTGTTATCCTGAGAGTCCCCTGCAGTTTCAGTTGAAAGCTATTACTTTTGTGCAGCGCTGCTGTTCATTATTGGTTAGTTGGCATACTTTACCCTAGAAGCAGCTGCATTTCAGTGGTGGGTAAGTTATGAAAAATAACTGATCATTCTGTATTAAAGGTCCATCATGAACATAAGTTTTTAGAGTTACTTTTGTTCTTCAGTGCTTGTTACCTGGGTCGTTCTGTTACTGTATTCAATAACCAGATTTTGACTGAATTCCACTTTCCTGTCTCCATTCTCAAACTGGAGCACTTTGATTCCTGAGAGCAGCTGGTCAGCTGGCAGATTCTGATACGTAAGTAACTCCAGAGTTGTGTGAAATGACACTTTCACCTGGGGGGAAATTCAGATGAAAATGTGTGAAGTAACTGTAGGAAATCCACAGCTCTGCCCCAGAGCGCACATTTCCATCATAACCCAAAAGAATCATGCCAGTGCCCAAAATCCCATGGGATCCTGTACAACAAGGCAAAGGTTTAAAAAAAATCTTGACATTTTTTTCAAAATCCAGAACTATTTCCTAAAGGCGAGTACAGTGAAACAGAGGGCGAAAGGTGAACTGTAATGCTTTAAAATATGAGGAGAAAAACCCGCAAGTTGAAGATTGTGAATTCTCCAGATTCTCCTCTCCCTAATTGCACTTTTACAGAAGTAATTCTATTGCCTTCCGTGGAGTTGTTAGTTTTGCTGTCAGAATCAAGCCCCGTGTGCCCATGTTGAAGTGTAGTTATTTCATTCTTTGCTGAGTGACTATTCCCTGACACCAACATATACACCTAAAATGAAACAGGATTCTTCTGCCTTCCCCTGTCATCTAACATAGGAGTTAGCAGATGGGAAGCTCAGGCCTTGAAAGGAAGAGTGGAAAGCCAAGTATTTTCTTTTACATTGTAAATACATCTATCATTATGATATTCTGATACTGATTCAGTGCTTCCTGCAAAGTGACTTCAGTGGGACATTGCTAGTAAGAAAAGCATAACAAGCACCATTGTACAATTGTGTTTTTCCTTCCTCCCCAAAGCTTTGCAGTTCACCTAGGCCATGTTTGTATACTGATTACTAAGGGCTTGTCTACATGGAGGATTAATCTGCACTAGAGAGGTGTGAATTCTAGTGGGTACTAGAGTGGACACCAGTCCCTGCTGAAACAGTACTACATGAACATGCACTAGGGAACGGCTAGTGCATGCCAGCAGGGTCCATGTGGGCCAGTTAGTGTGCAATAGAATTGACACCCCTTTAGTGCGGACTAATGCACTGGGTTGACAAGCCTTAAACTGTCCTGGCCTGAGGGGCTTTTTTGAACCTACCAGCACATTTTGCTGTGGATGAAGTAGAAGTTGCTTCCCTTGCTCCTCCCTGTCGCTGTGGGATGTTTTCAGGCTCCTGTTGGGGTCGATACTGGACACAGTGAAGGGCACAGATAGAAGGATCCTGAAGTGCAGGGGAGCCTCTGTGGAATTGGTGAGTTTCAGGTTGTGAGTAAGGACTGACTCTGTCAAAACCTGAAGGAGAATGTATTTATTAAACTACTTTCAATCTGAATTCCCTCCAGAGGCTTGAAGGCTATCTAGTCTCTCGAGCCATTCCATAGCATCTGAGATTTGGAGATCCTTCCCCAAACCACTTTCTTTTTTCTCGGTGTGGGTGCTTCAGAATCTCTTGATTAAAATGTAAAATAAAAATATAATAAAAGGTTTAAAAACAAAATTTGATAGAACTTTGTGAATCACCAAAATTCACAGACATGCTGGGAGTTAAATCACCTTCATTCTGCTCCAGAATCTTTTAAAATCTGAAAATGAATAATTGTTTTGATACTTAAAAGATCACTACGGTAAATTAACCTAACACAGAATAGCCGTCTTCCTGAAATAACATCTCCCTTCTTGACTTACAGGTAATTATACTCTAGTCTCCTCTGGCCTAGTTTGTAGTCTACCAAAAAAAATAAAGGTATTGCGTTGTGGGTAAACATTTAACACTGCATCACCAGGACGTGGTCAGTAAAAACATTATTTTACACCAACGTGAGTGTTGCCATGAATGATCTTAACAGCTGAGCAGTATATTTAAATACACCTTAATACAGTAATATGTTAGATACTCACTCCAGAAAGGGGTTGATTTGGTATGAGATCACTTGCCATGGAATGAAACACCATTCCTCCATCATGATCCATTTCTATAGTTAACCTGAACATAAGGAATCACAGGCTGTTAGAACCCTTTCCTTAGTCTCTGATTTCATTTAGTTGTTTACTGTAAGTTTATGACCTGTCGGAGCTGTTGTACTCACAAAGCAGGCTTTACAAAAGCTTGCAAGTCCATTCGGAACGGTGCAACTCCATAGCCATATGAACGAGTCACCTTGCCAGGTATCCCTTGTGCAAGCTGATAAGAAAAGGAAGAATACATGAGGATCAAACTAATGTGTCAAAGCTGAAGCACTAACTTCAATCTGAGAGGGTGTTTCTCAAAGCTGTCAGCCATAGATGAACTCTGGCAGTGTTTGGCCTATTCTTTGTAGTAAATTATGCTACCTCTATAAAAATTCTGTGAATAGCAGAATCTGAGCTATATTTGCATTTTGAATGCAAACAAAAATTCTTAATAAATTAGGTGAAAGCCTCTCATTAATATGGGGGCAACTCATATGTTCTAAAATTTTATAAAATTTCTTTACTAAATATTTTATTATAGTTAATAACACTTTGTGCTTCACAGCTGAGGATCTCAAAGTTCTTTACAAACATTATTTAAGCTTTGCAGCAGCCTGTAACTTGTACTCCAATTTCACCAGGGAAGAGTCTGATAGAAGATAGGTGACTTGTTCAAATTCACACAGTGAATGAGAGGGAGAGCTGGGAATAGCACTCAGGAGTCTAAGTCCTAATTCCCTATTTCCTTATTAAAAACGGTTTTAGTATAAATTAGCTGTGTGTGCCGTTATTAGCTAATCAGTAGCAGAAATCACTATTCACCACCTGCTCCCCATAGTTGTAAGGAATAAATAATAAAATAGCTTCACTGTTACTGATCAGCATTCAGCGCAGAAAGAAGCAAACGGAAGTGACAATACCACTTAGCTAAATACTTAGCTGTGCTAGTACATTTACCTTGCTGTCTAGACTCACGAAACCCAATGCAAACCCCTCACATTCAACTTTGTTAATGAGCTTTGGTAACATGAGTGGAGTGAAGGAAATATGGATGGAGGCACTGCCACCTGCAGGAACAACCTGGAATCAAAATATTATACAGACATTTAGCTAAAGCAAATGAGCAGTTTTGCATTATGGAAGCATCTTAACAGATCTACATCTAAGGTTGCATTGAGCTTTGCAGTTAAAGCATACATAAAAATCTCTTTGGGCTGCTCTATGCCCAGACTTGCACAAAAATGACAAAATATGAATTAAAACCAATGTAACTATTTCCATGCAAATCTATGTGGGTACACTCAACTTTAGCCACTTTTATTCTGAAATAAAGGGGTCCATGCATACACGTGCACCAAAATAACTAAATTAGTTTTAAGAAACTGAATTAATTTTCTGAGAACTTAGTTAAGTTTCTAATTACTGTTGAGTTCCAAGAATTTACAAATGACCCCTTTAAAATTTTCTTTTATTAAGTCTAACCTTGTACTTTAACCCTTTGGCAAAGAAGTTTCTTACATTTGGGAACTGAAAATTGATACACTGCTAGATTAATCCAAGATTTAAGATGTGGTGGGTTTTTTTAAAAGTTCATTAATGTTCAAATTTTTGATGTATGGACACACACACTCATAACTTTGTTTCCAATAAACTGTTTGTCATTTTTTTCCTGTCAAATTTCTGAGCATATTTTATTCTAGATCTTGTGGTCCCTAACTGATTTTGGATCAATTATTTTTGAAGCAGTATGAGTTATACAGTATATTTGTACAGGATGAGTCACCTGTGAAGACAGCCTGAGGTCGAAAGGCCTGCATTCAAGCTCAGCCAGTTATGTTTGCCTGTTCTTCACAGGGCAAAGGACCTGCTTCCAGAGCTTGGTACTTGGACTTCTTGGACCTTGGGAAGTCTGTTGGAGACCATTGTTATCCTGTTGACTTCCTAAGGTCTGCAGAAGTATTTCTCCACACCTTCTTTAAGATTTCGTTTTTCCACTGCTCTTGCTCTGTACCAATGAAAAGACTTCCCTTTCTGTCCCATCTCCCCAGTTCTATACAGTTGGCTATTTGCAAACTATAAGGACACATAAGAGCCACAGCTTACGATTTGTGTAGGAGTTATACAGTAGGGATAGTCGGAAGGAAACCCTTCATGAGCTTGTACAAGGACAGAGATTATTTTCTTTTGATTATTTACTGGTCTCCAGACTTCAGAATCACTCCTTCCTTTCTCTTTCTTGTTGTCTACATCTGACTCCTACAGGTATGAAAGGGTAAGGAATGTTACATATTCAGCACAGGACTATGGGAAGGCAGAACCATCATTCTCAAAACAAAGGGAGAGAGCAAAAATAGCTAATATCATTTTGTCTCACTTTCCAGCATAAACCCTGGTTTCTCCCATTAAACATTGTGACTCGGGGTAACTCCTGCGGGCGCTGGATGCCCTGACCTCCCACTGAAATCAATGGAAGGTCAGGTACCCCAATGCTGTTCAGATGACAGTAAGACTGAGCCTTAAGAGTGTCTTGCTCATCATGCAAAGCAGCATTCCAGCCCATGGCTTCCTAGATTAATGTTTTCAAAACAAAAAATAGTGTTGGTTTAATACCGATTCATAGATTCTAAGAACCGAAATTACCATTATGATCATCTAGTCTGACCTCCTGTATAACACAGGCCAGAGAACTTCTCCAAAATAATTCCTAGGGTAGATCGTTTAGAAAAACATCCCATCCTGATTGATTTTAAAATGGTCAGTGATGCAGTATCCACCATGACCCTTGATAAATTGTTAACAATTTTTAATTACTCTTACCATTAAAAATTTATTAATTTCCAGTCTGACTTTGTCTAGCTTCATCTTCCAGCCATTGGATCATGTTATATCTTTCTCTGCTAGATTGAAGAGCCACTTATTTAATATTTGCTCCCCATGTAGGTACTTATAGTCTAATCAAGTCACCCCTTAACCTCTTTTAAAAAATTGACACATTAGCTCCCTTCCAATCTTCTGGAACTTCCCCAGTGGCCTCCACAACATCCTCTGGCAAGGAGTTCCACAGGTTGACTGTGCCTTGTGTAAAGAAATACTTCCTTTTGTTTGTTTTAAACCTGCTGCCTATTAATTTCATTTGGTGACCCCCTAGTTCTTCTGTTACGAGAAGGAGTAAATAACACTTCCCTATTTACTTTCTACACACCTGTCATGATTTTATAGACCTCTATTATATCCCCCTTAATCATCTCTTTTCCAAGCTGAAAAGTTCCAGTCTTATTCATCTCTCCTCATATGGAAGCTGTTATATACTTCTAACCATTGTTGTTGCCCTTTTCTCCACCTTTCAAATTGCAGTGTATCTTTTGAAATGGGGCAGCCACATCTGCCCGCAGCATTCAAAATATGAATGTAGCATGGATTTATACAGAGGCAGTATGATATTTTCTGTCTTATTATCCAGCCCTTTCCTAATGATTCCCAGCATTCTGTTCTCTTTTCTGATAATGGGGTTTAGAAAACCAGGCTGCCATGACCTTACATCATCTGTCACGAAAGAGGCTGGAGAAATGGTGTCTGGGCTGCTTGGAATTTTATCCCAGTTTAACACAATTTCAGTCTCTGAGGCGCTCGCAGTTGACTCAATCTCATTCTCCTCTACGTTCTTCATAGGAAAGTGAGGGCCATAAAACAGCAAGAGGTCCACCAGCTTCTCATGATCTTTTTCTTGATTGTAAGTTTTCCAGTCCATGCGAATGTCTGAATGAAAAAGGAAAGAACTATTAATCTTAGTCAGGCCAACAATAACATAGCTTTTTTGGCCCTTGAGAAAAAGTGGACTAGTTTGACAATGGCACACGGACACACGGATGCCAAGCGCACTTAAGTGGAAGTTTTTTACTCTCAGGACCAGTCAGGGATTCCTCAAGGATCAGAAGAGCGTAAATGTGACTTAAACCCATCTTTGCCTGTCACTGGTCTTGCACTAGACACAGTCTAGCCAGGTCCAAGGATCCCAGCCTAGCTCGTATATCTTAGAATATGAAACCAGCCTTACCACAGGGAGTGGGGTTGTTGAGTCTGATGCAGCGGGTGACAGTATCCCCACCAGAGACATGAGCACCAAACCTGGAAAGGAGGAATAAGTTAATGTTACAATGTGCAATTGTTAAGTCAACTCCTAAGAATTTTTCTTTTAAATGAGACATTAACAAAGTGGAAACAGATCAGCTTCAAGAGTTACTGTTGGAAGTTTGTTGTATTGGAAACCAGATAATCTACAGTCAATCTAGGAAACAAAGTTATTTTGTACATTCAGATTACATTCCATTATCCATTTCCTCCATATTCTGATGACATAGTTGTCTCAGACTCGTGTGTGTGAGCAAATGTGCTTATGAAAGATGGTGGATAAAGAAGTCAATAGAAGCGTTGGAGTGGCAGAGGCTACCTCCTCAGTGACAGGAGTAGCAGGACTTTTTCCACCATTGGTACTGGCATGCCAGTGATCTCTGTCCATGCTGGCCCTGAATCAATTGAGCCTGGAATGACTGAAATTCAATCAGTATTAAACCCCGAGAAAACAGTCTGGAAGAATGGTTGGTAGCATAGCTGATGAAGGATTTAGGAGATGTTGTATATGGAAACAGGGCATTTTACAGTCATGCTAGGAAACACAAACAAAGCGGTATGCTAAACTTATCTACATCAGATAAGGCCTTAGTGTAATGTTTGACTGTCTAAACAAAATAAAGCACACACTGTATTTTGACAAATATACCATTGAACATTGTCTGCCTTCTTACTGAACAACAGCAAATGACCAAAAATGAACACTGTAGGTAGGCATAGTCTAATGGCATTTGAAACGTCTGACGTCCTTACAAACAGCATTTGGGGGGGCTATACCTGATTATTGGTATCTTTGTTTGGTGTTCAGTCTGGGGTCCTGTCATCTGCAAGAAGATTGGGCAACCTTTCACAGTCATTTGCATAGGAATTAATGTAGGCCGTAAGTCTCCCACCTAAGAAAAAACAATGCATCTTGGCAATTAGAATTAAATGCTACCTTAGAACGTGGGTTACTAAATTATATTGTAGCCTTTGAGCCAAATGGATTTTCAGTTTTTTTTAACTCTCTCTTTTAAAGGACATTAGTGAAGCAAGAGATCTAATGAGGACTCTTGTCACCAGAAAAGTCCTGTACCTAATCTATTGGTCATTCTGCTTAATGCCTTTCTAAGGCTATGGCTACACTACGAGGCTTTTAGCAACACGGTTTTGCCGCTACAGCCGTGCCACTAAAAGGCACGCCATGTAGCTGCTGTTTGTCAGCAGGAGAGAGCTCTCCTGCTGACAAAAATCTTCCAGCCCCCACGAGATGCAGTGGCTTTGTCGGCAGAAGAGCGCTCCCTGGTGACAAAGTGCTGTTCACAACAGTGCTTTTTGTCGGTAAAACATTCGGGGTGTGTGTGTGTGGTTTTTTAACACCCCGGAATGACAAAAGTTTTGCCGACGAAGTGCCAGTGTAGACAAAGCCTAAGAGCCCTTCCACCAGGCACAACAGCACAACATATTGGGTTGGTGGAGCCGAGTAGCGACTGTTACAACTGGATTTTGTAGATGGAACAAAACTATGTTGTGGAACTCTGTTACAGCCCTCTGAAAAAAAAGGCCTCCAACATGTGGCCAAAACCAGATCCATACATTTTAACAGGAGAGGACAATTGTCAACTAAACCTTGTCAGAAGAAACAGTCTAGAAAAAGCTACTCTGAATCTTTATTGAAATCCTGACAAGCAGAAGAATGTGTTTTAGCAAAGAGGAATTTGGGGAAAGACAATTGGCCCCAAACTGACCATGCAGATTTGGTTATCAGAAGAAAAAGCCTCACCTACCCTACAGATGAGATCATCATGGTACTCTCCCCACATGTTGTTATAAGCTGTTATTTCTATAATTAGCTGCTGGAAGGCTTTCAGAGTTCCTGTGGAAGGTTGGGCATGGAAAGCCACTCCTCTCCCATGAGACAGTAATGCCAGCATAAATGCTGAAAGAATAGAAGAGCATTTGATAAGATTTCTAGGAAATGGAATAAGGTTTGTTTTTCAAACAAAATACATGTTCAGATCATCAGCTGGTATTAATCAGGGTAGTTCCACTGGCTTCAGTGAAGCTATGCCTATTTACAAAGTTGAGAATTCAGCCTCTAGAATAGTTTCCCAAACTTTTCCTATTGTATACCCCCTTCCAGAGCTGCCAGCAGCCCACATACCCCCTTCCAGATCTACCAGCTGCCCATGTACCCCTACCCTTCTTATCACTGATACTTTGTGTGTTCTTCTTAACACTAAAAGAAAAGGAGTACTTGTGGCACCTTAGAGACTAACCAATTTATTTGAGCATGAGCTTTCGTGAGCACGAATAAATAAATAAATTGCTCAAATAAATTGCTTAGTCTCTAAGGTGCCACAAGTACTCCTTTTCTTTTTGCGAATACAGACTAACACGGGTGTTACTCTGAAACCTTCTTAACACTATTTGTCTTTAGCCATCTGTCTGTATTTCACTGTTATATACGGATATAGGTATAGTGCAATGTATACAACCGAAAAAACCCCTAAGTTCTGAGCTCAGATAGACTAGACTGGACAGTTGCTGGGCAACTGAACCTGCACTGTACAGTGATTGGAGGTGAGGGCTCTGTACGTCAGCATCTCTGTGTATTTGTGTTCTCACTGGTACATCTTGAAGTAAATTAACTACCGTACTTTATATAACAAATTCCCACAGAATTTTAAAGCTTTGTCTGAGTAGCCTATTATGAAAATGCAATAAATAAAATAATAAATAAAACCCACCATTACACAATTTCTCCTGCATACCCCCCAGTGGTGTCTCACATACCCCAGGGGTACATGTACCACAGTTTGGGAACCGCTGCTCTAGAATCAAATCATTTTCACTCCAGCTTCCTATTCAGTGGTTCTCAATCTGTTTTTATATTACGGATCACTTGTTAAGACAAAGATTCTTCCAAGGACAACCTCCCCTGCCAGCCTCCTAATTCTGCACTTTTCTGTCACAAATGTAATGCTTTATTACATGAAAAAGCAATATTGGTAAGATGAAAGTAAATTGACTCCAATGGGATTGGAGTGACTGATTGGTTAACTTCGTGATCTATGCTATTTATTTATTTCTAGATGTCTGCTAGCCCTCTAGTTGTGGTAGCGTCTGGAAATCTAAACATCTAACATACACCTGACTAAGATATTTAGCAAGCACTCCAGATGTAGATAAGGACTTGTTTGTTTACTTGATCAAAAAAATGTCCCAGAAACCCCAAGACAGTCCTGACTGGATAATACGTGGCAGGAGGCATCACTTCTTGAAAACAGAGATGCTCTGCTATTGACATAGATGCAGCTCCATGGACCACGTGGAAGTGTATCACAGGATACAACGTGAGAACTAATGTTAGGCATTTACTTCTGGGGAAATTCTGTGCCAAAAAATTAAAAATTCTGCAAAATTCTCATATTTTATTTGTCAAAATAAAACAATATAATCACACCAGTTTCCATTATTTTTGGTACTTTATTTCAAAATTCCTGTCAGTCAGTCAGTATGTCTGTAACGATACAGACAACGAAAAAGATTCAGGAAATGTTTTTTGACAAATAGATTCCTTACTAGGCATATAAATACAGAACTCTGAGTAATTAATTTAAACGACAATACAGACCCTATTTCCCACACCTGTCAGAAGCAGGGCAAAGGCTTGGGGGAGTCAGAGGCACCAGAGGAGCTGAGGAAAAAAGGATCCTGGGAGTGTACCTGGAGGGTTGTTGGTGGGAGAAATATGAAACAGGGTTTTTTGGGGGAGGAAGGGCAGGATTGTTAGGCAGTTGGGGCCTCTCCCCCAGACAGACCCTCGCTGACTCCTAGCTTCTCCCATTCAGTCAGGCACATCTACCCCTGTCCCCATGTGGTCCTGCACCTGTCTGTCCTGCCCCACTAGCCCTTAGTCTGTGATGCCCCCACCAGCCCCGTGTGCCCCTCGCTGCCTGTCCACCCATATCCCCTGTCTTCTGTCCTGGCCCCACAGGCAGGGCGCTGCAAGGAACACAGTGTTTTCTCTTCCCTATAGCAGCAGGGGAGGGCCCCAGAGTGTCTGCTCTGTTCTAGAGCCACAGCGGACCCTGGTGGGCAAAAGGTGTAACTGCAGCAACTTTCCGGCAGAAGTTATTTTCTGTGGCACATGAATGATGCACACGCGCGCTGGCACAGAATTCCCCTGGGAGTAGACCTTCTATTGCGCCTTTTAAATTATGTTTTATTTGCTATTGGCTAGATTCTGATATCACTACTCACTCATAGCACCTTACTTTATAAGTAGTCTGAATGGCTACTTGTGAAGTAAGGTGCTCCTCTAGATGAATAAGGGTATCAGCGTCTGATTCTTTGTACTGGTATAATACCTTGCACAACGGAGCTGTGAACCTTCCTGATTAGGACCTCTGGGAGCTACTGCAATATAAATAATAAACAACAAAGGATCAAATCCTGTCTGGTCAGTCCATCCAACCCTACTAAAATCAATGAGGCTGCAGGGGATGGAAATCAGCTTGGAATTTGGCCTAATTTTTTTAAATTTTAGAGCTTGTAAAAAGGACCAGATTGACTGCCCTGGGGCCTGGACTCCTCTATCTACAGACTAGACACTGAATGCTGTGGGCAAGCCCCACAATGTCCACCAGTATGTTTCAGTCCTGTCCTGGAGGCCCAAACTCTAATATAAAGGGATTTCCATTTCCATTCAGCCCTCTTTCCATAAATGCTGTTGCTGAGTGTGCCAATTGTGAGGAGATATCTTTCTGGCCAATAAAAATAGCTTTTCTCATACCTGATTGTGCTCTCTTGGCTCCATGTCTTCTGGTATGTGCTGTTCTTTTCACCAGGCTGGCTGTGGAGCTTGTAAAAGGAAAAGACTCAATGATAAGTCTGTGAGCCGCACAAGTCTTTGCTAACTTTACAAGCTAGTTCAACCAAACTCCTAGATTGTGGGTAACTATTGCTCAAAGACAGACCTCCTAGAATCACCTGCTAAATGAATTTTTAAAATAGCTTCTTTATATGTGAAGCCATTTAAATGCCAAGACACAAGTTCAGGATTCCGTAAGCCAGATCCTCAGCTGGTGTAAATCAGCATAGCTCCACTAATGTCAATAGTGCAATGCTATTTACACCAAATGAGAATCCTGCCCTTTGTGTTTCCTGCAAAAGTTGATGGCCTGCAATCATAGTACCTCAGCCAGAGGATTCATCATTTCTCATAAGCAAAGCAAAGTCAACTCAAGAAACACCCAGTATTGCACGAAGTGGCATGGCAATAGGGGATTGTCCCCTCACACCAGTATACCTCCATTTCAATGAAATTATTCCAAATTTACACAGCAACATGAAAGGAAAATCAGGCTGAGAATCTGATTCATTAGCAAAAAAGGCACAACTTACAGACTGTTTCCTTGTTCCTCTGTGGTAACTGGACAGCTACTGAAATATTCAGCTTCTAGTGTGAATGGAGCATCGATTCCAGTATGATTGGTAAGTATTAGTTGGCGTGTTACTATGCTCCTCAATGCAACTTCAGATCCAAAGTCCAACAGAAGATCTTGAGGACTTTGTAACATTTGCTTCTCATCACTAAAGATAAAAGTGACGTCAGATATTAAAGCTAGCACTCCTCTTTCTTCATAGCATAGAAACAGTTTAGGCAGAGTTGAGATTTCCAACATAAGGCAATTTTGATGTCCCTTGCTAAAAGGACCAGCTAGCCTAAGATTTATACCATCAGCATTTGCCAGTATTGGTTTCCCTCAATTATATTCCTGTAGGAATTTATTTCAGGTGTAGTGATTATGCTGATCTGCCAAATTAAAACTATTTCTGGCTCACCTGAAAAAAAGAAACAACAAGGACTTAAAGTACATCCTGAAACAGAGTAGTCATGTTAGGTATCACAAGGATACAATTAAAAATTCCAGGCAGACGTAGGCTTTGAAATTATCAAGGAGAGTTGCATTTGTTATATACCAGATTTGGCAATGTGGCAGGAAAACTTCGAAACAGCCCAGGATATTTGATCTTAAATTGTATGGTATAGAACTCAATACTTTAATATCCATATCTGAGAGTTAAATTTACATATTTTAAACATTGCAGACAGTTACTTTGGCTTGTGAAGGTATGATGGGCATAGGATCCCCATCCTTTGGCTGGCAGTGAGAGGGCTAATTCTTTCACTCCAAGCAGAGAAAGCAAAGATATTCAATCAGAATATAGATGGACTATTACAGTGTATTAGATGTTAAAAACCAACAAACAAGTCTGGGTGATTATTTTATAACACCTTCATTTACCTGGTAACTTTACTGTCACAAGGTATCAAGTATGTGACATGCAGTCCCTTTACTTGGCCAGAAATGCTCATAAAAAGAGGTTCAATCATATCTTCTATGCTACAGCAGAGGGTAAGGTCATTCAGCTCATCCTAACAGGAGAAAGTCACATCTTCTTTGTAAATGGAGTCAAACATACAGACAAAAGATGTCATCATCAAAAATGTATTAGTAAAACAGGTAAAAATCTTACTGGATTAAAAAAACGAACAGAATTGCAGGGGAAGACTGAGAAGTTTTACAGGTTGCTTGACATGGATTTCCTACCAAAACACTGCATCAGATTTGTTTGGTAGTAGATACCAAATTAAAAATTTGCTGATGTTACTGTATGTTTTGCATCAACATCAAATACTGTAAACCTAAAAATGCACCATTACTGATTTTTGCCACATTTTGTGGTAGAAGCCTGTCTTTTCAGTGCAGGACTGCTTGTGGAAATGGATCTCATTGTCTGGACACATTAATTCTGACCTCCCTCCTTTAAGTTTTTCCAGGTAAGGAAGAGTTAGGATATGTCTACACTACAGATGCTACAGTGGCATAGTTATGGCGCTGCAGCTGCACAGTGACGGAAGGGGTTTTCCCATTTCTCTCAAGAGGATGAGAGGTGGTAGGCAGGTCGACAGAAGAATTTTTCTGTCAACCTAATGGTGTCTATAGCAGGGTTTAGGATGACAATTATGTCTCTCGGAGGTGTGAATTTTTCACACCCCTGAGAAATGAGCTAGATTGACCTAAGTTTTAGATGTAGCCAAGCCTTAGAATGAGAGAGAAAAATGGTGAGAATTAATGTAAGGAAGATGTTTTCAGGACCATAAAGTAAAATTTAATCAATTTAATATGTATTAAGAATAAAGGTCAAAAATAGTTTTGTATATTACAAAAGCAGCATTAATCATAAAGTGTAAAGAAAAGGGAATAGTAGAAAAAAAATAAAACAAAGCAGCAAGCAAGCCGGTTACAAAGTCAATTTAAGGTGCCTATAGTTTAAATCATATTATCTTCTGTCTTCAATCATGTTAGTCTATAAAGCATATCTGAAAGGCAGTTTGAGACAGATTCTATGCACAATTGCATTGTACTGTACTTGCAAATACTGTTTTTGCCACATGGTCTTGAAATAAGAATCCCAGTGTTCTCTGTGCTATTAAAATTAGACCAGTTTTTAAACTTACCATAATATTAGCTGTTAGCTCTATACACAATTCTTTTTCTTCATGTGGGCCCAAAGTGCCACTTCTTGGGGAGACACTGGCAGAGCAGAAAGCTGACTGACTTCCGATAAGCTATCAAGTAGGATAAACACTTGAACATTCAGTTAACTGTGATGAAATCTACGCCATTAAAAATTCATCTCCAAATTGGAAATGATTATCAGGATGAAGCAACACAGAGAATCTATATGTTTCAGGAAAATGATAGATCTGATATGTAGAGTCTGGACACACTTTACATGCACTTTAATTCCACTACGTTCAGTTACTTAGATGCTTTTGTCCATTACTTTTTTTTTTAATAGTAATTAGGGCTGTCAATTAATCACAGTTAATTCACGCAATTAACTCAATTTTTTTATCACAATTAATCGCACTTTTAAACAATAGAATACCAATTGAAATGTATTAAATATTTTTGGATATATTTCTACATTTTCAAATATATTAATTTAAATTACAACACAGAATGCAAAGTGTACAGTGCTAACCTTATATTATTGTTTTTATTACAAATATTTGCACTGTAAAAATGATAAACAAAGAAATTGTATTTTTCAATTCACCTCACACAAGTACTGAAATGCAATCTCTTTATCGTGAAAGTGCAACTTACAAATAAAGGTTTTTTTTGTTACATAACTGCACTCAAACAACAAAACAATGTAAAGCTGTAGAGCCTACAAGTCCACTCAGTTCTACTTCTTGTTCAACCAATCGCTAAGACAAACAAGTTTGTTTACATTTACGGGACATAATGTTTCCTGCTTATTT
This sequence comes from Eretmochelys imbricata, assembly GCF_965152235.1. Classification (NCBI taxonomy): domain Eukaryota; kingdom Metazoa; phylum Chordata; order Testudines; family Cheloniidae; genus Eretmochelys; species Eretmochelys imbricata. The sequence goes on from NC_135573.1 coordinate 257,570,795, forward strand.
ACAATGTCACCTTAAAGTGAGAACAGGCGTTTGCATGGCACTTTTGTAGCCGGCATTGCAAGGTATTTACGTGCCAGAGGTGCTAAACATTCATATGCCCCTTCATTCTTTGGTCACCATTCCAGAGGACACGCTTCCATGCTGATGGCATTCGTTAAAAAAAAATGCAAATTTGTGACTGAACTCCTTGGGGGAGAACTGTATGTCTCCTGCTCTGTTTTACCCACATTCTACCATATATTTCATGTTATAGCAATCTTGGATGATGACCCAGCACATGTTGTTCATTTTAAGAACACTTTCACTTCAGGTTTGACAAAATGCAAAGAAGGTTCCAATGTGAGATTTCTAAAGATAGCTACAGCACTCAACCCAAGGTTTAAGAATCTGAAGAGGGACGAGGTGTGGAGCATGCTTTCAGAAGTCTTAAAAGAGCAACACTCCGATGCGGAAACTACAGAACTGAACCACCAAAAAAGAAAATCAACCTTCTGCTGGTGGCATCTGACTGAGATGGTGAAAATGAATATGCGTCAGTCAGCATTGCTTTGGATCATTATCGAGCAGAACCCGTCATTGGCATGGACACATGTCCTCTGGAAGGATAGTTGAAGCATGAAGGGACATTTTTAACGCATCTGGCATGTAAATATCTTGCAACGCTGGCTACAAACAGTGCCATACAAACACCTGTTGTCATTTTCAGGTGACACGTAAACAAGAAGTGGGCAGCATTATCTCCTGCACACGTAAACAAACCTGTTTGTTTGAGCGACTGGCTGAACAAGTAAGACTGAGGGGACTTGTAGGCTCTAACGTTTTACATTGTTTTATTTTTGAGTGCAGTTATTTTTTTTTTACATAATTCTACATTTGTAAGTTCAGCTTTCATGATAAAGAGATTGCACTACATTATTTGTATTAGGTGAATTGAAAAATACTATTTTTTTTGTTTTTTACTGTGCAAATATTTGTATATTTATAATAATAATGTAATATTATAATATAATATATATAACATAAAAATAATAATATAAAGTGAGCACTGTACACTTTGTATTCTGTGTGGTAATCAATATATTTGAAAATATAGAAAACATCCAAAATATTTAAATGAATGCTATTCTATTATTCTCTAACAATGCAATTAATCGTGATTAATTTTTGTAATCACTTGACAGCCCTAATAGTAATTATTATTATATGTACACTTTTCCCACACAAGTCTGCCTCCAAAGCCCAAATGTGGTATAGAAGTCCAGAATGAGGGATTTCTCAGTTACCTCATAATATAATCACAGAATCATAAATTAACTCCAATAAATCAATGGAATTCCTGACACAGCACAATACGTTGTGTAACACGCAGGCTAAGTGTGTCCTGTCGCTTCTCTAGTGGCCAGTCAACATAGAGAATAAGATAGATCTACTGCTCCCAGTTAACAGAGTTACTCCTTTAGCTGAAGGGGAAAGGATTGTGCCTTAGTCCAGGGGTTCTCAACCCTTTTCTTGCTGAGGCCCCCCTCAACATGCTATAAAAACTCCAGGGCAAAGCAGGGGGTGGGAAGGGGACCCTTAGGCATAGGCATAGGCATAGTTTGACTTCTATTTTGGGAGATGAGGGCTGGTGGGGCTCGCGCCAGCTCCGCACAGGGGAGTCCAGGGATGGAGCACCACCTCCACCCCCTGACTCACCTCAGCAGGCCACCCAACCAGTCTGGGTTGTGGAGGGCCGCAACCAAAAAATATAACTCAAAGGGGGGACTCAGCTCAAAAAGTATGAAAACCACTCAGGGTGCAGGCAGGGGGGCACCTACGGGCTGTGTGCAGTGAGGGCTGTGGTTCAGGGTGCAGGGAGGGCATAGCTAGGGGCTGTGTGTGGGCAGGGAAGTAGCTCAGGGTGCAGGCAAGGGATAGCCCCGTGCCGCTCCTGGCTGGGGAAGGGGGATGCTGGCTTCAGCCCCGCACCGCTCCCAGCTTCAGCCCCACGTGCGGCTAGGGGCACCGGGTTTCAGCTGCGGGACCATGCGGCCCCCCTGAAAGGGCTCACAGACTGCCAGGGGGCCACGGACCCCGGGTTGAGTACCGCTGCTTCAGAGCAGGAGTTCCCAGATTTAATTCCTGCTGATGACCCAATCAAGGGGTCACCACACATAGGACACATCGCAGAAGTTATCTTATTATTATTTTTTATTATTTGTATTGTGATAGCAACTACAGAGCTCAGCCCCTATCTTGTGTCATAGAATCACAGAATTCAGAGTTGGAAGAGACCTCAGGAGGTCATCTAGTCCAACCCCTTGCTCAAAGCAGGACCAATCCCCAACTAAATCATCCCAGCCAGGGCTTTGTCAAGCCTGACCTTGAAAACCTCTAAGGAAGGAGATTCCACCATCTCCCTAGGTAACCCATTCCAGTGCTTCACCACCCTCCGAGTGAAAAAGTTTTTCCTAACATCCAACCTAAACCTCCCCCACTGCAACTTGAGACCATTACTCCTTGTTCTGTCATCTGGTACCACTGAGAACAGTCTAGATCCATCCTCTTTGGAACGCCCCCTTCAGGGAGTTGAAAGCAGCTATCAAATCCCACCTCATTCTTCTCTTCTGCAGACTAAACAATCCCAGTTTCCTCAGCATCGCCTCATAAGTCATGTGCTCCAGCCCCCTAATTATTTTTGTTGCCCTCCACTGGACTCTTTCCAATTTTTCCACATCCTTCTTGTAGTGTGGCCCAAAACTGGACACGGTACTCCAGATGAGGCCTCACCAATGTCGAATAGAGGGGAATAATCACTTCCCTCGATCTGCTGGCAATGCCCCTACTTATACAGCTCAAAATGCTGTTAGCCTTCTTGGCAATAAGGGCACACTGTCGACTCATATCCAGCTTCTCGTCCACTGTAACCCCTAGGTTCTTTTCTGCAGAACTGCTGCCTAGTCATTTGGTCCCTAGTCTGTAGCAGTACATGGGATTCTTCTGTCCTAATTGCAGGACTCTGCACTGGTCCTTGTTGAACCTCATCAGATTTCTTTTGGCCCAATCCTCTATTTTGTCTATGTACCTCTGTATCCTATCCCTACCCTCCAGCGTATCTACCACTCCTCCCAGTTTAGTGTCACTACTGTCACAGTAGAAAGTCACTTACCTCTTCCCAAAAGTATTTTGCTGGCAGCAGTGTCTGGTTAAAGAGTTTGACAGTAGCTTGTGCTGGAACTCCAATATAAATTTCACTGAACACCAAGTGACTAGACATCAGACATGCTTGGGGGGTCTGAACTTCAACAAAAACAGGAAGATGACTGGAAATAGACCCAGAAATGGCCCAGTTTTACTGTTGCGTAGTTAGTGAATTTACACAGACATTCTGGGAAGCATGAGGGTAGTGTTAATTTAGCAATATGTGTAATTGAGCAGCTTATTGATATATTATACTATTCTGAGTGCTGCAGGTGTGGGTCATTGTCCGTGGTGTTTCAGGAGACAAAAATATCAAAACTAAAATATGGCTTAAAGGAAAACTTCCATTTTTTTCCTCACCTTCCTTCTCCATTTTCGACATCTAGCTCTAATACTGTCTGGAGACGTTGACATAGCAAGGACCTGAACAGAACTGACACGCTGCATTTGCCCAAAGGAGGTAATTCTCCATCAGATGGCTGAATCGTGAATGGGGATGCCTAGGTGATAGAGAAACAAATGTGAATGTCACTCAAAACCTTGCTAGGCAATGTAAAATGCTGAACCCAAGTTCTCAGTTTGGTAAGCGCTTTGCATACCATGCAGCTAAAGACCCAAACTGAAGAACTCAGGATATCGATCAGGAGACTGAGAATACAGCACATGACATTGTGGATCTTTCACTGTTTAAGGTAAGAAGTAACTTTTAATTAACTAGATAGGGTCCCTCATTTAGTTCTGCTAGCCTGACCCATTCTGTCCAAGAAAGCTGTGCTTACAAAATGTCTTTAGACCAAATTTTGGCCAACAATCATGTCCAACTTCTACTGACTACAGTAGGAATTACATGAACAACTCGAAGGGCAGAATTTTGCCTTCTTTGTTTTAGAGATATGGACCTACAATGATTCTTTATATAAAAATAAAAAGCATCTATCCCAGATTCTAGGTGCCCTAGACATTTATTTTAAAACACAAAGCATGACAAATCCAGCCACAAATGCAACCATATGCTAGCAATAATCAGATATCCGATACAGCTCCCTATGCTCCTCAGAGTCAACCCTCTGCCACCAGCCTCCCTACCCCCAAAATCCTGGATTTGTAGCATGGTCTGAAGGTCAACATATTCTGGCTATCACAGACCAAAGTGGGGAGTGTGTTCCAAAGCAAACAGGCCCTCCTGGGAAACACCCTGCCAGTAGCCCCTTCTCTTTTAAACAAGAAACCTCCATCTTGCTTCTGCTGACCTTAACTGCAACTGTATAATATGAAGAGAGACATGATCTTTCAAAGTAAGTAAGTTTCAGGCCTTTATATGTCAAAGACAATCTTAATCATCTTAATCCAGAAACTCATGGGCAGCCAACTCAGATTACAAAGGACCAATGTAATGTACTTGCTTAACAAATTTCCAGCATCAGGCTCCAAAGAGATTTAATATGTACCCCAGGCAGAGTATGACAGTGGCATGAATCACTATGTCCAGATCTTTCCCTTGAAAGAACATGGGACCAAATCTGGTTTTCAGTGAGGGTGGCAGAGATACACCTTCCTGTTCATAATAGCTCTCTGTTCATAACAGCTACGAATGTACCAAGATGGACAGTGCCAAAATATTCTGGGGAGTGAGACAGATAAATCTGGCACTGGGGACAGGTACACAAGAACATTAGTGTGACCACCATTTTAAACCATGTCTAAGCCAGTTCTTGGCCAACAGATACCATCTAAGAGAAGAAAGATTTCCTCGACAAACAATGGGGTCAAGAACGTGGATGGAATATATTTGATACGTAACATTCTAGGTGATCATAAACAATGCTTTTGGTATTTTGTTGGGTATGAAGTTTTATAGTTGTTTTTGTGACAAATTTGCACTTTTTCAAATGTATTGTTTAATGACCATAAGGCCCAATCCTGCAAGGTGCTGATATCCTTCCAGGAGGCTCCTATTAACAGCAGTGGGAGTTGAGGTCATTCACTGCCCCTGGAGGATATGCTCAGCATATCACAGAATTAGGCCAGCAGGGAATTTGTCCTAGGCACATTATAAATAGAAACAAAGAAAAATAGCTAAACATTATTGCACTTAATAAGACTTGTGCTGTACTTTCTTGATGTGCAAAAATCAGTTTGTTCATCATCATAAGAAAACTGAAAATTACTTTTCTGATTTGGGGGATGAAATTTAGTGCCCTGGGAGCTGAGACACAAATGATAAAGAAGATAGTGTAGCTGGTTCTGGGCAGAGTCGTACAGAACTATATTACCAGTCTTATGAAGAACCTCTTGGAACGACTTACATCTTCGTTCCTTTCAGCTAAGCAAGCTTGACTTTCTTGCATTCTCCACCATGCTGGCAATTGACTTAGGTTTTGAATCTCAAAGGTACTTAACACATTTTCTCCCAATTTAATCAAACCTAAATGGAGTGATGGAACATCGATAGAGAGAGCTGGACCCTAGGACACCAAGAAATATACATTAAAATGGATATCAATACCGAAATTGCCTGATTAAAAAGCATACATTAGCTAAGATTTGTGTTTACATTAACTTATAACAGAAAGCAAAGGTTCAGTTTCTAATACAGAAGAGATCATAAAATCATCAAGAAAATATCCTTCTTCTGACTAATACATCGCACTACACTGAGATTTCATTTGTGGCCCGGGAGTCCCTCAATGCTAACAGGCAGACGGCAGCCCATACCATAACTCACCTCTGGCCTGCGACAAACACATTCCCCCAAAACACTGTTCGCATAATCTGTACCTAAAAGGTGTCATGTAAGGTATGCAAACCAATAACATGCTGGTCATTAATATTATTGAATGATGAATGTACGGGTGGTGTATAAACAAATATAAATGTGTGCTGGAAATATGTTCTTAAAAGGTGTTTTGGAAACAGTCTGTCCTAGACAGGCCTAGACTCTAAGCCCAGCCTGTCCTAGACAGGCCTGTCCTGGCCTGTTTTCCTGTGTCTCCAGTGTACACTGAGCCAGGTAATACCTCAGAAGACAATGAAGATTACATCTACATATAAGATAAAAAAAGCCATCAAGCTAAATGCATGGGGTGGGGGAGAAGACAACTTAATGATTATGATGCAGCCTTCCTGGCTCTTGAAAGGGTGACAGTCGACCTTGGTAAATATAAGCAGAAAGAGAGTGACAGTTTGGCATCCATCACCTGGCAGACAAAGGGGAAGCAGCACCTTTTGAGTTCCTGAAGAGTGGATCCTCTTGGCCTGCACACCAAGAGTAGCTGGAAATGACTTTTGGTGAGAAACCTGCTTCAACAAAATTGTAACTTGCTGAAGTTAAGTTTTAGTCACTAGAAAGTGTGTTTTGTTTTATTTGTAATCATATCCGTGTCTTCTGTTCTTACTTATTATCATTTAAATACGTTCCTTTTAATAGACAATCCATCTCAGTGCTGTGTATTAAACGGAAGGGTAAAGTCCTCAGCTAAACTAACAGCTCTTTGGAGGCAGCAAGCTTAACAACCTCTGTCAGTATCCAGTGAAAGGTATTGGATACTGCAGGTCCAGGTCAGACGGTTTTGGGGGAAACTCGGGACTGGAAGAGCTGTTGGTGTTATCCTGCAAGGAGTAACCAGGCTGAGGCCATTGTGCAGTGAGCATGCTTCTGGTGTTAGGGCTTTCGGCCAAAACTGCACAGTACAGAAGCACTTACGGTTACAGGACAGGTGGTGACAGAATCGTTACTATCTGGGTGACATTCATGCCAGTACTTTTATGTGAATTTAGTACTCCTGAAAAGGCTTCTGATAACCCTAAAGACTGAAATCCTCTTTTCGGGCCTGATCCAAAGCCCACTAAAGTCAATGGGAGTCTTTCCATTTACTTCAGTGGGTTTTAGATTAGGCCCTTTCTGCAAAGAACATATATAGCACAGGGAGCAGCAGAGGAAGCCCGCCCACACTGCCTCACCTGTATCTTCCCTACGCTGTGGGCCAGACTTCTCGAAGGCCCAGGCTACCTGTCTGTAGCAGCAATTTGCAGCCACACAATTTAGACCTGCAAAAATGAACTGCGGGCACAAACTGCACCCACAACTCAAATCTGCCCTACCTACCCAATTGTGGGCATAAACTAGATTACTCCGATTTCTCTTCATCATTTATTTGAGGGGTACAAACTGTATGCACAAAAAGGAGATTTTAAAGGGCCCCTTGAAAACTAAACCCCTTTAAAAACTTTAGCCCCTTGAAAATCTAGCCTTGTACTTCAACCCGAGGATTATCTCAGAGCACTGTCTATACCCTAGAAAAATTACTAATTAATTATAAGAGTGTCAGCCCTGGGTCCTGTCTCTGTTCCCTCAGAACAAGGTTGAAAAGAGTTTGGCTGCTTGCGTAGACAGTGCCACATAAATTTGGCTTACACTCAACTTGATGGCATTTATCTGTTTCTGTGTATGAAACACAATAACATCTAATTAATTTCAAAATGTCCAAAAATGTTTTAGGCAGCAAAGGGCAGAAACCTATTGACTCTGGTGAAAATTGGAAGAGGGAAAAGGGGGACACATGAAGCCCCTGGCATCTGGTTAGCGGAACAGCAGCTTTAGCCACCTCTGTAATTGTCTCAGAGAAAAATGGAAGAACTGGTTGATGGCAACCATTAACACCTTCCAGTATAAAAATACCCCCCATTTCAGTTCTGCTTATTGTCCCAATACAGTGTAAAATGCTGAATGACTTATCTTCCAGACAGAAAGAAAAGAAATACGATGGGAGGGAATGGGGGGGCATACACACAGCCCCTAGCATGGGTCGGGGAGAAAAATGCAGGGATCTTGGCATGGGGGGAAGGATACAGAGGTACTGGCATGAGAAGACAGGGGTAGGTACACAAATACACAGCGTGACACTGCACCCCATAATCTTCACAGTGATATTATTATGATATGATTATGGCATAATTATGATGCATTTTATGCAAGACGGGTTATGTGAGATGTCATTGGAAAGGTTATGATTTGCTGAACATGATTATCCTATTTGTATGCATGTATCATTTTTGAATACATTGGAAGGGCCAATTCAGAGCAATGGGCCATCAGGAAAAAACAACAGGCCTTAGGAGAAGCTTATCCCCCACCTGGTAAACCTTCCTGTCAATGCTCCAAACAGGCTGTGAACGATGGCTGCTATGACCCTACAAGGACATGTGATGAGACCACGTCTCTAGACTCCATCTTGGGATGTCAGTATTTTTCCACAGACCAGTCTGGAAACCAAGCTTTGGGAACAAAGGATTCCCACCATATGCAAAAGTTATATAAGGCAGGTAGTGACATCATCTGGTGTTCTTCGCTCCCCACACAAGAAAACTCCTGAAAAGACCTGAGGAATAAAGACTGAACTGGGAGAAGTGCTGGACCCAGACTAAAGGGATTTTTAGCCTGTGAATGAAACACCTGGGGATTCCAAGCTGTAAAGCAAGTGCAGCTTGCCCCTTAAGAAACTACAGCCTGCTTGTATCATCTCTTAGGGTGAGAATCTGCTATTCATATCTAATCCATTTAGTATATTACGTTTAGTTTGCGGTTTTGTTTATTTGCTAGGTAATCTGATTTGATCTGTTTGCTATCACTTATCACTTAAAATCTATCTTTTGTAGTTAATAAACTTGTTTTTGCTTTATCTAAACGACTGAGTTGGAGTGAAGTGTGTGGGAATCATAACTCAGGGGCTGTTGTGTAACAAAAGCTGTTGCATATTCCTCTCCCCATTGAGGGAGGGGGGTGAATTTTATGAGCTTACGCTGTACAGTTCCCTGTGCAATGCAAGACGGTATAATTTTGGGTTTACACTTCAGAGGAGGTGCATGCCTGAGTAGCTGAGAGTAGCCTTCCCATGCAGGGCTGGTCAGAGAGCCTGCTTGTAACTGCAGCTGGGTGTGTCCCTACCTGTTTGTATGCTGGTGAAAGTGCAGGCTGGAGGGCTTTGTAGCTTGTCACAGCAGTACAGTGTGAGAGGGAGTCCAAGCTGGTGGGTCAGGGGGCTCAGTGGTACCCCAGTTCCAGGTGGAAAGCCTGGGGAGAACCCGTCACACATAGATCCTATGGCACGGGCAACCCTGGTATGGAAGGCATGTGGGGATGGCGGAACACGGAGCACAAGAGCTCCTGACATCACAAGGGGAGAATGGGGGACAGTGGTATAGGGGGAGGGAGGAATGGAGGACACACATCCCCTGGAATGTGGCAGAGGGGGCAATGAAGGGGCATACAGAGCCTCTGTAATGGGGAGGGAGAATGGGAGACGCTGGAATGGAGGGAATGGGATAGGGTGCAAACAGAACCCCTGGCATGGGGTAGGTGGAAGTGGGTTACAAGGAGTCCCTGAAATAGAGGAGGAAGTTAGGGTAGCATAAAGGGACCTTGTGGTGGGGAATGGAAGAATGCAAGGAGCCCCAATGTGTGCCTTGAGCTCAGCCTATAGAAGCAACGAATTGTGCAGCCCTCTAGTTTATGTACACCTATTACAATAAGAGTTCTAACTAGTGATGAAATAAGGGATTTCTTCTAGGTATTGGACTGAGACCACCAACTCATTTCACATAGGCCACTCACCAACCATTAGATAGTACCAAACGTCAGACACCCAAAAGGTGAAAGGTTATATTTATACATATATCATTATATCCCATCATTATCAGCTCTCTCAGCCAGCCCATGCTCCTGAAATGTTGTATGTGTTGTCACCTTAAAAGCAGCCTCCACATGCAGCACAACTGGCTCCACAGAGTGTTCGATTTTACAATGCAGGTTATGGCTGGCATATCCAGGTTTGCTTCCAGTAAAATTCAATTCAAATTCACAGAATTCATTGGCTTCTAGAAAAGAAAAATTCAGTTTCTTCATAATCATCATCTTTCCCCTCCTCCCCACTTTACACGGCTAAATCCCCAAAGCCTTTGAACGTCAATGGGAAGACTCCCATTGACTTCCATCTGCTTTGGATCAGGCCCTAATTTCACAAACGTGTTGACAACATCACACTCTACCATTTCTTTCTTAATGTAACACTCAACAATTTAAATATTTCTACTAATAATTATTTACAAAGCACAGAAACTTTACCTAACACTCCAGTATAAGGTTCAACTTCAACTATATCATGTGCACTGATTTTTCCCCATGTATATTTGATGGATGATTTGCTGTTATTCCACATCTAAAACAATTGAAAAATTAATGAGCTAAATAATGCACTTTATGCTTTCACGGGAGTCTGCAAAATGCCAATATGTTGTCAATAGTGCTGCCTTAGAAACAAGGTATTTCAGTGTTTGCACTGTTTCAATTTTATCTTCAACAGTGAACTCATGTCAAAACCATTCTACTATAAACATGCTAAGATCAGTTTTAGGATGTGACAGGTCTATCTAGTTATTTGCGTGGCCTGTATCACCATAGTACTTGAACCCCTTCCCTGAAATGAATCAAGAACAAACAAAAAACATAAAACCCAAGAGTTTAAAGCAACATTGATGGTTAAAGTTAAACCCAGAAAAGCGTGGCTAACCAAAGCTACTGTTAGAATACAGCAATATATGCGCTCCCATTACGCCCATGAAGCCTAGTTACATGCATTGAACAACAACATAAAGGTAGAAGCAAACAAACCTTAAATGTTTTTTTTACATTTACGCCAATAAAGTTTTCTCCAGGGATGATAATGACATAGGGTTCCAAAAGGAGTTGAAATGGTTCTGTTGAACCTTTAACTTCTATTTCCAGTGCAATCACATCATCTGTTTTGGATTCTGAATTTCCAAGCATCACCTGCTTTTCTGAGCTGTGTGAGGAAATCATTAGAATTACTGAGCAGATTTTGCATTTATATATGATCTGATCTAGTGTGATATAGGGGGTTTGATTTGCCTTTAACTTACACTGAAGTGAATGAGCTGTAACTTTACTGAAGCCATGAAATAAAACTGGAATGACAGGAGAATCAGACCCAGGGTATCTAGTGGTTAGAATAGGACACTGGGAGTCAAGACTCCAGCGACCTATTGCCTGGTCTGCTACCATATTGCCTTGTGATAATGGGAAAATGCTTAGATTCAAATTTTTAAATTGTGTGTCTCCATACTGGGGTGTTTTAGACACCTAAGATCAGGTTCCCCACTCAGTTATATCCAGAATAAATCTGTTGGCTTCTGGATATACACCAGTGTAATTAAAAGCAGAATTTGACCTCTAGGATGTGACCTTCAGAAGTATTGAGCACTCCTAGCTCCCAGTGACTTCAGCTGAAGTTGAAGGTGCTCACCACCTCTGAACATCAGGTGTCTAAAACTGGACACTTAAAAATCAAAGCACCTAAAATTACAGGCCACTTGTGGAATTGTGGGCCTGTAATGTGCCTCAGCTAAAAATCATGATAACAACATTACCTTCCTTATGGAGATGTTGTGAGAATTAATATTCATAAAGCACTTTGAGCTCCACAGATGAAAAGCGCAGTACAAATACAGAGGGTTATTGATGGGTGAGAGCAGTGTGCACTACAGCTAAACTTTACTACTGCCAAGTCCCATAACAGGTCTCTTTTGCAATTGCTCATAACCTTCTCAAGCAAACTGAGTCTGAAAGGAAGTTTTCCATGACAGGCCTCAACCCTGGCAATAAATATTTTTTGGCTGATCTTTTTTTGAATTATGCAAATGTGGAAAATATAATCGTCCTTCCTTCTACATGAAACGAGTTTAGTCATCCCAGTTCAATTTCTACTGAGCAGGTATCCATATCACAAAGACCACTATGACAACTGGCAATAATTGGCAAACTTGTTGGTAGTCTCAGCAGAAAGGCCACGGAATTAATGGGCATGGAGACTGAATTACCTCTTGCCCACATAGGTGGTCCCTCTGGGAAGTACTAAAGCATGTGGGAAAGCTTGCAATGATGCTGTCTGCTATCTATTCTGTGGATAAATTATGTAGCGTTGTTGATCCAGGACCATTCACAAGCATTACAATCACTAGAGAAATAAACCACCACCAATAAACTTAATGCTAATAATTTAATTACACTATTATGTGTCTGTTGCATGTCACTACTGCTTCTCAGCTTACCTAGGTGGCTCTGGGATGTCCCTCAGTACAATTTGAATCACACTGTGATAATCTTTCAGCTATATGAAAGAGGACATAATTTAAATCATTTATGCTGAGGTATCCATCTCCCCCCCCCCGCAATCAAGAACATTTAAAATGGGGAAAAGTGGATGCAAAATAATCTATAATTAAAAGTTAAAGGACTACAACTATATTGCATGGTTACAAGAAAAATACTCGTTACAGTAGAACCTCAGAATTAGGAACAGCTTGGGAATGGAGGCTGTTCGTAATTCTGAAATATTCATAACTCTGAACAAAGCGTTATGGTTGTTCTTTCAAAAGTGTATAACTGAACATTGACTTAATATAGCTTTGAAACTTTACTATGCAGAAGAAAAATGCTGCTTTTAACCATCTTAAATGAAACAAGCACAGAAACAGTTTCCTTGCCTTGTCAAATCTTTTTTTTAAACTTTCCCTTTATTTTTTAGTAGTGTATGTTTAATACAGTACTGTACTGTATTTACTTTTTTTTTTTAAGATTTCTGCTGCTGCCTGATTGCATACGTCCAGTTCCAAATGAGGTGTGTGTGGTTGACCAGTCAGTTTGTAACTTTGGTGTTCGTAATTCTGAGGTTCTACTGTAATTCAGACTTTTTCCTTTAATTTGCCCTAGTATATTACATACTGTAGACAAATATCTGAGAGATTTCCCTAAATCAAGAATAAAATTACTTTAATGCCTTAACAGCTGAAGTATTTGTCTATCCATCCCACTAATATCAAAATTCAGAGGTCATCAAACTCCAAACTGTGCTTGAAAAAGAGGCACTGTTGTATCTGTTGGCAGTACTAAATTTAAAGATGGCTCTTCTTTTATGCTAATAGTGTGAAGGAATGACATACAGTCGGACCTTAATACTGTAATGTGTTACAAAGAGCTCACTTATTTATAAATACCAGTAATCTGAATAATGCAATATGTGTCATTTTATGTTTTCACTAATGAAACATTTATTAATTCAGTTTTCTATTAACCTGTATTAAGATCTTTCTTAAACCACAATACATTCCACTCCTGTTTAGGCAGTTATGTGACCCTAATCACCCTCAACTCTGTAATCTGTTTGGATCAAGTCTTTTTAAATACACTAACCCAATTCTGCTCTGATGCCACTGTAAATCTCAAGCATCTCAGATGAAGTTAATGGAGCTGAATCAGTATAAAACTGAGATCAGAATCAGGCTCGATATTTTGCAACCAAAACATATTTTCCTTTAATAACGCTGTAGATTTTTAATACTATGTATCCCAGCATCACAACAGTTGATTAAACTTAATTCAAAAATCTCTACAGCAAGGTTTTTATGACTTGCATAAAAATACACAGCTGGAATTTATAGGAAATAAGAAATCTTGACCCGTACCTCCTGCGGAGCATAAGTGAGAATAAACTCGTGATCAGTGTGGGGCTGCAGAATTCCCAGGTTAGGATTTATAGAGAAAGCTGACTCTACATCTAGGTGGTACTTGACCTTTGCAAGGTCCCCAGTTTCTTCAGGCATTAATGGTTGCAGATTAGGCTTCATTATCTGCCAGTAGAAAGGAAGTTCCACATGACTGGAAATAGATTAATAAACAGAAAAAGACTATAATACCAAATATTTAGATAGATTTTTTTCTGTAAGATCATAGCATAAAATTGTACCACAGTCCACAATATCCTTTTCCTTAAAGATCATAAGAAAATCTCTACTAGTCACAAAACTGATAGAGTTGTGTAGGAAGATTGTTACAGTATAAAAATACAAGGAAGCTGCGATAAACTATATAAGTATTGAAAAGCTATTAGCACAAGATGTGGACAAACTGGAGAGAGACCAGAGGAGAGCAAAAAAAATCGTAAAAGGTTTAGAAAACTTGACCTATGAGGAAACGTTAAAAAACTGGCCATGTTGAGTCCTGAGAAAAGAAAACTGAGAAGGGACCTGATAACAGTTTTCAGATATGTTAAGGGCTGTTATAAAGAGGACTGTGATCAATAGTTCTCCATGTCCATTGAAAGTACGACAAGAAGTAATGAGCTTAATCTGCTGCAAGGGAGATTTAGGTTAGATATTAGGAAAAACTTTTAAACTATAAGAATAATTAAGAGCTAGAATAGGTTAGTAAGGGAGGTTGTGGAATCCCCATCATTGGAGGCTTTTAAGAACAGGTTAGACAAACACCTACCAGGGGTGGTCTGAGTATACTTAATCCTGCCTCAGCGCAGGAGGATGGATTAAATGACATTTTAAGATCCTTTCCACCCCTACATTTCTATGATTCTAGCCTTCTTAACCTATAATGTAGTGCAGCATTTAGGTGACAGAAGTAGCCTTTGCTGACATCAAACTTTTCCCTTTCTGGAATTTCATCCAAAGCCCACTGAAATCAATGGAAACACTCCCATTGACTTCAGTGGGTTTGGACTGTACTGCTAGCTATTATGTAGGTAGGTATCTATATTTAATTGTAAAATGAGGTCAGGCTTAGACTCTTGACATGTAAGTAAATGACTATGCATTGTTAGCCAATCATGCCACTTAACTAGAAAGCAGTCAATAAGAATGCTTGCTTAATTGAGTTGCTTCATGGGGAATTTTGTGTAATTTAATAGGCTTTAAAATCCACTTCACTGTGACATCTAAAACCTCACACTACACAATAGGTATGGCAGGAAGCTGATATTTTAATTTCTGAGTGCAAATGAGGTGAAACTAAAAGAACAAGTGCAATTTTTATACTGCCTGGTATGACAGAAACTATAAAACTATTCTTGATAGTCACCTGTTTACTACTGCATTGTATGCAAGTTTGTTTCACAAAGTACAGGTTTGTTTCATACAAATGCTTTACAATAAAAGTGTAGTGACCATGCCAGTGCAATTAAAATGTACAGAAAATGTGATGCTGGATCCTCAACAGGCAGGAATCACAATAGCAATGGAGCTCTGCCAATTTACCCTAGTTGAGAATCTGACCCGTCGTTTATAAATCCAAACACAATTCTCTGTCACTTTTCATTTTGCTGTATACAGTTTCCATGTCAGGTTCTGCACTCCAGTGAAGTCAATACAGTCAGTAAGGATTTACATTAATGTAATCAAGATAAGTATCTGGCCCATTGATGCTTTGGTTATCTGCAAACCTCTAACTTCAGTCATCAGAGATATTGAACTTATTGTTAATTATATTGTTAATTATTATTAGTGTTACAGCAAAACCCAGTGGTCTCAATCAGGATCAGGGTACCATTGTACTAGGCACAATATAAATGCACTTTAAGATGTGGTCCTTATCCCAAAGAGAGTTTATTCCCACTAAGGGCATTTTGTCCCCAACTCTCCCATTTACAAATCTTCTGGGGCTGGAGGGATACAGTATAAAGAGCTGAAAATGTATCAAAATACGGCAGCAGATCAGCCATTCAGTCAGGAGTGTGATCTGTGGCTGCCTTTAGCACTCTGATATATGTATATTGTGCCCATGGCTGCTATTGCAAACAAGAATAACATTTATCCATATTGCTGATTAATTGCATGAATATTTCCCCAACCCAGGGGATTCTTGCTGTCCCAGTCTAACAGAAGAGTGTAGCACATATTAGATCATAAAACAACACTCTACAGTCCTAACGTGCTATTATATTACTAGCAGCTACGTACGTAGAGTTTCTTATAAGGAGTTTCTTCTCTGTTGTTGCATGTGGATTTTGGGGGTCAAAACGTATGAGGTGCTGTGCTGCTATGTCTCTAGGCTCACCAGGGGCTGGGTGGCTTTCTCCACCAGTGACAGATAAAAGCTCTAAAGCTATCAGCTGTCCACTTCCTGCAAGAAAATAAATAAGAATCGCTGTTTACCATATGGCAGTTAAGTTTATTCACACTGCTTGCTTATTCATGACCATACCTATAGCAATGGACACTACTGATAAATCTGGGTTTTCCTCAGCCTTCTGCGCTCCAACGTGCTAAGACTACAGTACCTTCATGATATCATTTCACTGCCAATCTACACCAATATATACAGATAGTTTCCTTATGTATTTAACACACTTTGGGGTTGCAAGGTCAGCTCATCAGCTAGTATAAACAGATATGATTTGATGTAAACTGGCATAGTTCCACTGAAGTCAATTGAGCTATGAGAGTTCAATTGAGAATCTGACCCCCAATCTTTATCACAGAAAATAACCAATTAAAAAAAAGAGTTGTACATTAACAACTACAGCAAATAGTAAAAACCTTTGCACTGCTGCAAATTTTTCAATAAAATTATTAGGAAGCCTGGAAATTATATATAATTTCTTAAGTATTTACAAGTCCTTGGTAAGAAAAGCATTTAGGTTAAAAATCAAAAGGTTAAATTAGCAAACATAACACAATTGCCTACATAGCTTAAGACTGGGTATGCCACAACACGTTTCAAACCCAAATGCATGTCTTTCCCACAAAAACTGGAATTTTACAATTTGTCACCGTATATTCTTGATATCATAAATATCAGATCTTGAGTCAATGCAAAATGGTATAAGGCCAATGAAATGAATCACACATTATTTTAAGTTTTCTCCCTTGCTAATTCCCCTCATTGGCCACCTAATTCATACTGAGAAAGTAGGGCAATCAGCTAGTTATCTTGGATGCCTGTAAAACAAACACCAGAAGCTTTGGAAACAAGCAGGAAGAATTGGAAGTCCTTGCACAGTCAAGGAACTATGATGTGATTGGAATAACAGAGACTTGACGGGGTAAATCACATGACTGGAGCACTATCATGGATGGGTATAAACTATTCAGGAAGGACAGGAAGGGGAGAAAGGGTGGAGAAGTTGCACTCCATGTAAGAGAGCAGTATGATTGCTCAGAGCTCCAGTATGAAACTGGAGAAAAGCCTGTTGAGAGTCTTTGGATTAAGTTTCGAGGTGAGAGCAACAAGGATGATGTCATGGTGGGTATCTACTACAGACCACCAGACCAGGAGGATGAGGTAGGCAAGGCTTTCTTTGGACAACTAACAGAAGTTTCCAGATCACAGGCCCTGGTTGTCATGGGGGACTTATAATCACCCTGACATCTGCTGGGAGAGCAATACAGCAGTGCACAGAAAATCCAGGAAGTTTTTGGAGAGTGTTGGGGACAACTTCCTGGTGCAACTACTGGAGACCCTGAACTTCAGAAAAGCAGACTTTGACTCCCTCAGGGAACTGATGGGCAGGATCCCCGGGAGGCTAATATGAGGAGGAAAGGAATCCAGGAGAGCAGGCTATATTTTAAAGAAGCCTTATTGAGGACACAGGAACAAACCATCCTGAGGTGCAGAAAAAATAGCAAATATGGCAGGCGACCAGCTTGGCTTAACAGAGAAATCTTTGGTGAGCTTAAACATAAAAAGGACACTTACAAGAAGTGGAAACCTGGACAGATGACTAGGGAGGAGTATACAAATATTGCTCGAGCATGCAGGGGCGTAATCAGAAAGGCCAAAGCACAATTCGAGTTGCAGCTAGCAAGGGATGTGAAGGGTAACAAGAAGGGTTTCTACAGGTATGTTAGTAACAAGAAGTTGGTCAAGGAAAGTGTGGGACCCTTACTGAATGGGGGAGGCAACCTAGTGACAGATGATGTGGGAAAAGCTGAAGTACTCAATGCTTTTTTTGCCTCAGTCTTCACAGACAAGGTCAGCTCCCAGACTGCTGCACTGGGCTGCACAGTATGGCGAGGAGCTGAGCAGCCCTCAGTGGTGAAAGAGCAGGTTAAGGACTATATAGAAAAGCTGGACATGCACAAGTCCATGGGGCCAGATGCAACACATCCGAGGGTGCCGAGGGAGCTGGCTGATGTGATTGCAGAGCCATTGGCCATTATTTCTAAAACTCGTGGGAATCGTGAGAGGTCCCGGACGATTGGAAAAAAGCAAATATATTGCCCATCTTTGAAAAAGGAGAATCCGGGGAACTATAGACTGGTCAGCCTCACCTCAGTTCCCGGAAAAAATCATGGAGCAAGTCCTCAAGGAATCCATTTTGAAGCACTTGGAGGAGAGGAAGATGATCAGAAACAGTCAACATGGATTCACCAAGGGCAAGTCATGCCTGACCAACCTGATTGCCTTCTATGATGAGATAACTGGCTCTGTGGATATGGGGAAAGCGGTGGATGTGGTATACCTTGACTTTAGCAAAGCTTTTGATACGGTCTCCCACAGTATTCTTGCCAGCAAGTTAAAAAAGTATGGATTGGATGAATGGACTAATAAGGTGGATAGAAAGCTGGCTAGATCGTTGGGCTCAATGGGTAGTGATCAACGGCTCGATGTCTAGTTGGCAGCCAGTATCAAGGGAAGTGCCCCAGGGGTTGGTCCTTTTCAACATCTTCATTAATGATCTAGATGATGGGATGGATTGCACCCTCAGAAAGTTTGCAGATGACACTAAGCTGGGGGGAGAGGTAGATATGCTGGAGGGTAGGGATAGGGTCCAGAGTGACCTAGACAAATTGGAGGATTGGGCCAAAAGAAATCTGATGAGGTTCAGCAAGGACAAGTGCAGAGTCCTGCACTTAGGACGAAAGAATCCCATGCACTGCTACAGACTGGGGACCGACTGGCTAAGCGGCAGTTCTGCAGAAAAGGATCTGGGGATTACAGTGGATGAGAAGCTGGATATGAGACAGTAGTGTGCTCTCGTTGCCAAGAAGGCTAACAGCATATTGGGCTGCATTAGTACGAGCATTGCCAGCAGATCGAGGGAAGTGATTATTCCCCTCTATTCGGCACTGGTAAAGCCACATCTGGAGTATTGCGTCCAGTTTTGGGCCCCCCACTACAGAAATGATGTGGACAAATTGGAGCGAGTGTAGCGTAGGGCATCTAAAATGATTAGGGGGCTGGGGCACATGACTTACGAGGAGAGGCTGAGGGAACTGGGCTTATTTAGTCTGCAGAAGAGAAGACTGAGGGGGGATTTGGTAGCAGCCTTCAACTACCTGAAGGGGGGTGCCAAAGAGGATGGAGCTCGGCTGTTCTCAGTGGTAGCAGATGACAGAACAAGAAGCAATGGTCTCAAGTTACAGTGGGGGAGGTCTAGTTGGACATTATTTCACTAGGAGGGTGGTGAAGCACTGGAAAGGGTTACTTAGGGAGGTGGTGGAATCTCCATCCTTAAAGGTTTTTAAGGCCCGACTTGACAAAGCCCTGGCTGGGATGATTTAGTTGGGGTTGGTCCTGCTTTGAGCAGGGGGTTAGACTAGATGACCTCCTGAGGTCTCTTCCAACCCTAATCTTCTATGATTCATTATAGGACTTTCTCACATAGTTTAAAGGCCAGCGTCATGCATCAAGTTAAGAGGTATGTTTCTAGTGCAGTTGGGATTCCAAATGTTTCATTTAGTAGAATAATGTAACAATAATAACATACATTGAACATTGACGTTAACATCTTCAAAATGCTTTGCAAACACTGATAAATCCATTGATTTAAAAATGTTTAAAACACCTTGTACTTTCCGCTTTATACAATATCTCAAAACACATTAGAAACAAACCTGTAACTGTGATGTCATTGATCTGGCAATTATCACAAACAATAGTGAATGTCTGCTTCAGGTTTTCAGGAGACGAGGGGGAAAACAGTATCTAAAAGAGACGATTACACACAGTGAAATAGCAGTGCCCATAATTAATTTCATACAATTCTTAGACTTCTATACAGAGATGTTCATTACAAAAAAACTCTAGCGATCAATTAATCAATTATAAAACCTTACATATGTCATAAAAAGTCTTTAATGTTCAGAGTCTGCTCTCAGTTACTTTGAGGTAAATCAAGAGTAGGCCTTCTGAATTCACTGGTGTTCCACCAATGTAACTGAGGGCAGAATCAAGTCTTAAATATGGGATAAATATACTGCAAAAGAGTGTGGATAGCATGTAGAGATCATTATCAACGTTATTCATCCACCCCTATGCATCCTTCAAGCAATCAGCACTCTGCAGAAGATCTCTGTGTAATCTGGATCTGAGAAAATGGGAAAGGACAGCAAAGAAAGCAGTACAGATCAGCAAGATCTATATATTAATTGGAGTGTCCCTCTTCAAAAAGAGCACAACCGGCATCCAAAATGGAGCATAAGCATCTGTAGGCATGCAACAAAGGAATTTATGCTCCAAAAGGAAAGAGGAGGAGAGATTGCCCTTCCTTCCCAAGGCAATCTGTGAAGGAAAGTGCTTTCTTGGATTTGACTCTCTCCATTACAGTAAGGGATGTACTCCTGTGATCTCAAACTGTTGTTGTCTCTGGCTTCACACAGGATCCCTTGATTAGGGTCAGACTGGGCTTGTCCCCTGGATATGTGAGCAGAGCTGGAAGGGCACAGGAGCCTTCTCCCCTTACAAGCACCTATAATTGCAGTCTCTATGCTCTCAAATGCTACTCACTAGCACCTCCTGGAGTACAAGCCTCCCCAAAGGCGTAGAAAGGTGATAGGGCCATGGCACCACTCCCCTCACCACTGTCCACATACGTGAAAGAAAGGAGTGTACACTACAGCCTCCTAATGGGTGGCTTAGTGAGTGCATTCTTCCTATGCATGGGAGACCTCCAAGAGGCATGTATGTACATGTATATGTACAGGTGATATACAAAAAATTATAAATATGGGCTGGAAATACGTTCTTAAAATGTGTTTGGCAAGTAGGGCTTAAATCATCCTGCCCTAGACAAAGGAATATGGTTGCACCTGCTTGAATGTGTCTCCAATGTAAACTGAGCAAAGAGAAAGCCTACAGAAGTATATTTACATAAAAGATAAACAAAGCCATCAAATTAACGAGTGGGGGAGATAACCATTTAACTATCATGATGGTGGTGGAGACTATAAAAATTAATGTGGCGTCAACTCCATGGTGGATGCAGGAGGGCTTCTTGACTTTGAAAACAAAGATAAACTTTGAGGATATAGGCAGAGAGAAAAAGCCAATTTCTCACACTTCACCTGAGGAGACAAAGAAATCAAGAGCTTGAGCTCTGTTGGATCCTGGCTAAAGACTGGCCAGCCATGCTGAAAGACCAGCTGTGGTGAGAAATCTACTTTGAACAGAAGACTCTAGTTTGTTGAGTTAGGTTTTAGTCTTAGAAGCGTATTTTTACTTTTGTTTATTTGTAACCATTTCTATCTCAATTCCTTACTTGGTATCACTTAAATATCTGTTCTTCGTTAATATATAATCTTCTTTTATTACACAAACATCAAAGTGCAGTGTTTCAAACTGAAGAGTAAAATCCTCAGCCAAACTTACAGGCTGGTACTGCATACTGCCTCTTTAAAGGAGCAGCGACTTGATAAGATTTTGTTAGTGCTACAGTGAGAGGGGCTGCACACTGCAGAGGAGATGGTTTTAGGTAGACTTGGGACTGGAAGGGCTCTTGGTGTCACCCTGGAAGGAGTAACCAGGCTGCTGGAAGCCAGGGGGAGGCCACTGTGCTGTAAGCAGGCTGCTGGTGTCAGGACTCTGAGCCAAAGCTGCACAGCACAGAAGCAGCCAAGGCTATAGGGCAGGCAGTGACACAATCCCTTACTGGTCTGGGTGAACCCCCTAAGCATCACACTTAGGGATTTTAAAATGGCCTATATTGCTCATATATTTGGTAAAGTACAAAATATTAAACACTAATTACTGACCTCTAATAACATAGCTTGATCTGGACCTAGCTCAAAAACAGCAGGTCGGATCCCAAATGGACCTTGCTCCACAAAACCAATAGTTGCAACAGCCTTGAAGTGAAAAGAACAAACAAAATAAATTGATCATGTTGGGTTTTTGTAGCCAGCTATTTAGAATAGGTGACATCCTGTGACAATTAAAGTTTTTTCTTTCCATATAATTCTTCTTCTTCTTTAATAAATCTCAAAGGTATATACCATTGCTTAATTGACAGAAAATCCTCATGGTTTTCTGGGTTACCTGGGGGGAGCAGAGGGCAGGAAGGGTGCTGTTGTCACAATCAAGTGGCAGATACAAGGGGCCTTTTTAGAAGTTTACAGAGGAGCATGTATGACTTCAGGCCAGCCCTGCTGATTGTCATGGCCCACAAAGTCTTTATACTTTGAGATACCTAAACTGTGTCCAATGGTTCCTCCCAATCACTTACCCTGAAATTAGGAGGTGGCCATACTTTCTTTGGCATAATACAGAACTTTCCATTACTGGACCCTTCATTTCTGCACACAAATTCTGTCATTTTTACTCCCCCCACAAGGCAGGAACCACAATTGATGATGCGAGGCACTGCAACAAACAATACAACAAAGGAAAATACGCACGTAGTGAAAGCTAACTGCAGGAAAAATAGTTATTTAATCAATTACTCTTTAAACATGGACTCATTGAATATGAATTATTAAGACTCTAAAGATGCTAAACACTTTAAATGGTTACTTTAAAGGTGCAGCAGTTTGAGCTGTAACTTGCTATAACTCTCCCATATTAAATGATGCTTCCAGCTCCAAGTACTTAAGGATTGTGTCAAACTTTGATAACAATAAAGAAGATTTTGTAAAAGAGCTTTGTGCTGGGGGAAAGTAAATCACTGATGGCTAACAGTACATCTTCAGCTCGAATAAATAGGCATAACTCCATTGAGCTATGCAGATTTATGCCAGTTGAGATTTGAGATATTACAGGCTGGGCTAGATATTTTCAGAGGAGAGTTTTGCAGTAAACAGCACCCTAGATATTTAATGTTTAACAATTGAGGAAGTGATGGACATAGCAAATATATAGAATCTGAGTTTCAAAAGTGGCTTCAGATTTTTGGGCCTCTGGCTCTGCACCCTGAAAATAACTGTTGGCACAATTTGGCAGATACAAATAATTAAGGGAGTATTTTACAGCATTTAAATGCCTATTAATCAGATTATGCATGTAAATCAGACAGTTAGACACGTAAGTGGTATGAAATGCACCTGCAACATTATTCTACAATCCTCCATAAAGTTGGAGACAGTCAAGGCCCTTTAAAAATCAGAGACCTAAAGCTTAACAGAAACTATTGAGTGCTTGCACCTACATGTTAATACAGGAGGTGGTCTCCTAGCTTCTATAGGGATTAGGAGAGAGTTTGGTGCTTGCGTCTCCACTAGAATATAATCTTCATAATTAGCTAAATATTCAGGAATAAACTGAATTGTGTACTGGCAAGTCATCCCAGGAGCGACAAGTCCACCCTCTCCTGGAAATTTTCCTAGGAAAGAAAATGCAGGTGATTTAAAATTTCAAATACAAAAGTTGTTCTATGCTTTCATGACCATATTCTGCCCTTTGAAAGCTGCTCTTAGTGAACTCTTAATATGTGCTATCTTAGATAATTTGCCATAAATGGTGTGACCATAAGAGAGCCTGACCCTGCAGTCCTTATATATCCATGGCTCCCTCTGAAGTCAATGGGCAGTAAGGGACTCTTTACACTGATTTCAATGGGCATTGAATCAGGACCTAGATGAGTTTTTGCAGTCTCAGGGCAGGTCTACACTACGGCAGGGATCAATGCTCTGAGATCGATCCACTGGCGGTCGATCTAGCGGGTCTAGCAAAGACCCGCCAAATCAACTGCAGATCGCTCTCCAGTCAATCCCTGTATTCTACCCCCGACAAAAAGAGTAAGGTAAGTCAATGGGAGATTTTTTCCTGTCGACCACCCGCGGTGTAGACCACGCGGTAACTCGATCTAAGGAATGTCGACTCCAGCTACGTTGTTCACGTAGCTGGAGTTGCGTAGTGTAGATCGATTTACCACAGTAGTGTAGACATAGCCTACGTCTAGATGTGTTATGCATACCATTTCTTTTGTTTCAGTCTGATCTCCCTACATTTCATTTTTAATTAGACCACTAGAGTCTCAGACTTCTGTCTGGGAGTTTCATGTAGACTGTCCTAGACAGGTAAGACAACCTCTAACTTCTAAGAAGTGATATGAGACTCTATGGGATTAAGGATCTGCCCACCTGGATTGCATTGTAGATGGGACACATACAAAAATCAATGTATTATATTCAAGTAGACAAATTAGTTCTTGTACAATTTTGCATCTTCAGAGCTAGTATAGCAACTTACCCAGCCCAATAGCAAAGGCTGAAGTAGATGGAGGAATGACTCTTACATGGCGACACACTGAAGTCAGGTTCTGCAGCTCTATAGTCATCTTTGTTTAAAAAAGAATAGAATACCAAATAACACTTATGCACCACTGTTCATTTTCATAATACTCTGCATACAGCAGTGAATTACTTCTCACAACACGCCTAGAAGGTAGGTATTTTGTAAATGGAAAAACTGAACATTTCTGTCAGCATCTGAAGTAAAGGACATGTCATACAAAAGCAACCTGAGGTTGAAAAGGATCACACTTAGTACTCCTTGCAGGAAGTTCTGCTGATGATTGAAAGAGAGATGAAAATGAGGCTCAGGAGAGTTTAGTTAGCTATGTGGAAGTCTGCATAGGGGTGGGGGAACTATGAAAGTCATGGAGAGACATCAAGTTTCTCAGAGGTAGAATAAATTCTTTGTAGATGAAAAAGCTGTTACCTCATAAACCTGACCAACTTCATACTCAGAAAACAAAACAGCGGGCGGGGTAGCTAGAAATACAGGAACAGACTGAGGATCACTGAAATAAAATAATGGGAGAGACTTTGAGAAATATTCAGTGAGCTCTTACACTGTCAGTTATTTATCTATGCCTTAAGAATGTCCTGATTGCATCCATAAGCATGAATAACAAAAATTATAAAAACCTTGCAAGATATTATTTCTGAATGATTATAATCAAGATACACAGGAGAAAATACTGTTTTGGCTAAACTGGTATAAAACCAGAATAACTCCAAAGCAAAACTCTCTGCAGGATCAGGGTCTGAGTCAAGATACGTACCTTTTATCAAATGTCACTTTTCTTCCTGTTATCATTCGATCTACCTTCTTCTGAGGAAAAATAAGAGATTTTCCTCCATTAAGAGTATTTGGTGGGAAAAAGCGGGGATTCTTCAGGCAATTATGTCGGTTCTCAAGTCTGGCAAGGTAAACGCGGTCTTGTTCTCTATCCGCTTTGTACATATCATCTTTCCAGACTGATTTGTGAGAGGAGCTAGATTTCTTTGAAACAAACAGAGAGTGTGATGCAAAATTCAGTGTCAAATACAGCAGCTTTTGGGGGGGGGGGTGTTATATAAAATACCTATTCCTGATTACTTAGGCTTTATGTAACAGTATAGAATTTCACCCTCAGCAAACTACCGTATTTTTCTCTTCTCCAACATGGAAAGCAACAACTTACACTAAAATAGCAATGTGCTAGGACTTGCCTCTTTCTACAGGGATAGCAATAAGTCCTAAACTGTTTGACGGGCTAAAAAGAGTGCATCTCTGAAATATACCTTACTTGATTGTTTCTTAGTCTGATGTCTAGGCTCAGGAGTTGAAGTCAGCGTTAAGGTGGATAAAGATACATCTGGCAGACTATCTAATGTTTTCCTCAAGTGTGGGATTTCTGTATGTTTCTGATCCCGTGGACTTTTAGAAATGAGTTGTTTAAAACTAAGCGTCTCCTTGATATAGTCAGGCTCTTTTTTTCCTGCAGTTCAAAGAAAAGTATTGACATTTTCTGAGCAATAGGGAGAAAAGTATTCATTTTAGAAACTTACTGTAAGCAGAGAAACATTAATAGGGCTGTCAATTAATTGCCGTTAACTCATGCAATTAACTCGAAAAAATTAATCGCGATTAATCTCAGTTTTAATCAAACTGTTAAACGATAGACTACCAATTGAAATGTATTAAATATTTTGGGTGTTTTTCTAGATTTTCATATACATTGCATTCTGTGTTGTAATTGAAATCAAAGTGTATATTATTTTTACTACAAATATTTTCACTGTAAAAATGATAAACAAAAGAAATAGCATTTTTCAATTCACCTCATACAAGTACTGTAGTGCAATCTCGTTATCGTGAAAGTGCAACTTACAAATGTAGATTTTTTTGTTACATAACTGCACTCAAAAATAAAACAATGTAAAACTTTAGAGCCTGCAAGTCCACTCAGTCCTACTTCTTGTTCAGCCAATTGCTAAGACAAACAAGTTTGTTTACATTTACAGGAGATAATGCTGTCCTCTTCTTATTTACAATGTCACCTGAAAGTGAGAACAGGCATTTGCATGGCACTTTTGTAGCTGGCATTGCAAGGTATTTACGTACCAGATATGCTAAACATTCGTATGCCTCTTCATGCTTCAGCCACCATTCCAGAGCACATGCTTCCATGCTGATGACACTTGTTAAAAAAATAACGTGTTAATTAAATTTGTGACTGAACGTTTTTGGGGAGAATTGTATGTCCCCTGGTCTGTGTTTTACCTGCATTCTGCCACATATTTCATGTTATAGTCGTCTCGGATGATGACCCAGCACATGTTATTTGTTTTAAGAACACTTTCACTGCAGATCTGACAAAACGCAAAGAAGGAACCAATGTGAGATTTCTAAAGATAGCCACAGCACTTGAACCAAGGTTTAAGAATCTGAAGTGCTTTCCAAAATCTGAGTGGGACGAGGTGTGGAGCATACTTTCAGAAGCCTTAAAAAAGCAACACTCCAATGCGGAAATTACAGAACCCGAACGACTAAAAAAGAAAATCAACCTTCTGCTAGTGGCATCTGACTTAGATAATGAAAATGAGTATGCGTGGGTCAATACTGCTTTGGATTGTTATGCAGCAGAACCCATCATAAGCATGGATGCATGTCCCCTGGAATGGTGGTTGAAGCATGAAGGGACATATGAATCTTCAGTGCATTTGGCACGTAAATATCTTGCGACGCCAGCTACAACAGTGCGACAAGAACACCTGTTCTCACTTTCAGGTGACATTGTAATCAAGAAGCGGGCAGCATTATATCTCCTGCAAATGTAAACAAATTTGATTGGCTGAACAAGAAGTAGGACTGAGTGGACTTGCAGGCTCTAAAATTTTACATTGTTTTATTTTTGAATGCAGTTTTTTTTGTACATAATTCTACACTTGTAAATTCAACTTTCATGATAAAGAGATTGCACTACAGTACTTGTATTAGGTGAACTGAATACTACGATTTCTTTTTTTTTTTATAGTTCAAATACTTGTAATCAAAAATAAATATAAAGTGAGCACTGTACACTTGGTATTCTGTGTTGTAATTGAAATCAATATATTTGAAAATGTAGAAAACATCCAAAAATATTTAAATAAATGGTATTCAATTATTGTTTAACAGTGCGATTAATTGCACTATTAATCACAATTAATTTTTTTAATTGCTTGAGAGCCCTAATTATTAATAATACAAGATTGGTCTTGGAGTTAGCAAAACAACTAAATATTTAAGTGCTCTAGTGTTTCCGCCATATTTACAGTTTATTTTGTTACAAGTAGGTTAATCTGTTTCAATCACAAATCATACTGATAACATTTAGGACAAACTTACAATGATCAAAATACAATAATAATAAAATAATAATAAATAAATAAATAAATAAATAATAAAGATATTACCTCACCTACTTTGTCTCTCTAATACCCTGGGACCAACACAGTTACAACAACACTGCATTCAACTTCTTTAACACCCTTTATTTGAGGATCTTAATATGATCTAAAAACAGTTAATTAAGCCTTATAACTCCTCTCTGAGGTAGATAAGTTACTATCTCCACTTTACAAATGGATAAACAGAGTTGATAAAAAAAATGGAATTCTCACACTGAAGAAATTCCAAGATTTGAAATTTCATATCATCCTTAATTTGGACAAAAAGTAGAAACCACGGATTTTTTTGCAAAATGAAATGTTCTGAAATATTTCATTTTGACCGTATTGAAATGTTTTGTTTATATATGTGTGTGTGTGAAAATGATAAAATCAAAGTGGAACATTTCACCTTATTGAAAAAAAGTTTTGATAAAGTAAAAATGAAATATTTTGACATTATTAAAAACGTTTTGATACTTTCCCATAAAAATTTCAGACAAAATTAATATGTTCTCATAACACATTTCAATTTAACCAAATCAGCATTTTAGATGGAAAAACATTCTGTTAGAAAATTTTTGATCAGCTCTAAAACAAAGGCACAGAGATTAATCAGAACAAATTTTTAAAATAAAAACTGCTTTCATTTAAATAATTTAATTATTTGTCTGCTCTGTTTATCACATAAATACTGCTGCATTTGCTAATGCAGAAGAATCACAGGGTGAAACTGACCACCACAGATTCGCTGTCTAAAGTGAGTGAGCTGAAAAAAATAAACAAACAGCATTGGTAATGAAAAGTAAATTTGATATTTAAAACAAATTGCAGTTTTAGTAATTTATTAGTTACACAGAAAGGAGAATTTTTGTAATATATTACAAATGTAATATCTTTACTGTGTCCTTTAAGCTAATTCTTAGTACTTTAAATGTTAGGGCTTGTCTATATAAACACTTAGTTCACAACAAGCTGGGTGCAAATCTACCTCACACTAGCCTGCAGCACACAACATCTCTGTGTGGAGCCGGTTGCCATAGACTAAACAGTCTATCGTCCTCCTTAATCTATTCCCATTTCAAAGCAGGGTACATTAAAGTGCACTAGAGAACTGTTAGTGCTCAGCAACATGGTCTACATGGACACCTAGTGCACAACAGGCTACAGCACAGTCAATTTACACCCCAGCTTGCCACGAACTAAGTGTGCATATGGTAAAGCCCTTAGTGATTCTGCTCATTAGGCAGAAGTACAGAGCATTATGCGCAGGCTATCCATGTCTAATTCTTCAGAGCATTATCAGAAATCCGTATTAGTCTCTACTTTAAAAGTTACCTTTAGGTGCTTTGGTAATGGGTATTCTATCAGTGATGTAATCTTCAGGGCAGATTAAATTATGTTTTTTGAGAAGGTCATTATCCACACACCATCGAAAGGAGGACTTCACTACAATATTAAAAAAAAACAAAAACAAACAAAAGATTGGTATTTTAAGATACACTAACAATGGTCAGTCCACATTTCTGTTGTTTCTCCTTCACATCACTACAATGAAGTATTTTGGAGAGAAATATGGTCTGTAAACTGAGCACAGAACTTGACTCAAACAACTCCAGAATTCTAAATTCAGTTCTGATTCATGGCTCTGGGGCCTTGGACCAATCACTTAATCTCTGTGTCAGTTTCCCTGCCTGTAATAACACTTATCAATAGGGCAATTGTGAAGACATTTGTATTAATGATTTTTGTACAGCTGTTTATATATGCTTGCAACAAAATTAAGGTATAGAACCATTAATGGCAGGTTTCAGGCATTGAAAATGACCTGCCCAATTAGTTTCTTATTATGTAAGATTAATTTTTTTCTTTTTGATTCTCTCCTTACAGTTTCTCAGAGCTGCTCTTTTAGTATAAGTGGTATTAAACCCTGGCATTATGATCAAAAGTTCGCTGAAGTCAATGGGAGTCTTTCCATTGACTTAAATAAGCATTGAATTTGGCTCCAGATCCCATAAATGTGTACTGGGATAGGTAACATTCCCAGAAACCTCACCTGGTGGCAATCCAATGTTGTGGAAGTCCTCCCCAACATCTACCTTCAACATGTTCAGAGCCCTTTCTTCTGCTGCTGTTGCTCGAGCTCTTGCCTGAATGATGTGCTTTTCTACTATGTCAACTTCTGTCAGTCGATGGTTATATTCAGTATGAATCTGGCAAGTAGATTGGTGAATGTAAATAAATAAATATATTTTTAGCTATCACAAATTATTACTAATTTCAGTACATGTAATAGAAAAATAAATGTTTTCTGTTTCTTTCTGAAGTCTTGCTAGAATGTTTTTGCTTTACAAGAATAAACTCTCAGAATAGAATGCATTATTTTCTAACATTTAACTTGTGGTGGGGCTTGAAACATTTACCAGATGCCTACCAGTCAGATCACTAAACTTTATAACCAGAGGCAGATATGACGAAAGGAGCCCCTTTACCAATGAATTCCAGGGGCAATACCCTACTGAGAAGCCTGACCTTCAACCTCAACTACTGGAAAGAGGGAAGGTGCTATGCTTGGACCCTGCTTGTGTTCCAGATACTATATCAGGTATATGATTAAATTTAAAGTGTTCTCTCTCCCCTAGTTACTAGAAAGTTTTTTAATTCACTGATTCAGAGCAGGGATTTGAACCAAGTCTCCCACATCCCAGGTGAGTGTCCTAAATAGTAGGCTATTGACTATTCTTCTCTCTCTGTCCTTCTTCCCCGATCCCCCAATTCCATCTTGGATCTGAGAAAATTTCAGTTTCAACAAAACAGCATTCATCATCAATTTTTTCCTACTGGTTTTGAATATCAGCCGTGAAAATGACCAAAGTCTTGTTGATTTCATTCCACAGCTGCTCCAACAAGAGAGGTTTTAAGATTACCTGTCTACAGACTCAGAAAGACTGCACATCTGTTCAGATTTAGGACTAAAAACAACTTTTAAAAACCCTTCAAAACCTGAAAGCTTAAAATCTGCAGTTAAAAGTGAATTGATAGCTCAGTTTCACCCACCTCTAACTTGTAAGTTTTCTGTTCTCCAATAGCAAGCTGGAAAGTGGATTTTGTAAAGCTCTGATTTGCACTGAATATACAGCACATATTGTACCCGTTCCTCAGATGGATAGAGCACCACCCACTTTAAAAGAAAATCTAAATAACTTTCTGATAACATGGTTTATCTTAATGCTAACTACCGCATATACTCGATCATAAGCCGGTTCGTTTATAAGCCGACACCTCCTCCCCAAGAGGGATAAGTAAAAATGGTAAAAACCGTATGACCCTTTCATAAGCCGACCCTATATTTCAGGGGCTGGCAAACTTTGGCTCCCGGCCCATCAGGGTAAGCCGCTGGAGGGTCAGGATGTTTTGTTTACCTGTGGCGCCACTTCCCGCAGTTCCCATTGGCTGGGAACGGCAAACCGCGGCCACTGGGAACTGAGGGGCTCCGTGCCTGCAGACGCTCCAGGTAAACAAAACGACAACGTATTAGATATTCAATTCAATGATTTCATAGAGTTTTAAATCATCAAATTTTGGTGTAGACCCGTTTATAAGCCGACCCCCACTCTTCGATGTGTCACTTTTTTACCAAAATATTCGGCTTCTGAACGAGTATATATGGTACTTCTTTTGGGAAGCATCTTACTTTAAATGACAAGATGTCAATGTTTGAGGAGAGATCATTCAAACACACTACTCAGATATTGTCAAGAAAAAGCAGACTCCATTCACTGGTACCTTCTTAAGAAACTCAATTCAGGAGAAAAATATAGAATCTGAAATTCATGCTTGTCTGTCTTGCAGTCTGTGCATAGGTGATGCGTTGTGGGGTATGCAGGGTCAGGTGCCACACCAGATTTCTGCATGGGCTGCCAGCATGGGGAAGGAGAGGGGCTCTATCCTTCTCCCACTGCCCCTGCCCCCTGGCATGCTCGGCCTCTGACTGTGGCTGCCGGGCCTGGGCAGGAAGCAGAAGGGGCAGAACCAGCCACTTCTTATGCTAGCCGTTCAGGGTCACTGCTCTGTGCGGCATAGTGGCTGCCTGAGAGAGCCTGGTTGGGAAGGTGGCAGGCCCCAGTTAGGCCCAGCTGCTAGGGACAGGGGCCAAGTGAGCCAGAATCCCCTCTCCCCCCAGGCACATTTCCGGCTCACTCAGCCCCTATCCCCAGCAGTCAGGCCCAGGTGCCACCATCTCCCCAGCCAGGATCTCTCGGGCAGTTGCTGCGCTGCACAGAGTCAGCGACCCTCAGTAGCCAGCTTCAGCTGCGTGAGAAATGGCTCTGTCCTGCTCCCCGCCTGGGGCCGGCTCCCAGGGAGAGCAGCCGAACATGCTGGGGAGGGGGGAAGGCACAGCGGGGGAAGGACAGAGTTCCCCCCTGCAGATAATGTTGGTGGGGCGGGGAGAGTGCAGAGGTCCCAGACTGGGCACAGGGCTTGGGGCACCAAGCAGGGGAGACACATGGTGCGGTCATGTCTCTTTGCCTTTAGATTTGTGCCCCCCCAATATGGGGAGGCACGAGTCATCTATGAGTCTGTGAACAGTACGAAGAGATAGATGGTGCCTACAAAATTAACATCTGTTGCCAAAATCAGAATATCTGTTCATTTTAACAGTGATCTCGTCTCCTATTCTCTCGCTCAGCACCTACTGAAGCAACAGGATTACAAAAAATACTTTGCACTTCTATAGCTTTTTTCATCATTTTTGTCTCAAAAGTGCTTTGCAAACATTAATGAATTATGTATCACAACCCACCAGTGAGGTAGGAAATGGTTATATAAGGATCACTTCACTCCATTCAGCAGCTCCTTAAGAGCATACAACAACACTACACAACAATTTATTGAAGGATAGTAAGAAGACTATCACATCCACTTGAAACTGCAGGGAGAATGTAGGGTAAAAGCAGATAGTGCTTTAGGAACTTTAAAGAGAATTGTTTTTTACTTCACATCTGAAAAAACTCCCAGAACAACAGTTAGGAGCATCAGGTGGCTAATACCTGAGATGAGAGGCTACACAAGCAAAATTGGTCTTAAGAAGGGTATTTGCCACTAGCATTCAAACTGTTCATGAAAATCTCGTTGCGATTCTAGGAAACCATTGTGAAAAAAAATCCTGGGAGGTCTGAATTAACATTGACAAACATTTTGCTAAATCTCAGAACAGCTCTGAAAATTGCCTCTGTTTTTTGTTTATTTGCTTTACCTTTTGCAGCTCCCCCACAAACTTCTCATGATAGAGATTGTCTCCTCCACGGGACTTGATCAGATTTGTTCCAGTGTCCATCCCTATAACATCTGCAGTATACGTGCTCTTAAAGACGCTAGTCAACAAATGAGAAATGTCCTGAAGGGGAAAAATTTAGGGTGAGAAATTGTTAATCTTTAGAAACAGAGACAGGATTGAGGGTGAGGGGCATGAATATTAAACCATACATGCAACAGTGATTAAATCAGTTTGCAGAGTAACAGCCGTGTTAGTCTGTATTCGCAAAAAGAAAAGGAGTACTTGTGGCACCCTAGAGACTAACCAATTTATTTGAGCATAAGCTTTCGTGAGCTACAGCTCACTTCATCGGATGCATACTGTGGAAAGTTTAGCAGATCTTATTATATACACACAAAGCATGAAAAAATGCCTCCTCCCACCCCACTCTCCTGCTGGTAATAGCTTATCTAAAGTGATCACTTTCCTTACAATGTGTATGATAATCAAGGTGGGCCGAATCATAGAATATCAGGGTTGGAAGGGACCCCTGAAGGTCATCTAGTCCAACCCCCTGCTCGAAGCAGGACCAATTCCCAGTTAAATCATCCCAGCCAGGGCTTTGTCAAGCCTGACCTTAAAAACTTCCAAGGAAGGAGATTCCACCACCTCCCTAGGCAACGCATTCCAGTGTTTCACCACCCTCTTAGTGAAAAAGTTTTTCCTAATATCCAATCTAAACCTCCCCCACTGCAACTTGAGGCCATTACTCCTCGTTCTGTCATCTGCTACCATTGAGAACAGTCTAGAGCCATCCTCTTTGGAACCCCCTTTCAGGTAGTTGAAAGCAGCTATCAAATCCCCCCTCATTCTTCTCTTCTGCAGGCTAAACAATCCCAGCTCCCTCAGCCTCTCCTCATAAGTCATGTGTTCTAGACCCCTAATCATTTTTGTTGCCCTTCGCTGGACTCTCTCCAATTTATCCACATCCTTCTTGTAGTGTGGGGCCCAAAACTGGACACAGTACTCCAGATGAGGCCTCACCAATGTCGAATAGAGGGGGACGATCACGTCCCTCGATCTGCTCGCTATGCCCCTACTTATACATCCCAAAATGCCATTGGCCTTCTTGGCAACAAGGGCACACTGCTGACTCATATCCAGCTTCTCGTCCACTGTCACCCCTAGGTCCTTTTCCGCAGAACTGCTGCCTAGCCATTCGGTCCCTAGTCTGTAGCGGTGCATTGGATTCTTCCGTCCTAAGTGCAGGACCCTGCACTTATCCTTGTTGAACCTCATCAGATTTCTTTTGGCCCAATCCTCCAATTTGTCTAGGTCCTTCTGTATCCTATCCCTCCCCTCCAGCGTATCTACCACTCCTCCCAGTTTAGTATCGTCCGCAAATTTGCTGAGAGTGCAATCCACACCATCCTCCAGATCATTTATGAAGATATTGAACAAAACCGGCCCCAGGACTGACCCCTGGGGCACTCCACTTGACACCGGCTGCCAACTAGACATGGAGCCATTGATCACTACCCGTTGAGCCCGACAATCTAGCCAGCTTTCTACCCACCCTATAGTGCATTCATCCAGCCCATACTTCCTTAACTTGCTGACAAGAATACTGTGGGAGACCGTGTCAAAAGCTTTGCTAAAGTCAAGAAACAATACATCCACTGCTTTCCCTTCATCCACAGAACCAGTAATCTCATGATAAAAGGCGATTAGATTAGTCAGGCATGACCTTCCCTTGGTGAATCCATGCTGGCTGTTCCTGATCACTTTCCTCTCACGCAAGTACTTCAAGATTGATTCTTTGAGGACCTGCTCCATGATTTTTCCAGGGACTGAGGTGAGGCTGACTGGCCTGTAGTTCCCAGGATCCTCCTTCTTCCCTTTTTTAAAGATTGGCACTACATTAGCCTTTTTCCAGTCATCCGGGACTTCCCCGGTTCGCCACGAGTTTTCAAAGATAATGGCCAATGGCTCTGCAATCACAGCCGCCAATTCCTTCAGCACTCTCGGATGCAACTCGTCCAGCCCCATGGACTTGTGCACGTCCAGCTTTTCTAAATAGTCCCTAACCACCTCTATCTCCACAGAGGGCTGGCCATCTCTTCCCCATTTTGTGATGCCCAGCGTAGCAGTCTGGGAGCTGACCTTGTTAGTGAAAACAGAGGCAAAAAAAGCATTGAGTACATTAGCTTTTTCCACATCCTCTGTCACTAGGTTGCCTCCCTCATTCAGTAAGGGGCCCACACTTTCCTTGGCTTTCTTCTTGTTGCCAACATACCTGAAGAAACCCTTCTTGTTACTCTTGACATCTCTCGCTAGCTGCAGCTCCAGGTGCGATTTGGCCCTCCTGATTTCATTCCTACATGCCCGAGCAATATTTTTATACTTTTCCCTGGTCATATTTCCAACACAAATCCAGGTTTCCTCCGCCCACCCCCCCCCCCCCCACACACAAACTCACTCTCCTGCTGGTAATAGCTTATCCAAAGTGACCACCCTCCTTACATTGTGTATGATAATCAAGGTGGGCCATTGCCTTCAGCCCCCAACTAAAACCCCTCCAACGCATTATTAAGGATTTACAACCTATCCTGAAGGATGACCCAACACTCTCACAAATCTTGGGAGACAGGCCAGTCCTTGCCTGCAGACAGCCCCCCAACCTGAAGCAAATACTCACCAGCAACCACATACCACACAACAGAACCACTAACCCAGGAACCTATCCTTGCAACAAAGCCCGTTGCCAACTGTGCCCACATATCTATTCAGGGGACACCATCACAGGGCCTAATAACATCAGCCACACTATCAGAGGCTCGTTCACCTGCACATCCACCAATGTGTTATATGCCATCATGTGCCAGCAATGCCCCTCTGCCATGTACATTGGTCAAACTGGACAGTCTTTACGTAAAAGAGTAAATGGACACAAATCAGATGTCAAGAATTATAACATTCATAAACCAGTCGGAGAACACTTCAATCTCTCTGGTCACGCGATTACAGACATGAAAGTCGCTATTTTACAACAAAAAAACTTCAAATCCAGACTCCAGCGAGAAACTGCTGAATTGGAATTCATTCGCAAATTGGATACAATTAACTTAGGCTTGAATAGAGACTGGGAGTGGCTTAGTCATTATGCAAGGTAGCCTATTTCCCCTTGTTTTTTCCTACCACCCCCCCCCCCCCCCCGAGACGTTCTTGTTAAACCCTGGATTTGTGCTGGAAATGGCCCACCTTGATTATCATACACAATGTAAGGAGAGTGGTCACTTTGGATAAGCTATTACCAGCAGGAGAGTGAGTTGGGGGGGGGGGGTGAGAAAACCTGGATTTGTGCTGGAAATGGCCCAACTTGATTATCATACACATTGTAAGGAGAGTGACCACTTTAGATAAGCTATTACCAGCAGGAGAGTGGGGTGGGAGGAGGTATTTTTTCATGCTTTGTGTGTATATAATAAGATCTGCTAAACTTTCCACAGTATGCATCCGATGAAATGAGCTGTAGCTCACGAAAGCTTATGCTCAAATAAATTGGTTAGTCTCTAAGGTGCCACAAGTACTCCTTTTCTTTTTGTAAATCAGTTTGGTTCCACAGCAGTAGCTTCAGATTACCAGTGCTTTGGTAAGAAAGGGGACTATGTACATAATGTTCTGGATATAGAAGCTCTGTGTATCTATTTGCTTTATAGAAATCTGGGTTATATAAAGATATAGGCTGCAAAAGCAAATTCCATTCAGATCCTCCAGAGAATGGCTGGGTGGGTGGCTAGGTGTGGACTTTCTAGGGCTGGAAGGCTCTGTCTGTAAAGGACTATCTGCAGGGGGGAATTGGGGTCTGCCAGAGAGGGGACTTAGGAGGTAGAGGAAATGTCAGATGGTGGTGGAAAGGGGGTCCTGTCTGCAGTGGATACTATAGGGGCACAGAAGGGGGGTTCACAGGAAGGTCCAAGAGAGGCGTGTCTGAGAGGGAGTGTGTGTACAGGGGTGTCTTTCTGGATAGGCTGGGGGGTGTCTCTCCAAGTGGGGCAAAGAGGCTCCCTGCTGGAGCTCTGAATGGGTTGGGGTGTCCAGGCACAGTGAATGGGCTGCTGGGGTGTGTGCGTCTCTCTCTCTCTTTGTGATTCATAGATCCCTAGCCCAGAAGGGACCATTGTGATCATCTGGTTTGACTTCCTGTATATCACAGGCCATAGAAATCCCCCCCCCTTCCCCCGCCCCCCGGCAAATCCCAAGAGCAGATATTTTAGAAAAACATTCCATCTTGATTTTATAATGGTCAGTGATGGAGACTCCACCATGACCCTTGGTAAATTGTTTCAATGTTTTATTACCCTGTTAAAAATCTACACCATGTTTCTAGTCTGAATTTGCCTAGCTTCAACTTCCAGCCATTGGATCATGGGTGGAGGGGGTGTCTCTGAGGGTGGAGGTGGCATCGGGGTGTGGTTGCGGGAGGTATCTCTGTGGAGGGGGTCTCCAGCGGGGAAGGGGGGGGTGTCTCTAAGGCAGAGGGGCGTCTGGGAAGTGTTGGTCTGGAGGGGGGAAGGCCCTGGGGGGGGGGAAGTATTGGAGGGTGAGAGAGGGAGGTTTGTGTGTGTGGAGGGCCCTGCAGGGGCAGGGGAATCAGTTTTTGAGGGCAGGGGAAGGACCGGGCAGGAGCATTGGTCTTTGAGTGCAGGGTAGGGGGTTGATCTCTGAAGGCAGGGGAGGACTTTGGGGGGGGGGGGGGGGGGAAGAGAAGGTTCTGAGGAGGGAGGGCCCTACGGGGCGGGGGGGGGTCGGTCTCTGAGGGGGGAGGGCCCAGCTGGCCTGGTGGGGTCGGTCTTGGAGGGGCCTGCTGTGGGGGGTTGGTCTCGCAGGGAGAAGGGTCCTGGGGGGTCGGTCTCAAAGAGGGGAGGGTCTGTCTCGGGGGGTGGGGGGGGAAGGTCCTGCTGGCCTGGGGGTCTGTCTAGGAGGGGAGGGGGTTGGTCTCAGAGGGGGGAGGACCCTGCTGGCGGGGGGGCCCTGCTGGCCTGAGGGGGGTCGGTCTTGGAGGGGGGGGCTCGGTCCCGTGGGGGGTCGGTCCCGGGGAGGCCCTGCTGGCCTGGGGGGGGTTGGTCTCGGGGGGGGGGCACCCTGCTGGCCTGGGGGGGGCCTTGCTGGCCTGCGGGGGTCGGTCTCGGGGGGGAGGCCTGCTGGCCTGGGGGAGTTAGTCTCGGGGAGGGCACCCTACTGGCCTGGGGGGGGCCTTGGTGGCCTGCGGGGGTCGGTCTCGGGGGGGGGTCCTGCTGGCCTGGGGGGGTCGGTCTCGGGGGGGGGGGGCTCAGTCTCGGGGGGGCCCTGCTGGCCTGGGGCGGGGGTCGGTCTCGGAGGCGGGGAAGGGCCATGCCGGGGCCGTTACCTGAGTCCGCTCGGAGGCGGGTCTGTGTCTGTCCATGGAGGGCTCAGGGCTGCTGGGGGCCCCGCCCGCCGCCATCCCCCACGCGGGGCCCGGAGGCCAGGCAGCCCCGGCCCCGCCGCTCGCACCGGGCAGGCTCGGCCGGAGCCTGTCGCTAGGGGAGCGGCCGGCTCAGTTTACCAGCGCCCTGCCCTAGCGACGGCGCCTCCTCCCAGCCAGCAGCGGGTTCCTCCCGCGCCGGGGCTGGCGAGCGCCTGGGCGCCATCGCGCCCCTTCCTTGGGGAGACCGCCCTGGGGGCAGCAGGGAGCGCAGAGCTGGGGCTGGGCGGGTAGCAGTGTTTGTAGCCCCCCCACCCCGTCCCCTTTCTGGAGGTGCGCTGTGGTCGTCACTTAGCGGTATTCACCCTCTCCCTCCTCTCTGTGACATGGCCCCTGCCCCCTCGCAGGCTGCCCCACAGCCTGAGATCTAGCCCTGGGCTTATGACCCCGGATTTCGCTCCCCACCAGGCCACACTTCCAGCTCTGGGGGCTCCTGGTAGCCTTTGCTTTTCCTGTCTCAGTTCACTCTAGGTCAGTGGGTCCCAAACTTTAACAGCCTGTGAACCCCTTTCACGAAAATGTCAAGTCTGGCGAACCCAAAGCTCCTAAAAAATGAATGTTTCCGGGGATTTTCTCCTTTACCTGAGTATAAATTATAAAAGCAGTGATCTTGGAAATATACAATTTGTTTTTATGACATGCTTATTACACACGATTTATTATTAATTATTATTTATCATTACAGTAGTTTTATTACATTATGAAAACGGCAACACTCTTCCAAGATCTCACTTTGGTATCTTGTATCACTTTGAATAAGCCTGTAATAAGACAAGGCTCCTATGTTTCATCAAGGAATATCCGATGTGAAACAGCATGAAAGTATTTAAGAAGCCAACGCAAACAGTTTCTCCGCCACAAGCATTCAGGTCTTGAGCAGTCCAGGTAAACGACACATTAAAACAAAGCTTCAACCTGTTCTTCATAATAATTTTAAAAACAATACTAGCTGCCTATTTAATTTTAAAAACAGCAAAAAATATCCACCTCCCTTTCCATTTCTTATAAGGAGTCTTGAAGTTTAAATCTCCTCAGTGTGATAGATATGCTTGCTTTGATCTGCTTCGCTCTTGGAAGTCCAGGGGCTCCAGGCTGCTGGCCCCATGCTGCCTGGGGTCTCTAAGGACAGCTCTGTCCGCCATTAGGGAATTTTTCCCTGAGAACCCCCTGTAACATTTCATGAACCCCAGTTTGGGAACCACTGCTCTAATGCATCACAGCTGGGCTAATATCCCTCTCCCCTCTTTTCCCCCTCAATAATGGAGAAACTATGAGGCTTCCTGACACCATCCCACTATGTAATTATTATTAATAATAAAAGTAGTTGGAACTGGTCAACAATGCAGCAAAACAATTCTGAAAAAATGTGAAATTTCAAAGAAGTTTTTTTTCCTTTTGCAGGGCTTAACAGGGATCCTTTTGTCATTTTTTGTAATATTTTTATCAAAGTAGTTATGTAAATTAATAAGCACTTTGATTAAATGATTTAAAATGGCAAAAAATAAAAAAAATGGAGAAGGTTGATAGTTTTGCAAAAAAAAGGGGGGGGGGTTCAACAAAAAAAACATTTCATTCAGAACATTTCAGCCAGTTCTAATATTGGTTTATTAACCTGCTCCTACTAAAGTCATTGGGAAAGCCCCTACTGAGTTGAATGGGAGCAGGGCATTTGGAGCACTGCCCTGAAGAATTTACATGGCCATTATGAATGGCGTAATCCTGATAATAATGAGAACCTCAGTGCTCAACACCTCTTAGAATTAGGCCTAAAACAAACATAAAACCAGACAAGGTAGGAACCTCATATCTGACTTGGAGGGAACACATCTAGGGATAATTAAATAATACAGTTGACTTGATCACTCAGTTCTTGCCCTTTCTGTTGAGACTACCAGCAAGTGCTAGTAGCAATAGTAGATTTTGTAGTAATGGACTGAAATCATCATCTCCTGACATATAAGCAGTCAAAAAGCCATACACTGTTCCCTCTAAGCTGTGTGCGTGTGTGCGTGCACACGCAGATCCTAAACCCCGCGCACACGGTGAAACACCGTGTGCACAAAACTTTGCACAGAAGCACAAAATTTTGCCCAGAAGAAATTTTTTGCACACATGGCCTGTCAAAAATTTGCGCAGAAGAAATTTTTTGCACACGCAGCCTGTCAAAAATTAGAGGGAACATTGGATGGGAATGACTTTTACTCACTACCATTATAGGTGGACTATAAACTGGTTCCCTAGAAGTGAAAGGCTTCTTAGTTCAGTCCTCCCTTTTTTCTGTTCCTATCTAATTGTATAAGCTTGGAACATGTTTATAGTGGTTGTACTGGCAGTCTTATTTTGGTGGTAAAATATGACAGTGCTGTTTGCCATAACTACATTCCCAGTATTTTTTATTTTGCCGCCCCCACCCCCCTTTTTTTCTGCTTCTGACTTAGACTGAGAGAGCTGCATTGTAATTCATATCACTTTTCTACAACCACCAAGGTAGTTAACCAGCATGAAGGCCTCTTCAGATATGGCTTGGGGCAGAAAAATACATGATGGTGTCAAATACTGGCTAAGGTGCATGCATGCTTCTGCCCCTTGGTGACTGCTGTAGCTCACGAAAGCTTGTGCTCAAATAAATTTGTTAGTGTCTAAGGTGCCACAGGTACTCCTTTTCTTTTTGCAGATACAGAGTAACATGGCTGCTACTCTGAAACCTTAATTTGCAGAAAATAGCCCACCTACAGAAGCTACTCCTAGCTAGTGGGCATTCGTTCATTCAGGGTGAGCAAAAAAGTCCTGGGTTCTTTTCTCTCTACTCTTGTGCAATGTTGGGTGACCAGATAGCAAGTGTGAAAAATTGGCACGGGGGTGGGGGGTAATTGGCACCTATATAAGAAAAAGCTGCAAATATCAGAATTGTCTCCATAAAATCGGGACATCTGGTCACCCTAGCGCAATGTAGCTAACAATAGTTGTGTTTATATGTATGCAGTGCATGGATTAATTACAATAGGATAAATGGAACAATCCTTCCTACATCAGGCCATTAAACTCTGCATTTCCCTTGTATAATATGTTATCAAATGAGATTCTTAGAAATCTAGAGATCACATCGTTTACTAGGAAATGAAAATGCCATAGTTTCTTATCACGTGCAGGGGAAGTTCAGGGTTTCTAAAATATCCTGCTTAGGAGACTAAGGCCAATCAGAGAAATTGCTGTCATCTGGCACCAGTTTCAGTTTTCATCTAGTATTGCCAGGTGCAAATGTTTTCCCATAAAAAAGGATTATGACTATTCTTTCTGATGGCACCCTGTGAATTTACATATGTTCTTGCCTTTAAAACTGGCCCTGCATGTCAGCATGCAGATGTGTCAGTCCTTCAAGATACCAAGTTTTTTAGTCATCTGTTGTTACAGTTGACTATAACATCTATGGACTTACCTGGAAAGTCAATAAAATCCAATATTCTTTTAGCAGTTCTTTCCGGTGGACCAAAATAAGCTCAGATAGAGTAGTGGCAATCGGAAAGATGTTTTTGTTTAAAATAATGTGTGGTTCAACACTGAAAAGTGTCTATCAAAATAGCTTTGCGGGGTTTCATATTTCTTGTCTCACAATTACTTATAAATCAGGTCTGTTCAGTTTTTATAGGTAAAAATGTTTTTTTCTAACTTCTGCCTTGAAAACTCACCCTGGAATCTGAAAGTCAAGCTGGAGTCTTTCCGTTCACTAATCAAATAAGGAACCTGCAGTCAGAATTTAAGGGCTGATTCAAAGCTGACTGAAGTAAGTTGAAAATCTCCCACTGACTTCAGAGATTTTAGATTAGGCCTACTTTCCACCTCCCCATTATTAACATATGTAAACTGAATATATATATATAGTTTCAAATGAGCCAGATGTTTCTCATTAACATGAATCTAATAAATTCACATTCCCACACAAGTACAGTATTACAAATCTTATTAATAACACACATACCTCACCTTCTAATTCCACCTTATTTAGCCATCAAAGAAACAAGAGGGTTCTCAGAGCTCTAGCTTATGACAACACAAATACCAGTTTAGAAAGTACTGTCTAAAGTACACATTGTCCAGATATAAATAGTTACTCTTACTTCCAATGTATGAGATCTTCCAGAAATGTTTCCCTTCTTCTGGCATTTTTCCTCTGTATATTATGTAAGTCATAACCAGCTGCTATCTATTTTCCTTCATTTATGAGTCATTTGCCCTGTTTCTCTTCTGGTTATTCCACCTTTAAAAGACCCATTTCTGTCTGATCACCCTTATATCATTGTCTGTATATTTATTTTGTTCAAACTCCAGAAATGGTAACCACACATTATAAAATGTGCTTGATCCTAATAGAAGATGATC
Organism: Eretmochelys imbricata; assembly: GCF_965152235.1. Classification (NCBI taxonomy): domain Eukaryota; kingdom Metazoa; phylum Chordata; order Testudines; family Cheloniidae; genus Eretmochelys; species Eretmochelys imbricata. The sequence continues at coordinate 257,613,826 of NC_135573.1, forward strand.
ATTTTTTTTCTTTTGCAATAATTTCCCATGTCTTATTTCTCCGTGCCATATAGATCATTGTTGCAACCACTGTTATATATTTGCAACAAATCTTGTACAAAGGTTATCAAGTGAGGTGTCTATGAAAAAGTTATGATTTGCTGCTTATGATTATGCTATCTGTATGCATGGATCATTTTTGTATTTGAAGTTATGAATATTGGCTCTATACCTGGATTTCAAATATTTGCTCCTAAAATAACACCCAGGAAGTAGTTAGCCAGTACATCTTGGAGGAACTATTCAAATTGAGTGGTCCATCAAAAGAACAATGGACCATGGGAGACACCTATTTACACTTAATGGATTTTCCTGCAATGACTAGGTGAAATGCGTGGACATGTGACTTGCCCATGTGACTCCAAACTCCATCTTGTTGCTGTAATCTTGTTGCTGTAAGAACAATGGGTTTCCCTCCACATGGCAGAGGATATAAAAGGACCTGGAAACCCCTCCATTTTGCCTCTATTTTGCTCTAGCTCAAACCTCTGGACTATGAACTTATATTAATAGGAGCATTCTAACCAATGGACTGAGGACCTTCCAATGATTTCGAAACAGCCAGAGACTTGACTTAAGCCAGCAGTTTATTCCATCACTGCTACAAGCCTGAACCAAGAACTTTGCAATTACTGTATGTATTTGATTCCTTAAACCAATTTTAACTCTCACCTTTCTTTCTTTCTTTCTTTCTTTCTTTTTATAAATATCCTTTTAGATACTAAAGGATTAGCATCAGCGTGATTTTTGGGTAAGAACTGGGTTATATATTGACCTGGGTGTGTGGCTAGTCCTTTGGGATCAGAAGAACCTATTATTTGATGAGAGAGGGCCGGCTCCAGGCACCAATGAAGGAAGCAGATGCCTGGGGCTGCCAATAGAAAGTGGCGGCACTCCGTTCATTATTGGGGCGGCACGTCCGGGTCTTCAGCAGCAATTCGGCGGCAGGTCCTTCATTCCCTCTCTCCCTCCCTCTTCAGCGGCAGCTCAATTGGGTTTTGTTTTTTTTTTCTTCGCCACCCCTTCCCCATCATAGGAATGCCTTTGGGTTGAGGGGGAGGTTTGGGGAGAAGAGAGCTCTTCCTTCCTCTTCTGATTGGTTGCACGGCCCCAAGAGGCATGGCAGTAGGGAAGGCAGCCAATGAGAAGGGGTTCCCCCAGGCAGGACTCATATTCGCTACAGGGCTGGAGCTTCTCACATCTGTGACACTCTCCAGGGGTACCCAGGGTTGTGAGATGTCTGCCCACTACCTGCCCTTACTGTAAAGCAATCTGATGTAGGCTTGCTATGGGTCAGCTCCCAGAAATGAACAGCCTCTGGTAACACAAGCACTGCCTTCCAGGCCTCCGCAGGCCTCGCTTGCTCGGTGCAGGCTAGGAGCAGGCACACACTAACCCCTGAGTCCTCTGAGTATTCTCTGTAGCATCCAGCCCTTTTTTCACTGAACTCTCACAGAATGACCAGGCCTGCTGTTCCCAAAGGAGCGGTACACACCAGCTTGTAAGATTCAACTCAAGATCACCACTTAGCTTAACACCACAGCACTGAGATCTATTTATAGCTAAAAGCAAAATAAATGTTTATTATCAAAGAAGAGAGATTTCAGTGATAGCGAGTAAGACTATTGGAAACAAACAGTTACGTATAAAAAGAATTCATAACACACTTTCAAGAGACTAAACTCAATGTACAGGTTACCCTCCTATCTAAAGAAGCTTATCTCACGCAAAGTTCTCCAGAATTTTCAACCAAGCCTGGTTGAGACCCCTTTTTCATGAAGCAAACTCGCTGTCCTTTTACTTGGTCAGTGAAGAGTGAGCTGGTGTCTTCTTTTCCCTCCAAATATAGTGGAGCAAACCTTTGATCTGCACCCGCCAGACAGGGTTCTTTCCCTCGCCCCCTGTTTTTGTCTTCGTATTAGTTTCCTTCTTTGAAGTTCTCCCAATCCTTCATTTGCATTCATTTCAGACTGGTGATAAGGGACCCCCTATGAACAAGACAGTACTCAATTTGCATATAAACATGGATAGATAGACAAACATCTCTTGTCTGACAGAAATCCTGTTTTTCACCTTTGCTGGTGACCAGTCCCTAGACACACTTTAAGAAAGTATTTTCAGTGTATATACATAACTCCTCAGATAGTATCTTTACGTACGTTTCACAATGATATTGATGACTCATGTGACACCGGCTTTTATTTCAGACTTCACAAGATGTTCTTTGGTGAGCTGGAATGCACGTACCAGACTCAGGAGATTCTTGTAACCCCTGTGCACCTCCTCTGTGCCCCATGCCAGATTGGCACTAAGAGGTTCTTGGGTAACAGCATCATTGCCAGTCTGGGCTCCTGCCTCAGCTGAAATCCTATCATAATTGTCTATGGGGATTCACAAACCGATACAATTACTAGTCTCTACTACACTGAGCTTCTTAAATTAGACTAAAGGGAGAGAGAGAGAGAGTAAGAGCAAAGGATGTGAGAGCAAAAGGTGCTGTGATGGGCATAGGCAGAGGTAACACGTAACTGTGGCTAGTGGCGGGGGGGGGGCGCATGACCCCCAGAACCTTTTAAGATTTCTTGGGACACCTCTGGCACAGATGCCTAGTTGTGAGGAGGCACCAGTCCCACTGGTAGTGGCACTGTCAGTGTGTCCATGCAACAAGGGGATGGAGGAAGCATCAGGGGCTGAGCTCCTTCCCTGCCACATGGGCTGAGCTGGCTGCCGGCTGAGCTCCTTCCCTGCCACATGGGCTGAGCTGGCTGCCAGCTGAGCTCCTTCCCTGCCACATGGGCTGAGCTGGCTGCCGGCTGAGCTCCTTCCCTGCCACATGGGCTGCTTCGCCTTCTCTGCTGCTGGAGTCCTATGTGTTGCCTCTGCCTCCATCCCCCAGCTCAGTGGACGGTCTGCAAAGCAAGCAGCAGCGCTGGGACAGTACAAGCAGGGAAGGAGAAGCAGCCCAATGTGGCGGAAAGGAGCTCAGTCAGCAGCCAGCCACTCTTGCCAGGGGAAGCGCTGCCTCCTCGCTGCTGGGTGTCCCTGCCATCCTGAAAAATCTTGGGGGGCATGTGACCCTGCATGCTCCCCCCCACGCGCTGCCTCTGTGCACACGTGCAAGAACCATCTTTAGACCCTCCTGCTTACCTTCCTACTACAGATTTAAAGAGAGTAAACATATCATTACACCAGGAATATATACTAGGGCTGTCAAGCGATTAAAAAAATTAATCGCACTGTTAAACAATAATTGAATACCATTTATTTAAATATTTTTGGATGGTTTCTACATTTTCAAATATATTGATTTCAATTACAACACAGAATACAAAGTGTACAGTGCTCACTTTTTATTTATTTTTGATGACAAGTATTTGCGCTGTAAAAACCCAAAGAAATAGTATTTTTCAATTCACCTAATACAAGACTAATAGTGCAATCTCGAACAACATGTGCTGGGTCATCATCCAAGACTGCTATAACATGAAATATATGGCAGAATGCAGGTAAAACAGAGCAGGGGACATAAAATTCTCCCCCACGGAGTTCAGTCCCAAATTAATTAACACATTATTTTTTTAACGAGTATTATCAGCATGGAAGTATGTCCTCTGGAATGGTGGCCGAAGCATGAAGGGGCATACAAATGTTTAGCACATCTGGCATGTAAATCCCATGCAATGCCGGCTACAAAAGTGCCATGCAAATGCCTGCTCTCACTTTCTAGTGACACTGTAAATAAGAAGTGGGCAGCATTATCTCCTGTAAATGGAAACAAACTTGTTTGTCTTAGCGATTTGCTGAACAAGAAGTAGGACTGAGTGGACTTGTAGGCTCGGAAGTTTTACATTGTTTTGTTTTTGACTGCAGTTACGTAGCAAAAAAAATCTGCATTTCTAAATTGCACTTTTACGACAAAGAGATTGCACTACAGTACTTGTATGAGGTGAATTGAAAAATACTATTTCTTTTGTCTATCATTTTTACAGTGCAAATATTTGTAATAAAAAAGAATGTACACTTTGATTTCAATTACAATACAGAATACAGTGTATATGAAAATGTAGAAAAACATCCAAAATATTTAATAAATTTAAATTGGTATTCTGTTGTTTAACAGTACGATTAACACAGAGATTTTAATTTTTTTAATCGCGATTAATTTTTTTGAGTTAATTGTGTGAGTTAACTGTGATTAATTGACAGCCCTAATATGTAGTATATCTTAATGAGGGCTGACAGCAAATTTAAACATCCTTGTGCCAGTCTGAAGCTATATGATGAATCTCTACCACTACAGTCAGACTAGATTAGTAGATTCCAAGGCCAAAAGGGATCATCTAGTCTGACCTGTATGACACAGGCCATAGAACTTCCCCAAAGTAATTCCTAGTGCATATGTTTTAGGAAAACATCCAATCTTGATGTAAATATTGTCAGTGATGGAGAATCCACCACAACCCTTGGTAAGTTGTTCCAATTGTTAATTGCCCTTAGTGTTAAAAATGTATGCCTTATTTCTAATCTGAATTTGTCTAGCTTCAACTTCAACTAGATCATGTTATACTTTTCTCTGCTAGACTGAACAGCCCTGTAGTGGGGCCATTGCCCAACTTTGGCAGACAAAGGATTGATAGCAGTCCTTGAAGCGTCTGCACAGAACCCAGCCAATCAGAGAACGGCAGAAAGGCAGCCAATCAGGGCCAGGCTGGGCCCTATATAAAGGCTGCAAAGCAGAAGCGACAGGGTCTCTCCCTGACCAGCAAGGGAGGAGGACTGGCTTCTGGGGATAGCACCTTAGATAGAGCAGCGCTGGGCAGGCTCAGGGGAGCAGAGGGAAAGCTCCAGGCTGAGGCCCCTGAAAGAAAGGGCTGAGAAGGTGCAAGGGCCAAAGGGGAAGTGGCCCAGGGAGCACAAGCAGTAGAGGGGAGACAAGGAGGGCAGGACATGGCTGATGCCAGAAGGTCCCTGGACCGGGACCCAGAGTAGTGGGTGGGCCTGGGTCTCTCCCTCCCCCTTACACTGCACCTGGCCGTGGAGGAGCATGGCCCAGCACAGACTGTGGCTTGCCCTTGAGGCAAGGGGTTAGACTTTGGTGCTGCAGCTGACTATGAGGGCAGGTGCAGACTGAGGACTATGGATTCCCCCGGAAGGGGAGAGAACCGAGTGGGGTACAGCCGGAGGGATGTGTCCAGAAGAGGATGCCACAAACCAGGGAGCAATGCAGGTCCCAGACAGCAGAGCAGACAATGGGTGAGATACCACCTGCAGATGGTGCTCCACAGCTGGACAGAGCTAATTCCCAGAGCTACCAGCAGCAGGTGCTGCAGTTGTGAGTCTGTAACCCATCACAAGCCCCTTATTAAATATTTGTTTCTCATGTAGGTATTTATAGATGGTCATCAAGACACCTCTTACCCTTCTCTGTTTTAAACTGAATAGATTGAGTTCCTTGAGTCTAATCTGTTTATCATTCTCATGGCTCTTCTTTGTACCCTTTCCAATTTATCAACGTCCTTCTTGAACTGTGGGCACCAGAAGTGGACACAGGATTCCAGCAGCGGTTGCAGCAGTGCCAAATACAGAAGTAAAATAACCTCTTTACTTCTGCTCAAGATTCCCCTGTTTATGCATCCGAGGACTGCATTAGCCATTGTGGCCAGTGTCGCATTGGGAGCTCATGTTCAGTTTATTATCCACCACAACCTCAATCTCTTTCAGAGTCACTGCTTCCTAGGATAGAGTTCCCCCATCAGGTAAGTATGGCCTACATTCTTTATTCCTAGATGTATACATTTACTTTTAGCCATATTAAAACACACATTGTTTCCTTGTGCCCACTTGCCAAGTGATCCAGGTCACTCTGCATCAGTGACCTGTCCTCTTTATTATTTACCACTTCCCCCAATTTTGAGTCATTTACAAACTTTATCGGTGGTGGTTTTGTTTTCTTCCAGGTCACAGATAAAAAAGGTTAAATAGCCTAGGGCCAAGAACTGATCCCTGTGGACCCCACTAGAAACATACCCATTTGATGATGATTTCCCACTTACAATTATATTTTGAGACCTATCAGTTAGCCAGTTTAAGCATTTAATATGTGCCATATTCTAGTTTTGTAATTAAAATGTCCTGTGTTGCCCAGTCAAATGCCTTACAGAATTTTAAGTATAATACATCACCACTATTACCGTTATCAGCCAAACTTGTAATCTCATAAAAAGAAAATCAAGTTCATTTGAGAGGATCTCAATTTTCCATAAACCTGTACTGATTGGCATTAATTATTACCCTCTTTTAATTCTTTATTAATTTAGTCCCGTATCAGCTGTTCCATTATCTTGCCTGGGATTGATGTCAGACTGACAGGCCTATAATTATCCAGTTCATCTCATTTACTGTTTTTAAATATTTGCACAATATTTTTTTCTAGTCTTCTGGAACTTCCCTGATGTTTCAAGGCTTATTGAAAATCAACATTAATGATCCAGAGAGATCCTCAGCCAGCTCTTTTAAAAATCTTGGATGCAAGTTATCAGGACCTGCTGGTTTAAAAATGTCTAATTGTAGTAGCTAATGTTTAACATCCTCCTGAGATACTAGTGGAATGGCAAGTGTTATCATATGATATGACTATATCATCATTTTTCTCCAAATACAGAACAGAAATATTTATTTAACACTTTGCCTTTTTTGCATTATTATTGATAATCTAGTAATGGATCAGTACTATTGTTAAGATTCTTTTTGCCCTTAACATTGCTGGCCATAGATTTCCCCTTGTGTCTCTTTGCTTCTCTTATGAATTTTTTACAGTTCCTAGCTTCTGATTTATATTTATTACTATCTACATCCACTTTCCTCCATTTGTTTGTTTATTTACTTATTTATTGCTGATTTCACTTTCCTTCTAAACCAGGTCAGTTATTTAACCAGTATGGCCTTCTTCCTTGATTGTGGGTGGGACTGTGCTTTTTGGGGCATATAGTAAGGTGTTCAACAAATTCCTAATTTTCATTCACATCTTTCTGATTAAATACTTTCTCCCCGTTGATTTGGCTCATCATTGTTTTCAGCATTGTGAAATTGATCCTTGTAAAGCATCAAGTATATAAATCACTGGTCTGGACTTTATTCTCTTTGCACTTGTATCTAATTTTTAGTTCTGTGATCAGTTGCTCTTTATCTGCCAAGATGAGGTCTAATATAGAATTCTCCCTTCTTAGATGCAACACTTTTTGAGTTAGGAAATTGTCATCTATGATATTTAGAAATTCCAAGATGGTTTAGTACTGGCAGAATGAAACCTCCAGCATATGTTACTCAAATTGAATTCCCTCATGATCATGCAGCTTTTTCCCCTACACATAATAGATAGGTGTGTAAGGAGTGTGATTTGGTGGTCTGTAGCAGATAACAGCGAGTATACCATCTTGTGCTTTATCTGTTAGGACATTCATCCACAAGCACTTCAAGAACATAAGAACGGCCATACTGGGTTAGACCAAAGGTCCATCCAGTCCTGTTGCCGTCCAAATACAAGACAGCACAAAGCTTTAAGCAAGCAAGCAGGCTGGTCTGCCAACGGGCTGGTCCTGTCAGCTTTCCACCCTCTCCTTTATTCTTTCTCTCCCCCCGCGCATTACATTCTCCAACAGATAAAAGGAATACACTGGCTTTGTTTAACATTCTTATTTACCAATTTCTATCGATCGCATTCCTTGCTCTCGGGCCTTGAGCCCAGTCCTGGGAGGCTTCCCACGGTTCATGTCATCTGGGCGAGATTCCAAGGTTCATGCCCTTGAGAGGAGCCGTGTGTGCACTACTCCTACACAACACTCCGGGTGTGCCCTGAATGTTGCCAAATGCATGAACCTTGTATGAATGCTACATCCCCTCCTTTTTTGTTTATTTGTGCTCGGCCATCTCATGGTAGCCATCAATTTGCTTTTGCAAGCCAATTAACTCCAGGACAAACAAGGTCATAACTCGTGGAGCCTGCCAGGGCGGGTCTCGACAAAGCCTTAACAAAAAGGAAATACATTGCACACAGCAACAGCAAAAAATAAGCCCAAGAAGGTAAAGTGTAATTGGCCGGGCCCCAGTTAGCCATGCTAGAGTACTGGGAAGAGAGGTTCGCATAAGCAGCAAGCATCATCTCATTCCCTATTTCCTCAGGGTGACAACATACTGGAATAAGGCACGTACCTAACAATTCTTCAGCTGCTACAAAATCAGATAAACAAAAGTGGGTAACATTTACTATTAAAGCCAATCTTTCCCATAGGTTATATGTCATTCGGGCTCGTAACGGAGGAGGTGCTCCCGAGTCAACCCCTACAGGGAATAGCAGGCATATAAGGCACACAATCAATATAGAATTATCAGTAATTTGGGCGAGAATGGCCACAAACAGAGTCTCAGGAGTCTCTGGCTGTTGGTTTGCTGCCAGTCTTCGTTGAGCCGCGGCAATCAATGCTTTCACTGCTCCCCATGTCACGGGCTGGCTTGGGACGCTACGTCTCCTCCGTCTCCATCCCGCCATTGTCGACCCGGGAGGCACCGCGTTCTCCTCCAAGGTCAGCTGAAACTCGGGTATGGGGTTCGACAGCTCCTGGTGCCACGCCATGCTGTTTCAGTGCCGGTCACACACACCGGGCCGGAACCCACAATGGTCCTGCAGGGAGAGATACAGCAGCATATCCCCGACCCCAAGTGATTAAAGGTACTGGGCCCAACCATTGCGGATCGGGCAGCTGACGGTAATAGACACGCGGTCTTTCCAGTACCTCGGACTTATGAAAATGCCAATCCGCGGGGGTCTGCTGATCTGTATTCAGTGTTAAATTATTTAAAGTAAACAAAAGGACATATAATTGTTGCTGAATGTCTCCTAAGGTTCGGAGACGCAGCTCCTCTTGTTTTAATTGTTTGTCAAGCAAGGTTTTTAGCATGCGATTTGCACGTTCAACAATAGCTTGTCCTGTGGAATTATAAGGGATCACGTGTTTGAGACGGACGTCCCATTGGGCACAAAAGGTGGAGAGGGCTGTGGAGCAATAGGCTGGGGCATTATCCATTTTTATCTGGCTCGGGCGACCCATAACAGCAAAACAGGCTAGCAAATGGTGAATAACTTTGGGAGTGGCTTCCCCACGCTGTGGGGTAGCCCAGAGGAATCCCGAATAGGTATCAATGGAAACATGTAAAAACGAATAGGGGCGGAATTGTGGCACGTGAGTGACATCCATTTGCCACAGCTGATTCGCTGCGGTACCTCTGGGGTTAACGGCATAAGAAAAGGTAGGGGCAGCAGCGGCACAGTGGGGGCAGGAACGAACAATAGAACGTGCATGATCAGCAGGAATGTGAAATTGTCGGGCCAAAATGGAGGCAGACTGATGAAAAAAGGAATGGCTTTCGATGGGGTCAGAAAAAAGGGAATTTACCTAACCACGTAACGTGTGATCGGCGCGCGCATTGCCCTCAGTGAGTATCCCAGGCAGAGGGCTATGACTGCGAATATGAGCAACAAAATAAGGGAAATTACGAGTGGTGATGAGATACTGTAAGGACAAAAACAGGCGGAGGAGGTCCGCATCAATCTGAGGGGTAATGAGGGCAAGGGGTAAATGATCGATTACCTGATAAACATAATGGGTGTCCACAATCAAATTAAAGGGACAATCAGCAAAAAGTTGAAAGGCCAAAATAACAGCAGCCAGTTCTGAGGGCTGCGCGGAACGCTGAGGCAGCGTAAAACGAGAATGCCAACAAGGGGGGTCACCTAATTGATAGGTGACAACACCGCGATGTGGAGAGCCATCAGTAAAAAAGAGTGATAGCTGAAACAATAGGTCGAGAGCAGCTAAGACGATGTATGATTAGTGGCACCTTTTGTGTAATCACCAAACGAGGATCTTTTCGGGGATTATAAGAGATCTCTCCCACATAATCACAAAGAGCAACCTGCCAGGCCAAGGAGGTGTGGTACAAGGAATCAAATTCACTACGTGACAAGGGGAACACAATGGCAACTAAATCAGTGCCCGTGAGTTGCACTGCATGGTGGCGGGCTTTACGAACAAGGTCGGACAGGGCGTCTAAATAAGGATAAATGTTCCGAGGAGGAGTGGAAGACAAATATATCCACTCTATAATAGAGACGGCTGTGTCTGTACGAGGTACAAACAGAGCCGCAGTAGGCGTATGAGGGGTGGCAAGGAGAACTAACCGCAGGGGACGAACCTCAGTGAGTCTATCCACAAACTGCTGACTCAACACTGCATTGATCTGTCGAATGCAGGCAATGTGCGCCTCAGCGATGGCAATAACTGCGCCCGGTGCCCGAACTCCACGTAGGAGCTCGAACAACGGCCGCAGCATCGATGTGGGGAGACGGAAGTAGGGTCGAATCCAATTTAAATGACCCAAAATTTGTTGTAATTTAACGAGGGTTAGGGGTTGGGGTAGGACCACTTCTGGGCGAACAGGGGCAGCATAGGTTTGTAAAACCTTATGCCCGAGATATTGGTAGGGATAAGAGCGTTGAATTTTTTCTGGTGCCACTAACAGGCCATTTTGGCCAAGAATCTGAGACAAATATTCAAACTGTTGTGCCGTAACCTGTGGACCACTAAGCAAAATATCATCCATATAATGGTAGACCTTTAGTGTGGGGTATCGGGCACGAAAAGGAGTGAGGGCCCGATCCACAAAAAATTGACACAAGGTTGGACTATTTTGCATTCCCTGGGGCAAGACCTTCCACTGATACCTTTGAGAGGGTCGCTGATTATTATATTCTGGCACCGTAAACGCAAATTTTTCGCGATCTTGTGGGCAAAGGGAGATGGTGAAGAAACAATCTTTTAAATCTAACACACAAAGCTGATCGGTTTGAGGAATTAAATTCGGGTTTGCCAACCCAAACTGCAAGGGGCCCATGGGTTGGATGCGTTTATTTATTTCCCCTAAATCATGTGACAGCCTCCATGCACCAGATTTTTTCTTAATAACGAACACCGGGGTGTTCCAGGGACTAGTGGAGCTCTCCAAGCGCTGTGCATGCAAATGTTGTTGCACAAGTGAATGAAGCGCTTTCAGTTTTCCTAGGGGCAGGGGCCACTGGTCAATCCATACGGGCTCTAAGGATTGCCATACCAATGGTAATGCAGAGGGCAAGGTAGGTGGGGGAGGGTTTTGGGCCATTATATATTAATATCGAGGGTGGTGTCCAGCTTTGTAAGTAAGTCACGGCCCCAGATATTGAGGTGGACAGGGAGCACAAAAGGGCGGATCGTAGCAAGGGCACGGCCTCCTGATTTAGAGACCGTGACCCAAGACAAACTTTGGCGCCCGGGTTTGCTACCCCCGATCCCCCACAACTCTTTAGAAGGAACTGTTGGCCAACTGACTGGCCAGTCCTGATCACAAATCACTGAAACGTCAGCTCCAGTGTCCACCAGCCCTGTAAAAGGAAAATTATTTAAGAGAAGTGTTAACTGAGGTTTTGAGGGGCGGAGCGACACTGTTAGAGCAACAAGTGGAGAGGACGTGTTGTGAGGCGGCAACTGAGACAGCGTCAATCCAAAGCCGTTCCCGCCCCGGGCTTGATCCTCTGCGGCTGGCACCTGATAGGGGACTAAAATCAATTGTGCAATTGACCGTCCACGCGGGAGCGACTGTGGAAGATGGGTCCATACCTGAACCTTAATAACGCTGGTGTAATCGGCGTCAATGACCTCTGGGATGACAAAAAAAACCCTGTTTCCCAGCGTGTGAGCGAGGGAGAACCAGACGCACAAATCCAGTAGGGAGAGGTCCCATCACCTGTGTAGGTATGGCGCAAACCTCCCCCGGCAACCGAAAATCAGCTTCCTCCTGCATAATCAAATCAAGCCCTGCACTTCCGGCAGTCGACGCCCTCATGGAGTCTATGGATTTTAAGGCAGAGGAACAGTTGTCTGAGTGGGAAACATCCCCGTTTGGCCCTGGGTTCGGGGGGGACCCGTCGTGCGGTTTCCCGACCCGCTACAACACTGATTAGCCCAGTGATAGCCCTTCCGACACTTGGGGCACTTCTTTGAGGGGCGGGCGGGCGCCGTCGATGAGCGGCACTCCCGCTGAAAGTGACCCTCCTTACCACAGCGGTAACAACGCTTCCCCTCCTTCCCGCTTTTCCGCAGGGCGGCGGCCAGAACCCCAGCTTTATGGGCTTGTGTGCCGATGTTTTGGCACGCCCGCAGCATGTCCAACAGCTCTAGAATGCCAGCGGCTTGTGCCGCCTGGAGAGCACAGCGGCAATCCTCGTTCACATTTTCAACCGCCATTTTTAACAGGATCTCCTGAGCTGCCGCAGGGTTATCCACCTGTCGGAGGATAGCCTCCTGCAATCTGTTGGTAAAATCCATAAAGGACTCTGATGCACCCTGACGGATACTGGCAAAGCTTTTGGTAGGCTTGCCTGAATCCGGGACCTTCCGGAAAGCATGCTGGGCGCAGGCAGAAATAATGGGGAAGACAGCCTGAGGGAGCTGAGATTGCATCTGAACGGTAGCAAACTGGCCCTCCCCTGCCAAGTGCTCATAAATGACACCTTGCTCTCTATATACCTGGGCTTGGCGTTCCGCCATCTGCCGATACTCACTAAGCCAAATAACATACTGACTGGGCGTCAGCATCATGCGCAACAGCGCTTTCCAGTCTTCCGGGACCAGGGTGTACCCAGTACCTAGCCCTTCAGTGAGACCACGTACATACGTGCTAGTGAGGCCGAACTCGCGAATCGCTTTCTTTACGTCTCTGATCACCGAGTAAGGCAAACTGACCCAGTTTGCAAGCTCGTTGCCCTGGCCATCATCCTGCCAGGTCGCCGGGCAAACTGAGACCAGATCAGCTAATTCCTCTGCTGTAAGATCTGGGCGAGTCCTCGCTGCGTAAACCATTTGTTGCACCAGCGAAAGCCCCTGAGCAGACGCGGATGACCCCCCGGGGGGCCTCAGAGCATGGGGCCCCACGGGGGGATGGTGACCACTCACCGGCTCCAAAGGAGGCGGCAGTAATTGAGGCACTGGGGGCGAAGCAGGGGGAGGGATGGCTGCAGGAGCGGACGGGGGTGGCGAGATCGGCAGCCCCTCTATTGGCGCGGGAGAGGGTCTTTCCGAGGCGACACGCTGTGTCGCATCGCCAGGAGGGGGGATGGCTGCAGGAGCGGACGGGAGTGGCGAGATCACCAGCCCCACGAGGGAGGGCCTTTCCGAGGCGACACGCTGTATCGCGTCGCGGCAGAGGTGCCAGGCATGTAAAGCCTGCACGGGCGCCCGAGGCTCTTTGTGCAATGTCTGGCCCAACCGCTCCCAGTCCGCTAGCTTAAGGGTTCTGGCTTCAGGGTACCACGGGCATTGGGCACTCACCTCCTGTAGCAGGAGAGGGAGTTCTCGAGTGGGGCAGTCATGCTGAGCCTTACGCAGCAAATACTGTAGCTCATTGCGGTGTTGCACTTGCAAAGCAGAGAGGGAGCTTCCCATACTTACCACAAAGAAAAAATACTCACTGGGATCCGCGAAGCGGATGAGTGACGCGTCTGAAACCCTTGCCGGGCGAGGTGAGTGCTGAGGGCCCCACGTTGGGGCGCCAGTTGTTGCGGTCCAAATACAAGACAGCACAAAGCTTTAAGCAAGCAAGCAGGCTGGTCTGCCAACGGGCTGGTCCTGTCAGCTTTCCACCCTCTCCTTTATTCTTTCTCTCCCCCCGCGCATTACATTCTCCAACAGATAAAAGGAATACACTGGCTTTGTTTAACATTCTTATTTACCAATTTCTATCTACCGCATTCCTTGCTCTCGGGCCTTGAGCCCAGCCCTGGGAGGCTTCCCACGGTTCATGTCATCTGGGCGAGATTCCAAGGTTCATGCCCTTGAGAGGAGCCGTGTGTGCACTGCTCCTACACAACACTCCGGGTGTGCCCTGAATGTTGCCAAGTGCATGAACCTTGTATGAACGCTACACAGCCCAGTATCCTATACTCTGACAGTGGCCAATGGCAGGTGCCCCAAAGGGAATGAACAGACAAGTTATCATAAAGTGATCCATGCCTTGTCACCCAGTCCCAGCTTCTGGCAAACAGAGGCTAGGGACACCATCCCTGCCCATTCTGGCTAAAAGCCATTGATGGACCTACCTTCCATAAATCTATCTAGCTCCCTTTTGAATCCTGTTATAGTATTGGCCTTCACAACACTCTCTGGCAGAGAGTTCCAGAGGTTGACTGTGCATTGCGAGAAAAAAAAAATTCTTGTTTGTTTTAAACCTGCTACCTACTAATTTCATTTGGTGCCCCTTGTTCTTGTATTATGAGAAGGAGTAAATAACCCTTCCTTATTTACTTTCTCTATACCACTCGTGATTTTATAGACCTCTATCATATCCCCACCTTAGTCGCCTCTTTTCCAAGCTGAAAACTCCAAGTCTTATTAATCTCTCCTCATATGGAAGCCGTTCTATACCCCTAATCATTTTTGTTGCCCTTTACTGAACCTTTTCCAATTCCAGTATATCTTTTTTGAGATGAGGCGATCACATCTGCATGCAGTATTCAAGGTGTGGGCATACCATGGATTGATATAGAGGCAATATGATATTTTCTGTCTTCTTATCTATCCCTTTCTTGATGATTCCCAACATTCTGTTCGCTTTTTTGACTGCCGCTGCACATTGAGTGGATGATTTCAGAGAACTATCCACAATGACTCCACGATCTTTCTTGAATGGTAACAGCTAATTTAGACCCCATCATTGTATATGTATAGTTAGGATTATGCTTTCCAATGTGCATTACTTTGCATTTATCAACATTAAATTTCATCTGCCATTTTGTTGCCCAGTCACCCAGTTTTGTGAGATCCTTCTGCAGCTCTTCACTGTCTGCTTGTGACTTAAGTATCTTGAATAGTTTTGTATCATCTGCAAATTTTGCCACCTAAGTTTACCCCTTTTTCCAGATCGTTTATGAATATGTTAAATAGGACTGGGCCCAGTACAGATCCCTGAGGGACATCACTATTTACCTCTCTCCATTCTGAAAACTGACCATTTATTCCTACCCTTTGTTTCCTATGTTTTAACCAGTTACCAATCCACGAGAGAACCTTCCCTTTTATCCCATGGCTACTTAAGAGCTTTGCTTAAGAGTCTTTGGTGAGGGACCTTGTCAAAGGCTTTCTGAAAATCTAAATACACTCTATCCACTGCCATAAATCAATGCTCCTTTGTCCGCATGCTTGTTGACCCCCTCAAGGAATTCTAGTAGATTGGTGAGGCATGATTTCCCTTTAAAAAAAACACGTTGACTATTTCCCAACAAATTATGTTCATATATGTGTCTGACAATTTTACAATAGTTTCAACCAATTTACCCAGTACTGAAGTGAGGCTTACTGGCCTGTAGTTGCCATGGTCACCTCTGGAGCCCTTTTTAAAAATTGGCATCACATTAGCTATCCTCCAGTCATTTGGTATAGAAGCTGATTTAAATGGTAGGTTACAGATGACAGTTAGTAGTCCTGCAATTTCACATTTGAGTTCCTTCAGAACTCTTGGGTGAATATCATCAGGTCCTGGAAACTTATTACTATTTAGTTTATCAATTTATTCCAAAACCTCCTCTAACGACACCTCAATTTGGAAGAGTTCCTCAGATCTGTCACCCAAAAAGAATGGCTTTTCTTCCAAGATTATTTTCTTCCAAGATATCAGTGACTTGGAAACATGAAATTCCATTTTTGATATAAAATGCCACTCTCCTCCCTTTTGTCCACTCAATCCTTCCTAAATAGGTTATAACCATTGATTTTAACATATCAGTCATGGGAATTATCCCACCAGGTTTCAGTAATCCCAACTAAATCAATGCTCATAAATGAGTAATTCCAAGTCCTTTTGTTTGTTACTCAGGCTCCTGGCATTGGTATACAGATAATTAAAGAATTTCTTCTTTTCACGTTCTTTGGGTCCTTGATTTAGTTTTGTTCTTAACATCTCAATTTTGTGCTGTGTAGAACAGATGTACTGTACAGACGAAGTACAGAAAACTTTGAGGAATTGTCCAAAGTCTCAAAAAAATTAATGGCACAGCCAGAAATACAATGCAGGAATCATAGAATATTAGGGTTGGAAGAGACCTCAGGAGGTTATCTAGTCCAATCCCCTGCTCAAAGCAGGACCAACTGCCAATAAATCATCTCAGCCAGGGCTTTGTCAAGACGGGCCTTAAAAACGTCTAAGGACGGAGATTCCACCACCTCCCTAGGTAACCCATTCCAGTGCTTCACCACCCTCCTAGTGAAATAATTTCCTAATATCCATCGTAGACCTCCCCCAATGCAATCTGAGACCTTTGCTGCTGCTTCTGTCATCTGCCACCACTGAGAACAGCCTAGCTCCATCTTCTTTGGAACACCCCTTCAGGCAGTTGAAGGCTGCTATCAAATCCCCCCTCACTCTTCTTTTCTGCAGACTAAATAAGACCAGTTCCCTCAGCCTCTCCTCATAAGTCATGTGCCCCAGCCCCCTAATCATTTTCGTTGCCCTCTGCGGGACTCTCTCCAATTTGTCCACATCCCTTCTGTAGTGGGGGGAGCAAAACTGGACACAATACTCCAGATGTGGCCTCACCAGTGCCAAATATCGAGGGAAGTGATTATTCTCCTCTCTGCTGGCAATGCTCCTACTAAGACACTCCAATATGCTGTTGGCCTTCTTGGCAACAAGGGCACACTGCTGACTCATATCCAGCTTCTCGTTCACTGTAATCCCCAGGTCCTTTTCTGCAGAACTGCTGCTTAGCTAGTCATTCCCATCTGTAGCGGTGCATGGGATTCTTCCTTCCTAAGTGCAGGACTCTGCACTTGTCCTTGTTGAACTTCATCAGATTTCTTTTGGACCTATCCTCCAATTTGTCTAGGTTGCTCTGGACCCTATCCCTACCCTCCAGCGTATCTACCTCTCCCCTCAGCTTAGTGTCACCTGCGAACTTGCTGAGGGTGCAATTAATCCCATCATCCAGATCATTAACAAAGACGTTGAACAAAACCAGCCTCAGGACCGACCCCGGGGCACACCGTTTGATACCGGCTGCCAACTAGACATTGAGCTGTTGATCACTACCCGTTGAGCCCAACGATCTAGCCAGCTTTCTATCCACCTTATAATCCATTCATCCAATCCATACTTTTTTAACTTGCTGGCAAGAATACTGTGGGAGACTGTATCAAAACCTTTGCTAAAGTCAAGATATATCACATCCACCACTTTCCCCATATCCACAGTGCCAGTTATCTCATCATAGTCTACCTCATCCTTCTGATCCAGTGGTCTATAGCACACACCCACCACAACATCAATTCTGACTCCCTCTTCTAACCAATAGACCACTCACTTAGCTGGCATTGTAGTTGCTTTATGTTAATAGCAGCCTCATGGTTTCTTGTTTCAATCTCTGAGTATTGTTTCCGTAGACACAATTTCCCCCAAGTTGCTTATATCCACTTCCCCTCCATTAACATCTGTGGGAAGTGTACATGTGTATCTGAGAGCTCTTATTACTTGAGAATCCTGCAAACAGGAGAGAGAAGGAAATGAATCATTTCAACAATAAGCTTTGACTGTATTGAGGCTGCAGATCTCATGCGGATGTGCCAAAAAATACAAACTCCTTATAAAACTAATGAAACTACTTCCTCAATGGGCAACCTTCAGGTTTCTTTCTACATTCTTTAACCATCATAGTAAGTTTCACTTCCACAAATCCATAGAAGCAACAGCATAGTTTGCTCTACTTGATCTTGCCATGATTACAGAAAATATAAGAGCATAATTATGGATGTTGCTTGTGCCTCCATTGTTAAGTTCCATTTTCCTCTTAAAGCAAGGATTCATCATCTTTGTTGTGCATGAAAAATACAGTATATGCTCCCCAAATTTACCGCACTTACTCTTTGAGTCTAGAACAGTGTCGCCGAGGCAGTGGTGTGCCAATGCACTTGGTTATGCCAGCACTGAATTTGGCTCTATACCTGCAATACCAGTTTTCTACTCCTATTGTCAGAATTTGCTCTCCATTACAGAGACATAAATGTGGAATAACGGTGCTGGAGTCAATGGATTAACTTCAGATTTATGGCTGTATTGAGCACTGGAAGCTCCCATTGACTTGCAAGCCTGCTTCTTTCTTAGGACCCAGTACTGTAACTGACTCCAGGTAGGCAGAGCCCTGTGCTCTGACAGAGGTGCCATTGATGTCAGCTAGGCTTCATCTATGTGAACAGGTCCGACAGAGTAGATCCAGTGGCAGGATTTGTCCTTAGATTCTAAGGTCTTATAGGCAGCGAATGCATCTTATTTATTCTCTGATGTGCTATGTCCCTTTAAGGAGATATAATCATAATATGCAAAATAAGACCAAATGTAAGGGGACTGTCGCCCCCTTACTAACATTCAGTGAGGGTGTTTTAGTTGCTAGCTCCCAGTACTAAAAGGGGAAGGGTCTATGGGAAATCAGGTCCCTGAGACTGATAGTCCCCAGGAACAATGGGGAGAGGCCAATGCTCCAGGTCAGCATGGATGACAGGGCGGGCAGGCTAATCAGGGAGTCGGGAGGCCAGGGAGGTCCCGTCGTCCTCCGTGTGAGCTGGAATTGCCTGGGTCAGACAGAGTGGGGCCGAGCTAAGGAGAAAGCCGGTGCCTGAGCTGAGCTGGGGAGCAGAGCTGGGCCAGATCCAGAAGGACCAGAGAGAGCAGACCCTGTGCTGGGAGCAGAGCTGCAGCCCCAAAGCCAGAGGCACAGCCCAGAGAGAGCAGACTTGCCCTGGGAGCAGAGCTGCAGCAACCAGAGCCAGAGGGGCCAGAAAATCAGCCCACGAAGCAGGTCAGGGCTGGGAGCAGAGTCACAGAAGCAGCCTGCAGAGCAGACCTGTCCTGGGAGCAGAGCTGCAGCAACCAGAGCCAGAGGGGCCAGAAAATCAGCCCACGAAGCAGGTCAGGGCTGGGAGCAGAGTCACAGAAGCAGCCTGCAGAGCAGACCTGTCCTGGGAGCAGAGCTGCAGCAACCAGAGCCAGAGGGGCCAAAGAAGCAGCCCAGGGAGCTGGAGGCAGAGCAGCAGCAGCAGTGCAGAGACAGAGTGGTGCAGCTGGGGCTGGAGCAGTCTGGAGCTGGGTGCGGTGAGCAGCTGGGGAGAGCAAGGGGGACCCTGGGAAGTGGGCCCAGCACAGGGAGACACCTCAGCCAAGAGGCTCTGCAGGCCAGGCTTGGATCGTAGCCCCGACAGGGCTGGGGCGACACTGGGTAGAAGGGTCCTACCACTTAGAGCCTGCGAGCGTGTGGCCACCACCAGAGCAAGTGTCCAACCCACAGCATCCCTGCAGCACAGCCAGGGCCTGAGCAGGAGGCCTGGGACTTACAAGGAATAGACTGTGAACTGCCCTGACATTCCAGACACTGTTTGTGATGTTCCCTGCCACCGAGTGGGTTGATGTGTTTCCTTTAACCTTTCCCATTTTTCCTTATTCTTTTTAAAATTAATTGTTCATTAAATAACTTGTATTTGCTTTAAATTGTATGTAATGGTCAGTGAGTCAGAGAAGTGCCTAGTGCAGAGAGAGTACCCTGGAGTGGGGACACCCTAGCCCCTATCCTAGGTGAACACAGCAGGGTTGGGGGTCGAGCCCCCCCGGAATCCTGGGCCCAGCCTTGTTGGGGTTACGAGGACTCTGCCAGAGAGGGGAAGGGGAGTCCTCAAGGGCAGGGAGGCCACTGGGTAAAGGAAGGTTTCAGAGTAGCAGCCGTGTTAGTCTGTATTTGCAAAAAGAAAAGGAGTACTTGAGGCACCTTAGAGACTAACCCATTTATTTGAGCATAAGCTTTCCTGAGCTACAGCTCACTTCATCGGATGCCTAAAGTGGAAAATACAGTGAGGAGATTTATATACACACAGACCATGAAAAAATGGGTGTTTATTATACACATTGTAAGGAGAGTGATCACTTAAGATGAGCTATTACCAGCAGGAGAGTGGGGTGGGGGGAGAGAAAACCTTTTGAAGTGATAATCAAGGTGGGCCATTTCCAGGAGTTAACAAGAACGTCTGAGGAATAGTGGGGGGGTGTGGGGGGAGAGGAATAAACAAGGGGAAATAGTTTTACTTTGTATAATGACTCAACCACTCCCAATCTCTATTCAAGCCTAAGTTAATTGTATCCAATTTGCAAATTAATTCCAATTCAGCAGTCTCTCGTTGGAGTCTGTTTTAGAAGTTTTTTTTGTTGAAGAATAGTCACTTTTAGATCAGAAATTGAGTGACCAGAGAGATTGAAGTGTTCTCCGACTGGTTTATGAATGTTATAATTCTTGACATCTGATTTGTGTCCATTTATTCTTTTACATAGAGACTGTCCAGTTTGACCAATGTACAGGGCAGAGGGGCATTGCTGGCACATGATGGCATATATCACATTGGTAGATGTGCAGGTGAAGGAGCCTCCAGCTTTCACCCAGACCACACCACACGATCCATTGTCTACAGCCAAGCTCTACGATACAACTGCATTTGCTCCAACCCCTCAGACAGAGACAAACACCTACAAGATCTCTATCAAGCATTCTTACAACTACAATACCCACCTGCTGAAGTGAAGAAACAGATTGACAGAGCCAGAAGAGTACCCAGAAGTCACGTACTACAGGACAGGCCCAACAAAGAAAATAACAGAACGCCACTAGCCATCACCTTCAGCCCCCAACTAAACCTCTCCAACGCATTATCAGGGATCTACAACCTATCCTAAAGGACGACCCATCACTCTCACAAATCTTGGGAGACAGGCCAGTCCTTGCCTACAGACAGCCCTCCAACCTGACGCAAATACTCACCAGCAACCACACATCGCACAACAGAACCACTAACCCAGGAACCTATCCTTGTAACAAAGCCTGTTGCCAACTGTGCCCACATATCTATTCAGGGTACACCATCATAGGGCCTAATCACATCAGCCACACTATCAGAGGCTTGTTCACCTGCACATCTACCGATGTGATATATGCCATCATGTGCCAGCAATGCCCCTCTGCCATGTACATCGGTCAAACTGGA
Organism: Eretmochelys imbricata; assembly: GCF_965152235.1. NCBI lineage: Eukaryota > Metazoa > Chordata > Testudines > Cheloniidae > Eretmochelys > Eretmochelys imbricata. Next base: position 257,635,014 of record NC_135573.1, read on the forward strand.
CAGTCTCTATGTAAAGAATAAATGGACACAAATCAGATGTCAAGAATTATAACATTTATAAACCAGTCGGAGAACACTTCAATCTCTCTGATCACTCGATTTCTGATCTAAAAGTGACTATTCTTCAACAAAAAAAAACTTTGAAAACAGACTCCAACGAGAGACTGCTGAATTGGAATTAATTTGCAAATTGGATACAATTAACTTAGGCTTGAATAGAGATTGGGAGTGGTTGAGTCATTATACAAAGTAAAACTATTTCCCCTTGTTTATTCCTCTCCCCCCACACCCCCCCACTATTCCTCAGACGTTCTTGTTAACTCCTGGAAATGGCCCACCTTGATTATCACTTCAAAAGGTTTTCTCTCCCCCCACCCCACTCTCCTGCTGGTAATAGCTCATCTTAAGTGATCACTCTCCTTACAATGTGTATGATAAACACCCATTTTTTCATGGTCTGTGTGTATATAAATCTCCTCACTGTATTTTCCACTTTATGCATCCGATGAAGTGAGCTGTAGCTCAGGAAAGCTTATGCTCAAATAAATGGGTTAGTCTCTAAGGTGCCACAAGTACTCCTTTTCTTTTTGGGTAAAGGAAGTGGGAGCGAGGACTCAGACCCTTTCTCTAGCCCACTTCACCGGGGTGGTACAGAAGCCAGGAAAGTTCCCCACAATAGCGGGACTATTTCCCCGCTTACACAAGGTTTTCATATTTGTTTGCCTGAAGTTAGGTTTCTAAATCTACATTCAGATACCTAAATAAGTGGCCTCAGCAGCTCCTAAAATGAGAAACGCTATTGACATTTGAAAGTTTTGCGATTTTTTTATCATATTATTTATATTACCATAGCTCCTAGAGAGCCCACCTGAGATGGGGCCGCTATTGTGCGAGGACCACACATACATAATAAATGACAGTCCCTGCCCTAAAGAACTTAAAATCAAAGTAAACACAGAGTGGGAGGAAAAGATTCCACATACCAGCAGGAATGGTTGGCAAACAAAGGTCCATGTTCTGCATAAGAAGTGACCTTGGCCTTGATATAACCCTTTCTTTTACTTTGGCTTCAGTATCATTTCCTCTGCCATTCATATGAAAAATGGCACAGGCTAAACCTGGGAATCAAACCACTGAATATGGGCTACATTCCTTGCATCCTTGCTGTAGCATAAACCCCGAGCCCTTCATGCAGATGTAAGGAGACTGTTGGCCCCTTACTGAACCATAGTGAGGTATTTTTGGTTGGCTAGCTCCTAGTACCAAAAGAAACGGGAAGGGACAATGAGAAATTGGGACTCTGAGACTGAGAGTCCTCTGGGGCATTGGGGAGAGGCCCACGCTTCAGGTTACCCTGATTGGCCTGCCTCCCCTGTCAATGAGGGAATCAGGATGCCAGGGGGTCCTGGCTGTCCTCCATGTGAGCTGGAGCTGCCTGGGCCAGAGTGAGACTGAGCTAAGGAGAGAGCAGGAGCCTGGGCTGAGCTGGAGAGCAGAGCAGAACTGTACCAGCCAGAGGGGCCCAAGAAGCAGCCCAGGGAGCAGATCCATGCTGGGAGCAGAGCTGCAGCAACCAGAGCCAGAGGGGCAGTCCAGGGAGCTGTGCTGGAGGCAGAGCAGCAGCAGCCCTGAGGCAGAGTGGGGCTGGAGCTGGGGCTGGAGCAGTCTGGAGCTAGGTGTGGTGAGCAGCTGGGGAGAGCGAGGGGCACCCTGGGCGCAGGGTGGCCAGGTGCCTGGTTTTCGACTGAAAAGTCCGGTCAAAAAGAGGACTCAATAGTGTCTGGTCAGATCTACTGACCGGACACCCAATGTCCAGTTGCTGCAGGTGGGAGAGGCAGAGAGGTGCTGGGTCATCACCCATGCCAGCCCCTACTCAGTTGGGGCTGCCTCCTGCCTGGGTTGGGCGGCTGCAGCTCCCAGCCCTGGCTCTGCAGGCGTGTCCCTCCTAACACGGGTGGTGGGGGTGGGAGGGGAAAAGCAGCAAGCAACAAAAAAAAGGAATGGATGGGGGCAGGGCCTTGGGCAGGAAGAGGCGGGGCAGGAGGGGTTCTGGCACTCCTGGTGGAGTGGCTGGTGTTTAAATATTACCAAGTTGGCAACCCTACCTGGGCAGAGGGCTCAGCACAGGGAGACGCCATCAGCCAAGAGGTCTTGCAGGCCAGACTTGGAGGGGGATCATAACCCCGACTGGAGGGCAGACACTGGGAAGAAGAGTCCTGCCATTTAGAGCCTGAGGGTGTGTGGCCACCACCAGAACAAGTGTCCGACCCATGCAGCATCCCTGCAGTACAGCCAGGACCTGGGAGGAAGGCCTGGCACATGCGAGGACCAGACTGTGAGCTTCCCTTATATTCCAGAGACAGCAGTTTGTGATGTCCCTGTGCCCACAGCGTGGGGTTACGTGTTTTCCGTTAACCTTTTCCATTTTTCCTTATTTTTTTTTAATTGGTTGCTGTTTAATAAATTGTATTTGCTTGAACTATATGCAATGATCAGTGGGTCAGGGAAGAGTCCAGTGCTGAGAGAGTACTCCAGAGTGGGGACACCCTGGCCTAAGTGACCATGACAAGATTGGGGGTTGTCGAGCACCTCTGCAATCCTGGGCCCAGCTCTGCCACATAGGAGAGTGGAAGGGGAGTCCTTGAGGTCAGGCAGACCTCAGGGTAAAAGGAGTGGGAGCGAGGACTCAGATCCTTTCGCTGGCCAATTTCACCCGGGTAGTTCATAAGCCAGGAAAGTTCTGCACAATAGCGGGACCATTCCCACACTTACACCGAGAAAAGAAAGCATTCACCACAAACTTTGGAAGAGGTAACAGAGAACTTTTTCTTTGGTGAGGGTGTGTGGGCAACAATGAGGGGCGGGCGGAGGCAGCCAGGAGGCACCTTCTCCTTAGGAAATACCTGGTAATCCTGAAATGTCACATTCCTTTGAGATGATAAAGAACTTCTTCCTGTAAGTGTCATTCAACAAACACATTCCTCAGGCCTTCATTAGAAGATCAGCACATCCATCTCTGCTTAATTTGAGTTTCATTGTAGTTGAGTTTGCCTCTAAGTAAAAGCACAACAACCCTTCTTCCCTTTAAATTCCATAAGCATCTGGCTTCCCATGGATGGATTGTCCCTGATTTAACCTGTGTCTACATGGAATGTGCCAGGGGGTGGGGTTAGCTGTCCTTTACCCTACCCATTTCCTATTCTGTTGAGGAATTTATCATTACAGTGAGTATGGAAAGCTAGGTGGGTGGTGGGGGCACTTTACACAGATCTCCACAGAGGTTACTCTGGTCTCCTTTCCACCCCACATGTCAGGCTAATCAAGGTTTAGAACTTTACCCTTAGTAAAATTTGTAGCACTGTCCTCAGAGTCTTTGGGGTTGCAGTAGAATTTGCTTGGGCAGCCAACTGTAAACCTACACTATATGTTAACCAGGCACTGCAAATACCCTGATCTTCCCTCCTAATCACATTGGGGAAAAGAGTCAATTTCTACACTGGTAACTGGGAAGTTAAGGTTCAAACTGGATGTTTTTAAACCTCTGTTTTTGCAAATTCCTTTCTGAGCATCTTAAATTGGCAGATGAAATTGAGCAAGAAAAGCAGTCTGTTAGAGCTCACAGTAAGCTCTTTGGCTGATTACACAATGACTGAGATAAATCTGAGCTCCATTCATGCTCTGAAATAGCAATGCTTAAACACAGTAAGTCAGATTCGGATCTGAGTTACACTGGTTAAAATCTGGAATAACTCCACTGATTTCTGTGGAGTGACTCTGGATTGACACTATTGTAAATGAGATCAGAATCTGGCCCACTCACTATGGTGTATGAGCTATGTCATCAAAAGGAGATGGTGTCTTTCTGTTTCCTATGTATTGCACCTTCCAATGTACAGAATTCCCTGCTGCCATTTTGTGCTTCGCTCCAGATGGAGATTATTATTGAGCGAGTCACTATTTTCTCTTTCTGTCTCTGTCTTGGAATCTTTAGCCCTAATTCTGCGCTGTGGATGAACTGAGCCATGGAATATATGGGGACAAGAATAGCTGTGTGCCACCTTTATGCCTCCTTGATTCTGGAGACAGCTGGGGGAATGGGGCTGTCCCCAGCAAAAGTCAGAAGCTCTGGATGTAGACATAGCCTGTTTGTGAGAATCAAGGAGAGCACTGTGCTTGAAGACCAGTGTGTGTTACGGCATTTATTACGAATGTTGAAAACCAATGCCCCTCTCCACCTCCAGAAATGTTCCCTGGGGAGCACAGCCCTTTAGCACTCAGCATCGAGTGAATACATTCCAGGGTTTGTGCAGGAACTGTTTTTGTACAGGATTCAGAACCAGGTCCGGGTGATAGAGCTGAGATTTTAAGGACATGAACATCTGAAAAATCAAGGCGATGGTTTCCACAGAAGCTGTAAGCCCTGCCCAATCGGACAGTGGGCCAGATTTTGGCTGGCAGCTGGTGACCCTGGTGACCCAGTGCCCAATGTGGGGCTGAGGAGTGCAGGCCTTGCTCTTCCCTTAGCAACTTTGTGGCTCCTACCTATGTGAAAGGGATGGGAAGAGGTGGTGTGAAGGTGGAGCCATGACCACTTCCCCTGTCTCATCTTTGGTCAGCAGAGCTAGCCAGGCAGAGAGAGGAAAGCATGTTTCACCATTTCTAAAGTTGGTGTAGCTATCATGCTGGTGTGTGTTGTCTGGGCACACTGGCTGTATATGCCTTAGTATACAGTGTGTGTTCAGCGTGTCAGTGAGATCTGTTAGACCATGGGGTAGTCTCTCAAGAGTGGGAATGGAAGGTCTATTGCCTGAGTCATTTAAAACCGGATTGGAATACTGGAAGGAACTATCCTGCCCTGGCAGAGGATGGATACGCAGCCTATTACTATGCGTCTTCTGTAACTGGGATGGGTTCTATTAATGCTCACTTTAATATAAGGCAAATAAGGGTAGAAGGGTAATGCCGTATATGGACATTATTTACGAGGGGAGGATTGCATAATTTATGATGAATGACTGAGTGAAACCTGTCATTGTATGATGATCCCTAAGAAAAGCAGTGATGTACTTAATCCATCTCTCCTCCTCTTGTTGTGTGTTTCACTGCCCAATTTATTCAGCAGAGAGCTGGAAAACACAATAGCGATGTGATGCACAGAGAACAGGCATAAATGTGTGATGACTAGGGCCCTACCAAATTCACGGTCCATTTTGATCAATTTCACGGTCATAGGATTTTTAAAATGGTAAATTTCAGGATTTCCGCTATTTAATTTTAGCTGAAATGTCACAGCGCTGTTATGGTAGGGGTCCTCACCCAAAAAGGAGTTATGGAGGGAGTCCCAAGGTTATTGTAGATGGGGCATTGCAGTATTGCTACTCTTCCTTCAGAGCTGGGCAGCTGGAGAGCGGCGGCTGCGGGCTGGGAACCCAGCCCTGAAGGCAGCGCGGCTGGCAGCAGCAGCTCAGAAGTAAGGATGGCATGGTATGGTATTGCCACCCTACTTCTGTCCTGGTGCCTGCAGTGATGGGCCCTCAGTTAACAGCCACCACTCTCCGGCCACCCAGCTCTAAAGGCAGGAGTGCAGAAGTAAAGGGTGGTATGGTCTGGTGCTGCTACCTTTACTTCTGTGCTGCTGCTGGCAGGGCGCTGCCTTCTGAGCTGGGCGCCTGGCCAACAGCTGCCACTCTCCAGCCGCCCAGCTCTGCAGGCAGCGCAGAAGTCAGGGTGGCAATACCACAACCCCCCTAAAATAACATTGCGACCCCCATGCACCTCCCTTTTAGGTCAGGACCCCCAATTTGAGAAACGCTGGTCTCCCCTGTGAAATCTGTATCGTATAAGGAAAAACACACACAAGACCAAATTTCACAGTCCGTGACGTTTTTCATGGCTGTGAATTTGGTAAGGCCCTAGTGATGACCAGAAGATATGGAGAGTGTAAATGATTGGTTCCTGGTCCATCAATGTAGTATTTTGAGTCCTGATCCAGCAGCCCTTATCCTTGTGAGTAAAGATTGCAGAATCTTGTATTAGATAGAGAATGAAGAATCACATAAGAACTGCCTGCAAAGAGCTTTCCTCTCTTTGATTTAGGTGCCATTACTCAGTTGCTGTTGTCATTTTTATTGTTACTATATTTCTTTCTTCTTCCTCCTCTCCAGCCCAGCCCTTCTTATTGACAAAGGGCGGGAGGGAAGAGATGGATCTTACATGAAGCTCTGGAGATGGGTCAATGTGAGACAGGTATGTTGCAGGGTTCAATCACTGACTCCAGAGTTGGCAGAGTAGGAAGTGCCACGAAGGCAGAGCACACAGCCTTGAGTGGGGGGATGGGGATGCAGTTTGATTAGCACTGCTGGAGAATTCCATACCTTCCTCTTTGGCCAGGAAGAATGATTCTGGGACTAAATACCATGGCAACAAAGGGCGGGAAGGAAGGTCACTTCACAGCCATAGAATGCCAGCTCACTGGGATTTATTAAATAGAGTGCCCTAAAATGCACATAAAACACTGTGGTGAGAGGCGTAGCTGCACTCAGCTTTAAGGCCCTCACTCACCATGAGGTATCGGGTGCATGTGGAGTGTGCACAGGACACCGGAGCGAACAAATGTAGCTCCCCAAAGTGAATTATTGAAGTATTTGTGGAATTCTGGATTTTCATCTTATTGACAGATCTGGTGCCTGGAATGGCTTCATCTGCCATTCCATAGTGGTGTCAGGAACAATCCACTCTGTGTAAACTGCAGCACTCAGCAGCCATTCAGATCTGCTACTTAAACCCTGATACCCTCTCTGGCACCTGCTCTGCCATCATAGCTTGTGTTAGAAAATACGAGGTGCAGGGCAGGACTGCTGTTTACTTTCAATAATATTAGTAACTGAAAACAACATGATGCAAGTTGCAAGTCTGGTGCCACTGTAAGCAGTGTCATTGTGAGCTCCGCCCTGACATCTGGTGGTGAGGTGTGGCAAGTTGTGGAAAAGAACTTCAGAGGCCGATCTCATTTGCATAGGCACACCCACCCTGCCTAGAATGAGGCCATAGCTGCCCAAATGGTCACTTTGGCTGCTGTGGGATCCCCAGTGTCTCTGTTATTGGGGCAGGAAGAATAAATTGTTATTACCCTGATTATGGGAACTGTGCTTGGAACTGTACTTGGCCTTTTGTTATGATGGAGGGACTCACCATCAACTAAGTAGCACTCGCTAGGCAAGGGTCATGGGTTCCAAAACTGTGTGAATTGAGAGAGGCTGGGGACAAGTATTAATACTTGGTGGCATGGGCGCCTTGGTGAGGGCCTTACATGCTAATTGCACTTCCTCCTCTCTCCACTGTGGAATATCAGAGCTAATTTTGATTTCATTAGAAGTCTAGTTACAGGCTGCTGAGCTCACTTTGGGCTAATAGTGCACTGAGGTTCCCCTACTATAAGCTGAATTCACCAAAGAGGTGAACTGACTAAGAGCTGAAATCACTGAGTGTTGTGTTAAGTAGTGGGGGAACCTGAAGCTATATTGTGGAGCAGTTCATAGGACGGTGGAAGCTGCTGGTGGGACACGGAGCAGTTTGTGGACTGGCTGGTGGGGCAGTTTGTGGGACGGCGGGAGCTGCTTGTGGCCGCAGAGTGGAGCTGAGCGAAGCAGTTCATGGGGGCGGCTGGCGGAGCGGAGCCCTATGGAGCTGTGGGGTGGTCAGCTTCAGATCATTTAAGGTGCCTCTTACCCCCGCCCCCATCTCCACCCAGGTTGGGAGCTAAAAGCTCTGCAGATAAACTTTCGAACTCTGGGGCTGCCCTGACCAGGGACAGAGACTTTTGGGTCATTGGACTTTTGGGACTTTGGGTGATTTGGGGTTGCTAGACTCAAGACCCAAAGGGAAAGGGCATGCCCCAATTTGCTTGGGGTGGGTTTTTTTTTTGCTCATGGGTTGTGTTATGAATCCTGTTGGTGGTGTTTCCCCAACATAATGCCACATTGTTTCTCTCTGTTATTAAAAGGCTTTTTGCTACACTCAGACTCTGTGCTTGCGAGAGGGGAAGTATTGCCTCTTGGAGGCGCCCAGCAGGGGTGGTATATATTTGTCCCAGGTCACTGGGTGGGGGCTCGAGCCGGTTTGCATTGTGTTATTGGAATGGATCCCCTAGATATTGAACCCAGCCCTTGTTGCTGCCAACTCTGACGGGCAGAAGGGTTACACCACAAAGCTGACCGAGCAAGGCAGAGCAGGGCAGGGCTGGGCTGGGCTGGGCCCATGTTGGTAGAGAGGCCCAACTATGTCAACTTTTCATTTTTGCCTGGTTGCAGTAGGAAGGAGACCTCCATGCCCAGAGGATTCTTCTCATATCCTCCCTCTCTCTCCACTATGGCATAGTGCCCCACCTTTTGGCCGGAGGAAAATCCCTCCTAAGTCCACATAGCAACCCTCCAGTTAGCCCAAGAGAGATCACTAGACCAGGGGTCTCAACCTCTTTCTTTCTGAGCCCCCCCCAACATGATATAAAAACTCCACGGCCCACCTGTGCCACAACAACTGATTTTCTGCATATAAAAGCCAGAGCTCGCATTAAGGGGTCGCAAGCAGGGAAATTGCCTGGGGCCTCATGCCACAGGGGCCCCCGTGAAGCTAAGTTTGGCTTCAGCCTTGGGTGGCAGGGCTCAGGGCCCTGGACTTCAGCCCCATGTGGTGAGGCTTCGGCTTGCTGCCCTGGGCCCCAGCAAGTCTAACATTGGCCCTGCTTGGCGGCTCCCCTGAAACCTGCCCATGGCCCCCCAGGAGGCCCCAGACTCCTGGTTGAGAACCACTGCACTAGAGAGCAATGCCAGGTGATTTCTCAGTGCTCCTCCCCAGTTCCCTGTAAGTCGGACCAGAGCAATCCTGCATGGGTGGGAGATGGACCCGATGACCAACCTAGCATGTCTTTTCCATTTCTATCTTCTATGATTCTATGAAGATGGAAGCTTCCTAGAAAGCAATGATGTGTGGTGTTGTGGAGTTTGTATGGTGGAACTGAAACAAAGGTCACACATATATACACTTCTGAGACTGCCAGCACGTAACTCAGTGCTGATTGTGGTGGTGACGTTTTGTGATCTAGACATTTGAGACCTAGCTTTCCAGAGGTGTAGTGACTACCCATAACTCCAGCGGAAGACACGGGGAGGAGGAGGCGCTCAGCCACTCTGAAAATCAGGTCCGTGTTGCTCCTCAGGAAAAGGACTGAAACCACAAGTTCATTTCAATGAAACAAGCCATTGAGTGGCTGTCTGGTGGGAATGAATGACTTTTGGTTGCTACTAACTTGTTCTGTATTTGAGGAGTCTATCCAGGGGTAAAATAATCTTCATCCAATTACCATCCCTGTGATCCATTCATTCTTCTTGAAGATGGACATGCCTGATCTCTCAGATGATGACCCATCTCCACAACTAGTGCTGCCTTCTGGCTCATTCAAGAAAGTACACTGGTGCTGGTTTCTGTGAATGTTACCAATGGCATTTGCTCTGTTAATGGATGAAGCTTAGTCTTTACCTATCTACCTTCCTAGGTATTTATGTCAGAGTCACAGCATAGGAGCTGGGTATTTGAGCACCTAGTATCTTTAGAGAGTGGAAAGGTTAGCACAAGAGCCAACTTTAACTGCATTCAGAATGGGGCTAGAAGTTTGAAGATGAAGCACAGCACCCAGTGGGAAACATTGCTCAGCCTCTGTTAACTGTGAATTGAAATGAATTGCGAAAAACAAACACATTCTCTTGGAGCTTTCTGGTGACGGCTGTCATTGCGCTAATGTGTCGGTGACATTAAATTGGCTCCCATCCTGTTCTAATACAGGTTCAGCCAGATGAAGAACGGTGTTCTCAATGTTTCATTGTGTTCTTAAATTCGCCCCTCTTCACCAGCCAAAGCCCAAATGTGGAATGCAATGTGTGACAAAAACCCAAAATGAGGGTGTCACAGACTTCATTCATGGAGGAATCTTAAATTGCTGTGGGATTCCTCTTTTTAGTGTAAATGATTCCTTCCATCTCCTCAGTTTCCTAATTCTTTATTTCTGGCATAAATTATTTTCAACAAACAAAGGAGGGGAACCACATACGTGCATGGAATGTAAGTAATGGTGGGACTAAAAGGAGTGCTCTCTCTTGAAATGAGGGCCAGCTGAGAGGTACGCAGCATCCCATATGCTTGCAATCAGCTGTAAGGCTCAATTATGTAAGTATATTGTCCCAGCTTCTGAAGTCTGTATACCATAGGCCTATCCTCTAGATATACAGGTACAACTCCCATTGATTTCCTTTATCTGAGGTCAGAACTTGGGTCCTAAGTGGGTTATTTTCTTGTTGGTCTATTTTGCCCTGAGTTTGCATGTATAACTCCTGCTAACATCACAATGTTATGTTTGTGTTCACCAAGGAGACAAAACACACCCATAAGGCTGTGAGTTAGTGAATTGGCTGATTCATGCACACAGTTTAATCTTCTCCTTTCTGTTTCTGGTACCACTGGTTCCTGAAGCCTTTCAAAGTGCTGGGCATCCTCCGTTCATCTCAAGGGATGAGAGCACAGAAACTCAAACAGTTTCATTCATGTATATGAATTCTCCTGAGCTTGAGAGGGCCAGGAGCATTTGGGCTGGATCTGAGGAAGCCCTACCCCAAACATAATAATTCTCTGCACTGCTGTGGTGCGACTATTTCTGGAATACTGTTTTGGGTTCTGGGCACTACTTTACCAGAGAGATAGTGGTAACTGGAGAGAAACAGAGAAGAACAAAATGATGACAACATTTAAGTTTCGTGTGACCACTTTGAAATAACTCTGCCCCTCTTCACTTATCCCCTCTTGTCAAGATTAGGGTTACCAGACAGCAACTGTGAAAAAACGGGACAGGAGGTGGGGGGGTAATAGGTGCCTATATAAGAAAAAGTGCCAAAAAATGGGACTGTCCCTTTAAAAATGGGACATCTGGTCACCCTAGTCAAGATCGTGTTGCCCCCATCACTTCAGCTCCACTAATGTTCCCAAGCTTCTTTGCCCATTTGTCAGTTTCTTGTGCAATCACCTCTATGCTTTCTTCCACAGGGCCCACTAGTATGTGAGGAGGGATAGATCAGTGGTTTGAGCATTGGCCTGTTAAACCCAGGGTTGCAAGTTCAATCCTTGAGGTGACCATTTAGGGATCTGGGGCAAAAATTGGGGAGTGGTCCTGCTTTGTGCAGGGGGTTGGACTAGATGACCTCCTGAGGTCCAAACCAACCCTGATATTCTATGTGTGATAGAACTTCCCTGAGCCCATCTGTAAAGCCCCTACCCTGTCTATGTCAAGACCTATGTCCGCTACCTTCCCTATGATGAAACTAGTTGACTTGTATATAAATTGCCTATTCCCTTCCCCAGCCAATGTCTCCATGTTTGTCGTGAAACAGTGAGGTCCTCAGACCAGAGACAGTCCTCCTTGAGTATTTGGAAAGTGTCTGGCAAATGGTGGGCGTATAGATGTTAATAAATAATAATAATAGTAACAACAGCAAGGGGGACTGGTTTGTAGAAAGGCAGTGAAAGAGCGGTCTACAGCTTGGTTAAGATTTTAGATTGTAATAGGGTGACCAAATAGCAAGTGTGAAAAATCAGGACAGAGGGTGGGGCGGGGTAATAGGAGTCTATATAAGAAAAAGCCCCAAATATCGGGACTGTCCCTATAAAATCGGGACATCTGGTCACCCTCGATTGTAAATTCTCTGCGGCAGGACTTTCTTTGTGTTCTGTGTCTGTGCAGTACCTAGCACAATGGGCTAGGTGCAACTGCAGTACAAAGACAAATAATAATGATTCAGAGAGCTGGTTGAAAATGTTTCATCTAAAAGGTTTTTTTTTTTTTTTTTTTTACAAAAAATGACTTTTTGACCAAAATGAAAAATTTCAATTTGCTTAAAATTTTTTATCTTCTTGACCAAAAAAAAGAAAAAAAAGTAAACAGAAAGGAGAATACTGTACTCATTTTGTTTTGAAAACTTTCTCTTTTTGTGTTTTATTTTTTGGTTGGGCTTTGCCACTTTTTTACTTTGATCCTCTTTCCCAGTAGACAATAGCAAAACTGGGAGGGAAGGGACTAGGTGAGCTAATATCACTTGTTTTCAACATCTGTGTCCTAGATCTTCAGCTGCGGCAAACTGGCAAAGTTCCACTGATGGCTATAAATCTATGCCGATTTATACCAGCTGAGTCTCTTGCACTGTATCTCTTCTAGTTTTGTATCCAAATGCCCCTGATTAAAAAACAATTTGTTTTTTGGGGGAGGTTTTCTCCCCAAACTGGAGCGCTCTACTCCCACCATGCAAGCAGTCAGCAGTGCCTTTCTGTTGTAGACCAAAATGTAACTCAAGAACAGGGAAAGGCGTCTGTAGAAAATCAACTTAACAGAGTAAAATTTTGGGGCAGGGCAGAGTTCTTTTACATTCCACCTCTGTGTCTAGAATTTATAGCCTGTAAATTCTCCCCTCTCTAAGTTCCTGTGTCTATTCTGAGTGTGCTTGTGGTTTGCAGATTCTATTTCTGCTCTTGGCAATTTGTTCCACACACATTTACTCCCTTTGCAGAATGCAATTTCTCCTGACAAGCCATTTAGTCTTACTGCCCAGGCTGTGGCTTCTGTAAGTGTCTCTCTGAATTGGGGGCTTCTTACCCTCTGGGATAGTTTTGTGGCATCCACTTTCTTCTGTGAACCGTAAGTGTCTCTGAAAAGAGCAGACAGTGAATGAAAGGGTGTTTCTGCCAATCTCAGCCACAGCAGAAACAGGGTTGGGATGAACCAATGGGCGGAGGCCTAGATTTCCACTGCAGGCAGGGACATGAGAGCTGGGAGGGGTCTGTGCTGTGGGCAGAGCAGGCAGTTGGGCTCTTGGTCTCTCATAATTAGTCTCTGTGTTGTGGCTGTAGCAGCTCTCGGCTGCAACAGAGAAATAAATGAGTCACCAGCCCAGAGGAATACGTCCACGCAAAGTGAGGGTCCAGCGATACCAACCAGCCTGGCTAACAGACTTGTCAGTAGGACAGAAAACAGAGTGAGCCTGGCACGTCAGGCTCCCACACCAAGTCACATTCCAACATCTGGGCATATCTGTTCCAGGAGCTCTTTGCTGCTGCTTCACATCTGCACTTTTCCCCACAATGGAATACAATGGCAGTTTCTTTCCTTGCAACAGTAAGTCAATAGTGGGGACTATAAATATCTATGCATTTGCAGGGCTTTTTCTAACTCCTCCAGAAGGGAGTGTGGGCGTGCGTGTAAAACTTTATATAGAACCATTGCAGGGAGTAATGTTACAGGGATGTGTCACTGGTCAAACCTTGCACCAAGGAAACAATTGATATTTCTTTTTCATTGGGATTATTTGTGTGTGTCGGAATGTGTTTCAAGGCTGTGGAGTTGTGATAATATGAATGGAAGATTCCAAAAAGTTATGCTTCAACTATCCTTTTGAAACACACTAAAATTTCTTCATGATGAGACTGAGGCTTTGTCTACACTGCACTTTTGTCCATAAAACTTTTGTCATTCAGGGGTGTGAAACCACTCCTACCCCGACATCAAAAGTTTTACCAAAGAAAAGCACCGGTGTGGACCCTTGTTGGGGGTGGATTTATTTTGTCGGCGGGAGACCTCTCTCCTGCTGACAAAGAGCGACTACACTGCACACCTTTTAGCGGCAGGGCTGGAGCGGCACAGCTGTGTCACTAAAAGATGCGTAGTGTAGACATAGCCTGAGACAATGGGACAGGACAGATCCTCAGCTGGTGTAAACTGTCCTAGCCCCTTTGAAATCACTGGCGCTATGACAGTTCACACCACCTGAGGAGCTGCTTCCCAGACACGATAAAAGCTACTTTAAAAATGTATCTGAAATGAAGAAATCTCCTCTTCCTTTCCAGTGAGGGAGACTTGTGTGGTCTGAATCCATGTATTTACAACGACTAGGACACTTGATAACAGGAAGAGGAGTTAATCAGATCTCCCTTATTCCCTTCCTCAACTTTACTATGTTATTATGTTACCACTTCATGTTATTTTATTCTCTTTAATGAGCAGAAACAGATAAGCACCATGCATACCTATGGTTTATGTACTACAATGGGATATTATGATGTTGAAAGAGTGTGTTCAAGGTGCCTATTCTTTTTCAGAGGCATCTGTGTAGGTGATCTCTTGTTATAGAGGCAATTTAAATGAAATATATAGATACATAAATGAATAAGTGCCATGCATATCTGTGGCACTAAATATAATCAGCCATTTTCAACGAGAGAAATGGGGGCGGGGGGGTAAGCTCCCACATGCTCAGGATATCTTTCCTCCAGGTTTGTCAGATGTTAGAAATCCGTCTGTGGGGTGAAATTGGGGTTAATATTAGTCATTGCAGGGGAATTATTCATTATAATTCATTATTCATCAGGGAAAAGAAAGGCGAGAAAGGCATCTGAAACTGTGAGGAATCATTCCCATTCTGACTTCTAGGTCATTTTTAAGTGGATACTATTGAGTCTTGGGAACTGGCTAGTTGTTAGACAGGATTTCAGTGGCTGTTTGTATTCTTCACTGTTTGTCTGAAGCAAAAAAGTAAATACTGCATAATCTTAGAACTTTTTTTTAAAATGGCAATTTTAAAGATTAGAGCCCTTTCATGCACACACACAAGCACAGCAGTACCTTCACATGCCAAACTGCTCAGGTGAGCAGCGTTACTACTCACATGCTTACCTGTGTGCAGGATCAGGGGAAATATGGACCCATCATGTATGTCAAAGTGTCTAAACCGCACAGATTCTCTGGTGATAGGTGCATTGTAAAATGGGAGGGCAGTGTGGCAGATAGACGTTGAGGCTCCTTCTGTTTCTAAATCTGGGTTTAGTGGAGATATAATAATTAATGTATATTACAAAATTAATTAACAAAGAGAAGAACATCAGAAGAAACAACAAGCACAGAATAATTCTGAGCTTAATGAATCCGGTGGTTCTTAAAAGATTATCTGGGTATATTTTACTTAATCAGTTCTCTACCTGCGGCATACAATAGTTTAATCTCCTATGGGCTGTAATACGTTGGTCTAATGTTGGTCCTAAAGGGTAGCTAGCAGGTACTGGGTGGTGTTGGTAGCCTGTTATATACAGGAGGTCAGATTGGATGATATGGGGGGTCTCTTCTGGCCTTAAACACTATGACTCTAAAGACATTAAAGGGATCGTACAGACTAAAAAGCCATAAAAGTCCAATACGTGTATTACAAGCTAGTGAATGTGCTCAGTGAATTTGTAGGCTGGTTTGTTAAAGAGAGATGGGCGGAGAGCTGGACTGGTCAAGTTTTGCCAGTTACACCAGTACAGCTCCAATCAATTAACTTTTCTGTGCCTCATGTCTGGATTTGTTTGGTTCAACTGTAGGCACCTCAAGGCTCAGATCTTATCTTATTACTTGTTCTGTAAAATGCCATCTCCATTTATTGGGCAAGAAATCAGCCGGATTCTGCAGTCCATTAATTGTTTCTCTTCTGCCTCCAGCTGGCGTTTCTATCACAGTTCATCAGTTAAAACATGGCCTATACGGTGTGCGAAGGGCCACAGCCACATTTAAGGAAGGCTACTGCATTCTGCTGCAGCAAAAATACTGGAGCGGGAGTCAACAGTAAAGGGGTTAGAAGTATTCATAAAATCCTTATTGAATGGTTCACTTTCTTGTTTCCCATGTCCCCATCAGGGCCCTGAGGATTGTCCCCTTCCCCTCCCTGAATTAAGCCCTTGAAGCCACATGTCATAGTCCCCTATCTTTTCTACCTGGGGCAGTGGACCAGCTCTGTTTGGAATCTAACACTGTTAGGCAGAGAGGGGTTCCTGTTGAGTCGTCTGCAGCCATCTCTTCACCTCCCCAAAGGTTTGGCACTGTGCTGATCTTTGCAGCACAGTTAATTCCTGATAGGGAAAGGCAGGGACCAGGACTCTCGGTTACACTGGAGAGGATTCCTAACCCACACATAACTAACCTCAGGGGTTGTCCTGACTCGTAGTGAATAGTGATGGTAGCACCCAAAGCCCCGAGTTGGGATTGGGACCCTGTTGTGCTGGGTGCTGAAATGCACATGGACCCCAGGGTGAAGACCAGGCCCAAGCACAGACAAAAATAATATGTGGGTCAACAGTTCACGCATGCCAGCGTGTGGAGGCAGAGCTGTAGGGTGGATTTGTGCGGGGATGGGCCTTCATGAGGAACTTGAAGAGGAAGAAGGAGCACACTTGGCAAGTCGGGAGGCTGCTCCATGCAAAGGGGCAGGGATAAAGCTGAGAGTGGGAGAGGGCAATGAGGGGAGGTGAAAAGTTTGGAAGGGGTGCAAGGAATGGGGGAGAGGGGGAAGGGAGAGCAGAGACAGAGCTGAGATCGTGCGGGGCAATGAAGGCCAGGATGAGGATCTTCAACTGCTGACCTTGAATGCACAGCACTGGCAGGCAGGGCTGGCCTTACGGGTGGGCAGTGTGGCAGACTGCCCTGGGTGCTGTGGTCGGGGGGAGGGGTGCCGTGGAGGCAAGGAGCAGGGCAAGGCTGGGGTGTGAGGCTGTGGAAGGGAGCTTGGGGCAATGTGGGGGAGAGGCAGCAGATCCTGGGGGCGATGGAGGGTGGGGAGCCTGGTGAGGCAACACGGGCCAGGGGTGCCAAAATACAAGTTCTCCCAGGGCGACATTTTCCCCAAGGCCAGCCCAGCTGGCAGGCATCATTGCAAACGATGTGGGGAGCAAAGAATAATTCCACCTAACACACCGATGAAAGAGATGTAACCAAGTGTGGCTGCAGGAAAGCCATAGAGAAGTATGATGTGCTTGTAGATAACCGTCTCCTGTGACCGTGCAATTTCACACGATTCCCAGTTAACACCATACATAGGTCCCAACTTGCTGGAAACTCAGGCCCCAGATTCACTGAAGGGCTTCTGAACCTTTCTGCAAACAAGGGCTATATTTTGAATTGGTAGCAAACCCCCCAAAGCTGGGAAATTCTCCCAGCTTTTCAGCTTCACTCTGAAGCTCGGAACCATAGCCCGGTCCATGCTAGCAATAATCTAACCAGGTTTGGGGGAGAATTATTACACGGATCAGGACCCCATTGTGCTAGGTGCTGTACAAACACAGAATAAAAGAGTCCCTGCCTCCAAGAACTTACAATCCAAATTTAAGAGAAGTTTCAGTAATGTGGTTTCGTCAACGGAAGTGAAATATTGTTACATGAAACAGCTTTCCTAACTGGTTTAGTGGTTCCACATTACTTCTCCAACAACACCGTCAGATGCACTCAACCATGTCAAGTGAGAACAGGATTCAAAACCCAGTCCCCGAGCAGCATTCAAACACTGCTCTGAAATGCAGTTTTTGAATGGCTGAAAAATTACTTATTGCAGGCAGACCCCATGCTAGTGTTCGAAAGTGGCAGTGTGGCCACAGATTCAGAGAGATCTCTGGAACGGCCTGGCAGGGGTTTAAAGTGAACATCCGTGGCTCAACAGGTAAACTTCAAAGCCCTCACAAGACAAAATGGATCAGTGCTAACACCAGTAAAAGGATCTCTCAAGCACATTCGCTGTTGTGAAGGGAGGAGTGGAGCAGGCAGAGAAATTCTAAGTCTAAGCAAACCTGCAGTGAAATATGAGGCTAGAAACCACATTGCCTGCTTTGTGAATTAGCTTATTCCTAGCGTCACCACAAGGTGGAACTTGTTACATATTCTATGTACTAGACGATGCAAAACTAAATGCAAACAACTGTGAAGCGGCAGAATCATAGGCCTGGAAGTCACTACTTTCCTTGGAAGCATGGGACACACTGGACAAGCCAAGGGCATTGTTGATGAGGAATTTCTTTGTTCTTCTGCCGCGGGTTCTTTTAAACTTATAGAGATATGTAAGTAACATAAATGCTTAGCTAGAAGATGGTGTGTAGGGCCATGGAGAGCAATTCTGCACTTCTCACCAGCAGTAAATTCACTAAGAAAAATGAAATCTACCCCCAGGAAGTGTCACCTTCGGTCTCTCTTAGATTCCTTCCTCAACACAGTTTGAAAGCTCTAGTGCAGATTATGGTGTGTAGAGAATGATGGCTGATTAGAGGTGAAGTTAGCCCTCTAACGCTGAGACGACCTGGGAATTACTTACAATGGCTAAGAGTGTCTGAAGTGCTGTTACATGCATCTTGACTGTCTCAGTTGCTGTAACAGGCATATTGCATACATAGTTTCCCCTCACAACAGTTTTACACTGGTATAACTCCATTGACTTCAACAGAGTTACTCCAGATCTACACTGGAGTAACAGAGCACAGAATCTGGCCTCAAGGGTGGCAAAATGATGTCTCGCCGGGCAGTCTGAATAGCAGTAATAAATGTAGGTTTCAGAGTGGTAGCCGTGTTAGTTTGTATCAGCACAAAGAAGGAGGAGGACTTGTGGCACCTTAGAGACAAACAAATTTATTTGAGCATAAGCTTTCGTGGGCTAAAGCCCACTTATACTCAAATAAATTTGTAATATTGCAGTGACCCTGCCTGACACATACTAAGAGCTGGTCTACACTGAAAACTTTCATAGCTACATATCTTAGGATTAGAACGAAAAATCCACACCCCTGAGAGACATAGTTAAACCAATCTAACCCCAGTGTAGACAGCATGAGGTCGATGGAAGAATTCTTCTGTCAACCTAGAAACTGTCTCTTGGGGAAGTGGATTAATTACAGGGGTGGGAGAATCCCCCTCACTGTTGTAGTGTCAACACTGAAGTGGTCCAGTGGCACAGCTGGAGTGTTTTCAGTGTAGACATGGCCTCTGATTAACCTTGAAAGGAACCATAGTCAAGGGAAAGGAGTGCTGTGAAAGCTGAGCGCTTCCCCTTCCCACGGTTCTCATTCCCTTTGACAAATGCTTCTCTATAAAGATTGGTTTCCACAGTGATGTCTTAGGGCCAGATCCTCCTACCCTCACTCACATCAGGCCTGATTCTCAGTTTCTAGACTCCTTGGGACTGTTCTAGTAGTGTAAAGGGGCCTCAGTGCAGCTGAGAAGTAGCTTATTCTGGGAGTGGTCCCATTGGTTTCAGTAGGGCTAGTCACAAAGAAAGGTGCTGCTCAGCCGGATGAAGAGTATCTGAATCTGGCATTTAATGAATGTTGCCTGGAGGGATTTTTTCAGGGGGTGGATCTGAGTCCTTGCTTTCTCCTCCTGTTTTTAGTTTCTGGAATGCACGTCTACGCTTTGCATTACATGGTTTAGGTCCCATGCAGGAGGAGATGTAACCGTTTGGCTATGGCTGCACTAGAGAGCTTACAGCGGCGCAGTTGCACTGATGCAGCTGTGCTGTTGTAAGCTCTCTGTGTGGCTGCTTTAAGCCGACGGGAGAGAGGTCTCTCGTTGGCTTAATTTACTCCAGCCCCTGCGAGTGGCAGCAGCTATGTTGGCAGGAGAAGCTCTCCCGCTGACACAATTGCGGTCCACTCCAGCACTTAAATCGGCATCAGTTATGTCACTTGGGAGGGGATGGCTAATTCACACCCTTGAACGACATAACTTACGTTGACTTAAGCTGTAGTGTAGCTATCGCCTTAGTTCAGTAAACTATGGAACATCCCAAATGAAGGCGTGATTGCAGTGCAGGGAGGCATAACTACACAAGCTTTAATCTAGCTGGCAGAGGTAACAGTGGTAGTCAGGATGTGGTGGCATAGCCTTCAGTGTGAACTATCCACCCAGGACATACCTGCTGGGGATCCTGGATGTGAACTCGGGTTGCTGGCTCACACCAGGGTCTGTGCTGCCGTGTCTTCACTGTTATCCGTGCTAGCTAGATTAAAGCCAGTACAGGAACACCTACCTGCATTACAATTACATCCTAATTTGCCATAGACCAGGGGTAGTCAATTATTTTTTGTCAAGATCCAAATTTGTTGGTCAAGGTATAGTCAAGATCCGAACTCCAGAGAAAAATAATAAAAAAATAATAACAATAATGATAATGAGTAAATAAAAAGATTTTTGGGGTCCCTTCAAAAGCGTCTGGTGGTCTGGTTTTGGCCCGCCGTCCACCTATTGACTACCCCTGCTATAGATGTATGTACTCATAGGGTTGAATTAGAATCCCGGAGCCAATTTTGATTCACCTTAGAGACTAACCAATTTATTTGAGCATGAGCTTTCGTGAGCTGATGAAGTGAGCTGTAGCTCACAAAAGCTCATGCTCAAATAAATTGGTTAGTCTCTAAGGTGCCACAAGTACTCCTTTTCTTTTTATAGGTTTGAGTGCAGTTCCTGAGTACCTCGCCCAATGGGCTCATTCCAGCCCCTCCTGAGAGAAGGGAAGTAGGAAACTTTTTCCACTTCACCTTTAGACATTCACATTCTTGCAATTCAAGTTCTTCGGAGATCATATCAGGGGTTTGGGAAGGTATAAGAGGAAACGTAGCGCTGGTTCTTTTCACTATTGTTCAGTACGTTTCTCCAAGGAGCAGTCGGTATCTAATGATGGAGGTGTTGTGCTCATTTTCAAAGAGACAATACAGTGAATGTTCTATTTGCACTAGGCTTATAATTCTGCAGAATAACATTATTCCTATTTTACGTACCATAATGACAGAAAATTTAGCAGACCCCAGTTTTGGGAATATTGTCAGAGTTTGATGCTATTGCCATTTTGTAAGGAATTCTGACATTAACAGGGCAAGCACAGGAAGTGGAGGTGAGGTTACAGTGTAATTTGAAAGATGTATTTTCCTATGTTTACAGGTGTAGGACCTGTAATGTGTGACCTTTGCCTTCTGGGGAAAATTCCCATTGACATCAGCAGGTGTTACATAATGGGCATGTGCTATATAGTCATGATTATTCATGGTACAGGATCTTTCATCTCTTACATAAGAATGAGTGACAGCATCTTAGGTCACCAAAAGGCCTTGTGCTCTGGTTGTGTGAGCATGGGGCTAGGAGCCAAGCATTCCTGCGTTCTAATCCCAAATCAGACATGAATTTGGGCAAATCAATTAACTTTTCTGTTATTTGTATTACAGTAGTAATCAGTAATCAGACCCCCTTCAAGATCACAGGCCCATTGTGTTAGATGCTGTACAGATGGAGAGTAGAAGGCCAGTTCCTGCCCCCAAAAGCTCAAAAATCGATCTGCTTCCTGTAAAATAATAGTGCTCCCTTGCCTGCCTTTAATAGGAGTGTGGTGGAGAGTAATTAGTATATTTGGAAAATGCTTTGAAGCTGTGAACTGTATGTGTAATTATTGTTATACATATATATACTCCTTTTCATTCCAAAGAATCCCTAGATTGTTTCCTTTTTACTGTCCCTAGGATCCCCACCTTTCTCTCCATCCAAAGTGCCCACTTCCTTGGCATCTAAGGCCCAGATCCTCAAAGGTATTTAGGCACCTAACTCCCTTTGAAATAAGGCACCTAGGCCTGAGGATCTGGGCCTAAGTACTTCGCTAACTTTGGGACAAGATTCTGCCATCCTTACAATGAGTAGTGCCTTACTGCATGAGTAACCCTATTGAAATCAGTGGGACTGCTCACTAAGGCCCTGATTCTGCAAACACTTATGTACAGGGAAATCTGTAGTCATACGAGTAATCTCATGTGATTTCAATGAGATTGCTCATATGGGTAAAGTTGCATGGTTGAGGAAGCATTTAGAGGACTGGCATCCAAGCAAGGTACTATCCAGTGTGAGTAAGGGTAGGAGAATCTGGCCTGTAACATATACTCGCTGAAGTGCAGCCAGCTCTGGAATGTAACATGATATCCTGTAACACATATTGTGATTAGGTAATACTGTATAACACATAATATCATCCTCTCACCATCAGGAAGATATACGCATCGTTTGTAAAATATGTCACCTTTATGTAACCCCAAACTCCAATGAAATAAAGATCTGTTGTTTCCCAAAGCAAGGTTTTCTGGCCCAAAGCCTTCACCTTTGTTTTAAAACCAAACAGAGTTTCCTGTCTCCAAAGCCCCAAAGTAAAATCTAGCTTGCACATTGCTGTGTTTGTGATCCGCCTAACCTGGGTAAATGCCCATACTGCTCCAGAAGGTTTGTCCAACTTCAGTGAAGGGGGACAAGTCTTTACTCAGAACAATCTTGAAGATCAGGTAGATCTTGCACTTGAGCAACCTGCATCGTTTAAAAATGAATTAGTACTGGTAAGAACAGTAAGCAGAGATGTTCTGTGTGCTCCAAGGTGGAACCCTAGGGGAGTGACACTAGCTGCTGCCAGGTCAGCAAGACATGTTAAAGGAAGCAAACTGCCAGTGTTGCCAGGTGATTGACGCTATGCTATGGTGCTTTGTTTTTCTGTTTAATTAGGCTGGTATCCAGTGCCATGCTGTGTGAATTCCAAGTGCTGTTTAGAGCCCAGTCTTGCAGTCCATAGATATTATAAGACCTATTAGATCATCCAGTCCATCTCCAGCCAAGGTAGGATTGCTCCCTAGACTCCATAACTCCCAATGGGAGCCTTGCCAGAGAACACTCTGCAGGGGCAGGCCCTTACACATCTGTGAAGAAGTCACCCCCCCCCCCCCCCAGTGATTTACTTATAAGTGAGAAATTTCCCTCTCTAACCTGTCTACTCCCTGGTTAAAATGGTCAGTAACTTCCTAGCCAGAGAATGCATTTCCCCTATCCTCTAGTTATTTGTCTGTGGTTTGCAATCACATTGGCTAAATATGACAACATCTTGTTTGTTTACTGCAGTTCCAAGATCCATCAGTGGCTCACACTGATCCCCGAGGCATTTCACTATTAAACTCTGCAGAGGGCAGTGGCAAATTATTCCGATCATGTCCTTGGGTTTGATCAAAGGAACCAGATTCTCAGTGCTGACGCATGAGTTTTGATTTATGGTTTCCATGAAAGGTGTAGTGAGAACGGACAGAGTGTAGTGGCACTAGATTAAAGTGCCCCCCCCACCCCTCCGCGTACTAAAGAAACTCTCTTTTCTCTGCCACTTGGAGTTTTGATCTAAAAACCAATGACTAGCTTAGACTCCTTATGGAGAGACTAAAACCAGGGTTAGAAATAAATAGTAGCTTACTCTTATCACCGCTAGATCTCAAAGCCTGAAAGGAAGGAGGTCAGTAGCATTGCCCTCACTTTACAACTGGGGGAAGTGAAGATGCAGAGAGGTGAAGTAACTTCCCCAAAGTTACCCAGCAGGACAGTGACAGAACCCAGCTCTCCTGAGTCCCAGTCAGTTCTCTGTCCACTAGGCAGCACTGCTCCTCTCCTTGTTACCCACACAAGAAGCTGCTCATGGGGCAGGAACTGTAGGAAATTTTAGGGAAACAAGGCTAGTGTAGCGAAGACCTCACCTCTAAAAGTGGCAGCCAGGATTTAGAAAAGAAAGATGCTCTGCTCTTTTGGAGCTTGTCTTATGCCTTATATTTCAGTTGTCTTTAGAGGCCCCAGCTAGATCATGGCTCCATTGTGCTGGGCCAGGGGCCCCCCAACGTGGTGCCTGCGGGCGCAATGGTGCCTGCCGAGGCAGTTGTGTGCACCCGCAGGACACCGCGGTGCCGAAATGCGGCCGCCGAGCACGGCTGCCGTACAGCCGCCCACCGAAATGTTTCTGGGAGGCATTTCAGCGGCGGGGTGTCTTCTGGGAATAGGAATATGCTATTCCCACAGAAAGGATGGGGACCACTGTGCTAGTGACCCAAAGAACTCCCGGTACAAGTAGATAAGACAGACAAAGGGCGGGAGAAGGGAAATACTATCCCACTTTTGCAGATGGGGAACGGAGCCACAGAGTAAGTGACTTGCCTGGGGTCACACAGGAAATCTTTGGCAGAACTGGGCCCTGGACCCAGATGCCCACTCCAGCGCATGAAGCACAACGGATGCAAACGCAGGGGTGCTGGGGGTACGGTAGCACCCTCTGGCTTGAAGTGCTTTCCATCATAGGCAGGGCTTACAGTTTTGTTCCGTGGGTCTCAGCACCCCCCCCCCCCCCGCTATCCAAACTGTTCCGGTTCCACTGCACAAAATGCACAGGGCACGGGCGCACGGGGGCTCTCGTACCCCTATTTTCACGCGCTGAAGGATGTGCTTTAGCCCCCCTTCACCCACAGGGGCTGCTAGCCCACGACCAGCCGCGCTGGCGACGTTGTCAGGCTGGCTCCAAACCATCCTTTGCGGCCGGTGCCTCTCTGAGCCCGCTGAGCCGACGCGCCCCGAGCAGCGGCGGGGGGCGGCGGGGGGGGGGGGGGGGGGCACCTGGGAATTTTATTCCCCCTGGCGGTGACGCGCAAAGAGTTTAATTGCGGGGCGACTTGGCCCTTCGCCACCGCGGGAGCTGCTGTAACTTCTCCTCCAATCTCTGCTGCCTGCGAGCAAGCCGGGAGGAGAGACATGCCAGCGTCACACCCCCGGCCTGCCTCCTCCCTCTCCTGCCGCTGTTGCTTCCTGAAGCTTGGGACGTTGTTTAATAACAATCTCTGGGGGCTGGCGGGGGGGGGGACTTGCCGGATCAGAGCAGGACAAGGGCGGCTGACTGCTCCCCAGTCCGCTCCAGCAGCCCCGTGCCTCTCCCTGGATCCCAGGCTGGACCATGCAGTGCTTCTGGAGACAGCCCAAACAGAGCAAATCCCAGGACAGCGTCTCGCAGGAGCAGAGCAAGAGAGTGGCAAGGCAGAATGGCATCCGGCTGGGTAAGGGGCGAGTCAGAGCCAATTCCTCGGTGCTGGGTTCCTGGCGGCCAGTCTAAATCTGGTCTTTGGCACTCTCTTCCTAGCGGTGGCAGGGGCCCTGGTCTCGACCCCACCCAAAAGTAAGCCCCCGAAACTATTTTTAAACTCCGGAGGTTTCTTTTCGCTAACCACCGGCCTCCAGATGTGCAAGCTGGTTGGTTTCAGGCATGGAGGAAGATTGGATCTTTTGGGCAAAGAGGCCATTTCGAAATCAAAAACTTCTTGTTCCCCTTATGCTGAAATATAACTGAGCTGTTGATGGCTGTACGGTGGATGTATAGGGCACAGTGATTTTCCACTCTGGTTTTAGTACTTATCAGGACTACATTATTAATTATTATTATTTTCTTATTAGTTATTATTATTACGATGGAGTCTAAAGTTGCATTCAAGGGTCTGAATTAGATTGATTACAAAAAACCGGAGGAAATTCAGAGCAAGTTTCCTAACCTCTGCGTTATTCACCGATCACTGATTAATGTTGTGTGAATTTACACCAGGGATGATTTTGGTCTTAGCGTCTTTCTTCTCAGCAGATATACCCTGGCTACAAGGGTGCTGGTGGAAGTTGGAGGAGTTTCAGACTTTACTGCAGTATTGCTCTGAATTTTATCCAAAAGACCTGTTTGCTTATTTACACTAACACCATTAGATCTGAGCTACTGCAGATAGTAGACACAGGGTGTGGGTGTGTTACAGTAGTTGAAATTTAAAATACTGTCAAAGCATAGAAATCTTACTCATCTGTAGACGATATGGAGATGCCTATTGTTACAGTCTCATGTACACATCTCATGAGTGCCTCTGTCTTCTGGGTCTCTATTTCAGCGCCATCACTGAAATTTTCACTGTAAGGTTGGGACCGATCATGTGTTGGGGTTACAAAGGGTGTCATTTTTAGGGTCTTTAAATTGTAATCCTTCCTGGTCAGGGACTTTGTTTGTGAAGGCTCATCTACTCTGTAGTATTGTATGTTGTCGGGACACTATTTTACCATTATTAAATATGACACATTTCACTCTAAATATTGTACATTAAATAGCCCAGGATTATGTGGTTGGTATTTACTGGGGAGAGCGGAATAGTATCACGGGGTTGGAAGGGACCTCAGGAAGTCATCTAGTCCAACCCCCTGCTCAAAGCAGGACCAATCCCCAACTAAATCAGAAGGTGGCTGCCTTTCTGAAACCATATTTAGGGAGATTTAAAAAGTTTTTTTTTGACCCATACAAAGATATGTGGATAATTTCAAAATATATTTTGTATAATGCAGAGGCCGCTAACTAAGTAAGGCCCCAGTCCTGCAGCCTAATCTTTGCAGGTTTAGGACCTAAGGTGGAAATCGACCAGTGTGGAGGGCTTGGTAAAGGTCCTCAATGCGAAGTATGCCTACTATTTTCCCAATTTAAGTTCTGTTATTATCATATAACTGGAAAGAAATGTCCTTAGCATACCCTGTAATGTTTGCAAGATCTTTAAATAACCTGGTAATAAAACTGGTGTGTATTGTGACTGTGGTTTCTTTCATGCAAAAACTTCTGAAGCCACAGTGGATGGATCTCCCATTGATGCAGAAAGTAGATATTCAAAGCAAATCCCATTAGCTCCAAACAGGATATTAGACAAGAAAATCTTGTCAATGGGAAAATCAAGTCTGAGATTAAGAGCCTGCTAAGAAAAGATTTGTTTATAGAAAGTAGTTCAAATAAACGCCTAGGAGTGTTGTCCCATTGGCATTGCTGTCTCTCTCTGGTATTTATCTGGGATCTATTACCATAATATCTGAGGACTTCACAGTCTCTGATGTATTTATCTTTGTGGCATCCCTGTGGGGTAGGGAGGGACTGTTATTCCCATTTTACAGAGGGGGAACTGAGGCACAGAAGAGTGACGTGACTTGCCTAAGCAGGGGTGCTGGAACAGTTTGTGCTGAGAACCATTGAACCAAACTGTAAACCCTGTATATGATGGAAATCATGTCAAGCCCGGGGATACCAGAGCACCGCCAGCTCCAGCACCTATGTATCTAAGGTTACATAGGAAGTCTGTGATGGAAGAGGGACTCAAACGTAGGTCTCCTAACACCTAGGCTAGGGCCCTAACCACTGGACCATCCTTCTTCTGGAGAGCAAAACCCACAGTTATCCTCAGAGCAGTTATACCGCAGACAGTGCCCGCTCATCTATACCAGTGTGCTTCCACTGGAAAGAGGATAGCTTTGGAAAAGAGGGTAGCTCACTCTGGACTTTGTGTCATTATTGATATGGCTGAGATTTGAACAACTATTCTCTAGCCAAAAGGACCTGTGTCAATATAGAATCATAAAAGTGTAGGACTGGAAGGGACCTTGAGAGGTCTTCTAGGCAGTCCCCTGCACTCAAGACCAGAGTAAACGTTATCAGTCATTCTAGACCATCCCTGACAGGTGTTTGTTTAACCTGCTCTTAAAAACCTCCAGTGATGGAGATTCCACAATCTCACTAGGCAATTTATTCCAGTGCTTAACCACCCTGACAGGAAGTTTTTCCTAATGTCCAACCTCTAAGCCTCCCTTGCTGCAATTTAAGCCCATTGCTTCTGGTCTTATCCTCAGAGATTAACAAGAATAAGTTTTGTCCCTCCTCCTTGTAACAACCTTTTATGTACTTGAAAACTGTTATGTCCCCTCTGGACTCTGCAGACTAAACAAACCCAATTTTTCCAATCTTCCCTCATAGGTCATGTCTTCTAGACCTTTAATCATTTTTGTTGCTCCTCTCTGGACTTTCTCCAATTTGTCCATATCTTTCCTGAAATGTGGCTTCCAGAACTGGACGCAATATTCTAGATGAGGCCTAATCAGCGCAGAGTAGAGGAGAAGAATTACTTCTTGGGTTTTGCTTACAACACTCCTGCTAATACATCCCGAAATGATGTTTGCTTTTTTTGTGTGCAAGTGTTACGCTGTTGACTCATATTTAGCTTGTGATACACTATGACCCCCAGATCCCTTTCTGCAGTACTCCTTCCTATACCAGCCTCCAGTGCCCATGGGGGGCAGGAGAAGGGAGCTAGTCACACCCCTCTATCAGCTTCCCCTTTCTTTCCTGAATTTCTCAGCCTTGCCTTTTCCCTGTCCACTGGTCCTGCCGTCTCTGCTCTCATTTCCTCCTAGCTTCCCTGCCTCCTTGCTCTCTCCCATCCTGTTCCTTGCTGACTCTTTCCCTGGAACCTCCCTCTGCCCAGGTCATCCAAGGTGACTGCTTTTTTGGTTCAGATTCCTCCTAAAGTCCATATGTCTTCTGCCCAGCCTCTCAGTGTTAGTTGGAAGAACTGTGATGCACCTACTAGCAAACCATGCAGGGCTCTGTAGCCTCTCTCTGGACACCCAGATCATGTGTGTCCGTAGAGACTTGCGTCCTCACATGCAATTTGGTGTTCCGTGATCCCGCTGGAAGCAGCGGGAGTATTCGCTAGGCTGTCGGATCAGGCCCTTAGTCTTCAAGCTCCTTGGGACAGGGATTGTGTCTTCCACTGGGTTTCGTACAGCGCCAAGCATATTGTCAGCACTTGACATTATTTTTCCATTGATGCCCGTGTTTAATGTATTGTGGCAGCAGGATGTAAAGTTTGTGCATAATACAGTGCATGTGTGTAATGGAACATGTTACGGTTAATGGGTGTTACTCACTACGCATTCATGTACTGATCAGTTCCTTCCATGCTCAGATCTGCATTATCTTCTCCACTGTGTGAAATCCCTTCCCACCCATTTCATAGTGACAGAGGCAGCAGTGGAGCTGGAAGCAGAGCCCAGAGCCGTGCTGGGATGGAGGCACAATACCTCCACCTGGCTGATGCTGGGCTTCCGTAGATTCTCCCCGGAGCTGCATGAATCTCATCCATCTGTGAGCCTGGGGGATCTCGGCAATTGCTGGTTCCATGAGTAGAGTGAACCCTACCCAGGAATGATTTGAGGGGAAAGGCTCATGTTCTCCCCCAAACCCAGAACTTTCCTATGGGAGTTTCCTAGAAGAAGAAAGTGATCAGCAGGTATCCTAGAAATCAGTTTCCCATGAAAAAATGCAGAATTTGCTTTTTTACAGAAAATCTTTAGTTTTTACATTTTGTGAAAAAAATAAAAACACCTATTAACTATGAACTAAATTTTACTGAAAGTACCAGAGACGCTTGTTCAGTGCGTGCGACCTCCTCCACTGGTGGTTGATTGTTGAATGGCTTTAAATTTACAGTGGAACCCCATTTATCTGATTTAATTGGGACCGGAGCCAGATCGGATAATCAAAAATTGGAATGATCAGGAGAACTGGCAAAGAGCTTTCTGTCCCTTATTTTAAGATGGGAGGGGGGCTTGAGCGGTCATTCCCTTGCCGTGCTGACAGCTGGAGCCCACTCACCTGGGGCTGACCACCTGAGTCCTGCCACTGTCAGACTGATGATTCTGTTAATGGAGAACTTGGATAAATGAGGTTCAACTGAATATCAATAAAACATTGTGTTCAGCTGATACCTGTATATTTTGTGGCCTGGGAAACAAAAGTTCAGCGTTTCGTTTTAATCACAGAAAAATGCTGATTTTTATGTTTTTTTTTATCATGGTGATCAGGTCCTAGTTTAATTAACTTTGATCACCACCCTATGAGAGAAAGCTCAGAGGCCCAGTGGTGCTCTCAGACAGAGAGGTGTGTAACAAATGTAATATCCAAGGCAGTGCTGGGGAAAGAGAGACCTCGATAACCTTGCCAGGATCTCCATCTCATTTCTCATCTCCTCTAATACCCTTTGCCTCTGACTCCTTGAGCCAGCCTGAGGATCTCGGCCTACTTCTCGGCTTCTTTAAAGTAATCTAGTGCTGGTGAAATCTATTACAAGGAAAACGCCTGGAGAGTGAAGTCTGCTGTCTTTCCACAGGGCAACAGGCAACATGACAGAGGTGTATGGAGGAAGTGTTCAGGTGCTGTGCCCTGGAGGAGATCACCGAGCAATGACTTGGTGGGATCCCGGAGAGATTAAGGCCCAGGGCTCCTGGACTGTGTTCCCACTTAGCTATAAACTCCCAGGGTGATATTGGACAACTTGCGCGTTAACGTCCCAAGGCCTGAGTTTCTGTGTAAAGTGGCTATGATAATACCCATTTCACAGAGTGTGGTGGGGTTAGTTACTTAATGTTTGTAAAGTGTTGTGAGAGCCTTGCTAGGAAGGTACTTGAAATCCCAAAATCCAGAGTTATTTTTACCCAGATTTCGGGCTGTGCTTAGCAACCTAAAATGTTGCCTTTGGTCTGATCCACTACAGCACAGTCTTTCTGCCTCTTCTCTAGCCTACAAGCACACGCCGGTGCAGTTGTCCGCATGCTCCTGGCCCTGCTGTTGTTGTTATTATATATTATTTGTATTACCATGACACCTACGAGTCCCAGTGATGGACCAGGGCACCCCTGTGCTAGTAGCTTTACAAACACAGAACAAAAAAGACAGCTATCTCAAGCTGGCCACACCAGTTTTGGGGGCTGGCTCATAAACTCTGAATGTTTGGGGTTGGCAACACTGACTCAGGTGATCAGCTGTTCCTCCCCCTATCCCCAGCTCAGCCTGTAGCTTAAAGACACATTTCAGCTCTAAGTATGATGCTGTTATACCTCCTTCAGTTGTAGCTAAGCCTAGTTAGGTTTCCTGTCTGACCCGTCAGGTGTTTGCTGTTGATGTGTCACAGGAGGTTCTTAGCTGCAGACAAACTGTGTACTAATCAGCTGTGGATTTTCATGCCTGAAATGGTCCCTAAGTAGCCTGTTACCAGCCCCTTCCAGATGGTAGCGGCTCACATCAGCTGTATGTTTAAAGTAGGAATGAAATAAATGACACAATGGAAATCTGCACAACAATCACATTACTATCCCCTAGCCCAGCTCAAATTCCTTTTATCTGTTATGAATCACACTGCAGGAATGACCTTTATGCTGCATTATGTAACACTGGGAAGTGTCCTAGGGAACTGAATTATCCTGATGACTGTGAATACCAACGCGTGCTGCTTAATCAGGAAGATGTTGGCAAAAATTCCACTTAATGGGGTGCATTTGACTAGTGCCAAGGAGTTAAGTGGTGTTTAACCAGCTCTGGATTGTGGCTTTTTATATAGGGCAAGAGGTGTGCATGATACCTCAAAACTGACACATACTGTGTCTGGAGAAGTAAGACGTTATTGTCATCATCTCCCATTCCTATGTTCTTCCCAGCACATGCTCCATATTGTTCATTATAATGTTCTGCCATCTGGTTTCCCCCAAAGGAAATAGCTTAGTGGTCAAAGCATTAAGTTGAGAATTTCTACTGTCTCTGGAACCCCAGGTTCAGATTATTATGACAGTGGGGTGGGAGGAGGTATTGTTTCATATTCTCTGTGTATATATAAAGTCTGCTGCAGTTTCCACGGTATGCATCTGATGAAGTGAGCTGTAGCTCACGAAAGCTCATGCTCAAATAAATTGGTTAGTCTCTAAGGTGCCACAAGTACTCCTTTTCTTTTTGCGAATACAGACTAACACGGCTGTTACTCTGAAACCTATTATTATGACTTTCATTTACAATGTTCACTACGTGTCCCAACCACAATCAGGGCTCCACTGTGCACTGCACAAACAAAGACAGGGTGTTTCCTGCTCAATCTTCATATGAATGTGGCTGTCCATTACTATAATATCTCAGTATGTCATAGTCTTCATTGTACAGTAGAAGAAGGGCTGTAAAGCGATTAAAAAAGTTAATTGTGATTGATTGCACTTGTTACTAATAGAATGCTATTTATATAAATATTTTTGATGTTTTCCATATTTTCCAATATATTGATTTCAATTACAACACAGAATACAAAGTGTACAGTGCTCACTTTATATTTTTTAATATTTGCACTGTAAAAATAAAATAGTATTTTTCAATTCTCTTAATACTGTAGTGCAATCTCTTTATCATGCAAGTTGAACTTACAAATGTAGAACTATGTACAAAAAATAACTGCATTCAAAAATAAAAAAAAATGTAAAACTTTAGAGCCTACAAGTCCACTCAGTCGTACTTCTTGTTCAGCCGATCGCTCAGACAAACAAGTTTGTTTACATTTGCAGGAGATAATGCTGCCTCTTATTATTTATAATGTCACCTGGAAAGAGAGCAGACGTTCGCATGGCACTGTTGTAGCTGGTATTGCAAGATATTTACATGCCAGATGGGTTAAAGATTGATATGTCCCTCAAGCTTCAACCACCATTCCAGAGGACATGCATCCATGCTGATGATGGGTTCTGCTCAATAACGATCCAAAGCAGTGCAGACCAGTGCATGTTAATTTTCATCATCAGAGTCAGATGCCACCAGCAGAAGGTTGATTTTCTTTTTGGTGGTTCGGGTTGTGTAGTTTCCACATCGAAGTGTTACTCTTTTAAGACTTCTGAAAGCATACTCCACACCCTGTCCCGATCAGATTTTGGAAGGCACTTCAGATTCTTAAATCTTGGGTTGAATGCTGTAGCTATCTTTAGAAATCTCACATTGGTACCTTCTTTGCGTTTTGTGAAATCTGCAGTGAAAATGTTCTTTAAACGAACAACATGCTAGGTCATCATCCAAGATGGCTATAACATGAAATACATGGCAGAATGCGGGTAGAACACAGAGCAGGGGACATACAAGTCTCCCCCAAGGAGTTCAGGCTCTAAAGTTTTAAATTTTTTTTTTTTGAGTGCAGTTATGTAACAAAACAAAACAAAAATCTACATTCGTAAGTTGTGCTTTCATGATAAAGAGACTGCCGTATGGTACTTGTATGAGGTAAACTGAAAAATACTATTTATTTTGTCATTTTTACAGTGCAAATAATTGTAATAAAAAATAATATAAAGTGAGCACTGTATACTCTGTATTCTGTGTTGTAATTTAAATTAAAATAGTTGAAAATGTAGAAAGCATCCAAAATATTTAATACATTTCAATCAGTGTTCTATTGTTTAACAGTGCGGTTAAAACTGTGTTTAATCGTGATTAATTTTTTTAATCACGATTAATTTTTTTGAGTTAAATCGCATGAATTAACTGTGATGAATCGACAGCCTTAAGTAGAACCTCAGAGTTACGAACAGTTCGGGAGTGGAGGTTGTTCGTAATTCTGAAGTGTTCGTAACTCTGAACAAAGCGTTATGGTTGTTCTTTCAAAAGTGTATAACTGAACATTGACTTAATATAGCTTTGAAACTTTACTATGCAGAAGAAAAATGCTGCTTTTAGCCATCTGAATGTAAATGAAACAAGCACAGAAACAGTTTCCTACCTTGTTAAATCTTTTTTTTTTTTAAAACCTTTCCCCTTTTTTTTTTTTTAGTAGTTTACGTTTAACGCAGTACCGTACTGTATTTTTATTTTTTTATTTTTTTGGTTTCTGCTCCTGCCTGATTGAGCATTTGCAGTTCAAAATGAGGTGTGTGGTTGACCTGTCAGTTTGTAACTCTGAGGTTCTACTGTATTGATTTTCACACCACCACATGAGGGACAGCAATGCTATCATCCCCATTGCATAGCAGGGGAGTTGAGGCGCAGAGAGATTAAGTGAGTTGCCCAAGTTCACACAGGAAGAGTGGCAGAGTGGGGTTTTGAACATAAATCTCCAGAGTCTCAGGTCTGTGCCTGAACCGCAAGACCCTACTTCCGCTTCTATACTAGTGGATCCCAATACCTCCCCTGTTTGGATGCTAATCACTGGCTTTTTAA
Organism: Eretmochelys imbricata; assembly: GCF_965152235.1. Taxonomy (NCBI): domain Eukaryota; kingdom Metazoa; phylum Chordata; order Testudines; family Cheloniidae; genus Eretmochelys; species Eretmochelys imbricata. The sequence continues at coordinate 257,668,553 of NC_135573.1, forward strand.
GATCTCAACTGCATTAACACAACTCTTATGAAGAACATAATTTGTGTATCACGGGGTTTACTATGTGGTGATCTTTTGGACAAGACCATAAAAGCAAGGGTCCAGTCTCTCTGTCTGGGAAAGAAAAAAAGATCCTGGAGATTTTTGTTTTGTAAGGGAGGAGTTTGCCCCAGTGTTTTGCAAAATGCGCTCTCCCTCTACATTGTGCTAATAATTATCCTCTGGTGTCCAGCCCAGAGCTGGCTGCATTTCATTGGTGTATGTATATGACTTGGGGACTCTGCTGGATGGAAAGGTCTGTATAAATAGACATTAATTATTATACTAATGCTAATGCTCTTCTGTGCAGGCCTGCAAGATGACAGGGATCTGTTATTCCTCCTCAAGGGGAGCCAGCTGCTGAAAGTGAAGTCCAGCTCTTGGAGAAAGGAGAGGTTTTACAAGCTCCAGGAAGACTGCAAAACCATATGGCAGGAATCCAAAAAGATGTTGAGGTCTCCGGAATCACAGCTCTGTAAGTGACCATCCCCTTATCCTAGGGGCAGCATAATGTCCAGTGGTACGGTGTCTGGAGAGGTGATTGGTTGGGAGTGTAGGCCCAGGAGACAGGAAAGTAAAAGCAGGAAGTAGGCATTCCACGTACAGTCAGTGAGTCTGATCCAGTGCTCAGACTCCTGGTGTCTTTAAGCCAACTTTATGCCTTCTAGATTCAAGGCTACTTGAGGGGCTGAAATGGCCCCGGCATAACCTAGGCAGCTCTGAGGGCTGCTTGTGTCCCCCAGTACTGCCCTGTGCTTGAGAGGCAGGCCAGTGTAGGAATTCTCCCTTAGGCCTTGTGGGCTGTTGATGGTTGCTGTATGCGCCCAGAGTGGTGTAAAACAACTGTTTCAGAATGAGACCGGGCTGCAGCCCCTCCACCTACACCAAGCCCACCTAAGCAAGCAAAGGCTGCAGCCAGTGAGGACAGGCAGAGATACTTCTGGGTATGGACCGGGTCACACACACACAGACAAGGGAAAACCCAGCACAAAACTGAAGGGGCTCCCTTTTACTGCAGCTGTTGAGAATTGCAGCATCTCCATGGGAAAGTAGAGCGAGGGGCAGAGGAGATAGTGGGAGCTGCTGGCTCAGAGTCAGGCCCCAGAACGAAAGGGAGAGCTGCAGGGATCAAAGGGAAAGGGCAGGTGGCAGGTGTGCATTGTTGTTCCTCTGGCTTTGCGAGGCTGAGGTTGTTCTCATGACTGATTTAGAAACATGAATCCTGCCCATCATTGTCCGTAATAAAACACCCCAGCGCCACAATTGGTATTGAATGAGTGCAGGGAAAACCCAGCTGTGTCACAATCACCCTGCCGACATTGTTATTCATTATTTGTATAACTGTAGCGCCTATGAGGCCCAGACCCCATTGTGCTAGGAGCTATATCAACATAGAACAAAAGACAGTCCCTGCCCGCCAGAGTTTACAATCTAAGTAATCTCCTGCCCACAGATAATAAATGCTCTCCTGGACCTTGAGCCTATAAGGAAGAGGCTCAAACAGTTGCCCTCCGCCTCCACTCTAACATCTGCCACATGCCCAGGGGCCTGAATTGCAAGAGCTCCACTGCGTGGGGACAAATGTAGCTAGAAAGGCCATAGTGGAGAGAGAGAAACTCTGAGTTTGTCAGGTCATGGGCCAGTCTGGGCTTCACCGCTCAGAACACACACCTGAGGGTGACCAGAGATCCTGAACTACTACATGCTGTAACAAGTGAGGGTGACGAGCCCTGGCAGAGGCTGGGTGGGGAAAAAGGTGGCTGGTTGTTAACAACTGAAAGCTCGCATGCCTGTGCTTGGAGGAGTGCATCAGGCATGTGTGTTTACTGGCTCACCCGGCAATTTGTGTTTTTTTTTTTTTTATCTCCTTCTCAGCTGGCCATGGGTTTGTCTGATACAATTCTCCTGCACGGATCTTTGTTTTATAAGCTGCTAGGTGAATAATACCAAATATAGATTTATAGTGTGCGGCAGTGCAAGGTCACATTGCCCAGGTTGTTTGTAGAACGTTTGACTGTTACAGTTGAAACTAACCAAGCTAAGGGCCCAGACCTTCAAACTCAGGTGAGTAGTTCTTACTCCTGTGAGCAGTGTCTGGGATTACACCCGGGGTAAGGGCTACGCACCTGAGTGAGGGTTCAAATAGGACTGGGGTCTGGAGAGGAAGGGTGGTCTTGTTTAAGAACTGGATTAGGACTCAAGCAATCTAGCTTCAATTCCTGGCTCTGCCAGAGACGCCTTGTGTGTATCTCAATCTCTCTGTGCTTCCATTCCCATCTGTAATGGGGGATTATAATATTCCCTCTCCTACCCTGTTTATGCTGTAAACGCTTCAGAATAGGAACTGTCTCATTAGGTGTTTGCACAGTGTCTAGCATAACAGGGCCCCAGACTCAATGGAAGCTTCCAACCACCACTGTAATTGAAATAATAATAAAGGCCCTAGCTAACTCTCTCTCTCTCCAGTTAAGTCCCATTCTATATAGGTTATGGACGCAAATGAAAGTAACTATCAAAGTCCTTGCCCAGATAACGTCTACTTTGAAAACAAACAAGGGTGTGAATTAAAATAGCACACCGTTCAAACAGGAAAAAGGAAATGGCAAATGTAATGTGTGTGAGTATTCTCCAGGCTTGCTGAGGCCCTGAATGCACTGGCCTTTTAAGGGTTTTAGGGAACTGTATTATAATTTGATCTATTGATTTACTTGTGTTTAGTTTCTTTAATGTTGTAAGCCACCACCATAATATCTGGACACATGACACAGATTACCAAACTATCCACAATATTATATGATATATTCAGGTAACATCTCAGTGGGTCTCTCTAGATCAGGTCCCCATATACTAGCTGTTTGTAGCAGATCGCTGACTCACCACTGCAGTGCCTCCTGCTGGTCATCTGGGACTTAGCTTGATTCCAGCACTCAGAGCACCTCCTGTTGGCTAGTGTCTCTCCTTCCTCAGGCCCCCGGGTCTCTCCCAGACCCCAGTGCCCCTTACCTTGAGGTGCTGCCCCACAGCAGTGCCCCCACACTCTGGGTCTCCCTTCCCAGGGGAACCCCCTTCCTCTATGCCCACCTTGCCTCAGTGGCTACTGCCAGTCATCATCTAGCCCCCTTTCTCCGGGGCAAACTGCAGTCTGTAATGGCCACTCATCATTGGCAAGGGGGTTGGACCAGCTACCTCTGCCTATCCCTGGGCTTCACCTCTGCAGCCCCAGTACCTCCTTAGGCCTTTAACAAGGCCCCAGCCTGGGGAGTTGCCCAGCTGGAGCTCCCTAGCACTGCTCTGCTTCAGGTACCCTGTGCTCCCAGGCAGCCAGGTCCTTCGTACTCCAAGCTGGAGTGAGACTAACCCAGCTTCTCCCTTTAGCCCTTATATCAGGGCCAGCTGTGGCCGCTTCCCCAGTCAGCCTACCTTTTCTCCCAGGAGCAGGGTAACTGCCTCGCTACAGTGCTGTACACGCATTTAGTAAGAGATGTCCTTGCCCCAAGGGGCTTAAATAGACATGGCAAGGGAGAGCTCAGGCACAGACAGATTCAGTGGCTTGCCCAAAATCATACTGGAAGTTTGCAGCAGAGCTGGGATCTGGACTGAGAATTCCGGAATTCCAGTCTGGAGCCATAACCAGAAGCCCAGTTCCGTCTTTGTGTTCAGCGTTCGCATTCCATCCCAGGGGGTTCAGAATGATTACCTCGTGGTGCTGGCTGGGTTAGAGCTGGTAATGGTTTGAGTTTGATTAACCATCTGTGTGCATCTGGGCTTGCACAAGCATATCAATGTACATTTTCCTGATCACAGCATAAACTAGCTTTAGTTTTAAGGTCCTGGGAATATAGTGGATTACACTTAGCTGGTGTAGTTTCCCTGTACCAGGCATTGTGCTACAGCTGTCTTCTTTCTCTGGTCTTGTATTGGTAAGCATTCAACAGCAAGGAAGTGCATAATAGGGTCATCGTTTAAAATATAACATAATGGAACATAGAAAGCTAACAAGGAGCACAAGAGTAAACGTGTTGTGTCAGGTGCTTAACATTTTGCTTTTAGGTGACTGTTACTTTGGATTTTAGTTTGGGACCTCTATAAAATCCCAGGATTAGCATCCATACAAGCAGACTCCATTTTCCAGGCGGAAAAAAGAATCAATCATGTGAAAGCTGTGAAGTGTGAGCATAGCTAAGCAGAGTGAGATAGAGGAACCACAGCACAATAACCTCTCAGGAGGGCACCGGTCGTGTTTCTGATTTGAGAGATTTCCTGCTAGAGTGGCTACTGGATGTATAGTCACACAGAAATAATTTTGTTTTAAGCCATTGTGTGGTGGCCACCAATGGTGAACAACATGAGTCTCGACAGCTTGAGCTGCAAAGCCAAGCTGTAGCTGAGGGCTGTAACAGACTCACATCCTCTATGTGGGTCAGGCACAGCGGGGGATCTGTAACACACATCAGTGGGTTATAATTGCTCCTCCTGGTCACGAAGAATAATATTGGATTTCAAACCAAACACTTGTTATCGACCAAGGACCTTATGGTCTTTTATATTTTAAATGTTCTGATTATACATTTAAAATAGTTGTGAATTATGGGCACTTGAAAGATTCTGGCTTGACATCCTGGGAGACTGATGTCTCTGTTTACAGAACTCATCTTGGATCTAATCTGCCCTCCCTGTGGAGCCAGCTAGTACAGGAGCCCATTGATTTTTGTGATTCTGGCATGGTTCAGTGAGGCCTACAGGACCAGATGTTCCAAGGAGCATAGTACATTGGGTGCACATTGGATGCTTGGCTCTTTTGGAAACCTGGTCATGAGTGTTGCAATGGGAGCTGACTAGTGCCGAGCGCCTTTGAAAAACTGGCCCTAATTGTGGGTGAAAATGTGGCCCGTAATGCCCAAGCCCTTTTGCTCTGCCTGGCATTCTGGTTCACCTGTTTTTGCTTTGAAGCTGGAATGATTACATTGCAATCACCCTCTCATTCGTTTCTGTAACAGCAATCATAAAAGTCAAAGCCACAGAGGCCTAGTAAATTCATACAGACATGTGACCAGTGAGAGCTCTCATGGGAGAGAGATGGGAGCAGGAGTGAAAATCCTGAATGTTGTTAATCTTCTGTAGTCAGCTGCTACTCAGATATTTTGACACCAGTGTATGTTTCATAGCACATTGAAACACTGTACGCAGCCATCTAGGACGAGAAGTGAAGGGGAATATCCTATCCAGTCCAAGGTACAGCAGGAATTTAGAAAGTTGGGCCCAGATCTTCAAACATATTCATGCTCCTAACTCTCGTTGATTTCAATGGAAGTTAGGCGCCTAAGTCCCTTTGAGAATCTAGGCCCTGGCTCCACATCAGGATTTGGGAAGATCCTTGGGACTAGTCCTTATGCTTTTCTTAAAGGTTCATGGGGCCTGACACTGCTCTCCCTGAATTTTGCCTCTGATTTCAGTGGTAGCGGGATCAGGCCCTAAATGGCCACGATCTCAGCTTTTATGTCTTCCTACCCTCTGTTGATCCTAGGCCTAGCACCATAATGAGGCATCAGTTTAGTGCTGGCCCAGCCCAGCACCACTTCCTGCAGCACACTGAGTTTCTCTTGGACTTGTCCCGGCACTGCCCCAGCCTGGTGCTGCTAGGCCCACGAGAGCTGGCTCACAGCCTGAAGGCAGTGTGGCTCCAGAACTCCTCTCCTGCTCGTTCACTACAAAATCTCACTGGAAAGGAGCTCTGGTGATTTCCTGCGCACTGCCCTGTACAAGGGCGAGCCGCAGAGCCGCAGCAGGCATCAGAAACATTGCCCCCCAGTGCAGCAGGGAGAGGGAGTTGGGAGTTGTGTCTTCTCAGTATGATACACAGCTTTGAAAGCAAACAGATGTACATGTTGGATGGCAGAAATGAGAGAGAGTTTAGAAAGCTCCCTGCAGCCTGTTCCTGGAATGGAGAGAAAAACCCTTGACCCTATGGGACTGTATTTCTAGTTACCACCATCCCCCCTTCATATAATGAATTGGCAGAGATTCCTCTTCGTTAGTAGCTAGCATAATAAATTCATAGATTTCAAGGCCTGAAGGAACCATTGTGATCATCTAGTCCAGGTGTTCTCAAACTTCATTGCACCGTTTGACAATAAATTTTCTACTTGACCCCTGGGGTAGGGGAGGTCAGAGCCTGAGCCCTGCTGCCCTGGGTTGAGGGAGAGGGGGCTGTAGCCCGAGCCCCATTGCCCCAGGTGCAGGTGGAGCTCAGGCTTCAGGTTCAGTCCTGGGTCCCAGCAAGTCTAATGCTGGCTCTGGCGACCCCATTAAAATGGGGTCACGACCCACTTTGGCGTCCTGACCCACAGTTTGAGAACCACTAATCTGACCTCCTGTATAACACAGGCCATGGAATCTTCCCAAGATAATTTCTAGACCATATCTTATAGAAAAACATCCAGTCTTGATTTAAAAATTGTCGCTGATGGAGACTCCACTTTGACCCTTGATAGGTTGTTCCAATGATCAGTTTCTCTGCCTTGAAAAAGTTGGGCCCTATGTCCAGTCTGAATTTGTCTAGCTTCAGCTTCCAGACAGTGGAACATGTTATATCTTTCTCTGCTAGACGGAAGAGCCCATTATTAAATATTTGTTCCCAGGTAAATTCTTATAGAATGTGTTTAAGTAAGGCCTTAACCTTCTCTTTGGTAAACTAAATAGATTGAGCTCAGGAAGTCTATTGCTATAAGGTAGGTTTTCTAATCTTTTAATCATTCTCATGGCTCTTCTCTGAACCTGTTCCAATTTATCAACATCCTTCTGGAATTGTGGGCGTCAGAACTGGACGCAGCATTCGAGCATAGTGGATGGCAGTGGGTAGTTGTTCAGAATTAAAAACAAACGCTGGGCTGGAGTGACAGCATTGAGTTCAGCTATTTACCTAGAAAGGGTGAGTTCACTCCGCTCATATAAAGCCCAAGTTTTTGGGCCCTTTGAGTGTGGGAGATCCAGGAGCTGACCTCTACCTTCCAAACCCAGGGCCAGGTGTGGGGCTGCAAAAAATCTGGATGTGAGTGATTTGGCCCAAGTGCCAGAGGAAGCCTGTGGCGGAAGCAGGGGGACTGCCCTGATGGTCAAACCCCTAGGTGTGAGTTTAGTCCTGCAAGGCCGTCCTTCTCTTCAACCAGAGATGTTTCCTCAGGAATTAGTGTTCCAGGTTTAGGTGCATTATAAGGTTTTACATCCTCTGAATCATCGTCCCAGTCTGAGACTGGTTTGTGCTACATTGATCTGTGGTGACCCCGATGAGCCCTGACACCAGGCTCATCCTAGCCTTGTCACAGCTTTTGCTGCGCCGTCTCAAGCCCACTGCACTTGGGGCCAGATGGTCGCAGTGGTAAACTGCCCTGCAGTTGGGTTGGTCTGAAGCCACATGGTTCTGGCAGGAGTAGGGAACGGTTCAGCACTTCAGGCCGTGCACAGATGGAACAGGCCTGCTGCATGATTTCTTAGGATAGTGCATTCTTTGCACTCCTTTGCAGCATGTCTGATCCACTGGTCGATTTGGATTGGTAGAGCCACATTGCCTGCCCCCATTGGGGTGGCTTGTGTCCTGGGAGCACTAGCTGGGAGCTGTCGCTGCTCTTGAACCCAGCACAGGGGTGGGAATGTGATGAGAAGGAAGGGTCTTTGCACCTTTCCTGCCTTGTGAGTGCACCCATCCACAGGGCTGTCACAGTCCGGCCTCTTGATGTGCAGCCTGCATTAGATATAACAGAGAGAGCAGGACTCCTTGTTTATACCTTAGAGATGGAACACAGATGCAGGGCCAATATGGTGTATCCAGGCCTCCACACTACTCCAGTAGGCTCCAGGCCTCCACACGCAGCACATAGCATGGGGGCTTCTTGTTTGTACACTTTGGAAGTTGCCAGGTCGGCCAGGAGTCCCCTGTGTGCTTTATTCACTCCAGAGAGGTCAGGTCTATAGACCTGGTACTCTGTGTTGTGTTACTTGTCATTCAGCTACAGCGGCAGCGTGGAGCCTGTGTTGTTGCTGCCACTTATCTTCTCCCACAGGCTTCTGCTCATGAGAAGGCTTTCTGTCTGGGAACAAAAAAACCCCAAACATCGGCTCCCAGCTTTCAATGGAAAAGGGAGAGAGATTATGCTGGTCTCTCGATAACAGGTCATTGAAGTGACTGGATTAACAGATGGCCAAGAGGAAATGTCTGCTTTGGGAAGCTGGCAAATAGCCAGTCAGAGCAATACCTCGCGCTTTCCGTCGTCAAAGCACGTTACAAACCGCACCGCACTGAATGGAGGAGGTAGTATGTTCCTCAGGTGAAGGCCTCAGGACATATTTGTTCTATTGCTAGCTCTGATTCTGTCCTGTCATTAAACTATGGCCAAATCACGTAGCCCTTGGCCATACTAAAAGTTGCAGTTCTTTAACTACAATTGATTTTTAATCCATCTAGTTACGCCAGTGGAAATCCCTAATGTAGACTCACCTAAACCAGTGTAGTCGCTGCTTAACTTGGTTTAGATTAATTCAGTAAGGCCTTGTCTAAACAGGGCTGGTCGAAAACTTGACAGTGAAATTGTTTTCTGAGTAAATGATATTTTTCATGAAAAGTGTCTGCTTTTTGTGGAAAATGGCTTTTTGTGAACACCCCAAAACTAAAAATTTTTGGCTGAAAAATTTTGATCAAGAAATGACACTGCAGTGCCTCATGGGAGTTGCAGTTCAGGTACCTTATTCCCCCATTCTCCTCTATGGGTTGGATTCCCCAGCTGGACTACATCTCCCATGATGCAACACGACCAGGGACTCCTATGATACACTGCAGCGGCTCAGCCAGATGGGAAATGTAGTCCAGGTAGGGAGCCCAGCTCAAAAAAGAAAACCAGGGTATGGAGCACATGAACTATAACTCCCATGAGCCATCATGACAGCATTTTCAAATCAAATTGTTTGGGTATTGACTGAAAAATTTTAATTTTGGCTTAACAGTTTTAGCTTTCAATTTTTTTGATGAAACTTTTTAATTTTTCACAGAAAAAAAAGCCCATTTCCAATCAGCTCTAGTACATGAGTTTAATGGACTGGATTGAAAAAGTAACTTACTGATGCAGGCTAAACCGACTTAAGCACAGCTTAAAACATTTTAAGTGCATCTACCATAGGAATTTGTGCCAGTTTAACTAGATCAAATTTAAATCAGTTTACTTCAACCAGAGCAACTCTTTGAGTATAGACAAGGCATTAACCTCTTCATGTCTCAGTTCCGTCTTCTATAAAATAGGAATAATAACAGGGGTATTGTGGGGATTCAGGTCTCTGAGGCATTTTGCAGTCTTCAGTTGGAAGGTGTTCTACAAGTCCAGAGTAGTATTACTCATTAATCCTCTCAACACTCTTGTGTAGTAGATAGATATTATCCCTACTTACCCTCACTGAAAAGCCCTATAGAATTGAATACAAAATGGTAACTTTCCTGTAGAAGGTTTGAGCTGTCCTTTAGACTGGCTACTGAATCCCATGCATGGTTTACAACCTACTGAAAAGATCTAATTCCTTTTCAAATTCTATAGGTATGCAGAATAATTCTAAAGAGCCCTATTATTTTCCTTGTTTTCTGTTTAGTCCCTGTTAATTTCTACAGGATTTTTCCATATGGGTTTGCAGAAGATTTAGCCCAAAATTTGGTGAAAATGTGGCTGCCCATGTTTAGGCACGTAAATATAAGTGTCCTAATTTTCAAAGTTCCTGAGTCTCTACAGTTGCCATTAATTCCAATGGGAGTAACACACAAAGAACCAGATTCTTAGCTGGTGTAAATCAGGATAGTTCCTGTGAAGTCAGTTTATACCAGCCATTAGAAGTAATAGATTTTAAGACCAGAAGGGACCATTATAATCAGCTAGCCCAGTGAGTCTCAAACTTTTGTACTGGTGACCCCTTTCAAATAGCAAGCCTCGGAGTACGACCCCCCCTTATAAATGAAAAACACTTTTTTATATATTTAACACTATTATAAATGCTGGAGGCAAAGCGGGGTTTTGGGTGGAGGCTGACAGCTCCCGATTCCCCATGTAATAACCTCACAACCCCCTGAGGGGTCCCGACCCCCAGTTTGAGAACCCCTGAACTAGCCTGACCTCCTGCATAGCACAGGCCAAAGAATTTCACCCGATGATTTCTACATCTAGCTCAATAACTTGTGGTTAAAATAGAGTGTATGCTTCAGAAGAACATCCCGTCCTGATTTAAAGATTCCAAAGGATGGAGAATCAACCATATCCCTGGGGAATCTGTTCTAACAGCTAATTATCCCCACTGTTTAAAAAATGCCTCATTTCCAACTCAACTTTGCTGACTTCAACTTCAAGCTGTATAAAGGATGTTTTTTTATATAGTTTGGGCACAGTGCATGATTAGTGCAAAACCTGTTCCATTGATGGACTGAATGATCAGTAAAAAGAAAAGGAGGACTTGTGGCACCTTAGAGACAGTGTTTATCAGAAAGCCATTCATGACTGAGTTATTATGGGGGTTTAGGCATTTCCTTTAAAATGCTTGTGTAAAGTTAAAAGGGTTACAAATCAGGGTTTCTGATTTTACCAAGTGAGTGGATGCAACGTTTGAATCTCCGATGCATCAACCCAGCTAAATTTACTGTAGGAAGAAAGGAAAGGGTGTGATATGGTGCCAAGCTTACTCTTTGCCAGCCAATGAATGAAATGCTTAGGACAATGAAGTCAACATAATTATTAATTACTATTATTTATTATTTCTATTATTCTAGCACCTATTAGCCCCAGTCATGTACTGGGACTCTACTGTGCTAGGCACTGTACACAAACAGAACAAAAAGAGCTTACAACGCAAGTACTGTATAAGACAAGAGACAACAAACAGATAGCTACAGACAGACAGAGGAGAGAGGACAAGGAAACAGTGAGATAATATTGGTCAGCATGATGCACAGTGGACTCAGAATACTAGCAGCCTAACTGTTGTCAAGATCTTTGTAGGGTTTACAGAAAAGAAGAGCTTAAAGGAGGGTTTTGAAAGAGGATCATGCATTCGTTTTACAGATGTTTACAGGAAGCTCCTCTCAAGCATGTGGGGCAGCAGAGGAGAAAGCACCAAGGTGCTTGATTGAACATTTAACAAGTGGGTGATGGAAGCTGGCATGAGGGATTCAGAGGCAGTAGTTGACCTTTCAGTACTGAATAAGAGCTGAGAGGTAGGGTGGGGTTAGGCTGTGAAGGGCCTTAAAAATGAAGAGAAGTAGCTCATGCTTACTGTGATCGATAAGAGGGAGCCAGTGGAGAGATGCAAAGAGAGGGGTGACATGGCAAAACTATACACCCAACAACCAGTCCATTGAAATGACCACTTCTCCCCCCTGATTGGCTGTACAGTTTTTCAGGAATTTTGGCTCCACAGCCGGATGTCTTTGTCTCTGAAAATATGTGCTGATGGGAATGTATTATGCAAAGCTCAAGTCACTGTGAAAACAAAACCACCTGACTAATAAGTCTGTTGATAATGAGTAGGAGTACTTGTGGCACCTTAGAGACTAACCAATTTATTTGAGCATGAGCTTTCGTGAGCTACAACTCACTTCATCGGATGCATACCGTGGGGGGGTGGAGGGTGAGAAAACCTGGATTTGTGCTGGAAATGGCCCAACTTGATGATCACTTTAGATAAGCTATTACCAGCAGGACAGTGGGGTGGGAGGAGGTATTGTTTCATGATCTCTGTGTGTATATAAAGTCTGCTGCAGTTTCCACGGTATGCATCCGATGAAGTGAGCTGTAGCTCACGAAAGCTCATGCTCAAATAAATTGGTTAGTCTCTAAGGTGCCACAAGTACTCCCTTTCTTTTTGCGAATACAGACTAACACGGCTGTTACTCTGAAACTTGATAATGAGTGTTTATCAAAGTCTCTTAAGTTTTATCAAATGCGGACCTGCCCAGCTTTGCACTTTAAACCAGCCTGTTGCGTATCTCGGGCTATTTGCCTGCTGGGCGGTCTGCAAGATATCCCTATTCTCCACAGCACATGTTCTGCGTGGATTGTGACAGGCCCCACATGTCATGTTTTAGGGCCAAATTCAGAGGTTATGTGTAAGGGGCAGTAGTGGTAAGTGGGTGTGAGCCTAAAACTAGATCTAAGATATTCTAAAGGCAGTCTAAACAGTTCTCCATACCATGGTGCTGAGTATGACATAAAAATCTAGATGAATGGATTATAGAGGGAATCTTATAATATGCTTAAAATTTATGCACCAGATTCTTGTAAAACGTGTGTATATCTTAGATGATCCCACAATGAGGAGCAGCGTTTTACAACCCTGGACCTTCCCTGTGAAGGGAGATTTGTTGAATTCTAGACTGAATTGGTACAGAAGTCATAATCATTTTAGCTTTTAGCCCTTAATTGTTAATCACCTGTAGTGCAGCTGAAAGAAACTATGTTACCCTGTTAAACAAACAAAATAATGTTGATGCTTGTTGTGCCCAGCACGTTGTGTTTATTGTGATATGGAGGCTCTCTCACTGCAGATGTCCTAGCTGATGCTGTGGCTTTGTGGTTGGATAGTGTCTGTTGTCTGCTCTTGACAGTCTGCCAGACAGATCTTGCAGAGTTTAAACTGAAAGGGAGCTGGATAGAGAACTGTGAGCTCTACCTTGACAGACAGTTCTGTATGCAAATATGGCGGCTAGCTATTAGCATGTGGCTAAACCTCTCATTTACATTTTCTGGCAGTAAACAGATCTGATTCATTGAGTCAATTACAGTGTGTGAGAATAACTCAATGTCACTGAGTACCACATAGTACTGTCAGCTAATTAATAGGGAGAGGAATGGTGTCTGGCAGCTACAGCAGGTGACTCCTGGTTTCCATTTCCAACCCTCACACTAATGTGTCGTGTGATCGTACCGAATCACTTAACTTTTCTGTTCCTTAGGTTAGCCACCTGAAAAGAAGGGATAATAAAGCCTGGTGCACAGGGATGTTTGAAGACTAAGGGCTTGTCTACACATGAACGTTAATCTGTAGAAAGGTAGGGTGTACATGTAAGGCAGATTATCTGTTTGAACTGATGTCCCGGGGCCAGGACCGGATTAACCTTTTGTGGGCCTGGCTCCAAACATATTTGTGGGCGCCCGTGGGGGCAGTGGAGCCTGGCGCGGTGGAGTCGGTCTCAGGAGCGAGGGGCTGGACAGGGACGTGGTGTGGGAGGGGCAGCCCTGCTCCGCTAAGCCCAGTGGGAGGTCACTGTTTACAAACCGGCAGTTGCCAGACGCACAGTGGCCTGCCTGGCCCTGTGCTGCCAGCATGCCCCTTCCCCTCAGGGGCAGGCCGTGCCGTGCCACATATTCCCCCCTGCCCAACACTGGAAACCCCCACCTCTCCCCCATTCCCTAAGACCAGAGCCCCCCCCCCCAGACCCACTATGCCCATCACACACACCTCAGATCCTGCCACAAATGCACAGTGCCCTGGCCAACACCACCCCTGCCCAGCGCCCCCCTGCCCACAGCCCCACCACAACTGCCCAGTGCCCCACTCAGAACCTCCACTCCCTAGTGCCCCAATACACACAGATCTTTCCCGCCCCCTCACAGCCCAGCACCACCCCCCGACCCTCCAGAGACCCGCTCAATCACGCCCTGCCTCCTGGCTGCACTCACTGGCCCTCTGCGAGGCGACTGTGTCTGCCGGGCTGTGCCTCCAGCTACAGCCAGGGTTGGTCCCGGGGTGGGGAATCGCTCCGGCCCCTCGGGAGTGGTGTGATCAGCCAGGCCAGGGCCTGTCCCGGATGGGCTCCCTCAGGACCCACTTGCCTGGAGGGGCCCAGCCAAGCCCCCCAAACTCCCCCCCGCCACAACTGGCTGAGACTCGCCAGGCTTCTGCACCAGTCCCAGGCAGCTCAGCTCCGGGGAGACAGGGGGGCCCCACAGGTGATGGGAAGCAGAGACTGCCCAGAGTCGGAGGTGCACTGGAGTCTGGCCAGAGGGCAGGGAGGAGCCGGCGGGTGGGGCCAAGGGGTGAAGAGGAGCCCTCGACTGGCCAGCAGGTAGGTCGAGAGGAGCAAGGGGTAGGGGGGAGGTAGGGTGGGAGCCTGCGGGCTGGTGGGGTCTCAGAGCACAGTGCAAGCAGAGCAGGCCGGGGTCCCTTCTGAGCATGAGCCCAGCTCCATGGCGCCATTGTAAACCCGGCACTGCCCGGGGCCAGAACTATGCAAGTCTCCCTGTGTTTTGCTGCAGGCATTTGTCTATATACAAATCAACTCCTTAGCAGATATTAACATCCAGGCAAAGCAGGAAGCAGTGATAAACTTTCTGTTCTGTTCTCAGTTACACCCATGCAGCTCCATGAACTTTCATTGGGTCGATCTGTTTGCTAAATTTGTCCCATTTTTGTTCCTCTGCTATAAAAGTCTTTGTTTCTTTTTCCTTTTCACTGTCAGCTGATCTGTGTGTCCCTGCTATACAGTGTTTGCTTAGTTTGGGTCTCAGCCTTAGCTGTTCATGTACAGTAGCCTCCCTATTCTGTGGCAGCAGATAATGTTTTTGCACTAGGCCTGATCCCAGATTTTCCAATGGAAGCAAAGAGATAATGTTTGGAAATAGACCAGCCCAGTTGCTTTGCTTCAGCTCTTGTCTTTAGAGATGAATGCATTCTTTGAGCTGTATAAAGCTTTTTAAAAAATCCCCATCCACCCAATAAATGTCTTTTAAAAATCTCCACACTCCCAAGCTCTCTTGAGCTCTTGCTTAATTAGTTACTCCTGAGGGAATTCTGCACCAAAAACTTAAAAATTCTGCGCACAATATTGTAAAATTCTGCAAATGTTATATGTCAGTAAATAAATCTGGAAGCTCCAGCGTGGCAGTGGGGAGAACAGGTGACTGGCTACACAGAGGTGGGAGATCTCTGCTGGCTGCTCCGGGCGCCTAAAACAACGGGCCCGTGCTGCTGGGGAGGGGCATGTGGCTGCTCTTGCAGCTTCCCTTAGCTTCACTGTCAGAAAGTAATTTTTCTGCATGGAAGCAAAGAAATCTGCTCGGGACATGAATTCTGTGCACTCAAAAGTGGTGCAGAATTCCTTCAGGAGTAATGAGTTTATATGCTGACCAGTATCCTGTCCCCAGCCTCCCACTTACCTTCTCTAACCAGAGCAACTCTTTTGACCCTACCCCCCCCCTCCCGGAACATGGACTCAGCAGTGAGGCTGCGCCCAACCCTGACACAGGGCAAGTGCTGGGCCTGCCTCAGAGGCCTGTGTCTGGGGAGGGGGTGGCTGGGGATTGGGGGGCTGCAGAATGATCTCCCACCTCTGTGCAGCCAGTTGCCTGTGCTCCCCACTGCCATGCTGGAGCCTCCACATTTATTTATTGACAAATAAAGTTTGCAGATTTTTGCAAAATTTTAAAACATTATGTACAGAATGTTATTTTTTTGGTACAGAATTCCCTCAGGAGTAGCCGGTGAAGCAACTCACCAGGGTTAGCAGCGCCACACCAGGTGTATCAGGTGTGGGCAGGCAGGCTCAGCCCGGCAGGATCCAAGTGTGGAGGGGCTTAGTGTGGGGGGATCCAGGTGTGGGGTGAGAGGGTTCTGGGTGGGGAATCTGGGTGTGGACAGCTCAGTGCGTGGAGGGTCTGGGTGCGGGGGGATGTGGATGCACAGAGGCTCACTGGGGTGGGTTCCAGGTGCAGGGGCAATGGACTCTGCAGGGGGGTCCAGTTGAAGGTGGTTGGGGCTCAGCAGAGGGGTCCGGATGGGGGATGATTGGGCTCGGCAGGGGGGATCTGGGTGCTGGGGAAGTGGGGCTTGGTGGGGGTCTGACTGCAGCTGGTTGGGGCTCAGTGGGGTTGGGGTCTGGGTGCGGGGCGGGGCTTGTGGGGTGGTCCAGGTGCATGGGGGTGGTGCTCATCAGTATAGGGGTTCTAGTATGGAGAACTCAGTGGGTGGTGGTCTCTGAGGGTCCAGATGCAAGGGGGAGGGACTCAGCAGAGGGTGGTCTGGGTGCAGGGGTGGAGGTCCAGAGGCAGGGAAGTTGGGGCTCGGTGTGGGGATCTGAGTATGGGGGGATACAGATGCCCAGGGGTTGGGCAGACGGAGGAGCAGCTTCCCGTACAGTGACCCCTCGTCCCGTGGCTGAGGACCAATGGGGGCAGGAAGTGTGGGCGAGTGCGGAGCCGGGGTAGGTTTCTGGAGGTGGATGCTCGATGTAGGGGAAGAGTGCTTCTTCCCCACCCCAGCCCAGCTGGAACTAGCAGCTGAGCCCGCTGTGGTTCTGTTATTACTTGCAAACCTTCCGGGGTACGTGTGGGCCAGCCCTGGTAGGAGCCAACGGCCGGTGTGGGGCTGGGGAGGGCCAGGTGCGGGGGGAGGGGCTTGGTGGGTTGGGGGTTCGGGTCTGAGGGTTCGTTGTGGGGTTCTGGGTGCGGGGAGTGAGGCTTGTATGGGGGGGTCTGGGTATGGGGGGTTGGGCGGACAGGAGATGGGTCTGGCCTGGACCAGCTGCAGCGTCTCCAGCCTCCCCCCCGGCAGTGATTTACTTCTCTGCTGACAGCTCTGGGCGCCCAAAATGACAGACCCGCGCTGCTGGGGCGGGACGTGTGACTGCTCTTGCAGCTTCCCTTAGCTTTGCTGTCAGAAAATCATTTTTCTGCATGGAAGCAAAAAAATCTGTGTGGGACATACATTCTGTGCACGCACAGTGGTGCAGAATTCCTTCAGGAGTAATCAGTTTATATGCTGTCTCCAGCCTCCCACTTACCTTCTCTAACTATAACAGCTCTCTCTACCCAATCCCCCTTGTCTCAGCAGTAGCCCTTGCAGTGTACCATAGAGTCTTTTCAGGGACAGTTTTTAAGTCCTTCACCTGTGTCCTTCCCCAATGGACTCATCTTGTTAGACCAGTGGTCTCCAACCTTTTACGCCCAAGATCCCTTTTTGAATTTAAGGGCAACCCAGGATCTACCCCGCCCCTTCCCCAAAGCCCTACCCCACTCACTCCATTCCCCCCTTTCTCCGTTGCTTGCTCTCCCTGACCCTCACTCACTGTCACGGGGCTGGGGTTCGTGGGATTCTGGGCTGAGCCTGGGGCAGGGGATTGGAGTGCAGGAAGGGGTGAGGGGTGCAAGGTCTCGGAGGGAGTGTGGGTGCAGGAGGGTGCTCCGGGCTGGGGCAGAGTGTTGGGGTGCGGGGGGTTGTGGTGTGCTGGCTCTGGGATGGGGGTCAGGGCTGCGGCAGGGTGTAGGAGGGGGTACAGGGTGCTGGCTCTGGAAGGGGGCTCAGGGCTGGGGCTTGGGGTGCAGGAGGGGGTTCCGGGTGTAGGAGGAGGTATGGGGTGCTGGCTCCAGGAAGGGGCTCAGGACTAGGGGTTGGGGTGCAGCTAACGTGGCTGCTGCTAAGGCAGGCTCCCTGCCTACCCCAGCCCCACACTGCTCCCAGAAGGGGCCAACGTGCCCCTGCAGCCCCTGGGGGGGGTAGGGGGCATGTGGCTCCACGTGCTGCCCCTTTCTGCAAACACCACCCCCACAGCTCCCATTGGCCACAGCTCCCTATTCCTGGCCAATGGGAACTGTGGGGGCGGTGCTTGCAGGGAGAAGCAGCATGCAGAGGGAGACCCCCTGCCCCTCCCAGGGCTATGAGACCACGCTGGCCACTTCTAGGAGCGGCGTGGGGCCGGGGCAGGCAGGGAGCCTGCCTTAGCAGCAGCCCCGCTACACCACCAGAGATCGCCATTGACTGGGAGATCCTCTAGGATTGACCAGTCGATTACGATCAACCGGTTGGTGACCACTGTGCTAGACCATGGTGTGACATTGCACTACATATGCTTTATAAAAATATGTTTATAAGTGTGAATATGATGTAACTGGAATATGCTTTATGCAAAAGGTGCCTTGTAAGGTATCATCACAAAGCTTATAATCTACTGAGTGTGTTCATCCTATTTGTATGAATTTATCATTCTTGTATCTGAAACTAGGAATATGAAATATAACTCTGAGGTCCTATTGTAATTGTGCAAAGTGTGGGCCATTCATGGTGGTTTAGAATCTTGATGGCTCACATTGACTAGGACAATGAAGTGAGCTGTAGCTCACGAAAGCTTATGCTCAAATAAATTTGTTAGTCTGCAAGGTGCCACAAGTACTCCTTTTCTTTTTGTGAATACAGACTAACACGGCTGCTACTCTGAAAATTGACTAGGACAATTGATCGTAAATGGCTCTGTTTACTTGCAAACCTTCTGGGGTACATGCGGGCCAGCCCTGGAAGAATGGAGACTAGGGGTCTCACAGGACATGTGAACATGACACGTGATACTGGAATCCATTTTAAACCTGGTGCCTTTCCATTTAGAAGGAGGGGTGGGGACCAAGAAAGACAAAGGATTCCTGCCTTGTGCCAAAGCTATAAAAGGGGGTGGAACAGAACAAAGGGAGTCCCAGTCATGAGAAAACCCCTGCTTTTCATCTGCAATGCCTGCTGGAACTAACAAGGACTGTACCGGGGAAAGATTTGGGCCCAGACTGGAAAGGAGTCTAGTTTGTGAAAGAAGCTTATTGGAACATCTCTGAGGGTGAGATTTACCTGTAATCAGTTCCTTAATGTATTAGGCTTAGATTTGCGTGTTTAGTTTTATTCTGCTGAGTAACTTACTTTGTTCTGTCTGTTATTACTTGGAACCACTTAAATCCTACTTTTTATACTTAATAAAATCACTTTTGTTTATTGATAAACCCAGAGTGATTAATACCTGGGGGAGCAAACAGCTGTGCATATCTTTCTATCAGTGTAGTAGAGGGCGGACAATTTATGAGTTTACCCTGTATAAGCTTTATACAGCGTAAAATAGATTTATTTGGGGTTTGGATCCCATTGGGAACTGGGTGTTGGGGTGCTGGAGATAGGTAACCTGCTGAGCAATTTTTGGTTAAAGTCTGCAGCTTTGGGGGCGTGGACCAGACCTGGGTCTGGGTTGCAGCAGGCTAGCGTGTCTGGCTCAACAAGACAGGGTTCTGGAATCCCAAGCTGGCAGAGAAAATGGGCTCAGAGGTAATCTCAGCTCGTCAGGTGACAGTCCCAAGGGGGTCTCTGTGATGATTGACTGGTCGATTCTCTACGATCGACGAGTCAATCGTGATCGACCGGTTGGTGACCACTGTGCTATACCATGGGTTCTGGACCATGGGTTCCAGAGAATCAGTTCTAGATTTCCTATTGGATTAAAAACTTCTGAAGTTTTATTTATTGTTTGCACAAGCAGCCATCCTTTCCAAAGTCCTAACCATCTAGGAATCGACAGTTAAAACTTCTGCAGTGACACATTAGGAGTAAGTGTGTTCTGTGTTCTACCGCTGTCCAGCCACTGGTTCATATGGGGTGGAGTGGCTGGGGACATAGCTAAGTGGTAGGGCACAGGCTTAGTGCATATGAAGCCTGAGATTTAATCCATGGCACTTCCTCCACGTATTCACTGGTGGGCCAACTCACGAGCCAGAGTATCAAATAAATCTCCTAATAGCAGCAGAATGTCAGCTCCTTTCTTCAGGATGGGTTTATTTCTCCAAACCAAAAGAGTCCAGCATAAATAAAACAGATAAACTAGGTCCTTTCCTCTAACCCAGCATCCTCTGCAGGTCTCTCCCTCCCTACTGAGAAGCTACTCAGCGCTTAGGGCCTCAAGTTACACAGATTTGCTTAATAATGTGTGTTTCTGTCCACATATTGAACAGGCATCTGTGTCTCTGTTTATTTAGGTTTTCTCCAATATCCACCTTGATTATTTGGCATGGATTTAGCTTCTACAGCTGGGGCCAATTTCCCCCAGATGATGCCACACAGATCAGATTGTGTGGTTTATATTTGAACTGGGTGGCCTGATTCCCTACAGCAAATGGGATCAAATCTGCCCTCAATGATGGATTTGGAGTAGCATGGGTGTAGCGGAGGCCCGTAGTTTGGCCTGTTATTGCCCGTTTTGGCCAACTGTTTTGACTCTTTATCTTGAACAAACAAGAAAGTGGGCCTGATTCTCCTCCCCCTTATACCAGTTTAACACTAGTTTGACTCTTGATTTACATCAGTGTGAGAAGAGAATCTGGGCCAAAACACTTGCCCTTTTCATAGCCTTCAAACAGAAGGCAGACGGTGTTAACAGAAGGGACCAGTGTTCTGGCCTTGATCCTGCTCCCATTAAAGATTAGACCCTCTGATTTTATTAGGGTTGTTTTTTTTAATCAGTTCTTCTGTGATAAGAATAGATGAAGCTGATATGATTAGCAGGCTGAGATATTGTTATACACTGAGGTAACACTTGCCCAACATTTGTTAAATATACTGCACCTAACTCTATGTACACATCAGAATAGTCTAGCTGTTCCAAATAGCTGAAGCTCTCAAAGCATTTGACAGATGGGGTATCAAAGGCCATATTAGTGATTTTGCATGTTTGTTTCTGGGCACCATTTGAGACACCTAAAGAGTAATCTTCAGAATGTGATGAGCGCCTTCTCTCTGAAAATTAGCCCCTGTAAA
The DNA here is from genome assembly GCF_965152235.1 of Eretmochelys imbricata. Classification (NCBI taxonomy): domain Eukaryota; kingdom Metazoa; phylum Chordata; order Testudines; family Cheloniidae; genus Eretmochelys; species Eretmochelys imbricata. Next base: position 257,689,160 of record NC_135573.1, read on the forward strand.
TGTATTTCAAGCTGTGCACCCAAAATAATTAGTTTCGTTTGAAAAATCTTGGCCTTAATGACAAGATCCCACATCAAGTCAATAGCAGAGTCATATTAGACCCCAGGCCTCCTGACAGTCAGTCCGGGGCTCTAAACAGTAGACATCGCTAGTCTCACGTTGCTACTTCCAGTATGAGTCCTGTTTATTTGTTAAAATGGTGATAAAAGTGAAGAACAAAGGAGAGCTTCCTCCTCTCTTGATACTGCTGCTTCCTCCTTTTGATCATTCTGTTTGTGAGAGGTGGGGGGAAAAGTCCTTCGGGCATTGCAGGGAGCAGTTATTGGAAAAGGAAAATAAAGAGTTATTTGTTAATATCCGCCTCAGAGCAAAGATAAGACTGGCTAACCCCCCCATTGATAGCAGGAGCCTTTGTTTCCACAGTCTCCATTGAAGATATTCGGGATGTGAGGCCCGGTCACCAGACAGAGGGGATGGAAAAGTATGCCAAAGATGTCCCTGAGCATCGCTGTTTTTCCATCATCTTTAAAGACCAGCGGAAAAACCTGGATCTCATTGCCAGTTCTGAAGATGATGCCAGCCACTGGATTGCAGGCCTGAGGAAAATCATAGCCAAGAGCAATTCCATGAGCCAGAGGCAGAAACTCCAACAGTATCCTTTGCATTTTAAAAGTGATCAATTATCTAACCACAACAAAGATGCACTTGTCTGTCTCAGTTGGGGTATTTGTATGTGTGTGCGGAGTTGTAAAACTGCACTATGAACAGGGCACTGTGTCTCCTCTGACACTGACTTTACATCTCTATGACTCCATGGACTTTCTCCTGATTTACACTGATGTCCTTTCAACAAAGAATTGTCTCACTGAGGACTTAAGATAAAAAATCCATTAGTTCCTAGATTCTTCAGGGATTTGTTTCATTCACCATGATCTCCAGGTTGGGAATTTCTTGGCAATTAATGAAAGGCTTGTCGTGTTTATGATGTTTTATAGAAAGGTAATGCATTTTCCTCTCTTGTGCACCAATTTTACATCAGTGTAGTTCCACTGACTTTAATGGAATTACTCCCCATTTATGCCAGCATGGGAGGAATACCTCTCCCTGAAGAGCTTGCTCGCTATGTAGACACACTACAGACAAAGAGAGGGGGAAAGGAATGCAACAGAGAAGCAAAGCCAGTGAGTCACTGGCTGAAATCCTGGCCCAACTGAAGTCAATGGGAGTTTTCCCCCTGGCTTCAATGGAGCCAGGATTTCATGCACTGGGCTGTAGATCCTTGAGCATCCATAGGCTTCGCTGTTGGGCTGCATTTTTTAAACTATTTGAACCACATTTGGCCTTTTGGATGCTCTGTGGGTCTCCCTGCTATTAAAGCAACCTACCTGAATCGGCACTGGGATTCCTGAGAGGCGCTGACCTACTGGTTGTCTGGTGAGTGCCAAGCATACTAACCTGGATGGACTTTACAGACATCGCACCATCCCTTGTCTTTTTATACGTTATTCAACATACTTATGCATGCTGTGGTCTCACACTCTGTCAGGGAGAGGGGGACAGGTTTTTCTCCCCACAGAGGTCCCTCGGTACCACCAGCAGGATGGTCAAGTTGAATTAGGCATTAGTCAGCCTGCCACATCCCTCTCTCCCCTAGGTTGTGCTTTGACTAGCACCTGGGGTGTTAAGTCTGTGGAAGCTGTATTTCTCACTGGAACCTGCATTGTCTTTTAACTGAAGACAGGGCATCCCCGGAAGCTCATGACAGAAGCTTTTGGTAAGACACAGAATTTCCCACAAACCCTTACTGCATTTAAACTGTGGGTGACTCGGCGTCCTAGTTCCACTGTTATTGTGTGGCAAGCGCAGGCTCTGGTTGCCATTCAGAAACAAACACCAGCTCTGGAGAGACAAAAAGGAGCCAGCACTTCTTATCTGGTGGCAAAACAGTGGCAGACAGAGGTTTTATTGTCGTTTTCTGCCACTAATGAGAGTTGGTTGGAAAATTTTACTCTAGAAGGGAGAGGCTTAAATATTCTTGGAGTGGCAAAACAGTCATCAGGAACAGGGAAGTTTGCCATTCGTCTCTCTCATTTTTGCATCTATTGCTGCAGCCCAGTGCATGCAAGCTAGTGACTTGCAGATCACGAGGGATCCCGTGCCCTTGTCTGATAGCAGTCTGCGGTTGTGGCTGAACAGCGTGATACTTCAAGAGGGTGAGATGCAACCAAATAGCTTTTGCTTACCACCAGCGCCAAGGTCCTTAAAGCCTCTAGGAGATTGTGTGTTTTTTCAACACTTCGGCCCAGATTCTGCCCTCAGATCTATGCAGGCATGTCTGGCTGAAGTTACTGGCTTGACCAGCACTGACCAAACAGTGCAGAATTGTTGCCACAGTGCCAGTTGAGTGAATGATGTAGCTCATCCTCTTGGGAGGAGCCTCACTCTTTGGGTCAACAAAGCTCAAATTTAGCTCCCTCCTTATTTCAGTTCAGCCTCTCCTCTCGCACTGTGCCTTGGGCTCCCATCTGGACCCAACCCATGGCTGGGTCAGTACTTCCTCCTCTGTCGCTACCACCTTGCTACATTAGCTCCTCTGTGCCTTGTTGTCACTCATGGGTGGGGGACCTTCACTAGGTCTTTCTACTACTTCATAACCTCTGGATATACCAGAGGTTCTGCTGCTGGCCCCAGCATCTTCAGCTGGAGGACTCTGTACCTGGATGTTAGCTAGTCTGTCCCAGTGCTCACAGTCTGGGGACTATTTTTCCTGTAAGTAAAGTTCTGGTCTTCTCGTCACAGTGCAGCACCCCTGCCTGGCTTTCTTCTGACATTGCTCTGAATCTGCCTGTCTCTGGCGCTGAGGTGTTTGCTGAGCCTAATGAGGGGTTTAGTGCTTGCCACTGGCACTTCCCTAATCCAGTTAGCCCTTGATAATGAGGGACCTCCCTGACTCCTGTCCTGCTAAGGTCATTCATTTTCTTGTGACCTTCACAGTACATGGGGATCTATTAAGTACAAATTCCTCCAGCTTTTAATACCATGTATTCCTCTCCCATGTCTTCGCTGGTTTACGGTGACTTTCCATCCCCTCCTACTTTACCTCCCTTTGGCTTTCATTAGGAACATACCTATAGGAATTGCCATAGTGGACCAGACAAAATTTCCTGTCTTCAACAGCAACCAAGGCCAGATGTTTCAGAGGCAGATGGAAACCCCAAGCTGCACCTAACTGCAATATTGTAGAATATCATAACATAGGGAGAGGGAATTTACTGTACTGTATCATGTAATACGGGATCACCAGAATTTCTTCCTGAGCCCAGCTAGTGATCAGGGCGTGCTTAGACTCGAGCACTTATACACACGTCTGTAACAGGTTAGTAAAACACCCCCAACCCTTGATAATTATCAAAGCTGAGTGTGGCTCTCGAGTGGCACAGCGGCAGCCCGTCTGCCGCTGGGGAACAAAAGATGCACCCAGAGGGAAAGTCCAGTCCTGAGGAGTCCAACTACCTCAAACTTTTCCCCCTTATTTATACATTAGTAATAGAATGACATGTCCCTTAAAGCAAACTTGTTAAGTAAGCAGTTTCAATGGTCAAGCCAGAGGTTCTTTCTGATTATCGATTAACCAGGTGTGGGTTTTTCCAGAGTTTGCAGCCTTGAGGCCTCAATAGACATTCCTGGGGCACATCCTGCTCTTCTAAGATGCATGTATCAGCAACTTCAACACAATTCTTATCAGGAAGGATGCGGGGTCAAGCTGCCCTCTCTGTGGCTCCCAAAACTCCCCCCCCCCACCTCCGCTCGTGCCTTGGTCAAAGTGAGAGTGCTGAATGGACAATTTACAGCCTGCTGACTTGGCTGCTTTTATCAATAAGCCATAGTGGTTTCAGGCACTTTACTGGTTTGCCACTTCATTTGAGACTTTCCTCACCGCTTGGGCTGACCCCCAAATTTAGCTCAGTTCAGCCCCTCCTCTTGCACTGTGCCTCATGCTCCCACCTGCAGCCAAACCACCATCTCGCTGCTAGGTTTCACTTCGGCGGCCACCATCTTGCTACACTGGCTCCTCTATGCCTTGTTGGTACTCATGGGTAGGGTGGGGTGGGGCCTTCACTAGGGGTCATGAAGGTTATTGCCTTCTAGAGCCCTCCTTTCTGGAGAAACCCATGGCCATGCCAGAAATAATATTTGCCTGACTGTTTTCATTCTAGTTAACATTTGTGATGACTGCACCCCTCCACCACCACCTCTGTGGGTGTCTCGGCTACAAAAAGCCACCTCTGGAGCATGTCCAATTTAAACCACTGAACAATTTCCATCAAAGAGTAGAGATGATTGTATCAAAATAACAATAACATTTGTTTGGGGCAAAGGCTGTAATTTCCAAAGTGGAAACATGCCTCTCTCTCTCTTTAACTCCTAGTCAGAATCCAAGTTAAATGGGGTGGGGAGGCAAACAGTATTTCTGGAAGACTAATTATGGTGCCTGTTGGCGTCCAGTCTGGAACAGTTACTATCAGTCTAACCCAACCTGGAATTACAGAACAGCAAGATTCTCATTTTAGGTTTGCTGATGTTTAATTAAAGCCTGGAATTTAAACTTAGTCTTTCTTCAGTGGATGTGCCTGGAAGTGTGGTTTGATGTGAAAGTTTCTTGAAAAGAAATGTGCATCATATATGAATACAGATAGATAGGAAAGAAGTGTTGGGGGCTCTTGGTCCATTCTTCTCCCTAGCAGGGCAGGGTTGTTCTCTGCAGTACATTTTCCTGTGCTTGCCACCCTAGTTTAAAGAAATGAACATGGAATAAAGTCAGGCATTTGACAGATGTTTTTTGATGCTTCTGTATATACGGTAGTGCCCGACTAACAGTCCAGTTCAGCTCTAGAGCAAGCAGGCATAGCTTCAATGATTTCACACACAGTGTTGCACACAGTTTTGCCAGGGATGACTTTGGTCCATAGAATTCATAGGAACTTTCAATCTAAGCTGTGAGAAATGCAGCAGCTTTGCTTTTGGGGTTTTTTTTTTTTCTGCTTTGGAATCACATCCCCTGAATTTCTAATTTGAACAAACTCACTAGATGCCTTAGAATTATTCTTCAGTCATTTTTCCTTAGTTTCTAGTGGAAGATGGTAGCTTCAGGAGCCAGCAGATTCTTTAAAACAGCAGTGAGACAATATTGTCTCCCTGTTCAGACAGGAATGAAAGCCATAGCTTTCCATCAATCGTAGATACTTAAATGGCCCCATTACCATTGTGTTTGAGCACTTCATTCTTTATCATATGTATCCTCACAACATTACTGTGAGGTTAGGGCAATGCAATACGCCCCATTTCACAGATGGGGAATTGAGGCCCAGAATGGCTAAGTGATCTGCCCAAGGTCACACAGAAGTATGTGGCAGAGCAGGAAATCAAATCCAGGTCTCTCAAGTCACAGGCTAGTGCCCCAACCACTCGAGCAGCCTACTCTCAACCTGCTAAGGCCCAACCTAGGATGCAGTGTGCGACAAAGATCCAAAATGAGGAGCACAAACCATTAGCCGTGCAGGACACTTCTAATGTTGTAGGATTCATCCCGTTAGCATGAGTGATGGTTTCTATATGATCTCTCTGATCCTCGATTCTTTATTTCTGATGTAAATCATTTTTAACAACAGAAGTGAGGGGACATAGTTAACCTTGGGACTGAAATGAGGGATATGTCAGAGGTAGGATGATGCCCAGGAAATCTTCAGTTGTGTTTGAGGCTCTACTGTTAAATGGTTGTGTGACCATTGTGGTTAGATGGCTAGCTGTGTCTCTGCCCTCTTTCTGGTGTCTCTGAGTGTTTGGCCTCTTGTCCTCACCTCTCTCACGGTGGAATTTTGCGGATCTTCTACTTTTGGGCGGGGACTCAGGTACTGTGATGGGGTGCACCTTCCCATGGTCGCATGCTGTCACACCGTCTCTCTCTCTCATCCCAGTGTCCTCTTCAGCTAGGTCACTCAGTGTCCCCCTTCTGGGATATATAAAAGTCTTTCCTTCAGCAGTCCTAGGTAGTCTTCCCATTCACTGCCTCAGGTGCCACTCCTTCAGTGGCTGGTAGGGGAAGCCAGGCCCACCCTCTACTCCAGGTTCCAGTCCAGGGACCCTCAGCCTAGCAGTTCTGTGCATTACCCTCCCAGCCCTCACTGCTCCTTCCCTGGATGGCTTCCTACCACTCCTGGTTCCCCCCCTTTCTCTAGGAGTACTAGCTCCAAACCCTCCTCCCTCTTCCCAGGGAGTGACTGCTCTTTCCCAGTCCAGCTTCCTGTCTTTGTAGTCCCTGCCTGTACCTGCACAGCTGAACCTGCTTCCTATCAATACCCTGCTCCCTGGCTCTCATTCCAGGTGCAGCCTTACAGTTAATAGACCATAACCCCTTCCAATCCTGTGTGGGGTGAACACCCCATCACAGGAACACTGCCCTGTGTATACCAATCGCTTATTGCCCTGAGGGTCTGACTGGGTTTCCGGTACTTGCATTTCCTCCCTTCAGAAATATGTGATCAGTGATATAGTGAGCAATGGCCTTCTGAAAAAGACAGTATTTTTATTTAGCAGTTGGAACTAAGCATTTTAGAAAAAAGGGATTTGAAAGTAAAAAATAACAGACGTAGTTCCTTTCATTTAACTTCATGCTGCGCTAGCATCTAAATTAGATAGGATTTGTTCCAGGAGGAGAACAAAAGTAATTCATAATCTCTTGCATTCCCAGATCCTCCTGTAGGTCTGGGTTGTGACCCAAGGTGTGTAGGGTAGCCCACACTGAAAATGCCAAGGTGTGGGCAGGCTGCAAAAAAGAGAGCAGATTCTCCCAAAACTGGTGGTTAACGCTGTAGTTCACCAACCAGTCACCAACTGTGCTCCTGATCCCCCCACTGGTTATCAGAAGAAATCACACAGCTCTCTTTATTGCATTCCAGTCTCTGGCTCCCAATCAGCACCTAGGTCTAGTAAAGTGAGAAGTTATTTAAAACTCTATTCACTGTACAAAATGTTCTTCTGGTCCCCAAAGGGCCAGCCGCATTACCAGATCAATACTAGTTTGGATCTTACCCAAAATACCACATTGCCAGCCAATCCTTTAGTATCTAAAACTAAGGGTTTATTATAAAAGCAAAGAAAAGAATGAAAAGAGAGCTGTTAAATGGTCAAAGCAATAAGATACATACATGTGACTTCAGAGTCCATATATCAGGTTCTTAGCAACACTGGTGAGTTTGCTGGCTTGTAAAGACCCTTTGGAACACATCCAATGCTTGGATGGTTGTGTCAGTCCTTTGTTCAAAGCTTCAGTTTGTAGAGAAGTTACTTCTGAGGTGGGAAGCAGGATTGAAGACAAAATGGAGATGATGTAGCTGCCTTTTTATATCCTTTGCTATGTGGCGTGTACATCCTCTGTCCCAAACACAAGCTCACAGCACATGGGCATGGAAAAGCACTTAGAGTCCCCTGGCCACAAGGCATGTCTCTACATGTCCAACTGACTCGTAGGCGTAGCCTCTGGCTTCTCTTAATGGGTTCTTTGTACAACTGATTGCCGTTGATGGGCCAGTAAGCAGGCTGGATAGTGCTGAAACCCAGAAACCCAGCACAGGTTTGAGATGCAGATATAGTGCACACATTTAGTTGGGGTTAGTCCTGCTTTGAGCAGGGGCTTGGACTAGATGACCTCCAGTGGTCTCTTCTATGATTCTATGATTTATAACTCATGATACAAAGACGATACACATAATAAATATGCTTATCATATTTAGCAAATCATAACTTTTCCACTGATACCTTACATGGCATATTTTGGCATATGACTCATTGCAATTTTGTAATATTGGTGTCCATAATATTATAAATGGTCACCCATATTCCATATGGCATCACATGGTTGACTCCCTGTCTGAGTCTCTCAGGCCAGGTCGACACCTAAAACTTAGGTCTACCTAGCTACATCACTCAGAGCTGTGAAAAATGTCGTGCCGTTTGTGATGTAGTTGGGTCAACCTAATCCCCGTTTTAGACGCAGATGGAAGAATTCTTCTGGCAACCTAGCTACTGCCTCTTGAGGGCGTAGGTTTACTACAGTGATAGAAAAACCCCTCCTGTCGACATAGCAAGTGTCCACAGTACAGCACTACAGTGGCATAGCTGCAGTGTTACAACCATGCCCTTGTAGCATAGAGATATACCCTCAGTCTCACTGACCTGTTCAGACTCGGTGCTTCCCAGGAGAGTGGGTGAGAGCCATTCATGCTACTTACTCTGGCATTGTCCCTGGCATATTGAGGGGCCATGTGGGTACCCATAGCAGTCCCACTGACTTGAAGGTATAAATTGTCCCCAAATGTGAAATAGTTATGGGTGAGGACAAAGTCACAAAGTTCAGCCACCAGGTTTGCTGTGACATTATCGGGGATACTGTTCCTGACGGCTTGTAGTCCGTCTTTGTGTGGAATGTTGGTGTAGAGGGCTTCTACATCCACAGTGGCTAGGATGGTGTTTTCTGGAAGATCCAGGGCTGCCCACGGGATTCAGGGGGCCTGGGGTCTTCAGCGGCAGGGGTCCTTCCGCTCCGGGTCTTCGGATGTGGTGTGTTCGGCGGCACTGAAGGCCCCCCCGCTGCCGAAGTGCTGCCATAAACTCTCGTGGGGGCCCCTATGAGGCCCTGGGCCTGGGGCAAATTGCCCCACTTGCCTCCCCACCCCCAGGCGGCCCTGGGAAGATCATCAAAGGATTGTAGTTTCCTCAGGAAGTCAGTGGTGTCTCGAAGATAGCTGGGAGTGCTGGTAGTGTAGGGCCTGAGGAAGGAGTCTACATAGCCAGACAATCCTGCTGTCAGGGTGCCAATGCCTGAGATGATGGGGCGTCCAGGATTTCCAGTTTTATGGATCTTGGGTAGCAGATAGAATGCCCCACGTCGGGGTTCCAGGGGTGTGTCTGTGCGGATTTGTTCTTGTGCTTTTTCAAGGAGTTTCTTGAGCAAATGCTGTAGTTTCTTTCGGTAACCCTCAGTGGGATCGGAGGGTGATGGCTTGTAGAAAGTGGTGTTGGAGAGCTGCCTAGCAGCCTCTTGTTCATATTCTGACCTATTCATGATGATGACAGCATCTCCTTTGTCAGCCTTTTTGATTATGATGTCAGAGTTGTTTCTGAGGCTGTGGATGGCATTGTGTTCTGCATGGCTGAGGTTGTGGGGCAAGTGACGCTGCTTTTCCACAATTTCAGCTCGTGCACATCGACGGAAGCACTCTATGTAGAAGTCCAGTCTGTTGTTTCAATCTTCAGGAGGAATCCATGCAGAATCCTTCTTTTTGTAGTGTTGGTAGGAAGCTTCCTGTGTGTTAGTGTGCTTTTCAGTGGTGTGTTGGAAATATTCCTTGAGTCGGAGATGTCGAAAGTAGGATTCTAGGTCACCGCAGAACTGTATCATGTTTATGGGGGTGGTGGGGCAGAAGGAGAGACCCCGAGATAGGACAGACTCTTCTGCTGGGCTAAGAGTATAGCTGGATAGATTAACAATATTGTTAGGTGAGTTAAGGGAAGCACTGTTGTGGTCTCTTGTGGCATTTAGGAGTTTAAATAGTTTAGTGTCCTTTTTCCTCTGTAGAGATGCAAAGTGTGTGTTGTAAATTGCTTGTCTAGTTTTTGTAAAGTCCAGCCACGAGAGCGTTTGTGTGAATGGTTGTTTTTTTAAGAGAGTTTCCAGTTTTGAGAGTTCATTCTTAATCTTCTCTTGTTTGCTGTATAGGATGTTGATCAGGTGGTTCTGCGTTTCTTTGCGTGTGTGTGGCATAATCTCTCATTATAATCTGTATGGTATGTTGATTGTAATGGATTTTTTACCTTCAGTCCTTTTGGTATTATGTCCATCTGTTTGCACTGGGAAAGGAAGATGATGTCTGTCTGTATCTGCACAAGTTTTTTCATGACGTTGATGGATTTCCACTTCATACTGCTAAATTCAGTGCCTTTCATGGTGACAGGTTTCTGCCGTGTTAGTCTGTATCAGCAAAAAAACCGAGGAGTCCTTGTGGCACCTTAGAGACTAGTGCTATAATGCTAAAGGAGTTGAGAACCACTGCTTTAGATACACATGTGGCAATTGTAGGGAAATATTTACATATTAAGGGTTACCACTGCGGATGCTAATGGTATCCGTAAACATCTTTTTTCTCAGGGAAAATATGATGGGCTCAGTTAAAATATTGTGTATTGTCCCTTAGGGTCAGTTATATATATTCTAGCTCACGCCCTCATCTCCCAGAATGGGCATTTTTTAGTCTTTTTGGAATGATTTTTGAAACAGTGCCTTCTGCCCTAGACCCGCTTATGGCAGTGAGGACTACGTCCATAGAGATTTGATGACCTGATCTTAGTTTGATGATTTTCCTAGTTTAAAAGTAGAATGCTTTCCCTGAAGACCTCATTCATTTGATGATTAAACGAGCAGAAAGAAAGAGGGTGCTCTGCTGCAGTAATAGCCATTCCTATTTTGAAAAAAAACGCCAAGATATTTAACAGTCTGACGTGATCTTCCAGAAAAGACATAGGAATGCCAGTGGAATCAATGACAGATATTTTATTGTAATCGGCTGAAACAGTACAGTAACATCGTATGCTGTAATGTTAGGGCAGTGCAGAATACAGTGATATATAACTTATGTGTTTTACAAGGGAACGTTGGAACCTACCAGCAACACCAGTTCTACTTTTAAAAAAAATGGTAAGAAATATAGGAACAGATCCTCAAATATATACTAGAGTAGAATCACAGAATCCTAGAATATCAGGGTTGGGAGGGACCTCAGGAGGTCATCTAGTCCCACCCCCTGCTCAAAGCAGGACCAATCCCCAATTTTTGCCACAGATCCCAAATGTCCCCCTCAAGGATTGAACTCACAACCCTGGGTTTAGCAGGCCAATGCTCAACCATTAGACGGCGTATAGCTTTCACAAGATGAACAGTAATGTTTCTGCTGGGGAATCTTTTCCCAATATCCAGGCTGGGTTCTTTAGTGTCTTCCCCAGCTCCAGTCAAATGCTAGTTGATATACTGGATCTCGATCAAATCCCGCCTATCCATGTAGGAAACCATCAGTTTTGCCTTCTGGGAGCTCTTTGCCCTCCTTCCCTCACCCCCAATCCCCTGTTAATGGCCTTGAATGCAATGCTCATTCTCTTGCAAAAATGTTTTGTGATTCAGCTGGGGCAAGAAGCTAATAATGGGGCAAATAATGTTTTTCTCACTCCCAGTGGGTGAAAGAGCTCTCCTCGGCCGGGGACTCTTATGTGACAGAGCGCTCTGCTGCCACCGAAGCAACCCTTAACATGCTCTTTAAAAACAGAGGGCCAGATCCTCAGCTGGCGTAAATTGGCTTGATGGCACTATGCTGATTTACACCAGCTGAAGACATGCCCAGAATCTCTAGGTGAGTTTTTTTTCCCAGGGGGAGGGATGATAGATGGGGGAAGGAATCGATCTGGAGTGATTTCCTTACATCAGCTTGCAGCTGGATTCACTCCTGCTTGCAGAAAGCCGATAAGAACAAAGACAACAAGATGAGCTTTAAAGAGCTCAAGAACTTCCTGAAAGAAGTGAACATTCAAATGGATGACAGTTATGCCAAGCAGATCTTTCAGGTAAGGAGAATTCACAATTAGCATGGCAGCGAATGGGCTGGTTTGGGGTCACAGTCCCTGACCTTCACACCAACTGAGCTGGAGACAAACGCTCAACATGCTGACTGAGCCCTAGGATTGTGCATGTGCCTTAGGATCTTCAAAGTGCTCACTGTTGGCCTAACTGTCCCAAAGGTATAAATGAGTCCAAGAACCGAGGGGGATGGAGAAAAGGATCAGTCACTGATATGGATAATGCAAGATAAATGGATAAGATCAGTGAGAGAGCAGGTACCCTTGGGCATTGGTGGATCAGGACTTCAGAGTGTAATGACTACATGCCGAAAAGTTAAGTCCCCCCTGGAATAAGTTCTGCTATAGTTACTTACCCTAACACAGTGGAGTAAAATGCCAAGTGGCTTCTGTAAAATCAAGGAAAGTTATACAAGATAGGGGAAAGCGTGAATTAAAGGAATACAATCATAATAGTTATGCAACACTGCACACTGGCAAGGAGCAATTATGGTGCTTTAATGACCCAAGACACACGAATTCCGCTCAGGGATATGCACTACTAATTTCTTGTGCTTCGACTTGCTGGCAGAGCCAGTGGGAAGGTAATGACGGTGACAAGAAGTCCTTAGTTGTTGAGTTTTTAGTGTTCCTGAAACCCAGCCTTCCTGCTTGCATGAGATAAAGCCCATTGGATTGATTTGTAGGCCCTCATCACATCTGTCACTTAACTTCACTGAAGTGGGCAGTGTCGGAAAGAACTGTTCTTTTCCCTTCAGAGTGCTACTAGATGGTAAAAGCACACGCAGTTGTCAAAACCCAGTAGTGGTTCTCATGCTCCCCTCTGCTTCTGCAAGTGGAGGGCTGGGGGGTAGAGCCCTGCTTAGGGCTATTTTTTAAATCCTGCGCCCATCCCGCAATACCCACTCCCGCATCGTCTCTTGCATTTTTATCCCACTCCCACCCATGGAAACCTTAGATCCCACAAATCCCGCAAGAGAGACAGACCCCCCCAGGCTACTAAAAACAAAACAAACCAAACACAAAACCACAGATCGGTTAATATATATTATATATAAATGGAATTCAGACACAGTTTTTACCACTAAAAGAATAAAACAAATCTTGATTACACCATGTAAAAAAATATTTTAACTCCTGTTATAAGACATCAGATCTCTTTCTGTCCCTTGCTTAAAGTTAAGTATTAAAACCTTTATTAAAACAACAACAACAAAAAACAAACTTGCTGAATTTCTATTATGACAAATTTCAGAGTAACAGCCGTGTTAGTCTATATTCTCAAAAAGAAAAGGAGTACTTGTGGCACCTTAGAGACTAACCAATTTATTTGAGCATGAGCTTTCATGAGCTACAGCTCACTTCATCGGATGCTGTAGCTCACGAAAGCTCATGCTCAAATAAATTGGTTAGTCTCTAAGGTGTCACAAGTACTCCTTTTCTTATTATGACAAACTGGCGAGAGATTTAGTATTGTCCCACAAATGACCACAGTCAGGTTTTTTTGCCCACCCAACCCCAACCGCAACAAAGTACATTTTACCCGCTCCCACTCTTATGGCAGCGGGTCCTGCGGGACCCCAATCCCGCTGCAGGGCTCTTCTGGGGAGCCTCAGACTGCAGGTCCTAGCTGGGGATTGCATAGAAGGGAGGCATGCCAGCTCTTTGTGTTCCCCTAACCCTAGATCTGTGGAGACCTCTCTGTGTGGGAGCTCCACATGGATTCGAGGGGAGGTTGGCCAGCATATCTCTACTGATTTCCTTCTGCAGAAGCCCCAGAATAAAGCTGCATAAACACAAGCTCTGTCTGCAGTAACATGTGCTTCCTTCCTTTTCCACACAGTCGAACAGGCCTGCTCCTCTGAGGGGACTCCTCTTGGAGCAGCTGCAGTCAGGGAGCACCCAGAAGAACAGCTTTCAGACTGTGAGCTCTGTGGGGTATACAGCACCTAGCCCTGGGGACCTAACCTGGGGCCTGTAGGTGCAGCTGAAATGCAAATTACAGTAATGATAATGAGCTGCTCTTACAGAGGCTGTGCTCTGTGGGGGGTCCAGGGGAATAGAGAGAGGCGGGGAAGGGTTGGCAGTGGAGAAGTGAGAGACCGCCACACAGACAGGCTTGTCTCTGACAGATCTAGAGAGCATAATCCCCTGCCACTTCCGAACCCCCTCCCTCAATGGAGTAATTAGAAGGAGACACTGGGAGTCTTCAAGGAGACTTGAAGCGTTTCAGTTCCTGCATAGGGGAGCATTGGGCTCAATGAAGTAAAGCTATAAAGTAAAGCTATAAAGAGAGACTAAGCACTTGGCAGTGTCGGTTCATGTAGCAGTGAGCTGTTCTTCGTACAGGCACAGTAATGACGGATGATCGATCAATCAGACGGTGGCTAAAAGGGTGTTTTCCTAAATTAGTCCTGTTTTCCATCAAGGTGGCCTCCCATACCTGTGTGGTCCTGCTATAAGTTCTAAGTAGACCTGGGTACAATGTCTCCAATGAAACCAGAAGCCACATAAAACTCACCTGGTTGGGCATTTCATTTCAAACTTGATCTCAGCTCTGTTCCATCACAAAGTTTCCCCACGCTTTCTGGCAAACTCAGTCTGATTCAGGGTATCAGGATGCATCAAAGCCAGGTAAAACCCAGCAGTTTGGACCAAGATTCTCTCTGTGATTTGGGGCTCATTCAAACCCAAAGTGAATCTCAGAGGGGACCACGCCATACAGGTCAAACTCAGAGAACATGTTCACACACACAGAGCAACCCAAACTGGAATTTGGCCACGATGGCAGCACTTACACCCCTGTTCTTTTGGAACGGGCAGCGAAGTCTATGTAATGGCCACTAAGGGCCAGGCTTCCAAGAGGTGGCCCTTACAAGAGCACAGGCCTCCATACAGCTGTACTGGGGTATTGTCTCAGTTCTGTCTCAAAGGAAAGAGCGTCATTGGCCAAATCCCCACTATCGCCAGTCTGCCTTTGTGCTTCTTGTCCAAGAATTAAGCAAATCAGACACTGCTGAGGTGACAAGCTTTACCAAGGTGACATCACAGGATGGTATAGACACAGACAGCAGCAAGCAAAATAATTGCTTCAAGAGTGTAGAAAACGATCTTGTTGGATTAAAATTGTTATTGTTTTTGTGCTTTTCGATACACACATCTGAATACAGAAAGAAAATGAAAAACATTATAAACTTGTAACGACACCATCTGTACCGTACAGCATAGTGTTAACATGCACCTGCAAAATCCATTTAACAACCTTAATATTACACTATAAAAGCAACTAAGTTGAAACCTATGTAGAGGGTATCCTTTAAATGACTAAGCATGTCAGGAGAAACAACTGAGCGGTAAGTAGGCCACATTCTCAGCTTCTCTCAGCATTAAGGTGAATAAATGCCACCTCTGTCACTTTGAGCATGCCAGTTGTGAGATCATAGTTTTGACTTGTGGAATGCAACGAGCCACTGGATAGTTTAGGTTCGTTCATAACTAGGCAGCCCAATGGCTCCCAAAGTGTTCCTGCAGTGACTTTCCATAGGGAGCAATGATATCAGTGCCCCAAAGACCTCATTATCATCTTGCTAGAGGAAACCTCAGGGGCATCATGATTGTCTTCTGTGTGATTAGCACTGCTTGGCTTGCGTCCTAATAGGATGGTTGGTTAAATTAAAATGTGCATTTTGTTTCTAGGAATCAGGAATATAACCATATCTTGCATTTATACCATGTCTACCATCCTAGGGATCCCAGAGCCAGTTATACACTATGCACGTACAGAACCCCTGAAAGGTTGCCACCTCTGCAGTGGGTGGTGACCACCAAATGGCACACAGCATGGTCTACAGCACTCAGGGCTGGGGGATGGGACCTTTTTTGGCCAAGTACCTTGGGGCAAACCAAGTACTATGGGAATTTTGAGATCAGTGCAGAGAGGGCAGGACTTAGTTTTCAGAGTCCCACCTGAAAGACCATCTAGACTTAATTGAACTCAGTGGGCCAGATCCTCAGCTATGGAAGAGCTGGCTGTCTATATTAGATATTTATAGAGAGCCAGTCATCAAAATATCTAGGCATCAACTGATAAGATAGGTACAGAGAAACCTGCACCAAAAATCCCTCAATCCTAATAAGAGACTCTGTGTCTTAAGCGACCACTTTGACGTATGCCCATGTTTTCCATTACAGTTTGTTTTGTTTGACCTTTAGTTAATTAAAATGTTTACCAACAAAAATCCTACCAAAGTAATTAACATTAGGGCGGGATAGAGAAAACTGCTGTAATATTGCTTGCAGAGGCAACATTGTGAAGATTGCGGGGGCAACCATTATATCATATCTAGTCAGCTGCTAACTATAGCTAGTAGGAAAAATGGCTTTTTCCCCTTTGGAAATGTTGATGAAAACTCATTCATTCTCATGGAAAAGTTTGACTTTTAATAAACCATCAAAAACTGAAGTATTTGAGCCAGAAACTGAAACGTTTCCATTCAGAAATTCTGCTGTAGTGCCTCAAAGGTGCTGTAGTTTGAGTGCTTTATGTGCCCATTCTCCTTAATGAGCTAGGCTTCTGGAAGGGCTACATCTTCCATAATGCATCCTGGTCTCCCCTTATGGGAGGTGGTGGCCTCATGGGAGTCTCTGGTTGTGATGCATCATGGGAGACATAGTTTAGCTGGGGAGCCCAACCCATATTGGAGACTGGGGACGCAAGGAAACTGAACTACAGTGCCCCTGAGGCACCAAGGTAGGATATCTGGATCAAAATATTTGGGTGTGGGGGCATTTGTTTTTCTGAGGAGAAATTAAAACTTTCCACAGAACGCAGGAACTTTTCACAAAAGAATTCATTTTGCTGAAAAACCCAAATTTTCCATCCAAAAGCAGTTTTTATGGACTATCTTCAACCAGCATTTCTGCCAGTGCTTGCTAGTCTCTTAGTGCCGAATCCCAAACCCATTAAAGTGAATGGAAGTCTTTCCATTGACTTTAATTGGCTGTACATCAGTCCCTTCATTACTTGCTTAACACAGGTTTCACTTACTGTTTCCTTGTACTCCCTGGTCTGTCTATCTCCATCTGTTGTATCTTAGATTGTAAGCTATTGGGGGCAGAGACTGTCTTTTTGCTCTGTGTTTGTACAGCACCTAGCGCAATAGGGTCCTGTTCTATGATTAGTGCTTTTAGATGCTACAGTAATAAAAATAATAAATAATAATAACTGTTGATGTTTCAGCGCTAGAAAATGACCCTGGACAGGTCAGTAAGAGCCATCAATCAAGGGCTTCTCATTAGGCAGGAAATAACTTTCCAATTATTTTGTGTTCTACACTGTTTAGAGCTGGTGCAGATTATGGCTGGAATATGCTATAAGGAAAGAAGGTTTTCACTCCTTCTCCCCTCTACGTTTACAGCAGTGTGACAAATCCAAGACAGAGACCTTGGAAGATGAGGAGATAGAGACATTTTACAAGATGCTGACTGAGCGGGTGGAGATAGACGAGATCTTCAAAAAATACTCCAGTGCTGAAGGGATCATGTCCAGGGACAACCTGCTGAGGTTCCTCCGAGAAAAGCAGCAGGAGGAGCATGCTGTCCCTGAATCTGCACTCTCCCTGATTGACAGATATGAACCCAACGAAAAAGGTGAGTTGGCAGCACTGGCTGCTGTTTGGGTGAGAGTCTAAAATGCTTGCTCTGGGTAGAGCAATTCCTTGAACTATTTTGCTACTGTTTCCTTCTGCAGTCTTGCATGACCTTGTATTGCAGCAGCCATCTCTAATGTGTCAATATTCCAGAAGAATGTTAGCAGCTCCACAAGGATGTGTTGGGTGGACTGGAAAGTGTCTTTTTTCTCAGGTCTTTCCTCTGATCCAGTACCCAGCAGGAAAGTGGTTGATATATAGAGTTTTAAGGGTTGCTGTAGTCCTTGTGGGGAAGCAACAGATGGTTTATTTAATAATAGTCCTTGCATAATATTTAGCACCACTATAGCACCTGTCATCTGATGGTCTCAAAGCACTTTGCAAAGGCAGATTTGTATTGTCATTTCCATTTTCCAGATGGGGAAACTGAGTCACAAAGAGCTAGATTCATAATAGGATTTAGGCACCTAACTACCACTTTAGGCTCCTAAATCCCAGAATCAGGCCCCACTGGGATTCACAAAGCTCCTTCTCAGCTGCCACCAAACCCTGTAGACACCTAAGCTCACTCGGAGCCTAAATTTTTGGAGTAAAAGTTCCCTAGGTGCCTATGTTCCTGCCTCTGAGCATGCCCACTGCAGCCCCAGGCCAGGCGTCTGGATAATACACATGACTGAACTATTGGTATAGAAGGGTACAGCTTGCTCAGGAAGGACGGGTAGGGAGAAAAGGGAGGAGGGGTTGCCTTGTATATCAAAGATGTATACACTTGTGCTGAGGTTGAGATGGAAATAGGAGACAGACTTCTTAAAAGTTTCCTGGGTAAGGATAAAAGGGGTAAAAAAGAAGGGTGATGTCATGGTAGACGTCTATTATAGGCCACCTAACTAGGAAGAAAAGGTGGGTGAAGCTTTTTTAAAACAACTAACAAAATCATCCCAAGCACAGGACTTGGTGGTGATGGTGGACTTTAACTACCCAGAGATGTGTTGGGAAAATAGTACAGTGAGACACAGATTATGCATCAAGTTCTTGGAATACATTGGAGACAATTTTTTATTACAGAGCGTGGAGAAAGTGATTAGGGGAGAGGCTGTTCCAGATTTGATTCTGACGAATAGGGAGGAACAGGTTGAGAATTGGAAGGTGGAAGGCAGCTTGAGTGACAGTGGATCATGAAATGACAGAGCTCATGATTCTAAGGAATGTCAGGAGGAAGACAGCAAAAGAAAGACAATGGACTTCAAGAAGGCAGATGTTAGCAAACTCGGACAATTGCTAGGTAAGATCCTGTGGGGCAAACCAAGTACTATGGGAATTTTGAGATCTGTGCAGAGTGGGAAGAATTTAGAATTTCAGAGTCCCACCTGAAAGACCATCTAGACTTAAAGAAAAGGAGTACTTGTGGCACCTTAGAGATTAACCAATTTATTTGAGCATAAGCTTTCATGAGCTACAGCTCACTTCATCGTGCCCCATACTACAGAGGAAGGCAAAAAAAACCCCAGGGCCTCTTCCAATCTGCCCTGGAGGAAAATTTCTTCCCGACCCCAAATATGGCGGTCAGCTGAACCCTGAGCATATGGGCAAGATTCACCAGCCAGATGCCCAGGAAAGAATTCTCTGTAGTAACTCAGATCCTACCCCATCTAACATCCCATCACAGGCCATTGGGCCTATTTACCATGAATATTTAAAGATCAATTAATTGCCAAAATCATGTTATCCCATCATACCATCTCCTCCATAAACCTATTGAGTCTAATCTTAAAGCGAGATAGGTCTTTTGCCTCCACAAGTCTGAGAATGACTCCGTAACCTGGCAGTTGGAGCACTCCCCTGGGAGGTGAGCGACCTGGGATCCAGTCCCCCTGCCCCAATGGCTTTTTATATGATTTATCCACGGAGGAACTGCTTCAGCGGGAGAGACTGAGTGAGCCCCGCTTCAGAATATCCCAGAGCTCAGTTAGGACACTCCCCAGAGAGGTGGCAGATCCTTGTTCAAATCCCTGTACTCCCTTCATGAGGAAGAGAGATTTGAGCTAGGGTCTTCCAAATCCCATATGAGTACACTAACCACTGGGCTAAAAGTTAGGCGGGAGCTGGCTCTGGTCCTCCCCTGGCCGCCTGCAAAAACAGCATAGATGCCACATGCCAAGAGAGGGTTCACAGCTGAGAATCCCAAGCAGAGGGAGGTGCCTTTCTGCAGCCTGCACTTAGGGCCCATCTCTGTGAGAGCAGTGGGGCTTAGGACACACTCCTGTTGCTGGCATCTCCCATCGGCTTGTATAGCTGAAGTAGGTTTGCCACATTTCTAATGGCTGGTAACCAGACCCCTGTGGTGCTGCCCCCTGCTCAGCCTCTTCCCCGAAGGCCCTGCCCCCTTCTCCATCTCTTCTTCCCAAGGCCCCGCCCCTGCTCCGCTTCTTCCCCCACAGATCAAAAGAACTGGACATCAGGGTTTGTCAAATGGCACCCGGACACACAAGCCAAAACTTGGATTGTCCAGGTGAAAACTGGACGGGGGGCAACCCTAAGGTGAGTAGCCACCTAGCATGCTGGCTTTTGTGAATCCCATTCTGAGGCCCCACTGCCTAGCCCTCCTTAGTCATTGCATAGGGAGCTTAGGCTCCTCAACTCAGCCTTTGTGAATCCCAGTGATTTTCCAAGCCCCTGAAAAACTCGGTAACGCTCAGTGTCGCCACGTCTGCATTTCTTATCCAATCTAGCCCAAGGAGAACTTTTTGAAACTTAGGTACCTAAAAATAGTTAGGCACCTAAATCCATATTTAGGCGGCCAGTTAAGTGACCTGCATTTCAATAGAGCAAATGCAGAATTATTTTATTTCTGCTCGGAGATTAAATGAGTAACCACCGTGCAGCCTCTTAGATGGAATGTTCAAGACAGCTGAAAGGCCATGTTCCTGGGCTATGTCTCTGCTGTCATTGGCACAGCTCAAGAATGGGGTGGGGATGAAAGTAGCTGTGCAGTTCCCTGGTTTGGGGCCTGGCCTGGGGACCAGTTCAGTTTCCAGCATAAGTTAGAGCACCCTCTAGTCAAGCCAGTACAGCTGTATGTCGTTGGCTTTTGCCTTTTGCAAATCTTGGTTTGCTCAGACGATACATTATTAGTGTTTGCTAGGGAATTTGAGGGATGTGAAGGGGATATAAAGCTAGATGTTCATTTTTTATTCTAAATGCATTGTCAGGCAAAGAGGGCTATCAGCTGCTGCTGAGCAACACTAAGATCGTTAGTATCACTAAGGCCAAATTCAGCATAGGCAGCTCATTGAAATCGGTGGGAGCTGTAGGCGGGCATCTGTGGGTACAGTTATTAATCCTTTCAGATTTAGTTCTTTGTGACCCAAAAATCTCTTAATGTCTCTTGGCCAGGGGGTGCTGAGGGCATAGGTGCCAACTCCGTGAGGGCTCCGGGACTGGAACACCCATGAAAAACAATCGTGGGTGCTCAGCACCCACCAGCCACCTGCCAATCACCTGTTTGGCAGGCACGACCGATCAGCTGTTCAGCAGCAAGCGGGAGGTGCTAGGGGGAGGGGACAAGGTGGGGGGAAGAGGCGGAGCTAGGGTTGGGTCATGGAGGAAAGGGTGGAGTGGGGGCGGGGCCTCGGGGTGGAGTGGGGGTGGAGCACCCACCTGGAAAGAAGAAAGTTGGTGTCTGTGGCTGAGAGGCTCCAGGAATCCCCTGGGTCTTGTATGTACGTGGTAGTTCACCAAAGAATGTCCTGTGAGGTCTCAAATAAAAGCCAGTGTCACACTGGTCATCGATATCATGAACTAACATATGCATGTTGTGTAAAGAGCTATGTTTATGCATAATATTTTACTGAAAATTACATCCTATGTCGAGGGACTAGTCACAGGTGAAAAGGTGAAAAACAGGTTTTCTGTCAGACAAGAAGTGTTTATCTGACTGTTCACTGTATGGTTCATGGCACTGGTCTGAAGTGAATACTAATGAAGGATAGTGAAAACTTCAAAGCAAGAAGAAGAGCAGGAAGAGGTGAACAGCGGGGGGTGGGGAGTGAAACCCTATCTGGAGGTGCACATCAAAGGCTTGGTCTGTTATGTTTGGGAGAGAAGATCTGTCATCCTTCACCTAGGACAGGGGTGGCAAACTATGGCCCGGGGGCTGCATCCAGCCCTTCAGACGTTTTAATCAGGCCCTCGAGCTCTCACTGGGGAGCAAGGTCCAGGGCTTTCCCCACTCTGGTGCTGCAGCCAGGGAGCGGGGTCAAGGGCTTGCCTCACTCCGCGCAGCTCCTAGAAGCAGCGGCGTGTACCCCCTCCAGCTCCTACACGAAGGGGCAGCCAGGGGGCTCTGAATGCTGCCTCTGCCGCAAGCACTGCCTCCACAGCTCCCATTGGCCAGGAACCATGGTGAATGGGAGCTGCAGGGGCGGCACCTGCGGATGGGGCAGGGTGCAGAGCTGCCTGGCTGCGCCTCCATGTAGGAGCCAGTGGGGGGACTTGCCGGGGGGACATGCCGTGTAGGAGCCAGCTGGGTGACATGCTGCTGCTCCTGGGAGCTGCTTGAGGTAAGCGTCACCCGGAGCCTGCCCCACTGCCCCCCTCCCGTGTCCCAACCCCCTGCCCCAGCCCTGATCCCCCTCCAAACCCCTTAGTCCCAACCTGAAGCACCCTCCTGCACCCTCAACCTCTCATCCCCAGCTCTGCCTAGAGCCCGCACACCCAGCTGGAGACGCACCCCAACCTCCTGCCCCAGCCTGGAGCCTCCTCCTGCACTCTGAACTCCTCATTTCTGGCCTCACCCCAGAGTGCGCACCCCCAGCTGGAGCCCTCACCCCCTCCGACACCCCAACCCCCAATTTTGTGAGCATTCATGGCCCACCATACAATTTCCATACCCAGATGTGGCCCTCAGGTCAAAATATTTGCCCACCCCTGACCTAGGACATAAACAGACAGCAAGTTTGCTTCATGAAAGTGGAGTCTCAGTCAGGCTTGGCTGAAACCACTGGAGATAACTTTTGGTGAGATAAGCTTCTTTAAACAGGAGGGTAATTTGTTAAGTTGAGTCTCTAGAAAGCATGTTATGATTTTGTTTTATATGTAACCATTTGTTTCCAGTGTTCTTACTCATTATTGCTGGAATGTCTGTATTTGAGAATGAACTTATTCTTGTTTTCACTGTAAATAGATCTCAGTGCTGTGGTGTTAAGCAAAGTGGTGATCCGGAGTTGAATCTTACAAGCTGGTGTGTACTGCTGTTTTGGGAACAGCAGGCCTGGGCATTAGGAGGGGCTGGACACTACAAGGAGTGCTCTGAAGACTCAGGGGTTGGTGTGTGCCTTTAGTTAACCTGTTCAGAGAGAGTGGAGGCATGGAAGGCAGTGTTTGTGTAGCCAGAACCTAGTGGTGTCAGAGTGCTGACGCACAGCAAGGCACAGATAAAACTTCCTCACACTAGGGCAGGTGGTGTTGAGGGGCCTCACAGCTCAGGGTGTTTCACATTCTTCCAGTACCAAGGTGTCATATTTTCACTGCTGGTTTATGTTTCTTTTATCTGGTAGCCAAGAAGCAACAGATCATGACCAAAGATGGTTTCCTGATGTATCTGCTGTCTGCAGAGGGGAACATATTCAACTCCTCTCACAGTAAAGTTTATCAGGACATGACTCAGCCCCTCAGTCACTACTTGGTGTCATCTTCGCACAATACCTATCTAATGGAAGACCAGCTCAGAGGGCCCAGTAGCACAGAGGCCTATATCAGGTAAAGGGGGATCTCTCAACACAGATTGTACAAGGATACAGAACACATACAGGCAGACTTGACCCTTGAATGTTCAGTTCCACCCTGTCCTGAACTGACCCTAACCTTATTGCTGATTGTTGTGTCTGCCAGCTAGTGGCCAAATGTTGAAGTGGCCTCAAACAGCTGCAAACAGACCAGCAACAAGATACTTCCCTGTAGCTGACAGTATTGCCAACCCTAAGCGTGCAATAATCTTGAGTCAGGCCCCCAGAGGAATGAGATTTAAAAACTAATAAATGTAACATGCTTTGCATTTGTCTTCTGGTGTTGGGGACTTCACGGGTTATGTTTTCAAGCTTTTCTTTGCAGCCAGGAGGGCTGGACATTTACTCTTTTTTCAGTGAAATCTGAATTCTCAGGCAATAGCATGATTCCAGGAGGAAACCCCCCAAGTCACGTGAGTCATGATCAAAGTGTGAACCCTAGTTCCACTGAGCAGGTGCTCTGCTACCATGGCTCCTTGCCTACCCGATGGAATTGTTGGGGAGTAGCAGCTAGCGAGTCAAAAGCGACAGGGAGGGGCAGAGGGTTTAGCTCGGTGAATTGCTTTCATTAGTTATTTGAGTGCATTTTGCAATATCAGGAAATTACTTAATCCTGTTTCCATTGGGGTTAACTCGGTGGTTCCCACAAGTCTCGTAGCAGTGCTTATAGGAGATGGGTCTCTTTAGGCATATGGGGGAATTATTCTACACACGGCCTACTGTACACATACGCCTCTGTAGAGAAAAGTGGAAAGATCATCTTCAGAAGCCCACAGTGATGAATATATAGACAAGAACTTACGTTTGAAGGCAGGAAATGACTGAACCAGACAATGCAGGGCAGGGGCTTTCTGAGCATACATTCAAGATGTATAATCTGTGGGGTGAACTTTCTAAAGGGGATTTAGTCTCATTAAATGACAGTGAAGTTCGCATAGCTACGTCAGTGAGCACAACTTTGAAAATGCATCCCCAATTCCTTGTCAAATCTGCATGAAGAATGCACATGGTCTAGGCCTCTCTGATTGTGGCAGCTACTCATGGCTTCTTTGATCCACTTTCTTTATGCCCAGTCAGCCTTTCCTGATCTGCTCTTCGCCATCTCAGGGCTTCTCTAATCTCCCTTCTCTCCAACACCCCCCCCACCCCGTGCTTTTCAGATCCCCGTTATCTTCAGGTGCCCTGAGCTTTTCCCATCTCCCCTCTCCTCAGATTCCTTTATGCATTTCTGAGCTTGCTCATCAGTTTCTCTGAGTTCCTCTCCTTTCAGTTGCTCTGATCTCTCTTGAGCTCCCCGCTCCTCAGTCCCATTGCACTTTTTACAGATTCCCCTTTTTTCACTTACTGTGCACTTGTCAAAGCCATCCATGAGCGTATATTGAAATGCTCATGTACAATATCGTCCCATTTTTGGAGGGGAGGGGGGAGAAAAACCCAAATGCCTCCATTCTTTGTTTCCAGAGCCCTGACCAAAGGCTGCCGCTGTGTGGAGCTGGACTGCTGGGATGGTCCTAACTCAGAGCCTGTTATTTATCATGGCTACACACTCACCTCCAAGATCCTCTTCAGTGATGCCATAAAGGCCATCAAGAACTATGCTTTCAAAGTAAGAACAAAGGATTGGGGGGGGGGGGTGTTATCCTGCAGCTTCATTTCTTTTCCCTGAGAACAAACAGGCAGACATTCTGCTCCAGTGAAATAATCAGCTTTCCATTGTGCGCACAGAATGAAACCTGCATACTTGCATTTCTCATTGGTCCCTTTCTGGGCTGCCATACCTGTGCCTTGCCCTCTGCAGTGAGCAGCAGCTGAGGGTTATTGAAATGCTGAGCCATTTGGGGCAGGGATTGTCTTTGCATTGTCCATGGGCGCAGCACTTAGCGTGATGGGACCTGGACCCCTACCACAGTGAAGACAGTAACCAGAAATTAGAACAATAATACATGTAGGCAATGGGAAATGTAGGCAGTCCAATTAACTCAGCTGTTCATTTCATGCTTAGCTTGGCTGTGATGTCTGATGGCTCAGCCTTATTTATCCAGAGGTTTTAGAGAAATTCGTGTGTGTGCATGTGAGGGACTGATGGGAGATATTCCCTCTCTCTTCCTACTGGGAGTAAATTACAGGATGTAGCAATCAAACCTGGGTGCCTTGAATAGCAGCCCCGGGCTGTCATCCTTTATATCAAGACTGTTGTTCTTCCAGACTCACTGGGGACTCAGGCTTGCTCCTTCTTCGTCAGTTAAATTGCCTTTAGAGCCAACATCCTGTTTTCCCCAGGATTTTAGGATGCAGAAATCAGAAGCCTACATTGCAAGGAAATATCCATGGGGGTGTACAGTGGGTAGCACTTTCCTGAGGTCCTAAAACCTGTTAGATGCATTATCAGGAAAGGAAGAAATGACTTGATGATATAGGATCTGTCTAGCCCTTGTCACACTAGTATCTGAGCATCTCACAGGCATTAATGGATGTTACTTTCAGAACACCCTGAGGTCAGGAAGCATTATCCCCATTTTACAGACGGGGAACTGAGGCACAGGGAAAGTTAAGTGACTGGTTCAAGGTCTGTGGACCAGTTGAGCTGGGAATTGAGCCCCTGCCTCCCAGTCCAGCGTCCTAGCCTCTAGATTACGCTTCCTGGGAGGCTTCAGTAGGTGGCTACCAAAATAGTGCTATTAATGTGTAATGTTAAATAGTGTAGAGTTACTGTGTATTTGAACTCGTCTGTGTTAACGGCCCGGTTTCCAATGAGATGTGCCTTTTGAAAACTGCGCAGCACATTGGTTTTATAACACCCGGAGGGAAGCGATTGCCAGAGTTAAACCATGATGTATGTTGCTGTCCTACCACAGACCTCGCCATACCCAGTAATCATTTCCTTGGAGAACCACTGTAGCCTGGAACAGCAGAAGATGATGGCTCAGCACATGAAGACGATCCTAGGGGACATGCTGCTGGTAATGCCACTTGATGGAAATACATCAGACTTCCCCTCGCCGGAGGTGAGTGGAGCTACTTTACTGCTTTGTGTGTTGTTACACTGCCTGTGTTCTTATCAGACTCATGTAATATCACTCACCGTGATAAGGAGAGTCACTGAGGAGTCTCACTTGAAGACCGGCTCTGTGGAACTCAGGGAATTTCTGATCCAGAGGCCAGACAATGTCTTCAGCCCTGTTAGCAATTGCTTTCTCACAGGGCACGTCCAGTTAGCTGGATATTACAGGTCTGTTTTTTATATGCTCACCTTACACAGAACTTGGTTAATATGACCTTCCGGGGCCTAAAGTCCTCTGGATGCTGGAGTTATCCTAATTAGTTTTAGTGTAGATGAGGGGCAGACTAGCTCCTTGGGAGAAGTAGCTAGGGGATTTGTCTCCATGCTTCTGAATAGGCAGAATTGACCACTGCTTGATTATAATATAGAGGAGCAGCACTGTTCTGTACTGAAAGAGGAAGGAAGCTCTCCCTGGCTTGTTTTCCGCTGCCCTTCAGTTCCTGGGAAGCTATTCCATGAGGATTCTGGCCTGTTCCCAGGGAATAGAACTGAGACAGCCATGCTGCACTGATTTCCCCTACCCCTTCCCTACCTCAACGTGATTAGGGAAAATCAGTGCAGGTTACTGCAAACCATGTCATATTGCAGACTCTCTTCCCACTGAGAGAGATTCTGAGGGTAGTGGTAGCTTGAGGAGTAATAGAGAGCATGGGAGCTGCCTTGTCAAGGGATTGTGAGTAGGGAGAGAGCTGGGTGGCAATGCAGAGGCAAGGGACCCTTGCATGGAGGCCCCTATGTGCCTAGAGATCCTTGCACATCAGTGCAGCCAATGAGTTTGGGGAGCTGACCCCTAGGCCTGATAGGAGAGGGAGAGACCCAGCAGACTGATGAGGTAACTCAGTGAGTTAACACTTGTGAGCCGTTGGTTGGCTACTATCCATGCTGCTAATAAATTCAATACAGATCTGAACTCATTAGGACTGTTGCAGTAAATTAGCCAGAGTTTCACTCAGCTGGGAGTGAAGCAGCGTAGCTCCCTGGATGCCAATGACACCGATCTATACCAGCTGAGAATCTGTCCTGCTCTATGATACTTCAGCCTGATTCCAAAATAGGAGCACGTGGAGGAGAAGATACAGCGACAAAAATGACCTTGGATTAACTAGGGCATTCTGAATGCTTTTTAAAATTCTTATTTTTACCCAAAGCTTCATTGGCCCAGGAAGTGCTGGTAGGAGTTTGTGGATGGGGAAAATCTGATGGTCAGTGTGGGAGAGAGGGGAGGGGGAAAAGCGGTCAAAAATACCATAGGAATTTGGCGTCTCTCGTGTTCTGCTGTATTTTAAGGCATTTGGGAGTGTTACCTTGTGTTTGTACAGTGCTTAACAAAATGGGGCCCTGTTCTTGGTTGATCCCTAGGCATTGCTATAATAAACAGGATTTATTATTATGAATAAATGCACCACTGCTCCACTAGGACCTTTGCATTAGGGAAAAGAATTTCACTCCATAGTTAAGCACTGACTGTGCTGTGGCTCGTGCAGGAATAGGCCACACCCCAAGGCTGGGGATTGAATAAGATTTTACTGAGTTGGACAAGCAAGTTCTTGAGAGATCGTGTTACTGACTTTCCCCTCACTTCCTCCCCTTGTTTGCCCTCAGTGAAAAATCCTGAAATCAGCTGATTGCTTTTCCAAGGGCTGTTAACTCTTCGTAGCCCAGTAAAATTATATATATATATATATATATAAATCTTTAAAAATCATTGAAAAATAAAATGGGAAATAATAAATCAAACAAAAACCAACGAGATTTTGCACATTTTTGTTTCCTGCTATCTACCTGATATGCCCTCTGGCTCCTCCAATAGCCAGTGGGCCAGCTCCTCAGCTGGTGTAAATCAGTGTCGCTGCATTAAAGTCAATGGGGCTAGGCTGATTTATATCAGTTAAAGATCTGGTCGAGTCAGCTTTTTAAAAAAGGGAAAAAATAGTGATATAAAAATAATTCCTCACTTTTTCCCTCCTGTACTATTCCTCCATCTGCCTAACATGTGTGCCTAGTAGAATCTTTTCTCAAGACCAAATTGTTGACTGTTGTAGATACTTTCATTTATAATTTATACGTAAAACACCATCCTTGATTTTCCACTTCCTAGTAAAGCTGACGAGGGAAGAGGGAGGGGGCAATGAATTTTTTACGAGAAAAAAGTGTGTCCATTTATTTTCTCAGTTTGGAATCCAGCCCTGGCAAGCTGCTGGAAGGCGGTAAACAAAATGCAAAGCAGGAGAAGCATCATTATGGAGTCTGTTGGCTGGGTAGTTTTAGGACTTAAAGAAATATACCGCACTGCAGGAAAAGGGAAGTTGACACAGTTCAGATTCGCACTAATAAATTACGGTGCTGTCTAGGGTGTGTATCTTTTTTGGTAGGTCCTAATCCTGCAAACCGTTACTGCTGTGAGAAGTCCTTATGCACGTGAGTAATCTCATTGCCTACTCACATCAGGGGCAATTAACCCGGTTGCCGAGGGACAGCAAAAGCCTGTGAACCACTTAAGCTACGCCCAGGGGTTGCCCAGGGAGGTCCACTGGCAGATGGCTGCATGGGTGCCAGGGCACTCCCACGGGCCATGGAACCAGTCTGTGTAACATCCCTGCATAGGCCAGCATAGAAGGCTGCTTAGGGGCTGGGAGGAGAAAGGAGAGGCTAGAGTTACACATATGGGGCTGGGGGGGATTGACCTCCTCAGCCACTCTTCACTCCACCATCCCGGAGCACAGACAGCCTCCTAGCAGGCTTTATACAGATGGATGACTGATTTGCATTGCTGGGCACATGGTATGTCTGATCCCATCCCATCCCCACTAGTTCACCCTCCATGGAAACTTCCTTCTCCATGAAACCATCTTCCCCTGGATGTTTCCCTGGTAAGGCTGTCTAAGTTTGTCTCTCTTGTTCTTTATCACATTGCACGTGATCCAGTCGCTTCACTGCCATTCTGAAAGGCACCTGGCCTTTTATTTCCCCCTGTCTCTGAGAAAGCTCATTCGGGAGCCAAGTGGAAGAAATAATTAGATCAGAATGGAACAATAACTCACGGGTGGGTGATCCTAACTACAGAGCATGCAGAAAATAGCCTAGCCAGCCCAGCACTGGAATTGAAATAAAGCACTCGTTAAAGTTGTTGGTGACTAGAGGAATCAGATGGGTTAAATATTAGAGAGTCCTCATAAAACACTCCAGATAGATAGAGTGGATAGCTCTTGCTGTGACCCTGACATCCCCATTCAGGCATTTAATCAATGGCTTCTCACCTTGGCTACCGCATCTCCCTTCTCAGTGGCTGCCCCGATGCCATTGCTGTATGGGCTGGTGTGCCAAGAGTGTTGCTGCCCATCATCTCACATACAGTAAGACGTGACCATGTCCCCCTGGCCTCTCAACACTTCAGAGTTGCTAACTCTCCATGGAGTGGCCCCCTGCCCATCTCACCTTCTTTGGGCTCGATTCACTCCTCAGTGGCAGAAAGTCTGCCTGAGTCAGAGCCATCATTGCACAAGTCTGCTGCAATCCCCCATCTGCTGTGGGTGTGTCTGCACTGCAATAAAAAAACCCGCATATGGTCCATGCCAGCTGACTTGGGCTCAGATCTAAGGGGCAGTTTGTGATGTTGGCGCTCGGGCTGGAGCCCCAGGCTCTAGGCCCCTGCAAGGTGGCAGGGTCCCAAAGCTCGGGCTGCAGCCCAAGCTGGAACGTTTGCACCGCAATTAAACAGCCCGTTAGGCCGAGCCCTGCAAGGCTGGGTCAGCAGACATGGGCCAGCTGCGGGTTTTTAATTCCAGTGCAGACATAGCCTGTGAGACCTGGAGTGAGCTTTTGCCATCCATAGAGTAGCGGTGCTGCCCCAAAAGATGCAGGATCAGGGCCATTTGGAAGATACACTGAGTCAAGCAACTTACCCTGAGAGCCTCTGCCATCAGTGTTTCTTTTGGGTCCTGCCCCCACTGCATGTATAGTGGAGCGCAAATTGCTCCCTACTAGTGAATCTAGGTCTGGTCCTCTGCCTCCTCCCCCAGGTTCTCTTCTGTGTCTTTTTCCATAGTTATTCCAGTGTTGGAGGGAGCCGCCTTTGCAGCCCCTCCTTTCTGGGATAGCTTTCCTCTCTCTCTGCCTCTCTTAATAACCTCACTGGAAAATGTCTCTTCTCCTCTCTTGCTGGGGCCCCTTAATTTTTCCCATCCTCTGCCATCGGTTCTCCTTTAACGTCATTGTTCAGTTATTGCTATTTCACCCTGCAAAGCAGCTCGGGAGACAGTTGCCCTGAAAGACATTGTACAAAATAAGGGTGTAATAAGTATTAGTGTGTTGGATCTTCAGAGCCCTTGACAAGCATTAACTCAGTAACCCTCACAGCTTCCCCGTCAGATAGGTAGGAAAGTATCCTTATTCTGCACACTGTGGAAACTGGGACATGGTGCTGAGCCCTTTTAATTCGCATCTGAATTCAGCCCCTACCAGGATCCTGCCCACAGAGAGGTTAAGTAAAGTGCCCAAGGCTATGTATCAAGTCAGTGGCAGAACTGTATAAAGCTCTTTGACCTGTGCTATACAGGAGCTCAGACTTAATGATCTAATGGTCCCTATGAATCTATGAAACTGTGTGTGATGCATTTGGAGCTATTCTATAATAACTTACGAATACTGTGTGTCAACCGCGTAATTGGGATGTTTACTTTGTGCATAGACTTGTTGAGTTTAAAAGGGGCTGTTGCGAAAAAACAAGCAGGATGGAAACAAATGGCTGAAGATAAGACACTTCTCAGCACACTGGAGAGTTGTTAAGAGACAATACCATGGCAGGGGAAGGCTGGGACCACAGGAGATCAGAAGAAGCCGGGCAAGTTTAAAAGGGAGCACTCTGTCAAAGGGGGTGAGGAGGAATATTTGGGGGGGTGTTTGAGGGCACCAGACTGAGACACCAGGGACCTGCTAGGGAGTCTGAAGAAGTTAGGGCTGCCTAAATGACCATCAGGGGATGATAGGGCTTTACGTAAGATGGATGCGCGTGTAGACTGTTTAGAGAAAAAGGGTTTTAAGACAACAAATGCTTTGTTCCTGTTGTTAAAATAATCAGTACTTTGGTTCGAAAAGGCTGTCTGGTCATGTATGCCACTGGTCACAGACTCCCACAGGGTAGAACCGCTGGTGCCTGAAGTCCGTCGGACCTGCTGGCTCAGCATGGTGGATAGGCGGGGTATCGCAGCACGCAGCCTGGTCTGAAAGCGGGAGAATCATAGGATTCCACCCTAGGGAAGGCTAAAGGCACGAGGGCTGAGACAGGCAGGGCTGCACTCGGAGAGACCAGAAGGCAGGCAGAGATGTGGCTAGCTCTGCAACCGTGACTCTCTATCCCTGGCTTCTAGTCCAGAGTTCCATCTACTCCCAGTCCTGCTGCCTCTCAGGATATATTGTGTTGTATTCGCCCTTGTGCTTCCCACAGGTAAATGAAGTGGGTTTTGTGGTCAAGTCTTGCCAGTTGCCGTTACTTACTGAGGCATTTCAGGAACTCTGGGGCTTCTACACAGCACAAAGGACGTGCTCAGCAGAGCTGAAGTAATGAGTGGATTCTCTTTCCCCTCAGGCGTAGTTTGGCAGGAACTACTTAGTATCACATGGAGGGAAACCGAGACTGCCATAACGAGAGTTTAGTTTTTTAAACTTCATCCTGGGGGAAAGCCACTGAAAATCAGGGTGTCAGCATCTCTTGTTCCAGATAGCCATACTGACTGATGGGTGCCAATGCTCAGCCCACGAGCCACATGGAAATAAGGTTCAATGCAACTTTTATTGTAGTACAGCAGTGGTCACCAACCGGTCGATTGTGATGAACTGGTTGATCCTAGATCTCCCAGTCAATCGCGATCCTATTGACTGGGAATGGGGAGCTGTGGCCAATAGGAGCTACAGGGGCGGTGCTTGCAGAGAGGGGCAGCACGCGGAGCCACATGCTGCCCGCCCCTGCCCCCCAGGGGCTGCAGGGGCTTGTTGGCCCCTTCTGGGAGCGGCATTGGGCCGGGGTAGGCAGGGAGCCTGCCTTAGTGGCAGCCATGTTCCACCACCAACTGGGAGTTGTCGCAGGTATGTGCTGCCTGGTGGGAGGGCGCACCCCAGCCCTGAGCTCCCTCCCTGAGCCAGCACTCCAAACCCCCTCCTGCACCCCAAGCCCCAGCCCTAAGCTCCCTTCCAGCACCAGTACCCCAAACCAGCCCTGAGCCCCCTCCCGGAGCCAGCACCCTATACCCCCTCCTGTGCCCGAACCCCCTTCTGCACCCCAAGCCCCAGCCCTGGGCCCCCTCCCAGAGCCAGCACCCCCACTCCCTCCTGCACCCCAGCCCCCTGACCCAGCCCGGAGCCCCCTCCCAGAGCCAGCACCTCGCACCCACTCCTGCACCCCAATGCTCTGGCCCAGCCCAGAGCCCTGTCCTGCACCCAAACTCCCTCCCGGAGCTTGCACGCCTCACCCTTTCCTGCACCTCAACCCCCTGCCCCAGGCTCAGCCCAGAGCCCTATCCCACACTCCAAACCCCTCAGCTCCAGCCCAGAACCCGCACCCCCTCTCAAACCCCAACCCCAACCCCGTGAAAGTGAAAGTGAGTGAGGGTGGGGGAGAGCGAGTGACGGAGAGAGCGGGGGATGGGGTGAGTGCGGTGGGGCTTTGGGGAAGGGGCGGGGTAGATCCTGGGTTGCCCTTAAATTCAAAAAGTGATCTTGGGCATAAAAAGGTTGAAGACCACTGTAGTACAGCATCTTCTACAGAAACTGGAGCCTGAAACTCTTCACACAGCTCAGTTATGAACCTCATCCCGTGCAAGAGGGTTGCATCAAGACCAGTGTGCCACTTAAGCTCTCAGAATAGGGCTTAAGATTGACCTACCAATGAATTTCACCCTCACTGATAAATACTAAATCACAGCAGAATTAGAAAGAAATCAAGAGGTATAGGCAAGGGGGGGGTGGGGCGGACAGTATTGATAGGCCAAAAGGGACCATTGTCTGGCGTCCTGTATAACACAGGCCAGAGAGCTTCATTGATTCTGGCATCAGCCCATAACTTCTGTGTGAGGTTCAGCGTATCTTTTAGAAAGACCATCCAGTCTTGATTTAAAGACTCAAAAAATGGGAAAAGATTACTTGTCTGTTCTTGCCGGCGGAGAGCTGAGGAGTTAAGTGATTTGCCTAAGGTGTCATGCAAAGTCAGTGGCAAAGATGGGAATTAAATCTAGATCTCCTACGTTTTATGCCATGGCCCATCCATTTTCTTTCTTCTGGGCCCAGAAATGAGGCGGTGGCAAGGAGGTCTGAAGTGCCTTTCCCTAGAGAGCTCTGTGATAAAAAGGCAGCGTCACAGAGATAAAGTACCAATGAGGCGGAGACGTAATAACTAATAGCAACACACAGCTTTTATATGCAGTAGATACAGGAAAGGCTGGTCCAGAATCTGCCTGGGAGAAGGCTCTTGCGCTAGTGAGATGAAGTTTCTCCACCCCTGTGGAGAGTGCCAGCATGAGGCCTGACAGTCCCTCTGTTTGAAGGCTTGAGTGGGATGTAAGTGGTGCATAGGCCTCTATGCAGGGATGAATTTCTCCTGCAAGGTCTAGATGTTATGGAAGGACAGAGAGGAACAGGGGGATGCTAAAGTACTGCAGGGCATAGGGAAGGTGTAAAGAGAGGGCAGCTCTATGGAGAGTGTTTAAAAAAAGAGGGACAGTTTTCAACTGGCTCCTGAAATGAATGCAGAGAAATGAAAGGATCACCAGCTCATTTAGTCTGACCTCTTGTATACCACAGGCCACCAGCACCCGCATACTCACTCCAACAACTGCAATTAGACCAAAGTATTGCACCCCTACGGAGACAAAACTATTTTATGCCCAAGGCAAAGAATAGGAGGGGCTGGGGTGCACCAATCCCTGAGGCCCCGGCAGTGGCAGGAAATTAAGTGAGATATACCCAGATGAGGACTGGCGATGTCTGTTCCTGCCATATGTTGCCTCATAATTGGTACCCTCCTGCTGGCAGCTTTTGTGCACTCTGAGTGCCAGGGGAGTTGTTCCAAAGTAAACAGCTTATTTGTGATATCTTAAGGGGGAAAGAAAAAAAAGCTTGGCTCCTTTATCAGGTTCCAATGGCAAATTTCAGTTCAAGCCAGACTTTGCGGTGAGGCCAGCAAAATCTACTGCAACTTGACTGCATGATGTGTCAGGCTGGTCTCTGCTGAGACTTGTTACAATGTGCTGTCACCCACAAAGAGAGTATAATATTCTTTGAAAACTGCTTGATTGCTTTAAAATCTCCCTGGTTTACTACAGCCCTGTCATTTAAGAACAACATGACTGTTGCCTCTCCCATTACAGCACTCAGAAATATAGAGGAAGGATTGTTCAGTGGTTAGGGCATTAGCTGAGGCTTTGGGAGACCCAAGTTCAATTCTTTGCTCCACCACAATCATCCCGTGTGACCACGGGCAAGACACGTAGCCCCTTAGTTCCCCCGCTGTAAAATGGGGATACGAGGATTGCCCTGCCTCAGAGGGGTGTTGAGAGAATAAATACATTACAGATTGTGGGTGCTTGGCAGGATGTAAAAGAGTGCGGGAGTGCATGTCATACCAAAGCAAAGCAAGTAGAGTGGTTAATTTGCAGATTCCATCTTTCCTTGGGAAGATAAGGACAGTGCTGTGCACTATGGGTAGGATTTTTCTAACACTCAGCACTGACTTAAGCACCCAGGCTGGAGTCAATGCTACATCTCCGACCGTGTTCGCTGGAAGCAGAGGTGGGCCGGTGCTAAGTGATTTTGAAAATCCCAGCCCACTGGAGTAAAAAAGTAACAAGCCGCAGTCATCTAGTCTGCCCTCCAGCATAACACAGGCCAGAGAGTGGCACACAGCGATCCCTGCATCAGGCCCATAACTTCTGTTTGAGCCATAAGAGAACTTGTAAAAAGATGTCCAGTCTTGGTTTTAAGACAGCAAGTGATGGAGATTCCACCACATCCCTAAGTAAATAGTTCCAATGGTTCATTACCCTCACTGTTAAATGTTAGCCACTTGTTTCTCGTCTAAATATATCTAGCTTCAACTTCCGACCCTAAAGCGCCCTCTACTATCAGAAATCTTTCCCCCGTATTGGTATTTGTAGACCATGGTCAAGTCACCCGGGACCTTCTCATGGATTGTGATAAGCCATATAATACAAAAATTGAATGTCTTGGTCCAGCTCCTCAGCTGGTGCAAATTGGCATTGCTGTATTGGAGGATGCTGATCTGTTCCAGTGGGGGATCTGGCACCTAATCTTTTTGTTTTGCTTATAAAGAGTATGTCTCTGAGATGTGCTAAAAGCCCAGAGCTCTCCTTGAGTTTGAGCACAGAATATCTTCAAAGCGGGCCCTGAACATTGTCCAAGATACTGACCAGTGCATAGTGATCATGTGGAATCCTTTGGTCAAATACATGCTGTCACTTACTGGCATATAGCACTTTTCACCATGGCTCTCAAGCAGTTTACAAAATGGTGTAAGTTTCCCTATCCACATTTTACAGATGAGGAAACAGAGGCTGAAGGAGCTTAAGTGACTTGCATAAGGTCACTCAGTGAGGCAGTAACAGAGCCAGGAATACATCCCGTCTGTCCTAACTCTCAGTCTTGTTCTGTGGCCATTGGGCGATGTTAGATATTTAAAAAGAGTTGGATAATTTTGTAGCCTTTGATAGGACTCGTAGTTATGTCTAGTAATTTAAGGTGGATCTCACTACATGTTTCAGAGAGCGCGCTGATTACCTGGGGCACTCAGACAGGAGTTTTTTCTTATCATCGGTTTTTGCAGATGGGCTGGGAGGTGGTTGCCATTCTTTGAAATCTCAGGCATTGGCCACTGCAGGGAGTAGGGTACAGCCTGGGTGGGCTGATGGCTTTGTCCATTAACTGGATTCCTTTGGCTAATAACCGGTGACTGGTAAAGCTCAAATGGGCCTTGGTCCTGCCAAGCATCCTTCTGATTTATTACAGATCAGGCCAGATTCTGCTCTGACTTACACCCGTTTTTCACAACTCCTTTTGCAGCAATTAAAGGGGAAGATCCTTGTGAAGGGAAAGAAGTTGAACAGCCTGGAGGACACCATAGGGATGAACGGGAACAGTAGCACAGAGGCTGAAGATGTCTCTGATGAGGATGAAGCAGCCGAAATGGAAGATGAGTCTGTGAAGAAGGAGGTAGAACAAAAGAGGACAGTAAGTCAAAGCTCTGACCAGATCACTGAATGGGAAGAATTATGTGGAGAGGGAAAGGGCATAAGCTAGATCCTGGCTGTCCAGCCTGCAGAAGGCCTCAACATTTTATTAAAGCTGATGTTAAAATTATGTAATACACAGGTTGAGAAAAGAGTGTCTATACATCTGGGTATAGTGCTTAGATGATCCACAATACAAAGTTTGTTTTAAAAAGA
Organism: Eretmochelys imbricata; assembly: GCF_965152235.1. Classification (NCBI taxonomy): domain Eukaryota; kingdom Metazoa; phylum Chordata; order Testudines; family Cheloniidae; genus Eretmochelys; species Eretmochelys imbricata. The sequence goes on from NC_135573.1 coordinate 257,725,779, forward strand.
CATAAAATACATATAGTGCATAATCAGCAATAACCCAAATTAAGGTGAATAAATTACATTAGCGCTTTATCCCATTGCACCATTCATAGGGCTATGAAAAGTCGACCCTTCTACATGGGGCTTTGAACGTAGTGTAGGTCCAACGAACCCACTTTCTAATACGTGACCAGGTCCTCAACTGGTATGAATTAGTGTCGCTCCAATGGAGCTCTGCTGATTTACACCAAGGGGCATGGTCTGATCTGTTCAGGCGAGGCAGGGCCAAACTATAAGAATCTTGGTCCTTCCCTAGACTCAAACATAGCTTTTGAAAGCTCTGCCCTTAGACACATGCGCTTAACTCACTGAAGCATCCATGTGCAGAATTTGGCCCTTTATCTTAGACCACTGATGTTTCCCAGCCTCCGGGTGTGTGTGAATGTCCCTATGCACTATGGGCCAGATTCACTATGAGTGTATAACAGTGTAGCTCCACTGAAGATGAACACCCGCTGTGGATCTGGTCCATCATGCGTTTTCCCTAGTTTCCAGAGGTTTATATTTCATGTCTAGTCTGGAATCAAGCAGGTGTTTCCTTGGATGTTGGTTATTTTTCTTTCCTGCTTCCTTCCCTCACCGGAGCTGCTTGCTCCTGTTAAATCCCTGAAGTAATTACGGTGGCTGTGGCAGCAACAGGGGCCAAAGCATCACATGACAAAATCAGAACCCGTCTATCCCAGAATGAAGAGCTCCAAGCTTTGTGGAGCCGGGAATCCTGCCCTCTCTGTTCCCTTATTCCCAGCCAGGGTAGATCTTCCGGTTTGCACAGCTGGCTCTGAGACAATCAATTTCTGAGATTCAACTGAAAAGTCTGAATGCTGGAGTCGAGTGCTGTGGCTGAGAGTGCAAACAAAACATTTTTGGTCCTGCGCTGCAGAAAGCCTTGCGCAGAGCTTTCCACCTGCATAATGTGGGGGTCCATCATGCTGTGACACTGAGCAACAATGGGACTTGGCCGACAAAGCAGCTGCTGCATGAAACCCAGTTAGAGCTCACACACACAGCCCAGATCTTTCCCAGACCTCCTGCCACTAGCAGCCTGTGAGCCAGAAGGGTGAGCTGGGTAACAGCATGCAAACACCAATCCCACAGCCATCCCAAGTCTTTTCTTAACCGGGATAGGGTTTTCCTAGACCAAATGTGCAACCAGGAATCCGCCTGTTCATGTGGTCAGCGTTGAAAGCAACCTGTTCTGGGAAAGGAGGGGAAGCTGGGTACAGCCCAGTTGCACGAAAGGTTCTGGGTGCTAAAAACTGGGGGATCCCTCTGTGAAGGAGACAGGAATGAGGCCCTGGTGTCCTTCCCCGGTGATCACTAGAGTGCATAGTCTGCACAGTTGTGAGGGGGTTTGTGGAGGGAAGGCCAAACCTATTGCTTTCTTGTCTCCAGAGCACCAAATTAAAGCTGGCCAAGGAGTTATCGGACATCATCATCTACTGCAAGAGCGTCCACTTCCAGGGCTTCGACAGCGCCACCTCTCCCCTTGCCTTCTATGAGATGTCGTCCTTCACCGAGAGCAAAGCCCAGAAACTGGCGCAGGAGTCTGGTACGTGCCTCCGGCCTTGTCAACAGGCTTTGCTAGTCCCCTTGTCCGTGAACCCACACATTCGGTGCTCACTTCCTTCTCTAGTCTTTCCATGCGAAGATTCACTTTTAAAGGCAGGATGTCCAGAAGAAGAGAGTCCTCTCCTACATGATTGGTAGCACCTTAGAATCTAAAAACAACTTTGCATTGTCTCTCTATGTATAAATGGCAACTTCCCTCCCTACCCCACCATTAAGTATTTGTGCTGCGTTCAGTGCTGTCTCCTGGATCTCTTTTGTAGTCCACAACTGGTACCTTAAGGGTATTTTAGCCAGAGCAGCATTTTACATGCTTTAAGCATGGTAGTAAAAATCATGAACAGATATTGTAATGTGGTGAATTTTGTGTGTGTGTGTAATGTATGTACCCCACTGCAGTTTGCTGGACAGAATTATTTCAGCTATGTCTCACAGATGGGTTTCATAGGCCCTATACTGCATGCACCCAATAGAGAGTCCCATTTAGGCTGAAGCAGAAAGAGCCTGTTCCTTTAGAGTAGGAGACTCTTGGTTCTATCCCTTTGTCACTGTGAAATACTGAGCATACAGCATAGTGGTCATTGTGTACAACGCAGTAACACCCAAGAAGCTTCAAGGTGGCCAGAGATTTATTATAATATCTTCTTGCACTGAACTGTAGAACTTCCTGCTCCATTAATATCCCTTCATATTAATGTGGGAGCAGAAATGGTGTCGTTATGGCATATGCTGTTCAAGCAGTTTTGAATGGACACATAGGTCACAGGGGCTGTTTCTGTTGCCTGATTGGATGAGTTTAGCTCTCAGAATCAAGTTTCTTGTGTGAATAGTTGCTCTTTGAATTCTGCTTTCTGTGAATGTTCTGCATTATCCCTGTCACATTAACTATTTCGGTCAGCATTCCTGCCAGAATATTCATCTGCTTTAGTATTCACAAGGCAGAACCACTTCATTGAAAAATTCGAATACTTGCTCTGCTCTAGTTCCCAGCAATGGTGGCTCAGGATGGGAACTGCATGCAAAGTGACTGCAGGTTTGGGCGAGGGTTCAATTTACTTAGTAAATGAGAGTCCACTTTGGAGTGATCACCACCAGATTAGTGATCAAACGTGGATGAGGAGGCACCTAAAAGGTTTGGTCTCTTTGGCTGGGTATGTCACCGAAAGAAGCAGTGGAAGTGATTTTGTGACAGTGTGTCTGATAAAGGGAAAGAAGTGGTGACAGAATATACTCCTGTGTTCACACTCTATACACCATTGTAATAACGTTTGTACAAGGTGTGCCGCATGAGGAATCATTTATAAACTCATAATTTGCTGGTCAATATTGCCCTGGTAAAGTATGTGTGGCAACATTGAGAAGTGATAAGATTTCCCTCTATGATGTTATTAACACATGTTCCAAAGCCCACAGCCCTGCCCATGCAGAAGTCAGGTCAGTCCTAAACAAAGGAATATGTGCTTGCCTTAATATGTATTTTAGCAGTAAGCTGAGTCATCAAGGAGGGAGGGACAGCAAAGGAAGTTCAAACAGGTGAAAAAACCCAGCAGGGAATATCCTTCCACATAGGCTCTGTGTTTCCTGGGTCTCAGCTGGCAATGTTTTTCAAGAAATTTTAAAAAGGAGGGACAAACACCCCAAGGCACTCCTTTCTTTCTCTCCCTACCCATCCCATTCACTGCACCTGAAGAGATAAAGGAAGCCACCATGGGACTCTGGGGGAGGGGTCCTGACCTGAAGAGTTTGGTCGGTAAGACTGCTGCTAAAACATGTGGTGAGAAAACTCTGCTTCGAATCTAATAGAATACGTTAAGTTTGGCACCAGGAAGTGTTTTCTCTTTATTTTTCTGGTAGCCATTTCTGGCTTGTGTGCCTCATTACTTGGACTCACTTAAAATCTATCTCCTTATCATTAATAAACTTGTTTTATTGTTTTATCTAATCCAGTGTGTTCAAGTTGAAGTGTCTGGGTAACTCCTTGTGGGGTAACAAGTTGTGTGCATATTATTCCCTTAAAGGAATAATGGACTCAGAATATTTGTACTGTCCAGGCGAGGGCTGGGCCATACAGGACATACATTTTTGGGGGGAAATCCAGGATGGTGGGGGGGTGTTGGGATCACCCTGCAATATAATCAGGCTGGTAAGAGCCATTGTTTGGTTGGCTGCAGCGCACACACAGATGTAACTCGGCGTGACTTACATGCTGGAGGCTGTTTCTGAGCAGTCTAGGTTGGAGGCTACAGCAGCGAGGCATTGTAAAGGGCACCCCAGGTTACAGGGTGGGGTGACGCAGCTGCTCATTAGTCTGGATTGTACCCTGGTATGTCACAGAAGAGTTCTATGCAAAGTTAAAAGACAGGCTAAGTAGGCAAGTAAAGGGGCTGCATATCATTAAAAAGGAATAGAAATAGCACAAATCACTCAAAAGGGTGTTTGTATCTGTTTCTCTAGGAACCAGTTTTATTCATCATAACATCAGGCATTTGAGCCGGGTCTATCCTGCTGGCTGGAGGACAGATTCTTCCAACTATAACCCAGTTGACTTGTGGAACGTTGGCTGTCAGATCAGTAAGTGCAATTGAAAGCTACCAGGTTGAAAATCGGAACCAGATCAACAGGGACCTAAATGTTGTTAGTATTTGATTGACCTGTGTGTGGCCTCAGTCCCTGAAGAGAGGACCTCCCGCCCCAAACCGCCCCCCCCCCGGGATCCCACCCCCTATCCAACCCTGCCTGCTCCCTGTCCCCTGACTTCCCCGACCTATCCACACCTCTGCCCCCGACAGGCCCCCTGGGACTCCCATGCCCTATCCAACCCCCCCTGTTCCCCGACCCCTGACTGCCCCAGAACCTCCGCCCCATCCAACCGCCCCCTGCACCCTGTCCCCTGACTGCCCCCCAGGACCCCCCACCTCTAACCACTCCCTGTCCCCTGACTGCCCCCCGGGACCCCCTACCCAACCCCCCACTGCCCCTCGCGCCGCCGCCACCCCCTTACCATGCCGCTCAGAACGGCAGGAGCTCACAGCCCCGCTACCCGCGTGGTGGCGTAACTACATGAGAGGGGCTGGGGGCGAGCCTCCCGAGACAGGAGCTCAGGGGCCGGGCTGGATGTGGCCTGCGGGCCGTAGTTTGCCCACCTCTGCTCTAGTATACTACGCTATGCTGTGCTATGCAGGTTCTTATACTGCGCTTATCGCTGCAGTATCTGAGCACATTCTAGCAATGCATTAAACAACCATGATTCATATCTGTCGTGAGTTGTTTGTTTTCTGTGAGATAGTGAACTCTTGGTATTCGTGTTTAACAAATGGAGAACTGAGAGTCAGAAGATACGCGCCCAAGGTCAGACGGAAAACCTGTAGCTAGCTAGGAATGAATGTAGATCCCCTGAGTCCCAGTGTTGTGCTGTCACTCTGAAGCTCCATACTTCCTCATTTCCTGTAGCTGCTTCCTGTATTCAAAGCGTAATGTAGGTAATAAGAACAGGAGGACTTGTGGCACCTTAGAGACTAACAAATTTATTTGAGCATAAGCTTTTGTGAACAACAGCTGTACTGTAGCTCGCGAAAGCTTATGCTCAAATAAATTGGTTAGTCTCTAAGGTGCCACAAGTACTCCTTTTCTTTTTGCGAATACAGACTAACACGGCTGTTACTCTGAAACCTAATGTAGGTAATGTAATTGTGCATGTTCCATGCCTAACTGATAGAACAGTATTTCTCAATGACCGGTTCCTGGACTGGCATTGGTTCCTGAGATCTCCCTGACACAGTTCAGGAAGGCAGCAAGCCAGTCCCTGGTATCAGAAAGGTTGAGAAACACTGCACTAGAGTGCACCAGTATGGTTCAAGACCCACAGTAGTGGAGGAATATAGTGTGGCAGAGTAAGCAGCAACAGCAGCTGAATAAGCAAGCTGGTTATTTACCCCGTTGTCTGTGCCTTAGCTGGTGAGCTCCTGGGTCCAAATGTAGCAGATCTAACACAAAGTAACACTCTTTTAAAATTCGTGGAACACTGAAACTTTGAGGAGATACGAATGTTTCAAAAACAAATTGTGAAAACAAGGGCTCCAAGAAGCTACTCATGAAATAAAATATTTTTGCCCATTCCCCACCCCCCTGGGGGGAAGATGGTCCAATGGTTAGAAAAAGTGCTTGAGGGTCTGGCATTCTGGGTTCTATTCCCAAGTACCGCTGTGACTTTGGAGAATTCACTGAGACCAACATGGGTGCTGAAAATTAGGCACCTACATCCATATTTGGGAACCCGAGTAAGTGGGCAGATTTCAAAGGTGCTGAGCGTGCACACAGCTCTCTCTGAAATCTGTATTAATTTATTTGTGTTTTATTTATCAGAGGAAAAATAGAGGCGTGAATGAGAGGATCATTTTTGTCTTTAATTTTTGTAGGGCACTTAGGACTTAGTGGTCATGGTGGAAAACCAGCTAAACATGAGCTCCCACTACCATGTGGTGGCAAGGAGCGTTAAGACGATCCTCGGATGTATAAGCAGAGGAATATCGAGTCGAAGCAGAGGAGTTGTATTGCCTCTGTGTGCGGCACTTGTGAGGCCACTACTGGATAGGGTGTACACACTTCAGAAAAGGTGTTGAGAACATGGAGAGGGGCTCGGAAAAGAGCTACCACAATCATTCAAGGTCTGGAAAACATGCCGTATAGTGAGAGAGTAAAGAAGTTCAGTCTATTTAGTCTAGCCAAGAGAAGGTTGAGAGGTGATTTGATCAGTCTATAAGGCTCAGATCCCCAAAGGTGTCTAAATACCTTTGAAGATCTGGGTCTAAGTAATTACATGGAGATTTCTGAAAATACAGAGCTTCTTTATCTAGCAGACAAAGGCCTAAAAATCTCCGATGGCTGGAAACTGACGCTGGATGCATTCAGACTGGAAGAAAAGTACAGTTTTCAGTGAGTTAATTAGCCATTGAAACAATTTACCTATGGATGTGGTGGGTTCTTCAGCACTGGAAGTCTTTTAACCAGTATTGAATGTCTTTCTAAAAGATACACTCCATTTCAACCTGACGGTGTAGTCTCAGTTTAGGAATCACTGGGTGAAATTCTGTGTTATGCAGGAGGTCAGACTAGATGGTCAGGATGGTCCCTTTAAAATCTGTGAAATCCTCATGTGAAAAGGGCTGTAGGAAGCGAAGTTTATCACTATTGTGCTGCAGATCACGAAGGCAAATCTTTATATGCATGAAGGTAGCTGTATTGTGTGAAAAATCACTAGAAAACCACTTGTGCTGGCTTACAGGAAGGTGAATTTTATTTTTTTGTTCCAGTTGCCTTGAATTTCCAGACGCCAGGCCCAGAAATGGATGTTTATCAGGGTCGATTCCAGGACAATGGGTTTTCTGGGTATGTCTTAAAGCCAGAATTCCTTCGGGACAAGCAATCCAAGTTCAATCCAAAATCCATCACAGAAGGAGTCTGGTGGATGCGGAAGAAACTCCAGATTAAAGTAAGAATTGGAGTAGGAAAATTGTAACAGCAACGCCAACTTTGTGTGCTTCTACAGATCTAAATTCTGCCACCTCTACCCACACTGAGCAGTACCTTCACAGCCCCGATTCACCAAGTTTGAAACTCCTGCTTAAATCCAGCGCTAGTCATCAAAGTTGTTAATCATGTGCATGAATCCCATTGACTTCAGTCTGAATTGGGGCCTCTGCGAGAATTCCTTTCAAAGCCAAAGGGACTACTCAGAAAGTAAGGCCCCAGTTCAGCAAAGACTCACGCACATGCTTAACTTGATGCACAGAGTAGTCATTGGGATTATTCAGTGTTCCTAAAGGGAAGAAGATATGTAAATCTTGGTAGGATTGGGGCCTATGGTACTATAAGGTCTTTGGGGCAGGGGATGTCTTGTTCTGTGTTTGAACAGTGCCTAGCACAGTGGGGTCTTGATCTGTGACTGCAGCTGCTAAGACAATCACAATTCAAATAATAAATTATAATAATAATGCGTTGGGGTGGCAGAGCCCAGCTCACAGAAAGCACTCTCTTTTCATGACTTCACCTTCTTGGTTTAGTATAAAACGTGTGAAAAGGATAAAACAAGGGTAGTCAAGGCTCATATGTCATTATTTATTGTTATGGTTACAAGCATTTATTTGGCAAACATCCTTCAGTATTAGTTCAGGGTATAAACCGCTCATCAGCAGGGGTCCATTAGGAATTCCTTCTCCCTGCCCCTTGCCAGGGCTATTGGAGCATTGCACAGTTGACCAAGAATACTGTGGCCGTTTCACACCTTTCCCCGAAGCATCAGGTGCTGGAGTCAGGATGCAAGTTTTGAGAGAACTGTGGTCTGACTTGCTATGGCAGACCCTGTGTTCCCAAAGGATATTGCCTAGAGAAAAGAGATGACAGTTCTGAAAATCAAGTCTCATCCTGAACGTGTGCTACTGTCCCCTCTGCTTCCTCTGCAGATCATCTCCGGCCAGCAGCTGCCCAAGGTGAACAAAAGCAAAAACTCCATCGTTGATGCAAGGGTGACAGTCGAGATCCATGGGGTCCAGCGGGACAATGACAAGAAACAAACCAAAGTAATTGAAAACAACGGTAAGAGGGATTTCTGTATCACAGCTTAGCTTCACACGCCATCAGAGCATCCCAAGACCTTGCTGGCATGGTTTCACTCTGTACGCAAGTAATGTCATGTAATTCACACTCTAACATGCTTTCATGTGATGACATGCTCCAAAGTGCAGCTAATCGTGGCCTCCCCTAACCAGAACAGCTCATGGTACAGAACAGCAGGCTCAGATCTGGGCCTGCTGCCATGCCTAAGCTCCTGGTTATGGACAGTGGGCCAGATCCTGAGCTCATTAACACTGGTGCAAATACAGGATAAGTTCATGGATTTGTTTCCATTGGGCTCAGGCCTCAATAGCTTTTCAGAAGGGAAGAAATTTCCTCTGGCGGGATCAGCCTGTCCTTTGCAAGGAAGCTACTGTGCGGCCTGCTCTCAAGCCCGGAGAGGATTCATGAGAGGCCACAGTCGTATGCTTCTGCACTGGCTATGCCACTGTTTCCCTTGCCCCTGGACTTGTCTGCTGGGATCTGTCCCCTCTGTACACGAGTCTGGTGTCACCCATTCAATGGGCCGTGTGGACTGAACCACCCTCCTCATAGCACGGAGCTTACACTCTTTGGGGAAAGCTTCGTATCTGTCCTGTGGATAAATACAGGACTTAATTCACCAGGGAAGCCAAACTGGCACCTTTCACTGGTGCTAAATTCACATACATCATGGATGTCTAGGAGGAAGGATGAAAAGCCTTGTGGTTACAGCCTGTGACCCTGGAGAGCTGGGTTCAATTCCTGCTCTGCCACAGACTTCCTCAGAGCCTTGGGCAAGTCACTTATTCTCTCCTACATGCAGTTCCCCATCAGCAAAATGGAGACGATAATACTTCTTTCCTCACGGGCTGTTGTGATGATGGATCATTAGTAACAGTGAGGCTATCTGATACTGCACTGAGGAGGGCCATATAAATACCTAGAGCAAGAAATAACTTAGGTTCCTTTCCTGCAAGACTGATCCAGGCAGTAAATAGCTGTCAAATCAACACACACATTCCTCACAGAGACAGGGAAATACGCCGCTCACAACACACACAGAGACTACATTATTGTGTGGGATCAAAGCCAAGTGCATATAAACACCGTGTACATTTTCTCCAGGGCTAGCGGTGTTTCCCTTTTCCTCCTTTCCTTTCTTCCTGGTTTAGATTTCAGTTAGTAAAACATGGCCCCGCTGCAAAAGTTCTTGTCCGTTTCCTTTCAGGCACATGGCTGTGAGTTTAGAACCACGTCAGTAACTTTCCCACCAAACTCTGCACTGTGCATATACCATCACAAGGTCTGGATCTACAGAGCTGCTGTGCCCCCCCCCACCCCGCTCCCGGTGACTTCGGGGAGCTTACTGGCAGGAATGTTTACAGAAACAGGGACTTCTAAGTGAATGTTGCAAAATGGGATGGGAATTCCACATTTGTTGTTGTCACTATTTGAGCTGGAAATCTGATACGAGTTACATCAAGGGCTATGTCCTGCATGGCCCTGAGGCCCAGATCCTCAAAGGTATTTGGGCACCTAACCCCCATCAGCACTTAAACAGCTCTGCGGATCTGAGCCTGAGTGCCCTCAGCTTCCACTGAAGTCAGTGGGGTATTCTCACCTTGCAGGAACAAATCCCAAATCAGGGAACAGATTCAATAGGAGCTGGGAATGCTCAGGATTTCTGAGTATTAGGCTGTTACCAGGTAGGGGCCATAGAGTACAATGCTGAGCTATTGCTTTGCACGTGCAAATCCCCTAGTGACAAAAGCATAGTCCTGGGGCTAATGCTGTCACATCCGCCCGTCGCTGACTATCTTGCCTTCCCACAAAATCTAAATGGACCGAATGCCATAGATGAGACCTTAATTGTTAACGCTGCCCTGTCTTATGCACCTTGCTAGGAGGCAACCACACTGCTGAGGCATGATTCCCTCTCTGCTTCCCTCTAGCTTTGGGGGTACAGCCATGTGCTGCTGACCCAAACCAGCAGCAAATTCTGACACCCCCTGCACCAGCACAGCTGTGCTGGTCAGCGCTTTATGGGTGGAGCCAAAGCTCACTCCATTCACCATCTACTTGCTCCTGGGTCTGGGTAGCTGATCTGAGTATCGCGCGCAGGGGAGTTCGTACTGCCTCTTATCCCACAGCATAGATGTGTTGTCCAAGTCACAAGGTAGCCTCAGTGATTTACTTAAAATCAGACAGTGAGTCAGTATCAGAGCTGGGCAGGAAGCTTCTGACTGTCAGCCTAGGTCCCTATGCACTCGGCCACACTTCCTCATCTCCAGCTGACCCAGACCTTTACAACAGATCAGACTGGGCTGGAGATCTTGTGGGATCTCTTACCAGATCCCCAGACATTGCTGCTTTTGCTCAGGCCGCAATATGGCCAGAGCAGCCTCTATTCTTCTTTTTGGCATTTCCTGGATGGAACCAGAGGCCTGAGTCAAACAAAGGGTAACGTGTGGTTTGAGTTTGACGCTGGGAATGATCAGTGATCCAAAAGAGGGGGTGGCTCTTGTGTCCCTCACAACCAGATTGTCCAATCCCTTGAAGATGGAGAGAAACCCCAGAGGTACCACCTTTGGCTCCAGATCCACTGTTCAGATCTGGGGTTTGTTCCAGCTCTCTGGGCCAGTTTTGAACTCCAGACCTGGATCTCAGGTCAGCTAGTGACCAGCCCACTCTCAGGGTGTAGGTGGGGGCCCAGAGCTGTGTTTATGGTAGGGCTCCTCTCTGTGAAAAGCTGACGCTGTTTTATCACTGGAGAGGGGAGATGACGATAATCCCTTCCAGCTGCGCTATTTCTTTTACTAACTGGTGAATGAAACTTCAGCAGTTCTTTCTGTTAAAAAGGGTCTAACAAAGAAAAGCTGCAGCAGATCTCACTCGGTTTCATCACTGACAAAGTGGTATTGTCCGTATGCAGAAAAGAAATCCCGAATCAAAACTATAAACCAGTTGGACAGAGACCTAATCCTACCTCGGGCAGAACTGCTTACTCAGTCAGTTGGAGCTTTGCCTGAGTCAAGACTGCAGGGCTGGGCCTGTTGAATTCTCCCTGGCCCTCAGGGCTGTTCTCCTGAACTGTTGCACTTGTTCCTGTTCGTCTTAGACTTAACCCCATATGGGACAACTGTTTTGCTGATTTCAGCTGCAATTTGCATCTGAACCACCCACTACATCATTGGAGAAGTATCCTGCTGCTTCTGAAAAGACACACTATGAACCACAGTTTGTGCTAGGTCAGGTAGCCGTGCCATGTACTCACAACAGGTAGGCAGGGAATTTTGGATGAAAGAGGGATTTTCTCTTTCCCCTTAAGATTTATCTGTTGAATTCCTGGGGTCAATTCAGAGAATACTTGTGCAGCACTGGATCCTGCAGATCTCTGCTCACCTTGGTGACCTACTTGACATCAACACTCAACCGGAGTCAATGTTGGTTATTCCTAAATGGGAATTTACAGCCTCCGAGTTAGTTCACCATGGAAGGGCTTCTGCAGAGTACCAAGAGGAGAAGGCAAATCCCCCACAACTAGAAGAGAGCCACTGGGTCTTGTGGCAGAAGAGGGGACCCCATGAGCCAAAGTATGGTCAGAAATGCCCCAGTAGAGTGAAAACGCTTATTTCAGTCAGATTATTTTGTGGTTCACATTGTTCCAATCAGTTCATAGATTTCTAGGGTGAAATCTGGGCCTCACTGAGGTCAGTGGCAAAATGCTCATTGATTTCTGTGGGACTGAGATTTCATGCATGAATTTTAAGGCCAGAAGAGACCGTTCAGATCAACTGGTCTGACCTCCTGCATAATGCAGGCCAGAGAATTTCACCCCGTGTTAGCTTGTGGCTGAGCGGGAGCATATCTCCCAGCATGACAGCCCATCTTTATTTCAACTTGGCATGACTGTTTTTATTTTTCTGCTCCCTTGCTCAGGGTTTAACCCAAACTGGGATGAAGAGTTTGAATTTGACATTGATGTCCCCGAACTTGCTCTGGTCCGTTTTGTGGTGGAAGACTTCGATGTATCAACCAAAAATGACTTCATTGGACAGTACACCATCCCCTTTACTTGTCTAAAACAAGGTAAGGAGCTTTGTCTGTAGCAGAGCAAGCCACACTGGCTCGGCCCTTTAAAAACAAGCGGTGCCCTAGAGAGGCTAACGGCCTGGATTTTCCCACACGACCAGCTGTTACCCTGGGACCACTTGCTCGTTCAGTGACTGCCTGAGTCTTTGTTAGGATTAGGGTAACGTGGCCTCCAGAGACTTCCCTTAAAGGCCCAGCATAAACCAGTACATTGGCCTCTGCGGAATGGTGTCATTGTGTTGGAGACCCAAGTAATACATTGTAACAAAGGAAAACACGCACAGTGGATTCACTCGCATTCATTCAGCAGGAAACAGGATGTGGTTTGAGCATACTCTGAAATAAAGCAGCCTCACTTCAGCATGGTTTCGGCCTGCCTCCGAAAGGCCAGGTACTACAGGAAGCAGTGGTGTTAATTCAGAAGGCAGTTCACTCCCGTCAGGGTCAGGCACAATACGAAACCAAGCGTCTGAACACTTGTGATCATGAGTGATCTATTGTAAGCGTAGTGGGATCAGACCCAGTTTCTGGTCAAATGTGAACTCTGCCCATTGTATTCCTAGCAACTTAATAACCACTGTAATTAGGGTTGGATAAATAGGGACCTTTAAAAACAATCAGCGTATATTGTTTATGGAGTAGCATCTATAGGGAAGCAGTGATTAGGGCAGGGTGGCAGTAATAGGATTCCTGGTTCCTATTCTTGGCTCTCCCACTGCCTGTGAGCTGCTGGGCAAGTCACTTAAACCTAACGTATTCACTGAACAGCTAATGCTTGTGGAGGGCTTTGAGATCCTCAGATGGAAAGAGCTGTAGAAGCGGCGTAAAGTGTAATTGTGGAGCCATATCATATCACCGTATTGTACCATAACACAGTGCACTATTGTACCTATTATATATGGCCCAAAGTTACAGATCAGGGAAGGAGAGGACTCGGGCGTAGGAAATGGAAGTGATGTGGGACAGTCACTCTTTAGCATTGCAGTAGAAATGCCCCTACTCCTGCATATGAAAAATAAGCAGCTTTCTCACGTCTTTACATCCAATCCCATGTTGTTGCATGTAAAACATTCAGAGTAGCAACCACATCAGGACTTGAAACTGAACGCTCGTGTCTGTGTATTTACTCATTCCAGGCTACCGCCACATTCATCTTTTGACCAAGAATGGGGACCCGTATCCATCAGCCATGCTTTTTGTGCACATCAATATTCTGGACAATAATTAGAAACAGCAGAGAAACCCATCTTTCAAGAATCAATGGACACTGCTACAGACTAAAAATGAACTGAAATCTGTCCTCATCCCTACCCTGTGCAATCCCCAGTGCCTTCTCTGGGCTTGGAAGAGGTATAAGTCAGTGCAGCCTGACTCCCATGCTGCTAAAAATACCTTTTATTCTATACACACCCTCCATTCATTATGCTGAAAATATTCTGACCTTGCTGTTGAGATTTTGTTAATAAGACTATTCAACACATTTTGATTTTTAATGAATGGTAATTCTAATTACTTTACTTCTGTTTTTATAGAGCAGTTTAGGGATTTTAAATGGAATTTAGATTTAGTTAAGGGTATTGTGTTTGTTCAATGGAGGGCAGATGTGACCCTTGCATCCTTGCCATTGTAAGGGTGCACATCGAAACTTTGTATAAGCAATATACGGTGGACAAATAAGCCCTGATCCAAAGGCCAATGAAGTCAGTTGTCTTCAGATCAGGCCCGTCCTCCACTCTTTTAAATCCTAAATTGAGACACAGTTCTGTCCTCTTTACTACAGTATAAAAAGCTACACTACAAAGATCACTTTTATTTTGTAATATGATGAAAAAATATGTGAACACTACTCCACAGATGTGCTATTTGCATCCAGCATGAACAGGGCTGAGTCACATTCTTCAAAGGAAAGAAGAAGTTGTAAGTGGGGGGAGTCTTTTTTAAACACAGGATGACCACAGAGACTTAATTTCACAAAAGACAATGTAAGTGTATTAAAGTGAAGGTATGGAAGGTTGTTTTTAAATACAGTAAGTTAAACATTTTCAGTGTGTATGGAAAATATCTTTTTGAATAAGGAGATGCTGAGAAAAAGGCAGTAGAAAGAATAATTTTAAATGTTTATCTGGTTATTATTTCACTGGATGGAACCGAACATCATAGGACAGTAAAAAGAGGTGGCAGGTCTCTGAAAATGAAAGCAGGAAGGTGTGTGGGTTGTTTTGTTTTTTCCAAAATACAGCTACAGAGCTAGAGGAATAACGTAGAGAGAAAATAATATATTTTCAAAAATTGTCCACACTTGAGTTACTGATCATACTTCAGACTATTAAAAATGAAAGCATTCTGAAAACTGCCTGATTTATTTTTCATCCTTTCTCCTCTTTTGTTACGTCTTGCAATGCACGCCCGAAGATTGTAAGTCTTATCTGTTTCATCGTTCATATTCAGTCAGCTTCACTTTGTGCTAATGCATGACACAATAAGAGGCACAAAACGATTGGGTGAAGGAAAGATGTCAGTGTCTCTTTGCGTCCTGTTCCACTCACTCCCCCACACGCCCTTGGCCCAAAATAGCCCAGGTGAGTGACCTTTAGCCAACACAACAAAACCCCTCTATTCATTAGGGTTTCTGGTGGAGAATGTATTTTGCTGCAGTGTTTGCTAGCAGATATGTTAACCGTTCTTCTGGACGCTGCTGTTGGCTGGTGTTCTAAACAATTAGCTGTTTAACTGTTGTTTGGGGACTTCGGATTTGTGTCTAATCATTAAAAATACCCAGCCAAACCCTTACTTTAAATTAGTTACTGGCAGCTAAGGGAGCATAAGTGCTCGTGCCAGCCGTACAAGCAGGTAAGCTATATTTCAGCATAGCCTTGTTTTCTACAAACGTCATCGATTGCTACACGAGCTAACAGCTTCTTCGCACTAGGTCTCTTTAATAGCATGCACTCAAGCTATAGAGCACTCCCTGTTCAGGAGTACCCTGATCGCTCACTCTGCTTTCCCTAGCTGCTTACCAAAATTTCCCAGAGCATAGGCCCATGATCATTTTTATAGTCTTGCGGCAATCAAGAGGGCCCACCTGGGTTTCCCAGGTGCCTCTTATAAAAGAGGCTGCAAAGTGCCTGCTCAGGTCTTTGGCAGCAATCTTAGCCCTAAACAACCCCACCAGAGCATAATCTTTCCTTTTAGCCAGAGGACAAATAGTTGTTTTTGGAGCAGCTAGAGCAGGACTTTCATGCTGGCATCCTGTAGCGTATGGATTTGTTATAAACTGGCAGCCACCGCGTGTGTTTGACCGCTTAGGAAGTTCAGATTCCAGGTGGGTGTTGTGTAACTGCTGGGGAGCAGGAGCGTTGGGTCAGAAAAAAGTTAGTGGAGAGCCAAAGCTACAACCGAATCCCTGCTTTCGCCTGCCTGCTGAGGCTGTGGCTGCTTGTGAGGGGCTAGTCCCATCCTAGAGGGGGGCCAGGATAAGGGGTGGCTCACCAATAGCCAGCCTGGGGCATCCCTGCTTTCTCTACACTCAGCATTGGCCCAGGCTGTGGTGGCTACTTTCTATTTGGCTGGCCAGCGGCTGCTTGAGGCAATCTGCCGGCCCCATCGTCATAGGCTTGGGGCAGCGCATTTGGCATGGTTTGCCCCCCTAGCATGAGGCCAAAAATTTGCCAGGCCAAATCTGAGTGAGTGGCGTTGCGACCTGGTGCACAGGGTCACAGCACCTTGCAAATTTGGCCCTGCTGCCTCTGTCTTGTTGGAGAGGAAATCAGACCAAATCTGCTGCTTATAGCAGCTGCCTAAAAGTCAGAGGGGAACCAAGGTCCTGGGTGGGGCAACTGCTCCCTTGTGCCACCGCAAATGAGGCTCCTATTGGGGAGCGAGTAATGTACTGGCACTGGGTATGGTTATGATGGTTCGTGGTAGTGACGTGTGAGAAAACCGCATGGCCTCTCTGTGCCTCAGTTTCTCATTTATAAAACATGGCTCATGAGACTTTACCTTGGTTGTAAAGTGCTGTGAGCTGACAAGTGCTCTGTAAGCACAACGTGGTGGTGTTATGC
This sequence comes from Eretmochelys imbricata, assembly GCF_965152235.1. Taxonomy (NCBI): domain Eukaryota; kingdom Metazoa; phylum Chordata; order Testudines; family Cheloniidae; genus Eretmochelys; species Eretmochelys imbricata. Next base: position 257,742,125 of record NC_135573.1, read on the forward strand.
AGAGCCTGTATCTGTGTGCCCTCACCCTGCAAACTTTCCTTCATTACAGGAACTCGTACTCACACAAGCCATACCATGGACTTCAGTGGAGTGACGCGTGTGAGGCAGACGTTGCAAGATCTGGCCCCAATGAATAAATTTTAGATGTATAGTGGGGGCTAGACTCCCCAGGGAGTCCCGCCTAGTGGAATTTGCAACCCCAAGTCAGGCACCCAGGCTCCCTATACCATGCATGGGGGACAGTGAGGTACCTAAAAGGGATTCACAGATGCCAGCTTGCTGAGGGGGGAACTGCCGAAGCTAGCTAATAGGAAGTGCTGAGGAGAGGGAAGTGGCTGAAGCCCTGCCCCTCAACTAACTCCAGGCCAGAGGGAGGTGTCTACTTCTGCTAAACCAGGTTAGTCCTTTATCAAGGCAAACCAAGGAGATCATAGAGGTGCCCCCATACCTAATGCCCCACTGACTAGAGCTCTCAGCCGGGAAGTGGGAGCCCCAAGTTCAAATCCCAGCTTTGTCTGACTCTGAGCAGGGACTTGAAGCCAGGTCTCCTATCTCCCAGGTGAGGGCCCTGACCACTGGGCTGTAAAGTTGGTCTTGGACCCCGCTGGCTATTGAATTGTTTATATAAAGTGGAACAGCTTCAGCAGGAGAACTTGAGAGACCCACCGCAGAATGCCCTGCTACAGCCACCACAGCTGTGGTTTGTGGGGGCCCCAATCCAGTCGCTGTGCTCTGACACTGCCTGAGACGACCCGCCCCGGCAAAGGCAGTCTGTGCGGGGAGAAGCCTCCTTTGAGCATCCCGCTGGGGCTTAGAGGTGAGCTGGGCACTGAGCTGCCAGGTGGTTTCGCACCTGCCCACCAGCAGAATAGTAGGCACCATGGGGACTTTACTGACAGAAACGTAAGTGCCGTGATGGGGACTTCAGACAACTAGAGGGTTAGGCGGCAGCTCAGCGGTGGTGTAGTGAAAGAACGGGATGCCTGAATGTTGGACTTAGGTGCCTACATCCCCCTTGTGAATCTAGCCCGAAGGGTGAAAAGTGCTGTGGTAGTTAAGGGTACAGCTGCACTGCGGCTGGGCCGGGCTGGGCTGGGCAGCCCGGGCAGCCAGACTTGAGCTCACGTGGCTAAAAGTAGCAGCATGGACACTGTTGCTTGGGCTGCCACCCACGCTTGGACCCAACAAGGGGGCAGGCGGGCTTGGGCTTGAGGGGCTTCCTTAGCCGCCGCCCGTGCAGCAACGAGCCGAGTTAGCCCATGTCTGGCTCTGCTAGGGTGGCCACGGACGCATTCCCAGAATACCAGACGTTCCAGGATATCTGGGGACAGCAGGCCCCCGCCCCCCGGCTGGCATGATGGTGCGTGCGAGGCTGGGCCACATGGGGGAATGCCATTTTGAAGAGCATGCCCGTGCATGCATGGTGTGTGTGAGTGTGCGTGATTGTGAGGTTCTTGGATTAAAATATGACCATATAAATCATTGTTGCACCCACGGTTATATATTTGCAGCAAATCTTGTACAAAGGTTGTCGAGTGAGGTGTCTATGAAAAGGTTATGAGTTGCTGGTTATGATTATGCTATCTGTATGCAAGGATCATGTTTGTATTTGAAGTGATAAAAGCGATAAAAGTAAAATCCAGCTCTATACCTGGATTTCAAATATTGGCTCCTGAGGTACCGCCCACAAGGGAGCTAGCCAGCACATCTCGGAGGGCTATTCAAATTAAGTGGCTCATCAAGAGACACTTGGTTGACAATGGACCATGCGAGACGCCAGTCTGCACTGAGTGAACTGTCATGTAAACGTGCTGTCTGGAGCGAAGGGAAAGGCTTCCTGAAAGGACTGAGCAAAATTGGGCATGGACATGTGACTTGCCCATGTGACTCCAAATGCCATCTTGTTGCGGTCATTTTCCACAGTAAGAACAATGGGATGCCCACCACATGGCACAAGCTATAAAAGGCCCTGGAAACACCTCCACTTTGTCTTCAATCCTGCTTCTTACCTCTGGAGGAACTTTGCTACAAACTGAAGCTCTGAACAAAGGACTGACTGACCCATCCCAGCTGTGGATGTTCTCCAGAGACTGGACTTCAGCCAGCAGTTTATTCCATCGCTGCGACAAGCCTGAACCGAGAACTTTGCCATTACTGTATGTAACTGATTTCTTTAACCAATTTTAACTCACCTTTCTTTCTTTTTATAAATAAACCGTTAGATTTTAGATACTAAAAGATTGTCATCAGCGTGATTTTTGGGTAAGAGCTAAGTTATATATTGACCTGGGCGCGTGGCTGGTCCTTTGGGATCAGAGGAACCTTTTATTTGACGAGACTGGTTGTAAAGAACCACTCATCTCTGAATCCAGTGTTTTTGGTGGTAATATAAGAACTGGAATGCCTGAGGAAACTGCCTTTGTTTTCTTCTTAGGCAGTGTGGTGAAACAGGAGTTTACTTTTGTGGCTGGTTTGGGATATCTTATAAAAGAATAACCACCAGTTTTGGGTTGTGTTTGCCCTGTTTCTCAGCAGTTTGTCCTGAATTTGACATCCTCAGTTGTGACCCACTAAGGCACGGGTACCGTCGCACTGGCTGGGTTGGAGCGTCATGCTCCTCAAAATGGGGTCCCCTGTCCAATACCAGACAAAACCATGTCTGGTTTGTTTCAGTACTGGATGTGGGACAAATCACCCACAAAGAGGACTGTCTGATTTAAAATAGGCAAGTAGCCTCTCTAGTTGATGCATGCTGGGAATCGTACCTCCCTTCTGCAGTGCAGACACCCCAAGTCTCAGGCCAAAGGCAGTGATCGCTCAGCCGGAGCCTGGTGGATCATTTCTCTTCAGCCAGATGAGAGGGTGAGGCGGTGCCGGTTCTTTCTGAAATCACTCGGTGGTTCAGCTGTTTCTGATTGATCCTTATCCTGACAAACCCCAAAATGAAATCAAAAGCATTCGAATGAGGTAGCTAGGCTTAATTGGGTCCACAGCAAGGAGGGGCTTGAAAGGAATGACTGCGGCTTCCATAGAGCTATGGCTAATCCAGGCATCTGAGCACACTTCAAACACCCTGCTGTAACTATGGTCAGCAATGAAGGATCATAGTAACTGAAGCACTGATGTCATCCCCACACTCCCACCAATAGGGTGGCTGGTTCAGGACAACATTTACCCAAGAGAGAAAGGGGTGATCTGTGAAATACCCTCCACACACATGGTGGTGTCCATTAGTTAGCTTCATATGCGGGGGGAAATGTCAGTAAAGAGAAACAGGCAGCTAGCAAGCTGGGCTGTGTTCAAACTAGTGATGTAAGGATCAAGGCAATCTAGCCAAAAGCCGGTCCTTAAGGCCATGTGGCTCTTTGATGAGATACACAGATACTCTCGGCATATAAGTCTTAATCGACACTGTATTTGTAACTCACTGAGCACAAAGCGGCCTCATACCACACTAATGGGGCAGTGAAAATAGTCAACTTAGTTGGAGGAAGGAACATGTCTGCTGGTGGCTTGTTCTTCTCTGATCTAGGGGGACTGCATCATTTTTAGGCTGTTTATAGAGATGCAGCATATGGCACTGAACTTGCCTCCCCAGGAGGGTGTAAGCTTTTAGCTGGGACATGGGACTACCTGGAGCGTCTCTCTGTTCCACTCAGCGTGTCCCAAGTAACACACACATACTGCTGCTGCCTTTGCCCCTAAAAATGCAAAAGGAAATGCAGACTCTCAGCCATATGGAAATCATAACTAGCATGGCAGTACATTGGGGACTGCAACACAGGGCCAGAGGGTTGCAGCTCTGACAACGGCCACCTGGAATCTGCTGATTGAACCTGGGACCTCCCAAGCTAAGCCATGAGCTGCTACAGTTTAAGCTAAAAAAGCCAAGGCTCTGTAGCTGGGGCTGCCACATTCACTGTCTGTGGACCGTGCACAGAGCAGGATGTGTAACACACACTGACCAGTGGGTTACACAGCCCCCAGCCCTTTCTTTAAGGCTAGTTTCAGGGGGCTCCTGAAACTTTGTGCTGGTGTCTGGTTAAGATTGAGATTAGACCCCCCTGCAGTAACATTCTGGTTGAGAGACTCACTGTACTCTCCGGTTTGCTTGTGCAGCCTGTGTTCTGCAAGTTCTGTGGATAAACAGGGGAGGAAGTGACAACCCATCTCAAGGGTAAGGGGCAGTGAGCCGCTCGGGTAGGGGAGATGTTACACCAGTGTCCTACTCACCTGGGGTTGTTAAAGACCCCACTGATTTTCTTAAGAGTAAGGGTATTAGGGCAGGGATTAACAGCCTGATCTTGTTCCCCTTTGCGTGGGTTGTTCATTCCCTCCCCTAAAACTGTTCAGAAGCGTGGCCGTGCACGGTTTGACAGCTGCTGCAGTTCAGCCTGGCGATGAAGGAAGTAATCGCTGGCTAATTTTCAGGGTGTTTTGTGAAGCTCTCTTGATCCTTTGTGATGACAAGCGCCATACAAATGTCAGCTCAGCATCGCTGGGCTAGCAGCAGGAAAGTGGAACGCTTCGTCAGACACTGCTGGGAAGTGTTATAAAGTCTAGATGCGTGTCAATGAAGGACTATTTCTCTCTGCATTTATGAACTACATACAGCTGAGTAAGCCACTCAAGCTACAAAGGAGACAAGAACAATGTTTCTGCAGTGAGCTAAAATATCTCTTTGATTTATTGTTTGTAAAAATCTCCTACCAGCTTTTGAGTGACAGCAATAACCCTCTCACTGGGATTTTCCTGTGTGTTACAAGAGCGAGAGTGCAGGTGACCTGCAGTGAAATAGACTGATCTCCCAAATCCTATTGCATGTCTATCTCTCCTGAATCAATCAGATGATATACTTATGGCCCACAAGCAAAGCTTTTAGGCAAGATTCATTGCATTCTATTGAGCAGCAATGTGTAATTGATTAATTGTGGAGCTGCAAAGGGCAAGTCACACAAATGTGATGTGTATAGGAGGGGAATACAATTGGGCATAGCCGTCTGACCACTTTTCAGGGATGAAACACACTGATCATATTTGGTGTTCAAAATAGATATGATTATGCAATAAAAATTGGATTATACAGCTGGGTGACTTGTGCCTCTGTTTCACCTGCTTCCTTATTCATGCATCAGTAGCTGTCCCCACATCCTTGTTGCCATTTCTTCTTTGTCTAGCTGATGCGGCTCCTTATTTGCTGCTTGCGTAAACTGTCTCTCTCACTTTGCTTCCCCAATAGATTCTTCTGGGGAATCGTCTGTGCTCTTCCTCCTACTCTGCTTGGGACGTTGTTTAGATCCTGATCAAGTTCCTATTGGCTTTGGTGCTGGGCACTTAAGACGAGACTTACAAAAGTATTTAGGTGCTGAAAGTCAAGGGGAGTTGGTTACCAAATGCAGGTATTTTCATAAGACCTGCTCGGCACCTATTTCTATTTTTAGGTGCCTAAATACCTTTGTACATCTGGCCCTTAGAGCTCAGCTCTGGGTGATGCTGATTTGGATGTCAAAACATGAACCTGGATGTGGTTTTAGACATGTCTAACTATAAAGGGGTGATATACACATGGCTATCAGCGAGGATGGGACCTTCATGGCAAGACACCTCAACACCCTCTGATCTAAAGGAGAGGGCATTAGGGGTGAGTAAATAGCAGGCTTCTAGCGTTGCTGGAGTCAGGCACTGGAAGGAGACATGATCATCCAGTGTATTATACAGCCACACTTTCATCATCCTGATAAAGCTGCGTAAGCGTGATGGAAAGGGGCAGTTATGATCCACTGGAATGAACCAGTGTTGAGAGTCAAAGTAGGGCTCTTATACCCAACTCTCACTCTGACCCTCTGTGTCTCCATTAACCTTGCTGGAAGATGGAGAATGACGATCACCCTTTATGCAACATGCTGTGAGGTCTCCAGCTGACACTGTATTATAGAGAATGTGGGTGCTGTGGGCTGCAAACAGGATGAGCTCCCTCACTCAGCCCCCACCCCTGTGCCCGAGCTCTGACCTAGAGGGACTCCCTCCAGGTGCAATTTAGTAGTTCCATTACCACAGTACATTCAATGCTGGGCCTGCCAGCAGGAACTGCCAATCTTGATGCCAACCATGGTGTACAGATGTCAGCAGGAATGGGATTGGAACCCCCAATGGCAACACCTTTTGCTCACTCCTGACAAGAGCTGGATTTGAACCAGTGACTGAGAGCTATTTGGGAAGGTTCTTTTGTTGGTGTTGTTCCCATTAAAAGGGTCAGGCTTTGGTTGGAAAAACCAAGACTCTCTTGGTCTTCAGGTGCTGAAAAACTTTGTTTTCATAGAAACGTAGAGGTGGAGGGACCCCTGAGAGGTCATCTAGGCCAACCCCCTGTCCTGAGGCAGGACCAAGTGTACCTAGACCACCCCTGGCAGATGGGTGGTTGACCTCAGTTCTGCCCATGAAAAGCCCAACTTTTTCATCAAAAATGAATTTTCTTTTAATGTCTTCAGTGAAACACTGTTTTTTGAACCAAGAAACACTGACATTTTCAACCAGCTCCAGAGAAGCTCTAGAAATTTCTCTAACAAGCACAGGAGCCAACCAAGCCCCTTGTTACTTAATAATTTGGATTTTTTTCTTTAGCCACAAGCTAAAACACAAAAAACTGAGGTAAGTGTTACCAAGTTAGAATGTGTTAGTATAACGAACACTGTAGCTCTGTCGCCCTCTAGGGGCTGGAACATGTAACAGTTGAGTCGGTTACAGCTCTCATGCTAACTAACCATGTCGCTCAAGCAGTAGAGGCTTATGGTATGAGGAAGGTCGCTGGTATGAGCCTCACCTATGTCCCAGCCAGGGGAGATTTTACATAGGTAGATGCTAGGTCGATTTGATCAGTTCCTCTGAGGTGAGCACTATACAGCAGGTTTGACAAGGGGTCAAAAGTTCCCTTCTATCCTGTTCTGAGTCCCCTTGCTGATGATTACCTGCCTTTCTGATTGACCATAGCATTCAATGAGATGAAGTCAGTGAGTAGCTAAAACACCCATTAACTTCCATTATTTGAACCGTCAGACAATGTCTGGAGTCCTGGCATACGTGATGGAGGCACTGCCCACTCTAAATACATCAGAAAAGTTAGATTCCATCATCTAAAAACAAGTATGGGGTTTAGCCTCTAGTGAGGCAGAGTTGCTTGTGATTCACAGCAGGTATCAAAAAGCAATGAGAAAAAACAGTGGGAGAAAGGGGAAACAGTCTCATGCTCGGTAGCAACCTGCCATGCGATCAGGAAGGGGAATTGCTGACATATGACATAAACACACACATCCTTAGTGAACCAGAGCCACCTCCGAGTCTGGCTTTCTTCTTACAGCCTGGCAACACCTACAGAACTTTTCATGCCAATATGGTGTCGTGGAAGCAGAACATCAGAAGCAGGAAGCCTGCTACATAATCAGTGGGGCCACTGAATGAGCAAGGTGGTAAAGGAGCACTCACAGAAGACAAGGCCATTGCAGACAAGCTAAATGAATTCTTTGCCACAGTCTTCACTGCAGAGGGTATGAGGGACATTCCTACCCTGAGCCATTCTTTTTAAGTTACAAATGTGAGGAACTGCCCGAGATTGAGATGGCAGTAGAGGTGGTTTTGAAACAAATTGATAAATTGAACAGTAGTAAGTCACCAAGGTCAGATGGCATTCACCCAAGTGCTCTGAAGGAACTCAAATACGAAATTGCAGTATGTGGTATGTAACCTATCCCTTAAATCAGCCTCTGTATCAGATGATTAGAGAATAGCTCTTGTAATGCCCCTTTCTAAAAAAAGTCTCCAGGGCTAATCCCGGCAATTACTAGCTGGCAAACCTAGCTTCAGTATCAGGCAAATTGGCTGAAACTATAGTAAAGAACAGAATGATCAGACACATTGCCAAACACAGTATGTTGGGGAGGCATCAACACAGCTTTTGTAAAGGGAAATCAAGCCTTGCCAATCTATTAGAATTCTTTGAGGGTGTCAACAAACATGTGGACAAGGGTGGTCCAGTGCCCTTGAACTTTCAGAAAGCCTTTGACAAGATTCCTCACCAAAGGCTCTTAGGCAAAGTAAGCCATAATGGGATAAGAGGGAAGGTCTTCTCATGGATCAGGAACAGGTTAAAAAATAGGAAACAAAGGGTAGGAATAAATGGTCAGTTTTCACAATGGAGAGAGATGAACAGAAGAGTCTTCCAAGCATCTGTCCTAGGACTAGTGCTGTTCATAAATGAGCTGTAAAAAGGGTAAGCAGTGAGGTAGCAAAGTTTGCAGATGATACAAAATTACTCAAGATAGTTAAGTCCAAAGCTGATTGGGAAGTTACAAAGAAATCTCACAAAACTGGATGACTGGGCAACAAAATGGCAGATGAAATTCAATGTTGATAAATGTGAAATAATGTTCACTGGAAAACATAATCCCAAATACACATACCAAGTGAAGAGGTATAAATGAGCTTTTACCACTCAAGAAAGAGATCTTGGAGTCACTGTGGATAGTTCTCTGAAAACATCTGCTCAATGTACAGTGGCCATCAAAAAAGCTAGTAGAATGTTAGGAACCATTACAAAAGGGATAGACAATAAGACCAAAAATATCATAATACCACTATATAAATCCATCGCACACCCACACCTTGAATACTGTGTGTAGCTCTGATCACCCCATCTCCAAAAAGATATAATAGAATTGGAAAAAGTAGAGAGAAAGGCAAAAAAATGATTAGGGGTAGGGAACAGCTTCCATACAAGGAGAGATTTAAAAGTCTGTGACTGTTCACCTTAGAAAAGAGACGACTAAAGGGGAGATTTGATAGAGGTTTATTCAATCATGAACGATGTCAAGCAAGTGAATAAGGAAGAATAGTTTACCCCTTCACTTAGCACCAAAACCAGGGGTCACCCAATCAAATTAATAGACAGTGGGTTTAAAAACAAACATCTTCACACAATGCATTGTCAACCTGTGGAATTCCTTGCCAGGGAACATTGTGAAGGCCCAAAGTATAACTGGGCTCAAGAAAGAGTTAAATAAGTTCATGGAGGATAGATCCATCACTTGTTATTAGCCAAGATGGTCAGGGATGCAACCCCCATGCTCTGGGTATCCATAAACCTCTGACTGTCAGAAGCTGGGACTGGATGACAGGATGGATCACTTGATAAATTTCCCTGTTCTGTTCATTCCCTTTGAAGCATCTGGCACCAGCCACTGATGGAAGACAGGATACTGGGCTAGATGGACCATTGGTTTGATCCAGTGTGGCCATTTGTATGTCAATTGTCTGATGCCTGAATGTGCAGTATTGTTGTAGCCCTGCTGGCTGTGCCCTGTGCATCATAGATCCCCCCCCTCCCATTGACTTCGATGATCTTTGGATCAGGCTTTTGAAGCAAAACAGGGACAGCACTAATACAGAAAATAAATATTCAGGTATTGAGTATGAAACCAGAATGAAGAATGTTGCCACTTCTTAAATACAAGACTGTTTAGAACCTATCACAAATTCCAATCCAGCGTAGCTCCGCAGCAACCAAAATTTGTTACCGTCTGTTGGCTAGTTGGTGGCCTATATGATATGGGTTGTTGGCCTAAAGGATTGTCTACACTGTACACCAATGCACACTATGATTTCTAAAGTGCACCATGTTGCACACTAATTGACCCATGTAGACCCTGCTGGTGTGCACTAAAATTTCCTTAGGGGCCTTAGTCCAGTTCTAAAATGGACAAGGGTCCAGAGCTATGTTACTATAAATAATAAGAAAACTTGTTAAATAAAAAATGATTAAAATCACTCATATTTTGTACAGATGTAGAAGCCAGGTGTGGCATGCTGTACCTCAAAGCAACACCCTGGAAACCTCCTATTCACCACTGTCATATAATTAATGATATGTTTTGTACAAAGTGCACCTTGTGAGGTACCATTTGACATCTGTATCTGTTGAACGTTAATATCCTGTTGGATTGTATGTACTACCGTTGTATGGGAAGTTATGAAGTTTTATGTGCATGTTACTGAACTACATAATGAGGTTGGGTACACCCACAACCAGCCTTTCAGATACAACAGTGGAGGAGCCAGATGCTCTGATGGCCCATTAAAGAGAATCCATGCTCCCAATGACCATCCCAGAAGACTCCACAGATAGCACACATAGGACTCTCCATTATCTATGACGAAGGGGGGGCGGACCCACACGTCACAAGCATAGGTCTTTCCAGCAAACTGGAAGAAATTATAAAGCGGGGAAGTGACATCATGACTGGGCCTCACTCCCCCCACAACTCAACACCTGGGAACACATCAGGAGGATAAAGACTTTGAACTGGGGAGGGTGGTCCCGGACTGGAGGAGAGTTCCAGCCTGTGTATTGAAGTTCTGTGACCTGTTTGTACCATCTGTCAGGATAAGGCACGGCTTGATTCAAATCTTGTTTAGTTTAGAGAACTCAGACTGCAAATTAATTTTTATTTCTTAGGTAACCAACATTGATCTCTACGCTTACTACTTACAATCACTTAAAATCTACCTTTCTGTAGTTAATGTGTTTTATATTTTACCTGAAACCGTGGGTTTTGGTTGAAGTGCTTGGGAAATCTCATCTCAGTTTACAAAGGCTAGTGTGTGTCCTCTCCACATTGAGGGAGGGGGCTGACTGGGTAATGAACTTATACTGGTCAGGCTTCTGACTGGGGCAAGGCAGCACAACTCTGATGTGCAAGGCTGGGGAGTGGAGGGGAATTGGCTGAAGCCTCTCTATTGTTAGTTCATGAGTGGCTGGGAAAAGCATTCATGTAACTCAGTTGGGCGTGTCCCTGCCTGAGGATGTCTGTGTAAGTGCCGTACCTGCCAGAGGTTTGTAGCTTGCCAACAGCATCACAGTGTGAGAGGGAGCCCAGGTTGGGGGGACAGAGGGCTCAGTGATCCCTTGTTCAGGTTGCACTCCAGGTACCCCATCAAACCAGCCCAATTACCAAATGGGAGCGAAGGGAAATGAAGTACCTCCTCTCGCTTCTAGAGGTGTTCCTTTATATCAGGCGAATGGTATATTAGCAGAGTATTGGAGGGGAAGCTTGCAATTCTATGACCTGTGTTATACCTGTTCTGGGGAAAGACAAGTTTTCCAGCTGCGGGCTGACACTCCAGCCAGACATGATTACAAAATTATTTTTTAGAAATCTCATCACCCACCCACAAAATCACCAGGCTATTTTACTGGTGGGAGGTGTGGGCCAGTAGTTCTCTCAGATGGGCAGAGTTTCCCCTACTGAAATGAACCCATCACACGCGTTTTTATTAAGAACACCCTTAAAGCATGACTTTTGGTTGTTTATGTGCAATCACTGCTTGGGTTTGAACGGAACAAAGCTGAAACTGGAGCCATGGTCACATTGATTTTTTACAGCTGGATCCATTAAATTGTAATCACCCACATGCCCCAAATCAAAATTCAAAAAGTGATATGGAATGTGCTCTTTGTACCCAGAGCAGAATGTGGGGGCAGAGAGATCGAGAGAGGCCCTGTGGAGACAAAAGCATCGAAGGACCACTTTCTGCTGTTGGTTATACCAGTGAAAACCTAATAGCTTCCCTAAGACTCCAATCCTGCAATCGGATGCACATGGGCAGACCCTTATATCAGCGTGAATCCAGGACGTGAATCCACTGGTGTCAATAGGGCTCTGTATGGAGCAAGGATTCAGCACACAGCTCTGATGGTAAAAGTCAGGGCCTGACCCAGCTCTGGAAATTGACAGCAGCCCCTGGCTCTCTGTCTCTGCTTTCTTTTCAAATTTAAGTCATTTAATAAATTAAAAATGTTATTTTTTGAGCCAGGTTCTGATGAATTTTACTCAAACATTTATTATCCTTATTCCTTACTGGGAAAAAGCCACTTGTGGGAGCTGGAAGTTGTCAATCTGAAAGTATCACTCATCTACTCTACTTCGGCTACTCCGTTCCCACTACATCTTTGTATTTGTCCTGCCTCATCTCAAACCTGACAATTGAGCAACCTACCATGCAGTATTTATATTCCACAATGAAAATGTGGCAACTGTCACACTGTGTACAATGCACTAATTCTACACTGACAGGTCTTTGCAGCTACTGGCAATAATGGTACAAAACTGGCAAGAAAATATCAAAGCATTGAGTCAAATCTTCAGGAGATGGCTCTCTAATTTCCACTGTTTGCTGGGAGGAAGGAAGAGCAGTTCAGTGAAGCTTTTCTGACTCTAGAGGTTGCAGCTGTGCTTGGCTTGGTTTGGGTGGATTGGTTTTGGTTTTTGCATAGGTTTTTTTGACAAGTATCTGCATTCCCCTCCTGTGGCTACAGAAATCACGATTTCATTCCACAGCCAGCAGGTGCAGGACAGTCTCTGCTTCAAAACAGTCCATGCTGTTTCTTCTCGTTCTGCTGCTTCCATCTGGGCATCTGGTAGAACTCATCCTTGGATTTCCCAAAGATATCGTGGAAGTCGGCATCAGATAGATAGAACTGCAGAGGAAAACAGTCACCCTCAGTTAGTATCTTTTATATAGGATGAAGTTTACACCCCCTTGCAGAATCCTAAAATTGAAGTGGTGCATAGTCCTTGTGGTGCCCTCCACAGTGCTACTGATGTACACAGCACCACACAAGGAGAGAAGGGCGACAAGCACATACTTCCTTGCCCCACTGAGTTTACAGCCTAAAGACATGTGATGGGCTGAATAGAGTAGAATTATGACATGCCCAGAAGCGTGAGGGGGAGCTAGTAATTTGGAATGTTCACACACTCCCATTTCATTACTGCTTCCTTATGCACAATGCACCCAGAACAACCATCATGCAAAGTGGGTGAAATTCATCCCTTTGCAGAAGTTCATACAAGGCCTATGTACCACTTAGGTCCTGACTGACAGCTCAAATAGGACTTAATTGGTGCATAGATCTCACGCCAGCCCTTTGCACCCAGCTAAATGTCCCCCATGGCTGAAATGTTTCCATTAAAGTTCATTGTTGTTTTTTTTTTTTTTTTAAACGGAAAATGGCTATTTTGTCAAAATAGAAATTTCTACAGGACAACATTTTGGGGAGGTTTACACTTGCACTGTCGCGCTAAAAGTTCAGATGAAGATGGATACCCCTTTCCGACACTGTCAATTGCTATCAGACATGCTGTCCCCAGATGATTAGGCCCTTGTTGAGCCTGGATCATGCAGGGATGGTGCACAAATATTAGGGCCAGAAGAAAAATTTTGAATGCAACCTTTGCCCATCCGAGAATGGGGTTTCATTACCATCTGTTTTCGAAGGGAAGAGATCCAATTTTGCAGAATTTTCTGCGGCGGAAAATCTAAATGAAACATTTGATTTTGTCAACACAAAACAAAACTCTTCATTTCATTTGGGGTCAACCTTAATCTCTGTGCCATAGCGCCTCCTGGGAGTTGTAGTCCTGGATCCCTGGTGCCCATGTCCAATATGGGCCTTGTACCCTGGCTGGACTATAGACATACAGAAATCTTTTATTTCAACTGAAAGTGTCAAAATGAAACATTTACATATTTCTGAATCAATGAGTTTTGGAAACGTTTCTTCCGAGGAAAGTTTCAATATTTCACCTTTTTGTCCCAATCTGGGATGAAAACAAGTATAGAGTTATTAGAATTTCCCATGAGACAGAAAGCCCAGCTTTTAATCAGCGTTACTGAACAATCACCCTTGTGTTTAGTATGATGACCACCCTAATTCTATTGTCTATCCTTTCCTCAGTTATCCAGTGAACTCCCTTAGCCTGAAGCAAAGCTTAATAAACCTAGAGAGCAATAGGTCTCACGTAGCCCATCATTTCAACTAAGTTCAATGTGCAACTGGAACGACATCCACTCAAAGCTCAGACAATTCTCTCACCTCTTTTTTAGCGGGGTCCACAGCTTCTGGAAGTTCATCCACTGTCTTGTTGATCAGCACCTCTCTGGGATAGGCTTCATTTCCATTTGTTACTGCTGAAACTACCGAAGGGGCATTGTTGTTCTGACAGTTGCTAGTGCTGTTGACGCTGCTGTTGGGGTGTCGTTTATGTGCAGGTGAAGTTCTCTCCATTCTTGAACCAGTGGGGCTGGCAGATTTACTGTTTGCATTTCTCTTGTTTAGACTGGCATTGTTAAGATCCTGCGGGGTACAGGAAAGCCTGTCAGTACAGTGAAGTTGGGCAGGTGCAATAGACCTGTGGATGACTTTGTGATTTCCTGGAATGTTTATTCCTGCCTGGGGCAGGTGGGTCTTTTCTTAGCAGGCGATAAGTTGGGTTAAAATATCAAAGGGGAGGGGTCAGGACCTATTGGTCCATTGCTAAGGACCCTCAAGCTGCAGAGAGAACTGGTAGCCCGTAATATTATTCAATATAGCAGCTTCCCCTCAATCATCAGACATTATGTCATAGTGTTAGAACCCAGATGCCATGGTGATTGTAAACTTTATAAATATCCGGTCAATACCGCTTACAGCAGCCTAGCTTTTCTACTCATGACGCCTTGGCAAAGGCCTGCGTAAGCCATCAAGGAAAAGGTCGGAAGTTTTCTAAATTGCCATGCTCATCTACTTCCTCTCCCCAGACTGCTGTCTCTCCCTGTGTGGCTCAAAACTGGCTGGCCAGTAGCGTCTCCCTGCCCTCCTTCTAAAAGTCACACTGATCCAATCGGGGATGGAAACAATACCATGTGACCAATCACAGCTAACCAATCCAGCTAAAATTTTTAATACCGTAATCCTATTTTTATTTATTTTTTTGTTTTGCAGTCGCACCCAGGAGCCCGTCACAGACCAGGACCCCATAGTGCCAGGTGCTGTACAAATATAGAACAAGACTGTCCCCGTTGAATCCATACATTTATCATTGGTATTTGGCATCTCTTCACCATCATTAATAGCAGTGCATAGTGCTGAGATTGCACTGCCAGTACAAACTGCTCCACCAAAGATCCCTGCCCATTGTTTTGTTTTTTTTTGTATATGTAACTTATATAGCAGCTGTCCAGAAGGCCAAGCCATGCCATCAGATGCCTTTGTGCAGCTGTGGTTGAAGCTTATGGGAGCTATGTGTAGTACAGAAGGTACAGATCATTATACCTATTTCACTGAGAGTTACACAAAGACACACGGATAATACTTTGAGACCATACAATAACCTAGACACTGTGGCTTCACATTTACTGCTCTAACCAGTGCATTACATTATAAAACCCCAATAAAAATAAAGAATATAACAAATAGAAGAAAGGGGAACTTGATAGTAATGAGTATAAATGACATGTTAGAAACTGTAGAAAATTGATAAGGGAAGCAAAGGGACACTAGGAGAAATTTATGGCCAGCGGAGTTAAGGCCAACAAGAAGTTTTTAAAATATATTAGGAACAAAAAAAATCCTGTCAATGATACAGGTCCATTACAAGATGGAAATGGTATATTTATCACTAATAATTCAAAAAAGGCAGAAGTGTTTAATAAATATTTTGGTTCTGTATTTGGGGGGAAAAGGATGATATACTCCCATCATATGATGATTATAATACTCTTTCCATTTTGCTAGTATCTCTGTAGGATGTAAGACAAAAAACTACTGCAGTTAGATATTTTAAAATCAGCAGGTCCAAATAACTTGCATCCAAGAATTGTAAAAGAACTAACCAAGGAGCTCACTGGACCACTAATGCTGATTTTCAGTAAGCCTTGGAGTACTAGGGACGTTCCAAAAGATTGGAAGAATGTTAATGCTGAGCCAATATTTGACAACGGTAAATGGAATGACCTGGGTAAGCTGCAGCCAGACATCGATCTTAGGCAAGATAATGGAGCAAATGATGCAGGACTCAATTAATAAAGAATTAAAGGAGGGTAATGTAATTAATGCCAATCAACATGGATTGATGGAAAATAGATCCTGTCAAACTAACTTGATATCTTTTTTGATCAGATCACGTTTGGTTGATAAAGGTAATAGTGTTGACAAAATAGACTTCTGTAAGGCATTTGAGTTGGTACCACAGGACATTTTGCTTAAAAGCTAGAATGATATGAAATTAACATGACACACATTAAATGGATTAAAAGCTGACTAACTGATAGGTGGCAAAATTAACTGTAAATGGGGAACTGTCATTAAGCGGTTGTTTTTCCAGTGGGATCTCGCAGGGATCAGTTCTTGGCCCTATGCTATTTAACATTTTTATCAATGACCTGCAAGAAAACAAAATGATTACTAATAATGTTTGCAGATGACACAAAAATTGGGGGAGTGGTAAATAACGAAGAGTACAAGTCACTGATTCAGAGCTATGCAGATTGCTTGGTAAACTGGGTGCAAGCAAATAGTATGCATTTTAATATGGCTAAATGTAAATGTATACATTTAGGAACAAAGACAGTAGGTCGTACTTACAAGATGAGGGACTATCAGTGACTCTGAAAAAGATTCAAGGGTTATGGTGGATAATCAAGTGAACATGAACTCCCACTGTGACTCTGTGGCCAAAGAATCTAATGTGATCCAGGGATGTATAAATTAGGGAACCTTGAGTAGGAGTAGAGAGGTTATTTTACCTCTGTATTTGGCACTGGTGCGACTGCTTCTGGAATACTGTGTCCAGTTCTGGTGTCCACAATTCAAGAAGGATGTTGATAAATTAGAGACGGTTCAGAGACGAGCCGTGAGAATGATTAAAAAGGATATAAAACCTGTCTTATAGTGACTGACTCAAAGAGCTCAATTTCTTTAGCTTAATAAAGAGAAGTTTAAGGGCTGACTTGATTACAGTCTGTAGCTACCTACATGGGGAACAAATATTTAATAATGAGCTCTTCAGACTAGTAGAGAAAGGTCTAACACAATCCAGTGGCTGGAAGTTGAAGCTAGACAAATTCAGACTGGAAACAAGGTGCAAATTTTCACAGTGAGAGTAATTAACTATTGAAATAATTTACCAAGGCTCATGGTGGATTCTCTATCACTGACAATTTTTAAATCAAGATTGGATGTTTTTCTAAAAGATCTGCTCTAGAAATTATTTTGGGGAAGTTCTCTGGCCTGTGTTACACAGGAGGTCAGACTAGATAATCGCAATGGTCCCCTTCTGGCCTTGGAATCTATGAATCTTTTGTTTACCAACAGCAACTGGTCCTTTTTACTCAGGTAATAGAAACAAGCTTTTAGCCAGGGTAGCACAGGTAAAATCTAGATGTTCCAGCCACAAGTTCTGTGTCCACTCACCACTGTGATCTCTGATATAGCAGACACATCTCCTAAGCTATTCTTCATCTCCTCGTAGGACTTGCCATCCTAAAGGTAAAGAGAGTTATGAGAATCAGACTCCGCGAAAAGGCCACGTTTATTTCAGTGAGCAAGTTCAAACTGCAGTTACAATGTACTCCTGCTCCTCAAACCAGCATCTAGGTCAATACCACATGAGTTGGGATGCAGAATCCCAGGAACTGCTGCTGCAAGATAGGAACCACATGCAACTTTGAGATCTGCATCAGTCTCCGAGTGAATTAAGAGCTCATGCTGCATCACTGGGTGCATTAGTATGAAGGGAAAGGCATGGCTCTGGTGCAGAATGCACTTTATACCTTTGCTATGGCCTCCATTTATCTCCTGCCTATCTGTCAGGGGATGGGTGGGATCTGGGAACAAACACAATGGCACAGGTCCTCTGCACTGCCTCCAGGGGGTTCCCTGGGACCTGCTAGTTATGGGATCCTAATCACCTGTCCCTTTTGCAAGGGTGGGCAAATCCCACCCCCACTGAAGAGAGAATTTGTAGTAATCCCCCACAGTGCAGAATTGCAGCAATTCCCTATCCCCTGGACAGGAATAACCAGTGTAGGGGAACCACATGGCCCTGAAAGCCATAGGGATGCCAACTCTTATGACATCTGGTGTTTTCCTTAAAGCCCCAGCTCCTGGAGTCATGGGATTATGTGAGAATCTCAGCTGTCATTGAAAAACAAAGTTGTTAGCCTTTGTGGTTGCAAGGAAAAGCTTGAAAATAGATGATTCCTAAAGACTCCAACACCAGAAGGCAAATAAAAAGAACCCAAGATTTATTACTTTTTACAATCCTATGATATTTAAGCCAATCTCATGATTTTGAATGCTTGGGTTTAGCTGAAGCTATTTGTAGGGTATGTCTGTGACAACTGTGAAGTTGTCGACAAAAAACTTTTGTCTTTCCTGGGGGCTTAAAAAAGCCCCCCTGGGAAAGACAAAAGTTTTGTCTATGCAAGTGGTAGTGTGAACACAGTTTTGTCGGCAGGAGCACTCTCCTGCCGACTAAGCTAATGCCACTTGCAGGGCTGGAAGTATTTTGTTGGCAAAAGTGCCGACAAAGTACTGACAAAGAGCATTTACACACACACTGACTTTTAGCGACAAGGCTATGTCGACACAGCCTTGTCACTAAAAGCTGCATGGTGTAGACAAGCCCATAGTTTTCCCCCATTTCACTTACCAATATCTCTTCAACACTACTCAATTTCACTTGCTATTTCTATGCCATTCATTTGCACTCTAGCGCCATCAGGTGGCTGGAGTCTGGCTTCACAGCACTGGAGGACAGTGTTTCAGTAAGATTGTGTTCAATTAATTAAAAAGCCGAAACAATCTGATTTTATGAAAACTTAAAGACACAACCACATACAATCCTCTGAACAATCTAGATGTTGGGCCTAAACTGCTGGTCTCTAACTAGAGTTAGGTAAGCTTGGAATCCGGGTTTCAGGGTTTGATTAAAATATTCAGATTTTCAGATTATACGTGTGTGTGTGTGTCAAAAAATGGCGTTTAATTGAAATTTTTTTTATTAAAGCAACTGTTTCACTTAGTTCTATTTGGGATGCAATCCAAATGATGTTCTCACTAGTTTTTACTCTACACACTGTAGAGAATATGTAGACCCCTACCCACTGATACTTCTATGCAATATCTCTCTCTATATATATATATTTATCTATATCTATCTATCTATATTCAGACAGACAAGACACGACACGACACTCAGATTTCCCAGTAACTTACGCTCCACTTATATGGATCCCAAGCACTGAACCAGCCAGTGAAGGTGAGTGGTTCATAGCCTTGCTTCACCATTATTATTGGAGTTGCTAAATCTCTTCCAGCTGGATGGGTCTTCAGATAGTCTTTGGCTGAGGAAATAGACTCATTTCTTTCATATGTATTGGAGGTTTTCCCAATCCAAAGGAAAATCTACAGTGGGAGAAGGGAGAAGACAAGTGAATGGTAAAAGCCACTGGAGACCTGGATGGTTAGTCCTAGGCTGCAGAGGAAGGCAAAACCCCTCCAGGGTCTTGGCTAATCTGACCCAGCCAAAAATTCCTTCCCAACCCCAAATATGCCCATCAGTTAGACTCTGAGCACGTGGGCAAGACCCACCAGCCAGCCACCAGGGAAAGAATTCTCTGTAGTAACTCAGAGCCCTCCCCATCTAGTGTCCCATCATCGGCCGTTGGAGATATTTGCTGCTAGCAGTCGCGGATCAGCTATATGCCATTGTAGACCGTCTCACATCATACCATCCCCACCAAAAACTTATCAAACTCAGTCTTGAAGCCAGTTAGGTGTTTTGCCCCAACTGCTCCCCTTGCAAGGCTGTTGCAGAACTTCACTGCTCTGATGGTTAGAAACCTTCGTCTAATTTCAAGCCTAAACTTGTTGATGTCTACTTGAGTCTACCTGCTCTTGTCCCAGCGGCAGTGGAGACATCCCTAATGTCCAATGCAGTCAAACCCAAATCCTAGTGCTAGTCTGGCATAGAACTCAAACCTAATCTGGAGCCAGAGCTGAGTTTTCAGTTTAACTCTACTCCCTTCTGTCCCCTAAAATTTGGAGCAGGCTTCGAACACTGACTGTAGCACATGGAAGAGAATTGGGACGTAGGGCTAGCACATCAGTGACACTAACTGCTTACCAGTGTGACAAAGAGAACACGTCCCTTTACATGTGTTAGCGAAGGCATATCCTAATACTTTGGCTATGGGGCACCGGAGCCATCATCCAGCCCGGCTGGGAATAGCGGCTTGTATATGCTCACTGCAATCCCCCAGTAGGAAAAAGGTTCTCAGAATTGCAATGTAATTCCCTCCCTTCTGGCAGGGCACTTAGGAAGCTGCAAGAGCAACATCTCGCCAAACCGCCAGAGCCTGAGCTCAGTGGAGCTGACATGTACTGCTTAGAGTGAGAGGTCAGACTAGATGGTCTAATGGATCCATCTGGCCTTAAAATCTACCAGATTCTGGTATGGGCTTTGCCACTGATCTCAACGAATTTGGGAGTTGAGCTCACTCAGACCCCTTTTGAAAATCCCAAGCATGGTGTCTGTTTCTTATCTGCCGAATGGATCTAACATTGTAATTTCTCTTCAGGGCAGCGTTGCCTAGTGGCTAGAGCACTGCCCTGGGACTCAGGAGACCTGGGTTGTATTCCCAGCCTGCTGGCTGACTTTGGGCAAGTCACTTTGCCTCTCCATGCCTCAGTTTCCCCATCCAATCTTCTAATGAGACTGAACTCCTTTGTAAAGCACTTTGATATGTCCTGCTGGAAAGTGGTGTAAAAGAGCTAGGTATTATTAATTACGCTGGCCTGCATTACTGGGGTCTTGTGTAAATATTGGCAAAGCACTTTGGGTGGAAGATACTGTTCTGAATTTCACTCTGAATACTGCATTAAAATAAGTCAAGCCAACAAAACTGCACAGCTCCCATTACAAAGGGTTGAGGGGGGAGGAGGGAATTCCACTGACCTCTTCCCAAGTGTCCAGTAACATGACATCATCTTCATCCAAGTCATCCTGGCAGAAGCCCACCACTTCTGTCATGATAAACCGCCCTGTCTGGTTGGAGCACTCGAATAGGCGGGGCTGGTATCGGACAGTTGGCTCTTGGAATCTTGGCAGGACGAGAAGAACCAGGAAATGTGAAATCTTTTCCCACGTTTGGGTCTAATATGCATTGTAGACACTAGTTGTGGCCACTAGGGGGTCAGACTTGTACATGGCAGCACCCATCAGCTGTGATCATAGAATATCAGGGTTGGAAGGGCCCTCAGGAGGTCATCTAGTCCAATCCCCTGCTCAAAGCAGGACCAATCCCCAATTTTTGCCCCAGATCCCTAAATGGCCTCCTCAAGGACTGAACTCTGAACGCTGGCAGGTTGGGGTAGGGGTGGGGAGAGTTGCTGGAATCTTTTTGGGAGTTGATCCCAAGGGTTCAGAACCCCTCTCGCCCCCACCAAAAGTCAAAGTAAAATTCCACCCGAACCACCAAGATTTGCCTGCTTTCAAGTTGAAGACACATTAACCCACCAGGTTTTAAATGGCTTCCGCAGAGACCTGTTACCTTGCCCAGACTCAGCTTAGGAGGAATGGGGAGGTCAAGTTGGCTCCAAACAGGTTTAGCTTCCTGAAACTTCCCGTGTCCCAGGCCCACGTTTGTAACAATCAAACCGATCGGAGCGTTCACACAGCCCTTCTTCTCAGCTCCGACAGAAGAGCCCAAGTCTCAGACCAGTTCAGATCTGGATTTCAACCCCCGCTCCCCAAGAAGGGCCAGACCCAGTGCCCATGGGGGTGAACGGAAGCCTTTGCGTGGACTTCACTGGGCATTGGGTCACATCCAGGGTGTGGGGATGCTCTCACTGCAGCCCTTAATGAATTACCTCTTGTCACTGGCATAGGGGGCTTTTCCTCCCAGTGCTGCCCAGAACTCCACCGGCTCTTGCCCCTCCAGAACGGTCTGCTTGTCCCGTTTGGAGACGATGTTGGCCACTATCTTCGCCATCTCTCTCTCATCCCCGCTGCAGCCCTGCATTCACGGCACAAGATCAGAGGGGTTCAGGAGGGGCCTGGCAGAATAGGTCTGTGACCAGATGGCCAGTAAACCACGTGTCTGTACATCACTGCCCTCTGCTGGAGAGAACTAGAGCTGCCCAAATGTTTGAGATTATGTCCCCCCCTCCAGTGGCTGGGCCAATAAGGGGATGTGTTAATTCTGCAGGGAGAATTGCAAACAGCAGAGATGTCAGTCGTCATGACTCATTTGCAGTCATGTAGGCCCAGACCTCAAAGGCATTTAGGCACCTAACTCCCATTGATTTCTCAGTACCTTTGAGGTTCTGGGCCCTAGGGACTGATTCTCCCAGTGGACCCATTGAAACTGATGGGACTACTCGCGTAACGAGGTAACAGTCAACAGGAGTGAGGGTGGTGGAATTGGGCCTTGTGTAAACATTGTAGTGGTCCTTTCATCCTCTTGCTTACCTTCCCACACCACAGGTAGCAGACCTGGCTGGTCGTGAGCAGGAAGACGTCGTTGGAGTTGAGGGAGGAGGCCCGGGCTGGCACCTCGATGGTTTTGGTGTTGATATCATCAGTGCCTCTCACTTGGAAGAGACGGACCATGGGCTCGGGCTCGTTATTCTGTGTGCGACTTGTGCCTCCCTACAAAAATCCAGATCACGTCACGAGGCGTGATGGGTGCGAAAGCCCAGGAGGCCTCTGGTGAGAAGAGCAGACTCGGGCGTCGTGCCCTTCAAGCTGCCAGAATGGAGGGATCAAGGGTCCGATCCAAAGCCCACTGGACTCCCTGGGAACCTCTCCACTCCTTCAGTGGTCTTTGACCCGGGCCCCAAATCTCCCACCAGGAAGACAGCCAGCATGCTACACTCTTGCTCAAGGCATTTGCCAGTAACACAGAAGCAGGAATGGGGAAGGCCGAGGAGGGAGTCTCCAGCCTGCCTTGCAGAGCAGGAAGAAGCTGTTTCCCCAACTAAGCACCCTGTGCAGAAGGCAGTACTCCAAGCACGGTGCTCTGTGCCACAGGTCAGTGCAGGTGCTTTCTTCAAAGTGAAGCTGCTCATCTTTCCCTTGCCCCCTCCCTCTTGCTTTCCCTGGCCCTGTGCTATTGACCATACGAATGGAGCTAATTCACCCTACAATGGCTGTACAGCGCTGATTTGAAAGGGAAGCCATAGCTAGTGGCTAAAGGCCCGGTCTGGGTGTCAGATTTGAGCGGAGGCTGTACCGGGTCAGTATAAGGACCCCGATCAGGTCAGTATAAGGACCCCGATCGTTCTAGTCTCAGCTATGCCAGTGGCTCTCAACCTGTCCAGACTACTTACACTTTCTGGAGTCTGATTTGTCTTGCGTACCCCCAAGTTTCACCTCATTTAAAAACTACTTGCTTCCAAAATCAGAGATGAAAATACAACAGTGTCACAACACGCTAGTACTGAAAAATTGCTGACTTCCTCGTTTTTACCATACAATTATAAAATAAATAGATTGGAATATAAATACAGAACAGACCCGTTTACGCACGGATGTCGAGAGTCAAGCCATCACGACTGCGTGTTAACAGACCGCGGGTTAAGAGGGCCATGCTGAAAAAAGTGTTTATGATTCACTATGAAAAAAACGCTGTTATTTTCTGCTCTTTCTGGCTTGCATTTTTTTTTCTGTCTTATGAAGTCTGTCATTCGCCGCAAATGAATGATTTTGATATTTTCTGCACATTGCTCCTCTATAAATCTTACAGTTTCTACAGCACTAAGAGCTTCTGTGGGTGAAATTTTGACCTTTTCAATGACATCTTCACCATCACTTTCATGGGCCGATGTAGCCTCGCAGCCTGTTAATATTTCTTCCTCTGACAGAAATTCTGAAGTCGGGCAATCTTCATCCATCTCCAGCCACTTGGTAATGATTTCCGGCGACGTAGCCAAACTAAAATCTTCTATCATTTGAAAGAGAAGTTTACCTTTATCCTCTTTTGTCTGCATGCGTGTTTGTAGGACATCTCCTTCCGAAAATCCTTCAAAGTCTGGCTCTGAATCAGGGCCACTGCTGGAGTTTTCCGAGTCTGAGCCGTCTTTGACGGAAAAGGCATCGCCGAGAGCCTTCATCCAGCAGTTTTCAATGGACTTTTGTTTCACTCCGTCCCAAGCTTTTTTAACTAAATAAATAATTTCCTTCATGTTTAACTGTTTCAGGAATTCGGAAATGCCTGAAGATGTGCATGACACTATTGCCGAAATCAGCTCCCATCGATAATTGTTTTTAAAATTCTGAATAATGCCCTGGTCTAAAGGTTGAATTTTTATGTTGTGTTGAATGGTAGGTATAGTACTCAAATTTTTCCATCGCTCGATACCAGTGATTCGGCTGGAGGATGGGCTGGACAATTGTCAAGTAGCAAAAGTGCTTTGGCTTCGAGTTTCTTCGACCGCAGATGCTTACGAACAGCTGGAACAAAGCAGTTGTGGAACCAGTTGTCGAAAATATGTCTTGTCATCCAAGCAGTTTTGCTGTTAGCGTATATTACTGGCAGTTTCGCTCTATTGAGGTGATTAAAGCAGCGAGGGTTATGAAAGCGGCCAACGAGAAGAGGGGCAAGCTTATGGCTGCCTGTCTTATTACTACAAAGAAGAAGAGCCACACGACCTTTTATCCTTTTAAATCCTGGCCCAACTTGATGATCACTTTAGATAAGCTATTACCAGCAGGACAGTGGGGTGGGAGGAGGTATTGTTTCATGATTTCTGTGTGTATATAATGTCTGCTGCAGTTTCCACGGTATGCATCCGATGAAGTGAGCTGTAGCTCACGAAAGCTCATGCTCAAATAAATTGGTTAGTCTCTAAGGTGCCACAAGTACTCCTTTTCTTTCAGCTGTTTTCTGTATCTCGTAATTACAGGCTAAAGTCTAATCAGGTAGCAGTTTTGCAAATAAAGCTGTTTCATCACCATTATAAAGTTGTTCTTTGTGGTAGTCTTCATTTTGTAAAATAGATTTTAACTCGGCGGGAAACAGGTTCGCGGCCGATTCATCGGCTTTCTCCAGAAATCGATACCTTCGCTATGCCATGATGCTTTTTAAAATTACTTATAAACCCCTTGCTGGCTTGGAATGATTCATCCCCCATTAAATTTCCAAACTGTGTCACTTGGGCTTGAAGCATTGGTCCACTGAGCGGCACTCCTTTCAGCCTTTCCCGAGCAAACCCCGTGCACGTGGCTTTGTCTACTGTGGGTTTTCCTGAATAGCGCACATGTTTTCGCTTACGCCCCGTGGCAGAATCGATATTTCGTACAAAGCCGTTCAGTTTAGATTAGGTTTTTAGCCATCCTCGGAGAGTAGATTCGGCAATCCCAATAGCTTTTGAAACTTTGGCCTGGGTTTCTCCGCTATTTACTCGATCTGTTGCAGCTAGCTTTTCTTCTACAGTGTAGGAACGCTGACGCTTGCCCTCTACCATTATTTTAGGCCTACGGTTAAAATTTTCTAATGTAGTGTATATATTACTCTGTAACTACTATATATTATCTCTCCCTCTAGCATGACAATGACTAAGCGTGCCTGATACGTCTTTACCAATATCGGTGAAGACGTACAACATGTTTCCCCTCCGCACTTCCTGTAGATTTCTATGTCAGTGAGCTGGTGAGCAAATCTGTAGCACTACGTAGCAAGTTCCTGTACTGCGCGTTAACGAGTCTCGCATGTTAAATAGGTAGCACTGGGAGGCATGGCGCTACTGCGCATTAAGTGGATTTGCACGTAAATGGGTCTGTACTGTATTGTACTTACACTTCAGTATATTGTACAGAGAGCAGTATAAACAAGTCACTGTCTGTAGGAAATTTTAGTTTGCACTGACCTCGCTAGTGCTTTTTATGTAGCCTGTTGTAAAACTAGGCAAATCTCTAGTTGAGTTGTAGTAGCCCCTGGAAGATCTCTACGTACCCCTAGTTGAGAACCACTGAGCCATGCCACAGACTTGCTGTGTAACCAGGGACAAGCCACCTGGGTGGGCTAATGAGCAATGCTCAGTGTTGGCTGAACTCTGCTCCCAGCGAAGCCAAGCGTTAGGCCAGCACTGAGCTACCTTGGGCTCTCCCCGTGCCTCCATTTCATCTGTCACTTGTGACACAGGGTCCAGGAACCCCAAGCAGGCGTAGCTGTAACTAGAGAGCCTATGAAACAGGCGACCACTCCGCAGTCACGTAGGCCGGGACAAGGCTTGCAGGGGATTTTGAGGCTGGATACTGGAAGATGCTGTCGGACAGCCTACGAACATTTGCTGTGATTTATGGCATAATGTCTTGTGTTTAATTCTGCAGAGCATCCAGGGATAGAATTTGAATGCAAGACGCTGTACAAAACAATTAGACTTTAGAGATGGAAAAGATCTGAGGGCTTAAACTAGTCTAGTCTAGGCCCGTTCCCTAGGAGATATTTACTAGTGCTTTGCTCAGCCTCGTTTGAAATGTGCCAGGTGGAGAGGGGAAGCATTGCCCAGCGGTTTTTCAGTTCCCAGCTCTGTCACAGACTTCTTGCGTGTGACCTTGGGCAAGTCACTTATCCTCTGTGCCTCAGTTGCCCCTCTGCAAAATGAAGATAATAGCCCTGCCCTGCCTCCTCACCAGGAGGTTGTGAGGCTAAATCCATTAACGACTGAGCGGGGCTAAGATATTATGGCAACAGGGGCTGAAAAAGTTCCTATGACAGAAGTATGGGTTTCCAGCACTTCTCTTGGGAGACTGACACAGCCCAGATAGACCTAACTGTCAGGCTATTTCAGCCTAAACAGTCCCATTTCTCCTCAGGATACCCGCATCTACCACCCTAAACAGTTCCTCTTCCTTCCTGGTGTAAGCTATGCCTACACAGCATGGTACTTGGTCCCTCTCTTAGTGACGGCTAGGCCAGTTAGAAATTGATCAGCAAGCTGCAGGTTTGGCTAACAGAGGTATGTCTTTCAGCTCAGGCAGCAGTGGATCATGCACTATGATCCAGAGGTCCCAGGTGTGATCCTCACCACTAACCATCAATCTAGGGGCATCAGCGTTACCCTGGTGTTTACACACTTCAGCTATTTCTGGAGTCAAAGCCATTATTACCTCATAAATAATCAGGCTGCCCTTAAAGATGGCAAGGAAGTGCTGAGGCTCCCTGCCCATCGTCACTCGAATCTGCACCGGCTCATTCCCGTACTTTTTGTCCAGCTCCACAGCATTGAACGCACAGGCAGTGATTTCATCCACGGAGGCATGGCGGCCCTAGGATCGAACGAGAGATACCTGGTATCGCAGTTCAGGAGAGGCATTTCAGGAGATGCTAAACGCGTGCAATGTTTCATGGTTACAAACTGCCCCAGGCAGTCAAACAATGAGGCAGAACCCCAATTAATAACAAGAATTTTAGTTATAAGCTGGGGACGCATCAATTAGAAGTAACAGAGGAGGAGAAGGACCTCAGAGTATTGGTTGATCACAGGATGGCTATGAGCCCCCAATGTGATATGGCTGTGAAAAAAGCTAAGGCAGTCTTGGGATGCTTCAGGCGAGGTATTTCCAGTAGAGATAAGGAGGTGTTAGTACTGTTATACAAGGCACTGGTGAGACCTCACCTGGAATACTGTGTGCAGTTCTGGTCTCCCAGGTTTAAGAAGGATGAATTCAAACTCGAACAGGTACAGAGAAGGGCTACTAGGATGATCCGAGGAATGGAAAACCTGTCTTATGAAAGGAGACTCAAGGAGCTTGACTTGTTTAGCCTAACCAAAAGAAGGTTGAGGGGAGATATGATTGCTCTCTATAAATATGTCAGAGGGATAAATACCGGAGAGGGAAAGGAATTATTTAAGCTCAGTACCAATGTGGACACAAGAACAAATGGATATAAACTGGCCAACAGAAAGTTTAGACTTGAAATTAGATGAAGGTTTCTAACCATCAGAGGAGTGAAGTTCTGGAATAGTCTTCCAAGGGAAGCAGTGGGGGCAAAAGACCTATCTGGCTTCAAGATTAAACTCAATAAGTTTATGGAGGAGATGGTATGATGGAATAACATGATTTTGGCAATTAATTGATCTTTAACTATTCATGGTAAATAGGCCCAATGGCCTGTGATGGGAAGTTAGATGGGGTGGGATCTGAGTTACTACAGAGAACTCTTTCCTATGTATCTGGCTGGTGAATCTTGCCCACATGCTCAGGGTTTCAGCTGATTGCCTATTTGGGGTCGGGAAGGAATTTTTCTCCAGGGCAGATTGGAAGAGGCCCTGGGGTTTTTTTTGCCTTCCTCTGTAGCATGGGGCACGGGTCACTTGCTGGAGGATTCTCTACACCTTGAAGTCTTTAAACCATGCTTTGAGGACTTCAATAGCTCAGACATAGGTGAGAGGTTTATTGCAGGAGTGGGTGGGTGAGATTCTGCGGCCTGCATTGTTCAGGAGGTCAGACTAGATGATCATAATGGTCCCTTCTGACCTTAATATCTATGAGTCTATGTATCATGAGATTTTAAAAATAATCTATGAGGGATTCTTTTATTTGGTTTTTGGTCATAGAGCCTTTAGAGTTCATGTTTTCATTCTTTTCTCCAGAACCATGAGCGATAGAAAATATTTTTTTTAAAAAGGGATAGCGGAGATTCACGTTCCCATGACTCATGCACTGGGGCTGCGAAGAACAACATGAAATATTGCAAGATTCGCTATCAAATCATGAGAATCAGCAACACTGCCACTGTGGGTTGTGGCTGTGGAGAAAAACCACAGGCCTGAGTCTCCGCTTCCTTGCATCTTGTATCATCATGTACCTCTCTGCAAAGCGAGGGTGCCTGCAGCCACCTCTGGGGTGGAGCGCGGCAGCTGGCCATACGCTCTGCATTCATTTGGCGCACAAAGGGTTATACAAGGTGCCAGGTCCCCCAGGTTTATGAAAAGCGTGTGTGTGTTGGGGAATGGTAATTTTTTTTTGGTCAATCCTTGCTGTTGCTTAGACAAAATGCAGGTCATGCAAGTGAAACCCTCTGCCCCACCTGCCAGAGGAAAACATCTGTAGTCCCCTCAGGCCCAGGACTGAACAGAACATTCTCTGATGGGCAGCATGGTGGGGAATGGGGCTGCTATGCCTCCAAAGCGTAGCATGCCCACCCCTTTCCAAGCTCTACCATGCTCTTCAGCAGCCTCTGATTGTCTCAGGGAAGCAGTGCATTCATGGCTTCCTTTCAGATAGCCTCGGCTGGTCTTGCATTCTGAGGAACTGCAGTAGAAGCCAGTGCTGCCACTTGCAGCCTGATTCGATCATACCCTTCAGTGAAACGCACTAGACCTCCATGTGGAAGGACGCAGAAGGTCACACCGCTGGCTCAACTGGGGTTCGAAAGTGCAAGACAGAGCCAAAGATACTGGGCTTTCCAAAGAGCGAGTGAGCATTTGGGGTTGGGTTATTTTTGCATTTTCTTCGGTTCTGAGCTTCTATCAAATTATATCCAGCCCTTTCCTGCTTGCCTTTTACTTACTTGCCACATATAGATCATGTAATGAGGTCTGCCCGATTTCAGGTATGTATAGAGGATCAGGTAACAATCTCCTCCATAGAACTGCCCGTAAGTCTTGGGATCCACTGGTTGCATGTGCAGATCCTCAATCCGCCACACCTGCATAGAAACTTCCTGGTCAGAAAGGTGGGATTTTGTGTGTGCAAATGTGAGCGTGTGTAAATATACACGAGCCACCTCTTCAGGGGCCCACTGAAGTTCAGGCCTGTAGGCTCGATATCAAATGCCCACTTCTCCGCTGTGTTACTCCAGTTTTGCTGCATGGGTCCACTGATTTCCACAGCCTATTCTATCAGTGCGTTCTCGGCTGCTAACAACGCGCAGTGCCTTACCTGAGATAGACGAACAAACCTGCTGACTCTTTTGCCTCACTGATCAAAGACCATAGGATAAGATGTCCCTCCTCCCCCAAAAGAATATTTGGGGGAGAGGGGATTTATAATAGCTCTTCTGAATAGTCACAGCATTCTGGGAGTTCATTCTGGCTGCAGCCACACTGCCTTAGTGCAGAACCTCATGAGATCTGCACAGCAGCTGCACATAAAAATGGAAGCAGTTTGGAAATATGTCAAGGGCTGCAACCTACGTAAGAGAAAAATGATTTGGAAAGTGATTGCTCACCTCAACTTTCCCAGAGGCATCATCTGCCATTCTCTGTTCTGCAGCTAGCTCTGGTCTGGCATGTAACTGAGAGACATCAAATTTCACTTGCTCCACCTTGGCTGTACACATAAGCAGAATACACATTAACCAACCATATAAACATACAGTTTAAGTACTGTACAGTGCCTCATATCTACACACAATTAGCAAATACATGAGAAAAATCCTGGCTTGTAATGATCTGAAAACCATCATATCATGAGTAAGTAGACACAACAAATCCTGCATCTTGGCAGGGGTTAGACTAGATGACCCTTGTGGTCCCTTCTAAACCTATGGTTCTATGATTCAAAGTAAACGTCTGTTGTTGATGGAGCTTGGGGTTCTATTTGTTGACCTCCTAAGAGGCCAATAATAATAGAATTACGGACCAGTATTACTCAATCACATTGTATATTCAAAAAGTACACCCTAATTGGCTCTAATGAGTTCCATTCAAAGTATTATTCACCTCCTGAACAAACAATTCATGATTATTTCCTCCTTTTAAATGTTCTTTTCAAAAGGAAAAATGGTTAAATTTCTGAAGGTAATGAGAGAGAGAGAGAGAGAGAGAGAGAGAGAGAGAGAGAGAGAGAGAGAGAGATGGACTATGAAGATGACATTCAATATCTATGTAACTATTCACATATTCACTTCATGTTTCTGTCCACATCTAGGTCTGTTGTTCCAAAAGGGAAAACGTTGAGCTGAGGGACAACTCACTGTAATTAATATTCATGTCAACAAAAGCCAGTGAGCCAAATTCTGCTTTTGCTTATACTAGTGTAAATCCAGAATGAGCCCATTGACTTCAGCGGAATCAGATTTATGCCAGTATAAATGAAAGCAGATTTTCATCCAAAATTTGCTTATTAGATTCATAGATACTGATTTCTGAAGATAAAAGGTTTTTTTTTTGTAAATTTTTATGATTCGTTTCCTAACTGATTTCTTGATTGCCACAATTTACATTTGACGTAGCTGACGGTTTTGCTATTTTATTATGTAAGCATGCAGTATCAGCAATTTTTGTTATTGCTAAATTGCTGAATCCTTTGTATTTTACCAAAGATGGAAGATATGTGGTTATGGAAGAACGGGCAATAAGGCTTTAAAGCTACTGAAGGTTTGAAACAATCAGTGTAAAAGATATTCCTTGGGCCTCATTTTTCATAAGGAAAGCAGACAGAACTCAAAATCAATGACAATAAAGTAAGCTAAAGATCAGCCACTGCTGGCTTGGAGGATTCACAGATCCAAGGCCACAGGGAACCATTGTGATCATCTGGTCTGGCCTCCTCTATAACGCAGGCCAGAGAACCTCCCCAAAATAATTTCCAGAGCATCTCTTTCAAAAACATCCAATCTTGATTTTAACATGATCAGTGATGGAGAAGCCACCATGACCTTACATAAATTATTCCAATGGTTAATTACCCTCACTGTTAAAAACTTATGCCTTATTTCCAGTCTGAATTTCTCTAGCTACAATTTCCAGCCATTGGACCATGTTAGATCTTTCTCTGCTAGATTGATGAGCTCATTATCAAATATTGTTCTCCAGGGAGGTACTTATAGACTGTAATAAAGTCATCCCTTAACCGTCTCTTTGTTAAGCTACATAGATTGAGCTCTGGGAGTCTATAGCTACAAGGCATGTTGTCTAATCCTTTAATTATTCTTATGGCTCTTCTCTGAACTCTCGCCAGTTTATCAGCATCATTCTTGATGATCTCACCAATCTTGTTAGTTGTGTAGACTTTGCCAAGACCTTGAGTTTCCTCCTTTTCTGTCCACCTTTTGAAGAGCTGTTTAAACATTGCTGACTCTGCGCCGTCATTCACCACCTCCACATTGGTGGTAGCAGAATAACCCTTGGCTTGGATAAAACCCTATGGGGGAGGATTCCAAAAGGACTTCACTTAGCTCATACCAATCTCTGTACAGAAGTACAACTGGACTGAATGTTGCCTGGACCTACACCAACCCCGCTGATCCAAATACCCCCAAAACCCTTAAGAAGTTTGGAATGTGAATCCCTGAGCTAGACCTAAATTTTGTAACTGACCTTTATAATACAAGGCTGCGCCAAAACCCCATACCTAGACACCCACAAACTCTTGAGATGTACAATATCCAGGGCTGACCAGGGCATCATGGGCCCATGTCCAGTTAGGAATGCCCCCCTTTTTCCCCTGCTTCATAGACATATAGAGCTCCTGATGAGCCACCAGGAGTTGAGAGGAAGAATGATCCAGCGGTTTGGGTGTCAGCCTAGCGCTTGGTAGCCCCAGGTTCAATTCTTTGCCCTACTACGGATTTCCGGTGTGACCCTGGGTGAGTCACTTAGCCTCTCTGTGCTGCAGTTCCTCATGTACTAATTTGTGTGAAAACTACAAACTGTCTTGTCTTCAGTAGGATTTCACTTCAAGTTCATGAACTCATGAATACACCTTCTTCCCCAGCGAAGACAAAGCCCTAAATCCCTTAGCTACTTTGAAAATGTCAACTACAAATTCCCATTTAAGGCCTATTCCAAAGCCCACTGAAGTCAATGGAAAAAACTCTTTGCGACTGCAGTGGGCTTTGGATTGGGCTCTTAGGTACCTAAATAAGTGGCCTCATCCCCACAGCTCCCATTTATTTCATCCAGTTAATATGCGAGAAAAAACAGGCCAGCTCCCATCAATCAATGCTCCATTGTAATTATCAGCAACTGGGCTAGTTCTTAGCTACTTCCCCTGGCCGATTGTTTTAAATACAGGGCTCACCACAGCTCGGCTGAATGCGGCTTTCTTTTCCTCCTTGCTGGAGTCTTTTCCTCTCCAAACATAGATCTTAAAACCACCTTGGTCTAAAATGTGACAGTCCTGAAGTGAAGCACAGGAAATAGATAGATCAAAAATCCTGCTGGGGCCAGGTTTCTCCCCTTATCCAAAGGGTCCCCAGCACTCACGTCTAGACTAGAAAATGTTTTGCCCCTTTTCCACAAGTGGGTCGGGTGCACAGTTGCTAGCGGTGGTTGAGAGCTAGCATAGGCAGCTGCACTATTCCCGGAAAATGGGTACAATGTTTTCTGCCCTAGACCCAGCTTGAATTGATCCCGAGAGTATCTGACACTTGTTCCAAACCCAGCAATGAGTCCTTTGCACACATCAGCAACCAATGGGTCCGTTCCCAAAAGCATGGGGTGAGAGAGACTAGAACTACAGGCCCTGAAAGTTCAACCCTCAGCCCACTGTGCCAGACTAATGAGTGGTATTGATTTGTAGAGTGCCTACTGGGAGCTAGAGGAGTACGAAGCAATGACTGACTTAGACCTTTCTTGCACCAGTGTAGGTCTGGAGTGACTTCCCTGAAGCCAGAGGAGTACACTGGTGTAAAATCAGTGCAACATCAGAACCAAGCTGTGCCAGATCAGAACTGGGCCATGTAACTCTGCCTCAAATCCCTGACAGTCGAACTGCATCCTGGTACCATACCAGGAAACAATGACGGAGAACTGAGCTTCTTGTTTTTAAAGGAAAAGCGAAACAACCCAGAAGCAAGCAGAACCTTTCAATCAGTGCTTAATTTGTGCCAGGGCTGAGCCCTGGCACCTCTAGGCTTGGCATTTCATAGCCCTGGCGCCTGGCACTTCTGGGCTTGCTGCATCAGTTATGAAAGTAAAAAAATTGCTTGAGCCCCAGCACCTCTTTCATTACAAATTAAGCACTGCTTATTTCTATTCAGAGGTGACATGTACACTGATCTACCCTCGATAACACCTTATGCTTCTACGGCTAGAAACAGAGGGAGGGAGGGAGGCGAGAACCCTGGTTAGTCAGAGGGGTTGGTGGCAGCTGACAGACATATTGGTTTCCCTCATGGTAACCCCCACATCTTGTGGGCTGGTTTCTGCGTGAAGAAATTAGTGGCAACAAATTCACTATCATATTTTAGTCAGATCCTCCCTCACGTATACGAACACGAGCTATTAATCATCTCTGTTCTGACAATGCCTTGAGACACTTGACTGTTCCTTTAGTGACTGCCGAGGTAACAGGTCCTTGGGCTGCGAGGGCGGGCAGGTCATCAACTGCCATACTCCGCCTTCATTATTATTTGTACGATCATTTAACTTACAGGCCTCAGGCAAGGACCCAGGTACCACTGTGCAGGTGCTGTGCATGCAGAGGACAAGAAGTGACAGTTCTTATCACAAAGAGCCGACAACCTTAGCATCTCCCCCCATTTCCCTGCACCTTACCTCGTGCTGGAGGAGATCCTGTGTGAGGGGCCGGGTGGCTATTTCCTGCACCACCAAGTCGTTGTTGTTTTCGTAGACACTAGAGAAAGCAATGGGCAGAGAAAGATTCACAGAGGGCTGGGGGAGAAGGGACTATCCTCCTGGGGGACACATACTCATTCCCAGGGCTTGGGTTTGGAGGCCTAATCCAGACTTACTGGTAGAGCCGGACGTTTGCTTTCTGCAGCTCATCGGCTTTCTCATCGGGCGTGGTGGCCCGGAGCGCCCCACGTCTCTCCCCGAGCACCGTTTTCATGATCTGCATGAGGTCTGGGGAGTCCTTCTCATTGTCAATGATGCCAATCTGGGCCCGGCCGCCTCTCTCGCCATCCCTGATGCTACGAGCCAGAGCCAGTCCCTGCAAGAGATGGGTCCTGATTTAGCCAATGAAAAGACTCACCTTTCACCTCTGCAGGTGCCGGGTCAGGACAGACTTTCAATGCTCACACAGGACATTTCAGTCCAATTTATTATCTTGGTCAATGCAGTCTGCCTGGGCAGCCCTAGCCCATAAAGGAGAATGGGGGCACGAGGCACCCAAACTACAACTCCCATGATGCACCACGACAGCATTTCCAAATGGAAATGTTTCGGTTTTTAACCAAATCTTTACATTCTCTGCGGAAAGACTTTTTTTGTGTGAAAAAAGCTGTTGAGTTGAAAACCCAATTTTCCATTGCAAAATAGCTTAAACCTAATGTTTTCAAGCAGCCTTGGAATTCTAGCATCAAAGGAAATCTGGACATCATCTCTCACTGCAAACCCTCCTCCTGCTGCCACCTTTCCCATGCCTGCAGATCTGCCCTGCAGCCCTTCTTCCCCATTGCTCCTGGGGGAACCTGCCTCCTCTCCACCTCTGCTGAAAGCATCAGCGGCTTGCCTTACCCTGACCATGCTGCTATCTTCTCCAGGGTGTCCCCAAGGCCCAGCTCTCTGGGTACCACAACATGCAGAAAGATGCTGCCTGCCTTTTCATACATATAAAGGGGTGCCATGAGTTCACCCACAACCTCAGGCACCTCCCCTATGCACCCTGAACCTGGTTCATAATTGCCCTCCTGGTTTTTGATGGCCTTCCATGGCATTGTCCCTGACAACCACAGAGAGGCAATGTGGGGTCCAGTGGGACACGACACACTGGACAGGAATTCAGGGAGGACTAGGTTCTATTCCTAACATTGCCACAGCCCTGCAGGGTGATCATGGCCATGTCACATCACCGCTCTGTGCCTCAGTTTCCCCATCTGTAAAATGGGGGTAATGATACTTTTGTAAAATATTTTGAGATCTATGGAGGAAAGCTGATATGTAAGAGCTTGGTTTTCTTATTTCTGCTTCTGCTTTTCCTCTGCTACTGGTCACTTTGTACTAGTCCACACTACCTTTTTTTAAAACAAATTTCCCCACCCCTGAGATCTCTAGTGTAGACAAAGCTTCTGACTTTTTAAGTACTATGTCACATAGCCTCTCTATACATCATTTAGGTCTAAGTGATTTGCCCAAGGCCACACACAGAATCTGGAGCAGAACCAGGAACTGAACCCACATCCCCTGAACCCGTCCTATGTCATAACTGCAACACTGTTCTTCCACTCCTGTAGCAGTTGTTAATGGGAAAATAGCCCTCTGCTAGGGTTTTATACTCATCAGTGTATCACTCATTTTGTGCTGGGGAGGCTGCTATTTTGCAATCATCATCGGTCATATTTCTCTTCGTTTTTCAGGCTTTCAAAATGCCCCAAATAAATCCAATGGCGTTTTCCACACTGACCCTGGATTTCTCTGCAATGTTGCTTTCGGGACCATTCCACTGGATCAGCACTTTCCCAAGGTCCATCAGGAACACATCCCCCTTATTGAAGCTGTCCCACGAAAGCTCCACCTGTCATGAGATAGCGAAACAGTGCATGTTACCAGGGAACAATGATCGTCAAAGAAAACTGGCTCTTGGGGAAGGAACAACACTCTGATATTAACAACGTGCTTGTTTTCCTCTGCAAATTCATTAACTATCCATAACATGACCAGGGATTTATCATTTATTATCCTGTTTGAACGGATAGGAACACCAGGCATTTTTTAAAATTCAAGGAAGAATGTGTTGTGCAGGCCCATGTGTGGATCTCCTTGTTCTTCTTTTAAAAGTCTAGTTTTGTGGTAACAACAATAACCTCTGTGCAGGACACTGCATGGGAATAAATGATTAGCTGGGCCTAATGGCCAACAGCTTAGAATCATAGAAGATTAGTGTTGGAAGAGACCTCAGGAGGTCATCTAGTGCAACCCCCTGCTCAAAGCAGGACCAACACCAACTAAATCATCCCAGCCAGGGATTTGTCAAGCCGGGCCTTAAAAACCGCTAAGGATGGAGATTCCACCACCTCTCTAGGTAACCCATTCCAGTGTTTCACCACCCTCCAAGTGAAATAGCGTTTCCTAATATCCAACCTAGACCTCCCGCACTGCAACTTGAGACCACTGCTTGTTCTGTCGTCTGCCACCACTGAGAACAGCTGAGCTCCATCCTCTTTGGAACCCCCCTTCAGGTAGTTGAAGGCTGCTACCAAATCCCCCCTCACTCTTCTTTTCTGCAGACTAAATAAGCCCAGTTCCCTCAGCCTCTCCTCATAAGTCATGTGCCCCAGCCCTCTAATAATTTTCGTTGCCCTCTGCGGGACTCTCTCTAACTTGTCCACATCATTTCTGTAGTGGAGGGCCCAAAAATGGACGCAATACTCCAGATGTGGCCTCACCAGTGCCGAATAGAGGGGAATAATCACTTCCCTCGGTCTGCTGGCAATGCTCCTCCTAATACAGCCCAATATGCCGTTAGCCTTCTTGGCAATAAGAGCACACTGCTGACTCATATCCAGCTTCTCTCTCTCTCTGCAGGATAGTAAAATCCACTGTAAGTTATTGACTGTTGTTTATTCTGTAAGGCAGGGATTTGCAAATGGTGATGATCAGTTGAGTAGAGTTGATCGGAAAATGGATTCGCCCCGCCCCCATGGAAAAGTTTCAGGACTAATAGAAAGAGCACGGTCCCTGACCCAAGGAGCTTACAGTGGGGATGAGCAATAACGCTGCTGCTTGAAAGAGACCCTTTATATTCAGTGCTGCAGTCCCAGCTGCCTCTGCATGACAGAGCATGGGCTTCTATAGCACGGGCTTCCACAGAACTCCTCCCCCAGGCTCCCTGTCTGGGAAGCTCACCCATTTAAGAGTGCAGTGCCCAACAGCACATATACAAGCCAAGGTCTCGATCCTGCATAAAGCAGGGTCAGAAGCTCTGCGCGTACTGTGTGAGTTGGTGCCAATGAGACTCCTAGCACAGCACAAGGGTAAGCATGTGTGCAAGCCTCTGAAGGATCGGGGCCGAATATTAGCGCTGAGTGGGGGAGGGAAGGGACAGCCAGGGTTACAGCAATGCAGCAGTGTGGTGACTCAGCTTAGACATGTGCATGTCTTGGCAAGCCAATGCGGTCTTAAAAATACAATAATATTACAGTATTGAATAATATGTTAATCATGCATAATGAAACATGATAGCATCGTATGTAATCGTTATTATTACAACCACCTGCAGTAGGCCCTAAGGAAATGCATAGAAAAACTGGAACCATTTTTCTCCAGCTTCAGATGACAAGGCGGCTACAAAATCAAGTTAATCGTTGGCTTGGTTTTAATTGTGTAAGAAATCCATGACTTCGGCTGGAAGGATTGCAAGTCTGATTCTGCTTCCACTTATACCAGTGTCACTCCATTGTCTTCAACATCAAGTTACACTGGTGTAAAGAAGATGAGAATGAGGCTCTGCATTTGCAGCCATTGCTCAGAGGGCTTGATTTGGATCTCACGCTGGTGTAAGACGTAAATCCACTGAAATCTATGGCCCAGATAGTCAGCTGGTTCAAACTGATGCAGCGCCATTGGCTTCATTGGAATCAGAGTGATTTACACCAGTTGAGGATTTGGTCCTATTGAGTGACATGGGTATAAAACCGAAGCGAGGTCAGAATCGGACCCAGATTTTCTCCCACTGGAAAGCCATATGGTATGCCAGACCATTACCCAACAGCATTGCTCCTATGAAATTCACCACGAGTGACTAATACGAATCAAGCGCTTCTGCCCTTACCTCTGTGGCTGACACATGCTTCTTCCCCTTGACATGAAGGAGGCGTCTGATGTTGTACATATTGATCTCCACATGCTTGAATCCTGAAGCCACGCCTCCCTTCTTGTAGCTGTTGGGTAACAGGGAATTGAGGGTTAAAATTAGAGCAGGTAAGAAAATGAGGGTTTTTTCCCAGGAAAATGTCAAGTTTTTGGCAAAAAACCCCCCAAATCCAAAATATCCAGAAGTTTGTATTTGAAAATGCTGCCACAGTGCCTCAAGGGAGTTGTAGTTTGTGATCCTCATGCTCCCATTCTCCTCAACAGGCCAGGTTCTCTGGTCAGATTACATCTCCCATGATGCACCATGATCTTCCCTCTTGTATCCTAGGGCTCACGTGGCTGCAGGGCTGTCCCTAGCTATTCTGGGGCCCTACGCAGCTCCCCCACGGGGGGGGGGGTGGGGCAGGCCTCTGCGGGGGGGCTGTCCCCCGGCCTCTGCGGGGGGTGGGCGGGGCTGGCTTGGGGGTCAGGGAGAACCACCCCCCAGCACTCACTGGCGGTGTGGCTGGGTCTGTGTCTGCACTTCCCGCCACCGGTGAGTGCAGGCCCGGCCCTGCTGCAATGCTCAGGGGAGTGGGAGAGGGGCTGGGGCAGAGCAGGGGCGGGAAGAGCCAGAGCAGGGGCTGGAGCAGCACGCAGCTGCGCAGGGCACCCGGAAATTTGGTGCCCCAAATTTCCAGGTGCCCTGCACAGCTGCGTACTTTGCATATGGGTAAGGACGGTCCTGCGTGGCTGTGGTGCATCATGGGAGGTGGCATCCATATGGCGAACCTGGCCCATAGAGGAGAATAGGCTCATGACCACTTGAAGTGTCTCTCCCATGAGGCACTGCAGGGGCATTTCGGAATTGAAATATTTCAGTTCCCAGGCGCTTTTTGCAAATAGAAAACATTGTATTGAAAAAAATCTAATTTTCCATCAAAAAACAGTTTTGATGGAAAAATTTTGACCATCCCTAATTAAAACAGCATTCTGCAGGGACTCAGGATGCCACCCTCCTCTCTGATGTAAGCTATTTGTGCTTGTGCTGTGGGACATGTGAATCACAATGTTTGACTGCAGGTCCTAGTGTGACCCTAGAACCACTGAATGCCCGGGGCATATAGGGTACAAGGATCCACTGGGTTCACTAGAAGAATGTCATGTAAGGTTTCCAATTAAATCCTGTGTCACACTGGTCATCATAACCATTGTGAGGTGTACATATGGATGTTGGGTAAGGAGTTACATATATAAACTGACAATTACATACTTAAAGTCTGTGACAAAGGGACTGGTCATCAGGAAGGTGAAAAGCAGTTGTGTTTTTTCAGGCAAGAAATGTTTCTCGGTCTGTTTACATGTAAATTAAATGTTGTACAGTTCACATCCATTTACAGTCTGAGCAAAATTCTAATCAATAGATTACGGAGGTTGCAGGAAAAAGCAAACCCAGCCAGGGTTTATCCTGTTTTGAAGACAATGAACTTTTGAAACTCGATCTGGGGATGCAGGTGGAACCCCTCCCCCCGAGTTATTCCTTTCAATGTGTGATGACAAGCCATCAGCAAACTTGATCTTATGAGAACTGGCTGGGAAAAGGAATTTGGGGAAGCCACCCTGTAGGAGACAGGGAATGTCTTGTGAGTTAAGTTTAGGCTCTGGAAAGCGTTTTATGATTTTTTTCTAAGCAACCATTTGTTTCCAATATTCTTACTTTCTACCACTTGAATCTCTGTTCTTTGAAAAGTTTATCAATATGTGGAGAGCTGTGTGTAAAGTAAATGGTGATGCTGAGTTGAACCTTGCAAGCTTGGTGTACTACTGCTCTGGGAGTAGTAAATCTGAGACTTCTATGCGTGCTCCATGGAACAGGGGCTGAGCACTTCAGCGGGATGCTCGGACGACTTGGAGGTTGGTGTGTGCCTACCGCTAACCTGTACTGCGAGAGAGGGGCCTGGAGGGAAGTGCTTGTGTTGACAGAAACTGGTGGATTCAGGTTGCTGATACACAGCAACTGCCGGATGCTGGGACTGGACGACAGACGATGGATCACTTGATAATTGCCCTGTTCTGTTCATTGTCGTTGAAGCACCTGGCATTGGCCATTGTCGGAAGACAGGATACTGGGCTAGGTGGACCATTGGTCTGACCCAGTATGGCCGTTCCTATTTTGTTGTTGACTGCTTCTCGCTTCTTCTTCTTCTTCTTCTTAGTGTATGCACAACGCGCCTCAATTGGCACGCGACCAGGATTCATCACTGAATTTGGTCCACTAGTTGAACCGTTAGCTTCCCCGGCTCAGGCCAGATACTGACCAGGAGTGTGACTTGAACGCTGATCCATGCTCCTGGGCAGGTGGTAGCGAGGTGCCTCATGACACTGGGGTACCCTTGCCCCACATCTTTGTCACGAGGCATGATGTCATTAGTTCCTCCCAACACAAAGTGAGCTGTAGCTCACGAAAGCTTATGCTCAAATAAATTGGTTAGTCTCTAAGGTGCCACAAGTACTCCTTTTCTTTCTGCAAATACAGACTAGCACGGCTGCTACTCTGAAACTTTATGATGAAGACCCAGACGCATCCCAAGATGACAAAGCGATCAGAAACAATTCCTGAGCTGTTTTCCTGGCTTGTAGGGTGCACCAGCATGGAGTGGGATGGGTGGCACCCTATCATGATCACCATGCATTTTGCACAACCTAACACCTCACATACATGTATCAGGCCTTGCACTAAGTCTCAGCAATGTGCATGCCTGTGTTGGAAAGAAAAGATGTAGCTTTGGGGTTTTATAATAGTTCTAGCCCCGTTGGGAACACACCAGTAACATAATATTTCAACTTGGTCCACAAATTTAATAATAATTAATAACATTTAATAATAGTTATTAACATAGTTAATAACATGCTATCAGCAACGTGAGCGGGAATTCAGATTTCATAGCATTTTAGCCCAGCTTTGCACAGGTATGGCTAACTACACAAGGTATGCGGCAGTCCCGGAGAGAAAGGATGGTCCACTGGTCTAAATACATTAGAGATTGTAAAGCTTTCATATACTGTGGTAATGGAGGTCACAAAGAAGCCTAAAATAGACAGAGATTGACTCCAGTGGAGTTACTCCTGATTACTGCCAATGTGAAATTAGAATCTTGTCCCTTGTGCTGAGTTTGTTTTATGAAGGTCCTAACGATGTGTTCTGGTTAGCTAAGATGAGACTCAGGCCTGCTGGGGTTTAATAAAGAGGTAGTTTTGGCCCATCCAATTTTTACCCTGCGTGTACAGTAAAGATTCAAAGGATTTAGTAGAGATGGGGGAAATGTTTCCCATTCCAAAATAAAAAAACTGGGGAGAAAAATTTGAGGAAGGAGTTTATGAAAATTTCCCCTGATTTTGACCAGCTCTGAGGCTGGCCAAAATGTTTCAGATTTTAAAATGGTGATTAAATTTTTTGAAAATTTGGAACAAAACAGGGGAAAAAAATTAAAAAAAAAATGTTTTTGACCAGACCTACAGCCTAGCCTGAGTGCTTGGACCAGCCTGGCAGTCTCCATTTATTTCCACTCACATAATGCCACTTTTGAAGTAGCTTTTGAAGACCTCAGACTCATGTCCCTCCACTTCTCGATGTTGCACTGGGCTCCCCCCAAGCATGTCATCGATCTGGGTGACATAGAAGGCCGCAGCGCCCTGTTCATCCTGAGACGAATCCTTCCCAATCCAGTAGTGCAGGTCCATCATGAAGCCGTTTGAGGTCTTCTTATTCTTGGAAAGACAAAAGTATAAAGAGGAGGTCAGGGTGAGATTCATTGCACTGAGAGGCTTCACTCAGTGGAATCACGCAGATCTGCTTAGATCTGCAATCCAGGAACCAAGCCAGCTTGAAAGAGTGATTGGCATCTTGTGAATAATACCTC
Organism: Eretmochelys imbricata; assembly: GCF_965152235.1. Classification (NCBI taxonomy): domain Eukaryota; kingdom Metazoa; phylum Chordata; order Testudines; family Cheloniidae; genus Eretmochelys; species Eretmochelys imbricata. Next base: position 257,784,566 of record NC_135573.1, read on the forward strand.
TGACAGAAGAGAACTGGTATAAACTAGAGAGCCAGATCGCGGCGCTCTTACTCAGGCCAAACTCCCGTGCAATCAGTGAAGTTTCCCCGAGCAAGGGAAACAGGATTTACCCTTAATATTCTGCATGCAAAAACCTGCCTGAGGTCAAGCTGTCCTTCTAGGGCCCAGCCCTGTGCTACAGAAGCTCCTGGGAATTTTGCCAGTGATTTCAATGGGAGCAGGATTTGAGCCATAAAGAACGCTGGAAGGCCCTGATTCAGGCAAGCACTTAATGGGACTTAGGCACGTGCCTACATTTTTAGCATGTGCTTACTGGTTATGTCTCAGGTAGATATATGGCCCCATTACCATAGTAACGGAGTGCTTCAAAATCTTCAATTTATTTGTTCTCACAACACTCCTGCTAGGTAGGGAGGTGCTATTATCCCCATTTCATGGAGGCACAGGCTCAGTGACTTGCCTACATTCACGCAGGAAGCCTGTGGCAGAACAATGCCTTGATTCCAGGTTTCCCATGCCCCAGACCAATACTAACTACTAGACCCACCCTTTCCCTCCCTATCCTAGATCAGGGCCTGAGAGCGGCAACTTGCGAGCTGCCCTTACTCTCATGTTTGGTGAGTGTTCTATTGGTTATTTAATGAATGTTCCTACGTGCTTTTGGATCCCTGGACAAAACGCTCTTACACATGTGCATTATGAGGATACAGTCTTCAATTACATGATCACCCACTGTTTTTCCCCACAGGATCCCTGGCTCATCGAGTACAAGGTGGCAGACTGACAGTTGCAGGGGCATCTGTACATCTGGCATTTCCTAATTTTTGAGTGATTGATTTTGCAGCCTAAATAACATTCACTGAATGCAGTTTTTTGTACACAATATAGATCATCGGGCTCAACAGGTGGTGATCAATGGCTCAATGTCTCTGCAGAAGAGAAGAGTGAGGGGGGATTTGATAGCAGCCTTCAACTACCTGAAGGGGGGTTCCAAAGAGGATGGAGCTCGGCTGTTCTCAGTGGTGGCAGATGACAGAACAAGGAGCAATGTTCTCAAGTTGCAGTGGGGGAGGTCCAACCCTAATCTTCTATGATTCTATTCACATATATATTATACACACACAATAAATACAAAGTGACTACAAATGGTATGTGAAACCCTGCTGACTCTCAAACACAGGTCTAACTCCATGTGGTTTGAGGTCCATACAGCTCCTATTGTGATTCCTGGTGTGTGAAGCCAAATAGCCTAAAGAGAAAAGGCAAGCCCTCTGAAGGCAGGTGTTTTGTGAATGGTGCCGGCATTTCTCATCTAAACTCCATCATCCACTGTGCAGGAAAGCTAATAGAGACTTATTTTATAAAATGGTTTGAAGCTAAGTTCTGTTGATCTGTTTTGTTCTGTGGAAAGTGCTCAGATAACACTGGTGAGCACCGGTTTAAGAGCCCAAATAGAGAAGAACTTGATTTCTTTAGATATAGCTGCTTAATGTGCAATGAAATCACTCCATTTAATGTGCAATCCTGCAAGCAGCTCAGAGCTTCATTGCTCTAGAGACAATCAGTACCCAGTTTGCGACCTCCATACCCAAGACAAAGTCTTAGTCTACTGCCCATCTGTATGTCTACACTGCAGTTAAAAAACCTGCCGCTGGCCTGTGCCAGTGGACTGGGGCTTGTGGGGCTCAGGTTAAGGGGCTGTTTAATTGCAGTGTAGACATTCGGGCCCATACTGGTGCCCCGGCTCTAGGACCCTGTGAGGTAAGAGGGTCCCAAACGTCTATATCATTAAGCAGCCCCTTAGCCTGAATCACCTGGCATGGGCCAGCCGTAAGTGTCTAACTGCAGTGTAGACAAACTCTTCAACACAACCCCACTTTTCCTCCCTAGCCCTGTCTAAGGGCTAAGTTCTGTTTCCTCATGCAGAATTTCCATTCAAGTCAATGGCAGCTGGGTGCTTTCATTTCCGAGCACACATGGCTGTGTTTGAGATTTAGCCAGCCTTGCTGTTTGCTTTCATAAAGCATCTGCTTGAGAAATATGATTAGCTGCAGGGCACAGCGGGCCTTCCCTTTTGTTAAAGATCCCAAGGGTGCCACCCTATGAGTCACTGAGCAGCAGGCAGGCTGTATTCAGGCAATGCCTGGCCAGGAAAATGAAACATGTCCCAGCACGAACAAGCTGATTCTTCTAATGCTGGAGTGACAAACACTCCTCCATCCAATAAACCTGGGCTTAGTCCATGTGCAGCTGCATCAGCCTGACGGGTGGGAAGAAGAGACCCATTTGAGTCCACCCCCGGCCCTGAATAAACCAAAGGAATAATTCTGCTTCCCCTCCATAAGGAAGGCAGGGCAGGATCTGGGGGAAAACACGGCTCTGTCTGAGCTCCTCATGTACCAGTGCAATGTGAGCAGGACTTGGCAGAGAAGGGGTGGATCCAGTGATGAGCTGCCAAAATCTTAACTGGTTCCCCCCTCACCCCACGAGGGGGTCGCAGTCCTCCCCTCCCCCTGATCCCTGCCCCATCCACCCCCCTCCTCTGACTGCCCCCAGAACGGGGCAGGAGGGTCTCGTGAGCCACAGTAGTGGGTGCCCACTCTGCCCCACCCCCAAGAGCCAGAGGGACCTGCCGGGGGGCGAGGTGAGGAGTCCTGATGGTGCTTACCTGGGGCAGCTCCCAGGAAGCATTTGGCAGGTCCCTCTGGCTCCTAGGGGCGGGGTAGCATAGCTAGCGGGGGAGCAGGGGGAGCGGCTGCTCCCCCCACCGATCACATCAAAAGTGGCACCTTAGACGCCGACTCCGATGGTGCTCCGGGGCTGGAGCCCCCACGGGGAGAATTTGGTGGGTGCGGAGCCCCCACGGGGAGAATTTGGTGGGTGCGGAGCCCCCACTGGCAGCTCCCCGCCCCACCCTGCCCCTGGCCCCAGCTCGCCTCTGCCCCTGAATGAGCCGCCCCGCTTTGCTTTTCCGGCCCCCCCCCACTTCTCGCGAATCAGCCGTTCGTGCGGGAAGCCTGGGAGGGCTGAGAAGCAGGTGGCGGCTTCGTGCTCAGGCCCAGGGAGGCGGAGGTGAGCTGGGGCGGGGAGCGGTTCCTCTGTGCGCCCCCTGAGTTACCTGCTGCGGTGCGGGCGGCCCTCCTCATGCCCCCCCGCCCCAGCTCCCCTCCGCTCCTCCTCCTTGGGCCTGAGCGCGAAGCTGCCACTTGCTTCTCAGCCGCCCCCCGGCTTCCCACGCGAACAGCTGATTCGCGGGAAGTCGGGGGGGGCGGAGAAGCAGAGCGGGGCGGTGCGTAACGCAGGGGCGGAGCGGAGGTGAGCTGGAGACGGGGACGAGGGGAGCTGCCGGTGGGTGCTCTGCACCCACCAAATTTTCCCCTTGGGTGCTCCAGCCCCGGAGCACCCGTGGAGTCAGCGCCTAAGGCACCACTTTTGGCTGGTTGTTAAATTTAGAAGCCCTTTTAGAACCGGTTGCCCCACGTGGGACAACCGGTTCTAAAAAGGCTTCTAAATTTAACAACCGGCTCCAGCTCACCACTGGGTGGGTCTGTGGCCCACTGACCATGAGGGTCTACCAGCAATTCCCCCAGTATGGAGGGTGGAAGACCTGAGTTGCAGGGATGATGGAGGAAGGAGAGAAGTTATCCCTCCCCCCCCCACACACCCGCTTTAGGACGTGAGCTAAGTCCATCAAAGAGGCTTTCATCCCTTTGCAACCTGGAGCACTGCTCAGAACAGCTGCCAAATGGAAAAGTGAACCCAAGGAGGCCTCTGAACTGGGGGTGCTGGAACAATGTGTATGGCCGGGGAGTTGAGAGAATTGTGAACCAAACTGTAAACACTGTTTATGATGGAAACCACTGGGCTGTCCCCCCAGCACCTCTAGCTCCAGCACCTATGCTCTGAACCTGGAATGGTCTATGCAAATGAAGAAGAGTTGGGGAGATATTAAAGAAGCCCCAGTACAGCACATTACCCTGGAATATCACCCTGGGAAGGCAGGGCACTTCTGCTGCTACAAGCCAGCTGCTCAGCCTAGGTTCTCTGAAGTGCCTCAGCCTTTGAGGTCAAATTGCAAGCGAGCCTGGCTCAAGTTCTGAGTGAACTCATGAGCTCTCCTCACTCCCCTTCCAGTTTTCTTACCACTATACAATACTGTGGTTACAGCACAGGACGGGATGCAGGAGACCTGGCTTCTATTCCCAGCTCTGCTATGGACTGTGTGAGAGACCGTGGACAAGTCACGAAGGCCTACTTTTGCAAAAACCACCAGTGATTTTGGCTGCCTGAATTTCTAGGAACCCAACTTGAGACACCTTAGAGGGGCCTGATTCTCAAGAAAAGGGCTGATCACCCGACCCCTGAAAACCAGCTCCTTTTTAAGGTAGCCAAAACAGGGCCCTTGGCACACCCAAAATCCAGTTTGTCCATTTTCAATCTATAGGCCTTCGCCTTCGCGATCCCTGGAGGTGGGGTGGGGGAGTGGAATGCACCGCAGGAGCGCAGAGCATGAGGGTTATTTCAAGAGGCCATAACAGAGATGATCGTCTCTTTCATGCACTTCCTTCTCTTGTTGCTTCTCTGGCCTCTCTCATACTGAATATGCAATTTCAGGCATTAAAATCAGGCGGTTGATGGGCTGGCGAATAGGTTATGTTTTAGAACAGTGCTGCTGGAACCAGGCAAAGGAGTGACTTGAGCTCCAGTCCAAGGGAGGTTAATGAAACAGTGCAGAGCATTTCCAAACCTACCAACATCTGCTTGACTGACTTACATATAATATGATGTAACAGTCTCCTTTGAAAAAGCTCCCGTAAGCCTTTTCGGGAATGGGAACCATTTTCATTTTCTGCAAGAAATCGGAGAAAGCAACAGTAAAAAAAAGGCCTGGACAAGAGACAACAGTGAGTTTGCTGCGGTAACAAATGGGGCATCCTCTTCTCCTCTGTATATGCCATAAGCCTGGCTCAAAAGAGGGAAGCGGCAAAGATGCAAAATCCAGGCCCCACTGAAATCAATGGGGATTTTGCCATTGACTTCAGGGGAGCCAGGATTTCACACTAAGCACCCAAGAGTCTTGCTCCAAGAACCATCATGTCTTTCTGCTGTTTACGGCCTGTGCCATTGAGTTCACCTTTGCAGAAAGACCATATTGCCGCTACACTGAGACTCTAGCCACCTACCCAGACACCCCAGCAGGTCCCCACACCCCAGAATATAAATTCTTTGATGCTTCCAGACCAGTTGTTGTACTCTAGACACAAGCTGGGTAAACCACGTGCGAACAAAACAAACACCTTTTGAAAATATTAGGCTCTAAGATTTTGCATAGTGCTAGCAACAGGTGCCGAACTGGAGATTCTATTCACAGCACGTCTCTAACGTGCAGAGCAGAGCAAGCCAAAGGACTTCATCTCTGAACTGGAGGGTGGGTGAATGACTCATGCCTTGGCCTCTGTTTCTAAGTTCTTACATGCCACCCATCGCTATACGATCAGAGAGCAACTGAAAATTTGTTAGGTCCCCTAGCTGGGAAAATCCATCCCTAAATTTGTCAAGGATTAATAAAGATGGACTGCTAACTTAACTCAGTTTTAGCTGAAGCCCAGAAGTACAGCCTGAATTCTCCCTCTATGATTTAATGGACCTTTAAAATAGATCTCTCTATCTGTTTTGAGCCTCTGTTGAAGTACGCCGCTTCCCTTCGGGGGCAGTGTGGTCTAGTGGGACGAGTGCTAGACTAGTATTTGGGACACCTGGGTTCTATTCCCGACTGTGCCCCTGAGTTGCTGTTGCTAAGTTCTTTAGTGCAAGGACTGTCTCATTAGCTGTTTGTACAGTGCCCAGCCCAGGGAGGCGCCTGGGGAATGAATAAATAACAAAGCAACCCAATGCGCAGTATATGTCTCATCTTATCTATGATTATCAGCAGAAGTAAAGGTCTCCTACTGCTTCAAGCCTGGGACAAATCCCATGTGATTCAACAGGCATTGACTCAGGCCCTTAGTCTGTTAAATCAAGTGACAGAGCTTCATACTTTTACGGCTGAAAGACTTGAGTCCAAACCCTGCTGTTGGCCTGAGCAGCATCCAGGCTCACCATTTCCAGAGGATTTGACTGCTGCAGTTGACCTCTTGGGGCAGTGCCGGCCCAGAATGGAGCATTCCTGGCACCTACCTAGTTAACACTGAAGAGACAGAGGGCTTCATAGAGGCAGAGAATTAGCATTTGGAAGGTCAGTAAGCCACATGCTGAGAGCCCCCTTGTGTCCTCTCACTCAGATGAGCAGAGAACAGGCAGCATGGCTTTCTGGGCTCCATTCAAATTTGCATTGAATTTTCCAGTTCACTTCGAACAAAAATATGAAACTGGACAAACTCACTGGGCAGAAATTCAGACCAGTGATGTGTGGTTTATGACTCACTCGCTATTTATAGAGCACAGTCCTGGGTTAGCTTGATTTCTGTGTGCTATGGGTGTAGGCAGATATTGACCGCGTACACTGTACATACTGCATACTATGTACACAAGGGTATATTACTGTAATTTCCCAAACAAATGTTCTGGTTTGGTTTGTTCCATATCACGCCTTTTATTAACACAGTGCTAGACAATCAAGAGGGGATCACACTCAAGTTAGAAAGAAGGCACACATTTTTACAACTGCGAGGGTGATGCACCCTTAGACCAGGCTACCCAGGGAAGCAGTGGTTTCTCTCTCGGAGTCTTCACAGCAAGACTGGATGCCCTTCTGGAAGAGTTTAGCCAAACACAAGTGACTGGGCTCAGTGCAGGGGCACTGGGTGAAAGGCTATGGCCTGTAGATAAGTTGAGGCAATATACTAGTTGCTTCTGGTCTTAAGTTCTATGAATCGATGAACCACAAGGGATTCAAAACTATGATCAATGAGCAGGGGCGGCAGGTTTGTATAATTTTTGGTGGTGCCCAAAATGGGTCCAAGTCCTGCTACCCTCCCCCCACACCTACCTAAGGCTCTGGGAGGGAGTTTGAGTGTGGGAGGGTGTTTGGGGTGCGGGCTCTGGGCTGGGGCAGGGAGATGGGGGGCAGGAGAGGGTGTGGGGTGCGGGCTCTGGGAGGGAGTTTGGGTGCAGGAGGAGTGAAGGGTCAGGTTCTGGGAGTGAGTTTGGGTGCGGGAGGGGTGCGGGCTCTGGGAGGGAGTTTGGGTGTGGGCTCTGGACTGGGGCAGGGGGTTGGGGTGCAGGAGGGGATGTGGGGGACAGGCTCTGAGAGGGAGTTTGGGTGTGGGGTGCAGGCTCTGGGCTGGGGCAGGGGGTTGGGGTGAGGGAGAGGGTGAGGGATGTGGTGCTTATCTCGGGCAGCTCCTGAAAACGACCCTCACACTGTTCTGGCAGTGGCTCCGGCAGAGGGGCTGGGGGGGTCTCCATGTGCCGCTGCCGGCAGGCACCACCCCTGCAGCTCCCTTGGCTGCAGTTCTAGGGCAATGGGAGCTGCGGGGTCGGCGCTCAGGGCAGGGGGCAGCACGTGGAGGCACCCTGCTCCCCCTGGGCCGCAGGGACGTGCCGGCTGCTTCCGGGAGTGGTGCGGAGCGAGGGCGGACAGAAAGCCGCCTTAGCCCCGCTGCGCTGCTGGTGGTGGTGGCTGGGGGCTGCTGGGGCTTTTTAAATTGCCTGGGGGCAGCAGGTGGGGCCAGGAGAGGTGCACGGGGATGGTGGGCGGGGCCGGGAGAGAGACCCGGCCCCACACAGTGGTGGACCCGGACCCCTGGGCCCTGAATATTCCAGGAGCACGGGCACCATGGTCCACATAACTCGCCTCCCCTGTCAACGAGTATCTGAAGGGTGAAAGCGACCTATTCAGGGCAATACAAGCGTGTCTAACGAGAAGGAATGGAATGAAGTTCAGAAAGGAAGGACTGGGGTGAATACCAGGAGAAAGGGCCTGACAATGTGATCCACTAAGTATTCCGTGCAGAAACGGTGGAGACTCCATTGCTTGGGACATTTTAAAGCCAAATGAATGAATAACCAAGCCTGCATGGGGCTTGGGGGTGGGGGGGGGAAGGGGTGTGGTGGTTGGACTGGATGATTTAAGAGGCATTTCCATCTCCAATTTCTCTGATCTAAATCTCTTCTGCTCACGGTATGTAGCCTGGAAATTATGAGCGTACTAAAGGTGGGGATGGGCGAGGCAGCGGAGGGATCAGTGCGTGTACATACTTCAGAGCGTTAGTTACACCTCCTGCTCCAAGCTGCCTCTTGAATCTCACAGCTCTGTGACAGGGTGATCTGAGGGTCAAGGCAGTAGTCGATCGCTTCCCACATTTGCATGGGCCCTGGCCTACGTTCAGTTTTGGTGGTGGGAGAGGGGGTTTAACAAGCAGCTTTGGTGGGCACTACAAGCTGGAGAACCCCTTCCAACATTACTTACACACACACACACACACACATGGCTGTGCTGAGCTGCTCCACGAGCCTGCAGCTCACACCGGTTCCGTGGCATTCAAGCCATACATTTTTCTGGTGGCCCAACTGGTTTCCCCTCATACCAGCATGTCCCTAGGGAACAGACTTGCTTTTAATTACAGTTCCCCTGGAAAGTGGCGCAATGCCACGTGAACAAACAGGGAACTGCAATGACTTTCGATCATTCCCAGTGGCAACATCGTCACCAAGTAGGTTTCACTGCACAGTCCCTGCCAGCGAGAGTCACACGACTAAGTCTCTGCTCAGCTCCTTGGGCTCTGCTCTCTAAGCCTGGGGCTGGGCTCCTGTTTGGGGCATGCTCAGCAGCAGCAAGCCAGCCGTGGAACACCCTTCTGGGGAAAACAGGCCGAGCCAGGCACTAGCCATGTTCAGAACTGAATGCAAGGCCTTTGGTCAGGCCTACCCGCTATCTGCAGCATCTCCCTAGCACCTGTCTTACCGTCACAGCTGGCAACAGGCCGTCGGTACCAAGGCTAAGGCACTAGTGCAGACAGGGCTCAGGCATGTCTACAGTCATATCAGTGCTGCTGTGAACAACAGTATTTGCTCTGGAGAGGAAAGATAGTCTTGTGGTCTCAGAAGAGCTGGGCTCAGTCTTTGACTCTGCCACTGACTCACTACGGGACCTTGGGCAAGTCACTTAAATCCTCTATTTCTCAGCTGTAATGTGGGAATAGTAATGCTTCCTTTCTCCCATCCATGGTCTCGTCTATTTAGATTGAAAGCTGTACAAGGCTGGGACTGTCTATTACAGAGTGTACCAGCAGCATCTAGTGCAGTGGAGTCTCTGGTTGCTATGGTAATAAAGTATCAACTTTAGTCCCACAACATTCCTGTTTCCTAAGTCAGTATTATCCCTGTTTTACAGATGGGGAAACTGAGGCCCAGAGCCGTTGCGTGAGTTGAACGTTGCACACTGAGTGGGATAAAGCTGGGAATAGAATTTGGGGCTCCTGATTCCTAGTCTTCCTTTGTCTTTAACTACAAGACCATCTTTCCTCTCTCACCAAGCAATTTTCACAGCATCTCTTTCTTGTAAAACACCCCCATACACCCCCAGTCTGCGAAGGATGCGCTCCTCTCACCGTACCTCGATGGTCCATATCTGCAGCCCCGGCTTTCTCTCGATAGTGGGGAGGCCCAGGTCAGTCTCTGTCATTCTGCTGGTTGAACTGAAGGGGAGAAAGATGAAGAGTGGAGTAACTATCCAGTTTGATAAAACTCCAAGCCAAGTGGCAGCGAGGCTCCTATAACATGGATTCATCCATAAGAACAAAAGTCTCTGCAGACTTTTGCTGGATTTAGCCATTTAAACAACAGATTGTGGCTCTGATTCCTCACCTTGTGGTGTCATTTCAAATGGGGATAGATAAAATGCTGCCCCACGCTCAGATTTGGCCCCACACTGAACAGGGCCAAAGGGTCAGACAAGATGCCAGGCACAACATGAGCAGGGGATCGTACCCACAAATGCACAATAAGGAGTTTGGAGCAGAACGCTGGCCCTGCCTACAAGTCGTCATGCTTCTTACAAAAAGAAAAGGAGTACTTGTGGCACCTTAGAGACTAACCAATTTATTTGAGCATGAGCTTTCGTGAGCTACAGCTCACTTCATCAGATGCATACCGTGGAAACTGCAGCAGACTTTATATACACACAGAGATCATGAAACAATACCTCCTCCCACCCCACTGTCCTGCTGGTAATAGCTTATCTAAAGTGATCATCAAGTTGGGCCATTTCCAGCACAAACCCAGGTTTTCTCACCCTCCACACACACCCCCCCCCCCCCCACACAAACTCACTCTCCTGCTGGTAATAGCCCATCCAAAGTGACAACTCTCTACACAATGTGCATGGTAATCAAGGTGGGCCATTTCCTGCACAAATCTAGGTTCTCTCACCCCCTCACCCCCCTCCAAAAACCACACACACAAACTCACTCTCCTGCTGGTAATAGCTCATCCAAAGTGACCACTCTCCTTACAATGTGCATGATAATCAAGGTGGGCCATTTCCAGCACAAATCCAGGTTTTCTCACCCCCGGGGCAGACAGGAGCTTCTGCTGTATGCAAAACCCAGGACTCTCCCCTCGCCCCCATTCTGCACTAACTCAACCTTCTTTTGTGTGAGTAAAACAAACGGCGATTCCCAGGAGAGAGACGGGGTAACGTTAAAAGCTATGGGACCTGATCCTCAGTGGGTGAAACTCGCCATAGCTCTATCGAATCCAGTGGAGCTACACCAATTTACATCTGCTGAGGACTGTGGTTCTCTTTAGGAAAAAAAAATAGCTCCAAGTCTTGCACTTGCACCCTTATGATTATGTCCATGTATCAAACGTCTTTCATTCCGGAGGCTCCCCAGTGTATAGACAGATCATTCACTTAATCCACCAGTGACATGCAGCCACCTCTGGGGTAGGACCCAACAGCTAATCAACCGTTCAGCACTGCAGAACAGTTTAAGCAGCAAGCAAACAGGGATACAAGAGCCAGTAGACACTGCAGGGGGAAGTTAGAATGCAATTTGACCAGGGTACTGGGGCTAACCCCCCACTTATTTCAAGTAATACCTGAGCTGGAACATTGTAACAAACCCAGACACCTGGGAGCTTTATTGCCATCATCGTTGTTATTCAGAACATCCAAGCAGCAGGAGGCAGAGAATGTAGATCCTCCTGCTCTGTAAGCACAGGCTATTACCACGGAGTTAAAACAAACGGTGTCGTATCAGTATAAGATCTATGACACGCAGGTGACCAGTTCTCAGGCTCTCCAGTAGATGGCAGTAGAATGCACATGCACCAGCCAATTCATTACTGTATTTACAATCTTTGGGACAAATTCTCCGCTCAATTAAGTTACAACATAGTTAATTATTATATTAGTTTAAAAAAAATACCTTGACTGCATTTTATTCTCTGCCTATCTTCCTGCCGAATGAAAGGCCTGCATTGACTACAGCCAGCCAGTCCTGCCCCTGGTGTGCTTCCTGGTCTTTTGTTAAGCTGCATGTATTATATATCAGATCACAGAATATTGTTGTTGGATCTGAATTTGGCAGAGCATCAAATGTTTTACATTATAGGCCACAGAGCTCACAGCAGAACTCAGGTGTTTGGACAATATTCACTTCTCTTTAGCAAACGGGTTAGCTCAAAAGATCTCAGGCGTCAGCTGAGCTCAGATAATCAGCTTGAACTAGCATCCAGAAGCTTAGATGCTTATTAAAAACTATAATCCAAATCTCTGGTTTAAAACAAAAAGAAAAGGAGTACTAGTGGCTCTTTAGAGACTAACCAATTTCTTTGAGCATAAGCTTTCGCGAGCTACAGCTCACTTCATCACGAAAGCTTATGCTCAAAGAAATTGGTTAGTCTCTAAGGTGCCACAAGTCCTCCTTTTCTTTTTGCGAATACAGACTAACACGGCTGCTACTCTGAAACCTGGTTTAAAACAGTGATGCTTAATCTTTACCACACCAAGAACCTCCCTTCCTAAACTGAGCCCCTCTGTTATTCCCTGCTCCCTGCCCCTATTAAGACCAGAGCAAACACAACCCCCTGGTCTAGAAACAGTGATGAGATAGCAACCTCACTGAAGATCAGCTGTTTTCATGAGATTTCAGGTTTATTTCTGCTTGTGGTCAGGCTTGAAATACCATGAAAACAACCTTCTGTCCTGGGGCTTGTCTTCACTAGTGATTTAATGTGAGTTGTAGTGTGAGTGTTCCCATTAACTCAACCCCTGTCCAGACACAAAAACCAGTTGCTTGTGTCTTGTCTTTGCCACAAGCAGGAAGTATGGAAACATTTATAAAGTTCTAGACATTTGGCTTAATTGTGAGGATTGAGGGAAGATGCAAGTTGGTTCTTACTGTATCCCAAACTGGTTTTGCCCAATGCTAGATGAAACACAAACTGAGAACTGCATCCGACGAAGTGGGTATTCACCCACGAAAGCTTATGCTCCAATACGTCTGTTAGTCTATAAGGTGCCACAGGACTCTTTGCCGCTTTTACAGATCCAGACTAACACGGCTGCCCCTCTGAAACTGAGAAGAGACATGAGTAAACTCCACTAGGAAAAAGTATCCCTCAAAGCCCTGAGCATTTTCACCTGTTCAAGGGCAAAAGCCAGTCACTGAGAAGGGCATGCATCCGATGAAGTGAGCTGTAGCTCATGAAAGCTTATGCTCAAATAAATTTGTTAGTCTCTAAGGTGCCACAAGTACTCCTTTTCTTTTTGAGAAGGGCTGGGCACTTCTGCCACAGATATTGCAACCCCAGGCAATATCTTTGAGGACCACTGTATTCAATGTATTGATGTTTTCTGTGTGATTGTCTGCTGTGGCATGCGCAAAGTGGGGGGCAAGTAGGGGCAAGGGCCCCTCAACCAGTGGGGGCACAGAACCCCTCCAGGGCCAGGGCATAGAGAGTGAGGGGGAGGGGGAGAACCAGCCCCTCTGGCTGCTGGGGGGCACAGAAAGTGCCCCTTCAAAAGCAGTGAAATTTTTATTCCTGTGAATGGCCTGGATTGTGTATGGGAGCAGGGGCTTACCACAGCTCCTACAGGAACGAAAAACAGTAGGGGGTGATGACCCCTGAGATCTTAAACAGCTCCAGAGCCGTTCCACCCCCTGGGCGATTTGCATGGGTTTTGAAGCCTAAGAAATGTAGAAAGGGCTTTTGGGGGCATAGAACGGCTGAATGTGGGGAGACTCAGGGACTGTCTTTTCATTCAGCAAACAGACAGGACCTTCTGTCCAAGGAAAGGCCCCCAGCCTTGAGGAAAGGGATGTTAGCCTACCAGACTCCCACTGTGGAGGATGGACAATTTCTGATCTGTGGAGTGAGCGTGTCAATGCTTTTCGTGCTTTATGTTTAATCCTGACGAAATACACTTTGCTGAGCAAGAGCCGCATGGTGACTGGTAACGGCTGGCGCACTGTTCATAGCCCTTGGAGAGAAAGCAATGCACAGGGACTGGTCGTGAGGCAGACTGGCTTGCTGGGGACACCACAATGTATGGTAGAGGGCTGTGCGGCCTTAAGCCCCCCGCAGCAGAGTGGAGTGGGACATGTGTCCTTGGCCAGAGACAGGTGACGTCTGGAAGCTCTGACCTGACTAGGCACTCCTGGCATGGATGATGGAGGAGGGATCCAGGTGCAGCTGGGACAGCTTCCTCACAGGCATATACAATCCCTACAGATGGGTGGTTTGTGTGAATGCACAGAGAGGAGACGTGTCCTGTAAATGCCACAGTGACAGTAGCAATGGCAGGAGGCTGGCGATATAAGTTGAAGAAATGGACTGTAGCAGAGAAGAGGCGATGGCCACCACAACCAGCTCCAGATTGCAAGGCAAGGGCTGGGAAGTTGAGTCACTCCCCCTGAGCAGCACCAGTACACCCACCATCCAATAGCAGCTGTCCTTGGTCAACCCCAGCTCTTCTAAGTGGCGCAGGGATTGTTCAAGCATTGAGGGGCCAGCCATAAAAGGCAGAAGCAGATGAGAGTCTCCTCTTGCTCCGCCCACAGGAAGCTTCAGCCACTTGGCCAAAAATTCTGTTTTAGCCTCATTGTTCCACTGCCATTTGGCATAGTGAGCGGCACTCACCACCCCACCTACATACCAACAACCCCTGCAGATAGTAGAGAATAAGTAAATTCAACAGAAAATTGCAGAACACTTCTCGGGCTGAGGCCGCAGATTCTGGAAACCTTAATGCTCCTCCGGCCACTGCCTTGTTGGCCAACACACGGGGGATTGCATGGGCGACGGCCAGAATTAAATGACTGAGCGGCTACAGCTTGAGCTAAACAGCCCAAACTCCTTAGCTGTGGGCTGCAGAAACTTGCATCCTCTGCCGATCAGCCCAGCGGGGGACCTGTAACGCACACGTCTCAGCAGAGTACACTCCCATCGTACAACATTAGAACCACAGCAGTACTCATCGCTGTGTGCGCCAGATTCAGTGCCTCCCTTGTGTGGGGGTGTGATTTTACTCCAGGAAGGAGCAGATGACTAACCTGTCAGGGTCACTCCCAAGAACGGTGAATAAATAACAGTTCAATGGACATGCCGGCAGTCACTTTTTCATTCTGGGAGGTGTATTACTTGGTAAAAACATAGAGACAGTCTCAAATCCTGGCACATTCTCCAGGGTTCATGGAATGCTGGGGGAATGAAAACCCCAGAAAGGTGTCTGGGCTTCATGTCAAACACCCAAAGAACAGTCTGAATTGACGGCGACTTGGCTTTTCTGTATTTCAACAGCACTCGGACAATAAGAGCCCCAAACAAAATGACTAACGTGCTGTAAAGCCTTAGGAAACTATGACATGGGCGTGCTTTCTGACAGGCTGTGCCAATTTGAAAGCTAGGATTATAGGTAATATTTGAGTTGGTATTGGATATTCTTGTCTTCGGCTGTTGAACTGCTTACGCCCTGTCTATGCTGGTTGGCAACTTACCCTCGATCCTACAAACACATATATGTGTTATGCACCTGAGCATTCCTATATAAATCAGAGTCTGTTGAATACACCGGTGCTGATGTCGAGTGAACCAGCCCCAGCCCGCGAGCACACTGTGGAGCACCGCCCCCCCTCAGACCACCCTCTTTGCGCCTCGTCTAGCTTTTAGCATGTCCCAGAAGGAGACAAAGCAGCCTGCAGTCCAAATGGAAATGTTCTGCACAAAGGTCCAGCAATGGGTTTGTCTGCTTTGTTTGGGGCTCTGGTCAATGTCGACTCCTGACTCGAACAACCATTCTTCCCCGAGGCTATTTTTTTTTGCCTGACCCCTTCAAAAAAAAGATACACAAAAAGGAGGGAGTACTTGTGGCACCTTAGAGACTAACAAATTTATTTGAGCATAAGCTTTCGTGGGCTACAGCCCACTTCATCGGATGCATGCCATGTCTGTCTGTATCTGTACGAGTTTTTTCATGAAATTGATGGATACTCCATACGGCTAAATTCAGTGCCTTGCATAATGACAGGTTTCAGAGTAGCGGCTGTGTTAGACTGTATCCGCAAAAAGAAAAGGAGTACTTGTGGCCCCTTAGAGACTAACAAATTTATTTGAGCATAAGCTTTCGTGGGCTACAGCTCACTTCATCGGACGTTGAGGAGGATGGTTGCAGGGAGTGGGAAAACAGAAGGTACCTATATAATAGGCACCTTTTGGAGGCCTCATATCTTCTCCCACAGGCAAGGCAAATACTCACACCAAAGCACACTGGACCTCAACATACTCCCAAACCACACTGCAATGTGATGATTAAATCTGGGGAATACACTTTTTTTGGCAGGGGGGGGGAAGGGGTGGTTTGCAGTATTTGCCAGTACAGCATTTCTTTGAATGAAAACTACGGATGATGGTATTTGTGACCCATTTTTCTGGCTTCCCGAAAACACTCCTATAGGAACATTTTTGTACATAAGATGTTTGAGGGAAAAGGTAAGAGCTAGAAATGTTCTTACAGATTGACACTAGACATGCTAATGTGGCCATTCTGAGGATCTGGAGAAGATTGGACACCATCCTGTCAGAAAGCAGGAACCCTACCATGTGACTTGGGTGATTCCCCCATTGCACCAATAATGAGTTATAACTCGTGAATACTTGTAGCAATAGCCCTGGCCAATAGCCTGTGTTGGAGCCATTCTACAGGCTCAGAGGTTTTGGTAGCCACTATTCAGTAGCATCAAAGAATGAACCAACTATTAGCAGCCTGACCTAGTCTAGTCGTGAGCAGACAAAGGAGCTATAGGTCTCAAATAACGAGTTTGCCCAGTTCTGGCAGTCAGTGACATTGTGTGGAGACACCATACCATTAACCATCAGCATGTCCTGAAGCTGGCGAGGTAGAGCCCAGGGTGGAGCACAGGCCGGAGCGCAACTGGGATGAGAGCACCAGTGACAAGGAGAGAAGCAGTTGATCCTCCCTGCAACCCAGGGAAGGAGGCAGAGAGACCATCTGGTTGGGGGCTCCTCCCCATGATCATTGGTTGGGGGCTCCTCCCCATGACCATCCCTGCCCTGGCCACCCACGCTCCCGTGGGATCTCTGGGCATGCTAGGCCCTTGTGGGGTGGTGACAAGTATCTGCAAGAAGTGACATGGGCTCTCTGGATGTCAAAGCAGACAGAAGCAGCAGACAAGGCTGGGGTGTGTTCAGAACAGGGACACATTTTTCTCTAGGCCTGCCTCTGAGGAGATTGGCACTGAGAGCCACTGGCAAGAATCTGCCTTGTGCAAACTCTGTGTCAACATTTGTACTGGTGTGAGGACTCTCCAGGCCTTTTGCTGGGTGCATTGTTTTCAAATGCACAGAGAGATGAAGATTGACTTAACCTCTAATAAGGGTAGGGTAGCGGCCCCTTTGTGGCGTCTAAAGAAGAGATTATTGATTCAGTAACAGGATACAGATCAGTTCCAGGGGAGCAGCAAACTCGGAGATGAATAAAGCTGCCAATTTATCATGAACAAATCTTTCCTTCTCTCGATTCCTTCCTACTCTGCTGTAATGGAACGGGTTCTGCCTAAGTACCCGGACTGAATCTGGAGGCAGAACTACATGGCACATTACAGGCTGGAAGAGTCGCCCAAGTTATGCAGCAAGAAACACAACTGGATTCTTTTTAACTCCACTTCCTCCTTTCCTCGGAAGCCGTTCTGGTTAGAATTATTCCCAGCAGCCTCTTATCAGAGCGGCAGCATGCACAGCCTAGGGGAAAAGGCTGTATCCCTCGACCACCTTGGTGAGATTTATTTGTGTATATGGTTACTGAGCCGAACGGCCAAAGGTTATTGCCACCCAGGGCTGAGCCATTCGGGAGTGCAGTGGGTGGGAGGGGGAGGGAGAGAGTGTGAGCATGAGCAAGTGCTTCCTGCTCACCGTGAATACACTGAGCCTCCTTCAGAAGCTCAAGCAGAGCCACGTCCCTCTAAACCAAGGCATCATGGTCACAGCCAAAATAGAGGGCCTGGTTTTTCAGCCCCTGCCAATCTCACTGCCTTCCCCTGGAGCTGCGTGCGGTGGCCCCGCTGAAGATCAGGCTGTTAAAAGAGAGCAGGTGAAATAGTCCCACTAGAAGCAAGGCTGGGAAAAGGATTTCGAGTTACCCGAGCATAACGTCCCACAAGGCTTCTTCAAAAGGAAATGAGCCAAGTAACAAATAGGCAACATCCAAGCTCTCTGCAGGCTGTATAAGATTTAACTTCATTTCTTTTATGCCGTTGGGGTTCTGCATTAAAATTAAAAGACATTTTGCACCACGCAGATCTCTGCTCTGGAGTTCCCCCTTCTAAACCATTCAAGGCCAGATTTTCAAAAGTGGCTTTTAATTTGGGGCTCCTCAAGGTGGGGGCCCAATTTACAGGTTTTAGCTGTAGTGTCTAGACAGCAAGCACCTAAATGGGTGGCCTGATTGTTAGAGGTACCGAGGCCGGATTGCTCGGTTCCTCTGCTTATCTGGGTGTCTAAATATCGATTTAGGTAGTTATCGTCCCCCCGTGAAAGCAGGTAGGCATCATCCTAAACTCTGCTCCCTTGACTTCACACAGCGGGCTGCAAAGACTGGGTCCATGCTGTTAGCTTTCAAATGGCAAACAGAGAGATTAATGTTTATTTCAACTCTCGAACTTAGCTCAGAATGAGTTCATCAGACATTCCAGAGGCGAGGGCAGGCAGTTCTATAGGGCTGCCCATTTCTCGCTGAAGAGCTGGTGCATGGCTGAGGTCACAGGTGAAACGAGCTGGGACACTGGTGTTGAAATTCCCGCACGGCTCGTAACAGGTGTCCGTCTCTGGCCAGGAATGGCAGTTTTAGTCAGGACTCAGGTGCACGGCCGTCGCTGCAGAGGGAAGCTCGCCTTTTGTCTGGTTATCATACCCTTGGACGCAGCGTGGTCACACACAACAGAACGAAAGTAGCAGCACGACTGGCGAGAGATAAGCAGCTGCCGACCAACCAGATCCAACTCCCGCTCCTTCCAGTCGCTTTCATGCAGCATGGGGAGGATCTAAGCTCTGAGGTCCCCGAAACAGAGCCAGACTTCAAGGTGATCTTCCCTTGGGAGAATATTACCAGCACCCTGCAGGGGCACGGTCAGTGCCAGCCGTGTGGTAGAGGTTTGTCCTGTTGGCTCTGACCGTGCTGTAGGGAACATCCAGAGAGCTGCTGGCATCAGTGTCACCCCTCACCAATGCATAGATCCTGTTACTAACTGGGAGCGCTCTGTAAGCCATCGGCAGCATGCGATACATACCTTGCACCCTCCGTGCTGTATCCACAGAGGAGATGAGTTCGCTACAGCTCTCAGCGCATCGATTTAATCCTTTAGCTCAAAGGGCAGAGTCTCATGGTCCTAGCTCTGGGACTCCTGCATGCAACAGGTGGGGACAGTCCAGCAGTGCAGGGCAGTGCAGAGCGTGCCACTCGCCTCGGTAACAGCAGCTGAGTTGTTATGGTCGTCGGTGCCGAGCTGGGGTTACAGCAATGCCCCCTGCTGATTCAATGGGATGGTTTGCACCAGGCGAGCAAGTGGGTGCAGAAGGCCTGACCCCAGCCCCTCCTCTCCCCTCCCCTCTCCTAGTACTAACCAGTGGAGTTGAATGAGCACAAGGAGGGTGGAATAAATTAACCCTCACAAATGAATGGAGTAAGTGATGCTCCACCAAGAGTGACGGGAGCAGGGAAGGAATGGGTCCTCCCTGAGACAGTATCACCTAGGAAGCTCCAGTCACGTTGGTCTCGTTGGGGCGGGGAGCAATTTATACTTTGCCCCTTACCCCGGGCTTAGCCTAGTGACCCAGTTTAACCCATGAAGGATGAGGGGTCTGAAACAACCTGCCACCGACACAGCTTTACAGGAAAAGACCAGTTTGGGCTCATTAACAGCAAGGGGTATTTTGTTTCTCCCTGTACCTTGCAGGCCGAGCAGACCCAGTATCCTGTCCAAACACACGACTCTGCCAAAAAGGCTCCTGTCTGTGCACCGGCAGGACCGCAACACTGAGTGATGCAGAAAAGGAGCGTCTGGTCCAGGAGTACAGGATTAACCACACACATCAGTGTTATTTTACCACCCACTGGAATGCAGCCACCTCTGGGGCTGAACATGGCAGCTGTTCCGCCAGAATACGGCCGCACAATATAAGAATTTAGGAGAGGAAATAAAGATACAAGATGAAAAAGTCAGCCTCCATCAACAGTTACCGCATAGAACTACACACCTTGGTTTTGTTATCTCCAATTCCACTGCATGGCAAAGACTGAATTTTAATGTCGATGCGTGTGTGCACACCCGTGGTTAAAATAGGATAGATACACTCACAGCTATAGATATATGCCTGTATGTAGGGTGACCAGATGTACTGTTTTTAAAGAGACAGTCCAGTTTTTTGGGACTTTTTCTTACATATGCACCTATTACCCCCCATCCCCCGTCCCGTTTTTTCACAGTTGCTATCTAGTCACCCTACCTGTACGTATCTTATTTAAATGCTGATGAAACCTTAACAACACACATTCCCTACTGGGAGATAGCTATAGATATCTACTGTCTAGCTAACACATAGCTCCATAGAATCCAGCTTCTAGGGAGGCATATGTTGTATAATGTCTGGTTGCTTTCAGAAGAGCTGTTTTAAAAAAACAGGAGCCAGAAGCCTAGACTTCATGCTCATGACATGCCAAAGGAGCATATTTAGGTTGTGGGGGCCTGAAGCTCGAAACACATTCCACTGTAAAGGCCCAGGATGGATGGCGCTCAAACATACAATTTAGCATCCCCAATATATCAAATCTCTTTGAGGTGGGTAGAGAGCAGCAGAGAAGCTTGTTATTACACAACAAAGTGCTGAGCCACGAGAATGAGAGCGAGCGTGGCCTTAGGAGAATGAAGGGCAAAAAATCCCAGGAAGGGAAGTTGTTTTGAAGGCACTTGGCCTGAATAGTCCCATACGGGCCATGGAAGTAATCACATTGTTTTGTGCTGGAAACAGGATGTGCCTATGAGCCGTGAAAATCACTGGTATGTGTCTCCTATTTGCCACTAACCCCATCTCCTGGGGGTGGGGGGGGAGGTTATGGGGCTCCACGGGACTAGGGGGAGATGTGTTTTTGTGT
This sequence comes from Eretmochelys imbricata, assembly GCF_965152235.1. Classification (NCBI taxonomy): domain Eukaryota; kingdom Metazoa; phylum Chordata; order Testudines; family Cheloniidae; genus Eretmochelys; species Eretmochelys imbricata. The sequence goes on from NC_135573.1 coordinate 257,805,177, forward strand.
GAGAGTGCCAGGTATGGATTCCTCTGTGATTGAGGGTGATGGAAGGGCGTGTATGTGGGTGGCTGTCGGGTCAGGAAGGGGATGTGAAACCCTGGGATAAGAGATGCTCTCTAACTAGAATTGGGACCAAGCCATGAAGTTTGGATCCCAATATGGATCTGAATGTCCCCGAAAGCTGGATTCAATGTTCCAGTTTGGGCTTCGTCTCCAGTGACCATCCAGAACACTAAGAAGATCACTGCAAATGCTGAAGCGTGAGGTATACACTGTGCTCGTCTCTTGATGCGCTAACTCCCATAACCTGGGAGTGAGTGTTACTTTCCCGAGAGGGAGGAGTTGCTGGGGCAAGATGGCAGTGAGAGCCAGTAGAGAATCTATTAGTAAGCTGGAAACGATGCAATTGGGTGAACTCTCTGTGAGGAGATGAACACAGCAAGTTCTGCTGGGAAAATTAATGGATATTGAGAAGTCAGATTTTAGAGGGCTGCAAAATGTAATGGAACAGTAGGGCCAAATCTACATGACAATTACAGGTCCCCTGCTATTGTGTATGCAGCATAAAGAGCCAAGACAGTGCAACCTTCCGGCTTCGTTCCTTCCTCCACATGTAATGTTCTGTCTCATCAAGCACTTCCTGAAAGTAGAGTTCTTCAAGGGCTTGTCTACACTCAGAAAAATTAATCAAAATACACTAAAGATGTGAATTTAAGGTGGATTGATTAAACTGCATTAAACCCCCATGTGGACATTCTTATTCAGGCTAATTTGGTTTCGCTTACAAAGTGAATTAAGATAAAAACTTATTAATTCTGAATAAGAATGTCCACATGGGGGTTTAATGCAGATTAACCAACCCACTTTAAATTCACACCTTTAGTTACTTTGGATTAATTTTTCTGAATATCCCCAAGTAGACAAACTCTAAGTTCCTGTACGTGATTACACAATATCCCCCCATTATGGGAACCTATTTATTGTAACACCCAATATGGCATTTTATGACACGGATGCTCCATAGACTTGGTGAAAGTGTGGCCCTCCCATTTTGGTAGCAGATAAGACCTTAATCGTGTCCCTGAACTGTGGTAAAATGTAGGACTGTCCACTTCATTGGACAGGATGCTTCGGAAGTATGGCATGAACGCGGACACAGTCCACATTGCACCCAGTGGGAGCTGGGCAGGCAGCACTGGCTAGGCCCCAACCACATAGGACAGAGCCCCCATCAGGAACCAGCTGCATTTGAACCAGGCCACCTAACGTGGTTAATGGCGCAGCACAGATGGATGCTTAAGTGGCCACTTCTCCGGAGGTGGCTGTGGATCCGTGGAGTGAAAACTGCTGCACTAGCAGGTCTGGAGACGGACACCCTCTCTCCGCAGCACAGACACCATGTGGGCAATAGCCACAAAACCTTCTTTTTACCACCGCTCCCCTCCTGCCTGGAGCACTGCCTTCTTCCCTCCTCAGGTGCCTGCCTCAGAACAAACCTAGTGGCTCTGCCTCAAAGCATGGCAAGAGGCCGCCATTCCCATTTGGGAAGCCTTAGCAACAGTTGCCATAAAGTCCTTCTTAGCAAATAATGTCATGAGACCTACATCATTGCTGGCGGGAGGGGAAGGGGGGGGAGGGGAGGAAGGCAGCTTGTTTGTGCAAAGTCAAAACAGGCTCACCTGCCTTTGCTGAGTGCCCGCAGCAAGGCATGAAAATACAGGCAATGGTTTCGTGGTCTGGATTGGGCTCTCCGGTACTGCCCATGTACTTTGAAAGCAAGCAGCATCCACCATGCAGTGGATCCCAACTGGAAAGGCCTTGTAAAACCCCCAGGGAATGCTAGGAAGGAGGCTGCTCCTAGCAGTGACCTACTGCCACATCCTTTGCAAGGTCGGAGCCACACCTAGCTACTCTGTGTAAAGACAGCATAGAGCTTCATCACGGTGTAGTTCCACTCCCCACAGAGCAAGTTTGCTTCAGTTACCGTAGGCTTTGTTTGCATCTTTCGCCAGTATATTGCTTAAGGAATGCAAATCTCCCACAGATGCTAATTCACATGGTTTCTCCTTCACATTATAAATGTCATGTCCCTAGGAGACGTGCCTAAGAAAAATACCAGCAAATAAGCCTGAAGCTGAACTCCATTACAAACCAATTTCTCCTTAGTGTAATTTGCCTCTCAAATGAACAGGGCATAGTACTTGGGAGGTAACAAAGCACAAACAGATTACATACAACAGAGCCTTTGCTTCCTTTTAAGCAGCAAACTGCTGCGTATTCAGACTTTTAGCAGATCTATACTGATGAGGCCATGAGAATAGTGTGTTCTGTTGATCTAGAGCATCCAGATCATTTGTTTTTGCCCTCCCGTGTAACAATGCGACAAAAAATTCAACCTTAAACAAATTCCCACTCAGCAGAAAGTCAAATGAGGGGTGTCAAACAAAACAGAGTTGATTACGTGTTGCATGAAAATAAAGGCAAGCCTGGGGTGATAACCAGTCCAAAAGCCTGCGTTTCCTCAGAGCAGAGGTGTTAGGCAGATTTGCCAGATTCTCAGAAATCTGAGACGAAAGGTTTGTGTGTGCATGAAATTCTCAGTCCAGACCCTTCAGTTGTGTAAATGGAGCTACCCTGGTTGACATCAGCTGAGGATCTGGCCACATTTTTGTTTTAAATACAACTGATAAGACATCGACAGGGCTTTGTTCTGCCACGCAGTTGGAGTGCTCATGCCGCAGCTTCGACATTTAGAAATGAAATGAAGAGGATTAAAAAAGAAGCTTACCTTGCTATAAAGTGTGAGGTCTCCTCAAAGTTTCTGCCTTTCCAGCTACACCCACAAGCTGCGTTCTCACCCCTTCGGCAAGCTAGAGTCAGACACTGTTTGCTGCTCCGCCACCTCTGTCAGCAGGGGAACTGCAGAAATCAGTAATTTAATACTGTACTTAACTACAGGGAACCTCCTCCTAAGAGATCACACCCATTCCCTTCAATGAGACTTGCTAAGAGACAGACCCAGGAAGCCACGTGCTTCTACCCAAGGTTTTCTGGGCTCATTGTCAGGGCTCAGCAGACACTGGCTTTTCTGTAATATCCATGTTACAAATTCAATGGGCATTAATGATTACAAGCTGCTTTGCTAGAGAGCTGTTTTGCTGGCATTTACAGAGTGGGTGTTGGATTTTTTTCATAGGTTTATGGGGGCAGTGGAATGCAGTGATGTTTGGATGACATGGTCACATGACAGAGCATCAGATCATCCAACAAGGCTGACCCGCTGTAAAATAACTTGCCAGGCCCCATCCTGCTCAATTTCCCCATCTCCTAGCCACATCCCGCCAGCCTGTAACTTCTCTCCTCAGTCCATGGTGCACAAGCAGGGAACTGCTGGAGCTGATGGGCAGAAGCTCTGACTGGCATCTCAGAGGTGGATCATTGAATAATTTAAATTGTAAATGCCTATGTCCAGGATCCATGCTCGGGCTTATCCATGAAAAGTCAAAGGTGCTCCTGGAGGTCAATATTTAATATGATGGAAGGTAGCAGCATCCATTAGCCTCTCTCTATCTTACTTCCTCATCTGTAAAATGGAAATAGGACCGCCCTACCTCTCAGAAGTGTGGTGAGATCCATATGAGAGCCATACAAGCACCCTAAGGGCAAACAGCTCTTAGAGACCGGTAACAAACCTATGGTCAATTCATCCTGCCTGTTAGGCTTTCACTGATTTGTTCTTTGCAGTATTCCTAGCCCTTTAGGGTTGACGCACACCCACCACTATGGGCCAGACCCTCAGCTAGTATGCATTGGCCTGACAGCAATGGAACTACACCAACCCAGACCATCTAAGGGTCTTGCCCACAGATGTTTATTTTTAAAGGTCATTTGAAAGACTGACACATTTCAGAGACCACAGCACAACGCCGTAGGAACAGGAATTCATTTGCTAACCTGACCCCAAATTAACGCAAAGCTCCTTAGTTTCTGACTATTACATCTCATTTTCCATTTAGTAATGGCTCCAGTTTGGTTGTGAGGGTTCTATCTTCAGCCCTTACAAAATAAGACCTGTACAAATCTTTAAGTCAGACCTTAATAATGGTTACATTATGCTGGTGGTGGCATACAGGGATGTGGGAAAGGCCTTTTGTGGTCACTAGAACGCACATTATCTGTGAAACTTTAGACACCGGTGCACAAATTTTTGGACACAGCGTAACCTTCCTGTTGCCCTTCACATAAAGTAGTGCAGGGTTTTATTTTAAGTGGAGCATTGGGTATTCATTTCTCAAAGTAGCCCCATATCTTTTAGTGGGACAGTGAGGAAAAGCCTGGTCTTGCGGTTTTCTCCTAGGGCAGTAGATTTGGGTTCTATTTCTGGCTCTGTGACCTGGGGCAGTCTTCAAACGTGGCCTCTGATTTTAGGTAGACCAGTTTCTGGGTGCCCTGCTTGGCACACATGGGGCAGCTCTTCAGGGATACAGAGCTCCGGTCAGCAATTAGTCAGTGGGTGTGTTACTGAGGCAGAGAATATTACAGATCCTGGATCATTAGTTCAAGTGATGGAGATTCATACTTCTAGCTCCGGTTCAGTCTCTAATCTGTCAGCCAAGATAGTGGCCACTACATGAATGGGGTCCTGTCTGGAATTTGAGCCACTGTGGGGCTTGGGATGAGCATCGCCTTCCAGGAGAATGTAATCCACTGGTGAACGTGTGTTGTCTCCTCCTGTGCCCAATCCACAGAGGATTTGGCTCTGTTACAGTTCCCGGTGCAAAGCCTGCTTTTACTTCAAGCTCGAGAGACTTGCGCTTTTCATTCTGAAGGTCCTCTGTCCAGGCCTGGTGTACTGGTTAGGAACAGTGGCTGTCACAGCCCCACAACTCCAGCTGAAGTCCACGGAAACTGGGGACACTCAGCCCCTCAAAGTCAGCCCATTAGGGATGAAAGTTGGGCACCCAACATTAAAGAACACTTTTGAAAATTTGGTCCATTCTCTGTGGTAACATGAGGTTGAATTTGTTAATATTTACATGTGCTTAGGGCCAAATCCTACTCATTGACATGGGTGTAAATCAGGAATGCATTCATTGGCTTCCATGCTCCCATCAATGTGGGGAGAAAGCAGACTTTGGCTTTTGAAAACCTAGCTGGAAGGTGCTGTAGAAGATCCAAGTGTTATGGGGTACAACACGATGGGTGTGCACAAGATCTCCCACGTGGCTGTAGGATGGTGTTTAAACTCACACACCTGCCATGCCCTAAACCACCCCCATGCCAGCTCAGTGTGAGATGTGTGCTGTACATGTGTGATTTGGGTTGAGTTTGATCCAACCTGCAACACCTGAGCCTTCTGGCCAGAGGGTAATCCTTCTTAGAACCACCCTCTAAGACCTCCATGTTCCAGGCTGTTGTGGGATAACCTCAGGTTCTTATTTTGAATTGAGTTTAGACTGGAGGACATCAGGGTGAAAACCAGAAGTGCCATTAAACTGCATTTCTGGCACTCAATGTCACATACCCAGTGACCATACAGCCTTGATTTGCTCATCACTGGAGAGGAGGAGTGAATATAAACCATATTCTCCCAGTGAGATTGTGGCCTTTACCCTCAACCACACCACTGCCTACTTCACTGAAGATCTGTTGGAAGGGGCAGGGACAATCCCTCCTTTCTGGATGCTCTGTTAAACGAACAGAAGTGCCCAGGCAATAGGGATAGATGGGCAGGTTGGCTACAATGGATCTACATGGACACACACCAACTGAAGGTGGTCTGCTCACTTGCTTGTGCATAAGCCTGTCTACACAGGCAACCCTAACCTCTCCAGGGACTGGGTCATGCCAGAATAGTACCCTGACCCATATTCTAACATCGGTTACTCTTGGCCACCTAGCTGGGAGCAAGCCTAAAGTCTGGCAGTAATACGGCTTAACCATACAGTTTGGTTCCATCCATCCAGACAAGATCAAGCTATGTAATAAGAAGGATAGGCGAGTACTGCCTTTAACCAGGAGATTGTGGCGGGCAGGGAGGGCTTTGTACCCTACTGTATATAGCACTGCCTCCCCCCAGTCTTTGTCATGTCCCTTCAGCTCTGGATGAGCCTAATGGGCCTGACTTAGAGTGATGCTGAATGGTAACAGCAGGTGCTCAGCACGTTTGAAAACCAGGTCCAGTCTCATCAGATCCAGCTCACAAGGGTGACTCATGCTTGCGTCACTTGTGCTAACGATGGGGGTACTGCTCCCCACTGCTCAGCAGGGAACCGCATGCACAGTGCATGGGCCAGCATGCTCTTTAGCGTTAGAGCTGGTCTGAAAATGTGATTTCCCCACTGAAAATTTAAATAAAAATAAAATAAAAAATAATCTTCTATATTTTCCATGGAAAAAAATTGATTTTTTGGTAGACAATCCACACCTGAAATATTTTGATTCTGAAATGCTATCCTGGTGCCTCATGGGGGTGGTAGGATGGGTGCCTCATACTCCCTTTCTCTTCACTAGACTGGGTGCCTTAGTTGGACTTCATCTCCCATGATGCATCATGGTCTCCCCCGTATCGTGAGAGGAGGTACAGTGTAGTTGCATCATGGCAGTCTCTGACTGTGGTGCATTATGGGAGATGAAGTCTGACTGGGGCAACTGGCCCAGAGAGAAGAATGCGGAAACTGAACTACAGCTCCCGTGAGGCATCATGGTGGGATAGCTGAAACAAAGCATTTCAACATTTGGCTAAGACATTTCAATTTTTGGATTTTTTTTTAAATGAAAATTCAAATTTTTCCACAGAAAGAAATTTTGATGAAAAATTTAATTCAGTCAAAGCCCCCAGTTTCCCAGCAAAGAACAGTTTTGATGGACACATTTTGAGCAGCCCTCTGGACAATATTAAGGAACGGCTTCTGAGATGAAGCTGCATTGATGGAGGAGGAGTGTTTTAGGGCCAAATCCTGAGCTTCTTAGTCAGTTCGTACTCAGTCCTTTCTGAGCCAAAACTCCCATGAAAACCAAGAAAGAAATGAGCCTCTAGTGTCTGTGCATATCAGTGGTAATTAGCCCAAGTAGGGATGGATCGAGTACTAACCTGGGGACTGAGCCCCGCTGCCTTCAGGGTATGTTTTGCTGGAGTAAGGAATTGGCCCACTGAGCACAGTGATAGTTACTTCACTCTCTAGCAATGTTTGTACATGGAACAGCTTGGCAGGTGAGAACCCTCTCTGGAAACAGCAGCTGTCCTGGAGTTCTTTTGTGCGAATGGATGGCATACTGGTATGTAGCTGCCTCTGGCTGGCAATTGTGTTCTGGTTAATGGTTAACACGACTGCACAAAATGGAACTGCCTTGAAATGAATAACATGCCCACAAGGCTATGGGCTGAATGCTCCATTGCCTAGACTCCTCGTTACCTTGATGTAATCCCATAACTTGAGCAGCCCATAATACTAATAGTCAACTACCATACAGAAGCGGCCTCACTTCACCCGACAGCACAGCTGTTTGCAGTTGTGTCATGTGGCCGGGCTGATGCTAGCAGTGAGTAATCATTAATACTTTACCTCCTGTGGCATCTTTCATGCAAGGAACTCAAAGTTCTTTTGCAAATATTAACTGTGACTCCTCGCACCTGGTGAAGGAAGGAAATGCCCCACCCGAGCTGAGGCCCAGAGGTTCAAGCCACATCGTCAGAAATGGACTCTGATTTTGGATGCTTTTGTTTTTGGGTGTCCAGCTTGAGAAACTGAAGGCTTGATTTGCAGATCGGCTGAAGTACGTGGGAGCAGCGGGGGCTCAAGCACCTCTAAAATCAGCCCCATTGGGGTCTACAGGTGGGTACCCCAAAAACTGCGGCGGTCAAACTTTTCAAAATTCAGGCCTAGGAGACGTGCTTGAAGTTGCACAGTGAGTTAGTGGTAGAGGGCCGGGAGCAGAACCCAGGATTCCTGACTCGGTCTCCTGCTCTACTCACTAGGCACTCACTCATCACATGGATGTTGCCTTAGAAATGACCGAGCTGACCTCAGATCCTTGAGAGGAATCTAAGGTTGCCATTTGGGCACCTCTATCAGAAATGGTTAGGCTCAGCTGCATTAACTTCTTTGGGGGCTTTCCATCCCCCAAGCAAAACTCTCTGCATTCCAGAGTCCCGGGATGGGGAGGGAATGGAACTGGTCCTGCCTGAATCTGTACCTTCAAAAGTCCCTGGGAGTTACCTGCATAAGCCTGGGTATAGCAAACCCGCTAAGATCAAAGCTGGGGCCACCACACACAATTGCTGTTGCAGTCAGACTCTCCTGGAGGGCCAGTCAATGTGGAGGAGGAGGGGGAGAAAGAAGGTGTACTGAACAGCACAGGAGGGCTTGCAAAGCTTTTAACTATGTATTTGATACAATCTAACTGGACAACTGAGGTTGAAACTCCTAGTTGGGTGGAGTGCCCTGTAGAGGTGCGAGGGATGCGTTTTCCTACAGAGACTGGCCCTGTGCAATGGTCAGTGCTTAGCTAAGGAGTGAAGTGCTCTGCACCAGTGCAAAGCGTTCACCGAAAGCAGAAGAATCCACTCCTGAACTTGTTTTGTACCACCGGGTTTTTTCCCCCCCTTAGAGCATTCCCACCGTTGTGGTTGCAGAGTCAGATCTGTGAGGAGCAAGCTTGCAAATGGATGTCACACAGGAATGTGCAGGCTCCCACTGAAGACTTGGCAGGATGCTTGCCCCTTTTTTCAAACCAGTTTTTCTTGTGCGTCTTCCTCAAAGTGTTTATAACCTTTAGGGAAAGTCACTTTCCATTCAGGTCTGCCCTTGTCTAAGTCTTCAAAGTTATCAGGATTCATGCTGCACGAGGCGAGATTCTGCTTAAAGGTGTCTGTGAGGCATTTTCGTTGACCACGCCTATTGTGCTTTCCAAGTTTTAGCTTGCCAAAGAAAACACTTACCAAACACACAATGAGGGACATTAAACTAGAGGTAGAAGCCATAGTAGAGTGTAAACAGACAGCAACTGTGCAGCCAACGTGACAAAGGAGAGATGGAAAGATGGAAAGAATTCTGGTTTCACTCCAATGTCCAAACTAGAAGGGAGTAAGATATTTCCTTGGGAAACTTTCCATGCTAAGACCAAGGAGGAAAAAACAAACCCAAACCTTGGGCGAGAGGGATGGAAGGTTGGCTCTGTGGTTTGGCCACTAGCCTGGACTTGGGAGACCTGGTTCATGTTCCAGTTCCACCACAGACTTCCTGTGTGACCTTGGGCAAGCCTCTTAGCCTCTCTGTGCCTCAGTTCCTGATCTGTACAATGGGGATAATAGCCCTTCCCTGAATCATAGGGGTGCTGTGAACAAATACATTGAAAATGGTGAGGTGCTCTTATACTACAGTGATGGGACCACATAAGCACCTTAGGCAGACAGCTAGACAGGGACCGACCTTAGACAGATTCATGCTCGTTATATTTTAGGCTGAAAAGAGCAAATCCTTTAATGACTAAAATGTCACATAGGAACTAATGGGCTACAATTATACAGGGCCATAGAAACTGCCATACCAAAGCTAGTCTTACAAACTGTATCCAATGGTGGCCAACATAGGACACTTTAGAAGCAAACCTAATCCTCATTCTGTAATGCACCCAATTTTTCAATACTACCCCATGAAGGGGAAATTTCCTCCTGACTCCAGTTGCCCTGAAGCATGATGGTTGCCATAACCTTGATGAGTTTCTTCCTAATTAACATACCTGCACGTGCTATTCTTACACAGCTAATTCTCATAACCCGCATGCCTCAGGAATAGGGTGACCAGATGTCCTGATTTTACAGGGACAGTCCCTATATTTGGGGCTTTTTCTTATATAGGCTCCTATTACCCACCCCCCGTCCTGATTTTTCACACCTGCTATCTGGTCACCCTGCTCAGGAAGGTCGCTCGTGCTGCTTGCACTGTAGGTGTGAATCCATGCTGCTGTGCGGCTCTCTGCTTGCTCACTGTTTACTCACTTGCACTACAGCCAGATATTAGCAAGTGCGGAGAGCAGGCAAGAGATTCAGGCAGGGAGAACAATGTGGCGTTTGTCAATAATCCAGTTCTGGTTTTATATATAGCCAAATTGAGACTGTGGCACTCAGAGTCCCGGAGCCTGCTCCCATTAGAGTCAAGGAGACTTTTACCCCAGGTCACTACATAAAAGCCACCATCAGACACATGGTCTCTTCTGCACTCCATTGGGAGTGAATGGGGAGCGGGGAATTGGAGTCCTTTCCTCCCATGGAAATCAGGGCTTGGGCATTCTGCGTCTTAACAGCCGTTCACTGCAGAAGAGAGCTTTCCTGTGAGCCAGAGCAGGTAGAAAAAGCGTGTTTTCTACAAGACAGCTAGAATTCTCCATTGTGCTGCCTGATGGGCCTGACCCTTGTGGGGAGCTCCTGGGAGGTACGGATGCCAGTGGGCCTTCAGAATTTGGCAGGAGTAAGAAGGGATTGAGGTGCTGCCCAGTGACCTTCGAGGTAGCAGAGGCTAGGTGTCACTGTCTTGAATTTTGGGATGAGGAAGAGGCAATCCACATGTGGCGTTGGCTCCAGATCCTGAGTGTACACTGGCTGGACTTGGTGCAAATCTATGTGGTCTCGCAGAGATCTGACCTTCCTACGGTCGCTCGTTATATTGTGAAGTGGTGTCGCGTGCTCTTCTGCCAGGTTGCCAGGATGGACAAAACCAGCCCAGCTCTCCAACTGTCCCCCGACACACACAGGGTACATGCCCTGACCCTACCTGGCACTGCCTGCAGGCTACCCTGGAGATTGGTGGATTTGCAGGATTGAGTCAGATCTAGGAACTTCACTCCATAATGCCTGGCACCATCAACCGTCATCACGCACAACGGCCCATAATAGGCTATATGCATTTGAGGATGAGGAGGCGGCGGAGGAACATTCTGATCACAGTGACTGTTTTCTTTATTTTTGTCAGTGGAGCTACAATGTGTTAACCCCCTGAGGGTCTGGATCATTGACTGGTTATTACACAGTGTCTTTTGTGCCAAAGATCCCAAAGCCTGCTCCAGCCTTTACAAGTTGAGAGTATATTACACGCTGAAACAGAAATGCAGCCCCTGTTAAGAAGGTGAGACATCACAGCCTTGAGACCGTGTCCAGCGACACCACACACAACAGGTCGGGATGGGCCGTGAAGGACACTTTGTCTGAAAAGGCAGACCTGTGAAGGACGTAGTTACCTGACTAGAATTTAGCCAGATCAGGTTCGTAAAGAACAAGATTTGTACTGGCTGTAGTATTCTAGAAAGGCCAAACTACACAGAGCTAGTGTTATTAGTAATAATACCCCAACATGGCAAAGATGGTCCCTGCCCTGAAGAGTTTACCGTTGAACCAGGTCAGACAAAAGGTTGGAGAAAGGAAGTATTATCATTCCCATTTAATAGATGGCACTCAGATTAAATGATCTGGCCAAGTTAACATGGGAAATTTGGAGAAAAAGCAGGAATTGAACCAAATCTCTTGAGCACCAAGCCAACACCTTACCCACAAGAACAACCTTCCTTTCTCAAGGAGAGGTAGTTTATAGGTTATTTATAGTTTTCCCCTCGACACCCAGCACAGGCTGATCCTCTGTCCTCAGTAGACACAGCTAGTTCCCTGTGCTAGAGAAATATTTCACCCTTGAAGAGTTAAAAATGGGTCAGCAGTTCAGTAACAACATGTTCATGGACTTGACCTACTTTTGCAACCCCCCCAAAATCGTTTAGGAGTTTCACAAAACCTCAAGCTGCAGGAGGGGCTCCCATCTCTAATGAAAACCTTATGAAAAACCAGTAACCACATGTGCACAATGCTTAATTCATAATGGAAGAGGTGCCGGGACTCAAGGAATTAGGTGCTGGGGCTCAAGCAATTGTGTGGTTTTTTTAAACTTTCATAACTGACACAGCAAGCACAGAGGCACCGGGGCTCAGCCCTGGCACAAATTAAGCACTGCATGTACACAGAATGCCAGCACATGCCAACACTGTCATCAAATAATAGCCTTGTCATTTACAAGGTCAGCTGACTCTAGAGAAGTCTGACCAGAGAAGAATACATTTTACAGCTATGGCCCAACTACATGGGGGACTGATTAGCACTAGTCACTGTTTAGTAGTGGCTAACAACATAACCTGGCACAGGCAAACAGCAGAATATCCCATGAAGTTCACTAGAGTTACTGGAGTGCCATGTTTGCAGAGTAACAGCCGTGTTAGTCTGTATTCGCAAAAAGAAAAGGAGTACTTGTGGCACCTTAGAGACTAACCAATTTATTTGAGCATAAACTTTCGTGGGCTACAGCATCTGATGAAGTGAGCTGTAGCTCACGAAAGCTCATGCTCAAATAAATTGGTTAGTCTCTAAGGTGCCACAAGTCCTCCTTTTCTTGTAGTGCCATGCTGGTTTTTACTATGGTAGTGCCTTGACATACCTAGAGAGGTTCCTGAGGTCCCTGCACCTCTGAACCCTTTGTGGTCTTCTTGAGGACACTCCACTGAGGTCTCAGGCCTCTAGCCATCACCATGGGGAGGAGTCCTGCAACCCTCTCCCTCTAGACCAGAGATTTAGGCTGCAATTCACTGTGATTGCCTCAGCAAGTCTGACTTTAGTTCAGCACCTGTGGTCCTGTTCTTTTGGGCGCAATGACAGGGTTAACCAGAGACCTGCCAGTCTTCCCACAGCCAAGTAGTATGTATTCACAACAAAAGCTTTACAGAGAAAACACACATATACGCTCTTTGTTGTTTTTAAGGTATGTCTAGCTCACCAGGCATCACCATCTTCCACACAGAAACCCTGCTTGGGATTAAGTACTTCAAACCCTTCCCACCTCTTGGGCGCAGGGTCATGTCAGGTCCCGGATGAAGGGACAGTAGGGGTCAATTTATATCCTTTTCCATTTTTTCTTTGCCAGTTTTCTTCTATCAGCTGAAACTAGTCTATGCGATTTCCCGCAGGGGGTGAAGGCATCTCCAGACTTGTTTACCCACCTAGGGATTTGCATTAATTGCTCCCGGTAATTTTAGTTCTTGAAGGAAACTCCTGTAACTCCTCCCTGGAGCTAGAATATGACCCCTGGCCAATAGAGATATGTATCTCATTTATAAAGTTGCTGCAATGGCCTTGAAGATATTCCACATGTCTCTGGCATCTGGCACAATCCTATCTGAGGTCAGAGCCCCCTTGTGCTAGGTGCTGTACACACACACACACACACGCACACAGTGCCAGATGATCCATGCCCCCAAAGAACCTGCCATTTAAATAGATAAGCCAGGCAAAGGGTGGGAGAAGAGTATTATCCCCATGTCGCAGATGGGGAACTGAAGCACAAAGAATAAGTGACCTGACCAGGGAATCAAAGTCTGTGCCAGAGCCAGGAATCAAAGTCTGGTCTCCCAGGTGCCGTCTCACATAGTGCTTTAACCAGCCTTCCCCGCAGATCTAGTTCACCCATGCAGGGTTAGGAGCTGTGCTGCTGCTGAGCACAACGGAAGTCCCTCAAACTGAGTAGAGTAATAGAACGAAAACAGAGTGCAAGAGAAAAACACTGACCGACAGCTCGTGGGGAGAGCTGGTTAGGATGCCGCCATAACAGAGGATGCTTGAGTTCCCCACGTGGTGGCCCAGTGCCCCATGGGGGAGGCTGCATGAAGCCAGGCATGGCAGCCGCGGCACCGGGCTCAGTGATGGATGTACAATTCCATTTCAAAACAAGGGGACGTCCCCGCGCCCAGGAACACGGGCGATGCAGAACCGCGTCGGCAGCGAACTCAAATTGCTGCAGGTCCAACGGCAGCGTTTGCTCTCGGCTGAGACAACACTGGCTCTCCTGTGCTTGGGAAGGTACCGCAGAGAGCACCTGACTGCATCACGAGGCATCCGGGCTGAGATTTCGTTCTTCGTTTCTTATCCTTTGCTGACGAGAACAGAGGTGAGGGATTAAAATCAGAGTGTGGAATTGTCTCGATTGTAAAGGATCGGTAATGCTGGTATGAAAGCCTCCGGTCGCTCCCAGCAGCCGCAGCAGCGCAAGCTTTCCTGCACCGGCCTGTCAACCTTCAGGTCTCAGTCAGATGGGGATAAACAGCACTTCCCTGCCTCCCAGGGCCAGGAGGATAAATACACATGCAAGGGATGGGAGCCAGCCATATCAGGACATTAAATAACCCCGGCTCATCCCGCACCCCGGTCCTGAGGGGATCGTCGCTAGAGGTGAGGGTTGTTTCAGACTCCCTGGCCCAGTCGGTCCGTAGCCTCCCACTGAGGCTACCAGTCAAAACGCTCACGAGTACCAGGGGTGATGGCACCTTTCCCACCGGCACCGGGACTTATTTCACTCAAGCCACCAGAGCCTAGCAACCTTCTGGGGCTGCCCCCGGGGTCTGAATTTGACCCAGCAGCCTCTGAGGTACAAGGCTCTGTTGCTCCTCTCCTGAGCCATCCGGCACTGAGCTGGGGGGGCACACAGACAGCTGGTGCCTGATCCTGCTGCAGAACGGAGGCGCTGTCTATCGCGGCTTTGTTTGCAGAAGGAGGCCAAGCCCTGGTGCTGACTTGGCATAGAATTATTGTCCACAGGAATGTAGCTGTGGGTGTGCCAACCAGGAAAGAGAAAAGTCAATCGTTAGAAAAGCTGGGGAAATGCCACAAAATCCTCCCCTGCCCTGTTTTTCATAGGCCCAGATCCTGAGAGGTACAGGGCACCTTCACTTCCCAGATTTCACCCAGACATACCCACTGGCCCTGCTACCCGCAGGTAACAGATGCTGAGTGCACTCCGGGAAGGCACTAGATACACGGTGATGGCAGGATGGAAGAACCTGGATAGAACAGCACAGACATGCCTCCGTTCGGCAGAGGTACGGAGATCAGCTGGTTGCTGAACACGCTGCAGATTTCTCTGCACTCTACAGAAGCTCTGAGCACAGCGGTTACGGCTCCCCGCACACCTGACAGCCAGCCTGTGTAGCAGGACCGAGCCTGGTGTTCAGTGTTTCCATCACAACTACACAGCCTTGACAGGGCCATGGACTTGGACGTCCTAATAGGCCTTGAGCGTCTCCAACTGATTGCTTCAATGACTGAAGCGAAACGATAATGGAGATGACAGCTGGGAGTGTGCAGACAGTTTGAGACACATACACTGATTGCCCCAGTTTGGTTTATGGCGTTTCTCAAACTAGGGTCTGCGGATCCCTGGGGTCCCCGAGGGTTCGGGCTCTGCTGATCAGCTCCTCCCCCTCCCTCCACTCCTTCCCCTCCATCTCCCGGAAGGTTTCAGAGTAACAGCCGTGTTAGTCTGTATTCGCAAAAAGAAATGGAGTACTTGTGGCACCTTAGAGACTAACCAATTTATTTGAGCATGAGCTTTCGTGAGCTACAGCTCACTTCATCCGGGAAGGTTACTGAAGCCAAACCAGGAGATTTTAGGCGCTAAAAGTCTGGCGGCACAGCAGGGCTAAGGCAGGCTCCCCACCTGCCCTGGCTCTGCAACGCTCCTGGAAGTGGCCGGCACATCCCTGCGACCCCTGGGGGGCGGGGAGGGGCAGAGTTTCTCCGTGTACTGCCCCTGCCCCGAGCACTGACTAAACTGCTCCCATTGGCTGGGAACTGGCCCCCCGCCTAGGAGCTGCTGCCAGAGGGACGTGCTGGTCGCTTTCAGGAGCTCCCCAAGGTAAGCGCCTCCGGGCTGGAGCCTGCACCCCTCACCCCTTCCTGCACCCCAATCCCCTGCCCCAGCCCAGAACCTGCACCCTGAATCCCCTCCCACGTCAAACTCCCTCCCAGAGCCCACACCCCACATGCCCTCCTGCCACCCAACCTCCTGCCCCAGCCTGATGCAAGCGAGTGAGGGTGGGGGAGAGCGAGTGATGGAGGGAGGGGTATGTGGGAAGAGATGGGGTGGGGCCTTGGGGGAAGGGGTGGAGTGGGGGCGGGGGCTGGGGCTGAGTGGGGGGACTTGGGGGTCCCTGAAAAATTTTACATTAAAATGGCGGTCCTCAGGTGGCTAAAGTTTGAGAACTGCTGGTTTATGGGATTACTGATGTTTCAATGACTTGAGAATTAGTGTAACAATTTCACAAGCAACATCCCTGGCGTACTGTCAGGTCTTAGCTACAAAATGCTGCCTCCATAACTGTCTTTTTTTTTTTTTTTAAAAAAAGATGATGCTCAATTCTCAACAGAAAGCAGCAATGAAGCCTGGGGAAATCTTTCCAAACGTCATGCAAAGTTACTGGAAATTGAAGGGTTTTCACATTTCAGGATGAACTTGAAAAGGAGCCCAGTGTTCTAGAAAGTTTCACAAGGTGTTGGAGTTTTTTTTCGGAGGCAGAAAAAGGGTTTGGGCATGAAAAAAATCACAAGAAAGAAATGCTCCTGCTGAGGGGGCTGAGTAAAACAAAGTCTCTCAGGACAAGTCTACACTACTGCATTACACCAGTGCAGCTGGACTGCCAAGACGCACCTGGTGAAGATGCGCTATGCCAACTGGAGATGAATTACTCCACCACAGTGAGAGGCAGAAGCCATGGCAGTGAGAGAGCGTCTCCCGCTGACAGACCGCGGTGTGGACACCGCTTTAAGATGATGAAACTTACGTCTCTCAGAGCGATGGCATTTTCACACCCCTGAGTGACCTAAGTTACATCAACCTAAGCAGTAGTGTAGACCAGCCCTCAGAAGGTCACCGCATGGGAGGGAAAATGGGCTGTTGGCTGTAGCAAGAAATTCATGGGCTTGTTTAAAGTTTATGAAAAAGTCAGTGTATGAGCCACAATCTTGACCGACTCTAGCATTGGACCTAGGACCTCCAGTGCTAAAACTAAGATCCAGCAGGCCCCCAAACGAGATCATTCTCTGAGACAAGAGGGCAGGCTGGGGTAGTCTTATGAAAGTACAGTTCTTCTCTGACAGCTGACTCAGGCTTGGGGGATTTTAGTCATTGGTAGAGCCACCGGTACCAAACCCCCAGTGTGGCCAGGCAAAGCCAATAAATGCTGAGATTTACACTAGGGCAGTTCGCCTGGCTTGAAATGAGGGTAAGCTGTGCTAAGAGCTCAAGTTTACAAGTAAAAAGGAGGTTTTTTTCCCCCAACTGTCAGTTTCACAAACTCAGTCTGGGAACTGGGGGTCAAGCTGGTTCCTTTCCAAGGACAGAAATTTTGCTAATTACTCCCCCTTCTCACCTCTTTAACTAGGAATTAATATGGACCCCAGCACTGCAGCCTCTGAGCGTGATGGCCGCCATCTTGGCTGACACACAAAGGACTTCCAGAGCTGGAAGCATGAGTCTTTGGAACTTGAGCTACAGAACCAAGCTCTGTAGCTGGGACCATCGGCGCTGACTCCGTGGGTGCTCAGGGACTCAAGTATCCATGGAGGAAAAATAAGGGGTGTTCAGCACCAAAAGGGCTGGCCGGGGCTGCTACTCTGGCGGTCCTGCCCCTGTGCTCTCATCAACTGTTGAGCGGGGCTGCCCCACACCTCGCTCCTCTCTGCCTCCTCCTCGCCTCACTGCCCTTAAGGCAGGAGGAGGAAGAAAGGAGCGAGTGGGGGGTGCTCAGGAGAGGGGTTTTTGGGGGAGGGGATGGAGCGGGGGCAGGAAGAGGTGGAGTGGGGGTGGGGCCTTGGGGGGGGCAGGAAGAGGTGGAGTGGGGGTGGGGAAGGGTGGAGCCAGCGTGGGGCACCCACTGGCAAAACCAAAAGTCAGTGCCTATGGCTGGGACCATCACAGACTTGCATTCTATGGATCAGGCCCAGAGCAGTAACTCTAACTCACACTGACCAGTGGGTTATTTGAGCATCTCGCAAATCACCAAGGCATGTTACCCTCAAGACTCCTGGGAGGTAGGGAGGTATTATCCTATTTTACAGAAGGGGACATGAGGCTAAGTTTAGACTAAGTAACGTGCCCAAGGATACCCAGGAAGTCTGTGGTAGAACCAGAAGTTGAACCCAGGTCTTGGTCCAGTGCCTTAACCACTAGACCTTCCTTCCTCTCTCAAATCAAACACTGACAATTCAGGTGCAAGCTGGATTCTATTCTGGAGTCAATGGGTGTTGAGTCTTACTCAAAGACTTGCCCTTGGATCGACTCTTTAATGGGCTCTATTAAAGAAGCTGTGAACTGGACTTCGGCCCACATTCCTTCTGCAGGCATCTTTTACTCAGTTTCAGATTTATAGGCACAATTCCTTATTGGAGTTGCTTCTGTTATTCCTCTGTGCAAATATTGACATTCTTATTGCTTGCAAGGGATTAACCAAAGCCGGGGGAGGGGTTGTCACCCTAGCTAGAATGCTATTTAGTGCGGTCTGGTTGGAACGTTTAACACCAGGCACCGGAAGCAAAGGGTTTTGGTAAAACAGTTTGATCTTTCCTCTAGGAGTGTGTGCAGGGGGTTCTTTATGGAAGGACCCTGTGCAGTGACAAAGAGCGAGAGAGTGTGTAATGAGCGCCTGGGAGAGGAGAAGAGATACTATCAACCTCCACTCACGTATAAACATTCTGGCCACTGCCCCACGGGCTTTATCTATGCCTTGCCCAGAGCTGTTCTGAAACGACATCCTGTAAGAATGGAAAGCAGCGCCAGCAGGAGGAAGAGGAAAGGGTACGAGCAGGAACGTGGGAAGGGTGGTTCATTCTCACTCACAGTCGGGACCAGTGCGTCAGGCCCTGTGATTCCCAAGCAGCAACACGTAAGCACTATGAAACAACAGGCATGGCGCTGTGGCTGACGATGACCCTGGGCAACACTACGATGCGAGGTATCAGACAAGAGGGGGTGCCTGCAGCCACCCCAGGTGCTGGGATCCCAGGCAGCATTCCCCACCCTGTGCTGCATTATTGTGCTTGTAACATGCCACATTCGGGCATTGCCCTTTTGTTTTTGGTTCACAGAAAAATTCCACAGCCCTGTAGCCCTATTCCCTAAGGGCCGTCATCACTGTCTGTTTCCAGGGTCTCCCCTCTGGCTCACGTGCTCTAGGTTGCATGCCCTGCTGAGTTCCCCAGGTGAACACAAGCCCTGCTATTCTGGCTCCATTCTGTACACGTGCACGTAGGAGGCAGAGAACTTTCTTAACTGGCCCACCCACCTGGGATCACTCCGGAAGCAATCAAGAGACCAGAGATGGGCAGTAGGAGAATCTGATCAGAACAGATGACGTCACATCTCAGCAGCTGCAGAGCAAAATGCAATCACTTTTTTTCTCAGCCAACTCTTCCCATAACACCACCAGCCCTTCATTCCCTGCAGATTTGAGTTAGTGAGGAAAAGGGGAGTGACCTTAACAGCTGCATTTTGTATGGAACAGAGGGAGAATAACTCTCTATAGAAGCTGTTATGGCTGAATCCCCACTCTGGCATTTCGAGTGCAGAAGGTGGGGGCCTGCAAGGATTTTAAAAATTAATACTGGCCACTCCAGGCTTGTATTAAACTCCCCAAGGTTACAGCTTTTCTCTGACCTTGGCTTGGTAAACACTGCCACCACCCAAATGCAAAGAAACCCCTTTGACTCAGGAAGGAGCACTTGGGAATTTCTCCCTGTGCGGTACCCCCTGCCCTTTTACCCCCTCTCCAAAGAAGAGCTGAGAAGAAAAAGGAAATTAGCTGTTGCCACCAGCTAATTAAACAGCATAGGCACAAACCTCTTAGGACACAACAATTTAAATCCTGTTTTTAAAAAAAGGTAAATTTTATTAAATACAAAAAGAAAGAAAATACATCTGGAACTTAGGCTTTTGCTAGATTTTAAGAGAACAATTCCAAAAATTAAGCACCCAAAATAGCTTTCTTGGGGGTTCAGCTTAAATGTTACAAGCAAACAAAAGCATCAGGGGTTAGCACAGAGGAGATCCACAAGCCAAAATAAAGAAATAAACCTGATCACATTTATCTAAACATTCCCTATCCAAATGATTCCTTCTAGGTATGGAAGATAATTTTTCATACCTGGTTCAAACCTTACCAGCATTCCTGCTTATTGCATTGCTGCTCCGTCCCTGCAGCCCAGAGAGAACAACAGACAAAGGGAAAGTTTCTTTCCCAATTTTAAAAAAGTTTGGCTCTTTTGGTCAAATGCCCGCTTTTTTTCCCCCTTTACCTGGGGGCCTTTTTAACCCTTTACAGGTAAGGAAGTAGAGAACAGCTACCAAGAGGGATTTTACAGCTAACTGGATGGCTGGGTGTCCATCAAAGGGAACTACTCCCCTCCCCTCCGTTTATTTATCACAGAAGCAAACCAGTACTGGGCCTAGAATAAAGCTACAAATACACCCCCCACCCCAATCCACACTGCAGCATTCCCCTATGGTCTGGGCCAGAGGTTCTCAGACTGTGGTCCGTGGTCCACCAGTGGTCCATGAGCGCCATTCAGGTGGTCCGTGGATAGCTCCCTTTAAGGTGCGTGCCTGGGCAGCCGGATGTGAGAGAATGAAGGGCCACCCGCCTAACTAGTGGAGCCACGGTGGCATGGCTCTGTGGCTGCTGTGGTGGGGGAGAGACCCCGCTCCTTCCCAGCCCAGCTCAGGGGCTGCCGTGGGGGAGGAGACCCCCCCCTCCTTCCCAGCCCAGCTCAGCTAGGGGACTGCTGCGGCAGGGGAGAGAGGGAGAGACCCATCCTTCTTCCCAGCCCCAGCTCGGGGACTGCCACAGTGGGGGAGAGAGGGCCATCCAGTGCACTGGAAAGGTGAGACTACTGGTATTTTAATATGAGTTGTGTGCTTTTATTTGTAGAACAAAACAAACTAACTATTATTAAGGTTTTTTCAATATAACGCTTTTATCCAAAGTGCTTTACAGTAGTTAGCTAACGGTACAAACACCATTTGGAAAGATCATTAAGTGGTCCGCCAAGACCCTCAGCAATTTTCAAGTGGTCTGCAAAAAAAAAAAAAAGTTTGAGAACCACTGGTCTAGACACAGGACCTGGAAAACCCCAGCCATTCCTCTCAGGGTAGATTATTATACTGGCCTACACCCTGAGAAGGCTTCCAAATCCCACTGGTATCAGGGAGGATCTGTATAAACAGGGATTTACTCCTCTTTGTCTAGAGACATATTAGCAGTAATTCTTTCCATGCACAGTCCTGCCACCCACCTACTGAAAAGGAACACACACACCCACACAGAAATCAAACTCCAATCAACATTCCTGGTTGCAACCCCAAGAGATGCCTTCAGAACTTTCATTTCTAGTTTGACAGGAGACTCATGTTCCAAGCACATGGATAAAACCCCATCTCTCTATGTAGTCAAGTAGTGAAAAGCAGTGATCTTGAAAGAGATTGTAACAGGACAGACTGGTTTCCACATTTCAGGCCATAAGCTTTAAATGTATATATAGCCGAGTAGTTGAGACATCTGGATTCATGCAGTGTCGACTCAGATTGCCATGAAATCTATTCGACTTCTGATTGCTATTTAGCACTCTATAGGAGGCTGACACTATGCAAGCTATAGCTGTCTCAGTTTACTGTCACGTACAGACAACCTGTTACTCACTGCAGAACAAGGAACAGCCTATCACTCCAGAACTGCTACTTCACGTATAAATTAGGGCAGGTCGAAAATTTTCCATCTAACTGTTTTTGGACCTAAAGAAATTTTTCATGAAAAGCGTCTGCTTTCCACACAAAAAATTGGTTACTCACCTTTTTGTAACGGTGGTTCTTTGAGATGTGTTGTTCGTTGTGTCCATTCCAATCAGGTGTGCGTGCACCGCGTGCACGATGTCCAGAAGGTTTTTCCCCTAGCAGTATCCGTAGGGTCAGCCTGGGTGCCCCCTGGAGTCGCGCTTTCATGGCACCCGATATAGGGCCCTGTTGACCTGACTCCCCCTCAGTTCCTTCTTGCCGGCGACTCCAGGGGTAGGAGGGCGGATATTAGAATGGACAAGAACACCACATCTCGAAGAACAACAGTCCCGAGAAGGTGAGTAACCATTTTTCTTCGAGTTCTTGTTCATTTCCATTCCAATCAAGTGACTCGAGACTAAACTCAGGAGGTGGGGTCGGAGTTGTCTATTGATTGGAGCACCGCTCATCTGAAGGCTGCAGCGTCCCTGGCTGGCTGCGTGATGGCGTAGTGAGTGGTGAAAGTGTGTATGGAGGACCACGTCGCTGCTCTGCATATTTCCTGGGTGGGAACCTGCACCAGGAATGCTGCTGAAGAAGCCTGTGCCCTGGTGGAGTGCGCAGTGAGTGGATGGGCAAGCACTCGTGCCAGGTTGTAGCACTCTCGGATGCAGGACGTGACCCACGAAGAAATTCATTATGAGACGAGACAGGAAGACCCTTCATTCTGTCTGCCACAGCCACAAATAGTTGCAAGAACCTTTGGAAGAGGTTCATTCTCTCAATGTAGAAGGCTAGCGCTCTGTGGACATCCAATGAGTGAAGCCTCTGCTGCCTGCTGCTCGAGTGCGGCTTAGGATAGAACACTGGGAGGAAGATGTCCTGGTTGATGAGAAACTTGGAGACAACCTTTGGGAGAAAAGCTGGGTGGGGCCTGAGATTAACCTTGTCCTTATAAAAACAAACAAACAAGGAGTCCTTGTGGCATCTTAGAGACTAACATCTATTTGGGCATAAGCTTTCATGGGCTAAAACCCACATCATCAGAGGCATGGAGCGGAAAATACAGTAGCAGATATATATACACAGTACATGAAAAGATGGGAGTTGCCTTACCAAGTGGGGAGTCAGTGCTAATAAGACAATTCAATTAAAGTGGAAGTAGGCTATTCTCAACAATAGAATACCAAGGGAGGAAAAATCACTTTTGTAGTGGTAATGAGGGTGGCCAATTTCAAACAGCCCACAAAAGCTTATGCCCAAGTACGTTTGTTAGTCTCTAAGGTGCCACAAGGACTCCTCGTTGTTTTTGCCGATACAGACTAACACTGCTACCACTCTGAAACTTGTCCTTATAGAAGACCATGTAAGGAGGCTGTGATGTCAGGGCCTTGAGCTCAGAGAACCTCCTGGCTGAGGTTATGGCCACCAAAAACGCCACCTTGTATGAGAGGCGGAGCAGCGAGCACGTCCCTAGTGGTTCAAAGCGTGGCCCCGTCAGTCTGGAAAGGACCACGTTGAGGTCCCAGGCTGGAACTGGCTTTCGAACGTGTGTATATAGCCTGTCGAGACCTTTGAGGAAATGGCTGACCATAGGGTTGGCGAAGACTGACTGGCCCTCGGCACCTGGATGGAAGGCAGAGATGGCAATCAAGTGAATCATTATTGACAACATGGACAGTCCCTGCTGTCCCCTGCTGCATGAGATGGAGAAGGTAGCCCCTAAGGTTTCTCCCCGAGACACTTCAAGCACAAAGTTGTTCAGGTCACTTCTCTGCATAAACCTGCCACAGTCAGAGCATGGCTTAAAGCCTGGGGACCGAGGCTGGGGAGAAGTGTGTGTGTGGGGGGGAACCCCCAAAGTAAAATTATGAGAGAAAACTATCTACAGTAACTAAACTACTACTAAACCTAACTATACACACATGACACTGCGAAGCAGGTGCTTGCCGAGGCAAGAGCAACGGGGAGTTCCAGCTAGCCGTCACAGGCGGTCAGAAGGAACTGAGTGTGTGGGGGGGGTCGGGTCGGGTCTGCAGGGCCCCATATTGGACACCATGAGAACCCTATGGATACTGCTGGGGGAAAATCTTCCGGCTGTCCTGCATGTGGTGTGCACACATCTGATTGGAATTTACATGAACAAGCACTCGCAGAATTTAGACTTTTCATCAAAAAACCATATGCCCCCAAATTTAACTATTTTAGCCCAAAACCCCAAAATATTGCAATTTGGATATCCCGCCAAGGTGATTCATGGAAACTGTAGTTGTTCCCTCATGTCCCAATTTCCCCTTATGGGCCAGGATTCTCAGCTAGATTACATCTCCCATAATGCACCGTGCCCAGGGACTCTCACGATGCATCACAAGGTGAAACCGTGGTGCATCATGGGATATGTAGTGCAGGCAGCCCAGCCTAGAGAGAGAACAAAGCATGATGCAACCAACTTAAAACTCCCCTGCAGCACCACAGCTGTATTTCTGAATGAATATTTCAGGGTTCTGGCAAAATATTTCCGTTTTCTTTTTTGCCAAAAAGTTGACATTCCCCCTCCCCCCCCAGGCCATTTTCCAACTAGCTCTAGTATCAATGCAAAATCCTTCAGCAGAAGCCTAGGCAGCTGGTGTGCTGGGGCCACTGCTTATTATATTCATGTTAAGTTTCGCTGTCACCTTGTGCTCCCTCTATCTGGTATTCCCTCTTGTCTACAGCATGCTTAGGGTATGTCTGCATTGCAATACAAGACCCGCGGTGCCGAGTCTCAGAGCCCGGCTCAATGAACTCCAGCTTGCTGGGCTCAGACTGCGGGGCTAAAAATATCAGTGTAGCAGTTTGGGCTGGAGCCCCGGCCCTGAAGCCCCGCTCCAACCTGAGCGTCTACACTGTTAGTTTCACCCCCTTAGCCCGAGCCTTAGGCCTGTTGACCTGGGCTCAGAGTTGGTGCCCTGGGCTCTTCTTGGCAGGGTGGATGTACCTTCAGATCGTTAGCTCTTTGGGGCAGGGACTGTTTTCTCACTGGGTGTGTTTACAGGGCTGAGCACAGTGGGGCCCTCTGGAGTTATCACAATACAAAATTATTATCATTTGTATTACAGCAGCACCTAGAAGCCCTGATTGAGATGAGGGCCCCGTTGTGGTAGGCGCTGTACAGACACAGTGACAGACAATTTCTATCCTGGGGACTTTACAGGCTAAGGAGACAAGACACAGAGTGAACGGAAAGCAGGACAGAGAGGGGAAAGGACTGGAACATGGTCATGGAGCAGGTCACAGTGGCAGAACTGGGAATAGGCTTCCCCGAGAGCTAGCTAGACTATACACTAGTCCACATTTCCTCTAAAGAAGGAAAATTCCTATAAAATACAGTTCGAAAGCCTCTTAAGCGAAAAGTTGAAAGGCTATTGAGATTCATACAGTCTTACTGCTTCCCTCTGCTCCTTGTCTGCCAGTTATACCCAGCTCGTCCTTAATCCTAGCTTGAGAGTTCTCCTAGACAGGGAACCTCTCTGCTTGTAGTGAACTTGAGGGCCTCTGGGTCCTACCTCAGTACAGCGAATAAATAAACCTTCCCAACGATGGTGTTAAAACTGTGCTCAGGCCTCTCGCCGTCTTCATTTTTAACAGCTACTGGAAGCATCTCTTTTGAGGACACAGTATTATTTCACTCATTAGATTCTCTTCTTGAAATCCATTCTGAAAAAAACACTCAGTGTTTGCCCACAAGATGCGTCTCAGGACACCTAACCCATGAGGTAATTGCAGGTGTATCGGTATGCAATATTCAAACCATCACAGCACTTACCTCTGACACTCTTGTTTTTCCCAAGTACGTGGGCGGTGGTGTGTACCAGTGACACTCACAGATGTGCTGCAGTGAGCAGCCACAGGCAGAATCGTTTAGTGTGTGACGACCCACTGGCCCATGCAGCAAACAACAAGACAGACATTTTCACTTGAATGTCACTCCTAATATAGCAATTATTCCTGGACCATATAAAATGACAGCTCTATTTTGTCTCAACTCCGAGAGCACAATCATTGTACTGAGCTTGCCACAACACGACTCCACTGAAGAGCCAGCCCCCCCCAGCATACGCTGTGAAAAATCTGTAAAAACCAGATGCATATGAAAAGCCCAGAAAGCAGCTGGTTTAAAAGGCAACATTAGAACAGGGCAGGCTGAGCAGTGCCTTCCCACAAAGTGTCATGCGTGGCTAAGATGCTTTCAACTTCAATATTCTATTCAACAAGATAATTGGATCACAAGATGGGTGTGCACAGGGGCACAACAGGAAATCCCAAAGCTCTGGCCATGGGGAGGGGGAAGTGTGCTGAAAGAAGGAGAATCAGCATGCAGGGTGGTGGGGCTCAGGGAAAATAGTGATTTCCTAGCCATTGGCATTCAACTGGCCCCATTGCTGCCTACCCCTGCCAACTGAAGTCCATGATTGTTCATTGCTTGTCATGGATCATGCTAGGCACCATTCATACATGTAACAGCAGTGACAGTCCGTGCCACCAACCCATTTATAATCTTGGATCAGGCCCATAGAGAAAAGATCTCTCTCCTTCCTTTTCCACAAAACAGCAGCTATGGAAGGCAGAATTTTGTTTCCATGGAGTTATAAGATTCCAGTCCTACTTGTATCTTTGTTGTCACTTAAAGAAGTTCCGTTTTCTGCTTAGAATTACCATAACATACCTTCTACATGCATGGATTTACCTAGCTTTCAGTTTAGAAGAGTAGCTAATGAGCTCTCTAGAATAAGCCCTATGCCATTGGAAATGCTCACTGGATTGTAAATAGCGCAGGGCTTCTGATTTTTGGTTTTAACTGATAAACACCCATAAAAGACTCTGATGTAAAAAATGAAATAGGTGTTTATCCAGTAAACACTAGAAAAACACTGGAAATGGTTACTTGTATCTAAGGCTTGTCTATGTGGAGCAGAAATGTGCACTACAGGATGTAATTCCTAAAGTACACTAAAGTGTTGCACATTAATTGGCCTGAGTAGACCCCACAGGCGCGCACTAAAGGTTTCCTAGTGCGCTTTAACACAGTGCTCTCTAAAACAGTACTACATTAAAGCACACTAGGGAACATTACAAATGTATGTAATATGTTGATAATCAAACTGTCCCATGAAATCTCTATGGACAGAAATTCCATGCTTGAGTAATAAGTGTACAGCAGAAGGAATATACTACTGACCACCTGACCAAGATGGTGACAGTCATCGTGAAATGCTAAAGGGAAGTGACTACAAAACCAGAAATGCAACAATAACGGGAGATTTTAACTATCCTCATATTGGCTGGGTAAAAGTCATCTCAGAACATGATACAGAGATAACATTTCTAGATACCATGAATGACTGCTTCTTGGAGCAGCTAGTTCTGGAACCCACAATGGGAGAGGCAATTTTTAGTCTTAAGTGGAACAGAGGATCTGGTCCAAGTAGTGAATATAGCTGAACCACTTGGAAATGGCTTTCATCTGGCTGATGAATCTTGCCCATATGCTCAGGGTTTAGCTGATCGCCATGTTTGGGGTCAGGAAGGAATTTTCCTCCAGGGCAGATTGGAAGAGGCCCTGGAGGTTTTTTGCCTTCCTCTGTAGCATGGGGCACGGGTCACTTACTGGAGGATTCTCTGCTCCTTGAAGTCTTTAAACTACGATTTGAGGACTTCAATAGCACAGATATAGGTGTGAGGTTTTATTTTTTTTGGGAGTGATGGGTGAAATTCTGTGGCCTGCATTGTGCAGGAGGTCAGAAGAGATGATCATAATGGTCCCTTCTGATCTAAATATCTATGAATCTATGAAATAGTGACCATAATATAGTGAAATTTAGAATCCTTGTGTGTGTGTTTGTGGGGCAGAAATACCAACCACCCCCCAGTAACTTTTAACTTTAAAAGGGGGAACTACACAAGAAGGACTATGCTAGTTAGAGGGAAATTAAAAAGAACAGTCACAAGGTAAAATGCCTGCAAGTTGCATGGAGACTACTTACAAACACCATCAGAGAGACTCAGGGTAAGTGTATACCCCCAAAGGAAAAAAGTCAGTAGGAGGCTCGGAAGAACCCCACCACGAGTAAACAGCTGAGTAATGGAGGCCATTAGAGGCAGAACAGCATCCTCTAAAATTTGGAAGTCAAATCCTAGTGAGGAAAATAGAAAGAAACACAAAACTCTGGCAAGTAAAAAGTAGACATGGAAGGCTGGCCAAAAAAGAATTTGAGAAACAACTTGCTAAAGATAAAAAAAATAAATGCTGTCAGTTTGTGTAAGTACATCAGAAACAGGAGGTCTGCAAAACAGGTTCTGGGGCCACGAGATGACAAAGGTGTTCTAGGAGCACTCAAGGAAGACCAGGCCATAGCAGAGAAGCTAAATGAATTCTTTGCATCCATCTTCACTGCAGAAGATGTGGGGGAGAGTCCCACATCAGAGCTATTCTTTTTGGGTGACAAATCTGAAGTACTGTCCCAAACTGCTGTGCCAATAGAGGAATTTTAGAACAAACTGATAAACTAAACAGTAATAAATCACCAGGTCAGATGATATTCTCCCGAGAGTTCTGAAGGAACTCATATATGAAGTGGCAGAATTACTAACTGTAATATGTAACCTATTACTAAAATCAGCCTCTGTAGCAGATGGCTGGAAGGTAGCTAATGTAGCACTGATTTTTAAAGAGGGCTCCAGAGGAGATCCTGGCAATTACAGGCAAATTGGCAGAAACTACTGTAAAGAAAAGAATTATCAGACATCTAGATAAACACGATTTGTTGGGGAAAAGTCAACACAGCTTTTGTAAAGGGAAATCGTGCCTCACCAATCTACTAGAATTCTTTGGGGGAGTGAACTAACATCCAGTCCATATAGTGAACTTGGATTTTCAGAAAGCCTTTGATAAGGTTCCTCACCAAAGGCTCTGAAGGAAATTAAGTAATCATGGGATAAGAGGGAAGGTCCTCTCACAGATCAGTATCTGTTTGAAAGACAGGAAACAAATGGTAGGAAGAAATACCAGGTTTCATAACAGAGAGAGTTAGACAACGGGGGCCCCCCAAGGATCTGTGCTGTTCAAAAAATTCATTAATGTTCTGGAAAAGGGGGTGAACAGTGAAGTGGCACAGTTTGCAGACAATGCAAACTATTAATTAACTTTATTATTATAGTCAGAGCAGTTCTTAGGGGATGGCGAACTGGGGTGACCGCTTCGGGCCCTGCGCTTTGTGGGGGGCCCCCCCGCAGGACAGCTCAATTGGCCGACGCCACATGGGTGGGGGGTGAACCACTGGCTGGGAGATGCTAGCTCCCAGTCCCGCCTCTTCCACCCAAGGGAGCGCGCGCTGGGAAGGCAGGTGGTGTGGCTCCAGCCCCCTAGAGCACAGCGGCACCACCAAAGCAGGGCCCTTGGGGGGTGGGGGAGGAGAGGAGGGCTGAGTGTGGGCGGTGCCTTGTCTGGCTGTTTGGAGAGGCATCGCCTCCCCACAGCCACCCCTGGTGCGGTCAGTCCCAGAAGTGACGTCACTTCTGCCTGGGCCCCGCACCCCGATAGGGACGGCCCTGATTATAGTTAAGCCCAAAGCAGATTGCGAGGAGTTACAGAGTGATCTCACAAAACCAGCTGACTGGGCAACAAAATCGCATCCGAAATTCAACACTGATAAGTGCAAAGTAAAGCACATTGCAAAACAATAATCCCAACGACACATATACAATGATAGTTTCTACGTTAGCTGTTACCACCCAAGAAAGATCTCGGCGTCACCATACATAATTCTCTGAAAACTTCTGCTCACTGCGCAGCAGTGGTCAAAAAAAGGCTAAAGGTGTGTTAGTAACTATCAGGAGAGGGATAGATAAGATGACAAAATATCATAATGCCACTCTATAAATCCATGGTGCACCCACACCTTGAATACTGTGTCCTGGTCTGGTCTCCCTATCACAGGGAAAGGCTAGAGTGGAACTGGAAGTTGTTCAGAGAAGGGCAAAGATGATCAAGTGTACGGAATGGCTTCCATACGAGGAGATTAAGGCTTTTCAGCTTAGAAAACAGACGATTAAAGGGGGCGGCTTTGACAGGTCTATAAAATTGTGATTGGTGTGGGAAAAGTGATTAGAGGAGCTTTATTTACCTTTTTACACAATACAAAAACCAGGGGTCACCCAATGAAATTATTAAGCAGCAGGATTAATACAAACAAGAGGAAGTACTTTTTCTCACGATGTACAATTACCCTGTGGTGCTCCTTGCCAGGGGATGTCATGAAGGCCAGAAAGTATAACAGGTTCAAAAAAGAATTAGGTAAGTTCATGGAGGACAGGTCCATCAATGGTTATTAGCCAAGATGGTCACTGATGTAACCCCATGCTTGGAGCAACCCTAAACCTCTGGCTACCAGACGTGACAGTGGTGGATCATTCCATAATTACTCTGTTCTGTACACTCCCTCGGAAGCTCTGGTACAAACCACTGTCAGTGACAGGACACTGGGCAAGATGGACCATGGTCTGATTCAGTACAGCAGCTCTCATGTTCTTACCTACATTACTCATTACAGTACATAAAGAAAGCCTCAATCCCCAGCCCACCCCAGTTTTGGGGGACAGCTACATATAATTCAAAAATTGGTAAACAACAACCCCCCAAAATGAAATTGAGTAAACTCCAAAATATAGAAACCCTAAAATAGCTAATTGGAAAAAAAAAAGGGGGAGGGGAATCAGGGGTGCAGAAAATTCATGAAAATTGGCAATAAGTTGGCAGTTTGTTTTTCAAATTTCAATATTTTGTCAATGTAAATTTGAAAGATTTTCAACCAGCTCCATTTGTAAGATCTGCAGGGTGGGTTACCTTGTCTTCTTCGCTGTCCAGGGTGCCAAGCGCACTGCTGACATGATTCAAACAAGAATGGTCTTCTCCCACATCTTCTCCAGTAGTGGATTTCTCAACAATACAGTAGTGGCCTTAGATTCCCAGTCTCACGCTAAACTTTTGAAATCTCTCACTGATATAATTGGACAGTGAACTGCAGTGCATCTTTTCCAGGCTGCCAGGCCTCATGACAATGGCATGCGAGTGGCTTGCTTTTGGCACCCAGGAAGCACTTGGCTATTTTGAAATCTCTCATGTAGTAACTTGCTAGAAGCAAACACTCCTCTCTGTTCTACATAAACAGGCCTACCGTTTTGATGGTGACCAGGTGTTGCATGGGTGATGTGTTTTTCTATGGTGAGAGTTTTGCTACTGCTACCATGTCATGTTGAGACAATTATATAGCCCAGATCCTCCACTGGTGTTCGTCTGCATAATCCTAAATCAAAGTCCAGATCAGTTCTCATCTCACTGATTTCAATGGGACTATTTCTGTGGGTAAGGACTTGCAGGGTCAGGCTTTATCTCTTTCTTTTGAAAGTGGCCTAGATTAATTCTTTTCAACATCCAGGGTTTCATTTTGATGGACTTCAGTGGCAGCAGAGTTCTGTGTATCTAAGATACTTACATGGCTCCCATTACTATGGTATCTGAGCACCTCACAGTTAGTGTGGGGTTAGGCAAGTATCCTCATTTTACAGATGGGGAACTGAGGAACAGAGAGACTAAAGCCCAGATCCTCAAAGGTATGTAGGCACCAATCTCCCATTACGATCAACAGGAGTTAGGCACTTAACTAGGCCAAAGTGACTTGCCCAAGGTCACACAGGCAATATGTGGCAGAGCAGGGGCTTGAACCCATGTCTCCTGACCCACAGGATAGTGCTCTAACCACTTGGCCATCCTTCCTCCCTACTTAGGACAATACCAAGCATGTTAGAAAATCTTCACCCTTCATGTCTTGTTTATTTTTTCCTTCTAGATTCTTTCCTCATCTCATAAGAACGGCCATATTGAGTCAGACCAATGGTCCATCTAGCCCAGTATCCTGTCTTCCCACAGTGGCCGGTGCCAGAAGCTTCAGAGGGAATGAACAGAACAGGGCAATTTATCAAGTGATCCATTCCCTGTTGTCCAGATCCAGCTTTGGTTTAGGGGCATCCAGAGCTTGGGGTTGCATCCCTGACCGTCTTGGCTAATAGCCATTGATGGACCTATCCTCCATGAACTTCGCATTCTTTTTTGAACCCAGTTATAGTTTTGGCCTTCACAACATCCTCTGGCAACGAGTTCCACAGATTGACTGTGTCGTCTCTTCCCCACCTCCCTGAAAATTGGGGGAATGGAAAGCTAGGTTGGCCCTACCTACAGGGAAAGTCAACTAAGACTTAGACTGCAAGCGTATTTTCTTACATTCCCCCACACCAAAACTTGCCTCAGCTACTGCCCTATGATCTTATCAACAGAACTTACTGGGTATACCAGACCACCATACTGTGAACACCGGAGTTTGTTCAGAAAAAAAGAACGAGGTGTACTTGTGGCACCTTAGAGACTAACAAATTTATTTGGGCATTAGCTTTCGTGGGCTAAAACCCACTTCATCGGATGCATGCAGTGGAAAATACAGTAGAAAGATATACACACATACACACACACACACGCACAGAACATGAAAAAATGGGTGTTGCCATACCAACTGTAACGAGACCAATTGTCATAAATATACAGCTAAGGGTAGCATAAAATCCCTCTTTTACCTGTAAAGGGTTAAGAAACTCAAATAACCTGGTTGGCACCTGACCAAAAGGACCAATAAGGGGAGAAGATACTTTCAAATCTGTGGGGGAAGGTTTTGTTTTGTGTCTTTGTGTTCTCTCCGGGTCAGCGAGGAACCAGGGCACGGAAAATACATCTCCTAAAGCCATATCTGAACTAAGCATCTAAGATTACAAATTGTAAGTAATAGGAAGGAAATCCGTTAGATTATCTTTTGTTTTAGCCCGTGAATTTTCCCTAGGCTAAGAGGGAGGTTTATTCCTGGGTTTTTTTTTGTAACTTTGAAGTTTTGCCTAGAGGGGAAGATGTTTTAAATCTTATAGCCCTATAAAATTACCTTCCATCCTGATTTTACAGAGGTGTTTATTATAAAGAAAAAAAGTAAAAAAGTTCTGTTTAAGAATCTGATGGGTTTTTAGTGTCTTAAAAACCCAAGGGCTGGTCTGTGCTCACCTGGTTTACCTATTTGGTTGGTAGATTATTCTCAAGCCTCCCCAGGAAAGGAGGTGAAGGGGTTTGGGGGGATATTTTGGGGAAACAGGAACTCCAAGTGGTCCTTTTCCTGAATCTTTGTCTAACTTACTTGGTGGTGGCAGCAGTACCCATCCAAGGACAAGGAAGGATTTGTGCCTTGGGGAAGTTTTTAACCTAAACTGGTAGAAATAAGCTTAGGGGGTCTTTCATGCGGGTCCCCACACCTGTACCCCAGAGTTCAGAGTGGGGAAGGAACCCTGACACCAATTAATTAAGGTGGGCTATTATCGGCAGGAGAAAAAAAAAGGAATGGCCCATTTCAAACAGTTGACAAGAAGGTGTGAGGAACAGTGGGGGGGGTGGGGGGGAATAGTTTTTAGTTTATGTAATGACCCATCCACTCCCAGTCTTTATTCAAGCCTAATTTAATGGTGTCCAGTTTGCTAATTAATTCCAATTCTGCAGTTTCTCGTCGGAGTCTGGTTTTGAAGTTTTTCTGTTGGAGAATTGCGACTTTTAGGTCTGAAATGAAGTGACCAGGGAGGTTGAAGTGTTCTCCGACTGGTTTTTGATGTCTGATTTGTGTCCAGTTATTCTTTTGTGTAGAGATTGTCTGGTTTGGCCAATGTTCGGTTTCCAGTGCATTGTATCTACTAGGGCTGGTTGAACAAATAAAAAAAAAAAGCCAAAATATTCAGTAATTTTGAGTTTTGATTCTGAAATTTTGACTAAACATTTCAATGAAAAAAACCCCTGATTTTTGGAAAATTGCAGCCGGCTGTATTATTTATAGATTTCCCATAATCTGAAAAAAGAAAAGGAGTACTTGTGGCACCTTAAATTGGTTAGTCTCTAAGGTGCCACAAGTACTCCTTTTCTTTTTGCGATTACAGACTAACACGGCTGTTACTCTGAAACCTGTCATAATCTGAAAGCATCACTTGCGAAATCATCCCAGTGCCTCAGAGACCCATTGCCTGCAGGTGAACATTGTTAATTAGTGAACTAACATGCAATTAAAGCACACCAGGGCATTTCATCACAAATGCTACTTGGTTCATTTATTTTGTAATTTAGTTTTAATTTAGACTTCAGAGGCTGCTAGTAAAGTATATCACATAAAAATAACAAAATTCTGATATTACTTAGCATGCCGATTATACGCCAAGTACCATCACAGCTCACTTAAGCCCGAGAGGGGAGAGGGCTAGTTTTTGTTTAGATTGTAAAGCATGTGGTTGCAGAAACAGGGGTTAGCAGGCTCCTAGATGGAGGATAGTTATGGTTGAAGCACTGGCCTGGGAATCAAGGGGCCCTGTTTTAGCTCCCTGCTCTGAAACAGGTTTCCGGTATGATTTGGGACAATCCCTCTGTGCCTTTGTTTCCCCATAAGTAAAACAGGGATATATTACTACTTCCCTACTCCCAAGACTCTTGCCCCTTGTAGTAAGGGACTTCCACTCACACATTACGTTTCTTATACAACTTTTTCTTATCTCCTTCCACTGCAAAGGGAAAGCCTCAACTCCCACCCCCACATTTTTGATTTCACGCCCCATTGCATCAAGTAGTGAGCGGAGCACCATCTCACCACTCCCTGAGTTAAGCTTCGCAGCGGTTCAGAATCTGGGGAAGTGCTCCTATGTGGGTTTATCAAATTGATTGTCTTGTGGCTGGGGTGGTGGGGGAGGGGGGGGCATCTTGGTGTTTCTCTTCCTGTTATTTAGGCCCGTTCATAATGAATCAACACTGATTTAGAGGATACCAACCAAGATCAAGGCTCTGTGTAGGCACCTCTTAAAGTCACACAGGAAGTCTGTGGAAGCCAGGAATTGAATCTAGAACTCCCGAGGCCCACTTCGATGCCTTAACTGCAAGACCACCCTCTCTCTCACAAAGGAAAGGCCTGGAGAATTGATGCTGTCACCACATTCCGGGGTGCAATCCAGATCAGTGAGGGGTTGTCACCACCTGCCCTGCAACCTTGGGGGGAATTGAGGCTATACTGTATTTTAACAGAATCAAGTCATTAAAATTCCATAAACTGCCCTTTCACCCTTGGCAAAGGCAGTTTCTAAATAAAAGGAAACTAAATTTAGGCTAAGATACTTTCTCCCATCAAATCTCTGACCTCCGTAAGAGAAGGAATGGACCCTTAGATGATTACCAGTGATTTGCCTTCCCATGGATATTGCTCCAAGGAAGTAGTGCAATTCACTGACAGCACACCCTTCTTTTGCACTTATGTCTTGAGACACCTGTAAACATCTCCTCTGCCCTCGCCCACAGAACTCATTGCCCCTGATTTCCACCTACAGTAAAAGAGTCCATATAAAACCAGCAGGACAGCCTGAATAGAATAAGTTATTATTACCCATCGACTCTGGAATGCACAAACCTCCCTCAGTCGGCAGGATTAAAAATGAACAGATTTGTAAGGGTTAGAAAAATCCGCCAGCCAACTGAGCCGGTATTTGTGCACTCAAGCGCAAGAAAGGGCGATGGGATTGTGTGCCTCTGTCAGGTTACTGTCAATACTAGGCAAAGTCCCACCCCTATTTTGTTTGCTACCCCACCTTTGCCAGTTGCTTAGATGCATCTGTTTGGGAACACCCAGTTCAGATGACTTGAAACTAAAACTGCCCAGTGATACTGGTTGAGCTGCTAAGTATTCACTGTGTTAATGTTTAGCTTTAAGAGTAATGGGAACGCAGGGAGGAGCACGGCAAGAGACTCGGAGTGGATTGTCTGTGTTCTCTACAGCAGAGAACACTTGTCACAGCTTAATACTTCCTAATAAGGACATTGCAGTGTTCAGGGGACTAAAGGAATCCAGTTAAGGAGGAAGGGATTAGAAGAGCGACAGCAACTACTTAGTTGCGGTTCTAAGCTGATGGGAGAGAGCTCTCCGGTAGGCTGAACTCCACCTCTGTGAGAGGCGGTAGCGATGTGGGCGAGAGAAGCTCTTGTGCCAACATAGCACTGTCCACACCAGCACTTAGATTGGTATAACTACATCACGCGAGGGTGTGGATTATTCACACCTCTGAGCGACACGGCTGTACTGAAGTAATTCTGCAGTGTAGACCCGGGCTTAGCGATCACTAATTGGGGGTGGAGGGGAGGAAGAAACATGAATTACATGTAGTAGAGTAGCACCTAGAGGCATGAACTGAGATCAAGGCCCCATTGTAAATGTAAGGTGCTACCATTAGGGAAGAAAAATCAAATGCCCAAATACAGAATGGGGGATAACTGGCTTGGCGGCAGCACTGCTGAAGAGGATCTGAGAGTTGTGGTAGATCACAGCCGCAACGGGAGTCAGCAATGCAATGCTGGTATTAAAAAAAAAAAAAGCACAATGCAATTTTAGGTTGCAACACCACAGAGGCATAGCAGGCAAGTCACAGGAGGTGATAACACTGCTCCATTTTGGGCTGGTTCCGCCTCAGCTGGAGTACTGGGTCCAATTTTGGCCACCAATGTATAGAAAGGATGTGGAGAAATGGAAAGGATCCAGAGGCGGGCGACAAAGATGATCAAAGGGATGTAATTTAAGGCATAAGCGCAAAGGCGGAGGGAACTGGGTATATTTAGTTTGGAAAAGAGGAGATTAAGGGAGGATATGATAGTGGTTTTCAAATACGTGAAAGGCTGCCATAAAAAAGATGGAGTAGAGTTGTTCTCTCTTGTCACAGAGGGAAGGACAAGAGGCAGTGGGTTCAAACTACAGCACAGCAGATTTAGATTAAATCTTAGGAAAAATGTCCAAATTGTAAGAACAGCAGGACAATGGAACAGGCTGCCTTGGGAGGTTGTGGAAGCTCCTTCCCTGGAGGTTGTGAAAAGGAGGCTGGAGAGCCACCTGTCTCGGATGGTTTAGACACAACAAATCCTGCATCTTGGCAAGGGGTTAGACCACATGACCCTTGCGGTCTCTTCTTATCCTATGGTTCTATGATTGTACCAGGTGTTTTGCTAACCAATAGTGAGAATGCCAGTGCTCTGTTTACAACTAAAAACAGGTAAGACAGACAAAGGAACAGAGTTGCAGTAACTTGCCCAGGATCACACTCCAGAGCAGTGGCAGAGCTGGGGAATGGAATCTAGGTCTCCGAACTCCCAGTCCAGTGCTCCATCCACTTCTGTGAAAAATGTTGCCAAGAACAATTTGTCTTATGAGCTAAGGCTGTGAAGCCCCAGGCTCCAGAGGGCAGCATAGGTGAGTTTCAGGGTATGTCCTTTATAGAAAAAGGAGGAAGCCAACAAAAACCACCTAACATGTCCGCAGGATGTGCCCCCACCCAGTGCCCCAGGGATGTGCAAATTCTCTTGAAAACATTTTGCTCCTCCTTTTTGCCCCTTTTTTTCTCTTCCATTCTTCTCATCTTCTCCCTGTGCTACAGGGACCGACCTTTCAAGGTGGAGCGCAGGCCGTGGTGCTGGTGTCTCTGTTCTTCAGCTGAGAGAGCTACGCAGGAAAGGAGGTGGAGATGCCTGCGGAGGAAAGTCTCCCAGCCGGGGTCTGGCTCAGCCACCAGGAGTGAACAACAGTCCTACAGCTCCTGCCAGAGCTCTTCCCACACGCACACATGCATCAACTCATTTGCTGCTTCCCCTCTAGGGAATCATCTTTCCTCTTTGGGGCAGGGACCTTCTGTGTCTGTACATAGCCTAGCACAATGGGGCCCTGATCTTGCCTGTGGCACTGAGGAGCACACAAATAATTTAGGTTTCAGAGTAGCAGCCGTGTTAGTCTGTATCCGCAAAAAGAACAGGAGGACTTGTGGCACCTTAGAGACTAACCAATTTATTTGAGCATAAGCATAATTTAGTGGCTCCTATGCCGAGTAGAGCTGCCAGTTATTCTCTGGGTAGACAGAGTGGGCAGAGCCCAGCAATTCCAACTTCTCCTTTGCCCCAGTTTCAACTCCCTGGGCTGGGTGAGGAGTAGACTGAGTGAGCGAGAACTGAGGTCACACCTGTAAGGTCCCAGCTGAAAGCCTCTATCTTGCTGAATGGATCTGGAGATTTTTCACATGAAAGGAAGAGATCCTGTATATGTGGCCTGAAACATGCTCCTGCAGATGGTGAGCATTTTGGCCTAGCTTGTACTCCAGGGCTTTTTCTAGTATTCTAGTATTCATGGTGCAAAGTTTAAACATTACAAACCGAGTGCTGTGCAAAGAACTGCAGGGAAAGGGAAGAATTGAAGAAAAGGCACTGGGAGCTCTTAACATGTTATAATACACGCTGAAGATTGGCATTGCATTTTTGCAAAGGTTTATCATTTATCCTTAGCTCTTTCAATGTATTTCAGCCAAGTCCAAAAGGAGTTACAATTTCCTTGCTTAGAAAGGTTAGGCGCAGAACTTTTGGAGGGGGAAAAAAAAAATGTCCACAGAAGAATGTGTAACTTAAATACATTAAAAAACTAAAATCTTTTCAAGAGATACTGATTCCTACTTTTCAAGTGGTGATGTGAAGATTCTTCATGTTGCCTGAGAGATTTAATATTCCCACCTCTTTACAGATATTTGTCTGGCCCAGTTGGTGAGGTCAAATTTTTACAGGGGAAATGCAGAATTTATGAGTTAATGACTTACCTGGTAAATGAGAGAACTGCCTCAAGTATTGAGCCAGATCCTCCACTGGTAGACCTATTTACACCAGCTGGGGATCTGGTGCCTTGAGCTTTTTTAAGGTGCAGTGACTTGTGGGGTATATGTGTGTATTTTTTTTTTAAAAGCAGCTCTTCAATTCACCTTTAAAGGCAAAACAACTCAATTGCACCACCTAGTGGGCTAACAAAAGTTCTGCATGAATAAGTAGCTTATGTCTCCCATCACTTTAAAATAGTGACAGGTTTCAGAATGGTAGTCGTGTTAGTCTGTATCAGCAAAAAAACCGAGTACTTGTGGCACCTTGGAGATGAACACATTTAGTTAGTCTCTAAGTACTCCTCGTTTTTTTTTTTAAAAATAGTGGTTGTTCTGAACTGTGTGTGCACTCATGTATATGCACGCCCTCCCACGGCAGTGGTGTCCTTGTGATAAATTGCAGTCGTGCTAAATTACTATCACACACTTTTTACCATTTTACCTACTCTCTGTTCCCCAGTCCATCTCCCCAGGACTTATTCTAACATTCCAATTTCATAGGAAGCTTTAAACTAATATTAAAAAACAAACAAACAAGCAAACCTGCCGTGTTTCTTCCTCCCCGCTAAAATTTAATTCCCTTTAAAAAAAATCACACGTGCCTAAGGCCCAGGACAGACAAGTGATAGAACTAATTTTTAAAATTATTTTTATTATTTGTATTACCATAGTCCCTAGGAGTCCCAGCCATGGACCAATACCCCATTGTGCTAGGCACTGTACAAACACAGAACCACAAAAGATCGTCCTTGACTCAAAGAGCTTACAATCTAAAGTAGCACCTAGAGGTCCCAGCTAAGGTCAGGACCCCATTATGGTAGGTGCTGTACATACACACAGTAAAAGACCCATGTGTCCTGAATCCCAGTCTGGTGCCTACTTGCTCTTCAATAGTGTCACAACTTAAGCCATCTTGTGGACTTCCTGGGCTAGAAACGAGCTTTCAACTCTTGGCAAAAAAGGATTTCTCTAACCCCCTCTGTGAAGCGACACAGCATTTTCTCCACTAGCCATGAAATGATCTGAAACATCACACTATAGATCTTGACATTTTTAGGACTCAAAAAAAAAAAGCGATTTTTGATCATTTGTACATGTTCTTGTGGCTCTCTGAACCCTGCACAATCAGACAGATTAACTAGGGCATCTGGCTTTACAGGTGGAGTGATACGAGAGAGTCTGAATTCTTCCTTTTAAAACTAAAACATTCCTAAAACTGTTTCCCTGTGACAAATGAAGGATACGCAGAATATGTAATGGTGCAGTGACATCAAGGTTTCATCAGCACTCATTTGGGGTGACCTGCCTAATGTACTTATGAACAAAATGACCATTCCAACTGCAAGCTGATAAAACCCCTTTCAATGCCACAAACACGATTACTCTCACATACATACACGTACTAATTTGTCTTTAGTCTTACCAGGTCAAGATCGGAGAGTTGGGAGCTAGGTGATTCTTGGAGTTTGTGCCTTTCATCTCTTTGGAGGAGATCTTGGTGCTGGGTCTCACCCTAGTTCATTGCTGAG
This sequence comes from Eretmochelys imbricata, assembly GCF_965152235.1. Classification (NCBI taxonomy): domain Eukaryota; kingdom Metazoa; phylum Chordata; order Testudines; family Cheloniidae; genus Eretmochelys; species Eretmochelys imbricata. The sequence continues at coordinate 257,845,138 of NC_135573.1, forward strand.
ACATATCTACATCACAAGAACACATATTGTGGTAGGAACTAGTAACCGCAAATCAAGGATTGGGGCCAATTTGTGCTAGACTCTATAGAGAGAAGTTGCAGTATGCACCAATATGTAACTGATTCAATCTACAGTCTACTCACTGGACTGCTACAGGAAGAATAGTGCAAGACGGGAAGCAAGATGCACTGAATTGTATGGGAAAGCAAGCACAGCTTGCATCATGGCTATCTTAAGCCAGTGTCTCATCTTAAAAAGCGAAGAGCTAATCCCTTTCTCCATGGTCATCATTCACCCAGACCCAGAGGCAGCTTTGGAAGCAGAAGGAATTGTTTTAATCCCCTCTGTAAGTCTTACAGCAAAAAAAGTGGGAGCTGAACTTGGCAGAGTTGCCAACAGGGACCCTGACCCTTGGTGCCTTAATGCTGCTTAATTTACCTGAGCTAGCAGCCAAGCTTATAAAGGTGCACCAAATCCAACATAAAACAATAAATAAGAAATAAGAATGAGAAATTCGCTTACGAATGGAGCTCTGGAAGCCTTTGCAGACAGAGAATTCTAGGGGTGGGTATACCAGGGAGTTGTGCTTAGGCTCATTAACAGGAAGAGGTTCTATTCTCGGCTCCCACTTGTCACAAGCAGTAGGAAAACTCAGTATGGATTATCAGGCATGAACAGGATAAGGACAGTATCTAATCTGCATTCAATGCAAACACATCAGTTTATGAATGTCCTGAGTTGAGGCATAAATTGATGGCCAATTTACAGTAAATTGCTCTTTAAACAAGTTTAGTCTGAATCACAAAATACCACAAATAAAGCAAACCTTTGTGAAATAATTAACTCTTGAATGAGCAGTCAGGGATTCCCGAGTGTAAAACATTTACCTCAGTGCTGGGAATTCCTGGCTCTTGTACAATCCTCTTTGGAAAGATGAAATAATCAAGCCTAATTATCCAGAACAGTGGTTCTCAACACACATATGACAGAAATGCTTCTGGCACAAGGGTGAATCACCCTTCAGTCTTCAAGTAGGGCCATGTCCAGGACTGCAAGAATTATTATTTTAAACCAGGTAACATGGAACAAGCAAGCAGTTCTGTGTGCTCTGCATAAATACTCCATATTTCTTTGTCCATTTGCATAAATTAAATCTGGATGACATTTATGTACACCACCAAAATCAGAGGGATAGTAAAGACCATCGATGACAGAGTAACAGATTAAAACAGTGGATGATACAAGCAGCAGAGGTTCAAACGGTGCGCCTGTGAGGGATTTCAACAAGTAAACATAGCCACCACCACCATAAAGCAAATTCAGCATGTTATCTAAATACTGCCCAAATCTTACCTTTTCAATGTAACTAAATGCTGCAGATGTGCAGGGAAAGTATATGATCTGGAACATAGGAACTGCCACACAGATCATGCCAGTGCTCACTCCATCTGTCACTAACAGGGGATGGTACAGGCTCTTCAGAGGAAGGTGTGAGAAACCCTGTAGTAGGTTGTTCTAGGACGACCTGCCTGCCAAAATAGTTTCCTTCCAATTCCCATTAGAGGTTGTCTCAAGCCCTGAAAGCAGGAGGGCCTATACTCGCCCTAGTTGGAAAAACTTCTGATAAAACTCTTTTTGGGGTCAGAATTTGCAGATATGTTGAAATCAAAATGTTTCGCAGAGACCACTCAATTTTGATGAAGTTCCAGTGGAACCCAGGCAAGGTTTTGACAGAACTCTGCCTGCCTGGTGCCGCTCCATGCCTTTTTGGGGAGAACTTTTTAAATTTTGGGGGTTTGTTCTGAATCAGAATGAAATATTGAACTCCTCAGTGAAATGGAATTCCCTATTTCCACACAGATCTAGTTTATATTCCTTCCAAAATTCTTTCTTGTTCTTTTCATATTTACTGCAAGAACTTTGGATGTTCTTGTTATCTGAATCAACATCTAATACTTTTCTGAACCTCGCTAAGCTCCGGGCTCAATGTTTGGAAGAGGAGGTCATCTCTGCCCTAAGAACTGGTCCTAAGAAATGTGTGAGGAAACATTTTAAACCCTGGACATAACAATGTTAACATCAGGAGCATTATTCTGCACACATGAGCCAAAGCTCTTGATCTTAAAACACAGGTCATTTTGTACACAGTAAAGTGAAAAAGTTGGAGGAAAAATAAAATCAATCTATAAAATTTAAAAATTTACCATACAGACAGGGATGTGAAATGGCTACAGAAATGAACCAGGAGTCAGGAAAACAGGATTCTATTCCTAATTGTAGTTGCTTGCTGTATAACCTTGGGTAAGCTATTTAACCTGTGTATGCCTAAGAGTTTAAATCGTTAATAATACATACCACCCAAGCTATACACAACACTTTCCTTGGAGGAAAGGTTCTATAGAAAGTTAGTTTCTAATGAATCAGAGTAGATTGTTCAACTGGATATAGTACGTAATTTAATGAGATTTTTCTTAAACTATGGCAAATACTGTAAAAAACCCCATTATTCAAGCAGCCGAATTGAGAATCCTCCAAAAATAAGTTACATCTTTAAGACCTGAACAAGTTATAGTATGATCTCATCCAAGAGATCTAAATAGCAGGAACATCTGCCGGAATCACCATCAATTTATTCAGCAGAGTTCATCAGCTCTTGTCTGCACAAGCAGGTGCCAGGGTATTCTGTAAGAACTACAATATATGCTTTAAAAAAAAAAAAAAAAAAAAAAAGGGGGGGGGATGATTCTACCCATCTACAGAGGAACCACACACAGAGGGAATAAAGACCCTGACAGTGGCAATAAGAGGACAGATTTTTTCTCAGAGAAGTATTACATGCACAAGTATCTAAATTGTTAAAAACTTTTATTTGTGACAGTAAAGAAACCATTCAATACCTGATTGACAACACTTCTCTCCCCTCAAAACACTCACACTGTATATGTAGTGTTTCTCAAGTATTGCTGGATTGTTCATTGCATTAAAGTGTAAACAGCTCCATTATTAGACAAACAAGCAATATGTCCATTGCTTACTCCTCTTAATTTCCCAGAAGAGTTTTAACAAAAAGCCAGACAGCTGGATTTTTACAATAAAATATGAACAGAAAACGAACAGCTCTTTTTGCATAGTTATCCTATAGAATTTCAAGCAATTCCCCAACCCAAGTCTTACCTGCCCTCCTCACCACACAAAGGCATACATCACAGCATCTTTGAAATCAGAGCCACAAACATTTTTTTTCTTTTACAATAGGGCTGTGCGGTTCTGTGTTTTATTAGTAAAAAAATTCTGTAAAACATAGGATCGTGTGTTTTTGTAAATTATATTGCTACAGACTTTTTACATTGAAATTTCAAAGCAGCAACCCCAGTACAAGCGAGTGTAATTTAGGTATTTTATTGTCCCCCCCAACCACTCTAATCAAAATCATGCCGTGATAAAGTGACTGAACACACTGATAACCAAGCTCTTCAGGTGACGGGTTTCTTCCATGTATAACTTCACTGGTTTTTAAAAAGGAATTAAAGGGAAAAACAAGAAACAGTTTTTGTTTTTTTCCAAAGCTACCTAAATGAATACAGTAGTATTGTACATTTGCTAAAATCTTCCATTCAAAACTTCCGGGTGTTTAACAAATATTCTGCGCACAGCCCTAGTTTACAGATGGCAATTTAATCATAACATTTTAGTTGAATTTCAAGAATTTATGGCACTCTGCCTTACATTTTAAATTAAAAAATATATATATATATATTATATATATCCCTATGCAGGGAAATAACCTTTTTTTAACCCAACACAGAAAGGACAACGGAACTTTGGGTAGCATTTCTTTAGCTGAACTGAATGATCCACTGGGAAAGACTTTTTAATAGTTTTACGATAATATCTGGGAATTATAATTGAAAGACAAGGTTTCTAACAGTCTTGGTGACCCACATGCAGCATGCACTACTGCACTTTTAAATATGGAAGAACTTTGGGAAATAATTTGATTTTCTGTTTTGATTTTCAAAATCTCATTTAATTAAAGTAAAACCAAAATAATCATATTGCAATTTTTACAAACATTCTACTTCTTTTTCTGGCATTATGTTGAGATCTATATTGCTTTGTTAAAATCTAGGTGCTTCAAATATATAGTTATATATAAACTAAAAGAGCTTATAAAAATCTGGATTTTTTAAGTGTGGGAAAATAAAGTGCAAAAAGGTATATATGATAGTTGCTCACCTACTGTAAAAAATCCAAACACTTAGGAAACCCAAAACTTGATCTTAAACAACCACCCCATTTGAGGTCAGAAGAAATCGGATATTATCCAAAAATATTCTCACATTCTAGAGTGAAACTTACCATGATTAGAACTAAAACAAAAATCATATATAAAATGCACTTACAATATTAGCATGGATCAGAAATGTTACTATGTTATACCCCTGATTTTGTCATTTTTGAGCGCTGCGTGTTATTTTGTATGCTTTATCAGTTGAAATTATAAAGCCAATTTTTTCTGGAACTCTGGATTACAAAAGCCCAAAACAGCATTAAAACTGTACAGAAACAACACAAAGACAGTGATTGTACAGTATTAGTCGTTAAAATGGTTTCAGATGTGGGAACAGAAGTTCAGTTGTCCATTACATGTTGATTTCAAAACAATACAGGTCACTTTAATATCAACATTCATTCACAGACATTTAAGGCAACTGGGTTCATGAAATCACTGCTTTTATAAGTGTGAACAGCTGATGACTTGGTTTGTCTTATGTACAACAGATCACAACTGTCTAAATGGTAATGTCTCATGAAGGGGTTATTCACTGTCTAATTGGTAAGACTGTTTGGTCTAATACTTGTGTGAAAATCTTTGAATTTTTTTCAGCCATTCTCATCACACCTGCACAATAAACTACAACCTGAATATTTCCCTGCAGACTGTATCTGAGGCACAGAGGTCACAAATACAGTTAAAAATACTGCTCAGAGAACAACTTTTTGGCAGTTTACAGTTTCATTACTCAGTATTCAAAAACAAAACTAAAGATCTTAGATTGAACGCAAATGTAATGGACTAACCAGAATCCGTATGTCCTTTTAAACCATCTAGATTTGTTTTTTTTTAATTGTCAGGATTTAGTTCTGGCACAGAAACATACAGTACTAAGGTAATGACAACTGGTAAGAGAACAAAAGAGTGCCTTAAATGTCATGGTACTGCTTAGAACACCCTCACTGAGAAACACTGTGAGCACAGTGCAAAGCTGCACTGCAAGGAGACAAGTCCTCTCTCAGTCTTATACTGCCCCTCTGATAATCTATTCCATGACTGTGTAGGCTGGCCCACCCTTTTAGGAATGAATTTATTAAGCTGCTTAGTAAATGTTTTAGCCAAGGATGACAATCTAGGTCAGCTTCTTGTAATTCCTATTGGTCATACCTGTAAAAAAGGCAACTTGTATCTACCCTGTGACATTTGACAGTAGGCTAATTAAAGCACCAAATTATTAGTTTAACTTTGTTTGATGCCTGCCAATAATGGCTAATTTGTATGATTAGATTTCTACTGGTGTAAAAATGGTTAAAAGGTGACCTGGGAAAGGAAAAAAAGGGCTGTGCCTTTTTGCTTCAAAAGGCTTAAAAACAACAGTTACACGTGTTTTTAGCATCAGAAATTCAGGTCTTGTCTACCCTGGATGAAGAACTAGTTTAATTATGACATCACAAATGAATGAAAGCCAAGTGAACTGAGAAGACAGGATTTTTAGTAGATTTTTATATTGTTTTTAATATTCTAAGTTAACACCTATTTAACTCCAAAGCCTAAAGAGTACGTTAGAGAAAGGAATTCTGAGTTAAACACACCTCCAGCAGGGGTGATATGGCTCCCAATCTACATCTGAGACTCTCGGCAAGTGTTCAGCAAAAACCAGGAAAGTTCAGTTAACATTCCTGACATTTCTAAGGAAAAACACAAACAGGAAAAAAAAAGCCCCCACTTTAAAATAAATTGGGCTCATACCTCCATTTTGCTTCTTTACGGTGCATAAAGCAGCAAAAGGCATTTTTCAAAGTCCTTTGCAGGTCACCTTTAACTGAGTATGTGGGATGTCATATACCACAAGTTTACTACATAAGGGTGGGGTATATCACCTGCATTTCATTTATTGCCCAAATTTGCAGCTTCCAGCAAATGTTTTTGTAGCGCAGGCACAGTGGCAAAGAACAGTATAACAGCCGATGGTCAGCTCCATTTGGTGAGTATACAGTAGCAACGATTAAGAGAAAAAATACTCTTAACAGCTCAGCACACATCCAGCTTACCCAGATGGGTTTTTGTAAGAATGTAGATCAATAAATAGATTCTCCCTCCTTCCCCCCCAATAGAATGGGTTTCTCATTATGATGTTTTAAAAAATTGGAGAGGCATGGCAGTTGTGCGCAAGCAGAGATAACAGAACTTGATCCATCTAGCACAAAAGGTGCTTGAGATCTATTTCCCACCACATTTTCCCAATTCTATCATACCCTAATACCCAAACTGCAGATATGTTCAAACGGTGTCCAAAATGAGTAAGCCATAGTGACACAAACCTGTAACTGAAATCACCCCTCCCCAAACTCCTAAACCTTCTGAGCATGACAAAATGTAATGAATACAACTTAACATCACCATGGAGACAGGACCCCAGCGTATTTGTTTCAACTTTTTCCTTTGTTACCATATATTACAGTGCTCTATAAAAAAATCCTTTTTCCTTTTTAAAGCGTTTAGACAATACAAGACTAAAAGATGTCTGGAAATACACCTTATACAAAATGAACTTTTATCTTAAAATAACATTCAAAAAGGCACTTCATTCTGTAAGAAAAAAATTCAGAGTCAGGTCAACTGCTCTAAGCAGAGGGGGGGAAACTGTCTGCATAGTGGGAGGGGGCAGAAATTTGACCGCTGAAATACAACAAGCTTCTTTTTTTGGCATGTTTTAAGAAAAGCTGATCCAGTAAAATATGTCCACTTACGAAAGTCATTAAAAGAGTCCCATTTAAAATAGCTTCTTTTTTTCTTTTTTAAAAAAAGTAGTCGGAACATGTGACCTTAGGGTGTCAGGCTTCTGAAGGCTCACTAGCATCACTCATGATTGTCCTTCGTGTACAATGTAACAGGAAGATCAAGAGTAGCACGTCTGACAGGAGCAGCCTCCTCAAAGCTTAGTTTGAAAGAGCTGAGAGATGGAGAAAGAGTCTGTAGCAACTGCCATCAACCAGAAGCACTCAGATTTAAGGGCTACCTGTTGCAAAGTTTGTGAAGCATACTGTAAACTTCTTCCTCTCTGCTTAGTCCTTCAAAGAAAGGAATAAGATCTAGCAGCTCTGTGTCTGTCATGTCATCAAACCAGGATTGCACAGGCACCTGAAACAGTGGAAGAGAAAAATAGAAGAGACTTTGCTACATCAACAACACATGCACAATTTCCATCTACCTCAGAACCTTAGCTTACAGCACCTACTGGCAGGCATCCTACCGGCAGCTAATGACCATGATAAAGAAAAGTTACTCACCTGTAACTTAGGTTCAAGTACATTGCCAGTTCAGACCCACATCCTTAAGATATACTTGCACACCCACATCAAGACTGGAAGCTCTGGAAAGCTAACTGCAGACTCTTTCCAGATGTGGAATGTTCCAAGCAAGGTTACATGAGGCACGGCACATCTCCCCTTCAATGTCTTCTGCCTCCTTAGAATCCAGAATAGCCTGAAGTAGGGTGCAGACTATGACTCTACAACGATAATCTAGTTGGAGAAACTCCAATTACAGGTGAGTCTCTTTTCTTTCTCCTTAGAGTACTGTCAATACAGATGCCTATGCACAGAGCAAGAAACCCTCACGGAAGTGTAACTGAGGAGGAAATATTTGAACAATGAATACCCAACTGCTCTGTACTGTACATCAGATTTTGAGGCAAGGTGCAGAGAATAATGCTTCATAAAGGAGTAGAGTGGCTCTAGGGAAGAATATTGTGTATTTTCACTATGGGATCTTACTGAAGTAATGCATTAGAGTCCATTTTGGATCTAGTCTCAATCTGTGGTCCTCCAGGGACTGGAACTGCCACTAGCTTTTAGCGCTTTTCCACACAGGATTTAATAACTCAGATAACTTCTTAGCAATGGATTTTATAACATCCAAAAGTGGTCTGGAGCTTGCTTTGATTTTTAACCTTCAGCATAGATTAGATTTGTGGCTCCTGATCCTTGCACGCAGAGCTGGTAAAATGAGGTAAACTGAAGCCTTATGTGGCACTAAACAGGTAAGGTCTCTCACTCAAGCATCCAAGGCGTCAGGATTTGAGGGCCTGAGTTCAGAAATTCCATGTTTTAAGAAGCTTTCCTTAAACCTTCACTTTTTACCATATCAGCTAAAAGCTACACTAAATCTAACAACTGACAGTAAAATAATCCTCAAAAACAAAGAAAATGCCTGATGGGCAACTTAATGTTTCAAGGGAACTAGAGGGAGTCCCAGCTTGCTAGGTGACTAGCAAGAGAAGTGTATGCGTGTATATTGAGAGTGGTGGTTGATGGAGAGGTCTCTGTTTGTGTAACCCCCAAGTGCAAAAGCTTTCCAATGGGTTCCAGGCTTCATGTGGATTGCACATCCCAAAAGCAAGGATCTCTACTCTCAATCGCCAAAGGGAAATATGAAGAAATTCCTTGAGTGAGAAATATCTGTATTACTGGCATTTATACTACCACCAAAACCCACCCTCTTCCCTTCGCTTTATTTCTAAAGCTGGATAAGCTGGTTGACTAGTATTCCTAATCACAGAATGACCCGTAACAGAAATTCTAATTAGCAGATAAGGAAAGGAGGGAAGGAAGCAGCATCAGGTCTGCCAATTCTCCTCAAATATAATCTTAATTCACAATAAAGGAAAATCTATAAATAAAAAAACACAGACAGGTATTCAACTTGTGCCAGTAAAAATAGTTATTAGCTTGTCTATTAAAATAACTTCACTCATGTGAAACAAAGTCAGAGTACCCATTAAAAAAATAAAAATCGTTTTGAGGGTTTTGGGTGAATATCCCCTCTTCTACCAGCCTGTATAAGGAGTGGTTATAAAGACATCACACTGTTTGGTGTTTTTCTGCACAATTAGCAGTTTCTTCAGAAGATGCCCAAAGCTAAAAATTGAAGGAGAGCTAGGCATGAGAAAGATGAATTGGCAGAGTAGCGAGGAGAAGCTTGGCCTATATCTAACTTCGTAATAGCTAGCACTAGAACCTGATCTTCTACTTAACGTTTCAGAGGATGACGATGCTGTTGACACTAGTTAACACTTTAAAAGTAAATCTGAGTACTTAATATTGTTTGAATGTGGAAACCAGACCATGGAAGACCAAAGAGAGGAAGTTATTCCTTGGGACTACTTACTGCATTTTCAGGATGGAAGATGTAAGACGCAGGAGAGTTATCCACTATAATAACTTTACTCAGCTCTCTTCCCAGTCGACTCAGATCCTTCACATAATTTCCTCTGTGGAAAACACAGGATTCTCTGAAGAGTCTTGCCCTGAACACACCCCAGCGATCCAACAAGTCTGCTACTGGATCCGCATACTTAAAGACAGAAGTTAATATGATTCAGAAGCTTAAAAAACAGAAATTGCACGTCTGCAGGTACAGCAATGTTTCCTAGAACTAAATATTACGGACAAATAAAAAGGACAATTATAGAAAGAACTACAATCTGCTTTGCTTCAGCTTTTTCTCCTTAATATTAATTTATGTGCTAGCAAAGCTAAAATTATTACTAAATGGGTAACAGGACTGCAGTACAGTTATCTTTCAGAAAGAAAATAACTTGCATTGTAAAGCTTGCTATGATTTACTAATTATCTTAACACATCTCAACATGGGCTCTTTACATTTGTCCTTTAACTCCTAGAAGCTGATGAGTTCAGAGATCTCACTTAACACGACTGTAAAAATGCATGAAAAAGTAATGGTAAACCTAGAACACAAGATGCCACTTCTGCAGCTACTCGTACCAAATTCAATTCCATGTACCTGTGAAGTCAAGGGTAATGGAGGAGGCATCTGACTCAGCCTAATTCATGATGTGCCTTTGTCAATAATGCATGTTGACTTTTGATGTCACCAAGGGATCTGAAGATCCCCAAAACATGCACACTCCAGTCGTTAGAGGACAGGCAAAAATATCTAATACAAATATCCATTTGTAACATTCTGTGTTGGCATTATTCAAAGGAAAGGAGTGCTACATATCACACCTCAAAGATAATGTAAGTACCATAGCACATGATGGCATGAATTTTGACTCAAGAATTGATAGTAATAGCCCAAGAGGGTGGGCCGGGAGAGACACCTAGATAGGAAACCAGATTGTAAGAGCAGATATCCTCGACAATTATAGTTAGCACAAATTCTTTGAAAGATATGATTGATCATTTGATGGGACTTTTCTAAATTGAACAGCAAGCAAAATAGATCTTGCTATCAATAAACCTTTCCTTTTATTAAGGCTTTTTCAATAGAAAAAGTGCAAATCCCCTGCTTTGGGATTTAGAACTTGACTGGACACAATATTGGTAAACACACAATCCTGCGCTCACAAGGAGATGAACTAGATGATTTAACAGGTCTTTCCCATCTCTAGAGTCTATAGAAAGCCACAAAAAGATTAGAATTTAACTTGATTTACTAAACTTAAGATATTTAAATAAAATGAATTAAAAAATTACCAATCAACTGATTTCACTTCAAAATCAAAACCACAAAGACAAATCCACCGAAAATATTGCAGAACTAAAGCTGCACTGTCCACTACAAAACTACCTACATAAGATGCTATTTCACCAAAGCTAAAAGGGCACAAAATATTGCATTTCAGATGCTAAATATATCAAGCTTTACGAACAGCATTCAATAGTCTCAACCAAAATTATAACTGCACATCCACATCTCAGACATCTGTGTCCTATGTTTTTGCACCAAAGTACTTTCTGAACTATTGGCTGATTTCATAGCTTAGATATAGCACACCTTATTTCACGCCCAGCTTTAATATACTGCTTCATGTAGTACACTATTTGTTCTAATTTCCCACTATAACCATGGTAACTTGTAAGCCTTTCATATTGGCATCATGAGCAATGCATGGAGGCTACATTATGAGGCAAGCCCATATGTGATATTGTTACCATGGAAACACTTACCCACACACTAGCAGACAAAGTACACACTGTCAGGCAAAGAAGCAGAAAAGGGGAAAAATTAACATCATACCGAGTGAGGAAAACAATCATCCACAGAAAACCCAACCAAAATGTCCACTAACCAGCATTAAAAATACTAAAGAGAAGGAAGAGACAAACGACAAACCTTGGCTAGACTAGCTGTGAAGAGTACACACTCAAAGAGCTCTCCCATCCTCTGGAGAAACTCATCCACATGTGGTCGTTTCAATACATAAACCTGAAATGACAATAACTGTTTAGGTCAAATGAGGCTTAAGCCAAAAAGGCTGGAGTTAGCCTAAAATTGGTAGGTAGGACTAATATGTGACACAGGAGGCTCAGATGAAGGAAAAGGCTGGTAAACAAAGCATAGTATTAAATAATGAAATATCTGAACATATGTACTTGATAGCCCCATGCTGACTGCACACTGGTAGTACTGTGTCCTGCTGGAAAGATACATTCTTAAAATTGAAAAGACAGACAGACATGCAATGGGGCATCAAAGCAATAAAAACTGCGACCCACATTTTTAAAGGTATTTAGACATTGTTAGGCTCAGTGTTGCCATGCCTAACTAATTTAGGAGACTAAATTTAGGAGACTAAATCCCATTTTCAAAAGAGATCTAGGCACTCAGGAGCCAAAATCCCATTGACAGTTAATTAGATTTAGGTTCTTAAGTGCCTAAATCCTTTTTGAAAATGAGATCTAGGCTGCTAAATAAGTTAGGCATTGCTAACAGATCATAGCAACTCCTGAAAACCTTTAAAAATCTGGGCCTGAGAGCCTTTAAGTAGCATGACTCTTTGATGCTTATGTTTCTTCAAGTCTTGAACAGTATGAGAGGAAACAACATCTGAGGGAAAGTTTTATCCTGTGTTGGGAGGAGTTTTGAAATGTATTGACTACTTCCTTTTCTTCTGTAAATAAAATACTTCTCTTCAATTTTTGTTTCTGGATGTCAGATAACATACTCTATTGCTGTTTTTTATTGATTTTCCAAACCCATTAATAAAATACAAGCTTCCACCTCTTCAATGGAAAAATGAGTTTCCAGTATATATTTTGAGTTGTACTGAGCATGTAAAATCTCTTCAGTTGAGGCTTTGTCATAAATACAGTAAATCTTCTGGGTTTTCCTCCTTTCAGGCAGCAGTAGCTCCAGCAAAGGAGCCATGCTGCCATTTTGCAGCAAGAACCAGTTGTTTATTGCAATTGATACAGCTACTAAGAATATTTGTTAAGCACCAACAATGTGCTTAGTGTTCATATAAGATACCAAGATAAAGACAGTCCCTATCCAGGAAGCTTACAATTGGGTAAAAACAATAAACTGGGGGGATGGGAAGGGGTGTGTCTGTGTTAAATGGTTACTTTAAAAAATTATGTTATTTATCTTGCTTGATAGCATTTGATAAAGGTTCTTGATAGAACTAAATTAGGAATTCCTACTTTTGCATTTAAGAGAATTTCAGCATTGTAGATTTCTTGCTAAAGCCTGGTAAATTAAATAGGTTTCTCTATCATAAGGTAAAACACGCAAAACTGAACTTGTTTAATGCCTTGTATGTTATTTAAGGGAGTTTTACTGGCTAACATATTATTTTCATTAGGTTAACAGTGATATTAAAAGGCAAAAGTGCAGTGAGCCCATACATATACACAGTGAAAGAGAAAGTTATGGAAACACCAGTTTGAACTTAATAATGTAAAAATTAAATGCAGTAAGGGAAGAGAAGGGACACTGCATGATCAGGGCTTAAACATTACCCGATTTATATTAAAAGAATGTACATGCAAAGCACTATAATCTAAAGGCCAAAGCGGTCAGATCAAAATGCTATGTACTTTCCACTCTGGGTAGTCATGTGACAAGCTACATGGACCTCAAAACCAGTCTTCTGGATTAGATTATTCTTATTAAATCAGAACTAAACTTTACTTTTGCCACTGGAGCTGACTCTCAGTACATTCATACTTGGAAGGGGAGGACAATTTGTAGCCTGGTTTTCATTTTGATTCCCTATTTTTTAATATTATTGTGGCAAGCACCTGATCCTACTTAATCAAATAACTCTAACTTCAGGAACTAAGTTTACAATAGATTATATTAGGAACAGGTTTATTTAATTGCTGCTCTCTTTTCCCAGAGAACTGCACTATAGTTTCTTGGATTTCAATAAGACTGTGGCAAATAATTCTCTCTCCCCTTTTAAGATAACCGTTAGTTTTTCATTAAAAGCTGGACTCACTGAGAGATACTTTGTTGACTAGGGTTTACCTTCCAAATGCAACTTTTACAACACATAGTAATAGAAAACAGCAAGGCACATTACTCATCAACTGTTTGTAAACATTCAAGTTCTAAATTCTTTAGCTTTATATCCTCCTCCCGCCACACTTAGGTACATATAAACTGTGGGTGCTTGCAATATAAAATGTTCTCCCATGTACCAAGGCAGCCATATCCAACCTACAGTAAAACCATTTCTTGATTACAAACTCACTGATGAAGATGGGTTGACATAGAAATACAGTTTGAAATCAGTTCCTTTATGTTTCCTTTGCAGAGCTTCTGTGGCAGGCAGCAGGTAGTTGACCTGAACTGGAACTAGGCAGCCTCACATTATGACATGGTACTCCAGGCCTTCTCATGCCTCCCTAGTTCAGTTTCTTCTCTTTTATGCTACCTGGGCACCTGCCACTAGATTTTCGCCTCATCACTAATTCAGATGCCTTGTTGTGTATGCCAGTTCTTAGTACATGCTACAGAACCACTTCCAATTTCTGGATAAAGCCTGACCATTTCCTGCTTGCGAGCGAGCGCACACACACTTCCTCCAACGGTGCCTCGATGTTTTTCTAAACAAGGTTTCTGAGCGCTTGGTGGGGGCAGGGGGAAGTGAGAGGGAGGCGTTCCCCACAGAAGTTGCTTTCTGAAAAGTTATCACCAGGTGTAAAGGTGAACAGGTGTCTGTTTTTTGACCGGAATACCCGGTCGAAAAGGGACCCTGGCGGCTCTGGTCAGCACCGGTCCAGTCAGCAGTGCTGCAGGACTAAGGCAGGCTAGTCCCTACCTGTCCTGGTACTGCGCTGCACTCCGGAAGCGACCAGCCGGTTCAGCTCCTAGGCGGAGGGGCCCATGGGGTTCTGCACGCTGCCCCCGCCCTGAGCACCAGTTCCCAGCCAACGGGAGCTGGTGAGGGGTGTGTGTGCATGCCTGCGGAAGGCAACAGCAGCGTATGGAGCCTCCTGCCCCCCTGCCTACTAGCGTTGGACTTGCTGGCCGCTTCTCTGGAGCATGCAACACAGTGTCAGGACAGGCAGGCAGCCTGCCTTTAGCCTCAATGACCAGGAGCCACCCGAGGTAAGCCTACGCCCCAACCCCGAGCCCCAACCCCCTTCCACAGGCCTGGGCCCCTCCAAACCTGAGCGCCCTCCTGCACCCCAAAGCCTTCATCCCCGGCCCCATCCCAGAGCCCACACCTCCAGACCACAACCCTCACCTCCTCCTGCACCCCAATCCCATGCCTCAACCTGCAGCCCCCTCCCGCACGCTGAATCCCTCAGCCCCACCCCAGAACCCGCACCCCCAGCCAGAGTCCTCACCCCCTCCTACACCCCAAGCCCTTGCCCTAGCTCACTGAAAGTGAGTGAGGGTGAGGACAGCGAGTCACCGAGGGAGGGGGAATGTAGTGAGCGGGGGAGGGGGGGGCCTCAGGGACAGTGCATGGCTAGGGTGTTCGGTTTTGTGTCGTTAGAAAGTTGGCAACCCTACAAGGTGTTGGTAGCAACTGCAAGTGTGTTGATAATGCTGAACTACAAAATCCCTTGATCTACTTTACATGAACCTTTTCTCCATTTGACAGTGCAGTTCTTTTCTCCTCTGTCTCCTTACATTCTCATTTACTGTATTATTTTCTTTGCTTCATTAGTTACTGGACTTGAATCTCAATGCTGCATGCTTATTTGTGGCTTGGCTTTTTTCTGTTATATGATGTCTTCAGTTCAAGTCTCTAGACTGACTGACTCCTGGCTTTTCTCTCAGCTTTACATACTGTCTTCAGGGCAGGGAACCCCCCCACCTTTTTTTTTCATATCTGTACTTCTTGGGATGCATGCTTTGCTAATTACCGCTCTATTCTGGTAACAGTTTAAAGGAATATCATCGCTTTTTATTAACCTTCTCTTGGACATTAACATTTAAATGGTATTTTCTGGCTTTAGGCAAGGTCTTACAATACTGCATATATTTGTCAGTTTTTAGTTTAGAACTGTTATAAGTGGCATCACCCAAATTAAGTGCAACTCTTTTAGAAAACTTATCTGTAAATATACTCTATGTCATATGGAAGTGTCAGTTTTGGAGAATAAAGTATTTGTACACAGAACAGCAAGCTTTAGTGTAATGTTAGAAATAGGACCATATAGTTGGTTTTTAAAATATCAGTTTTAGAATTTTGGAATCTTTATGCAATAGCAGAACAGTCTGACCAAGACAACCCAAGCACCTGTAATCTTCATTTCACTGCGTATGCACTTCCTATTAACAGAAAGGAGGGAAAATAATGTGGATTCTTGAGTCTTCACATATCTGGTTCGTTTGTCGTGGTTGCCTCCCAGTGCAAGTAATCAAGAATAGGCTAATTAGATTGCACACAGCCTATCCTGGATTACTTGAACCAGGTCACAGCCTTTTCCAGGAGAATAATTGAGGAACTTGGTCCTTTATGAAGAGAAAGTTTGTATTTAAAGTTGTTCCCCACCGAAAAAAAATAATCACATACAATATTCTAAATAAACTTCATAAACATTTCTCTTATTTTCATTGGCTAAAAATAATTTTTTCCTTATTAATATACTGTTAAAACACTGAACAACCAATAGCAGTGTTCACTACAAAGTATGGCAACTTTAGATCAAAGTCCTAGTAAGGAACAAGAACTCAGTCCAAAACCACGCCAAATCAAACTGTTGCTGGCTGCCTTTTCTGCTCCTAATCATTCAAGTGTAAGACATGAATCAAGTTAGGTAAGGCAACCTGGATAATAGACCAAGAACTACCTAAACCAAGGATCCTTATACTCATCATATGGGGGGATTGGAGCGGAGTCAGTGTCAATAGTCTCTTCTATAGAGACGATATAAAGCAAGTTATCAAAAGCTACCATACAATATTGTCAAGTGCACGGAACATTCCAAAGAACAACTCCAAACTTCTGAGTCACTTCATTTAAAATGTTATCCACCTTTTAGTAGCCAAATGAGTGTACCCTACTGATGCTCTTGGGAACTAGAATTAAAACTTTCTAATGCATGGCTTCTCAACCTCGGTGTCACAACCACCTGGCCCTTCCCATGCTCTTAAACGGGAAACGAGTTCCAGGGAGAGATGGTCCTGCTATGGAAAATGTCAAAGTTGCAGTATGGAAAAGGTTGAGAAACAACGATTTATTGTATTGAGTGGGCCCACCTCAAGCCTTGATAAACCTCCTCAAAACAAACTTCATGAATTCTAACAAATGTGTTTCATTGATCTTGATTTTTATGAACAATTTGGTAGGGAACAAGATTACTTTGATTGACTCTCTCAATTGGAGGGACAGAAATTTTGGTGACTAGAAACTAGTGAAAAGGACCATGCTATTATCTAGCCAGTACAGCATATGCTTGGACTGGAGTGGTCCTCCTAGGTATTTGTTCCCATAAACATGCTATGGGATGTGCCATTGACAGGATAATTAAGCTCTTAGTGTGTCACTTGGAGATTACAATGTAAAGAGAATAACAGCTTACTAGATGTGTTATATTGCTATACTTTCCAAGAGAATTCAAGGTATTTCATAGCCAAATGCACATTAATAAATTTTATACTGATATTTAAAGAAAATCAGAAAGAGTTAAGTTGTTGTATTTAAAAAGACATGAAATGTGTTTCAGATAGGGCACTTCAGAAAATTACAGAGCAGCACAAAAATGCAACTTTGGGTATGTCTACACTGCAATTAAACACCCGTAGCTGGCCCGTGACAGCTAACTTGGGATATAAAATTGCAATGCAGATGCTTAGGCTTGGGACCCTCTGTGTATGTTTAAACTGCAATTAATAACTCTCAAATGGCCCCTGCCAGCTGACTCGGGCTTGCTGGGCTTGGGCTAAGGGGCTGTTTCACTGCAGTATAGACTTCCAGGGTTGTGCTGCAGCCTGAGCTCTGGGGTCCTCCCACCTTGGAGAGTCCTAGACCCTGGGCTCCAGCCCAAGCCCAGAATTCTACCCTGCAATGAAACAGCCCCTTAGCCCAAGCCCTGCAAACCTGAGTCAGGTGGCATGGGCCAGCCACGGGTTCTTAATTGCATCAGAGACTTACCCTCTTCCATTTAAAGGTCCCCTAGGTCAGGCTCCAGACTGAGCCTGAACCTCTAGACTGCAACTTTATAAACCTGCAGCCAGAGCCCCATGAACCCGAGTCAGCTAACAAAGTCCAGCTGTGGGTGTTTAATTGCACATACCCTTTGCTTGTTTACCTTGCAAAGAAAAACCAGCAGCACGGAGTCTTAGAGCCCGGGGCAACTGACTTGGACTTGTGGGCTCAGGCTGAGGGGCTAAAACCAGCCGTGTAGATGTTCCCACTTGGGCGGGAGCTCAGACTCTAAGACCCTCCCTACTTGCCAGGCTCCAGCCCAAGCAGGACTGTCTACAAGGCTATTTTTAGCCCCATAGCCTGAGCCCAGGCTTTCAGACTTGGTGCTGTTGGTTTTTTCCCCCGCCGTGTAGACGCTACCTAAAACAGACCCCTTTAGTGTAAGATCAGGCAAGGTAATATTTTTTCAGACAAAAGTTCTACTGCTTTCTGACACAGCAGATTTAACTATTGTTTGTATAGCTTCATAACATTTCAGAGCTTCTATCATATTTAAAATGGGTATAAAATACTTCTCAATTGCTCAATGATCTTTCTGTTTTAAGGAGTTTATACATAATACAAGGATGGCAGATTCAGACAAACAACTAAGGAACCACCTGGTGAAATTCTATGGCCTGTGCTATGCAAGAGGTCACACTGGATCATAAAGGTCCCTCTCATACAGCCTTGGCATCTATTAATTGGATTCCCCCCCCGCCCCCAAATATTATTAGACAGACAAAACTTACATATTACTTTTCCCCGACAGATGATTACTTTTACATCATATGAACTGCACAGAATACCTCTATACTGAGTATCATATTGCTCATCTTTTCTTCAAGGAAAGGAGCTGGAATGGAGTTGAATGAGGCTTCATGTGGCCCCTGCTCCAGATTAAATCCCTGGATCTGGGGATGATGGCCAATCAGCATCCCTCCCCCACAACTGGCCAATGGGTGCTAGAGACATCTCGGGGGCAGGAGCTACTTGGTGTCCCTCAGAAACTGTCTCCCTTCCTCAATGCTGGGGCTGTCACCTTCCATTGCTAGCCCCATCAAGTTCATCCTCCCCACTGAGGCAAGTTGGTGGCTCCCCTCCATCCCCATTTTTTCAGACAAGCTGCTGCTTGACAAAATTCTACTGCTTTCTGACACAGCAGATTTAACTATTGTTTGTATAGCTTCATAACATTTCAGAGCTCATATGCTTTACAATTAATTAACTATGGTCTGTCCCCAGATCTCAAATGCTTTACAATTAATTTTTTTAACAATCTGGTAGGAATGGAAGTATTATCCCCATCTTACAAATGAAGAAATGGAAATTCACAGTGTTTAAATTACTTGCCCAATAAAACACAGGAAGTCTCTGGAAGGGCCAATTACCCTTCATATTATTTATCATACACATGAAAAAAACCCACCCTATGGGCACAGTTTTTCAGAACTTCACATGCATTCACCAGATCTTGGTGCTTAACTGCAGTAAATTGTTGCAGAAGTTGGAAGGTGTGTAGTGAATGAAGAAGGGGACTGAATAGGCAACCTTAATTCTGGTATTTCTTAATTTCTGAGTGTTTGATTTTTCAAATGTAACATTCTTTTAGTGTAGTTTGTGTTTTGGTATGTAATGCAATGTATGCAACTCTGATCTTATTGTTAATCTACTATGTTTCCTCCTACTGTTTGTCACACTCACTCCTGACATCTTGCTTCAAAGTTAGACTGTATACTCTTGGGGCAGACATTGAGTCTACCTGTGTGTTCATACAGTTCCTAGCACAATGAAATCCTAATCCTTACGTAGGCCTTTGGACAGGACAACGCAAAAATAAAAAAATAAAATAAATATACACGCTCTTGTCCCTTGTAAGTGAATGTAGTGCTGACGAAAGATTAATAATCCTAAAAACTGAAGTTCTCCACCACAGAATCATTGCTGGCAGAAGGACCACCATTCTAAAGGAAACGAGTACTTGTGGTACCTTAGAGACTAACCAATTTATTTGAGCATAAGCTTTTGTGAGCTACAGCTCGCTCCACTGAATGCATCCGATGAAGTGAGCTGTAGCTCACGAAAGCTTATGCTCAAATAAATTGGTTAGTCTCTAAGGTGCCACAAGTACTCCTTTTCTTTTTGCGAATACAGACTAACACGGCTGTTACTCTGAAACCTGTCATTCTAAAGAATATTTCAGTCCATTGCCCATTTAATCTTTGGTCTCTAAGATGTTTAACAAGTGTGTCAAGTGGTGACAACTGTGTGGATAGTTTTCGCAATGTATACACTCATTTTAGGAATCAAACTAAGACTACTAACTTATTTTACAGGCTACTGAACAGTTTTTAGATAAGTAGTGACAGGACAATATTTGTGCCGGCAATAACTAAACTGATTACTCAAAGACTGCTTGCAGTGGTGTTGTAGCCATGTTGTTTCTACTATTCTGGGACCAAGGTGGGTGAGGTAATATCTTTTATTGGACCAAATTCTGCTGGTGAAAGAGATGAGCTTTTGAGCTACACAGAGCTCTTCAGGTTGATTTATATATATATATACACACACACACACACCCCCCCCTAAATTATATACAGCTAAGAAATGTAATCAGTTATTTTTACAATCTAGCATATAACCTATTCTAACCAACAAAAGATATTTTAACCAATTAGCAGGCTCAATTCATCAGAAAATTAGGATCCAAGTTTATAGTACCTAGTGCAGGCTAGTTTTAACAAACACTGCAATGTTTGAGTTTGTCTGGAGGGAGAAATTTATGAGTATTATTTATGTGGGCCAAGATTTGAAAAAGTGATTAGTGATTCTGAATGCCTCCATTTTTGGATGCCCAATCTGAGATCCTTTAAAGGGGCCTGATTTTCAGAGAGTACATATTCACCATGTTTTGAAAATCAATCTCACTTAAGGCGTCTGATGTAGAAGTCCCAAAAACTGAGGTACCCAAAATCACGAGTCACTTTTGAAAATTTTGTCCATATTATCCTAAACAGACTACGCACTTGAAAGACATATAAGACTACAAGGAACCCTGACTTGAAGAGCTTAAAATCTAAATACAGACAAAAGGTGAAGGGCGAGAGGAAGGAATGTAAAGGCATGAATGCTTGGCACACATCTTTAATTCTATTTTGCATAGTTGAGTGTTTTTACAAAATGTTTGTTTATATGGAATTTCAGTTTATAATCTGCCTCTGCTGGTCGGTGCTTTTAGGGAATGATAAATGTCTTAGAAATAGCTGTTACCTGGACAGACAATGTTTGTAAATGTGGCGTTAGATCACTTCATGCTTGGAGAAGCTTAGAATCCACAAGAGGAGTCAGAAATTGATATCAAAGTCCTGAGGAGAAGATTCTAGAAAGAGTTTTGAAGTAGTTAGAGGGACACTGGCAGTTAGACACAACTCATCAGGTAGGCCATTAACCGGCCTGAGAAGATAAAAACCTCCATTTTGGCAACTGTAAATCTATGTCAAATAACTGAAAATCATCATCTATTTTTTGTATTAAAATATTCCCATATCTCTGACAATCCTTTAAAATTAAGAACTGACAGTAATAAATGATGAATAAAGAGTAAGATTGAGGAAAATATTCCAACATGCAGAAACCAAGGTCCAAAACACCAGGACTACAATATAATGCAGTATGTCACCCAAAAGGCTTAAAGTGACTTTTTTCTGAAGTTATGATAACTGAACTGTATTAGTGCAATTATAGAAACACACACATTTACTCAAAGCAATGCCATATAAAACAAGAAGTGTGAGTTGCAACTCTGCTTCTTACAAGCTTCAGGTGTGTTGTGAGCAACTGACAAACCAGACAGCTGCTTTATTCTATGTAGAGGTGAGAACATATCCTTTGCACACAGCAATTCAGCTTTTATTTTAGCCAAAGTTTGGAGGTATCAATTCCTTCTGGACTTAGTCATTCCAAAATACTTGCTATTTAGGGATATTATAGGTTACTGAATAATGTGCTTAATGTCAGATTATTTTTAGCTTTTAAAATAAGCAGAAGAGTTATATTTAACTAATTTCCTGTATGTCAAAACACTGAGGAACTGTATGCAATATAAAGTAAATATAAAATCATTGCTGATAAAATCTGCAGATGACAAAGATTGGCAGAATATTAAATAATGATGAGGACACACAGTCATACAGAGCTATCTGGATTGTGCATTAATTCAGCCAAATGCAAAGTTATACATCTAGGAACAAAGAATAAGACCATTCCTACAGAATGGGGAACTACACCCTGGAAAAGAGTGACTCTCAAAAAATCAAGGGATCATTGTGTACAAGATATTGGCCTGTGACATAAAAGTCCCTTCTGGCCTTAAACTCCATGAACAAATTAGAGCCCAATTTAAGAGCAATGCTTACCTGATGTATGGTTCCATCAATTTCAACAGGAACAATGAAGTCAGCATTACTAATTGGCTAGAAAGAATGACAACAAGGTCAGATAATATTTTCGAAAAACAAATGTAAATACCATTACAGGGGGAGCTTTTCAAAGGCACCAACAGCAGTCAGGCTCCTAATTCCACCAAAAGTCCCAATATGAGCCTTTGGAAATCTCTTCCCCACAGTGAATATAAAAAGCTGGAAACATTGCCTATTTTGATATTGAAAAGAAAAAACTTCATAGAGCATAGATTGAATAATACACTTCACAGCAATTTTTCAATGTGACTAAACTCAGACTTTGCATAGGACCTAGGATTGTTTTACAGAAGGATGGTGAGAGAATGCGAAGGATCTCCCTGATTCAATAGTCTGATTTTAATATTTGTTTCTATCGTCTCATGATGGGGATTTGTCATTAAACTACTGAACTATCATTTCTGATGACGCTTTCCACCCTTATAAAACACGCTTCCCTTCCCCCATCCTTCAGGTGTGTATTTAACACAACAGACTAGCTGCACCAAAGGCTGCTCAAATATGCTGAAGAAGTAAACAGGGAAAATGAGAAATATTCCCTCAGGAAGCTGTCTTCAAAAAGGAGCACCAAAATAAATAAAAAGTTTAGCTCTAGGTGCTTCTAAATACAAGCATCTGCAGCTATCTGAAACTATTTCATTGCAAAATTACTGTTATGTACTTTTAAAGTATATTAATTCCTTTTATGTAATGTATTTCATATTGAAGGGCCTCAACATATTTTTATGCTGTCACACACGACCTCCCCACTTAAAAGTAGCCAACCCTTGGGGTAGAATGCAATAATTGTGAAACAAAGCACACTGCCATAGGGCACTTTAGTGAAGAATACCACAACTAAAGGAAACTGCAGAAGGAATTTAAGTAGTTGGAATTCAATTATTCAAATAGGTAGTCGGCTTGGACATCCAGCAGTTGTTAACTCTACCCTTGTGAAAATTATCACGAGCTCTTTAGTGACCAGAAGCAGGCAAGGGCCTCATCTCGGATGAAAGACAGCACAAAGCTCACCCGTACCACTGAGATGCACTGGAAAGAGTGCCAGCTAGAGAATAACTAAAGTCATTTACTTTAGCATCTGGTTTTCCCCTTACAGACTCCCATTGTCAACTTTGAAAATGAATGCAAGGGAGCATGAAACCTTTTCAGTATGTGCAAACCTCTACTCTGGACAAGGGATTTTGGTGATGTCAATTGTTGAGGAGATGATATACTCTTTCAAATTATTTTAAATTAACTGGCTAGAATAACCTAAAGAGATATAGATTTTATTTTCACTAAGGAACCACAGAACTCACAATCTAAGGAGCGTTCAGTTAACACTGATTTTTCACACTGTGGATTGATACTGATTCTCTGATTTTGTGGATGCCATGCAACCTTTCTTGAATATTCTTCATTTTCTCCCCTGCTATTTTGGCCTCCCTCTGTAAATAATTTAATAGCTTTACAAAAAGTAAGTATTTTCCCCCCTCAGAAGTCCAAATGAGTGTCTACCTTGATAGAAAACTAAGAAAATTCCCAAGTATAACTTCAGGAGTGACTACAAAAATCAGGGATTTGGCACTGAAGTCTATAACAGTTTGCAAATCTATACAATCCTACAATTTCATCCTGACTTTGTATCATGAGTGTAGGCATAACCATATATCCATATACGGTCTTTTTAAAGTCAACCAAGAAAAATGGTTTCCAGATTCAGACCACTAATGAACTATGGTTTACAACATCAAGTGTCTGGCAACTGAATATTTACTAGGATTAAAATAAAAGATTTATGTTTGTAATGAAAAATATAGTATAGCCAAAATTGAAAGTACTACAACATTACTGGAAATTGCTCCTGTTAATTGCTTAACCATCTTCCTATAAAGTGAGATGCTTTATAATGCCTCAGATTTACAGAACATGAAGGATGATCTCATTTCTGAGCCAATTTGAAACGGTCACTGCTCCTGTCCTAATGCTACATCCTACCTGAACAATAAACACACTCCAGCATAGAAATTTTTAAAACTCTTCAAGATTCTGCTTCAAAACGACTGACTCACCAGCAATAGCCATATACCACCCACCTTCCTGTAATGGAGGCTGTATACTTAATGTGCTGACTAGAGTAGAGGTGGTGACAAACCTATTTACTGAACCCTATGACATTGGGAGCAATCTTTTCTGGCACAGAACACAGTTCTTACGGGCACCAAAGATTTATTAATGTAATATTCACAATCTCTTCTAGCAGAATTATACACCCACCTAGCATACAGAGGCCCTGAAATTCCATTTTCCACAGCTATGATTTCTAGACTCAACTGCAGCAGAATTTACATTTCAGAAAATGAAAGTCAGTATTTTTCAGGACAGCAAAGTTCTACGTATGTTAAATACTGAACCCTGCTGAAATATTTAGCTACTGAAGTGACAGGACTGAGTGATCATTCAGTTAGTGTCTTGTTTCCCTAGAGATAGGGCTTTCTCTTGCAACAAGAAGTATTCATTACTTTATCAATGTTCATTCTATCCTCCTTGTCCCCCACCACAACCAAAAAGAACAGGAAAATAATTGTAGGAACTGGACGATGGAACAGCTCCCAAAGGAGGCAGCATATTTGTCGTCTCTGTAGAGGGAGAGAGATTACACAACAGGTTTATCTGGAACGACAGACTAACTTTGAAAATTTTCCTACAACAACGCATAGTGATGGAGATGACTGAAAAGGCTCCTTTCAAGGTCTATGTGTTAGAAAACCAAACCCAAAACCCTAATAAGGAAATGGTCTACAGGGCATCTTTTTTCTATGAAGACAGGTCTATACTGAATCAAGAAAATGATTCAATTACCAGAACATTCATGGGTGGCTTGTAAGATTAGTTAATATATTAAGAAGATTACTGTCTCTATTGTGTTCACTAACATTCATATGAACAAGTAGCAAAGACCACTTCAGAGTATATTTACCTTAAATGAACTGTGTACTAATGTTTCATCTAAATCAATAACCACACATTTCTTCCCATAGTCCAATACTGTCAGTTCTGGCAGGAGGTATTTAGCTGGTGGCTAAAGAAAAAAAACAGCACAATGAAAAATGTAAATTTCTGTGCATTAACCACAGGTACACACCCCCCAGCATTACTCACTAGCAGTTAGCAACAGGAAGTCACATATGTATAAGTCATAAGGTTGAATAGGTTTTTTCCTGCCAGTTTACAATACACAGCTGGAAATGAAAGCTCTCATGCAATACACAAACTGCTTTCTGTATTTTTATTTCTTGAATGAATATCAAATGCTCTGGAGATGAGTTTAAGCAATACAGATGAACGCAGCAAAACAATTTTGATAGCTCAAGTCAGTGGTGGAAATGAGACACAATTAGTAGCACTGACCTTTACTGGCCTGCTTTTTCATGCCTCAGAATATGGGCTAGACAGCTGCAGTCCCATTTTGTTCTCCATTTCAGAGTCCAAAGCAGCAACTGGAAGCATAAACTTCTGGCCACAGCATACAAGAGTGACTGTGAAACTTACATAAATCAATGCTTCCATTTGCCACAATGCACACTGAGATGAAGCCCCAATTCTGAAGTCAAATGAGATTACAGTGATGGTCATTTCCAGAACGGGGCTCTGAACTACTTCAAGTGTTGAATTAATGCTTTTGCATGGATTACATGTTCAGAATCACAAGAATAAAAATGCTGTAAATGAAAATTCCATCAAACTTAGCTCTGTTATAGCCAGTACCCATTACAAAGGTGGGACTCAAAATATAATGGGGAGCTCCACAAACTTCCTCCTGCAGCAGTCTATAAATGGTGCAATATCTTGGGGAACACAGACTTCAGCTGGGGCAGGAGAAGGTAGAGTGGGCACAGTTTTTGGGCCCACTGCCTGACCTAGCATCCTGAGTTGCAACATTCATTGTATTCTTCTTTGACATTGATACCAGGTGTCCTTTACCACAGCAGCACTATGAAGGAACTGGAAGGGGAGGATACATCTTTTGGATGCTTAAAGAAGCTGAGATACTGCTATGCTACCACACTCTTAAGGGCGTCTTTGATGTTTAAAGAAATGGGTTAGTTCTGAAAGGGAGGGAAAACTGGAGTTGGGTATAAAGTGAGGAGATGTTCAATATGGATAGGAAATTAAATATTTTAATGGGTTAAAGCCCACAGGTAGGGGGTTAAAACAATACAATACTGAAATCACAATTGGAGAGGGTGAAGTCTCCATATTGCACACTACAGTAGGATGGCTATCTGAATGAGATTACATCTGTGTGCACTATAATAAAAAGGGTATCAATCACTGCTTTATTTCTGGTGTTTGCCAGAGAGTGGCAAAATATTTTCCATAATTTTTAAAATAATATTGTTTATAACCACCAATTAGAAATATGAAAACAAATTCTATTTTCTTACCACATTTTATTTCTATCAGAGCATTTCTCATATATGTAGGAAAAAGGTTCCCAAGCTCACAAAGAGCCCATATTGACTTTACCAATGGACAAATGAAAAATAATTCCCAAGCTAGGCTATTCAATTTTGAGTCATGAAGTCAAACACTTAAGTGCAGCCTCTGTAAGAAGCCCAAATTTGTTAAATTTGTGTAAATTCTCCCCAGTAAATTTTAGTTTTAATTCAATAACTAAGTGTTCTTAAAAGAAATACTGTTAAGATTTAAATAATATGACAATCTTCAGCTACTTTACGTATCCTGGATAGGATTTTCAGAAGTGCTCAGTGTTGAGCTAACTCTGATTCTATCGAAGTCAGTGACAGTTTCTTGATATATCAAAATTGAAAACCACTTAATCATCTACTGATCTCTCATTTTCTTTTTAATTCTATTTGATCCTTAGATTAGTGCTGAGTGAAACTGAGATAAAGCATTGTATTGCAGTTGATAAGGCCTGCACAGCGTGTAGGCTGTCAGTCTAGATGTTATACACAGGATTTGACAATAATCAAACACAATGAGGTCAGTTAAGGGTATAGTAAAAAGTTGCTTTACTGCTGTGGATATATTTATTATTTGTATTATGGAAACACCTAGAGGCTAAGCCAGGGCCCAAGGTTACTAGGCACTGTATAAACTCAGAACGACAGTTCTTACTCCAAACAGCTTACAATCTAAATAGACAAGACAGGGAGGGAAAAAGTATTATCCTCATTTTACAAATGAGAAACTGAGGCAAAGAGATTCAGTATCCTAGCTACAAGACCATCCTGCCTCTCAAGGTAGTATGTTTTTTCATGTTAAGGAGTGTTAGTATATTTTTTTTCATTTAATAGTAGCACAACGTGTATAAGCAGTTCAAAGTGCATCATCATAGGACTGGAAGGGACCTCAGGAGGTCATTTAGTCCAGTCCCCTGCACTCATGGCAGGACTAAGTATTATCTAGACCATCCCTGACAGTAGTTTGTCTAACCTGCTCTTAAAAATCCACAATGATGGAGATTCCACAACCTCCCTAGGCAATTTATTCCAGTGCTTAACCACCCTGACAGTTAGGAAATTTTTCCTGATGTCCAACCAAAACCTCCCTTGCTGCAATTTGAGCCCATTGCTTCTTGTCCTATCCTCAGTGGTTAAGAATAACAATTTTTCTCCCTCCTCCTTGTAACAACCTTGGTTACAAGGTTACATGGTAACATTAACTACATAGCAATTTCTTCTGCTATATGAAGAGCGTTTTTACTAACAGTGGTAAAGGATCCAAAACACCATTAAGATATAAATGACATGATACCACCCTCAAGTGTTCCATTATATATGAAACAGGATCTAATTTCTTACTTTTTTTTAAAAAAAAGATAGATAGTGCTATTTATCTTTAGGGTACCACCAGGAAAAAAGTCATGAAAAGAATGCACTATATCCAGTTTTTTCAAAATTAAATATCTGAGGAAAAATATATGCTAATAGCATTCCTCGACCCTCAGTAATGAGTAGTAGCACTGAATGAATATATTATTCAGGTGGAATTTGGAACAGCTGAGGTAACTACTTCAGACTAAAAACAAACCAGGGATTGTTACAAAGACTGACATTGCTATGTATGGTGCATTAATGGCATGATAAAAAAAATCCAGGACAAGACTGGCTGTACAATATGCATCATCACATAGAACCAATAACTGCTTCCTGGCAGCTGATCAAACCAAAACCAGGAAGGGAATGAACATCTCTGAAAATATTACAAGACTCAAGGGCCTTAGACTGAAAGAGGCTAACTGCCTTTGACTCTGGGCCAAGTAGTATTGTATTCCCTTCTCTCTCCATTTGAGGCTTTGCTTTCACTAAGCAGCAGTGATGAGGGGAACAAGTGTATCTCCATCCTTCTCGCTCCATTCAGTATATTCACATATCTGGTTAACATCCAGAAATCTCCTGCTACCTAGAGTTTTGCCTTAACTCAAGAAATGCTACACACAAATCTGAGACTAAGCTTTCCCAAAGCTTGCCTTTATCTAGGGTTTTCCTTGAAGGATCCCCTCTGTCTCAGCCCCAAGTTTCCTCTTCAGAGAGAGACGCCGGCCTTTCTTGTTCCCTGGTTGGTGTTAATTGGACCAACTTGCTAGTATGATGTAGCAGTAGATATACTATATCTTCATACAGCATCTGAGTGCATGATGGAAGTGTTGCATTCTCAGACAGGGTCCTAGGACTTGCCATTCAAGTCCCTGCCACAAGGCACAATTCATCTGATTCTGCCTGAAAAGTAGAATGCCAAAAGGGACCCCATGCTAAACACCAAATTTTCTCAATAGTTTGCATGTCTGAAGATCAGAGGAAACAAGCAACTGGCTTTTGGTTCCTAGTCCATTAGTTCTTCACATGCAATGCCATTTCTGTGCTGACATCTAACATGTGAAGACTTTTCTCTCCTGCAGATCTGAAGGAGCGTGGAAAATATGAATTACGAAGAAAAAGGTTTCACAATTCATGTGGAAACTAAGTATCTTGAGTAGGAATTTAGTGTTAGGGTGACACGTAGATGGTTTAAGGAACGTAAGGGATGTGTGTATCTGACAGTAACTCATTTATGCTGACATCCAAGCCTTCTAACTGGAGCACTTTCTACCCAATTGTAGCAAAGCTTGTAACAAGGAATAGGGAACATTAATTTCTGTAGTATCAATTTTTAAATGCATTCCAATAGATCATAGAATAATAGAATATCAGGGTTGGAAGGGACCTCAGGAAGAAGTCATCTAGTCCAACTCCCTGCTCAAAGCAGGACCAATCCCCAACTAAATCATCCCAGCCAGGGCTTTGTCAAGCCTGACCTTAAAAACTTCTAGGGAAGGAGATTCCACCACCTCCTTAGATAACGCATTCCAGTGTTTCACCACCCTCCTAGTGAAAAAGTTTTTCCTAATATCCAACCTAAACCTCCCCCACTGCAACTTGAGACCATTACTCCTCGTTCTGTCATCTGCTACCACTGAGAACAGTCTAGATCCATCCTCTTTGGAACCCCCTTTCAGGTAGTTGATCTAAATGAAGACACTGGAGAAATTGCCTAGAAAAGTCATAATTAGTAGATATTTCATCACAGTTAGTCAATGAAGGTAAAATATTTATGGTGATTAAAATGAGATCTCAAACTCATTACCTGTTTTCTTTAAAAAAAAATCAAGCTTTTTAGTAATTAAAAAAAGTATAACAAATGGTGGTCACCATTAATAAATCAACAGTGATTCACACTTACTACACAGCAATATCTGAAATACTACAGTATTTCCCTAGAACAAAGTAGAAAAATAACTTGTGGTTCTCAGATATTACTGTGTGGACAGTATGGATCAAACGTTGACTTTTTAAATACAAGCACCAGGTAAGTACTTGCTGAGCCTTTTGTTCAATCAAGATGAAAACTTTATGCATATTACAATAGACATTGTGTCTTTAGAAGTTATTAAACTAATCACCATTCAAGGCTTATGCATTCATCTCAGGTTTCCATGCTGTTAATTAGCATAACAGCCTTCAAAAAGCAATGATCGATCAAAAGTGTCTCAAGTGAGTTGAAGAAATACTACATTCTCTGATGGAGTAAGCAGGAATTCTGGTTTTCTGTTTGAAGTCTCAACAAATGGCAAGCAACCAT
The DNA here is from genome assembly GCF_965152235.1 of Eretmochelys imbricata. Classification (NCBI taxonomy): domain Eukaryota; kingdom Metazoa; phylum Chordata; order Testudines; family Cheloniidae; genus Eretmochelys; species Eretmochelys imbricata. The sequence goes on from NC_135573.1 coordinate 257,875,418, forward strand.
TTTTTAGGAATTCACTATATAAAGCAACAACAGCCTCCACAAAATGACAAGGTTAAAAGTGAAATTCAATGTAATTCACATCTTGTTAATGCTAAGTGTTGTAAGAAAGACACTAGAAGTAATTCTTTCACTCTATTCTGCACTGATAAGGCCTCAGTGGGAATAGCGTGTTCAGTTCTGGGCTTCACATTTCAGAAAAGATGTGGACAAATTAAATACAGTCCAGAGAACAAAAATGATTAAAGGTGAAGAAAACATGACCTAGGAGGAAAGATTGAAAAAATTGGGTTTGTTTAGTCTGGAGAAGAGAAGACTGAGGGGGGACATGATAAGAAAGATCTTGGAGTCATTGTGGATAGTTCTCTGAAAACATCCACTCAATGTGCAGCGGCAGTCAAAAAAGCTAACAATGTTGGGAATCATTAGGAAAGGGATAGATAAGACAGAAAATATCATAATGCCTCTATATCAGCGGTTCTCAAACTGTGGGATGGGACCGCAAAGTGGGTCATGAGCCCATTGTAATGGGGTCACCAGGGCTTGCTGGTGGCCCAGGGCCAAAGACTGAGCCCCACTGCCTGGGGCCGAAGCCCAAGGGCTTCAGCCCTGGGTGATGGGGCTTGATTTTGGCTTTAGCCCCCCTGCCCAGGGCGGTGGGACTCGGGAGGGCTCAGACTTCTGTCCCCTCTCCTGGGATTGTGTAGTCATTTTTGTTGTCAGAAGGGAGTCATGGTGCAACAAGTTTGAGAACCCCTGCTCTATGTAAATCCATGGTAGACCCACATCTTGTGCAGATATTGGAATTGGAAAAGGTACAGAGAAGGGCAACAAAATGATTAGGGGTACGGAACAGCTTCTGTATGAGAAGAGATTAAAAAGACAGACTTTTCAGTTTGTAAAAAAGACGACTAAAGGTGGGATACGATAGAGGTCTAAAAAATCATGACTGGTGTACACCGGAGAAAGTAAATAAGGAAATGTTATTTACCCCCTCACATAAACATGAGCCGGGGTCACCCAATGAAATTAATATGCAACATATATTAAACAAACAAAAGGAAGTACTTCTTCACACAGTGCACAGTCAGCCTGGGGAACTCTCTGCCTGGGGATGTTACGAAGGCCAAAAGTATAACAGGGTTAAAAAAAGAACTAGATAAGTTCATGGAAGATAGATCCACGAATGGCCATTAGGCAATATGGGCAGGGATGCAACACCATGCTTTGAATGTCCCTAGCCTTTGTTTGCCAGAAGCTGGGAATGGATGACAGGGGATGGATCACTTGATGATTCTCTGCTCTGTTCATTGCCTCTGAAGCACCTGGCATTGGCCACTGTCAGAAGACAGGATTCTGGGCTAGATGGATTATTGGTCTGACCCAGTATGGCCATTCTTATAATAGTTTTTAAGTATGTGGAAGGTTGTTACAGGGAGGGCGAAAAATTGTTCTTGTTAACCTCCGAGGACAGAACAAGAAGCAATGGGGCTTAAACCACAGCAAGGAAGGTTTAGGTTGGACATTAGAAAAATCTTCCTAATTGTCAGGGTAGTTAAGCACTGGAATGAATTGCCTAGGGAGACTGTGGAATCTCCATCTGTCATAAAAATAAAGGGAAGGGTAACCACCTTTCTGTATACAATGCTATAAAATCCCTCCTGGCCAGAGGCAAAACCCTTTCACCTGTAAAGGGTTAAGAAGTTCAGCTAACCTCACTGGCACCTGACCAAAATGACCAATGAGGAGACAAGATACTTTCAAAGCTGGAGGGTGGGGTGGGGGGGGACAAAGGGTTTGTCTGACTGTGTGATGCTTTTGCCGGAAACAGATCATGAATGCAGTCTCAGAACTTCTGTTAGTAAGTAATCTAACTAGAAATGCATTAGATTTCCTTTTGTTTAATGGCTGGTAAAATAAGCTGTGCTGAATATTCCTGTTTTTGTGTCTTTTTATAACTTAAGGTTTTGCCTAGAGGGATTCTCTATGTTTTGAATCTGATTACCCTGTAAGGTATTTACCATCCTGATTTTACAGAGGTGATTCTTTTACCTTTTCTTTAATTAAAATTCTTCTTTTAAGAACCTGATTGATTTTCCATTGTTCTTAAGATCCAAGGGTTTGGGTCTGTGTTCACCTTTACAAATTGGTGAGGATTTTTATCAAGCCTTCCCCAGGAAAGGGGGTGTAGGGCTTGGGGGGATATTTTGGGGGAAGATGTCTCCAAGTGGGCTCTTTCCCTGTTCTTTGTTTAACACGCTTGGTGGTGGTAGCATACGGTTCAAGGACAAGGCAAAGTTTGTACCTTGGGGAAGTTTTTAACCTACGTTGGTAAAAATAAGCTTAGGGGTCTTTCATGCAAGTTCCCACATCTGTACCCTAGAGTTCAGAGTGGGGAAGGAACCTTGACACCATCATTGGAGGTTTTTAAGAACAGGTCAGACAAACACCTGTCAGCAACGGTCTAGCTATTGCGTAGTCCTGTCTTGAGTAGAAGGGACTGGACTGGAGGTCCCTTCCCGTTCTACATTTCTATCTACACTTCTATCTGATCTATGGTAAAGTGTTTCTTTCCTGTTCATTCTCCCTGCAGTTTACTGCTTGAGCATGCACCACAGCAGCATGGTGAGTAGTCTTCTTAGTGCAGTTACATACCATGTGTAAACATAGGACACAAACAATAAATGAGATTTTAAAAGACTTCAAAATTGTATTTAGCTCACTGCCAATGAAACCAATTTCTGTTGAAAAGTATGCAGTCAGTTCAAACAAACCTGTAAACAAACCAAAATGCTTTTTTTCCCCCCTAGAAGTTACAAAAGCATTAAATTGGCCAAAAGTAAAGAAAAAAATGAGTAAAGACAGGAAGTGAAAATCAGATGCTCTGTGCATAAGATTTCACTTACATGGGGATTGGGAATATGATTTTCTGTGCCACTTACTTTCTAAAGAATACTGGGATTCTGAGTGAATGGAAGAAATGGATACAGCAATTTGAAGTCTTAAACAACTACATAACCAGTGCTGAATATTCACCTATGCTTTCACTCAAAGAAGACAACAGCCAACTGCTGAAATCACTATGATTCTGCTTTATTACTTAGAAAGAAAGACACTAGAAGAATCAAGCTGACAGAAATCCAAGAAAGCAGGGATATTCTGAACTACAGTTAAAACAAAACCTTTAATTTACTGACTCCATTTCACCTGGAAATTTTCCATATCTCAAACTGGTCTTCTGGGGAGGACGGGTGGGAAGCAAGCTCTTTTTTGTTTATTCACAGCACCATCAAAAATTACTAAAATCAGGTTACAATATTAGGAAAAAAATGAATTACTTTCTTGCTGCTCAACACACCTCCCCTGCAAATTCAAATGTAACATTCTACATTATACAGAAAGCAGAAATGCTTTCTCATTAACACTTTTTTTATTTTAATTTTTTTAAAAGCAGCAGTAAGGCTCTTCTGCAGGTGCTGATGAAAACTTGAAATCTGACAGGGATGTGATCTCTGGCTGACAGACATGCCTTTCCGGGATCAGGAGGAAATCTGTAAATTTGCCATGTCCTGCGTGTTGAAATAAAACATACTTCATAGAGGTAAATTGTTTTTGACACAATAAAGCTAATTATCTGTTGATGTTTCACCGGTGTTATGCACACATGCGAAAAGCAATTGGAAATTTTCACAGAACAGATGATCTCTCTAGATTTATACATATGTGCTCAATAAAACTGAATGGAGTTTCAATTTTAATATATAGGGACTTGTGCAATCTAGCGAGGCTCTGTTTTCAGAAATCTAGGAAATTTAAAAAATATTAAAAATCTAATATACTAAATGATTAAATATGCAAAGTGTATAAAAGTCAAAAACAAAATTAAGGTTGCTTAAGTAACTTTAGTTCTGTATCCTCATGGTACATATTAGGGTGAAACCTTTAGGTACATAATCACATAGTATTTCACCCAAAGGAAATCTTCCTCATTCAGGCCCCAATTCGGCAAGCATTTAATTTAAGCATGTGCTTAAGACTCACTGACTTCAATGGGTCTTAATCAGATGCTTACATGCTTTACAGACTGAACCTCAGGATCTCAGTGCTCAGGATGGATGGTGCATTAAGAGTAGAAAGGGGGACATAAAAAACCTTAACCCTGGCCCTTTATATATAGGTATTATGATTCAGTCTTTATTTACATGACCATATACCGATACTTTCCCACCTCACTGGGATATTCTGAAGATAAGTTCAGAAATGTTTGTTAACTCTGATACTGGACTATAACAGGGAATCTCACAGAAAAGCCTATTAATAAAGAAAAAGTTCTTCCTTCAGAGCAGTGGTTAGGTGCTGTGCAGTGCAACAAGCATGCCACACACCTAAACAATGAGAATATTGAACAGCTGCCTCATTTACTGAGCACCATCCACACTTAGCATCAAATTCACCATTTAATTCTGCTATTTCTTTAACATTTGGAGAATCTGAAATTTCTGAGTAATATTTTTATAGACTTACAAGGATATTCTTCTTAACAGGTAAATACAAACAGTGGTAGAATACTGACAGTGCACAGTTTAACAAGTCTCAAACACCATACTTCTTTGGAAGGATGTCTAATTTCTTATAAAAAGGGTTTGCTGTTTCTGTTAAGATGTTTCTATTTGGAATGAGTGTGCTGAATGAGTTCATAGCCATAGTTAACAGCCAAGCTTTACTACATTCCTCTGTCATTTGCAGTGCTGTGGTTATATTTTACTAATAGTAAAATCTCATCTTAAACTGTTAATGCTTTATTCCATTTAAAGCTGGGTGCCAGGTTTGATATGGTAAGACAGCTACAGCACTGGTTTCTAGCTCTAGTGGTTGTCAGTGCTGCTAAAATGATGAGAACTGAAGTTGGAAGGGATGGGAAAGCAAGATAGTAATCTAGTAGTGAATGTTGCACACCACTAAAAGTTGATATTTTCAGGTTTCTAGTGTTATACACCTTCTGCTTCTAGCCCTGATGATCTGAGAGATATCAAGTTTTAAAACTGTCACTGTTCCTTCAGGGCAATGCTTTTTTGCCACTGGTCCAGGACTACGAAACAGGAAGCAATGGTCCTGGAACAAGTATAATTTCCAACAGTTTTTCAGCTCCAAGAAAAGAAGGTGATTGAGAGAAGAGATCTGTGTGGCTGAAATACTAATCTTGACACTATTAAGCTGCAGCATTAATGGGGTCCAAAAAGACATTGGTTTCAATGTTGGGCCTTAAGGAGCTGGGGTATAAAAGAAAAATAGGAGAATCGTCAGGGAAATATTCCGATCTTCAGAGATTTAGGACACCTGCAGGAGGAGGAACATATCAGTGCCCGCACAGACTTGCACTGATATTGCTTTAAGAACTTTGCTGTGGCAAATCTCAATAAGGTACTGTAAATGGTGAAGGAGTATTGGCACATACAGTGCTGAAAAGTATATCTGCAATTTAAAAAACATTAAAAAAACCCCAAGTCCATATTAAAAGCAGTCTAAGCATTATCAGTTCTTTGGCAAAAAAGCTTAAGTCCAAACGACTTTTAAAATCTCTAGGTCAAAGAGTGTCAAATGTTTTTATTTGGTTTTGAATAACTCCAACCTGGCAACTTGTATTCCAAGTCTGAACCAGGTGACATCGACCTACTAAGCCCAGAAAACTATGATTCATAAAAAAACCACTACCTTAAACAACTACAGTAGCATGACTGGGGTTGCTGTTATACTCTTGACTAGATTGCACCAAGAAAACTAAAGCCTCATTTTACAGGTTCTAATCTCCAACAGACCAGCTTAAATAATTGGGGCATGTGGAAATAGAAGTAGTAAAGTTCACAGAATCATAGGGTAAGAAGGGACCGCAAGGGTCATGTAGTTTAACCCCCTGTCAAGATGCAGGATTTGTTGAGTCATATGCCTACCCATTTAGTACCAGTGAGTTGTCTTTTGTCCCCAATGTGACTGTTAAATAACTTCAGCATATTGGCTTTTGAGCACCTCTTTATACATTTTCAAAGTGAAAAATCAGCGTTAAGTTACATGATAGATAAATGACAGGTTTAGAAAGCTGGACTGTCCTTTTGTTCCTGTTAGTTAGTTTTATCTGTATACCTTATATGCACATTTAAGGTAATTTATCTCACAACTTTATACAACGTTACAGATTAGAAAACAAAAGTCTTATAACATGCAACACAGAGCAGATCCAGTCAACTCCAACATAATATAAAATGAACCAAAGCAAAAACTATGAAAATTATTAAAATAAAAGGGATAAAAATACATACACTTGGTATGGGAATGACCTGCATCTGGTCACCCTGGGGGAAAAGAAAAAAAATTCATTGTAAGGGCTTTTGAAAGGGTGGAACAGAAAGATTTGAGACATTAAATTTGGCAATCAAACATTTTAACAAAAAAGCTCCAAGTATTCAAGAACTCAACAAAAAATAATCAAACAGGTCCTTGCATTTTAGCTACTAAAATGATTGGTTAGTATAACACACTGATAGTATTAGTATTAGATAGTGATAGTATTTTTTTAGACCAGAAACTAATAAATCCCATGCTTTAATTAATAAGAGGAAGTAGGCAAATGTATCCATGTTCACGTCAAGATTTCCTTTCTTCAGTAATAAAGTCCACAGATCAGTTACAACGAGTGTGCCAGTCTGACTGATTCTGCCCAGAAGCTTCAGACTTGTCACTCACTGGCAGCAGTGGAATGCCCTGCCCCCTGAATTTCCCTCCAGTTGAGGTGACTTTCAGAGCCAAGTTCATTCAAAACTACTTTCCTAAATTACAGATTGTGTTAAATATAGTTTAAGGAAAAAGAATTTCCAGAGCATGATAAATTTAATCTAACAAACCTACAACCTTGAGTGTCAATTTCCATCTCTATTCTAGATGAGCCATCTGTCTCCAGGATGATCCTGATGTGTGGATCTGATTGCTTGAAGAAAAGACATTTTCAGGTAGCATAAATAAATTTTCCTATTCTTCTTTGTCCTAAAGTCCACAGATTGGTTACAATGAGATTTTCACAGCAATGTGTGTACAGGGTGGGAAGCAGGATCGTCTTTTAAATATGGACATCCAAAATGAAAAAATATTATATAAAAATATTTCTTCTACCATTCCTTGGGCATTAAGGCATGGAAATGACCAATATGCAGGATTTGGTGAAGTAGGCCTTCTGGCAGATCTCAATTATAGGAGACATGGCTACTTTCCTCTGAGAATGTCAGTGCTAAGGATTGGACTACGATACCTAACCGAAGGAGGAATATTTCTTGAATGCCATGACAGTTCTGAGGACTACCCGTCTTAATTAAAAGTACAATACTAGATCTCAGAGAAAGCTCTCAATTTCAAATAACTCATCTGATTGAATATGTAAGCCTTGGGAGGCCTACCCCAGTTGGTAGGAAGTATACCACTACTTACTGCCAGGGTTCAATCTGGGTAGTGCTGTAAGGAGCAGAATGAGGTTTCAAGGTTGTCCTCTAGGACTGTGCAGGGTTGGAATAAGGTTGATGCCCCAAAGACGCATTTAATGTTGGAAGCTGGGTACAAAACTTCCTTGCTTTTAACATGTTGAGAACATTATACTACACACACTTGACCTTTTCACTTATACGTCACAATAAAGTCATACTACGGGAACTCAAGGCTGTGTTTCACTGGTTGAAAGTGGTAGTTAAAACTATGGACTTTGCATCAGGCAGTAGAATAAGTTATATTTCTTGACTTCTGTTTTGGGATCCCTTAGAGCAGTAATCACTTCATCCAGTTATTCATTTTAAATCTGTCTGGGCCAAGATAGAGGATTGATCTTACAACAGCAGATCCCCTCTGAGACAGAGACATCCCAAAAGGCAATGCTAGGTTAATCAATTCTGAGAGCCATAGCTTCTTCAGCCAGAAATACAAAAACAGAATCATAACCACACTCTAGCTCAGTGCTTCTCAAACTTTTGTACTGGTGACCCCTTTCACATAGCAAGCCTCTGAGTGCGAACCCCCCCTTATAAATTAAAAACACATTTTAATATATTTAACACCATTATAACTGCTGGAGGGAAAGTGGGGTTGGGGTGGAGGCTGACAGCTCGCGACCCTCCATATAATAACCTCATGGCCCCCTGAGAGGTCCCAACCCGCAGTTTGAGAACCTCTGCTCTAGCTCCTATCTTCTGTATAATCCTGGGAAGCAGTAAAAAGCATGGAAAGACCTATAGCATGAACCCTACCCAGCTTTCCACGAAGACCTCACTGGGTCCAGAGTGCAGGGAACTTTATTTACTGGTTCCAGATGCAAAGAGGTCAATCACCAGCCCAACAAATTGACTCATGCTGATTAAGATATTTCTGGGTGCAACCACAGCTTTGCTAAACTGACTTCTGCCATGTAAATCTTGGGGTTCCATCTGCTTGGTGAGCAGTGCACAGAGAGATAAGAAACGTTGCTCCACCCAGCACAGGAGAATTTCTCTTGGGCCTGGGGCTGATCACGTTCTTCACAGTTATTCTGAAAACTCTATCAGACATGTTGACTGTCACAAGAACAGGTCTTTTCCACTTAATGCATCCGATGAAGTGAGCTGTAGCTCACGAAAGCTCATGCTCAAATAAATTGGTTAGTCTCTAAGGTGCCACAAGTCCTCCTTTTCTTTTTGCGGATACAGACTAACACGGCTGCTACTCTGAAAAAAGAACAGGTCTGTTATCCATTGAAAAATCCGTGCTCTGAGACCTCAATGAATCATTGTGTTCCACCTCATTTCCATTCCCTGATCTGAATCAGGAAAAACCCTTAAAAAAAAATCTGACTCGCTGCATTCACCACCTGTAGAAGCAGAGAATGTACAACTGGAGCCAGAACTCTGCCGATTGAGGAGACTGGTGAGATGCAGAAGGTATACCAACCCAGTAATCCTGTGTATTATGTGAACTGTGCATCACTTAAGCATGCCTGTGTATTAGACCACAATTCCTAATAGCCTCCAATAAGAATTGAATTTTTGTTTATGACACCACTTGTTTTCCATTATGACCATCTTTATAGTCTGTTAATCTTCCTCTGACACGAGACATTGTATCTGACAGTATTCATCCTCAGCCCAGGGCTATGACTGACTCTCCTGGAATGATGTGTCTGTTTGTCCTGAATTCGAGATACATCAGGAAGCCCATGTATCAGTGTGTCCGTGCTTCAGGTTATTCCTCAGTGCTCTATACTACAGCCAGCTTCTGGAGGGAGGAGGTGAAGGTGAGGCCAGGCATGGTAACCTGCAATGGCAGCTGGGATCAAAAAAGCAACACTTTCTCAGTCCTTCAGGTGTGGCAGGAAATCCCTATCCTATTACATCTTCATAGGGTTCAGGAGAACAGATATACAGCCATAGCTTATCTAGGGCAACTGCAGACCTCTTAAGTGTAATTTCACTATACCGAGTACTTTTTTGCCTGGATTTTTTTTTTTTTTTTAATGTATATGTTTTACTACTCGATTTTTTAGCTCTGATTCAGACTGCTGGCCTTCCTCCACTAAGGAAGAAGAATTCCCTTAGTGGGTGTATGTGCATGCATGCCTTGAGGAATCAGCACATATCTAACATTTTTATCTATAACCTGGAAGAAAACATCAAATCATCACTAATAAAGTTTATAGATGACACAAAATTGGGGGAGTATAATGAAGAGAAGTCGCTGATTCAGAGCAATCTGGATTGCTTGGTAAACTGGGCGCAACCAAACCATATGCATTTTAATATGATTAAGTGTAAATGTATACATCTAGAAACAGTGCAGGCCATAGTTACAGGATGGGGAACTATCACAGAAAGCAGTGATTCTAAAAAAAGATTTGGGGGTCATGGTGGATAAGTCAGCTGAACATGAGCTCCTAGTACAATGCTGTAGCTAGAAGGACTAATGTGATCATTGGATGCATAAACAGGAAATCTCGAGTAGGAGTAGAGAAGTTATGTTATCTCTGTATTTGGCACTGGTGCCACTGATGCAGGAATACAGTGTTCAGTTGGGGTGTCCACAATCCCAGAAGGATGTTGATAACTTGGAGAGAGTTCAGAGAAGAGCCACTGGAATGATTAAAAGATTAGAAGACATGACTTATACTGATAGAGTCGAGGAGCTCAATCTATTTAGCTCAACAAAGAGAAGACTAAGGGGTGATTTGATTATAGTCTACCTACCTCCCTGAGGAGCAAATATTTAATAATGGGCTCTTCAATCTAGCAGAGAAAGGTAAACCATGATCCAACGGCTGGAAGTTGAAGCCAAACAAATTCAGAATGGAAATAAGCCAAAAAATTTTAAATGAGAGTAATTAACCATTGGAACAATTTACAAAGGGTTATGGTGGATTCACCATCACTGAATTTTTAAATGCTCTAAGGAATTATTTTGGGGAAGTTCTATGGTCTATGTTCTACTTGAAGTCATACTAGATCACCACAATAGTCCCTTCTGGCCTTGGTATCTATGAAGCAGTGGCCTGATCTTTTCTGCACTGATCTGCCATGCTGCACTCTGTAATGGTGAGCAGGGGAACCCAAAACGGATGATTAATTCCTATGATACACTTCATGAAGGTATCCATGAGAATCAGACATTGAGGATTGCCCACGCTACTACACTCTGTGAAGGAGAGCAGGGGAAACAGCACTGATTATTCATTTATTTCCCCTTTGGGAATTTGCCCCTTTAATCCTGCTTCAGAAGTGGGAGTGAAACTGTGCTCAGGGATTGCTCCGAAAATAAGTCACATGGCTAGTGATCTCCCTGTCCTATAAAAGGTTGGGTGTTTTTTTCTCCCCTTCCTCATATGGACCCTTTCTGGGTCTCTCAAGGAAGGTACTGGCTTGGGGCTCAAGGATGGGCTCACCGGAAGCTGTCCCCGCTCTATTGCATGGGATCTACATGGGCCAGATTGGTCTGTGTTTCCCCTGGAGGTCTCAGCCTGTGACATGAGAAGTTCTGGGGAAGGAAGGCTGTTACATAGGTGGAAGCAGGGGGAGGGAGCTCTCTCCAGCATTGGCAACATCTGTGCTGTGACAAGGGCCCTCCACCTATGACTCCTGGGGAATTGGAGCTGGAGGAGGTGGCTGAATTCTGCAATCTGGGGCATGGCTGCTGGTGCGAGCTACAGGGACTCAGGAGCAATCTTTACTCCTGGGGAATTCTGTGCCACTGTGCAATGAAGAATTTTGCAGAGATTAATGTTGTGTGTGCAGAATTTCCTTCCCCCCCACAAAACAGGCTGCAGAGATGTTGACCGCCTCTAGGGGCTGCTGGATCCAACAGAGCCCAGTCTGCAAACAGAAGACAAGGTGAGTGGGAGGGAACTGGAGGGCTCCCAGCAGCTGCAGTTCCCAGCACTCCTTGAAGGAAAGACGCGGCAGTGTGCAGGAAACTCTGTGTAAGCCCGGGACCCAGCATCAGGCATCTTCCTCTGGATCCCTGGGCTCTAGGAGGGTAGGCGGTGTGAGTGTCTTGGCTGGGAGGCCCATGGCTTGGCTCTGGGGGGGAAAGGGGTGTGAGTTTCTGGGCTGGGGGAGCCCCATGGCTGGACTCTGAAAGAAAGGGGACAGAGAAACAGGAACTGGGTTGTCATAGGGGTTTCTTTAACTCTACTCCTGGGGAAATTTTTTGTTGTTGTGTTTGTATTGTTACAGACAGGTATTTTGAAATAAATTACCAAAATAATTGAAACTGGTGTGATTATATAGTGTTCTTTTGACAAATAAAATTTGCAGAATTTTGCAGAATTTTAAAATTGTGTGCAGAATTTTTAATTTTTTTGGTGCAGAATTCTTCCAGGAGTAAATCTCCATCTGGTACGCTGCCCTTCTGGCTTCACCTCCATTCATGAAGATTAGGGGGAGGGGCTGCTTGTCTCAGAGCCGGTTCTTCTCCAATTCCGCACACCTCCTTTCCTGCCAGGGGAGGGGGGATAGGCAATGTTGCCCTGTCTGGACTTCATCTTGCCAAGCACAGCTGGTCTCCCCTACCCTGCCTGGAAGAAGGGGTCAAGGCAAATGGGATATTTTTGTAGGTGACAAATTAGAGGAATTGTCACAGATTGAAGTGTCACTAGAGGTGGTTTTGGAATTAATTGAGAAACTGAACAGTAACAAATCACCAGGACCAGATGGCATTCACCCAAGAGTTCTGAAAAAACTCAAATGTGAAATTGTGGACCTATTAACTATGGTTTGTAACCTGTCCTTTAAATCAGCTACCGTACCCAGTGACTGGAAAATAGTTAATGTAACGCCAATATTTAAGAAGGGCTCTAGAGGTGATCCTGGCAATTACAGACTGGTACGTCTAACCTCAGTACTGGGCAAATTAGTTGAAACAATAGTAAAGAATAAAATTGTCAGACACATAGAAGAACATAAATTGTTGGGCAAAAGTCAACATGGTTTCTGTAAAGGGAGATCATGTCTTACTAATCTATTAGAGTTCTTTGAGGGGGTCAACAAACGTGGACAAGGGGGATCCAGTGGACATATTGTACTTAGATTTCCAGAAAGCCCTTGACAAGGTCCCTCACCAAAGGCTCTTACGTAAATTAAGTTGTCATGGGATAAGAGGGAAGATCCTTTCATGGATTGAGAACTGGTTAAAAGACAGGGAACAAAGGGTAGGAATAAATGGTAAATTTTCAGAATAGAGATGGGTAACTAGTGGTGTTCCCCAAGGGTCACTCCTACGACCAATCCTATTCAACTTATTCACAAATGATCTGGAGAAACGGGTAAACAATGAGGTGGCAAAGTTTGCAGATGATACTAAACTGCTCAAGACAGTTAAGACCAAAGCAGACTGCGAAGAACTTCAAAAGATCTCACAAAACTAAGTGACTGGGCAACAAAATGGCAAATGAAATTTAAATGTGGTAAATGTAAAGTAATGCACATTGGAAAAAATAACCCCACTTATACATACAATATGATGGGGGCTAATTTAGCTACAACTAATCAGGAGATAGATCTTGGAGTCATCGTGGATAGTTCTCTGACGATATCCACACAGTGTGCAGCGGCAGTCAAAAAAGCAAATGGGATGTTAGGAATCATTAAAAAAGGGATAGAGAATAAGATGGAGAATATTTTATTGCCCTTATATAAATCCATGGTATGCCCACAACTTGAATACTGCATACAGACGTGGTCCCCTCATCTCAAAAAAGATACACTCGCGTTAGAAAAGGTTCAGAGAAGGGCAACTAAAGTGATTAGGGGTTTGGAACAGGTCCTGTATGAGGAGAGATTAAAGAGGCTAGGACTTTTCAGCTTGGAAAAGAGGAGACTAAGGGGGGATATGATAGAAGTATATAAAATCATCAGTGGTGCAGAGAAAGTGAATAAGGAAAGGTATTTACTTGTTCCCACAGTATAAGAACTAGGGGCCACCAAATTAAATTAGTGGGCAGCAGGTTTAAAACAAATAAAAGGAAGGTTTCAGAGTAGCAGCCGTGTTAGTCTGTATTCGCAAAAAGAAAAGGAGTACTAGTGGCACCTTAGAGACTAACCAATTTATTTCAGACCTAAAGGTTGCAATATTAGAACAAAAAGACTTCAAAACAGACTCCAATGAGAGACTGCTGAATTGGAATTAATTTGCAAACTGGATACAATTAACTTAGGCTTGAATAGAGACTGGGAATGGATGTGTCGTTACACAAAGTAAAACTATTTCCCCATGTTTATTTCCCCCACTCCCAACTGCTCCTCGGACGTTCCTGTTAACTGCTGGAAATGGCCCACCTTGATTATCACTACAAAAGGTTTTCTCCTCCCCACTCTCCTGCTGGTAATCGCTCATCTTAAGTGATCATTCTCCTTACAGTGTGTATGATAACACCCATTTTTTCATGTTGTGTGTATATAAATCTCCTCACTGTATTTTCCACTGAATGCATCCGATGAAGTGAGCTGTAGCTGAAAGCTTATGCTCAAATAAATTGGTTAATCTCTAAGGTGCCACTAGTACTCCTTTTCTTTTTGCAAATAAAAGGAAGTTCTTCTTCACACAGTGCACAGTTAACCTGTGGAACTCCTTGCCTGAAGAAGTTGTGAAGGCTAGGACTATAAAAGGGTTTAAAAGAGAACTGGATAAATTCATGGAGGTTAAGTTCATTAATGGCTATTAGCCAGGATGGGTAAGGAATGGTGTCCCTAGCCTCTGTTTGTCAGAGGGTGGAGATGGATGGCAGGAGAGAGATCACTTGATCATTACATGTTAGGTTCACTCCCTCTGAGGCACCTGCCATTGGCCACTGTCGGTAGACAGGATACTGGGCTGGATGGACCTTTGGTCTGACCTAGTATGGCCGTTCTTATGTTACGCTGTGAATGAAACTGCACTCTAGCCAGAGTCATCTGAACTCCCCGATGACACAGATGATAAGGGGGGAGCACTCAAAAGACCTTCCTTTTGCCTATACAGCCAGGAGGATTGGTTGACTCTGTTTGCCATTGGGGAGGAAGAAAAAATGGAGGAAACTTCAAGAGGAAGGGCATTCCCTTGCTGCCATACTGACAGGTCTGGTTCTGCACCTAAGGTGCAAGCAGGATGATGTACCCATTATAACAGATCTGTGGGCCACAGCACAAAGGTTTGTTCTGCATTAAGGGGCACTGTAGCTAAATGGACAAATAACAGAAAAAAGTTTGCATTATAATTTCAGCTGTGCTGAAAATTAACTATTTTACAGAATGGACTGCTCAGAACTCAACATATAAGGCACACGTTGCAAAGAGACTGTTCTGAGTAGAACTTTAAAAAATAGCTTCATACTTTTTAGAGAGTATCTGATTTTTAAAGTTTCTTTTTTTAAAATGGAATAGTAATTACTGCTATAAAACTGTGGTTATGCAATATCATCCTCAGCTGTGCACTTCTTCAAACCCTATAAACCAGTAAGGGGTCACTCAGGTAGCCAGACTGCAATGCTTGGTAAAATTCAAACACCACATTTGCTGTATGTTCTGAAAAATATTTTTCAGAGTAAACCAAAAAGATTAAATAGCAACAGAATTATTTAACACAAGAATGTTAGAAGATCTGTCTTATTTCACTTAGTTTTGGAGACATGTATTTTATAAAAATGTAGTTGTTGCTTTCCATTTTGCTTAACAAGCTGTTAATGCTGAAACGGATTAAAACCTAACTCCTAAACCAATTCAAACTAAACCTATTAGATCAATTTCAAGAACGTTCTTTAACAGTTTTAGAATGGCTTACACTAAATTGCTATAAAATCACAATGTGCTTTCCCCATGTCTACTTCCTTCTCTCAATTTGTTTTTCTTATCTTTATCATCAGCATCCATATAGCAACAACCCTAAAAGACAGATGGTGAAATACATAGACCATTTTATACTACAGCTCCTGATAGGGACGAACACCATAATTGCTTAATGCCCTTCCTCTGTTTTTCAGGGAAATAGGTCACAAAAACTCTTGCCTGATGAAACATGACTTGAGAGCTGCAAATTCAAAGCATCTTCTGAAAAACTGCATTATCCCATACAACGTGACACTGAATGTTCAATTATTTATCATTCCAAATTACTTATGCAGTTATCAACTTTAAATTCTCTAACAGTGTTATTTCAAATTTAAAATAAAGGCAGCATATACATTACCACTGCAACTAAGCTCCTATCTACGACACATTCATACAGCTTTCACTTATTTTCATCAAGGTTCAAGACCTCCATCTCCTTTCAATAACTTTACAGGCTTAGTTAAGTGGTTTAAGGATTTGACACTTTTTACTACCAAGTACTCTAAAGCTTTGTTGAAACTGGCCTTTTTACAAATTAAAATATGTCTGCCTCACTCTTTAGTCTATTCATAGTTATGAAAAATTTAATCCTTCCTAAGCATTCTTTTGATTGTTAATTATTCACTGAATACTTCTACTGAATTCACTGAAAACTGTTGTCTAATTTTAAAATGTGAACCTTGTGACATTTGTTTCTGACTATATGAATTTGGATGAACATTCATTTCTGAATTTTACAAATTGGAGTCAACAATTTAATATTAATATTATATTAATACAGATTAACATGAGGACAATATCTAGTATTTACATAGCATATGTGGTGGGTCCCTCAAGGCATAATGTACATCTGTCAGAGTTATCTGTATATTATGATGCCTTATGAACATTTCTATTCTGGATAATCACACTAAGAGTAATTATTCTATCCCATAAAAATTGAATTATAAGATATTTTCTAGAGATTTGAGGATACCACATACATTAAAAAGTGAGAGAATATTTAGGGGTACTTTACATTTTGAAGTTTTTGGCATCAATCCAAAGAACTTAGATCATTTTATTAGTTTAGTCTCCCAATACAATACCACTACTAAAACTCAAATATTTAACATTTATCTCTTTCTCTGGATCTTTTTCTTCCTCTGGAATTTATTCATTTTTTTTTCCACCCCTTATTTTGCCAATAATCTTCTCTCCTTGCAACCTTCACATATCCTGTTATTTTGTAAGGGACAGAGCTTTGTTAATTCCCCGTTCCTCCCATATTACTACGTTTTTGCACACACTCCCTGCAGTAGACTAGAAGTCTGAGACTCTCCCTTTATCCATGGAAGACTAGATTTTCCTCACTCCACAGTTAGTCAATAATGCAGCTAGGCAAAGAGGTCTACTAGACAGAGATGCAATTCCGCCTCTTCTCCGGGTACAGCATACACACTGCAGTGCACCTAACCTACTGGCCCCATGGGCAATGGGCCAAATTCAGTCCCAGACTAGTGTGCACTATTCCAATTCAACACTCCAACCCTCCACTTAGTTTCCCTGCCATCCTGATCTGCTTATCCTTTCTTCCTTCCCCTGAATAGCGCCTGTGCTACAGCTCCAGCGTTTCAAAGTCCACGAAGCATTTACAAAAGCAGAAAAGTGACATGAACTGCGTCAAGATTCTGAACTGCGAGAAGTGGAAAAGGGCGGGGGAAGGAATTCCTTTATTTCGATTGCTCTTGCTCACATCAGCAGCAAAGGCTCACCTCTGTTCTTCTGAGGCTCCCATGCTTAAAGGAACAGATGGGAAGATGCTCTGGATAACAGTATAATACAATTCTGCCATGGCGAGTTCTGAAAATATAGCATCGCTTTGGGAAAAAGATAGGATGCCTATGATCCCCATGCCAAACTAAGTCTTTGGTCATGCAAGGCAAGTTGCCTCCATGTTATCAGTTTAAAAGATGTACAGAGTTATCATTATATGCTATAGTTATATAGCTATGTAACCCTCTGGATTTCATAGCCACTGATTTTCGTTTAAAGATTAGAAATGTTAAGGGGTTATTCAATTTAAATTACCCACTGTTCAATTACTGTTTTGAACCTCAAAATAAGCAAGCACAACACAACCTGCAACCTCGGAAAATAATCACTCTAAATTGACATCTCTGGGGTGGTCTCATGGCAGCACAATACCTATGAGGTGAGGTGTGATTGAAAGAATCGGAATGTGAATCTCTCCCTTGCCCTACCGCATGCTAGGAATGCCTCATATCACTTAAAAAGCTATTTCAACTGAAGCTCAAAGTAGTGCTAATTGGCTCCAGAAGGAACAATATCTAACCCTCTATAGTTGGAGATTAACAATGGAGGTGAAGGAGATAGATTGGGGGAAGGAAAAGTAAGAGTCCTTTTCCTATGTCAACACAAGTCTAGATTTTGGGGTTCCTTGAGGTTTTACATAGGCCTGGTCCACAACTTAGCTCGATCTAGCCACGTAGCTTAGGGCTGTGAAAAATTTCACATTCTGAGTGTTGCAGTTAGGTCGACCTCCCGGTGTAGAGGCAGCTAGATTGACAAAAGAATTCTTCTGTTGACCTAGCTGCTGCCTCTTGGAGAGATGGATTAACTATATCACTGGAAAAACCTCTTCCATCGACACAGAAAGCGTCTACATTATACTGCTACAGGAACGCAGCTGCAGCGCCATAGCAACTGTACTGCAGACATATCCATATTATTTGCATAGTCCGTTATTTTCTTCAGAGCTGCAGTACTAGTACCTTGTCTTAAATTAGGACTACCTTTTTCAAGAAAAATGAAATTATTTTAAATTGGTGTCTCAACGGGTGCTATTTGCTACTTTTTCAGGATGTTCACACTATTTGAGTTACAGTAAAGTTGAGCCTTTCACATGGGAAACATACCATGTAATTTGAGACTGCCAATTTATTTACAAGGATCTAAAGGCAAAAAAAATGGTACAAGTCACTCACCTTCTGAAGTCCTCCATTCTCCTCCACCAATGGAGGAAGAGTACTAGTGCTATTGATAGATGGTGGTTCCACATTGTAGTCACGAAAACAGCAGAATAAGGTGCTAAAGATACTTCGACTCCTTTGCTTCTTCAAGCTGATATTACATTGAGACACTATAAAATGGGGGGGAAAGAAATCATGCTTTAAGTTTTCCAGATATAAAATGGTTATATTTTATTTGAAAATTCCTGATGTTCATCCACTTTACACCACATCCTTCACTGTCAAACTTACACACACAGGTCTGTAGATACATATTAGCTTTGGCTCTCCGCACAGTTCAAGCTCTTGTGATACCATACTGAGATCTTACTTTGATAGATGCTCTAGAACAGTGGTTCTCAAACTAGGGCCACCGCTTGTTCAGGGAAAGCCCCTGGCAGGCTGGGCCGGTTTGTTTACCTGCTGCATCCGCAGGTTCGGCTGATCGCGACTCCCACTGGCCGCAGTTCGCTGCCCCAGGCCAATGGGGGCTGCGGGAAGCGGTGCGGGCTGAAGGATGTGCTGGCCACCCTTCCTACAGCCCCCATTGGCCTGCAGCAGCCTGCCAGGGGCTGTCGCTGAACAAGCGGCGGCCCTAGTTTGAGAACCACTGCTCTAGAAATACCTAAAACAGATACTGTGACCTACATCCAGTAATTTGCTGCCAAAATCTGACTCTGAAATGGGACTCTGCTCTACAACAGAATGTCATCAGGAGAAGTCAACTGATCCCTGGGCATATTTTGGGCAAAACACTTTACTGTTTGAGACACAAACTCATTCCACACAGAATTTTTTTTTTATTCTCCTGCTGCTTATGCCTTGACAGCTATGTTATAGAACATGAAAAAGCACAACAAACAAACAATTCTTGTAGCACAGAGAATTAAATGAAACGTTAGAAGGAAGGGAAGGCTGCCATTCTTACTGTGGAACAGATTTACATGGCCCTGTGTGCTGATACAGGGTAACTGAAGCTGCAGCATAGGGGAGGCAGAGAAACATTTTTGAAAGATATAATAAAACATACAGACTATGAGCTATCACTCATTAGGTACACAAAGGACCTGCAGTAGGCCCAAATGCTTTCAGCCCATAGTTTTAGCAACTAGCTTCTACTATTACTCCTTTTCAAGGACTCCGACAACTGTTATCCAAATATTCACTACAAACTTCAGTGTCAGGTTATCAGATACATGTTAGAAAAGCAACAATTTTCTCAGGACTAATCCTGATGACAATAAGTATTTAGAAATATTTTATTTACCGCTACTTGACATATTGATCAATACAATCCACATTACCTCTCCTGGAAAAATAACTAATAATGGTGCACTACTTCACACATATGACTCTCACACAATCTTCTCTATTTCACTGCACAATTGTTAGTGACACTGAACATATACCACAGTAATATAATGTAAATTTAAAATATATTACGTGCATTTTTTGGTAAAAACAAGGCTTTAATATAATTACTAATGTTAATGCAATCAGAGGATATTTATATAGCATGTATGAACAAAAATATGACAAGATTACTGCTAGATACTCGCATGCTTTGGATGCTGTTGTGAGACATGAGATCCAGACTATATTACCTTAAAATCACTTGAGAAGAGTATATCCTACTTTATATGGGATCACAACCCGGAGGGTGGGGGGGTGGGGGGGCATGACCACCTTGCCCTTCCCATTACATGGAGCGGAAGGGGTCCCAATAAGCAAAGGATAATTACCTTCACTTTTTGATCCTGTTATAATTTAATAAAAATAATCTTTTAATCAAAGTCTGAGCAAGCAACCATTTTATACCTACCCTCTTTTCAATTATAATACAGATTTAAATGAAAGGCACAGAGAGAAACACTTCAACTCAGAAGCTGCTGACTTAAGGATTTCATTGATTCCTAAACATTTTGCTGTGACAGACGGAATGAAAAAAGTTGTTAAGCTATTTCCCTCAATTTCCTCTGTCCTTTCACAGGTGCAGGACTACTGAAGGTAACGTATACACAACCGCCACCCAGATCCAGAATAGTAATCAACACCTTAGATTTCAATTTTTTACAATGTCTTTTCTAAACACATTAGCTCAGCCTTGCAAAATTCTAATTGACTACTAAGAGTGATTTTTTTTTTTAAACAAGTAAATAAAACATCTAGTTTATTTCATCATCACCATGGTCAAGTGTGGGAAGTAGTTTTTTGTGGCTCGCCTGGTAGTCTATTTTCCTGACAATTTCACAAAGACGCATTATAAAAACATGGCAATGAAACAGTACATATCACCTCATTCATTTTCCCCCCTCAAAAATATTGTCCAACTTATCACAGATAGTTTTTCTCCTCATACGTTAAAGTTTTAAATCTGATCAAAGCAACAGATCTATCCAGAAAATGAAAATCCTTAAGAAAGATACAATAAAATTAATCCACAATAAAAAGGAGCAACATAACTCTTTATCTAACACACAGGGCACAAACACACAATAGCGGATAGAGATAAAGCATCACACTACACCCGTCATAGAACTGAATGGTCTTTTAAATAAATTCATTGCTGTGTGAAAATAAAATTATTATTTTAATGTTGAACAGTCATTGTACAAATTATGCTTTCATAACATTTTCTCCTCCCCATCATTTGCAAAATTCTAGTACAGGTCTAAGAGTAATATCTCTTTCCCCAGTATTTCATTTGGTAAACATTTTCTCCCTTTTAAAAAAACAGCAGCGGAACTCAACATGGTTCCTTTTGGTTTACTGCCACAAAGTAGAAACACTCACAGTATCCAAAAGCAAATGGATTTGTACACGTATATCCTCTTAAATCTACGTTATGTTTAGCTAACATGGTAAATTTTACATTAAGAGAAACTGAACCTATGTTGCTTAAGGCAGTACTCCGAAAGTTCATACAATGAAACATTTCTTTGTATAAAATCCATTTTATTTATTTACTTTGATTTATACATTAACAACGTTCTAAATGCTTCTGACATATTAAAAACCCCAACTATAAATGAAGGACAACGTTCTCTAAATTGTGTGAGCATTTTCAGTTACAGCCAATTTGCATACACACAATGCCTGGTGCCTAGGGCCCTACCAAATTCAAGGTCCATTTTGGTCAATTTCACAGTCATAAGATTTTAAAAATTGTAAATTTCATGATTTCAGCTATTTAAATCTGAAATTTCATGGTCTTGTAATTGTAGGGGTCCTGAACCAAAAAGGAGTTGTGTGATTGTGTGTGTGTGGGGGGGTGTCGCAATGTTATTGTAGGGAGGGTTGCAGTACTGCTACCCTTACTTCTACACGTGTAGCCTTCACTGAGCAGCTGGAGAGTGGCGGCTGCAGGCCGGGAGCCCAGCTCTGAAGGTAGAGTCGCCACCAGCAGCAGCGTAGATAGAAGAATGGCATGGTATGGTACTGCCTCCCTTACTCCTGTGCTGATGCTGGCAGGACACTGCCTTCAGAACTGGGTGCCCGGTCAGTCATCGCCGCTCTCCGGCTGCCCGGCTCCAAAGTCAGCGCAGAAGTAAGGGTGGCAATATCATGACCGCCCTAAAATAATCTGGTGACCCCCTGCAACTCCCTTTCGGGGCAGGACCCCCAATTTGAGAAACCCTGGTTTTCCCTCTAAAATCTGTATAGTATAGGGTAAAAGCACACAAAAGACCAGATTTCACGGTCCATGATGCATTTTTCATGGCTGTGAATTTGGTAGGGCCCGACTCATGCCTGCATGAGCGTCACGAATTTGCATGCCGACACACTAACATTTGAAGGTCCCATAACCTCAGCCGTGCAGAACACAATGCCATCCACAGCCTCAGAAACAACTCTGACATCATAATCAAAAAGGCTGACAAAGGAGGTGCTGTTGTCATCATAAATAGGTCAGAATATGAACAAGAGGCTGCTCAGCAGCTCTCCAACACCACTTTCTACAAGCCATTACCCTCTGATCCCACTGAGGGTTACCAAAAGAAACTACAGCATTTGCTCAATAAATTCCCTGAAAAAGCACAAGAACAAATCCGTACAGACACACCCCTGGAACCCCAACCTGAGGTATTTATCTGCTACCCAAGATCCATAAACCTGGAAATCCTGGGCGCCTGATCATCTCAGGCATTGGCACCCTGACAGCAGGATTGTCTGGCTATTTAGACTCCCTCCTCAGGCCCTACGCTACCAGCACTCCCAGCTATCTTCGAGACACCACTGACTTCCTGAGGAGACTACAATCCATCCGTGATCTTCCTGAAAACACCATCCTGGCCACTATGGATGTAGAAGCCCTCTACACCAACATTCCACACAAAGATGGACTACAAGCTGTCAAGAACACTATCCCCGATAATGTCACGGCAAACCTGGTGGCTGAACTTTGTGACTTTGTCCTCACTCATAACTATTTCACATTTGGGGACAATGTATACCTTCAAATCAGCGGCACTACAATGGGTACCCGCATGGCCCCACAATATGCCAACATTTTTATGGCTGACTTAGAACAACGCTTCCTCAGCTCTCGTTCCCTAATGCCCCTACTCTACTTGCGCTACATTGATGACATCTTCATCATCTGGACCCATGGAAAAGAAGCCCTTGAGGAATTCCACCACGATTTCAACAATTTCCATCCCACCATCAACCTCAGTCTGGACCAGTCCACACAAGAGATCCTACTTCCTGGACACTACAGTACTAATAAGTGATGGTCACATAAACACCACCCTATACCAGAAACCTACTGACCGCTATTCCTACCTACATGCCTCCAGCTTTCACCCAGACCACACCACACGATCCACTGTCTACAGCCAAGCTCTACGATACAACCACATTTGCTCCAACCCCTCAGACAGAGACAAACACCTACAAGATCTCTATCAAGCATTCTTACAACTACAATATACACCTGCTGAAGTGAAGAAACAGATTGA
The DNA here is from genome assembly GCF_965152235.1 of Eretmochelys imbricata. NCBI lineage: Eukaryota > Metazoa > Chordata > Testudines > Cheloniidae > Eretmochelys > Eretmochelys imbricata. The sequence goes on from NC_135573.1 coordinate 257,898,740, forward strand.
CAGAGCCAGAAGAGGACCCAGAAGTCACCTACTACAGGACAGGCCTAACAAAGAAAATAACAGAACGCCACTAGCCGTCACCTTCAGCCCCCAACTAAAACCTCCCCAACGCATTATCAAGGATCTACAACCTACCCTGAAGAAAGATCCATCACTCTCACAGATCTTGGGAGACAGGCCAGTCCTTGCCTACAGACAGCCCTCCAACCTGAAGCAAATACTCACCAGCAACCACACACCACACAACAGAACCACTAACCCAGAAACCTATCCTTGCAACAAAGCCCGTTGCCAACTGTGCCCATCTATCTATTCAGGGGACACCATCATAGGGTCTAATCACATCAGCCACACTATCAGAGGCTCATTCACCTGCACATCTACCAATGTGATATATGCCATCATGTGCCAGCAATGCCTCTCTGCCATGTACATTGGTCAAACTGGACAGTCTCTACGTAAAAGAATAAATGGACACAAATCAGATGTCAAGAATTATAACACTCATAAACCAGTGGGAGAACACTTCAATCTCTCTGGTCACTTGATTTCTGACCTAAAAGTGACTATTCTTCAACAAAAAAACCTTCGAAAACAGACTCCAAGGAGAGACTGCTGAATTGGAATTAATTTGCAAATTGGATACAATTAACTTAGGCTTGAACAGAGACTGGGAGTGGTTGAGTCATTATACAAAGTAAAACTATTTCTCCTTGTTTATTCCTCTCCCCCCTTCCTCGCCCCCCACTGTTCCTCAGATGTTCTTGTTAACTCCTGGAAATGTGCTAGAAATGGCCCACCTTGATTATCACTTCAAAAGGTTCTCTCTCCCCCCACCCCACTCTCTTGCTGGTAACAGCTCATCTTAAGTGATCACTCTCCTTACAATGTGTATGATAAACACCCATTTTTTCATGGTCTGTGTGTATATAAATCTCCTCACTGTATTTTCCACTTTATGCATCGGATGAAGAGAGCTGTAGCTCACAAAAGCTTATGCTCAAATAAACTGGTTAGTCTCTAAGGTGCCACAAGTCCTCTTTTTCTTTTTGCGAACACTTGAAGGATTTCCACATGTGCACTTTTGAAAATTTGGGCTAATGTTTATTAAAAATGGACATTTTTGAAATGATTTTTTTTTCCAAAGCAGATGCCTAGGAAAACACAGTGTCAGCAAATGTATAACACTTAATCTTGCTTTTCTATTAATTTATCAATCATGAAACTCTTCTTTGTCTTAATACAAACTTCATTTTTCCTACATTTAAATATTAAACAAGTATCAAATCTGTATGGGGACTACAGGTAGTTTACAGTCCCTTACATTCTACTCTCTTACACTCAGTCACGAACAACATTTGTCCACCTTTCATTTTGTTCATTTTGCTTTCTCATCTCTGAATTCATAAATCTTGATTTGGAGGTCAAATGCTGATCTTAGCTACACCTGTGTAAATCTGAAATACCTACTTAGTTCCTCATTTTCCTCCAAATCCTTCCTAAAAGCCCATTTCAACTTAGTTTTTCATTGTTTACTTGCACTCCTTTGCTGTCTGATCTCACACTCCCCAGTCTCAGTCTCTACTTAAAAATCTGAAAATTTACATGATTAGATTGTTACGTAAAGTGACACTTATTTGTTTAAACACTTCTTTTACTACATCTTTCCTGTCCATGCGCTTCATGGTTATTTCAGGTAGACCATGATCCTGCGAACAATTACGTATGTGAATAGCCCCCATTTGAAGTTAATGGATCTGTGCATGTAAAGTTATACATATGCATAAATATTTGCAAGATTGGGGCATTTTGATGTAAACTCCTCAGGGCAGTGAAAGTCTCTAAAAAGAAAAGGAGTACTTGCGTCACCTTAGAGATTAACAAATTTATTTGAGCATAAGCTTTTGTGAGCTACAGCTCACTTCATCGGATGCACTTCATCCGGCGTGCAGGGAAGGCAGGTTAGCCTCCCCAAATGGGGGGTTCACCTGTTGCCCACGACTGAACGTAAAGGAGATATCATCTGTGCTACAGCACTTTCATCCTTGAGTCTCAGACACCAAAAACTGTGCATTCAGTCATGGTTCTTATAATTATTATTATCTATCATTTGTGTTACGGTAGCACCTTGAAGCCCTAGTCATGGACCGGGGCTCCATCGTGCTAAGTGCTGTACAAACACAGAACAGCAAGACACTCCCTGCCCCAAAAAGCTTACAAATCTAGACATAAGAGAAGAGAAACTGAATGGATAGACTGATGTGGGAGTACAAGGAAACAATCAGACAATACCAATCAGCAGGACAGACTGGATAGGCAACAGAGGTTTAGTCAACCTTTCAATAGTGAATGAAATGAGAGGTAGGATGGGGATAGGTCATGAAAGGCCTTAATAGTGAAAACAAGTAGCATATGTTTGGTGGATAAAGAAGAGGGAGCCAGTACAGGCATGCAAAGAGATGGCTCATGTGACTAGGTAGGAAAGTGATCTTTCCAGCAGCATTCTGAATGGGTATGAACAGGGAAAAATTACACTTGGCAAAGCCAGAGGAAAGGATGTTGCAGTAAGCAAAATGCAAGATGAGGAGAACCTGATTGAGAGTTTTAACTGCGTGAATGGACAGGGAAAGCCAGTATCTTAGAGATGTAACATAAGAATCTGCAAGACAGACGTAGCCTGGACATAAGAATCTAGAGAAGGTTTAAGTTGAAAATGATACTCAGGGTACAGGCCTTAGTGAAAGGCAGGATGGTGGCACTGTCCGCAGTGATTGAAAAGCAGCTAGTGGGAAGAGCCTGGGGGGGGAAGATTAAGACGTTTTAGCCATGTTAAGCTTGAACTGATCACTAGACTTCCACAAGGAGATGTGAGAGAGAGAGAGGCTGAGCTTTTTGTTTGGACAGGAAAGAGACAGGTAGATCCGCATATTGTTCACATGCAGTTTAAATGTGGAGACATTAGTTTATCAGAGATTAAGGGATTGTCCTTCACTGCAGTGTCAGCTGAAGATACAAATTGAGTGTTGCCCCTAACCTGACTCCTTTGTGCACATAAAAATCTCTAGCTTGAGCTCAGTGGTGGTTTGCACTCAAGCTAGCTGACCTGGCAGGATGCATGGGTTGATGCTTGAATGCTGCTGATGCTCAAGCTAGCAATGCAGTGGGGGTGCAGCTACAGGCTAGAGTTTGAATTGGCACAACTCATCAGCTGCGAATCCAGTCTTTCTGTGTAGCTTGACTGTTTTGCAGTGTGGCCACTCTCACTCAAGTGGAATAAGTTGAGCTAACTGTTGCAATGAAGACAAGCCCTGCACCTGAAATATCGTGGGGGAGGCGGGACAGGGAGGAGAGAGAGTGGAAATCGCTGCACAACACTAATTCAGGTACTCACAATGAGCTGACATAGAAAACATGACTGCAAGGGACAAAGCTATAATTGTCTCTGTAATACAGAAACTTTAAAAATAAGGTGCATGGCCAGAAGAACAATGTGGAATACTTGACCCTCTGATGATTTATCAGATCTTCTAGTGTCTTGTTTATCCCAGAGTTCCTCCTAGGTAATTGCTAGCCTTTGAATAGAGAAGTATGACGTACAGGAAATTTCTTTCGTATTAGTAATAATACAGACTTCGCTTGACAGCAGATGGACTGGAGTGCCAGTGAATATTTAAGAACCACATTTTCAAGTGAGACTAATAATTTTGGGTGTTTAGAAAGTTCTGAGCATCATTCCTCTGAAAATCAGACCTCTGAGGCTCCCAAAATCACTAGTCACTTTTGAAAATTTAGGCCTTAAGTTTCCATTAGCAGGCATATATTTTAACTATTAGTAGCCTCTGACAGTATTTGCTTTTAACTTCCCAGGAGACATGTGACCTATTCTTGCATACTGAACTCTACTGGAAACTAATGTTAATAGTTTTCTATTGCAGATAATGTTGTTTGTTTACCATTTTATCCTATTCAATATAAAAACTAACACTGCTACCATTATACACATTCAAAAGTCACAAAGTGAAAAAGATAGCTCTCTCACAATAACCCTAACCACACCTACACTGCAAACAGTAAGCCCAATTCTACCATCAAATGCACCCAAACACTGACCTGGAGAGTAACCCTCAAGAGACAATTACTTACCCAAAGTCTGATATTTGAGTTCTGCCCTTTGATTTACACTTACCAAGAGTCTTCATTTTACAACAAGAAAATTACTTTTTACATCTCACCTGAAAAATGGGTGAACAGATTTTGTTCAAACTTTACCAAAAAAAATTTTTGACTGAGAAAAAAATAGGGTATTTTCAGCCAAAAGGGTGAATATTTTCAAATGTTATAGGCAACAGTAAATAGGAGATAATATTGAAAGCCCAGACATCACCTCAAGCATAGTGTTCTCTACCAAGAAAACCACATGATTTGCTCATTCTAAATAAACGACAGGGTACAAAACTAAGTATTAACAGTCCCCAACGCTTAAAAAAAATCAAGTTAGGTCCCAAAAATCAGGTGGTTAGCCTAAAAATCCGGAGGTTTTTAAATAAAATGAACCGAAATGTTTTTTTATCTCCTGGTTTCTAGGCTTTCAGGGTACATTCACATCACATTTGTAAACTTTTCTCTGCAATCATCAGAAAATTGCTTCTTTTTTTAAAATGAAAGCAGAGATCTCATGTAATCTCTTGACTCCAGAAGTCAGACTTTAATACAGTAGATCTTCAGAGCTATGAACACCAAAGTTATGAACTGACCAGTCAACAGCACACCTCATTTGAACTGGAAGTACACAGGTATCAGAGTAGCAGCCGTGTTCATCTGTATTTGCAAAAAGAAAAGGAGGACTTGTGGCACCTTAGAGACTAACAAATTTATTTGAGCATAAGCTTTTGTGAGCTACAGCTCACTTTATCGGATGCATTCAGTGGAAAATACAGTGGGGAGATTTATATATATAGAGAACATGAAACAATGGGTGTTACCATACACACTGTAACCAGAGTGATCACTTAAGGTGAGCTATTACTAGCAGGATGGGGGGAAAGGGGGACCTTTTGTAGTGATAATCAATGTGGGCCATTTCCAGCAGCTGACAAGAATGTCTGAGGAACAGTGGCAGGTGGGGGCGGGGGGGGGGGGAATAAACATGGGGAAATAGTTTTACTTTGTGTAATGACCCATCCACTCCCAGTCTCTATTCAAGCCTAAGTTAATTGTATCCAGTTTGCAAAGTAATTCCAATTCAGCAGTCTCTCGCTGGAGTCTGTTTTTGAAGGTTTTTTGTTGAAGTATTGCCACTTTTAGGTCTGTAATCAAGTGATCAGAGAGATTGAAGTGTTCTCCAACTGGTTTTTGAATGTTATAATTCTTGACGTTTGATTTGTGTCCATTTATTCTTTTACGTAGAGACTGTCCAGTTTGACCAATGTACATGGCAGAGGGGCATTGCTGGCACATGATGGCATATATCACATTGGTAGATGTGCAGGTGAATGAGCCTCTGATATTGTGGCTGATGTGATTAGGCCCTATGATGGTGTCCCCTGAATAGATATGTGGACACAGTTGGCAATGGGCTTTGTTGCAAGGATAGGTTCCTGGGTTAGTGTAAAAGAATAAATGGACACAACACAGACGTCAAGAATTATAACATTCAAAAACCAGTTTCGTGAGCTATAGCTCACGAAAGCTTATGCTCAAATAAATTGGTTAGTCTCTAAGGTGCCACAAGTACTCCTTTTCTTTTTGCATAATAATTTCGCAATTTGTAACTTAACTGTTCTCCAAACAGATACATTCACTAATTTATATGTTATTCATAGGGATTTTATGCCTTATATCCTTATTTGTTTTTTATGGGATTTTATGAGTGAAAGGTATTTCTTTTGGGTGTCTTACATGTACTTATCTGTAGAATTACCATCCCTGTTTACATCTGTCTATAGTGCCTGTATTAGTCTTGTACATTGTGGGTACTTGGTTTCAGTACAGGGTACTGTTTGCTTGAGACCCCAATGGCAGTCTTTTGCGTCAAAGGAAGTACTTTCGCTGCTGGGGTTATACTTGATCAAATTCACATGGCACAGTATTCCAGCTGTCTGCTTCATTTGTTTTTGTGTAAAGTGCTTAGGTTACATTTGTGGAACAGATAAAAAAACTTTGGGACTGACTCAGTGGGACTGACTCAATTTCCCCAAGACTTACAATTTGTTTATTACGGGTGCTGGCTTTTATTTTAAAGAAAGGAGGATGACAACTTGTTTTGGCTTCTTTGAAAGCAAATAGATCAGATTAGCAAAGAAAACAGGTCATTAGAAATATATGCTCAATGCTCTAAATAATAAGGTTAGAAGCAGCTCTCAGCATGTGGACTTTAGAGAAGTATTTTTCCAATTTCAGGAAATCATCAGTTGACAGAGCACAAGACTGGGACTTGAGAGACGTGGATTCTATTCCTGGCTCTTCCACTGGTCTGCTGGGTGACCTTGGGCAAGTCACTTGACCTCTGTCGGCCTCAATTTCCCCATCTGTAAAATGGGGATACTAATGCTGACCTCCTTTGTAAAGAGCTCTTATATAGTGCTTTTTTACTGTTCGATCTCAAAGCTAGGTATTATTATGGATTTCTGAATGGTATGCCATATGATATTCAATTAGAACTATGCTGCTGATCAATTTATCTGCGGAAGAGTGAAGGCAACCTATGTGGTCATGCAACAACATTTTACAGTTTTGTATGGTTTTCTTTGGCATGAATATGCAAATTTATTTTAAAATGAGAGCATAAATATAAATATAAACATATATAATTAAATCTAGATCAGTGAGGGTGTGGAAGACCTGTCTGCCTAAAACCTGCAGCAAATTATCCTGGGATTAGGTTTGTTTGGCTATATGAAAAAATACCACGTATCAGGGAAAAGAAAGAGAAAGATTGCTCAAAAAGAATAAAGTTAATATTTCGTATTGCAAATCCACACTGTGGAGGAGGTAACTGGAAGAATAATTAAGAAAAGCGCACAGCCCTGTGTTCTACATGTAAGTTAATTATAAACTCTCAATGACATACAAGTTTGTTGAAAGCCACCCCCTATGTTCATTACTCTTTTCAACTGGTATTAAAACAAAATAGAAAAAAAATTAGCACAGATGGCACCAGAAGCAAAGCAAAGAAGAATGAAGTACTAAATGTGAATTTTGAAAAACCCAATAACTACAACTATAGTATCAATAACTTTTATCCTTCAGAGAGAATAATGTGTCTATTGCCATGCTTTTTGTAGCAAGGCAGAAAGATACCTTGAAGGGAGATAAAATGATTTAATATTAAAACAAAGGAAAAGGAAATATACATGCAAGCTATATGACGCTCCTCGCTCAGGTATTGGTTGATAGGGTAGCGTCACCTAGTGGTCAGGACTTAGGCCTATGCTCTGCAGGGGGATTGTTGGTAGAGGAGTCCAGGCCCTCCCACTCCACAGAGCTCTGACTCAGGGCCCTATGAGGGCTATAAGTGATCTGACAGCCAGGGATGGTTAAGGCTGCCGTCCCTGGGTCACTTCCCATCACCCCTCTGTGACTGTCTCAAAGTCACCCTCTGAGCTAAAAGTAGAATGAAGGATGTCTGCTCACCACAAGACGCCTCCTCTGTGTGTCATGGTAGCGCTTTCTCCCTTGGGAAGCGGCAGGGCCAGTGTAACCACTAGGCGAAGTAGGCGGCCGCCTAGGGCGCTAAGATTTGGGGGCGCCAAAAAACGGCGCCCCAAAATTTTTTTTTACACTATTGCTTAGGGGCAGGTACCTGTCAGTCTCCAGCGCTCGGGCCGCGCCAGGGCCAGCAGCCTCTTCACCTCGGAGTCTCCTCCGCTTGCTCAGGAGCCACTCCTCCTCTCAGGCTCCCCGGCCGCTGCGGCCGCCCAGGAGGTTGCAGGTGGGGGGTGCCGCTGCGGAGGAGACGTAAGGGGCCGGGCTCGGCCGGGGCCCAGCACCTACCGGCTGAGAGCAGCAGAAACCGCGCACTGCTTGGGGGGAGCCAGGAGGCCTGAGCCCAGGGCGGCAGCAGCCTCCGCAGCAGCAGGGGTAGGCGGGGAGCGTAGGCGCCCTGGGCTCAGGCTGCCCAGCTTCCCCCGAGCAGTGCCCTTTCCTGCTGCTCTCGGCTGGCAGGTGCATGGCCCCAGCTGAGCCCAGCCCCTTGCATCTCCTCCACGGCAGCGCCCCAGCCCAATTCCTCCTGGGCGGCCGCGGAGCCTGAGAGGAGGAGTGGCCCCTGGGCAAGAGGAAGAGACTCCGAGGTGAAGAGGCTGCTGGCCCTGGCGTGGCCCAAGCACTTGAGACTGACAGGTGCCTGCCCCCTAGCCCAGTGAGTGTTACCTGTTCCACCAGCCTCAGTGCCCTGCCCCATACTGTCAGCCACCTCAAGCTCACTGTGACACCAGCACCCCTTGGCAAAGGGCCCCCTGATCTTCACAAACAGCTGTCACCGCAGGCCTGACAAACTCACTGCACCCCACAGGTGTCTTACAGGGCACTTACCCACAAAGAGGAACGTGGAAGGGATCTACACAAGGCTGGTAACTTGTCAAGAGTGAGAATCTTTGTGAGATGTGTGCATGGGTAATATTGAATGAATAATGTATTTACCTTAAAAGTCTGCTTTACAGACTTGGAGTAGAAATTAGTCACCAGGGGATAATGGCCCTTTGGGGCAAGGGGGATTTGTCACCCTGCCTAACCTGGCTGGTGATGCAATGCAAGGCTCAATTGTTTAGCTTTGCACAGTAGTAAGACTTTGAATGGGACACCATCAGAGGCAATGGCAAACAGCTGAAAAGCCTTAAAGGTAAAAAAGAAACATTACAACAGCCGTTACCCGTTCTGATAGGCTGTTTATAATGCTAAGTTTAGTAGCCTTTGGAGGTTGTCAGGGGTGTGTAAGTGTGTGTGTGTGTAAGTGTGTGTGTGTGTAAGTTTCGCCTAGGGTGCAAAATATCCTTGCACCAGCCCTGGAGTAGCTGCCTTCTGTGTGGTATAGCCCACCCTCCTGGGCCACATCAGTCCTAGGTCTTTCCCCTTCAGGGGAAGTCCAAATAAAATAAAAGGGAATTAACAAAACTCTGAGTCCATATGAGAGAAGGGGAAATGCTTCCCTTACGCTGTCTCTGTAGCAGGTCCTCTCCTGACCTTTGGGCAGCTGTTGTGGAGAGAGATTCTGCCTTTTCCCCAGCTTTCCTATGCTGGAGCAGGTCTGCTTTCTTCCCTAGTCTGCTACCAAAAGAACTGTTCCCCTGGCCTTTAACAGCTCCTCCAGTTGGAGCATTTTCTATAGGTGTGTGTGGTGGTGGCGGCAGCGGGGGGGGGGTGGGGGGTGGGAGGGGTGGCTGAGCCCAAAGCAGTTCTTTATCCCTTTAGTCCCTTGTTGCTCTGTGTGGAGTTTGTATACCCTGTCACAGCTAACAGAAAAGACACAGCAATGGTGATTGTTAAAAAATGAACAGAAAGAAAACAAGCAAATAAGCCCATGGGTAATTGTTTTACTGTACATTCTTAAAGCTATTTTCTATAATGGGACATCCAAACTGTCATCATCTTTTACAGAAGGAAAGGTGGTTAGCTTGCTGCTTTTAAATGAGTCTATGCAAATAAATTATTTGTTTTCAAAAGCAGAACAAGTTAGGCAACACACAGATAGTACAATACAAGTTGCCACATAATTCACAGACTTATTTGGTTTCGACAGGATCTCTAGTAAATCTAGTCTATTCCTCTGTATTATTTGAGAAGTGATCTAATTACAACTGGACATTCCCTAATAAACTAGCACAATAGCCAATCTTCCTAAATACTCTGAATCATGTAACTCAGGCAATGAAAGGAACTGAAAATATACTTAGATATTTGCAAAAATAAAAAGCACCAGATTACCCAGAGTTCTATTTAAGACAGGCTATTTTAAAATGAACGATTCATAATTCAAATGGAACAATGCAAAAAATTACTCAAATTACTGTCAAAATGTTCCTTTAAAGGTAAACACAGCTTTTCAGTTTTGATGCTACACCACTAGAGATGTACAATTTCTAAATTAATCCTGTTGACAGCACTGTGTGATCTTACTAGAAAAATGCCATTTTAAACATGACAGGATTCAAGCTGGAAATAGGTATATTGAAGAAAATTGGACACTGGCCTTTTATTTGATTGTGATTATTACACTACTATTAAAAAGGCAGAAACTGGTTTACAATATCAATTCCCACTTAAAATAATGGAATTTTTAATAAGTCAGTTTATAATTACAAGGCTTATCTCATCGTGTGAGCCTTTCAGAGCTCAGTGATTTTTTTAAAAAAAGCAATTTCCCTTGCCCATAAAACGGACTTCTCAGTTCTTCTGCAAAAGTCTGGGGCTAAGTTAAACCCTCCAAGCAGCAGGTGGAGGCCAAACTAACAAACCACATACTGACTTGCTTAAGCTCAGTATGATGCATTCCAGAACAGTATTTCCAACTCTGGAATGAATAGTAATAAGTAAACAACAAATCCTAACTAAATGAACTTTCAATATAAAGAAAACAAAATTCAATCTAAAAATTGAATGGGAACGTTCACAGGCTGGTTTTTAGGAGGCAAAAAGCCCTATTTGCATTTCATCCATGCCCTAAAATTTTCCAAACTCCATACTGGAGCACACAGGAAACAGCTGGAGCTACCCAGAAACTTAGAGGGCCTCTTCTAAGAGACCCACCACAGTACAGCAAAAGCTGTTTTATCCGGCACGTTGGAGGAATAGGGGGATCCAGAGGGGGTGTGGAGTGCGGGCTCTAGGAGAGAGTCTGGGTGCAAGAGAAGTCTTGGGAGGGGGTGCAGAGTGCCGGATCCGGGGGCCGCTCACCTCGGGAGGCTCCCCGCAAGCGGCGACTTGTCCTGGCTGCTCCTAGGCGGAGGCACAGTGGGCAGCTGTGTGTGCTGCCTCCGCCTGCAGGTACCGCGCCCGCAGCTCCCATTGGTCCCATCCAATGGGAGCTGTGTTGCTAGCACTCAGGGCCATGTGGGGGCAGCGTGCAGAACTGCCTGCCGCGCCTCTGCCTAGGAGCAGCCAGGACAAGTCGCTGCTTGCGGGGAACCTCTGAGGGGAGCGGCCCCTGGATCCGGCACCCTGCACCCCCTCCTAAGCCCCCTCCTGAACCCAAACTCTCTTCTAGAGCCCTCACTCCACATCCACTCCTGCATCCCAACCGCCTGCCAGCCTCGCACCAACTGGACTATAAACCCGAATTTCAATGAAGATCAGAAATGCCGGTTTAGTGGAGCTTTCTGGTTGGTGAAGTGCCAGATAAAACAGCTTTTACTGGAGTTAGCTCTACTCCACTGTGGCCTTCCGTCCCCGGGGCTCAGCCTACTCCAGTCCTTTCTCCCCCTAAGTTGCCTACTAGCAGCCCTTTATAGGCCGAGGTATAGCCCAGCCCTCTTTAATTAGCTGGATTGGGCTCACCTGCTTCAGTGCAGGGGCCCTAGGCTCAGTCTATCCACAGAGATCAGCTACCCTGTGACACAAAGTAACAGAAAGCTACTGAAAGGTGGGTGCAGAACTGGTTGGAAAACCATTCCCAGAGAGTAGTTATCAGTCATTCACAATCAAGCTGGAAGGGCATACTGAGTGAGGTCCTGCAGGGATCAGTTCTGGGCCTGGTTTTGTTCAATACCTTCATCAGTGATTTAGATAATGGAATAGAGAGTACACTGATAAAGTTTGTGGATGATACCTAGCTGGGAGGCTTGCAAGTGTTTGAAGATAAGATTAACATTCAAAATGATCCGGACAAACTGGAGAAATGGTCTGAAGTAAATAGGATGAAATTCAACAGGGACACATGCAAAGTACTCCACTTAGGAAGGAACAATCAGTTGTACACATACAAAATGGGAAATGACCGTCTAGGAAGGAATACTGCAGAAAGAGATCTGGGGGTCATAATGGATTACAAGCTAAATATGAGTCAACAGTGTAACACTGTTGCGAAAAAAAGAAAAAGAGCAAACATCATTTTGGGATGTATTATCAGGAGTGTTGTAAGAAAGACATGAGAAGTAATCCTTCCGCTCTATTCCGCACTGATTGGGCCTTAACTGGAATATGGTGCCACATTTCAGGAAACGTGGATAAATTGGAGAAAGTCCCGAGAAGAGCAACAAAAATTATTAAGGGTCTAGAAAACATGACCTACGAAGAAAGATTGAAAGAATTGGGTTTCTTTAGTATGGAGAAGAGAAGACTGACGGGGAACACGATAAAAGTTTCCAAGTACATAAAAGGTTGTTACAAGGAGGGAGGAAAATTGTTCTCCATAACCTCTGAGGATAGAATAAACAGCAATGGGCTTAAATTGCAGCAAGCAAGGGTGGTTTAAGTGGGACATTAGGAAAAACTTCCTGTCAGCACTGAATAAATTACCTAGGGAGATCGTGGAATCTCCATCATGGAGATTTTTAAGAGCAGGTTAGACAAAACACCTGTCAGGGATGGTCTAGGTCAGTGGTTCTCAAAGACGGTCTTCAGCTTGTTCAGGGAAAGCCCTTGCCACGTCCGCAGGTTCGGCCGATCGTGGCTCCCACTGGCCGCGGTTCGCTGCTCCAGGCCAATGGGGGCTGCGGGAAGCGGCGTGGGCCAAGGGACGTTCACCATTTGGCAAAGTAGCTGAAATTTTGAAATTCAGTTCCTACAATCTGATTCATCTGGTGTCAATAACTGAACCCAAAGGCCCTTGGGTTCAACTACTCTAAGAAATGGACTACCTTCAAGTCGATCATTATGCCCCTGTTAACTGGCATATAGCTTTGCTTGTTCCTTACAGGTTTTTGCGGTTTTACAAGCCATGAAGGCTGTACTGTTAGAATTCAGTCTTATGAGCTTGTACCTTTGAATACCATTTTCAAGGTCAATGAACAAGGTGTATAACAGCCCTCCATCTCCAGTGGACTATTATTCCATTTCTGATCCAGGAGGGAACTAACATCCACCACACCCAATACTAAACAATAGCTGCCACAGGGAAAGTGTAGGAATAGAAGACTGGGAAGAGAAGAGGCCCACAATGTAGTATAAAAAAAGAGAGAGAATTAGAAGACACTAAGTTTCTCAGATCTGGCTCTGGTGGCACTCCAGCACAACACTGATTGCCTGAGGGATCTACTGTACTCTCTTCTTTGGCTGAGTACTTGGAAGAGTACCTGTAGATGAACCATTGACTGAACAGGTTGAGTTCCTGACAAGCTTTTGGAGACCCTGAAACATGGCTGGTTATGGGCTGCACTGATGTCTGTCTCCCAGAACAGAGCTAAAAGTAGCAGGGCTAAGCTTGGCCTTCAAGGAGGTTTCTTAGGCTAAGGATCATATAAGCTTGACACTATAAATTAGGGTGTTAAACAAAACCTTTAAGACCTCTGCAAGCAGCCTATCCTGCCAATCCCATGTTTATTCTTCACCACTGATTTTGAGTAGGCCTGGCTGAAAAATGGGGAGGCTAGTTCACAGAGTACCCTAATCTTTAACATACAAGCTTACTGCTTTTGAATTCTAGGGGCTTACAATTCAATTTATGTTGATTGAGCTCTGAAGGCAGCTCTACTAAGACATAAAAGTTATCTGTAAAACTAATAAAGGCACCTAGTGGTAGAATTACAGTATTTAACTTATAATAACGAAGTGATAAAACTTTTAATGCACCAAGGAAAACGGGTATTTAGGAATATACCAAAAGTGAGATTGCTGATCCTGCTTGAAACATCTTATTACGTTCCTGCTTTCTTTCCTCCTCAGTCTGTAAGTCTATGAGCTGTAATGAAGCTCTGAAAACAGGGCCATAGAGAGAGATGGCTCCCAGAAATAGATATTCTGGAATTCAGGGACAATCCTATATATGCTCACATCCCTCTTACACATCACTGAAGAAAGGATCTCAGGTATGTTCTCTTTTAAAACCTTAAATATTTGGAAATTTACATACTCTTCATAATAGGATTCATTTCAGGTATTCCCCTCTCCTGTGCAGACAGGCCTGCAGCAGTACAGCTTCTCTTAGCTTCAGGTACTTTTGAATTTAATTAAGTGTAACAGTCTGCAGCATTAGCTGGTTTTAGTGTAGGGAAACACTCTTTATCTTCCCATCGGCAGTATGCACCTCCATTTCCCCTGAGAAGAGATCTTCCGTAGAAATGGGCGCCAGGTTTTGTCAGCCCTTGGACAATCTCTTCATTACTCCTGCAGTATTTTAGAAACACTGAAGCATTTTTGGACAGTAGCATGCTTCTCTTTGGAGTAATCCATCTTCCTATCTTCCTCCAGTAAGCCGTCAGGTGTAGACAAACTTCATTAACTATAAAGGGTCCTTTGGTATCCTAACTTACTAATCGGCCAACCATAGGGCTAAATAATAAGTGCCAAGATGAAAAATTAAAAAAAAAAAAAGTTTAAACAAATCTACTAGTTCTCTAAATAAGGGGAAGTCCAAGACTTGTTCTTCTGCTGGACACAATCAACCCACTCCTGAAAAAGGGAGGTAGACCAAAATCATTGTCTGTTCCTAATTTGTTTGAGATTTTTTTGTTCACCATATTGCCTCACCCTCTGGGAGGTTAGCCGCTTGCAGTGGATTAGAAATGCCCCAGGAAGAAAGCCAAAACACAGAAAATAATATTGATGCCATTCTTGAGAACTCACAAGCATGTATCCATCCATGAATGAGATGCGACTATACAATACCCTTTTAGTTTGTGTCTAAGTAGCGGAATTATCGCAATCTCTTCTTTCTACAAGATACAGGTGCCGCTACCACAATACATTACTCCCGAACACTCTGTGGAAACAAGCTCTCGCTCATAGAAATTAGACATAGAAAAGACCATGGTCAACTTATTCCATTCCCTATGTCAATGCAAGAGATAATCAGCTGGAAAATCAAGGGCCATAGTAGAGTTGTCACATATACATAGGGTTGAAGATGTCACAGAATAATACTGTGGGTGAAAGTTTCCTCATCACAATTTCACAGCACACATGAACTAGAAGTTCCATCTTTGGAAATTAGGACCCTCTTGGCAGATACTCCAGGACCTACAGCTAGTCTTTTAAATTCTGCTATACTGATTTAAAATGGATATATAATTTAAGTGAAATATTTACAATACAAAATTGACACTTTAAAACACAGTTGAGGGCTTAATAAATAAAAAGTGAATAATGCAAGATAATTCTAGCAAAACAAAATAAGATCTTTGTTTGTGTCAAATGCCAGATTTTTCCCCTTCTAAATGGCAGTTTATTGGTTCTCTGTCCCATTCAAATCTCTGTGCTGCTAAATGATGGCAAAATGAGCTATGTGAGAACTAACTATGTGAACGGGAAATATTATTTAGATGTATTTTTGTCACAGAACTAACATAACAGAGCTCCATCATTATACTGTTGTTAGATGTTAACATTTGAGTACTAAGTACTACTAAGTACCAGTAGTAACAAGTTAATAATGTTTTTGTGTCATTCACTGTGGAATCAATGTGTAATCTGTAAAGGGTCAGATGATATGATACTCCATGGAGCCTGTGGTTGTAAATAATGAAGGACTGATTTTTTTTAATTTTATTTTTTGTGTTTCCTATAAAATCTAAATATTTAAATAGATGCATCATTCCTTCATTTTAGAACAAGGATTTAGTTGCCCTGTTTGGAATTCTTCCCAGCACAGTGGTTTGGAATGGGATTTTAACAGGAAATACTGTGCAGTCTGTGCATGCATTACATTCCTTTCCTGCCCTGAGAGAGTGGCCAACAAACAAACCTTTCTTCTAGTAAGAGAAAAAAAAAAAAAAAAGAAGACAGACTGCACAAAGTTCAACAGCAGATGCGGTCTATGAATCCAAACATCCTTTTCTGTTGAGAAAAAGAATTCAATGTATTTGCAATGTCAAAGAAGCATCACCATTTTGAGATGTTAAGTCAGTAAAGACAAGTTTTTTCATGATGCAAAAACCTCATTTGTAAGTCTCCTCGGGGCCGTCTTCCATACAAATGATTTGTCAAATACTAGTAGAGACTGCCACAATCAAATACAGTTTGTACGAAAAACTTGGCAGTGCAAAAATAGTAAGAAAAATGAAAACTTTTTCTATGAACATTGAGTTTTACTCAGATTTTACTCAGTACTCTCAAGAAGGAGCAACATACAAGTTCTGGATTTTGTCTGTTTCTTAAGTGCATAGTAAGGAACAGAATGAGATACATGCACCAAATGTTCAAGTTACTTTCTCTTTCAAATTGCCTCTAAATTGGTTTCTTAACTTCTGGAACATATTAAATAATAATTTGTTAACTACTTGAGAGGAAAGATGAAGCAAAAATAAATAAATGGGAATGAGCAGCACACAGGGCCAAAATACCAATATCTCATGAAGTACTTTTAGTCAGCCCTGACACCCTGCACTGCTGGAATGGGATTAGAGAAAGTCAGAGCATGCTCAGAATGGCGGTGAAACAAATGTTTCAACAAACACGTATTTATAGAACAAAAATATGTATCTGATTTGCAGTGCTTTACATCTAATTTAAATGAAAGACTGTGGGAAAGAAAAGGAAATTAGAGTTGAGCTAGGAGTTAGCTCTCAAGTGGTAAAAATATACTCTGTAATAGAAAGGTGACTTTGAAGTGGTTGCACAACCAGGCTAGCCAGAACTCTTCTCCCACACACCTCTTTTGAAATATAATTTATACTTCGTTTTGTTTTTAGACTGAGGAGTCTAATGCAATTCTGACTACACACAAGGGTGAAAAACTAGAACCATCAGCACTCAAAATATTTAGTCATATTTTATATATGTCTACACACTAATACCTATGTATGTATTTCCTCCACAATACAAGGTACAAAGACGTCGAAATACTATAAAAAAAATCTCTTCCCTCCATTCCATAAACACTGTGCAATGTTTAAACCATTATACTAGCCAAGTGTCTTTAAATATTTTTACCCAGCTGATGAAGCTTCAAGCTGGAAGTGCAGTTCTATCTTTAAAAAAAACAAACCCTGTAAAAGAGGCAGCATGGGGTTCTGCATTCACCAGGTCTTACAGATTTTCATATCAAATTTGTTCAGTTGATCAGAAAATGTGTTTTCTTAACTGCCAAACCCACAAACTCAGACAAGGCTCTGAAAGTCAAGCTGAGTTCTTTCCATCTCACATATCAAATATACAAGTAGTTTACTCATCTGAATAGCATTTAGCACTCATTTCTCAGCTTGAAGAATTCCATACCAGTGGTCAAGGTCACCTGATCTGAGAAGATATACCCTCCTTTCCCTCCAACTGCCCCTCCCCAAATACTTATTCCACTCCTCAAACATACAAGCTTTAATTTATTTGTCCTGAATATAGCAAGAAGGTACACTACCATATAAACAGAGAGGTTATGATGGTAGTTCAGCTCTACATGGCGATGAATTACAATCCTCTGATGGGGGATACCAAAGTTAAACCATTTAAGAACTATTAACTTTCCCACTCTACTTAGAGGATAACCCTGGACTGAAGGACAGAATATCTCCTTCTCCAATCTGATATTTGCTAGAGCAAAGGTGCATCATTGCTACAAAATTCCCTTTATCAAGGAAGGTTAAGTTTCTCCACCCAAACCTACTGTTCCCTCAGTCTGTCTCCGGAGGATATTTTGGGACAAGCCAAAGATGAGAAGCCCTCATTTTGGAAAAAGAAAAGGAGTACTTGTGGCACCTTATAGACTAACAAATTGAGACCTTAGAGACTAACAAAGGTGCCACAAGTACTCCTTTTCTTATTGCGAATACAGACTAAGACGACTGCTACTCTGAAACCTGTCATTTTGGAAAGAATCTTCAGTGGAAAATTTGTGAGTTCAGATCCCTAACGTGATGCTATAATCACCTGATATTAAATTGGTCAATCCTCTACAGTTCTGTTCTGAAAGGAATGACACTGCTCTACTAAAAACTTCCATTTATAGAACAGAGGTCAAACCGGGACATAGAGGTAGGCATCCTAAAAAGCCCTAACCAATCTCCAATTAGAATTCAGGGTTATTGGATTTTTTTTTTAATTGGTAGGCCCTAGCAAATCTCAGTTGCATTACAGTTAATCTTCCTCTATATCCCTACAGCTTCTTATGAAATAACTAGTTTGGTTTGCTTTGTAGTGAGGCATAGGTCCAAAAAATCTTTCAAGTAACATGTTTTCTGTTTTGTGATGCCCACCCTTTGCCTATCAACTTATCCTTGTTATGACACCGTCTTTGAAGAACATCCCAGTTTTGTACAAAGGCAGAAACATGCATGGAACTGTAGAGATAGCAACTAGTGTTCCTTTCTCCAAATATCTTACAATCTAATTTCACAAAAAGTCTAACTTCAAGAATAGATCTACATTTCTTACAGAGTAAATATTCTGATCTGAAAGATTTTCTCTTTTCTCTCTCTCCCTGTCACCCCCGCCAGCCCCCCCCCCCCCCCCCACTCCACTCCTAAAGAGCCAGAGGACACCTACTCAGAGGATACCATGAATTTAAATGTCTGTAACCTCTGCAGGTATTGCCATTGTGACTCATGCCTTTGTGACTTCTACATTAGATTACTGTAGTGTGCTCTACACAGTATTACCTCTGAAAACCACTCAGAAGTTGCTGCTGATGCAGAATGAGGCCGATATTAGCTCGGAAAAACGCATTACATCAGTTCTTTGACAACTATTCTGGATTTCCGTATTTTTTGAGAAAAAAATCAAGGTGTTTGATTTCAGTCTGTAACACCCTAAAAGATCTGGGTCCTGGCTAAGAGATTGCTGCTTTTGTTGTGAGCTGCCAGAGGAAGTGAGGCTAGTTGGACACTTCAAACAAAAGTACTTACATATTTAATTGTGTGGCATTCTTAAGGAAGGGTAACACAAATTAGTTTATCTGTTCTGATAGAGCCTGACTTCACGGAGAGTTGCAAGAGCCACCTCTTCTTTACCTTTTGCCTCAGAGGGGTAGATGGTAGCTGTCTTTGGGGTTTGTCCTTTTTTGTCTGTGTGTATATATGTTTTAAAATTATATTCAGGCATATAATTGAGTGCAATTTATAAATCAAATAGCAAACACATTTTAAAACACTCTATTCTGACCTGCTTTTAAAAGATGTTTTATTTTAAACAATCGTTGAAAGAGAGGACAATTGTTTATTATTCCCCTATGCTAAGCAAGGACATAACCCAAAAAGATAACATTCAGACATCAGCTAAGGCCATCTTATTCAGGTGTTGGAATACAAGATTACAGTAAAGAAAAGGCTACAATAAAATCCAGTGTGATTAAAAACCAAAAAGAGGCTGTTCCCCTATTGAAAGGCTGCTCTAAGTCCAGAAGATGTGCAAGGAAACAGCACGCATAGACTGGGGGAATGGGTGTGTTCTATCTGCTGGCAGAACAGAGTAAACCTAGCTATCTCAGACTGAAAGAAGACAGGACAGTTTATGTCGAGAGCTTTTAGAATGAGACAAAGATCAACTCAAGGTAACTGATATTCTTAATTTTAAAAACCTCAAGCCCAGGCTTTGGGGAAAAAGAACATGTACTAAACAGAAGTAGATATGGAAGATTTTTGGAGGTGGTGGGAAATGAACAGCCTACCAGAAAGGCCCAGGGGGAACATTGTTTTAAGAATCCCAGCTCTCCGTGACACCAACAGCGAAGACTGGAAAGAGTGCTCAGACTTCACTGGGGTGCATTCTCTGGCTGTGAAAGGCTGTGCCTCCCATACCAACTTTTGGCTAATAAGTGTCTGATAAATTTGAGGTGTCATAACCCCCTTAACTGCAGGAAGGAAGGAGAGTTCCCTGACTGCGGCAAGGAATGGATCTCCATTGCCCTACCTCAACCTCTTTTTTTGGGTCCTCATCCCTCAGTGATTGCTTTTCCTAGTGCTCATGGCTTTCCCATGCAATACCATGAAATTAACATATTTCTTAACTTCCCTTGTACTACATTATTGCTTCATATATTTTCCCCAAGAGCTTTCCTTGCTATGAATGTTCATTTTCCCACGCGGTTGCTCTCTGCTGTCTTTTTTATTGGGCTACAAACAGACTTCACGTTTTCCCTACGCTTTCCTCAAACCTGATCCGTAGGCTGCAAAACACTGCCATGATCACTTCATATTTCAGGAATGAACAATCAAAAGGGAGCTTTTTTTAGCCCATCTACACATCAGGTGGGATTCTTCTGCTATAGCACAAGTCAGAGCAGTCTGATAGTGTAATCCCTTGGTATCCTCCTTGTACGGTACTGCCACACTCATGAGTTCAAAAAATCATGTGACAAAAAAATCATGGGTTTAAAAAACAAAACTTATTTTAAGCCTCACACTGTCTTTTGATGCAGGTTCCTTTTCACCCTCACCCAGGAGCGGAGAAAGCTCAAGGGCATGGCTACACTTGCAGATGTAGAGCGCTGAGTTAAACCAGCCCTTGGAGAGCGCAGTAGGGAAAGCGCTGCAGTGTGTCCACAATGTCACATTCAAGCGCACTGGTGTGGCCACATTAGCTGCTCTTGCAACACCACAGAGAGCAGTGCATTGTGGTAGCTATCCCAGCACGCAAGTAGCTGCAAAGTGCTTTTCAAATGTGGGGGTGGGGTGGAGTGGGACAGGGAGTGTGTTGTATGTGGGGGGAGAGAGTGGGTTTTGGGGGGGCTGAGAGCATGTCAGCATGTCGTCTTGTAAGTTCAGACAGCAGCAGACCCCCCTCCCCACCACCTCTCTCTCACACACACTCATAGCAAGCAACATTCCACACTAGTGGTTGCTTTGTCCCAGAGCAGATAAGCAGCCGGCTGACAGAAATGGAGCTTTGAAAGGGCATATCCCCATTCCTACAGCCGAGTTCAAAACAATGAGAAGAGTGGCCACTTGACTTAAGGGGATTATGGGATGTTTCCGGAGGCCGATCAGAGTGCAGTAATGCAACACCTTGTTCACACTGACGCTGGGGCGTTTCAGCCGAGGTGCAGCAAGCGTTATGCTTCTCATGAAGGTGGATTACCAGGAGCGTCCAGCTGCAGAGCCCAGGTGCTCTAAGCGCCTTGCCAGCGTGGACGGGTCGTGAGTTAGGGCGCCTGGGGCTGCTTTAATGCGCTCTAACTTGCAAGTTTAGCCAAGCCCTAAAAGTGTGTGTGGGGGGTGGGGTGGGGGGGTACTGACACCCAAACTGAGGCCCTGCCCCCCTGTGCTGCTCCTTCCCCTGAGGCCTTTCCGCCACTCTGGCCCTGCCCCCAAGGTCATGCCTCCTGCTTGCTCCTCTCTGCTCCCTCCCCCCATCACTCACCCTTACGGTCAGTAAAATGTGATGGGGCCATGGCTCCTGGGCCCCCCCGTTCCAACGCCCCGCCCCCATCTTCCTGCTCACTTTTGTTTCTCTCATCTCCACTTAGTGCTGCACAGAGAGAGGGGACAGGTAAGAGCTGACCTTGAGCCAGCTCCGTGCTTCTCCACTTGAAGCACAGGCTAACGTTCCCATGGACAGTACAGGCAACACAGGCAAGGGAGCAGCAAGACACCTAGTAAAGCAGCAGTCTCTGCTGGTGGCAGCTGGAAATGGGATCAAAGCCTGAAACCTGGTCTCCCAACAACAAACTCTGGTGGCTGCAGTCAGAATTGCAGTATCCTTTACAGTTCATGCAGAAATCCTGCACTATTGGGAAAGTCTCATAAGATCACAACTCAAGTCTAATGGCACAAAATCATGGCATCTCAAAAATGTCAACACTTGGCAATTCTGTCTACAGAGTAAGTATTAAATTCAAGGTGGAATGATTTAAATCATAGATTTTAATTTTGTTTTGTATTTGTATGTTTTAGTTATTTTCCTAAAGGAAGGTTCTCATCGGTTGGTAACCGGTAAAAACATGTTGATTTGCCACTAAATATAGCCTTTTCACTAAATTTGGTACTACTTTCTGCAGAAGGATACACTACATATATATACACACACATTTAAGCAATCGTGTAGCTTAACATTTATTCAGATTCTTAATTTTTACTTTTTTATTAAATTAGAAAAGTATTAATTGCAATTTTATTTACCAGATTAATTTTTACATGTGTGTGGATGAAAATTAGCATTCAATTAAAATGCACAAAAACATTTTAAAATGTGCTGGATATATGAAAAAAGTATTTAAAATGTTTTGCATTTAAAATGGACAGATTTATTAAACTAGTGAACTGAACTAATTGTTTCTGGTTACCATGTCCCTGAAGATTTTAGAACTAGCAGATCTCATCCTCTCACACCGTTTTTATTCACAGATTGGAAGAGAAAAACAAGCTCTCCTGCTTTTTCAACTCCCAATCAGTTCTTCAACTTTGAATGGACCAGCTACTGAACTGATCTAGCTGAATAAACTGAAATAAAGAAATTACTATTTCTGCACCTGCAGAAGCAGCTACTGTTTGCAAAAACTGGTTTAGTACCTCAACAAACTGGTTCCATGAGCCTAACCAGAAACTTCCACCAGTTCAGAGGTTTGACTCTCTTTAAAATTTTGGCACTAAACATGTATTGCTTTAATATATTTTTTATTTAATTTAAATTATTTCAGTAGATTATAGTAAATTTAGGCCTTAGTTTCAATTTTAAATAACATTTTCAAAAGGATTTAACTTAAATCAAAAAGATTATTTAAATCAAACAAGTCTGATTTAAATAATCCAATTTTAAAAATATTTTTTCAATGATTTTCATCCACTCCAATGAAACCTGTATACTATGTGATGAATTTTTAAATGTCACTAAAATCTCATATTCTGAATTATTTTATAACGAATACTCTTACTATTATTGCAGATTTTTCAGTTTGGTGCAAAATGTAGCATTGCTGTGCTGCAGAGGCCAGGGGGCCGTGATGAGAATTTTAGGCTGTATATTGTAGCAAGATACACGGAGCCCTCGTTATTGCTGTACTCAAAGTTAAGACAGAGTGGATCTACACTTCAAACGCTGCAGCTGCACCTCCACAGCACTACAGCAAAGATGCTACTATGCCAACAAGAGAGCTTCTCCCATCAGCGTAGTTAATCCACCTCTGTGAGAGTTAGTAGCTATGTCGACGGGAGGAGCCTTCCCGTTGACATAGTGCTGTCTACACTGGGGGGGGGGGTGTGTGTTAAGTCAGTATAATTGCGTTGGTCAGGAGCATGGATTTTTCAAACCCGAGTGACGTAGTTATACTGATACAAGTTTATAGTGTAGACCTGGCTTATGCCAAAATAGCAATACAGAGCAGCAGGGCATGTTTTAGTGATCTGCTAATATACATAGCAAATATGCTGTTGAAGCAGAAGGCCTCTCCCTCGTGCTTTCAACAGTCGCTTTCTCCAGGGTGTGATTTAAAGGCCCAGTAGGATATGTAATGTCATTTTTGAATGACAGATGTAATAAGCCCATTGTAAGTTTAACACACCTAAATGTTGTTTATTGCTGTCTAGTGTAATCACTGCTCAACTAACTGTTCATGGAGGAAGAGAAAGGAGCCAGAGATATGTCTGCCATTTCAAAACTGTGATTAATATTTTGATTTAGAGACTTTTCTTTTGTCTCTGGTCAGTTGTGTAGGCAGCATCAAAGCACAATAAGGGAAAAATACCCAAATAAGCTCAGATAAAGTGATCAGTTGACTTGCTGCATTTCATGAATCCTGAGAAAACTCTACAGTAAAACATTCTATACGATATTGCTTTATATCAAAATGCATAACACCACATCTTTAATTTACCTACATTACATTTATCTACAGTCAGTGACAGCAGCACTTCCAACCTAAATATAACAGAAGGTAAAATCTGCTTAATATTTAGTACTTTTTTCAGCAACCGTCAAACCTTTTCAGCTGGTCCCCAGGAGGAAACTTCCAGAATGTTAATATCTAGATCTTCTGACTGGATGCTTGGGATTAAAGAATACCCAATCCCTTTCAACTCCTTGGACTTGTAGCATTCTCAATACAGAATGGGTTATACAGTGAATGTCAAGCGGATACTGCCAAAACTGAATCAACAAGCAGGACAGGACAAAGAACAACAAGAATTACATAACTTTTAGGAATCCTTTTCCAAACTGGAAGGAGCATGTTTTAATAATTCCTGATATTTTTTTCTCCCTCTTATGTGGTTGTCTGTATTTGTTTTCATTATACATAATAAGGCAGTTAAAAGGGGGGCAGGGAAATCTGATTTCAGTGAAGCTGTTCAAGGCTCCAAAACACTTCCTTTGGTTCACAGCTGTTTTTGTTACACTGACAATTCAGATGCAGGCAAGAACAGCTGCAAAACATGCCTGTGTTTCTCCAAGACAGCCAGCACATCAAGCTCTTTTGACCTGTTAGAAATATCCTCAACTTTAGCCTCAGAGGACTGTAGAAGATTTAATACCAGCACTCAAGCTTCTACTGGGTGACAAGTAATGCAGGAGGTTAGCCACTTACTAAGAAAATACTGTTTTATTCACAACTATGTACAGTATCATTGCTTGTTTTTTTCTTAATTAAAATATTAAATAATAATAGTTGCCACCAACACTGTAGCTCCAAATGAAAACATCCTATTCTGCTTAATTCTGTCCAGGAAGACAATCAATAGTATGTAAAAGATACAGCATTTTAACTTAAAAGTGATCATGTTTAAATTAAAAAAAAATACCCATGCATCTACAGAAAGTTTATCTTATTGGAGAAAAAAGGAAAACATATTTGGTTACAGATATGTTAATGTCACCAAAAGTGGAGTACATGAAGGACAAAATACTATCTGATCTAAAGGGTGAAACTCAAATCATCACCCACATGACTTTTGCAGTGTGTCATTACACTAAATGTTCTTAAAAACTAATATAACAACACTTACCAAATAAGTCTGAAGGTCACTGCAACACGTATTACTGTATCATTACCAAAGCAACTTTTTAATAAAATCCATCATTTATCTGAAACTCCTACTACTAAAGATGAGACAAGATCTCTAATTCATTAATGTACAACGTATCAGTGATATTTCCTGAAAATAAGACTAATGAAGTTCATAAAATACTGAAAAGACATTATGCAACAGGAACTATACTTCCCTTAAAGTTACCATCCTCAGAGAATTCCCAATAGTGGCTCTCAAACTTTCTATAAATCCACCACATTAACGAAGTAAAGGGCCACCAGACCATATCTCCTGCGTTAGAAAGCCCTGAAGATGAGGGAATGGGCTCTGCCCCACAAAATATTCCCACTCACTACTAAGGCTGTAGAGAATTGCAGACTTAGTACCAGACCACAAGTAGTTCCTGTATCAATGAGTGCTAGATTCAATCTTTCTTACAATATTAAACAGAACTGGATTGCTTCTATTCATAAAGAAGCTGCTACTAGCCTTCCATTCATGGCATCAGAAAGAGCCAGCTCTAGCACGGAAGTACAGCACAGCTTCATCCACTGTGGAGGATTCCATTACCCCATGAAGCTGAGAATCTAGACACGTATGACTCTGAACCAGGGCACTTTGCTCCTTCTCTGCTCAGAAAGTCACTAGGAGCTGCTGTGGGTGCTCAGGCACTTTTAGATTTTAGGCCACTAATTTAAAGATCATATTGAAGCACTTATGACCCTAACTTTAAATTCTTATTTTGAAAAATTTGATGTATGGCATTATAGTACAGCAGTCACCATTTGATTACAATAACCCATTTAAATTATTTAATGTTTCCCATATGGCATTTTGATAACAGAATCAAACTTTCCAGTTTGCAGTTAAGATTCTACTTCAGTTTTTTAGCAGGTGTTCATACCACAAAGACTTAACATGCAATGTAGGTCACACAGAATCCAATTGGTAAACAAGATCCAAGTGAGATGATGAAGTTATTTTGAACTGAAAATAGAATTGCAGCATAAAGAGTATTGAGTGTATACATCAAAACCTTCACTGAGAAACAAAAATTAAAAGGCAGTAGCTTTAACCCACCCTCCACAGCTGTAAATTTTTTCGATCCTTATAGATTTGAAAAGCCCTCTTCGCCGGAAGCTCCTGCCAAAGGGAGCACTGCTTGTAAGTATTATGTGCTGTATTACAATACATATGTATAGAGCAGCAGTTCTCAACGACGGGGTAATAGTTCTCAATGACGTGAATGTGTCAAGGGAGGTGCCAGCTGTGTGCCTTTTTGTTTTTTAAAGAGCTCTGGCTCTCAGCCCCAGGTGGCTGGGAGTCGTGCAGAAGGGCTGTGCACACCCAGAAGGCGATAAAGGGGACAGATGGAGCCCGCCGCTCAGGCTCTTCCCCACCCCCACCCCCTCACCTAGAGGCAGCAGCAGCACAGAAGTAAGGGTGGTAATGGGGTACTAACTCTGCTGTGAAAACTGATATTGACAAATATTACTTTCCACATTGCCACTCTTTTGTGATGCTGGTGGCATGGCGTTGCCTTCAAAGCTGGGGGCTCAACCAGCAGCCACTGCTCTCCGCTCTGCCTTCAGAGCTGGGTGGCAGTATACATACTTGGGGGGCATAAACGACTACAAAGAAGGAGGGCCTGATCAAATAAGTTTGAGAACTACTGGTGTAGAGCGATTTCACTTTGTTCTGGGTGGGTACTGTCTGAGCGCCCCATTTGGGGAAAAGCCACTTGCCGTCCGCTCAGCTTCCCACCTTAGTATTCTCAAAATGGCATCTGTGTCAGAGACTTTAAGCTCTAAAGAGTTTATTTCCCTGAAGTATGAAATCCCACAACCATTGGCTAAACGTGTGCCCTGCCATCACCACTCCATGCCTCATGATTCTTCCTCTCCCTGCCTGTCGACTGCCATCCCTGGTTCAAGATGGTGGCATCACAGGGGTTAAAAATCAAATACACTGCAATATAGGCATATTTACTGTAAAGAAAGATACTGAAGGAGAGCAACAGAAAGAGCTTGCAGTTTGATCAGTGCCCCAAGCTGTTAGCTACCTTTACATTTTATGAGGTAAATTGCTTAAGTTAGGCTACATACACATTTCAAAATGCATAGAGATAAGGCATGTGTGTCTATTTTTAATCAGATTCTGTGCATTGTTAACGCCTTGGGTTCAAGCCACTTCTGAAAAAGTCTATTTTGTAGTACATTTTGTACTGATCTGGAGGAGTTTTAAAAAGACTTTATGGTGAAGATGGCACTATTCTGGCATGCACGTTGCAAGGCAGCTTTCCCAGGGTAGCCAAGATAGGCAGTGCTTCCCTTCCCACTCCTGCACAAGCTGAGAGGGATTGGGGGGGCACACCCTGGCAAATAGTAACTATGCATATCTTCCCATTTTGTCTACTATTTTCTCTGCCTCTTGGGGACATGCTTCAGAATGACAGCCTCCAAAAGCATGGACAGGCTGCATAGGTGCACATGGAATTACTAACCTGCCCCCTGCTACTCCTCCCCCACACCCAATCCAATAACCGGTGCCCCAGTGAGCATTGGTACAGTGGTCCTACAGAAGAGCATTCCAAAATTAAAAAACAAAACAAAAAAACCCAGCAACTTTTTATCACTGTTGCCATGGAGACTACTATTGCAACAATAAAATTTGTGCTGTTTCTCGGTTCTCTTGGCACCTGAAATGCCACAAACATTGTAAACAGGAAGGTTATCATCTGCTATGCCTCTTAAAAATCTCTGGATGAAGTGGAAGGCCAAAGAAGGAGATGTCGGCACATCTCAGCACAGGGCCCAGGAAGCAGAAGAGTGGAGGAAAGGATTCTTGCAGCAGTCTGAGCAGCTTTCAAGGAAGTGCCTGGACTCAGAAGAGGACATGGAGGAAAGCTCATGAAGAGCACTCCAATCTAGTCATGTCCTACACGCTGTGGAGAACACAAGGTACTGAGACCTGTACTTTAGTGCTAAAAATTTCAGGATGAAATCCATTTTTTAACCCCAAATGTTAGACTCTTCCTATGCCACACTGCCCCAGGACAAGAAGAACAGTTTTGATCTCCGCTACCTCTGCACATTTGAGAGTCTATCTATAGCATACAGATATGCAAGCACTTCAGGAATGTTCTGACACTGTTCCACAAGTTTTAAGATTGTTCTGTTACACTGAATCAACACAGGTTTTCATTATGAAAAACTTGACTGAGAAACGTCATTGAAGTTCTACTCCTCCCCGCTCCACATCATCATCTATTTCTAATAAAATATTTATACACACACACATTTCATTCATTTTCTTGGCTACAGTTTATTCATTTTCTATCCATTGCAGTCTTTCCCTGATCCGTTAGGGCACTTTGTAAATGCACCCTCTCTTGCTGTTCATAACATACATAAAGTCTCTCCAGCTCTACGTCCCAGTCATTAGTGATGATCTCTCCCTTGTTCTCACAGATGCTATACAAAACACAATAAGCACCTATCCCAAGAGGCAGATATTGCTCATATTCATCTTGTCGTGTCATGAGACACCTCTACCTTCCTTTCAGTTTTCCAAACACCCACTGCCATTCTGCAGCTATTCATGGTATAGTGAAACTATCCTTTGCCCTGTCCAAACATCCAGTGAAAGGCTTCATAAGCTATGGCAGCAGAGGGTAAGGTGGGTTTCCCTGAATGACAGTAATCACACCACCATTTAATGTCCACAGTGATCCTGGGAGCAAAAAAGTTCCCTTTTTTATTGCAGTAAATAGGGGCAAACTCCTACAGATCCTGGCATCGTATACCTTTCTAGACCACTCCACAAGAATCTTCCATGATGATCAACCTTGCCACACCATGGAAAAATACCGCTTTGGGCAATGAATAGGTAAATGGGTCCCAATACAATTCAGGAACTCCATTCACACAAATTCATCAATAACCTCCTGTGCATTGCCAAGCTTTATGACCCAGCCCAGCATCACCCTATCAATACCAGCACACAACTTCATGAGAACAGCCTCAACAGTTAAATTACCCGCAGCCCCCATTGCCCTGGAGTGGCAAACCACTGCCAGTGGGAGCTGAAATCGGCCGAACTTGCGGACGTAGCAGGTAAACAAACGGGTCCGGCCCGCCGGGGGCTTACCCTGGTGGGCCGTGTGCCAAAGGTTGCCAATCCCTGCATTAGAGACTTGGACCAAGATCCTCAAAAGATATTTAGGTTCCTAACTTCCAGTGGAGCCTATATACCTTTGAAAATCTGTGCCTTAGCTATTGCCAATCTATTTGATGCAGAAGATGCTCAGATACTAGAGTGATCAGTGGAAATACAAAACTCTTCAACAGATAATGCCAGACGATACTTACTGCTCTGAGCTGATGACAACCAAGACACAGAACTAAAAGTTCTTTCTTTGTTGAAAATCTTAGGGTCAAATGAGAAACTGAACTTATGCATTGTTCTTTTCAAGACTTTACATAGATAGAAGAACAAAGAGAAAGGCGAGTTCAGTGGTTACAGTATTACCCTGGGACTTGGGAAACCTGAGTTCAACTCCCTGTTCTCCCACAGACTTCCTATGTGCCTTGGGGACAGCCTCTCTGTGCCCCAGTTCAACTTCCCTACCTGACAGGAGTGTGGAGGATAAATACACTGAAAATGGTGAGGTGCTCCAATATGGCAGCCCCTTACTGTAGTATAAGTACCTAAAATAGAATATACTTGCTTTTTCCTCATTAACACTGACCAATTAACTATGGGATTTACCGTGCAAGGTTTTCTCCAATGTACTGCAGTTCCCTCACTGAGCTAAGAGTATAGGAGCTACTGCTGTGATGAGCTACTTACCATTCAAGAGTAAATAAAAGTAAGGGTTTAGGTAATGTTTCCACAATCCACTGATGTTTTTAAGACACTTGTGCATTACTAGTTACCTGTTTTCTCCCATTAGCTCTTACACAATATTTTCCAGTCAGCTACTCTAAATACCTTGAAGTCTACTTGTCTGTGCATGCAACATTCCATTTTTTCTTGAGTAAATTCAGGCAACTGAATCAAATGTAATCTAAGTGAAATTACACATGAACTTAACATGGAAAGCATAACTGAACAGGATATTCAGAATATCTGTTCTATTTTACCTACATCCTAGGTAAACTGGAAACTAGCATGACTAGCAGACTGCATGCGCCTGGTTTAAAACAAATTTTAAAAATGAATTTTGCTTTCCATACTACATAACACTAAGTAACTTGAAAGAATTTTCTGAATGACAAGCTAGAAAACCTTCTGAAAAAAGGAGCCAATGAGAATTTCATACATGATCCCTTCACCTATTTTAACAGGCTCTGATGCTAGCAAAAATAATTTTCAGAAATCTGTTCAGAAATTTTGCAAACAAGGGAAAAATTATTTATCTACCCCAATCCTGTACGCAAAACAAAGGAAAGGTAATCCAGGGTCAGCCATGAAATTTTAAGTAATTTCATGAATGGGATAGATTACTTCCTTTCATCAAAGGGCATTCTAAACAAGACTATCCAGCTCTCCTGCAGAACTGAAATCCTAACAAGTACAGTATTTAAATTATGGAGAGGAAGTATATACTTCATTCATTGCTCAAATCACACATTTTTTCCAAACAAATTCCATTTCCTCCAACTTGAGTGACGACCAATGGTACAAACATTCAATAAGAGGTATCTTTAGCAGTATGAATACCAACAAAATATTTTTTGCAACGTCCATATATAGAACAAAAAACATTTGCCTCCTTCATTTCTGGTTTAAAGAAAGCTTTCAGCTTTGCCTTCCTTCCATGAATCCATTTTAATAATGTATTAAAATAAAGGGCAGACACCAGAAACAGTACAGTATGTGCCAGAATACTCCAGAAAATATTCAGGTAGCCATCTGAATACTTTAAGGGTAAAATTGAAAGTCTAAAATTATACACTTCTGCTGTGAATGCACACTTTTCA
The DNA here is from genome assembly GCF_965152235.1 of Eretmochelys imbricata. Lineage (NCBI taxonomy): Eukaryota > Metazoa > Chordata > Testudines > Cheloniidae > Eretmochelys > Eretmochelys imbricata. The sequence goes on from NC_135573.1 coordinate 257,929,698, forward strand.
TTTTTAACATCCATTCCGCCCCAATGTTGGTGCACAGGTCTGAAACCAACCTCTTCCATTCCTCTCTGTCATTTGCTCTCTGATGTTGACACAGACCAATGGTTCTCAACCTATTTATCATGGTGAGCCGCATATGCAGCTCTCTGAGTGTTTTGTAGCCTGCATCCACACAATACATATATTACCTGTGTGGCCCTGAGGATGTCACAAGGGCTGCAGCTGTGCACTGATTGGGCCACACGCGGCCTGCATGCCGCGGGTTGAGAACCACTGAGATAGACTATTTTTCTCTCTGCTAAGTGTGCTTCTTAAGGTTTCTCTTGGGTGTCCTTGGTTTCTCCCACAAGTTGGTTTCCACTTCACTACTTGACTTGGGAGTCTGGGTGTTGGCATCTGGAGTACGTCCCAAATATGTCCAGCACTTCCTTTTCATACTGGTGAAAATGAGCTGCTGGTTGGTTATTTCTCAGATCTCTTCATTGGCTCTGGGGAGGAGGGGTGTGGGTGTCTGGGCTGGGGGGATGCCCTGTGGCTGGGCTCTGGGTGGGAGGGGTGTGGGTGAATGGCCCTATGCCTGGGCAGGGAAGGGGATGTGGGTGTCTGGCCCCGTGGTTTGGCTCTGGGTGAGAGGGGACAGAGAAACAGAACTGGGTTGTCAGGGGTCTCTTGAACTCTCTACTCCTGGGTGAATCTTTTTTGTTGTCTACATTATTAGAGTCATAGCTGCTGACAAATATTTTGAAATAAATTACCAAAATAATTGAAACTGGTGTGATTATACTGTTATTTTGACAAATAAAATATGCAGAATTTTAACACAGTACATGCAGAATTTTTAATTTTTTGGTGCAGAATTTCCTCAAGAGTAGCTCTTGCAGCCAGATGTTAGCACCAAGATTATGTTTGAATTGAAAATCTTGTGTGTGTGTGTGTGTTTCCATACATGATGGAGTTTAGTAAGTGCTGTGTGTGACGGTGCCCCCCATAAGGCTTTATGGAAATATGCTTATGTATATATATATATATGACAAAACTGGAATATGTTTTATGCTACATATGCTATTAACATATCTCTGCAGAGGTTATGTTCTGCTAATCTATTAATCCTATTTGTATGCATGTACCATTTTTCTATTCGAAGTTATGAATATTGGCTGTATACTTGTCTGATTCTAAGTAGGTTCTGGTGAAGCAGTTGGTCAGTTTCCTGAGAAAAGACTGTTCTCAGTAAGTGCCCAATCAAGAAGCCCTTAAGCCAACAATGAACTTGGAGACGCCAATCCACATCTGAGCTCTCCCAGGAATGTGGCTTGGCTGGTAAGGAACTCAGTCATGCATGGATATGTGACTTGCCCAGATGACTCCAAAACTCCATTTTGTAGCTGGACTTTGCATAGGAAAGAGGAAGGGGTCTCCACCCACAAGAGAAAGTCTATTTAAACCCCTGGGAGACCCCTCCATTTGGTGTTCAGCTGGCTAAAGAGAGAGCCTCTCCACCCCCAAAGATACCTGAAAGAAACTGGAACAAAGGACAGTAACTACAGTGGGGGGAGGGGGGGCGGGGGGGGGGGCGAGTGATTGCTGGACCCAGACTAGAAGGAGACTAGTCTGTAAAAAAGTTTACTGGAACTGGTGAGGTTTTTATCTGTATTCAGTTTTATTACCATACCAGACAGACTTGCGTGTTTTATTTTATTTTGCTTGGTAATTCACTTTGCTCTCTCTGTTACTACTTGGAACCACTTAAATCATACTTTCTGTATTTAATAAGATCACTTTTTACTTATTAATTAACCCAGAGTATGTATTAATATTTGTGGGGAGGGGGGGAAAATCTCTCTATCAGTGTTATAGAGGGCAAACAATTTATGAGTTTACCCTGTATAAGCTTTATACAGGGTAAAACGGATTTATTTAGGGTTTGGACCCCATTGGAAGTTGGGCATCTGAGTGTTAAAGGCAGGAACACTTCCTAAGTTGCTTTCAATTAAGCCTGCAGCTGTTAGGGGACATGGTTCAGACCTGGGTCTGGGTTTGCAGCAAGCTAGTGGGTCTGGCTCAGCCCAGGCAGGGCACTGAAGTCCTAAGCTGACAGGGCAGGAAAACAGGAGCAGTAGTCATCTTGGGACATCAGGTGGCAACCCCCAGGGGGTTTCTGTGAACCAACCGGTCACATTGTGGATACCTTTTCTATACTTGATGTCATCTCCTCCTTGAGGTCTGTTGGCTAATATGGTGCTGTCCAGGTAGATGAACTATTCTACTCTTTGCAGAGTAGCAGCCGTGTTAGTCTGTGTTCACAAAAAGAAAAGGAGTACTAGTGGCACCTTAGAGACTAACAAATTTATTTGAGCATAAGCTTTCGTGAGTTACAGTTCACTTCATCGGATGCATTCAGTGGAAAATACAGTGGGGAGATTTATATACACACATAACATGAAACAATGGGTGTTATCATACACACTGTAACCAGAGTGAGCTATTACCAGCTATTCACACCCCCCCCCCGTTCCTCAGACGTTCTTGTCAACTCCTGGAAATGGCCCACCTTGATTATCACTACAAAAGGTCCCCCCCCCCCCCCCCCCTCCTGCTGGTCATAGCTCACCTTAAGTGATCACTCTGGTTACAGTGTGTATGGTAACACCCATTGTTTCATGTTCTGTGTGTATATAAATCTCCCCACTGTATTTTCCACTGAATGCATCCGATGAAGTGAGCTGTGGCTCACGAAAGGCTTATGCTCAAATAAATTTGTTAGTCTCTAAGGTGCCACAAGTACTCCTTTTCTTTATTCTCCTCTTAATATTTTTGTGTTCTAACTTGATGTTACTGCTTGACATCTGAGTTTCAAGGAAGTTTGTTTTAGCATAAACTAATTGTGAGTGTCACTTAGCTTGCTATTTTTACCAAGTCACCTGTCTTTGTTTGCAACTAGTTAGGAGTGTCCTTAAGTAATGCAATATCATCAGCAAAGTCTAGCTGTTCTAGGCATTTACCATCTACCCATGCTGTACTGGTGTTTGTGTTGCTAATACACTTCTTCATTATCCAATCTCTGGCAGCAGCAAACAACAGAGGAGGTAAAATGCAACTCTGTTTCATGCGAGTGTCCACACTGAGCCACTCTGTTGTCTGGCTGTTCACCCTTACATAACACTACACATTTATGTACATAGATAGCCTTGATGACGACTTTAGCTGGAATTCCACAGGATTGAAGAATATTCCACAAAGTATGTCTGGGCAGACTGTCAAATGTCTTTTGAAAAACCAATGAAACTGATGTAAAGGAGCTTGCCATATTATACATTCTTCTATAATGGTCCCTACTGTGAATATCTGATCTACACAGGACTCTTGGGCTTGATTCAATCTTTAATTCTTGATTAAATCTTTAATTCAGTTCTTCTTTAATGCCTGGTCTAAACCAGGAATTTAGATTGGCATAGCTACATCTCTTAGGGGTGTGAAAAATTTACACCTGAGAGGTGTAGCTATACTGACCTATCCCCCAGCATAGCCAGGGCTAGGTCAACGGAAGCATTCTTCTGTCAATGCTACTGCCTTTCAGGGAGGTAGATTACCTGTCAGCATAGATAGTGTCTACACTGAAGTGCTGGAAGCTGCACCTCTGCAGAGTTAAGTGGAGACAAACCCTATCTAAGCCCTGGTCTACACTGGGGAGGGGTGGGGGTCGACCTAAGACACACAACTTCAGCTACTTACCTAATCTAGACGAGACGCGATAAATCGATCCCCGATAGATCGATCACTACTCGCCGATCCGGCAGGTAGTGAAGACCTGTCCTAAGCTTTGCATCCACTGCCTCCTTCATCCTGAGAGAAACAATATGGGTCCGGTAATATCTTTTATTGGACCAATTTCTGTTGCTGAAAGAAACAAGCTTTGGAGTTTACCCAGAGCTCTTCTTCAGGTCTGGGAAAGATAATCAGAGTGTCGCAGATGACTACAAGGTGGAACAGATTGTTTAGCACAAGTCACTAACACATACTGTAAGAAACCATTCAAGGTAAAGTGGCCTGTTAACATCTCTGCAGTCACAGGAAAAAAAATGGGGTGTTAGCAAGTAACAAATTGTTGTAATAAGCTATAAATCCAGTGTCTTTTTCCCCAAACTTCATTGTGGAGCTGGTTGGGCTATAAGTATCACAGGTGATACATTTCCCCATTTAACATACCACAGCTAACATTATAAATATATATGGCCTTCCCATTTCCAAAGAGACACATTCCATTTCAATCACTGTATTACATACTACAGGTTTACACTGTGCTATGTTCCATTTTGAATTATAACATTTACTCAGCACTGTGACAGTCTGTACCCCATATTCACCCCTTTTACAAGACTTCGTTAAATTTTGTACAAAACATACTGTATAAGGTATCATTTGAAAACTCATGATTTGTTGATCATTGTTGTCCTGGTAAAATATGTGTGGCAACATTGTAAAGATAAGATTCCACTGTACGGTATTACCAAAGACATGTTCCAACATGTTCTGGAGGGCAGTCACAAACAAGTTCCCCAGAGACAAAAGGCTAGCCAGCACCTCAGCCAGTTGTCAATGAGATCAAATGGACCACCACCTGATTAAGTGGCCTCTCTTCAGCAGGAGAGAGAGAGGGGGTGGGGGGTGGAATCCTACATTTTGACAAAGAAGCAGTTTAAGGTTCCTGACCACACATCAACTGGAGATGATTCTTGTGCAAGAGAAAGGGCTATTAGAAGAGAGGGCAGATGCCCCAAATCATGTCTCCCTTGCTTTCTACCCACAGCATCATCCACCCCTGAACAAAGGAAGCAGCACTGGACTCCCCGTGAGTGAGATACTGACTGAAAGAGGTTCAGCCAGTAAGACGGTCAACCTAGTGACAGAGGATGTGGAAAAAGCTAATGTACTCAATGCTTTTTTTCCCTCTGTCTTCATGAACAAGGTCAACTCCCAGATTGCTGCACTGGGCAGCACAGCATGGGTACGAGGTGACCAACCCTCTGTGAAGAAAGAAGTGGTTTGGGACTATTGGACGAGCACAAGTCCATGGGGCCGGATGCGCTGCATCCGAGAGTGCTAAAGGAGTTGGCGGATGTGATTGCAGAGCCATTGGGCATTATCTTTGAAAACTCATGGCAATCGGAGGAGGTCCCGGACGACTGGAAAAAGGCTAATGTAGTGCCCATCTTTAAAAAAGGGAAGAACGAGGATCCTGGGAACTACAGGCCAGTCAGCCTCACCTCAGTCCCTGGAAAAATCATGGAGCAGGTCCTCAAGGAATCAATTCTGAAGCACTTAGAGGATAGGAAAGTGATCAGGAACAGTCAGCATGGATTCACCAAGGGCAAGTCATGCCTGACTAATCTAATTGCCTTCTATGACGAGATAACTGGCTCTGTGGATGAGGGGAAAGCAGTGGACATCTTGTTCCTTGACTTTAGCAAAGCTTTTGACACAGTATCCCACAGTATTCTTGCCAGCAAGTTAAAGAAGTATGGGCTGGATGAATGGACGATAAGGTGGATAGAAAGCTGGCTAGATTGTCGGGCTCAACGGGTAGTGATCAATGGCTCCATGTCTAGTTGGCAGCCGATATCAAGAGGAGTGCCCCAAGGGTCGGTCCTCGGGCCGGTTTTGTTCAATATCTTCATAAATGATCTGGAGGATAGTGTGGATTGCACCCTCAGCAACTTTGCAGATGACACTAAACTGGGAGGAGAGGTAGATACGCTGGAGGGTAGGGATAGGATACAGAGGGCCCTAGACAAATTAGAGGATTGGGCCAAAAGAAATCTGATGAGGTTCAACAAGGACAAGTGCAGAGTCTCGCACTTAGGACGGAAAAATTCCATGTACCGCTACAGACTAGGGACCGAATGGTTAGGCAGCAGTTCTGCAGAAAAGGACCTAGGGGTTACAGTGGACGAGAAGCTGGATATGAGTCAATAGTGTGCCCTTGTTGCCAAGAAGGCCAATGGCATTGTGGGATGTATAAGTAGGGGCATTGCCAGCAGATCGAGGGACGTGATCGTTCCCCTCTATTCGACATTGGTGAGGCCTCATCTGGAGTACTGTGTCCAGTTTTGGGCCCCACACTACAAGAAGGATGTGGAAAAATTGGAAAACGTCCAGCGCAGGACAACAAAAATGATCAGGGGACTGGAACACATGATTTATGAGGAGAGGCTGAGGGAACTGGGGATGTTTAGTCTATGGAAGAGAAGAATGAGGGGTGATTTGATAGCTGCTTTCAACTACCTGAAAGGGGGTTCCAAAGAGGATGGATCTAGACTGTTCTCAGTGGTAGCAGATGATAGAACAAGGAGTAATGGTCTCAAGTTGCAGTGGGGGAGGTTTAGGTTGGATATTAGGAAAAACTTTTTCACTAGGAGGGTGGTGAAACACTGGAATGCGTTACCTAGGGAGGTGGTGGAATTGCCTTCCTTAGAAGTTTTTAAGGTCAGGCTTGACAAAGCCCTGGCTGGGATGATTTAGTTGGGGATTGGTCCTGCTTTGAGCAAGGGGTTGGACTAGATGACCTCCTGAGGTCCCTTCCAACCCTGATATTCTATGAGTCTATGACTGTTGGAACACACGGTGAGAGAGACCTTTGCTTTGTATTCACTTAGCTTGTTAGGTTAGGGGTCAGTGCGTTTTACCTTTTATTTCCTTATAAGCAATTCTGACTTATATGCCTCATTACTTGTAACCACTTAAAATCTATCTTACTGGTTTAGGTAAAACAACAAAACAAATTGGTTAACTACAGAGAGTTGGGATTGCAGTGTTTGGGGAAACTTCATTTGGGATAACAAGATCTGTGCATATCATTTTCTATTAATAAATGATGGATATTATATGAGCTTGTATTGTCCGGAAGAGTGCCGGGAAGTACCAGACACATATTACTGGGGGAAAGTCTGGACTGGGAATTTGCTGGTGTTTTCCTGCAATGTAATTCACGAGTGACTGGCCATAGATCTCACAGTATAGCTGGGATTGATTTACATGCTGGAGGCTGTGTGATAGCAGACCAGGAGTGGCTGCTTTCAACAGCAACACAGTGTAAAAGGCACCCCAACTTGGGGAATTGAGAGGACACAGTTGTCCATCAGTCCAGATTGTACCCTAGGTAATGTCACAAGCACCTCCATAAAATTATAACACAAGCAACACCAAATAAAATTATGGGGCCTCAGAAATAAAGCAAAACAAACAGAACCACTCTGACCTAGAAATCACTCGCTAGACCGCATGGGGCAAAACAACTGTAACTGGAAATGGGTTGGAAATCTGTAGAGCAATGAAGAGTCCTATAGGAGGAAAAAGAGTCCTCAGCAGTGTTGCTAACTCTTGTGATTTTCATCTCGAAATAGTTGTGTTTTTCTTACAAACATAAATCCTGCAGTCATGTAACTTCACCAGAAATCTCAGCTTTCATTTTAAAAAGTTTTCTAACCCTCATGGTTGTGGAAATAAACATGAATCCTAAAGATTCAAAAACCAGAAAGTAGATAAAATGAACTAATAAAATGAACCCTCAACATAGTTTTTTAAAATCTCATCATTTTTAAACAAGACTCATTATTTTTGAACTCTTGTGGTTGGAAATACTGCATTAGGAATCTGAGAATAGTGGAACGGTGTTCAATTCTAAGGAATCTTTGAACGCCTTTTCCAGAGACTCACCAGGAGGTTCACATTATTGAAGGGAACTGGAATGAGGTTGCCCCTTGATAAGGAGACTACATGGAGAGGTATGAGCTAGGTATTGCACAGAAAACTTGATTTATCAGACACTATGGCCTAGACAAAGGAGATAGCTGTTACTATGTTTTTGAGAAGCTGTTTAATTATTATTATTTTTTTTTTTGGTCTTGTGTCTGGAACTCTTCTTTTTGGGGTGATAATGGGAATGTACTATCAACAAAATAACGTGGGCTGTAACTGCAGGGCCTGCTCTCAGCTCAATAGCTAATTGAGTGAAATACCACTCAAGGGAGTTTCTCTCTTCATCCTATTTCTTTACCTGTTCCATCCACAAAAATCAGAATATTCTATTCTTGTTGGTGGACCTTCCTGAATACAAGAGTCAGGCTCCAGGGAAACAGAGAAGAATCTTTCATTCTTAGCAAGTTTATCACTGAGGCCTTGTTTATAAGGATGTCTGCACTCAGCAAGATTCTATTCTTGGTCTACAGTTTTGAAAAGATTAAGCAACAGAGAAAACCAACACACCTTTTTAGTGTGAGAGGCTCTTGCTTTGTCTGGGGAGATGAAATTCTTCAGTGTCAGATATGGAATTAATTACTTTGACTAAATGGTCTAGATCATTAGTATCGAATAGCCTTCCTGAGTTGATTTTGGCTCTCATGAGACTGGAAGAAAAAACCTGCCCTTCACGGTAGGAGTTGTGCCTTTATTTGAAGTATCTCTGGCAATGAGAGGGGAGAGGAACATTTGACGGAAGAGGAAGATGCTGAAGGGTCAGGAAAGGACTGGGGGAAGTAAGCAAGCGGACAATCCTGGACTTCCATTTGGGTGGGAAGGTGAGAGACGTACACTGAGTATAACTGCATTGATTTATTTTGTTTAGGAGAATCCATCCTCAACATACAGGATTCTGAAGACTATCCACCTTCAAGATCACCATCATTTTCTATAGTTTCAGAGTTATCTGTCAATGATAGTGTTTCAGTCACATCATATTTGCCACATAGCCACAACAGATCACCTGTAGCAAAAAGAAAAAAAAAACTCCATCATCCAGAAACAACCAGCAGATTACAAAAAGAGGTAATTGATGAAAAAATTGCTTGGTTTGTTTATGCACCAAACTCTCCTTTCCATATGATTGAGAACCCACACTTTGTTAACATAGTTCAGTCATTAAGACCAGGATACAGTCTACCCAACAGAGCAATGTCGCAGGGAAATTGCTAGATAAAGCGTATGAAAGAGAAATTGAGCAGTGTGCAAAAGGTATAGAGGGTGAAATTGTCAAACTGAGTCTTGATTGGTGGAGCAATAACCATGATTGTGTTGTATGTGCTTGTGTGACAACAGAAGGGAATGTCTTCCTTACAGAAACAATTGATACACCATGAAATGCACACGCAACAGAATATTTACAAGCAGTAGCAGTAAAAGCTATAACAAACTGTGAAAAAAAATTCAAATGTCTAGTACATAGCTTGGTCACAGACAATGCTGCAAACGTATTCAAGATGAGAAGAAATTTAGAAGAGAGTCCCAACCTAACAACATACGGTTGCAGTACTCATCTACTGCACCTCCTAGCCAAAGACTTCAGTGTTCCAGAAATAAAGGCTAATGTTTTTGAAATTGCAAAATGCTTCCGTACCAACCACTTTGCAACTGCTGCTCTGAGAAAAGTGGGAGGAACCAACCTAGCTCTCCCACAAGACATGCAATGGAACTCAGTAGTGGACTGTTTTGAGCACTATATCAAGAACTGGCCTAATCTGGTGACAATTGGTGAACAAAATCGTGAAAAAATAGATGGCACTGTCATAGCCAAAGTGCTCAACACTGGGCTTAAGAGAAATGTTGAACACATGCCGAGTACCCTGAAGCCTATTTCTGAAGCCTTGAACAAAATTCAGGGAAATAGCTGTTTTATTGCTGACGTTGTTGAAATTTGGAAGGAACTGAGTGAGATCTTAAAGAGAGAAATATGCAATGACCGAGTTAAATTACAAGCATAAAAAAACGAATGGGACAAGCACTATCTCCAGCTCATTTTCTTGCAAATATTCTCAGTACTCGGTACCAGGGTCAAACCTTAACTGCTGAAGAGCAGTTGGCTGTGACATGGACATCCAGCAATCATCCCTCCATTATGCCAACTATAATAAACTTCAGAGCTAAGGGTGAACCATTCAAGAAATATGTTTGCTGATGTTTTAAAGAAAGTCTCACCAGTGAACTGGTGGAAGTCACTTAAGCACTTGGATTCAGAGACTGCTGAAATGAATCTCACTTAACAGCAGTAGCTTCTTCTGCCAGTGTAGGAAGAATATTTTCTTCCTTTGTACTAATTCATTCCAAATTGAGAAATTATTTGGGACCTGAAAAAGCAGGAAAACTTGTTTTTCTTTTCCAGATTATGAACAAACAGGAACATGAAGGTGAAGACGACTGAGTTAGCTGCAGAAGACAATATTTTAAGTTTCTCATGTTGACCTGGCTGATGTAGTCGATTTACTTTTTTTTTTTTTTTAAATATTTCATTTAACTATTTTAGTTTAAAACAATTTTAACAAAAACAAACCTGATTTTAAAAAACTTGAATGTTTAACTAAATTCAAAAATTCATATGCTTGTTTTGTTAAAATATTATATGTTTGCTGTTGAAGAAAAAAATCCAGTATACATAACGTTGTTTTAGTTAAAACAAAACAATGTCTGTCTGGTGATGTTCTCCTCCTAATACAGCATGGCAAGAAAATCCCCCAAATATTAATGATTAACCTGATGAATTGGAGAGAGTTCACCTCCCAATGACTTCATAAATATCTGCTTCAATTACCTTGAAGTAACCAAACAATCATGCATTTTCTGATATAGATGTAAAACTAATCTGAAAAGTTTTCAAAAATAAATCATTTAAAAAATGTATAGCGTGTTCCTTCTAAAAATGAAACCTACATCTGAGTTGTGAAGAATATGTATTAAGGTTATAACAACCAACAAGAATGCACTTCTATGTAGAAATCCATGATTAAATTGAATCTTCCTGACTAGTGATTTAAATCATGATTTAAATCAAACCGATTTAAATCAAATCCACCCTGTGATTCACCAGTTCAGTGGAAAATGGTAAGAAAACTTATAGTTCTCAAACTAAAAGCCACCCATTCCTTATGTCATTATTTCAGTAACTTCCATTTTCCTACATTTCAAATTTTTCCTTAATTAGAATAATGATTTTACACAAAGAATTAACAGAAATTTTTAATGAACAATCATGTAAGCAGCTCTCTTGCCCCACCCCTTTTTAAAATGTAAAAGCAGATTGCTTTTAGAAGTGTTAAAATCATGATAAATTGCCAAACAATTTTATTAACTGGCCTTTGTCATCTAAACAACAGCTGTTTTCAGTGTAGTTAAAGGGCAACTTCACACAGACATAGACTGCCCAAAATGTCAGCCTTATCCCAAGGCAGGAAGTCCACTCAGCAGTTGCTGGCAGATGCCAGAGTAAACTGAATATTCTATGTTTGTCCAATTACTCTTTTTTCCTTTTGGCAAGTCTACACTGTTCATAAATGCTCTGTTTCCCCTACACAGGAAGTCAGGGCCTCAAATTTAATCCTGAACATTCAGTTCTGCTCTATTACAGTGATCACTACAAAAAGTATTCTCACAGCAGATAATCTAGTTCTTGCTTCTGCTGGTACTGCAATTGCTTATGAATTTCAGTACTGACTTTAGGAGGAGGAAAAAAAAATCTCTGATTATGCAGTTCGAACAGTATTACAGAATCCCAATGGAATTATCATGTCGCTAATAAACAGGGTAATAGCAAGTTTTCCCCAACCCTTCCCCACCTACTTAACCTCTCCCCAGGGAAAAAAAGAAAGAAAGAAAGAAAGAAAAAAAAGACAAAAAACCCACCACTTCTTTCCTGAGGGGAAAAAAAAGGGAGGAAGAAAGATGAAAAAAGTTGAACAAAAATCACTAAACAATCATTCATCAAGCATAAAGGGACAAACATTGCTCAAAGTGAATTGCTTTTTATTCTGCATGTAAAGCACAACACCACAATAACCAAGGCCCCAGTCTATTAACTAAATTGCGCCTAACATTCTTTTGCATCTGCTCTTAGACACATATTTTTACCAATGTATTTGCTTTCTCAGCATCAACCCTACCACAAAGATTTGACCAAACCAATCTGAATGAATTAACATTCTTGACTAATGCTAAACTGTCTGAACAGGATAGCAGATCCTTGATTCTATTGCCTTGGTTTTGCATTATTTTATTTTCACCATGTTCCATTTTGATGGAACAATCTACGTCAACCTCATTTACAAAGAAATTTGGTATAGAAAGCTGGATCTTCCATTTTAAATACTAGAAGGGCAGGAAGAATTCAAGATTATATTTCATGTTACAACATCTTCCTTCCTGTTGTGGATTCCACCTGTGGCCTTTGTATAATGGATTAGCATGCTGACTAAGCAAAAGAAGGTTCTATAGCTTCTCTGTTCTTCAGTTTTGTCAATGTGTGGTTTTAGTTAATTAGACAAAGCCAAAGAAGAAGAGTGGATTCCAGAGTTTGGCCTTCCATTCCTTTATTCTAGCATTTGCACTAACGAGTCTCCTTTCCCTCAGCCACCGATGGGGAATTCCCACCGTGAATTGGTTTACCTTCAGATTCCATGCCAGTCCCCAGAATCTGCTGCCCAACCTCTAAACCCTTGGCAGGATGCCAAAGATAGGATTAGGAGAAAGTCTGATTATCTCTTCCCTCTGTCTTCTGGACCTATTTTAAATCAGATTGGACAGGCCTATTACTACCCTGATTGCCCCTACATGGTGCCCTCACAGACCCTATCCTCCAAGCTTCAAGTTCTTGCAGTGTAGCATTTATATATTCTCCTAATCATACTTGTTCTTCTCCAAAGCCAAGGTCCCCCTTCCTCAATTCCATCTTCCTGAACCTTATGCCCTAGAAGATGACAAAGGGTATGTCTACAAAAAAACCCCGCAACTGGCCCATTGTGTCACACTGTACACTATGTAACACCCCCACACCCAAAAATTCTACTCCTGGCCTCAGGGAATTCTGTGCCAAAAAATTAAAAATTCTACACACAATATTTTAAAATTCTGCATATTTTGTCAAAATAACACAATATAATCACATCAGTTTCGATTACTTTTGGTCATTTATTTCAAAATACCTGTCAGCAAGTATGTCTGTAACAATACAGACAACAAAAAAGATTCAGGAAATGTTTTCTGACAAATAGATTCCTTACTAGGCATATTAATACAGAACTTTGAATAATAATTCATTTAAACTACAATATAGAACCATACTCTCTGCACCCCTCAACAGCAGTGCAAAGGCTCGGGGGAGTCAGGGGTAACATCATTGTCCTGTTAGCGTGTATCAACGTTGTACATGAAGTAACGAGATTTTGCTATATGATTGTTTCTGAAATGTGTTGTAATTCTGGATAATACCCACAAGCCAATTTCTCAGAGACAAATGCACGCTGGCTCGCCAGCAAAGTATTAGAGCCATTACCTGTTTAATCAGACATTCAAGAGCAAAAGGGAAGGTATAGACAAAAGAATTTACAATTCATATGAAGGACAGTTTGCAGAGCATGAACACCATGGAACTACATGATCTCATGACCCAGCAAGCACTTTTCCAGTGAAAAGGGTGAGGCTATAAGGAGGAGGGAAAAAAAAGACCTCTGGCCATGTTTCCTCCCCTCATCTCTCCAAACTGTAGCAAGACTGTCTTTCAAACTAAGAACCATCATTGAACTGGGAGGACTGGTCCTAACTGGAAGGCTTTCCAGTTAGCATGGACTACTGCAGGATTTTGGGTGAGAGACACTTTTTGCTTTATAATGGTATTTAGCTTGGTACAATTTAGGAATTAGATTGCGGTTTTGTCTTTTATTTCTTTTGTAACCAATTCTGACTTTTATGCCTTAGCCACTTCTAATTTAAATTCTATCTTTCTATAGTTAATAAACTTGTTTTATTGTCTTATCTAAACCAGTGTGTTTTGGTTGAAGTGTTTGGGGAATCTCCACTCAGGTTAATAAAGGCTAGAGCATAATAATTTTCTTTGATAAAATGACAGTTTGCTCTGTGCAGTAGTGTGCTGGACAGTACAAAATGCACAGTTCTGGGGTGCAAGACTGGGGCCAAGAATTTGTGGGCATTACACTTTGTATATAGTTCATGAGTGGCTGAAAGGGCATTCATGTAACCTTGCTCGGTGTGCCTTTACCATGCCAATGACTGTGTGAGCTGAGCCTGGAGACGCTACTTTTCACTAGTAAAGCAGTGTAAGAGGCTTCCTGGGCTGGATATACAAGGGGACACAGTGGTTCAACAGTCCAGATTGTACCCTGGGGGATGTCATACCAGTGCTAGCTAACTCAGGTTCGCGGGGCTTGGGCTGCTTCATTGCTGTGTAGAATTCCGGGCTCAGGCTGGAGGGTCCTAGAGCCTGGGCACTTGCTCAAACCTGGAAGGCTACACAGCAGTGAAACAGCCCCACAGCCCGAGCTTGCAAGCCCAAGTCGGCTGGCACAGGCAAGCTGTGGGTTTTTCTTTGCTGTGTAAACATACTCAGAGGAAGGTTTTGACTGTAAGGCTGCAAGTACATTGGCTAGTAGCCACAAGCTCTTAATCAAGAAGCTTAATTGCTGGTCTGGATAACCTTTGTGTATGTTCAGGCATAACACTTCAGAAGTTGTTTCTTACGAGATGTCCGAGTTGATTTTAACTAGGTTAAATAGAGGGGTTTGAAATTTGCCTTCCTAAATTCAGGTTTCAGCTATTCTGGCCTTCAGAGGACTGATGAGTTTTTATGTTATTTGTAATACCATTGCCACAAAGCCAGTAGTTATGTCTTGCACATTACCCAGATTCACAGTCCTTCATAGCAGGAGGTGATGAACAGTCCTGCATACTTGCATCACCACAACTCCCTGACGCCCCCCCTCCCGGTGGACTTTCCAACTCCAAACTGATTCACGACTGACCGGCAGCAGTCTGGACTCGCCAGCTTCTGCACAGCGATCGCCACTCACTTTTCCACTGCGAGGGCAGCTCTCACTCTGGTATCCTTGAGCCGCAGGGCAGGGGCGAGCTCCACACACAATTCCAGGAAGGTGGCTTTGCGCACCCAAAAATTCTGCAGCCACTGCTCATCATCCCATACGTGCATTATGATACGATCCCATCACTCGGTGCTTGTTTACCGAGTCCAGTACGGACGGTCCACCATGTACAGCTGCTCCATGAATGCCAGCAGCAATCTTGAATTGTTTCTTTCAATTGCACACAGCAAGGCAGGCGCCAAAGATTCACTTTCTGTTTCCCAGCTCATGAAATACTACAGGACTAACCGTGTTGCATTCATAATACTTATCACTAGATTGGTCAGCAGTTCAGGATCCATGTTTTCAGGCAGAGACAACGGAAGCATAGTTTACAGGGGCTGTTCAAAAAGGCACGAAATGAAGTCAGAAGCCATGGGAATGATGAGATAGAAAGTACGACACCATGGGATGGTGAGCACGCTGCTACGATGCACTACAATCTGTTCCCAGATCTCTGAGCGGCAGAGGGTGGAGAGTTGCACAGTGGGGGCTACCTGTTGATGCTCTCTGTTGATGCAAGAACACTGACTGTGGATGCACTCTGCTGACATAAGGGACATTGTGTGGAGATGCACAGCGGATGTAATTAAAGCGGCATGCGATTGTTGACATAATTTAAATCAATTTAACTCTGTAATGTAGATAAGGCCTTATAGATTTTCTCTCTAATTGTCACATCCTGACAAGAAGAGGCTTGCCTGCCCTGACACTTCCCCTGTATCTAACTGTACCGGCTACACAGAGTGTCTCAATTCTAAGTCCCAGAAGAAGCAAAGCAGAGCAACATCCTTCAGGGAGTCAATGTCATTGGGCCCAAATATTTCCACATGTCCAACCACAAAGGACTCTCAGAAGCACCTTAACTTCAGTGTTTTCTGGGGCAGGAGACTTGAGATTCAAGAGTCCAGAAAAAAAATATAATGCAATTTTGTTGCTCAACGCATCTCCAAAGTCAAATTGGCACCTTACTCAAAATACAATCGAGGCCCATACTGGTGGAATAGTTCATAATTCAGTGGCCTTCTCTACATACATTTCTCTAAAATTTCTCCACTGTTGCAGCTCCATTAGTGGTAATGCAAATGTAGGCAGAGCACTAGGCTGCCACCAGCATTTTAACCAATGTTATATAAACTTACTCAGAACACGTCTAGATCAGTGGAGACCCAGCGTTTCTCAAACTGGGGGTCCTGACACAAAAAGGAGTTGCGGGGGGGGGGGGAAGGGATGTCATCACAAGATTATTTTAGGAGAGTTGTGGTATTGCCACCTTTACTTCTGTGCTGCCATCAGAGCTGGGCAGCCGGAGAGCGGCGGCTGCTGGCCGGGCGCCCAGCTCTGAAGGCAGCGCCCCACCAGCAGCGGCGCAGAAGTAAGGGTGGCTATACCGTGCCATCCTCATTTCTGCGCCACCGCCGGCGATGGCTCTGCCATCAGAGCCGGGCGCCCGGCCAGCAGCCGCCGCTCTCCGGCCGCCCAGCTCTGAAGGCAGCGCCACCGCCGGCAGTAGCAGTGCAGAAGTAACGGTAGCAGTACTGCAACCTCCCCTACGTAACTCCTTTCTGGGTCAGGACCCCTACAATTACAACACCATAACATTTCAAATTGAAATAGCTGAAATCATGAAATTTACTATTTTTAAAACCCTATGACAGTGAAATTGACCAAAATGGACCATGAATTTGATGTGGCCCTAATTATGGTTCATTTGATAGGGTCTTGATACACATACCACCACTACTCATCCCAAAATTTCTCAATGCAGATCCTCTTAAAAATCGGTGGTATCAACCAATACATTTGCTGCCTTTTGCACTTCCTTCCACAAGTAACTCAGTAAGCCAAGAAAGAATGAAAGGAGGAAGAAATATGAGCATGAATCATAAAATACTGTTACTTGGAGAATTCCAGGGATTTAGAAGAATCTCTGGAGACATTCTCCAGATACAAAAGAAAAAAAAAAATCTACTGACTTGCCTCAAAGATCTGAGTTTCCTCTCTATTTGTAGAGAAAATTGCTAACAGCCATATTCCTCATTCTTCTAGGAGATGAATTTAAAAAATCCCTATTTGTGTAAGAAATTGACACCTAGTTGCAATTCAAGGTCCTTTTTAACAACGTAAAACTTTAGGGCAAAAAAATCAGAACCTAATGTTACCTATGAACTGCACGGCCAAACCTCAATCTTATACATGCTGCCCAGCTTAGAAACTGCCACTCATCTCCTCTGTGCAGCCCCAGCAGGTATATGTGGTGCCATTTAAACGCCTGCTGTATCCTGCTCACCAACCACCTTTCATGACAGGGCGAATGCGGCCCTGCCTCCTCACTGCAGGGGGAGTGGGAATGCTGCTGATTTCGGGGACACACTCAGCCTAGCCAGGAGGTGGCAGCAGCCCTGGGACACTTCTACACATCACTCAACCCTACACATACACACGTCCATCCACTCACCCCTAGCCCCTGAACCCACAACTTGTAGGGAAGAAAGTGAAACCCCCCTCTGTATACATCCCTTCCACCCCCCACAACTCCCCTCACTCATTTTGTCCTGGGCAATTATAAACTTGCCCAAGGACAAAAATGTAGTTCTCAGTGGAGTCTGTAGCCTGTTCAGTACAAAGAAAATGTAAAGGGAACATTGCCGGAACCACAAAAATTCTCAAAATGTGTACACTTGTAAGCTGAAAAAAAGCAGTCTTTTATATGTATTGGTATTTGCTGGTATCAGCCCAACCCATACCCCAAGCAAATTATTCCTTCCAGGAGCAAAAAATCTGCACTAAGCAGTCATTCGTCATAGCCACCAGCCAGTCAAGGAGCACAAATATGTGGACTACATCCTGACACATATTCCATGCCAAAATGCCTCTCTGCAAACTCTTGAAGAAGCTGAAGAGCAGCTAATCATTCAATTTTGAAGTAATCTAGAGTAGAACACTTCCACACTATGATCCTGTTGCTAGATCGGTTTATGCAGTGCCTGTCAGAATTTGGCCCAATGTCTGGCCCCGCCCTGACCACTGGTCTGGGAAGACATTAACCACTTTCACTGATGATCAAAGCACACAAGCAACTTGGAGAATCATAATTAGAATATCCGCATGATCTACTCCGAGTAGCATCTCATTTTGGAACCTCAAGTGGGTAGAGGTGGATTTACTGAGGGAGCTTGAGAAAATATCACTATTTTCTCCTGATTCCAATTTGATCCCTGGTTTAAACTGTGTCCATAGCAGAGCCATGTATGTATAAGGAAACAGATTAGATGTGCTCAGCCAACTCACATCACATACTTTAAAGTTCTTTCGAAAGGTCTCTCTCTACTTAACATTTTAAAAGCTATTTACACTGAGCACTTCTCAATAATTCATCAACAGGAATTTCAATCATCATTTTTACCACAAAAAAACTATTACTGACAATGGTTTTCCAGCAAAGAGCTCCCCCTGAATCAGCACTGAAAACTAAGTAGCAGCATCAACTGGATAAAAATCTTCATTACCATATCAGAAAGAGCCCTTTCTGATTAGATTTAGCTTACTGATGTGGCAGCACACTCCTCGATGCTAGTTTACTGAGCTTGCCTACTAAAACAATTTTTTTAAAAAAACAACAACACAACAATCTGATTTGAATAAGTAATTTTAATTATACATGGGTGACCAAGCATAACATATTGCAGAACTGCACTAAAAATTCCTTAGTAAATCAGAAAATCCTCCCTACAAACTGTTTGCAACAACTAAACATTGCTGATTTATGGATTACCATAGCATAGGTGTTTTATAAAAATGCTTTGAAGAAAGAAAAGAAGTGTGTGTGTGTGTGTGTGTGTGTGTGTATATATATATATAAAAAAAATCGGTCTGCCAACTAGTAGCTATGTGTGGTGCTAGTTAAATGGCTATTTCACCTTTGGAGAAACATCTCCTTAGGTTGAGTACACCGGTCGTAAAGATAATGATAATCATAATCAAATTTGGATTTTTTCCTAAAAGACATACTCTAAGAATTATTTTGGGGAAGTTCTATGCCCTGTGTTATACAGAAAGTCAGACTAGATGATCACAATGGTTCCTTCTGGCCTTGGAATCTATTAATAGTTATAACACTACATGCTGCTATAAAAACTACCCACTGCAATCACTTGTCACCAACCTATAGAGCGTTTTGGTATGGTATCGTATTTCACAGATTAAAAATATGTTAATCTAAAACCAACCACAGCATCATAACAAAGAACAAATATTGTAAGGAAAATACATGTAGAAATATGCCACCGATTCCATAGTAGGGATGACTCCTACATAATGCAGGAAACATATAAAAAGCACAATATCTTAACTCTTGGATAAGGTGAGTCTTTTGTAACTGGTTGTAGTAATGCAGTTTAGCCAGAGCAAAAGGCAGAGCATTGTCTTAAGAATTCATTAGTATTGCAGTAATAAAATGAAGATCACTGCAACAGAGGACTGTAAATTTAGGTCCAAAAGAATAAAAAGTCTAATCAGCACTTTGTCAGGAAGGTAAGTTATCTACATGTCTTTATATATGTTTGAATAAATACTTTTGACTATGGTCTTAACCGGGTAAGGAAATCTTTTAAAAAGAGAGAACATCTGTAATATCTGGAAACTTCTACTTTGAAAATTACTGTTGAAACATTGAGTATCAAGTAAATAAAAACGTAGGTATCTGTATTCTTGTGAGGTTTCTGGCAAGCAAAAGTTCTTCTGAAATTGTATAAAACAATTTTCCTTCTCACTTTGCCTGTAGCTCCACAGCTATAATAAATTAGGGAAAAACTTGTGGCTAAAACTGGTTTTGGAGTTGATAGACTTGTAAGAAAAGGTTTACAATAGCAAAGATAGGTTTCAGAGTAACAGCCGTGTTAGTCTGTATTCGCAAAAAGAAAAGGAGTACTTGTGGCACCTTAGAGACTAACCAATTTATTTGAGCATGAGCTTTCGTGAGCTACAGCTCACTTCATCGGATGCATACCGTGGAAACTGCAGCAGACTTTATATATACACAGAGAATATGAAACAATACCTCCTCCCACCCCACTGTCCTGCTGGTAATAGCTTATCTAAAGTAATCATCAGGTTAGGCCATTTCCAGCACAAATCCAGGTTTTCTCACCCTCCACCCCCCCACACAAATTCACTCTCCTGCAGTTTCCACGGTATGCATCTGATGAAGTGAGCTGTAGCTCACGAAAGCTCATGCTCAAATAAATTGGTTAGTCTCTAAGGTGCCACAAGTACTCCTTTTCTAATAGCAAAGATACTGACTCTGCTTTCACAACTTTAACACCTTTAAAGCATTAGCTCTTATACCAACAAAAATGCTTAAAATCCATATCCATAACAAGATTTTATTTGAATAATTGTTTCTGCAACCTCTGGATGACAATTTGCAAGTAACAGATTAAGGTAGGAGAAAACATTTACCTTTAAGCTCCTAATCTTCACTACCATTCAGTTAAGACAATATTGCTAATTAACTTTTTTGGGTAAGGAAAGTAGACAAAAGGGAAGCACAATGTCGATAACACAGTAACCATTATGTCAATGACAAAATATCCCCATGCTGTCAGTCCAAGAAATAAAATTAAGATCAGTATTGAAAGATGCCGCTCCACGCCTTTTTGGGAGCACACGACTCTTAGACAATGTAAAACGGGGTGACTAAAAAGAAAAATGATAAAGAAAATGTGGGATTAAAGAAAGCCTTACATTAAAATACACCAAATGACCTCAGTCCTGAGATATTATATCATGAGTCTTTAAAATTACCTACCATAAAAAGAACGTGTAGAAAAAAAGGCAAAAGGACAAACTTCAAGCCCACATAAATACCGTTATATATTGTGATCCTGTCAGATCTCTCATACTAAGTAAGGCTGAGTCATAGTCTACACATGGATGGAAGACCTTAAAAAACATCTAGATAATGCACAAAGTGGTATGACAGTAATTCATTAATCTGAATCATAGCTGAACCAATGCTTCAGCATGGTGTTAGGGGGTCACTGTGCTACTGTCTTTTGGAGAAGTTCAAACAGAGGTCATCATGACTACTTGTCATCCTTAAAAATTCCAAGGGAATTTTTTCAAGGGCAGTGGTAGTTAAAATTGGCCAGGATGTCATAGTTAATATCTCATCTAATTACAACACTGTAATTGCTGCCTATTTAAATTCTGTAGTTTCAACAGGATGTTTTTTTCCTTCCATGTCTTAAACTACTGTGTAAAACTGCTGTCAAAAAAGCTACTATATTTCACCCCAGAGAGAACTGTGTTTCAATGGTGAAAGCAGCAATTTTCAGGTAGTGCTTACATTTCAACTTGTGCACTCTAGAATCTTTTAAGATGGAATATGATATAAACACAGATTAGTTTTTAACTGATAGTGCTCCCATGTGGGAAGAAAAGGATAGACACTGCATTTTCGGGGCTAAATTTGTCAACCAGGACCTAAAAGGAATATATTAACACAGACTATAAAGCAGCAAAAGAAGGACAC
Source organism: Eretmochelys imbricata (assembly GCF_965152235.1). Taxonomy (NCBI): domain Eukaryota; kingdom Metazoa; phylum Chordata; order Testudines; family Cheloniidae; genus Eretmochelys; species Eretmochelys imbricata. The sequence continues at coordinate 257,951,139 of NC_135573.1, forward strand.
AGATGCCCAGTTAGTGTCCCTATGCAGGTCTCCTTTCATGGATGGACTTGGGACAATTCATGACTATTTCCATTTTTTTATATATATAAAAAATATAAATATATATATATATATAATATAAAAATATATATATTTTAAAATACGACCTGAACTCCAACTACAGGTAGTAAGCAATGCCAGCTATGCTGTAGTGCTGCTTCCTGTCATGTAATAAGTGATAAAGTGTTCAAAGTCCACATACTGTAGCTCTTAAGCGAATGACAAGTCAATGACCTTTCTCTTTAAATAACCCTATCATTTAAGTTCACTTCCTCCAACCATTCCTGGGGACCAGGTTTTCATACTGCCTGGGCTTATACCATCATGATCCGGTACAGCAATAGCAGTCTCCTAAGTTCATGCTTCTGTCCTTGTCTTGTCTTCACCCTTACCATTTTTATTTATTTTTTCAAGCTGTTTTCTGAATCAGTCATTAGGAGAAAACTAAATCTATAACAACCTAATGAGAAACTCGATCAGAACACCAACCTTACATTGTCTCAGGAGCTAGAATGTCAAATTCCACTAACAAAACAAAACTGAAAAACAGAAGAGGGGCAATATTTTCAGAAGAGATTTACAAGCCTAGGCTCCAATTTCACTGACTTTGGTTCTTAAGTCTCTTTTGAAAATAATACCTAGCTGCTTTTGAAAATTTTACCTGAGCTCTGAATACACATTAACATGCAAATACATCTAACAAGCCATATTTGGCCTCCATTACACCACTAAGGAAATCCAAGTGAACATGTTACGTTCAAAGCTCTAACAAAATCCCTTTCCTTCATACTGCACTATGTCTATAGCTACCAATTTTTAAAGGCAGTTTAGGAAATAAATATGACATTGTGGGGAAAAACAAAAATAAATGTGCAGATTAATGCGTAATCTTTAAAAAAAGTTTTTTTTAAAGAAAAATGTTCAAGTGAACTCTCAATTAGGACCAATTTTTCCTAATTGTTTTAAGTAGAACCATTACACTCAAATCTTAATATATTTACTATAAAGCAGAAAGACACAGCCAAACAATATCCAAAATATTAGTTAAAATGCAACTATGTAAATATGTTCAGCAAATACTTACATACCTATACTTATTTATATGGGAACACATACTGTAATTAAGGCCACAAACACATCGTTAAAAATGATCTGCTAGTATTTACAAAATTAAGTGTTCACATACCTCAAGAGGTTAAAGAAAAGCAACTTTTAACAAAAATTCCTACATCTGAAATTTAATTCATTATGAAAGCAGAGCAAAAACATCTTTTTTAAATATTCATTTCACACCACCTTCTGTACTGTCATTCTCCCTTTTATGTTCCTTTACACAGCATCAGAGGAGAGAATCTTTTTAAAAAAGTTATTTTAAAACTAGGACAGTGTGGTTCCCAAACCACAAAAACCGGCAAGTGGATTCAGGGGCAGGTGTAGAACCTGAATTTGTTTTTTTAAATTGATTAGATTTTCAAGTTTAAGGGAATTTTTCCTCCAAATTTTTAATTTAGTTATTTTACTCGTCTTTTTTAATTTTGTGCATAGTATCAGCAAGTGTCCTTTTTCCAGGCCCTTGATATTCAGACACTACAGCCACTTCAATCACCTTCTGGTTACAGCATCAACAGCAGAGTGCCATACCAAACAGTAACCAATGGTTAATCAGGGGACATGTCTTTGTCACAGAGAAAAGGGGAAGCGTACATTAACTTTAGAAATTTGCTAAATGCTCTCTATTTTCTAACCTAGCTGCAGACCTCATCCTTCATCTTATAGTGTATCGATTTGTCAGTAGGCAAAGATGTATCAAAGTATGACAGTATGTAATACACCTCTACCCCGATATAACGCGACCCGATATAACACAAATTCAGGTATAACGTGGTAAAGCAGTGCTCCTGGGGGGCGGGGCTGCGAGCTCCAGTGGACCAAAGCAAGTTCGATATAACGTGGTTTCATCTATAACACGGTAAGATTCTTTGGCTCCCGAGGACAGCGTTATATCGTGGTAGAGGTATATATGTTCATTTAATCATACACAAGTGTTAGCACATGGCTGTATTTATGGTTTGGTTTTCATCCTGCAGGCATCTATTTTACTTATTACTCAAGTACATTTTGAAATGGTAGACAGTGAAATTTTAGTAAGCTGTAAATTCCACTGTGTAGTAGCAAGTGCCTATACTGTATTAAATATTTTATTATCTTGAGCTTAGTTTTTTAAGCTTATATACAGGCACTAAATCCTTATCGAGCAGTTACCAAATCATGTATACTAGCAAAAAGTGAGCCAATATTCCAAAACATTACAACCTGAACAGTTACTTCAGTCCTTAATCTTATTAAAGAAGGTTTTACAGAAATATAAAGCCAGCATTGTTGAGGTTTACAAGTAAAAGCGGCAAAGAGTTCTGTGGCACCTTATAGACTAACAGACGTATTGGAGCATAAGCTTCTGTGGGTGAATACCCAGATGGGATTCTTTGCCGCTTTTATAGATCCAGACTAACACGGCTACCCCTCTGAAGTTTACAAGTGTAAACAATTTTTGTAGTTGTCCTTGCTATTAAACCTGGAAGTGCCCTTCAAAGAAAAAAATAAATGGGTGTACCTTTCTCACTTCTTTATGAAGCAGGCCCGAAAAGCTTTTTTAAAAGAAAGAACATTCAGATCTCACCTGCGTAGGAATATTCTAACTTTATCTACACTAGGAATTTCTCTCCTAAAATGTATAATATTGCTACCACAGGTTAAGCTGCATCAGTTAGCAACAGTAGGAGCTCTAACATAGAAGAGCACCAGCATTTTAACCATAGTATCATCCAGACCACCTCCTCTGAGCAGGGTTATATGACACTATATCAAAGCTTCTGAAAGCAGCTGGTGGCCCATCTACACTAGAGATCTTAGTGTTGCTGTCATCAGTGCAGCCAAAATGATGTTAGCAAATGAGAAGACAGGACCTAAGCGGCTGAAATTGAAAGTCAAGAACAACCACTGAAGATGTACACAAACATGCACATTAAGGGCTTGTCTTCACTACTGGGGAGACTGACACTGCTGCAATGTATGCAGCCGGTGTCGATTCAGCAGGTCTAGTGAAGATCTGCTAAATGGATGGTAAAGTACTCTGTGGTCGACTCCGGTACTCCAGCTCCCCAAGTCGACAGGAGAGCATCTCCTGACAACACAGAGCAGTGATGACACCGGGGTAAATTGACTTAAGCTATATCAACTCCAGTTACATTATTCACATAGCTGGAGTAGCTTAACTTAGGTTGACTTACCCGGGTAGTGAAGACATGCCCTAAACATATACCAACAGTAGTTAAATACCAATTTTACAGGGAATGTTACAGCTATTCTCTTTCCCACAGGTAAAGTAATTCACAGCTTCAAAGTATAACAATTAGGATGAAAGGAGATGTTTCTCTTACATTTGTGTTAGCTTTAATTATAAGGCTTAGTCAAATATGTAAAATATCCTTTCAGTTACTAACTATATCCCATTAAAGATTTTAAATAGTTTTGTAGGTAAGCAGTAAAACAGCATATCATATACAAGGTAATTATATCAGTGTACAAGTGTGTGCTAGGTGTCTCACAAATAAAAACACATGTTTCCTTTCAAGTAGAAAGTCTAAAGATTTAGAGTATACAGTCTAAATATAAGAAAAGGTGCAATCAGAGAGAGCAAAACAAACAAGTGGGATGCTGGAGGTTGAAAGGTAGGTTTCTTGCTAACCATTTGTCCAGCAACCTTGGGAGTCCTAGGGTATGACTGCACTGCAGTTAAAAACCCATGTCTGGCCTGTGCCAGCTGACTCAGGCTCCTGGGGCTCAGACTAAGGGGCTGTTTAACTGCAGTGTAGACGTTGAGGCAGAAGCCCAAGTTTTAGGACCCTGCAAGAGCTTGGGATGCAGCCAGACCTCAAATGTCTACTCCACAATTAAACAGCCCCTTAGCCCAAGCCAGTTAACGCAGGCCAGCTGCGGATGTCTAATTGCACTGTAGATATATTCTTAGTACACACAGGTTACCAGTATTTTAAGTATCGTGTCATCTAATCCTGCTCAGAGCAGTGTCAACACAGTGCTTAAAACAGCAGCAGCCCACTGGCACTTGGGCCCCCAATACATATAATGCAGTGCATGCCATATTGAAAATCGTGGTCTAATTATTGTTGCTACTATGATGCCTGTCACCAAAGATAGTGCTTTGAAGAGAAGTTGTCCCAGGCAGATTTAGTAAAGACAACATACATACTTATGGATCTCTTGCCACCTATTATAGAGCTTGTTTTTCAAAACACAGGCTCTGAACATTGCAAGTATATAGTTATCAGCAGGTCATTTTCTCAGGCCTAGAAAAAAAGTTTAATTGGCAATTATCTTAGAGTAGGAGGCTTTCAAACTCATGAAATAAACTTTAGGTTGCCTTACATGATGAAATGGAAAAAAGCTCCTTTTCAGGGGCACCCACTCTCTACAGGGAAAGAGAGATATGGTGTCCATAAAGTGGTTTTACTAGCTATTTAACTGATAATTTAAAATGTAGGATCCCAGAGAATGACAGTGAAGTCCTGTATGCATGTGTACATGGAACGAAACACTACGAAACTAGGAAAACTCATTAGAGGGCTAATAAATGAGTTACATAAGGAAAGTTCTGCAGATTTAAGTTTGCCTGCCCTACTCATGCTGCCTCCGTTTATGAATATAACAGCCACGTTGAGTCAGACCAGTGGTCCATCTAGTCCAATATTTCTGTCTTCCAACAGTGGCCTATGATAGATGCTTCAGAGGGAATGAACAGAACAGGGCAATTATCGAATGATCCATCCTCTGTTGTCCACTCCCAGCTTCTGGCAGTTAGAGGCTAGGGGCACCCAGAGCCTGGTGCCGTATCCCTAACCATATTGGCTTACAGCCGTTGATGGACCTATCCTCCACAAACTTTTCTAATTCTTTTTTGAGCCCGGTTATAGTTTTGGCCTTCACAACATCCCCCGGCAATGTGTTCCACAGGTTGACAGTGCTTTGTGTGAAGAAGTATTTCCTTTTAATTATTTTAAAACTGCTGCCTGTTAATTTCAATGTTATGTGAAGGAGTAAATAACACTTCCTTATTCTCTTTTTTCATACCATTCATGATTTTATAGACCTCTATAATATTCCCCACTTTAGTCATCTCTTTTCCAAGCTGAAAAGTCCCAGTCTTTTTAATTTCTCCTCATATGGAAGCTGTTCCATACCCTTCATTGTTTTTGTTGCCCTTCTCTGTACCTTTTCCAATTCTAATATATCTTTTTTGAGATGGGGTGACCAGAACTGCACACAGTATTCAGGGTGTGAGCATAGGATAGATTTATATAGCGGCATTATGATATTTTCTGTCTCCCTATCTATACCTTCCCTACTTGTTAGCTTTTTTGACTGTCCCTACACACTGAACAGATGTTTTCAGACAACTACCCACAATAAATCCAAGATCTCTTTCTTGACTGGTAACAGCTAATTAAGACACCACCATTTTGTGAGTATAGTTGGGATTATGTTTTCCACAGTTCATTACTTTGCATTTATCAACACTGAATTTCACCTGCCATTTTGTTGCCAAGACACCCAATTTTGTGCGTTCCCTTTGTAATTCTTCGCAGTTATCTTTGGACTTAACTACCTTGAGTACTTTTGTATCGTCTGCAAATGTTAACACATCACTGTTTACCATTTTTTCCAGATAATTTACGAATATGTTGAACAGTACTGGTCCCAATACAGATCCTTGGAGGACACCACAATTTACCTCTCTCCATTCCGAAAACAGACCAATTATTCCCAGCCTATCTGTCCTATCAGTTACTGACACATGAGAGAACCTTCTCTCTTACCTCATGACTGCTTACTTTGCTTAAGAGCCTGTGGTGAGGGACCTTGTTAAAGGCTTTCTGAAAGTCCAAGTACACTATATCCACTGGATCATCCTTGTCCACATGTTTGTGGACCCCCCTCAAAGAATTCTAATAGTTTAGTGAGGCATGATTTCCCTTTACAAAAGCTATGTTGAGTCTTCCCCAACAAATTGTGTTTATCTGTGTGTTTGATAATTCTGTTCTACGCTTCAGTGTCAACCAGTTTGCCTGGTACTGAAGTTAGGCTTACTGGCCTGTAACTGCCAGGATTGCCTCTGTGAAGGTTGCTGTACAAAATGAGAGAAACTTTAGCTCTCAAAACCTAATAACAAGTAGTTTTATCTAAGAAACAGACTACAACCATCGATGGTATATGATCCGATTCCCATTTCACTTTAGGGGCAAGATGATGCCAAAAATATTTTATTTTATTACAACCCTGAAGAGAGAGAAAAGGAAAAAAGGAGTCTTCTAGTAATCAGTAGGTGTTTAATACTACTGATACCTGGATAATTAACATGTTTTACATATCTTGTTTGTAAAATACTTAGAAGACGTAAAGCACTTGTCAAACATTTTGCAAAAATAAAGAGACCAAATTAAAAAAAAGAATTTTACTGTTACATTTCAGGTGGTCTCATGTATTTATCTGTCTAAGGTTATCTATTACGAAGTTTTTGTCTTAATGTATTTGGCCATGACGCAGCATAATTACATTTTGACCCATATTTTCTGTCATTGTAAGGCTACTGAATCAAGTCAAGAAATTTCCAAAAGGAAACATACATCAGACCTGACCTCTTAATCTGGGACATTATCAGATTATATGAACATGGTTCCCAATACTATGGCATCCTCCTTTATCATTCTGTTATGAAACTTGTGTGTTTATTTTTTTTCTTTTGTGGGACTAGAATGCAAAACTATATATCCAAACTTTTCCATTAGTACCTTCTCCCAGAGTGGCAATCTATTTAGAATTTTTTCCTTCCAATACTTCTTAGAGATTTGTTAGTTAATTTCCTTTTTACAGCCTGTCTTCTTGTTAATGTTGCCCTGTTAAAAAAAGTGTACTTATTTAAAAAAGAAACAAAAACAGATCTCATTATGTTGTAATTTCTTTACGTGATCCCCCTGAACCTGTAATCTGTTTAACTACACAGTTTAAGTGCTAGCTGAATAAGCAAAGTAAAAAATAGAGTTTAGCGAACTAGCAAAATTTTTGGAAGTACTGTTAAACACATGACAAAAATTCAAGGACATGACTAAAAGTATCCAAACTCACATCAAACTAAGAAACAAACCAATGAATGGTCAGGTCATTTTAGTGTTGCACTTCCTGCACTTCTAGTACCGTACATATCACTACCTTAAAATGATACTGTTTGATTTTATATTTTTTTTCGAAATTTAACATACATTTTCAGGAAGGACACTTGGAATGGAAATGCTAAAGGAGAGCTTCCTGTTAGTCTCTTCTCATCCTGTTTGCTTGTATCTTGGAGTTATTAACCACAATCTCTTGCCACTCGTTTCAATGGCATTAGGTTCTTGGGGACTAGTGGAAAAAAAGTACTATGTATTATCGAGGGTGGCAGTGGGTAGGTTTTTATTTTTTAACTACTGAATTTTCCTTTTCTGATCATACAGTTTCAATATACTGTGGATAGTACTTTACTGCTAAATGTGACTCTTCTTTAGGAGGTGAAGCTCCCAATAGGCAAGTGCATCTGACCACATACCCACCAGGATTATGCTCAAAGTGACACAGTCAAGCTTTTTTTTTTTTTTTTTTTTTTTTTTTAAAAGGGAGTTAGAAGTGTTTTTTTTAGGTACAATTACTCCTGCCCTGTTGAGTTTTGCAGTTTTACAATCACAATTTCCTATTTTGTTTTAATGCTTATTCTCTATCCTGTTGCCATATGAAAGACACACACAAGCAAAAGAGGAAAACTGAATAGTGATTCAAGGGAAATCATGAAAACCACTAGACACTAAAGCCTTGTCTACACTATGAAGGGTTTGCTGGTAATACTATACTGGTACACCCTTCTAATGGGAACACAGCTTATACCAGCAAAAGAGTTCTTTGCTGGTGTAAGTTATGCAAGTTCCCCTTACAACAAAGTCCTTAATTGCATATACAATTGGGGCTTTTGCTGGCAAACATTTCACCAACAGTTATGTTGGTTACAGGTGTGATTTTTTCATACTCTTAACCAACACAGCTATGCCAGCAAAATTTTTAAATGTATTCCAGACCTAAGTGAGTCTAATGCACACAAAAAAACCTGAAAAAATACAGAAAAACAACATTTTCTATAATCTTTCACTTTTAGTAATCTGATGAATTATTTTTAACAGTAGGAAATCTTAAATTACTACTGTCCTTTTAAAAGAAGCTGTCTTAAATACAGGCCAACTTAGGTGTTCAAATTTTTGTCGCACTTTCACAGTCAAAGACAAGGCTTTAGAATTTCAGGGTTGCATTTAACTGTCAATTTAGTTACCACCATTAACTGGAAACAAAAACACACAAGTATAATCTCCATCCTGCAATTAAGCAAGTCATTCTCTTCCTATGTTTCTCTCTCTCCCCCACCCTCTTTATGAAATCCCTCTATACAGGCTCCCCAGCCATTCTGAAATTCAATGCAAAATTAGAGTACCTTCAAAAAATGGAGGAAATTGGGAAGTGCTGAGAAAATGCAGGATTCCCACAACCTTGCACTCAGGTTAAATCTGAGTTTAAATGGAAACTAAAAACATTCAGCCCTATGTTGGGAAGCTGTTTACATCCTAACTAAAAAATGATTCTGTGTAAAATGTTATAAAGCCCCTTCTTGGGCTTTACAACATAGGTTAACAAGTTTAACTAGCATGAGTGAAATGAATGGCATAGGAGATCGGTAACTGGAAATGAAAGTTTTCATTCCTTACCCCATGTCAAAAATGAACAGTCATTTTCAGCTACTGACTATTAATAGCTTCCATCAAATAGCCTGGGGTTCAGTTCTCAGAAAACCAGTGTCCACGTCACAAAAACAATCCGCACAAACAGCATACCTGGCTAGCAGTTTCAGCAGAGGCCTATAACTGACTTAACATATAGACTGAACTTCTAGGAACACCAATATTACAATGGATCCAACCAACAATTTTTCTGATAAAACTGCAGGCCACTGCAGAGGCTTCAGGAGAAGATATAATGCACCCAACTGTGCACTTTACCAAAGGGAGATATTTTGCCTGACTCCAGATGATCATTGATTTATTCCTTGAAATATGATTAATATAACCTGGTCATTTCATCCTAGTTAGTGTAACTGCAGATATGCATAAACATCAATTCTTTTTAACAATACCTATCGATTTTTTGCAATGTTATCCTCTGGCACTGATTTACACAGTTTAATTGTATGCTGCATAAAACTATACTTCCTTTTACCTATTCCAAACATGTTGCCTTTTAATTCTAAATGTCTTGTTGTATTATGAGAAAAACTAACAAGAGGCCTTTCTTGGCCTCTTCTATACCAATTGTTATTTTGTGCGTCTATATCTCGTCTCATTTTTCTCCTTTCCTTTCGTAGTTTTTAATCTCAAATAGAATTCTTTCTAGGCTTTTAATCATTTTGTTGTTTTTAAAACCTCTTCTGTTTCCATTACGTCTTGTCTTTGTTAAGATGAAAGGACCAAAACTTCCCACATTGTTTGAGAAGTGGACTCATCATTGGATTTTACGATAGTATTACCTTATTTTCTGCATTATTCACTTCCTAATTTAATCCAACGTATTATCTGCTTTTTGGATTGCTGCTATACCTTATGAAGATATCTTCACTGAGCAGTCCACAAAGATGCCTCACTAATCGAGAAACCACTGGTGTGTAATGAGTGAGTTTAACTGTTCCTTCCAATATACAATACAGTACAATTATGTACATTGAATTATCTACCATTGTTACATACCCTCTACCAATTCCTCAGTTTTGTTGGCTGTTTCCATGAAATGTCTCTCATACCTCCTTTCCCTTTAATTTAGGTAGCTGTGCTCTTAACAAGTTTTGCTACCTCACCATTCACCCATCCCTCCAAGTGGTTGGCATGATCCAGCAAAGCATCCTGCAGGATCAGGAATTAAAATGCTCAGTACCTTCCAGGGCCAAGCCCATTCTGACCATCACTGGACACAGTACTAATACTTGGGACACCATACTATTAACTTCTCTCCACTAGAAAAATTGGCCATAACCATTTTCTATCTCATGGACTGTTTTAATGATGGTCCTTATCATTCATCCTCAAAAAGTGTTTTTCAAAAACTGAAACTATGTCCTTCACTATTCCTTTATCCACTACATTTACTATTCCAACAGGTTAGAAAAACAGGATCCCAAATACTCATGCACGTGCATTTCTGCATACCCATTGTAAGTGTGCATATACTCCGATATGCAAAGACAAGTCTGCTCTGCGTGTCCACAAACCCTATGTGCACTTATTGCATTCCATGGACTCATGCATGTGAAAATTCTTCACAATTTACTTTAACAGAAGTCATATTTGTCTATCCTGGTTCTTTTACTATGACAAATGATGTGGCAGAGTCATGCCACTAACAACTATGAGATCTTAAACTGAGATCCATCTTCTCAGCACACTATGGCACTATGGCACTTTCAGTAAGATTAGGGATTTACTCCTATGCCCTTGACAAAACTCTCTCCTTCCTTCCCACTGTTGCACAGCTGCCCTCTTCTGGTTGTTGAAAGTGAGGGTGGAGTTCATGCTTTGCCTAGCACCGTCATAACAAAAACACTATTTACAGTTTTGCTGCTGATTAATAACTAGGAACAGCAGTCATAAAACTGAAAGATTGCTATCAAGTTTCATTGCGCTGCTTCTGGGAACTCTGAAGGAACACGGGGGAGAAAGGGAGACAATCCTCCACTGTTGAGTCACTCTGCCCAGAAAGTGGAAGAGCCTCTGAAGGAGCAGCAGAAGAATGAAACTGACAAGACCAACCAGTTTCACAGGTGCTATTAATAAGCTACTGGACCACCATGAAAGTGATCCAAAACATATTCAGTTTTACCATGCAACTATGTGGGCTCAACTTTCTGGCTTACAGCTGCATATTACTAAAATTTTGTTTTGAACATTTTTTAATATATCTGTATCTATTGTTTTTCCAGGTATGCCTCTGTAGGGCTCTGTAGTGTTATGTATGATACAGAGTTTCATTCCTGCTCCTAATGCTCACTGAAGCCTTGGGAACTCAAGCAATCAGCATCACCAATACTGCCATGAGCTGGAACCATGTCAGATCTCACAGGCATAAAAAAATGGTCTGGTCAGTGGCTGGACAAGACCTCTAAGATGAAAGAATATGGAATATACATAATGTATCTTTTGTACGCCACATTAGCTGCTACTTCATCTCCTACATACCTCTTCCAGAAGTTTCAGTTTACCCTTTAAAAAATTATACATTCAGTAAATTTTGGCACATTGGACATTTTTCACCTGAGGGTGGGTCATCCCTGTGTTATGCAGAAGGTAGACTAGATGACTATTTCTGGCCTTCAAATCTACTTATAAAGACTTTGTAATTGTTAGGAAAGAGGAGGTGGCTCTTCAGGCTTGTTTGTTTTTTAAAAACTGAGGAAACGGTCTTGTTTTAAAATAATTATCTGACTTTTGATTCACCCGCTGTGTAAAGCATTTTATCATGTGGTATACTTAAAGATGCATTTTACTGCATCTGTTCTGTCGATAAAAGACATCAGTTTCCAGTGCTGTCAATCTATTACGCTCAAGAATCCTAAAAAAAAAAAAAAACACTGCAGTAGTATGAACTGTGGTAAAATACTAGACACTATTGCATTCATGTAAAAGCTACTTTGATAAAATTTTGAATAAGGCCTAAGAACATAGACTAGTCCTGACATCACTAATGTGGTTTTTCCTCCCCATCTGAGTGAAGCTGGAAATTTCACTGTAAACATTAATATTACATTACTCTATACTAACTAGTACTGAAAGCCATAGTTTATTTAGCAGTCATTCTGATCTGAAAATATTTTGGTTTGTCCTGTAACAAACAGATTTTAGTACCTGCAAAAACTATTGCCATGCAATATTAAAACTGCACAGATAAAAATCTTATGTCATCAAGAAATGTATAAGAAACTGAAACCTACACAATTAACATGGCAAACAGCTTTTGTTGCTGTTTTGCCTTTATAAAAGGCAGAAATGACAAGCTCCAGAGATTTCAGCAAAGGGGAACACTTTAGCTTACTGAAAGTCTATCAAAGAGTTAAAAGCATTTGCTAGCTTTCTGCTTAAAAATATTTGTAAATAGCCATCCAGTCTTTTAAATTTGCAGGGACAAAGCAGCAAAAAGGGCTTTCTTTTTCCCACTTGACTGAGCCTTCTGGTCAGCTTTTGCCAGGTAAGGAGAAAGTATACAATAATGTCATTAAATGGGAACAGCTTCATCAGGTTTCACTTAAAAAGATACCTACTGAGCAGACTCAAGTGATTTTTTCCAGTGAACTTTCGCCCCATCCATAAACCAAACAAATCACACACTCCTCAATGAGAATTTAGGGCTTCATATTTCATATACTATTTTTATAGTTCAGATTAGTGTTAGCACTAACGTGATGAGCAATTTCCATGCACACACAAATTACTTGGAAACATTTATGATGTTTATTAGTGTGAATCTCAGCACAGATTAAATTCAGAAGGCTAAAATATAGTGCATGACAGATCACACTGTGTTTTACTGACTCATTAGAAATGTGTTTCAATCTGCATTTTTGAATGCCAGATTGACAAAATGTAGTCCAAACTTGCTGTTTAAGGCACGTTAATTTCTGAAAGCTTACATTAAATCACCACATTAAGACAAGTCTGAATTCAAAGAGACCACCATTAAATAAAAAGGCAGCTTCAGAGCCCTCAGATATGGTTTGAATACCAGATATTTGTATAAACTATCATTCAGATCACCAAAAAAAACCAACAAAAAAACAAAAACACACATCCCAGTTTGTTGAGTTTTAACTGCAACTTTAAACCAAATCTTAGGTTACCATGGGTTATTACAGTGTACCTAGAACGCAAAACTTACTGTATAGTTGCTCTGGTTTCATATAACAATTACGTCACTAGTTAACGTTTTAGAATTTACCCTCTGTAATGAACCACATTCCAATGCAGAGCTAGAGGTGACTTATACATTTTCTTCTTAATGTTACTTTCTACTTCATGTTACTTATTGTGTTTTGGTGAATATAAAAAAAATTGTTACATCGATACTTTATTTTAAAATATTAGTGTGTGCTGAAATGTTCATGAAGCACTAAAAATCCTATTGCAATCACAATGATAAAGAGGAAATGAAATATTCCAAATATTAGACACTTAAGTTGTGATTAAATCACGTTAACATTAAAATTCAAGAACACTGTACTTCAGTTCTACTCCATATGTGTGCTTTTAGGTGAAGATCTTTTGAAATGCTTATTACTTCAAATTAAAAAAAGACCTGAAGCAGCACTCTGTGTAGCTCAAAAGCTTGTATCTTCCACCAACAGAAGTTGGCCCAAAAAATATATATTACCTCACCTACCTTGTCTCTCTCATATATCCTGGGCCAAACACAGCTACAATGGTACTGCAAACATATTGCCTCAAATGACAATGAACACTCTTTGTAAAAAAGGAGGGAAATGAAGCTCCTCAAGACTTTTATATTTTCATAAAGTACTAAAGGTCATACTTTATTCAAAATACGGTTACTGGTTTTATGTTCCAGGCCTGAAATTTTCCCCCAAAATAACTGCTTTTACACATACAATAGAAGACATTCATGAAGACAACATGCAGGAATTCCAAATTACTGAATGGGAGCTTTGCTCATGGTCAAATTTTAGAACAAGTTAGGAAAGATGTGTCTGAACTGAGAAAAGCAGCCAAACATCAAAGATTTCAGAGTAGCAGCCATGTTAGTCTGTATCCATAAAAAGAAAGGGAGTACTTGTGGCACTTTAGAGACTAACAAATTTATTAGAGCATAAGCTTTCGTGAGCTACAGCTCACTTCATCAGGCTGTAGCTCACAAAAGCTTATGCTCTAATAAATTTGTTAGTCTCTAAAGTGCCACACGTACTCCTTTTCTTTTTACAAACATCAAAGAGAATCTGGAGAGCAATGTACTTAATAACTGGACTAGAATTTCATGCCACTGCTACATACAAGTTAATTTATGACTATTTAAGCAGCCCAACACCTCTGCACTGATGAAGATTAAAAAGAAATTCTCACATGAAAAATAAAGACTTCTTTGGCCTGGTTACACAATACATATAAATTAGCTTGTCTGCCTACACAATATTCAATGCTAAAATCTATCATCACTGCTCTCTTTTCAAGACATGAAGCATTTACCTAGTATATCAAGAAGTAACTGATCAGTACATAAATATAAATAATTCAGTTAAAATAAATGTGTCTACTTTCATCTGTACCATGAAGATCTAAATTTTGAATAAAAACTAAGATAAAATTTGTCCATCTTTCTGTCACCCACACCAAGAAATTTTACCTCTCTCATTCTTACAAGTATTTCCATTTTAATTGCTAGCTACAGCTTTTGTTGATGTTTTGTGTTTATAAAAGGCAGAAATGACAAGCTCCAGAGATTTCAGCAAAGGGGAACACTTTAGCTTACTGAAAGTCTATCAAAGAATTAAAAGCATTTGTTAGCTTTCTGCTTGAAAATATTTTTAAATAGCCATCCAATCTTCTAAATTTGCACAAGAGATTTATATTTCCAAGCACTGATTGTTTTACAGTTACATCAGCAAATACCAATATTAGCTGAAAGTGTAACAACTTATAGAAAAGAAACTATTTCAGGACAAATATTAAATGAAATCATGAAAAATGTAGTTGTTACAACTTTCAGTAGCTGGCCTTCATTTTGACTGGCAGAACTAAATGTAGTGCACCGTCATGTGGCAGTCAGTCATTGAATAATTCATATAAAAATATGTCAACTTTTTTCATGGCTTTGATCCAATTATTAGAATTAAATATTTGTTAACTGTGCCACTGTAATACTGATCGTTAAAAAACTTTAATGGGAAGTTCCGTGACCATAGAATCTAATTTTTTAAGGATTTTTTTGGACTAACAAGAAAATATTTTGACTTTTTTAAAGCACAATGTTTACTTGAAGACAACTGCCCCCAGTGCCTATTAAGTAGGTCTTTATTTTGCTAGCCTACATCATGGCACTTTGCGGTGGTAAAATATATAGATATTAAACATTTTCAGAGTTTGAGCATATATACTGTGTACTAAATAGCTAAAAAATTATTTCTGAAAACCCTATACAACAAGTTATATCCTAAAGCACATTTTCACCGCCAAATCCTAAAATCATACAGGAAGTGGACAAACTAAACTGAAGCAATAGAAACAGTGCTTTGATAATTACAGAACAATTTCAGAAAACATTATGTACTAAAAACAAAATCTGAAACTGATTGCTTAAAGAGATAAATCAGCATACATTAAAAACATGCATGTTAGAGAACCACTGTATACACGTCAATTTAACACAAACAAGTTACTGAAGATTAATCTTGACGCCCTGATTTATACAGCCGGGTTGCCTCCCACTAAAAGTTCGAGTTCCCCACAGCCACATGTATACTGCACGTTAAGGTTTAGGCTCTGCTTTAGCATACACCATCTTAAAGCTTTGCTTGAACTCTAAGGAATCCGCAAGTTACAAAGAAGCCTTACCATAACCTGAAGTCACTAAAGTGAGGTATGCAAATAAACTTAAGACAACATACAAACCCTGAAAAATAGAAAATCCTCTAACCATACCTAGATTTTAAGGATGGTCAGTGTTTTCATTACAAAACCCAGCAGACTGGCAATTTATAACTCTTTACCTTAACAATTTGCATAGGAATGACACCTGACAAAACCTCAGAGCATATATTATTTTGTTACCAATTTTGAAACAATTCAGTCTAAAATTCACTTATTTAAAATGCTTCTCTACATGCTTACCTAACAAAAATCCATTAAAAATGAAGTTTTAAAGACCAATAACCTATATTGCAAGTTAGTTAATTCTGGGTTTTATTTTTCGAAAGCTGTAAAAATTCCAAGGTTTAAAAAACCAACTACTATGCAGGTGAACACTGGCTAATTTTCCATTATTTTTACTTTTAGACTAGAATGGGTAATAATATGAATATACAACATGCAAATACATACCACAAATATATAATCAACACAGAATAATGACTTTGAAGACATTTATGTTTACTGCAAATGCATATATTTACTACAAGCTGTACTCTATCAGATGTGCCTTGACTATTTTGTCTACTCTAAAATTCTCACTGCTGATAACACCAGTACACCTTCACCAGTAATAACAGCAATAATGGGAGCTTCAATATAAACAGGCCTCTGGGTGTCACTGATGTTTTAACTACTGTATCACCTAACCCTACTCCAAAGATGTCTGAGACTCCCTGTATAAAACGTCAATGACAAGTGCCTTGTATACAGTAGCACACCCCAAACCAATCACTGCTACAACCAGTGGGAAATATTAGAAGTCTATATACACAAGACCTCATACTAAATGTGTCATTTCACAATTGGCTGGATAAGAGAAGAGTGATTGTAGTATTCATATTCCAAAGGAGAAAATGCTCCTTTATAACAACCACCTCTAATGGCCTGGATTAATTTCTTATATATCACTGTACTTTCTTACAAATAGCCTTCCTGGTATGGGATGACAATCAGTGGTTGGGTGTGGAGTGTTTTGCTCTAAAACACTGTTATAATGAAACAGGGACCAAGCCCTCTAACTAGTCAGAATTCCTTACCATTACAAGAACCTTCACACTTAGCAAAAAAAGGAAGAGTGCTGCAGCACACCGGAAAACGATGCATATTGATCACAGGGAAATGGGAATACTGAGTTATTTAATAAAAAAGAATAGTGCTAATCTATTAACAGATGTTACTTTCATATATGCATATTTCTGTCCCTTTTGCCTTGTTTTCACCTATTCTACCAAAAAAAGCCCCCCACATTTATGCACGCAATAACTTTCAAGATCTGTAATGCTCTCAAAAAAATTCCAGTGACCCTGGACTCTGTCTGTTAAAGATGGTCTTTTATTCACCCTGTAGTGCCTACCTCTTTATCACAACAGACACTTTGCCACCCACAATTCAACACCCCTACAACATCCCAGAAGGGCACAAGGATAAGGGTAACTTTCAATGTTTTAACTTTTGAGAAATGGAGGCTCCCGAGGGCAGGCTTTTGTCAACTCTATTTTGGGTCAGGGCACAATATAATCTTTACATGATGCTGTAAGCAGCCTAATGATTGTATATTTACAGATAAGTTTTGCCTGCCAACTTTCAGATGCTAAGTAGCCTCTGTTTCTTTTGCAAGGTCAAGGCAGAATCCTTCAACAAGATCTGAAGATAAATTTTCTGTTTTAAATTAGGGTTCGGAGAATCACAACCCTCTTTCACCCTAAAACGTCTCTCTGCCCCAGAATGAGATTTCAAAATTTTCTAACAAGTCAGACAGAGGTCTGTGTCTGGAGTGTATATTATTATTGCATGCATCTTTACAGTGCCCATCACTTCAGTATAATCTGAAAGGAACGCTTACCTTTATCCTGAGTGCAGGACAGTATTTCCTCCTCTTTGGGGTTAGTCACCTGGGTGATAATGGACGGGTTGTCCATGGAAACAGAGTGCGATTTCACCTGGCTATTTCCCTCCCAGGGGCAGGTTTGTGTGCGTTTGTTTTTAGGGATCAATAGGCAGATTTCTCTCTAAAAACTCCTTCAGGAACGAAACCAGCCAGAAAAACAACCCCCCCCCAAAAAAAAAACGCGCGCACAGGGGACCCCTCCTATAGTGCCACCTCCTCCTCCTCTAGTAATTCCCAGTACGGGGGGGGGGGGAGGAGGGAACTATCACCCCACCAAAACAAAAACACGAACAAAAATCCTGTAGCACTCCCCCGCCGAATCACCACCCCTAGAACGTCCAAAATATATCACCCCAAAAAACACGCTGCCTAGGAAACCTCTTTCCTGACCCTGTACCACCCAGAAATATGTACCAACCCGCCCTAGCCTGTATCACCCCGAAATCAGCCCAGCCCCCAATGACTATCTGAGCCTATCGACCCCCTCAATAACTCTCCCCCGCAGCTTCGATCGCCCCCAAATCAACCCAGCCCCCCAATAACAAACGGATCCCCCCCTCCTCCTCACCTGTATCACCCCCAAATCAACCCAGCCCCCAACAACAAACGGATCCTCCCTCCTCCTCACCTGTATCACCCCCAAATCAACCCAGTTCCCCAAAACGGTCTGATCCTACCCAGCCCCCAAAACCCTCTCCCCTCCCTCACCCCCGAGCCCACCCTCCCGAAGAAGCCTGTAAGACCCCCCGACACGCAATCGCTACATGCCCCCCCACAACGCCCGGATCCAGAACCCGCCCCCGGAGCGCTCCCCCAGCCCAGGCCCCCGCCCGCCCGCTCGCTCGCCGCCCGCGGCAGCGTTGCGGGCTCCGCCGAGACACCAGCTCCAGGGGCAGGAGCCACCGCCGCCCTGGGAGGAGGAGGAGGAAGAACCGGGGTTGCGGGGGCCGGGCCGGGCTCCAGTCCGGGTCTCCGCGCTGCGCCACTGCCAGCCGCCCCCCCGCCGCCGCCGCCGCGCTCAGAGCCTGTCAGTGCGCGCCCCGCCTCCCTCCCCTCACAGCCAGGCCACAGGCGCCTCCCCCGCCCGCTGCTTCCCCGCCGCGCCGCGAACAGCGGGACGCTCCAACATGGAGACGGAGGCGGTGGCAGCAGCCTGCCGGCCGAGCGAGCGGTAAACAACGGGGCGTGGCCTCCGCCGCCAGGCGGGAAACGCCCCGCTCCGCCCGCTTAGGGGGCGGGACCAACTCCGAGGGGCGGGGCTGGTCCAGGAGGTGTGGTTGAGCGGCACGTGACGTCCAGAACCGGGCGCGGTTATTCATTAGGGGCGGGGCTGGCCCAGGAGGTGTGGTTGAGCGGCACGTGACGTCCAGAACCGGGCGCGGTTATTCATTAGGGGCGGGGCTGGCCCAGGAGGTGTGGTTGAGCGGCACGTGACGTCCAGAACCGGGCGCGGTTATTCATTAGGGGCGGGGCTAACACGCCAGGGAGAGGGGTATCACGCGATGGGCGGGATCAACTTTAAAAGTGGGCGTGGTTATTCCTTAGGAGGCAGGGTAACACACCTGGGGGGCCTGAAGCTGTCCCACACTGAGTGGGTCAACTTCAAAAGTCTGCTGCAGTTTCCACGGTATGCATCTGATGAAGTGAGCTGTAGCTCAGGAAAGCTCATGCTCAAATAAATTGGTTAGTCTCTAAGGTGCCACAAGGACTCCTTTTCTTTTTGCAAATACAGACTAACATGGCTGTTACTCTGAAACCTTCAAAAGTAGGTGTGACTATTCCTTAGGGGCGGGGCTAACACACGAGGGTGGGGCTATCCCACAAGGGGCAGGGTCAACTTCAAAAGTGGGAGTGGTTATTCCTGGGGGGGAGGAGACACAAGAGGAGGAACTAGCCACAAGGGAGCAGTCAACTTCAAAAGCGGGGGGGGGGGTCATTTGTTAGGGGGCACGGCTAACACCTGAGGGGGAGGGGCTAGCCCACAAGGGAGCGGGTCAACTCCAAAAATGGGCTGTGCCATTTCATAGGGGTGGGACCAACCCTCTCACACAAAGGGAGGGGTAACCTTCAAAAGTGGGAGTCCTTGTTCTGTAGGAGGTGGAACTGACATGGAGGAGGGGAGGGCCATCCCACAAGGTGGGGGGCGGGCTAACACATAGAAGTAGGAAGGGTTGTGCGATAAGGGCTGGGGAGCGCTAATACACATTGATAGTGGGGCTAGCCAGTGGGGTGTGCTACAAAGGGGAGGAGGCATCCCAAAGGCAGTAGTTTCTTTATGCCAACAGGAGAGGTGTCTTCCCTCCGAATAGAGCGTCTTCAGCAGATGTGATGCGGTGGCTCAGCTGTATTGGTGCAGCTGCAGCACTGTATGTATAGACATGGCCTGAGACAGTGTAGTCAAAGGCTTGGTCTACACTACAGTTAGGTCGACATAAGGCAATTTATGTCAATCTAACTATGTCAGTTTGTACGCTACAGCCTTGCTCCCGCTAATGTAAGTGCCCTGCTACGCCTTATAATAACTGCACCTCCACAAGAGGCATAGGGCTTATGTTGGTGGTGACGCAGTGTCTGTGTAGACACTGCATTCCTTACCTGGGCTGTTGGCTGTCTTGTCAGAGCCCTGAAATTGGCAAAAAAGCTGGCTCCTGGCTCTCCAGCTAGGATGCTGTTGGGTCTCTGCTACAAGCCAGGCTGCCACTCAGGCTCCCGGCTTGGGCTGATGCCTGGGCTCCCCGCTCCACACAAGGAGCCCTGGGGTCCCAGCTCCCTACTCCCCACTGGGAGAATGGCAGCCGACTGGACTCCGATTGCAGATCTCCTCGCTAGAGGAAAGAAGCCCTGGGAGGCTGCCCCACTGCTTCCGGCTGGGAGCAGGGAGGTGAGAAGCCCTGGGGGCAGCTGGGCTCCCGGCAGGGAGCTGTGCAGACCTGGGAGCCCTGGCTCTCACCCTGTCCCCTCTCCACTGCCCCCCTTCAGTCCGTGGAAGCGCTCCTGGTGAGGACGCACACCATCGAGGGTAGTGTGGCCATCAGCCACTGGAGTAATTACTGTGTTGGCTGTAAATTGACCTAACATAGATTGATTTAAGATTGTAGTATAGACATGCTCAAAGGTACAGAATGTTTGGAACTCACATCCACTCAGTAAAGTGGGAAGTGATCAAATACCTCCAGGTTTAACATGTCCTGTTTCTTGTATGTACATATATTTCAAAGGACAATTATACTCTGTTTTGCTTTGGTGAGAACAGGGCCCTAGTAGACTTGCATTAAGATGTTTTCTCAACATAATCTCTTGTAAAGTATCAGAATGGGGTTTTCAAGCAGTTGCATTGAAATTACAATTGCATCTCAGCTACATCACATTTACACCATGGAAGCATCATAAAATAAGGACTCTGTAACTTTATATTGACACTCTTTCACTACTATAATCTGCCATTGTAATGGCACTATTTAGGAAACAATGAATGAATTGCAATGAGATAATTAAGGGATAATCTCTGTTCTTTTGAAGTACACAAAGCAATAAACAGCTGCTGTAACTGATTAATAGCTGAAGTGAAGTTGAGACATTTAATCAATCTATCAAGCCATTTATTGCAAGAATACAGTAGTTTACATTAATTTCACAGTATTTATTTTAATGAGATAAACTGCAATATTTTCCTTTCCTTACAATGTAGTATCATGAGATCTTAATCCTTCCCACACGGAAGTCAAGTGTAAAATTCCCCTAGCGGGAGTACGATGGGCCCTCATTGAGCTGATAGCAGCAAAAGTAAATGCTTTCTTTTAACATAGAACACTTTGCTACAAAACAAGTTTTTTCCCATTTGAAAACATCCCTTGGAATTGAAAGGGACATGATCTAGTGACAAGACCACATGATTGGGAGTTAGGAAAAAGAGCTGATCTTGATCTGTGATTTTGAGCAAATTACCTAGCAGCTCTGTGCCTTAGTCTTCCCATCTGTAAAATGGAGATAGTACTACCCACCTGCCATACCAGGTTGTCTTGAGGCTTAATTAATGATTGTAAAGCACAGGAGCACAGGATAAAAGGTGCTGTGTAAATGTAAGAGTATTTTAAGAGCAAAGCTGGAAAACAATGTATTGCCCCCAATTCTGTTACATGGCTCTGAACTCAGCACAGGAAAGGGAAAGAGACTGGAGGATGTGGGGTCAGTGATCAAAGGCAATTTTAAACACTTCCCAAATTGTGGGACTGCCTGCCCCACCTCCGGTATAAGGAATAGCAACTCCAGGGCTGCTTAAAGTCACATTCTGCTCCTCATGGACCCCTAAAAATAGCCAATGTGCATGTACTTTCTTTATCTCTGCTTGCTACTCACATATCTCCTCTGCATACCTTATCCCAAAGGCTGGCAGCCTAGGGCAACTCAAAAAGATCTGTGATGACAGGGGAACCCCATTTAATTGATAAGTTTCAGAGTAGCAGCCATGTTCGTCTGTATTCACAAAAAGAAAAGGAGTACTTGTGGCACCTCAGAGACTAAAAAATTTATTTGAGCATAAGCTTTCATGAGCTACCGATGCATCCGATGAAGTGAGCTGTAGCTCACGAAACCTTATGCTTAAATAAATTTGTTAGTCTCTAAGGTGCCACAAGTACTCCATTTAATTGAGTGTATTCTCCCAGGGCCATTTCTGTCCCCTTTACCTCAATCCAGTAAGAGATTTCAGCACTTGATCCATGATGCCATGAAAGTTCTTTTCCTGACCCCAGATACAATTACTTCAAGAACTGGGACCAAATAAAGATAAATAAGTAAACAAATTAGTTTTTGGTCTGGAGCTTTGCAGCACCAACACCCCTGCACCCCCCACACACATCCAGGTGAATCTCTAATTTATTTGCCCAATTTCAGCCCAGGATCTTAAATGGACAAGATCTTTATTTCCCCTTATATCTGTCTACGGGAGAAATATTTCTCCAACCAAAATGTATAGCTGATATCCTTCTGGCTTCCATTGTAATGACCCTCTGGATGTATAGGCATGGATTTGTTTTAGGACTGGTTTACACACAAACTTGCATTGGAAGTCTATGTGCAGACACTTTTATTTCAAAACAAGTGTCCACACCCAAACTAGCACCAAAATAACAGAAGGCACGGATTAATTAGTTATTTCAGGGAAAGTATGTGCGTAGACCAGCCTTAGATAATTAAAAATGCCCTCAGTGCTTGGGAGGGTGCGAGATGAAGTACTCAAAGGATTGCAACATAACCAGCACTGTGATAAAGCTGAATAATGCTTAGAGCAGTGGTTACCAGGGCCGGCTCCTGCGTTTTTGCTGCCTTAAGTAGCAAAAAGAACAAAACAAAAAAAACCCCCTCCACCTCTGGTGTTAGCAGTGCCCCCTAAAAAATCTTTCCGCCAAACACAGAGGCGGAGTGATGGTGCAGCCGCTGAATTGCTGCTGGCGACCAAAGAAGAGTCGCATCCCCACCGCTGAATTGCCACCGAGCGCGAAACGCGCTGTGACGGAGCGGATTGCCGCCCCAGAGCCCGACCTCCTGCTGCCCCTTTACATTTGCTGCCCCAGGCACCTACTTGGTTCGCTGGTGCCTGGAGCCGGCCCTGGTGGTTACCATCTTTTCTGGGCAACTGCACGATTTATTACAAAAAGAAAAGGAGGACTTGTGGCACCTTAGAGACTAACCAATTTATTTGAGCATAAGCTTTCGTGAGTGACAGCTCACTTCATCAGATGCGCATAAGCTTTCGTGAGCGACAGCTCACTTCATCGGATGCGCATAAGCTTTCGTGAGCGACAGCTCACTTCATCGGATGCATCCGATGAAGTGAGCTGTCGCTCACGAAAGCTTATGCTCAAATAAATTGGTTAGTCTCTAAGGTGCCACAAGTCCTCCTTTTCTTTTTGCGAATACAGACTAACACGGCTGCTACTCTGAAACCGATTTATTACAGCTCGCACACATCACACCAATTCGTCTGATTTAGTTGGGGATTGGTCCTGCTTTGAGCAGGGGATTGGACTAGATGGCCTCCTGAGGTCCCTTCCAACCCTGATATTCTATGATTCTATGATCTGTTCCTGCCCTAACCTGTAATGAGCTTTTAGCAGTTGCAAGATGCTTGTTTTGGGATGCCAACGCTGTACTGCAGGTTGAAACTTGCACAACTGGATGGGAGGCAAGCAGTAGTAGCACTAGCTCTTGGTACAAAGGCTCCTCATTAAAATAGGAGAGGAGAGCCCCAAAAACAAGTGATAAAAGCATGAAGTATTGGTACCTCTATATGCAGCGTTGCTCGGCAAACCCTGGCTTTATGAGAGAAGACAAATCTCTCTCTTGAAGGACTTTAGTGCATTAAGATGTGCGCAGTAACTCAGAATGGCCCTCTTGTAGATTTCAAGCTTCTCATAACAGGGCCTGCCCTCTTAATTTTCTACAAAAGGCCATAATAAGAATGGCCACAAACCTCACTGCATCCAGAACTAAATATAGTACTCATTTCTTCTAGCTGATTTTCGCATACCAAGTATTTCTCTCTCACATGCACCAAGGGGCTGTCTATATTAGCCTTATTTCCCACCATTGCTGCAACTCCTCACCCCTCTCCGTGAAGTCCACTGTGTCTAGCGCTGACATTTGAACCATCTACATCTAACCCTGTTCAGAACGAGTCTAGATAGCACAGGCTGTGTCTTCCCTAGGGAAAAAGGTATATTTTTCATCAGTATTAAGCAAATCCATATGAACTAACCCACGTTAATTAATATAGGAATTTCATCAACCAGCTAAAGTAAAATTACACCTGTCTTGTCTTCAGTAGGAGTGTAACATGGGTTAGTAAATGTAGTAAAAGACTTTTTTCTCCCTAGTGAAGACCAAGCCACAGTGGTTAACACTCTGGTGATTGCCAGAGCCATGTCTACAGTAAGATTATGTCTTCACTGCAAAAAAGGTATGTTTTTCACATTGAGACTAACTGAATCAAGATACTTTAGTTATTACATCCATGGAGCTAATCAAGGAAAACCTCAGGTTTAGTGTTGTCTTTGACTAGCTATACTGACAAAAAAAAAACTACAGTGTCTTGTTTCCACTACAATTTTACACTGAGACAGCTACCTGGATGTTAAAAAACCCCCACCTTTTTTGCATGCAAGACATAGGTTAGAGCACCTTCTAAATCTAGGAACTTGGAACTTGCTAAGGTGAATCGCACCCAAGGTCCACCTAGGCCAGGATCCTGTCTTTGAAAGTGGCCCATGCCAGATGCTTCAAAAGAACATGTAAGAACCCTGCAGTAGGCAGATGTGAGATAATCTGTTGTCCCCAGATTAGGCTTCATCTTGGTCTCTAGTGATTAGAGGTTGGTTTAAATCCTGAAGCTTGAGGTTTACATCCTCTTCAAATTTTTGTTATTAATTATAATGCTGGATAGTCTTGTTCTAGTGTAAAAAAGGACGCACACAAACAAACCTTAATTCAACCCAACATTTACTCCTCCCTGCAGAGACGGAAGAGAGAGAGAGATGTTATATCTTTTTCAACTATGGTGATGGAGAGCAATATAAGAACCAGGATGGGTAGATATACACGCTCTAGAAATAATAAAATATTTTTTCTATTAGAGGCTGTCAGAACTTCCTTTGAATTTTGTAGGTTATGCTGTGAAAATCTATGGAAAATACTGTACAGATGCAGCCAACCACTGTCATAAACCACTCCCAGAAACCCAGTACAAATGATAAAAATGCAAAAGTAAAATAAATATCAGCACAACATCCAAATACAATATTTAACAATATAAAATAATTCCAACAATTACTCTAGGATTGTTACTGTAACTTTCATACCTATGTGTTTTGTGTTTTTACACATACAACGGTTCATCAGCAGGGTGTGAACCTACAATATTCAGTACAGACCTTTTCCACTTCAGCAATAGGAGTAACTGGTAGGTGAAAGCATTCTGCTACCCTGTGTGGATTAGCTCTCTGTGGATTAGGGAGACACAACACACACATTGCCAATGGGCTGCAAGGCTATTTGCATGACAGCAGAATGCTGGGCATCAGGATTCTTGGTTTCTATTCCTGGCTCTGGAAGCAGGTTTGTGGTCTTGTGATTACAGTCCGCATAGGGAAATGTATCAACACCTATTTGGTTCATCCAGAACGACTGAATCAGGACCCCAGATGTGAGAGTATGAGCATCTACCAATTCAACTACAAAACCCCAAAAAGAAAAGGAGTACTAGTGGCACCTTAGAGACCAACCAATTTATTTGAGCATAAACTTTTGTGAGCTACAGCTTCTGCTCAAATAAATTGGTTAGTCTCTAAGGTGCCACAAGTACTCCTTTTCTTTTTGCGAATACGGACTAACACGGCTGCTACTCTAAAACCCCAAAAGATTTCTGAGAAGTGCTAGATAAGAGCCAGGGGTGCCAGAACAGGGCGGGCCATGTCCCCCCACCCTTTTAAAAGTGGGAGGGTTATGGCCTCCCACTTTTTACCGGCCATAAGGGCGAGCGACTGGGGAAGGGGGTGGAGAACAGGGGTGCTGGAACAATTTTTATAGTGGGGGTGCTGAGAGCCATTGAACCAAACTGTATACCCTGTGTTGTGTATAATGGACTCCACTTCAAGTCATGATGTGCGGCCGCACCCCCAGAACCCTTAGTTTTAGCACCTATGGTGGACAGGAGCAAGTGGGAGGGCAGGGTCATGGGGGAGAAGAGGTGGTGAGGGAGTGGGGCAGCGGGAGAAGAGACAGTGCAGGGGCAGGGTCTTGGGGGAAGGGGCATTATGGAGGCGGAGGGCTTGGGGACAAGGGACATTGCGGGCGCGGAGCCTTGGGGAGAAGGGGTGGCATGGCACAGGGGGCGGGGGCCACAGTTCAGGTGCCTGTAGCCCCCCTCCCTCCCACAGGGCATTTCCGACGCTCCTGATAAGAGCTAGTATCATTTATGTGGAAGTAGTAGCAGAGTCCTCAGTCTCTATATTAAGACCATGGCTACACTATGATGGGATGTTAGATGGAGTGGGATCTGAGTTACCCAGGAAAGAATTTTCTGTAGTATCTGGCTGGTGAATCTTGCCCATATGCTCAGGGTTCAGCTGATCACCATATTTGGGGTCCGGAAGGAATTTTCCTCCAGGGCAGATTGAAAGAGGCCCTGGAGGTTTTTCACCTTCCTCTGTAGCATGGGGCACGGGTCACTTGCTGGAGGATTCTCTGCTCCTTGAAGTCTTTAAACCATGATTTGAGGACTTCAATAGCTCTGACATAGGTAAGGTTTTTCGCACGAGTGGGTGGGTGAGATTCTGTGGCCTGCATTGTGCAGGAGGTCAGACTAGATGATCATAATGGTCCCTTCTGACTTTAGTATCTATGTATCTATGTATGTAACAGAATTAAGTTTGCACAAGCAAATTTAATTCTGGCTTTTCCTAACTTTTGAGTGTTTGATTTTACAACCTTAATGTTCTTTTAACATGGGGTTTTTGGATATCACTATTGATTTAGATCAGTATTTCCCAAACTTGTTCCGCTGCTTGTTCAGGGAAAGCCCCTAGTGGGCCTGGCCGGTTTGTTTACCTGCCGCGTCCGCAGGTTCAGCTGATGGGGGCTGCAGGAAGCGGCAGCCAGTACGTCCTATTGGCCTGCAGCGGCGAACCGCAGGACCCACGATCGGCCGAACCTGCGGACACAGCAGGTAAACAAACTGGCCCAGCCGGCCAGGGGCTTTCCCTGAACAAGGGGCGTCCCAACTTTGGGAAACACTGATTTAGATTATGGTGAGCACCCAAAATGTGCAAAGTGCTTTCCAAACATACAGGATGACGGTCCCTGCCCAGGACCACTTACAATCTAAAAGACAGATGAAGGGTGGGGAAGTGGATGTGAAATACAAACAGAGACCTGGATTCAACAGCTTACTTAAGCACATACTTAACTTAAAGCACATAAATGAATTGCCCCATAAAAGTGGGGCTACTCATTATTAAGGGCGGGCACATTTTTAGGTTCCAAGCCTGATCAGGGCTAGAGTAACCAGAGTGATGACAGGCACATGGCTTGTTAATTACAAGGTTTTGTTTTTAAGTTAAACATGCTGAATCCTGATGCAGCACAAAGTATGAGGTCTGAGGGAAAGGAGCATGTTACTGTAGAGATGGATAAACTTCCTTGCTACATAGTATAGGGGAATTGGTCGGTTGTGTGTGTGATTTCACCATGTCTGGTCACAGTAAGTGTGGTAAAGGCTTGGGGAAGGGAGGTGCCAAGCGCCATCATAAAGTGCTTTGGGATAACATCCAAGGTACTACCAAGCCAGCTATTCGTCGCTTGGCTCGATGCGGCGGGGTGAAACGTATTTCGGGGTTGATCTACGAAGAGACCCGTGGAGTGCTGAAGGTGTTCTTGGAGAATGTGGTCCGCAATGCTGTCCCTTACACTGAACATGCCAAGCGAAAGACTGTAACAGCTATGGATGTGGTTTATGCTCTGAAGCGCCTGGGTTGTACTCTCTATGGTTTTGGTGGCTAATCGGGTCACTAAAGTCAACAGGTTAGGGAATCTGTGGGAAGGAGATCTGCATTCAGAGGGATCATAGAGGTCTGGTTGGGCCCTGAATAAGGACTTCAGGTAGATTCTGCACACATTACATAGTACCTTCCTCAGGCCACCATTCCGCTGAAACCAGTAAGGTGACTTGTGAAATGGAGGAAAACTCAGCGCAAGCAAGGTAATACAATTTCATATAATTTTGGTCTTTAGGTTGAAAATAGAGTTAGAAAAACCCCACACTGAAGATCTCTTTAATGTATTATTTTGTGCTACTCTTTGAGCGAACTATTATTAATGGTGGATGGTATCTAATTAAAAAGAGTGGTTCTCCGAAGAAAATCATGCTGAGTATCAGAAAAATAAAACCAAAACCATTAAGATTTGCAGGAAGAATTCTAGCCAGTGCATTAGTCTATAGCAATTCATTTCAAATTGTGTAGGTAGCACGTAGGTGCTTTTCTAGGCGTTAAGCCAAAACCTGAGAACACATTACTACATCATAATTCGCAGCCTATCAGGCCTTATTGCTTAATTATGTGATGGCTTTTGAAAAATGAAGTAATTTGATTGGCTAAGGATGGTGCTATGTCTATTAACTGGAGATGGACGAATACTGCAAAAATATTTGAATTAGAAGAAATGAATTTCCTTTGATGGTATTTGTAACCCACTTTTCTTTGCCTTTTTGGGAGCATTCATGTGAGGGAAGTTGTATTTGCAAGGATGTTCGTGAAACAGGACAGTGTCATGAATGCTTTTGTGAATTCACAAGTTTCCAAGTTGGGAGGGCTTATAGGGCAGAATGTAGAGGAAGAGGACTCAGCCTTGGTGGGTGGAAGAGGAGGAAGTGGGAAGAAGAGTGAGAGGCGTAGAATCCACAGAAGGAGAGACAGCCCTGAGCAGGTGTGAATTACATGCTGTGGCTTGGAGGGAGAAAAAGAGTGTGATGGGGGAAGGGAGAAAAAAGTGATGAGGGAGAGTAGAGGAAGACCAGGAATGGGAGAGAGGTGATTATAGAAACCTCATTAAGGATTGAGAAAACCTGGATTTGTGCTGGAAATGGCCTAACCTGACGATTACTTTAGATAAGCTATTACCAGCAGGACAGTGGGGTGGGAGGAGGTATTGTTTCATATTCTCTGTGTATATATAAAGTCTGCTGCAGTTTCCACGGTATGCATCTGATGAAGTGAGCTGTGGCTCACGAAAGCTCATGCTCAAATAAATTGGTTAGTCTCTAAGGTGCCACAAGTACTCCTTTTCTTTTTGCGAATACAGACTAACACGGCTGTTACTCTGAAACCTCTCATTAAGGATGGCGCCTGACAAAATCCGCATTTCAGTCTAGGCACTCATTCACACTCAGAAGGGTTCACTATCAAAGCAGCATCTGTTTCTATAGGTTTCTGGTGAGACAGTCCTCAGCACCTGATTGCTGGAAAAATGCAACAGAGTAGGTGGAGTTCTGAGTGGAGCAACAAAATGACTTAGGGCTTGGCTACACTTGCAGATGTAGAGGGCTGGGAGTTAAACCAGCCTTCAGAGACCGCAGCAGGGAAAACGCTGCCGTGTGTTTACACTGTCAGATTCAAGCGCACTGGCGTGGCCACATTAGCAGCTCTTGCAGCACCACAAAGAGCAGTGCATTGTGGTAGCTATCCCAGTGTGAAGGTGGCTGCAGCGTTCTTTTCAAATGGGGGGCGAGGGGGGCGTGGAGTGTGACAGGGAGTGTGTTGTGTGTATGTGGGGGGAGAGACAGTGTCTTTTGGGGGGCATAGAGTTTGTCAGCATGCTGCCTTGTAACTTCAGACAGCAGCAGACCCCCCTCCCCCCGCCTGTCTCTCTCTCACACACTCACAGCAGCAGTAATGGTTGCTTTGTCCCAGAGCAGATAAGCACGCTGGCTGTCAGACACGGCGCCTTGAAAGGGGATATCCGCATGCCTGCAGCCGAGTTCGAAAGAATGAGAAGAGCAGCCACGTGACTTCAGGGGATTATGGGATGTTTCCGGGGGCCGATCAGAGCGCAGTAATGCCACACCTCGTCCACACTGACGCCGGGGCGTTTCAGCCGGGGCACAGCAAGCGTTATGCCTCTCGTGGGGGTGGATTACCAGGAGCGTCCAGCTGCAGAGTCCAGGCGCTCTAAGTGCCTTGCCGGCGTGGACAGGTCGTGAGTTGGGGCATCCGGGGCTGCTTTAATGCGCTCTACCTTGCAAGTGTAGCCAAGCCCTAAAGGGCAGTGCTTAATTTGTAATGAAAGCGGTGCCGGGGCTCAAGCAATTAGGTGCCGCAGCTCAAGCAATTTTTTTTACATTTATACCCTACGCAGTAAGCCCAAAGGTGCCAGGGCTCAGCCCTAGCACAAATTAAGCACTGCTAAACGGGCTGGGACTGTGAGGGAAAACGAAATGAATTAGGTAATATAGTGTATAGGAGGAGTCCCATCCTCCTTGCCAATTGTTTATTTTGCTCTGTACACAACAAAAACAATAAAGGCACGGGCACAATTGTGCCCCAGCGACACCCTGTACCTCAAAGTAGCACCCTGGAACCCCCATATTCACAACTGTCATGTGATTGGTTTCAGAGTAACAGCTGTGTTAGTCTGTATTCGCAAAAAGAAAAGGAGTACTTGTGGCACCTTAGAGACTAACCAATTTATTTGAGCATGAGCTTTCGTGAGCTACAGCTCACTTCATCGGATGTATACCGTGGAAACTGCAGCAGACTTTATATACACACAGAGAATATGAAACAATACCTCCTCCCACCCCACTGTCCTGCTGGTAATAGCTTATCTAAAGTGATCATCAAGTTGGGCCATTTCAAGCAGAAATCCAGGTTTTCTCACCCTCCACCCCCCCACACACAAACTCACTCTCCTGCTGGTAATAGCCCATCCAAAGTGACAACTCTCTACACAATGTGCATGATAATCAAGGTGGGCCATTTCCTGCACAAATCCAGGTTCTCTCACCCCCTCACCCCCCTCCAAAAAACACACACACAAACTCACTATCCTGCTGGTAATAGCTCATCCAAAGTGACCACTCTCCCTACAATGTGCATGATAATCAAGGTGGGCCATTTCCAGCACAAATCCAGGTTTTCTCACCCCCCCACCCCCATACACACACAAACTCACTCTCCTGCTGGTAATAGCTCATCCAAAGTGACCACTCTCCCTACAATGTGCATGGTAACCAAGGTGGGCCATGTCCAGCACAAATCCAGGCTTTCTCACCCCACCCCACCCCCCCTTTTTTTTTTTTTCCGGGGGACACACACACATACACAAACTCACTCTCCTGCTGGCAATAGCTCATCCAAACTGACCACTCTCCAAGTTTAAATCCAAGTTTAACCAGAACGTCTGGGGGCGGGGGGGGGGGTAGGAAAAAACAAGGGGAAATAGGCTACCTTGCATAATGACTTAGCTACTCCCAGTCTCTATTTAAGCCTAAATTAATAGTATCCAATTTGCAAATGAATTCCAATTCAGCAGTTTCTTGCTGGAGTCTGGATTTGAAGTTTTTTTGTTTTAAGATAGCGACCTTCATGTCTGTGATTGCGTGACCAGAGAGATTGAAGTGTTCTCCGACTGGTTTATGAATGTTATAATTCTTGACATCTGATTTGTGTCCATTTATTCTTTTACGTAGAGACTGTCCAGTCTGACCAATGTACATGGCAGAGGGGCATTGCTGGCACATGGTGGCATATATCATATTGGTGGATGTGCAGGTGAACAAGCCTCTGATAGTGTGGCTGATGTTATTAGGCCCTGTGATGGTGTCCCCTGAATAGATATGTGGGCACAGTTGGCAACGAGCTTTGTTGCAAGGATAAGTTCCTGGGTTAGTGGTTCTGTTGTGTGGCATGTTGTTGGTGAGTATTTGCTTCAGGTTGCGGGGCTGTCTGTAGGCAAGGACTGGCCTGTCTCCCAAGATTTGTGAGAGTGTTGGGTCATCCTTTAGGATAGGTTGTAGATCCTTGATAATGCGTTGGAGGGGTTTTAGTTGGGGGCTGAAGGTGACGGCTAGTGGCGTTCTGTTATTTTCTTTGTTAGGCCTGTTCTGTAGTAGGTAACTTCTGGGAACTCTTCTGGCTCTATCAATCTGTTTCTTCACTTCCGCAGGTGGGTATTGTAGTTGTAAGAAAGCTTGACAGAGATCTTGTAGGTGTTTGTCTCTGTCTGAGGGGTTGGAGCAAATGCGATTGTATCGCAAAGCTTGGCTGTAGACGATGGATCGTGTGGTGTGTTCAGGGTGAAAGCTGGAGGCATGTAGGTAGGAATAGCGGTCAGTAGGTTTCCGGTATAGGGTGGTGTTTATGTGACCATTGTTTATTAGCACTGTAGTGTCCAGGAAGTGGATCTCTTGTGTGGACTGGACCAGGCTGAGGTTGATGGTGGGATGGAAGTTGTTGAAATCATGGTGGAATTCTTCAAGGGCTTCTTTTCCATGGGTCCAGATGATGAAGATGTCATCAATATAGTGCAAGTAGAGTAGGGGCTTTAGGGGACGAGAGCTGAGGAAGCGTTGTTCTAAATCAGCCATAAAAATGTTGGCATACTGTGGGGCCATGCGGGTACCCATAGCAGTGCCGCTGATCTGAAGGTATACATTGTCTCCAAATGGAAAATAGTTATGGGTAAGGACAAAGTCACAAAGTTCAGCCACCAGGTTAGCCGTGACATTATTGGGGATAGTGTTCTTGACGGCTTGTAGTCCATCTTTGTGTGGAATGTTGGTGTAAAGGGCTTCTACATCCATAGTGGCCAGGATGGTGTTATCAGGAAGATCACCGATGGATTGAAGTTTCCTCAGGAAGTCAGTGGTGTCTCGAAGGTAGCTGGGAGTGCTGGTAGCGTAGGGCCTGAGGAGGGAGTCTACATAGCCAGACAATCCTGCTGTCAGGGTGCCAATGCCTGAGATGATGGGGCGCCCAGGATTTCCAGGTTTATGGATCTTGGGTAGTAGATAGAATATCCCAGGTCGGGGTTCCAGGGGTGTGTCTGTGCGGTGTGTATATAAAGTCTGCTGCAGTTTCCACAGTATGCATCCGATGAAGTGAGCTGTAGCTCACGGTCAAATAAATTGGTTAGTCTCTAAGGCGCCACAAGTACTCCTTTTCTTTTTGTCATGTGATTGTGATCTATTTTGTACAAAGTACTCCTTGTGAGGCATCATTTAAAAAGTCTTCATCAGTTGAACCTTAATATCCTGTGGAACTGTATGTACTATCGTTGTACGTGAAGTTGTGAAGTGTTGCTATATGTGTTACTGAAATATGTGGTGAGGTTGGGAATGCTCAGGGCTGACCTTTCAGTTGCAACAAAGGAGCAGCCATCACTGGCCAGACAGGCGCTAAGCCCATCAAGAAGAATCCACTATCCCAGAGGCTCCTTGGAGAGGGCGCACACACAGTGGGGACTGCCTGACCCCTACGTCACAGCAAGGATCTTTCTCGCAGCTGGAAGAAAGTATAAAAAGAGAAACAGTGACATCATTACTTGGCCTCCCCACAACCTTATCTCAACACCTGGAAGATTCTCTGGAAGACCAAGACTTTTAACTAGGGAGATTGATCCCAGGCTGGAAGGGAGTTCAGTCTGAGTATTGATAACTACAACTATCTGTAACATCTATTAAGGTGAGAGACTGTTTGATTCAAATCCTGCTTAGTCGGTTACAGTTAGAATTTAGACTGCATATCTATTTTTATTTCTTAGGTTACCACTTTTGACTCTGTGCCTGCTACTTATAATCACTGAAATTCTATCTTTCTGTAGCTAATAAATCTGTTTTATATTTTACCTAAAACAGTGTGGTTTTGGTTGAGGGGCGTGGAGAGTCTCAGCTCAGATTATAAAGGCTGGTGAGTGTCCACTTTCCTATGAAGGAGTGGCAAACTAATTAATGAGCTTGCACTGCCCAAGAAAGTCTTGAGCAGTGTAAGACGGTATATTTCTGGAGTGCAAGGCTGGGGTGGTTGGCTGGAGCCTCTCTCTGTATGATTCCTGAGTGGCTCAGGGAGCATTCATGTAATACAGCTAGGTGTGTGGGTCTCCACATGCTGATGGCCGAATGATCACAGTGCTTGGAGGGGTGTTGCAGTTTGTCACTGGCATAGCTTTGTGTGAGACAATCCAGGGCTAAAGAATTAAGGGAGTATAGTGGTCCCACAGTTCCAGGTTGTTGCCTGGGGATCCTGTCACAGTCCCAGATAACCATGTTTCCTGGCCTGGCTGCATATTCTCTGCTTCTCTGGTTGATTTCTGGCAACTTCTGGAACTAGTGTGCTCACCAGCTATTTAAAGGGATAATACCTTCTTCCTATACATTACAGATATGTATGTCTTGGCTAACCGACTATGAAGCAGAGACTATAATATGTATCTATAGATATCTGGAGAGCCTAAATGTCAAGGAAATGTATTATATAGGGCTGCACAAAGGGGTGTATAAATAGGAGTGGAATGAAATTAATAAAAGGAGAATTTAGATTAAATATCAGGGTAATTTAGATTAAATAACAAGAAACACTTTGATTGTGTGATTATTATTAATTATTTATTATTACAGCAGCATCTAGAGGTCTCAGCTACGATCAGGGCCCCACTATGCTCACATAGTAAGCACATAGTAAGAAGCAGTCCATATCCTGAAAGACAAACCAAAGGGTGGGAGAAAGGAAATATTATCCCCATTTTACAGATGGAGACCTGAGGCCCAGAGATATTAAGTGACTTGCTCTTGGTCACACAGGGAGTCTGTGACATGGATGGGAACTAAACCCATCTTTCCTGAGTCCTAGTCTGGTGCTATCCTTCCTTTCTCAAATGAGATTAAACCATTAACCTGGTCAAGGCTCAAGAAAAAGTCCTGTGGCGAAAATTGTGCCCTGCTAGCCAGTAGAGGGACTAGATCCATGATTTCCAGTTTTACGATTTATCTGTCACAAATATAAGTACTGGAACTCACCCAGTATTATGAACATACACAAAACAGGCTTAGTGTGTATCCTATTGTCATCAGGCGAGTGTGGTATAATGAAATAATAAACTCAGCACTTAATAAAGTACCAATTGTAAAACGTAACTGGTGCATTCAATCAGTGAGAAATCTGTGCTTGTTTATTTTGAAGATCGCATCGCAGCAGGTTGTCACTGAGCCTTTTCCAACCGAAAGCCCGTTCCAAGCCTCCAACTTAATGGCTGTCATTTCTGAGATTTCCAGCACACAAAGACATATGGTTGTAAATGGAAGTAAGTAGATCATGGCCTTATTAGCTAGAGATGGTTATGCAGTCCTGTCAGAACTCCAAAATTCAAACAATGGGACAGTGTTGAGCTGGCTTTTGAGCCTGGTATCACACGTTAATTCAATTAATCGGGTCTTTAGCTCTGTGGTGAGATCAACACATGAAATATAGGTGTCCCAATCCAATCAGATCCTGCCTGTCTGTCATCTGTAAAGCACTCCACAAATTATTGTCTTTGGAACACTTGACTGTGATAGGAAACATGTGTAGCCTGACATTTTCAGCCTACTTTTCCCCCCCACAAGACTTCTTTTTTTCTTGACAGGCAATATACAAATATATATTTTCCCCCATAGCCAGAGACAGAGAAGCAGTTTCCCCTGCATGCTTGCATTAAGCTTATTTGGAGGAGAAAATATACCACTAGGTACAAGTAGAACTTGTCTTCAAAGAACATAATTAAACTGGAAGACTGTGTTGCAATATCCTGGTTCAATCAAGGTTTGCAATGTTTTGCCGCTTGTTAATTTGCCTACTTCTGGGCATAGCAGAAATGTAATGTACTTGGTTCACATTTCTACGCACAACTGTCTAGCATTATGGGTGAAATTCACCCCTGGCCAAAGGCCCACCCCAAGACCTGTGCACCACTTAAGTGCACTAGCTTTTACTAGAGCTGGTTAATAATGAAGAGAACAGGTTGGCCAATCAGTCGGCAGATCAATGGCTGCTTCAATTTGCTGCTGTTTATGTGGCTGTGCTGTTCATTATTTGCAACTATTCATGTGGCCAGTGGTATTTGTGAAAGTGTTTATATCACTGGGTGGGATGGCCCTTTAAGGGAGTTGGACTTAGGCCCCCATCTATAACTAATGAGCTGTCTCCCATGTGATAGATCAGGTGACAGTCTGCTGGTCACCGGGTCCTCATATAAAAGTTCAGCAAGCAGCTTAGTCAAAGAGTGGGACCTGCAGAAGACTCTGGGTCAGGGGAAGGAACTTGGTTTATCTTTGAGTTATGCGGACTTTTTTTTTTAATTTGGAGAACTACAATTCAACCCTGAAGAGCTGAAGTCCTGCTGCTCTTGGGAGGCTATCTGGTGCACTGCTAGCACATTGGCCTACTGGCTTACAGTTTGCAAATCCTGGCATTTTTGTGAGTTTGCACTGGAAACACACTGTTTATTATTAAAAAGAAAAGGAGTACTTGTGGCACCTTAGAGACTAACCAATTTATTTGAGCATGAGCTTTCGTGAGCTACAGCTCACTTCATCAGATGCTCACGAAAGCTCATGCTCAAATAAATTGGTTAGTCTCTAAGGTGCCACAAGTACTCCTTTTCTTTTTGCGAATACAGACTAACACGGCTGTTACTCTGAAACCTGTTTATTATTAGGCATTCATTGTTCTCCTGTTAGTGTTTCAGTCATCCTATCAGGGAGCAGCAAATGACATGTGACCAATCACAGGCCATAAACTAAATGAACAGCGCAGAAATATCAGAGGGGTAGCCATGTTAGTCTGGATCTGTGAAAGCGGCAAAGAGTCCTGTAGCACCTTATAGACTAACAGACGTATTGGAGCATCAGCTTTCATGGATGAATAATACATGGGTGACATTCGTGGGTGACATGCATCTGACGAAGTGGGTATTCACCCACAAAAGCTTATGCTCCAATACATCTGTTAGTCTATAAGGTGCCACAGGACTCTTTGCTGCTAGCTCAGAAATAGCTCTCTAGTGAGCTAGTCTGAAATATTTGTTGAAATTATTCGGAATCAGATAGTTAGAACCCACCTTTCTGTGGAGTGGTACCTTTCTCCACAAGTAGTCCCGCTGGTTTGGTTGGATTTTAGCTTTGACCAATACTGTTATTCAACCAATGTGGATTTTGGTTTATAGCTTTACCTGCTGTCTTCGGGACACCATGCAGTCCAGCATACAAGCTAGTGCTTTCCACTACAAAAAAATGGCAACCCCATGACACTGATTGCTCCTGTACATTCTTGGCGGTGTCTGTGGCTTTGTGTTCACTGCTAAAAAAAAAAGGCATATTACCATTGGCTAACCAATGCACATTAACTATCCTGAGATGTACACCAATAAAATAGCATGAAATTGCAAGGTTTATACCCTGTTTTACACAATCTATCAACTGAAGCTTAAAATCTTCAGCTCTCTCATCAGTTTTTCTGTGTACTATGAAACACACTTCCCCAGTTCACTGGAAAGTGGAGCACACATCAATTATTTGCAATAGAATCCCCAAGTAATTCTCTACAAGTGATAATAGCAGCTGGTAGCACCGACTTCCCCTCAGTCATAGGAGGCGTCTTACATTTTGCAGTTCTGTACGGTGCCAAAGAAGAAGCTGGTATTTTGTTTCCAGAAGCAGGAATCGATGAAGTTAGACCTTGATTTTCTTTCCAAAACTGACATTTTTGGGGAGGGCAAGGGATGTTTTTCTAAAAATATTAAACTGTAGGAGGCTGGTTGAGTGCTCTGGGCCGGCAGTGCCATCTAATGGTGACACTTCGGGATATACTACTTAGGGCTGGGGTGAGAGTCCAAAGGCAGCTTTCCCTAGTGGCAATATTCCAGGGTAGTGTTGCCCGCTGGTGAGCGTCCCAAAGCCGCTCCATGTAGTGGCTACAGTTCAGGGATAGTGTTGCCAAGTAGTGAGAGCGGGGAAGGTAGAGGAACCCGGGCCTGCCCTACTCCACCAGGTTCTGACCCAGGGCCCTCTGAAACAGTGGACCCTGACACAGGGTTCAGGTTCCAATACTCCCAAGCACGTTCCCCGGGTTGCTTCCTACCTTCATTCCAGCCACTCCAGCATTGTCTTGGGGTTGGACATGGGATCCCTCTTGTGTTCCCTCTGATTCTTCTCCAGAGTCTGCTCTGCTGGCAACAGTGAGTTGTCCTCTTTGGTTGAGTGGCTTCTTCTGGTGCGGCCAGGAGGCTCGACCCTGGCAGCTTTCATGTCCCAGCAGGAGACTGCTGCACCCAACCGCTCCCCTCCTCAGGCCCTTTTGAATGGTCCCTCCACTAGGAGAATGCCCAGCAGGGACAAGGGGGCGGGGCTTCTTGGGCCCAGAGCAGTTTAACCCTCGCCTCTCCATTGTGCGGTCGGTACACTCTGTCACATCAACTGATCTTTATCTTCATACTATGTTGGCTTTCTCAGGGCCAGATTCTGCCATCATTATACCCATTGAGTGGTACTTTACTCCTAAAATGAGCCCACAGAAGAAACAGGCACTATTTCCAGACCATGGGATTACTCAACGTGAGTAAGGTTGGCAGAATCTGTCCCAAAATATCTTGGAATTTAATGGCTTCATGCTCTCACCATCCAATATGCTTTGGCTGAGATTGCCTAAGGGATTTAGGCAGCCAACTGAAATAGAGCTCTGTTATGACTTTTGTGATCTGGATTCAGTCTCTTTTCCCATGTGTGTAACTTGTGACATTTAATGGGACCATATTTTTGCTGTACAAGACCTTTCAGTACCTGATTCATCTCCCTTAGCATCACATTTTTGCGGCCGCAGTAACCGTTGTTTCCTCTGATGGACTTCCACATGAGCGTAAATCAGTGAATTTTTACATGCAAGTCAATGCTCAAGATGAGAAAAATGAGCACAAGATTCACATCACTGGATCCCGCGATCAGCAACGGCTGGTGCAGAGGAGGCACAGCTTGCTCTGGGCTTTTTCCGTCAGATTACAGGCTGAGGCATCAGCCACACTGAGTGAGGGGGAGGGAAAGAGAAAAAGAGGAGGAAGAAAAGGCCCCATCTACCGATCAACCATCTTTCCTTTCCTTTCTCCCACCTGACCTGCTCCCCTTCCACCAGCTTGTCTTGGTCTCTCCCTGCCTCTGGACCTTTAAATTTGGGTAGCTGAGAGAAGATGGGAACAGACCATCTAGAGCTACAGGGTAGAGCTGGGCAGGAAACGCGGGTTTTCTCCTCCAGGGAAATCTTGACGAGCCGCCCACTCCTCGCCAAAAAACAAACAAACCACAGAAACCCTAGAACATATTCTGGGTTTTCACTGAAAACCCTCAAAATACACTGAAAATGTTCAACCAGTTTTGCAGCAAAACACTCCCAAAGTTTAATGGAAAATGGACATTTCCCGCAAAGCTTCCATTTCTGGACAAAAGCAGTTTTTCATCAAAAAATGTTTCGTCTGAAACATTGCAGCCAGGTCTGTTGTAGGGCTGGAGGGAAAATGGGAGAACAGTGGAAAGAGAGAGAAGAAAAAAATCCAGCCCACAGAGAAACCTGTGTTGCTTAAATTTAATGGGGTAGAATCTCAGCTGGTGCAAATTGGCATAATGCCATGGAATACAACCAGCCAATCAACAGGAGTCAGTGGAGCTATGCAAATTTACACTTGTTGAGGATCTGGCCCATATATCTTAAGAGAAACAGACTAGCATGCAGCTCCTCTAGTCTCCCATTACTTTTCTCTCTCTCCTCTTCATCCCAGCTCCCAGTCATGTGCCACAGCCCGTTCCTTAGCGACCAGAGGAGCTAGTGAACAGGAGTAGCTAACAGGGGAGTTTTGTGAGGCAGTTTACAGAGGGAGTGGGTCGGGGGAGTACGTACACTTAACATTCCTTAAACTTCTTTAAACTTAAGCCAGAAAACACCCCCTGATAAAAACAAAACAACAAAGGAACCAGCTGCAGGAGTAAAAAGAGAATGCAGGCAGAAGTCCGGCAACAGAGTGGGGGCCACCCAATTTATTGCACCCAATGCAACATGCATGATTAACAGCCCTATGGGAAGGTGGCATATGTGTGCATTCGGTGCAAGGAGCTCTTGGCCCTCAGAGACCATGTAGGGGCTTTGGAGACCATGGTGGCTGAGCTGGAGGAGCTAAGGGAGACAGAGAGGTACACAGATGAGACTTTCTGGGACACAGGAGAATGGTCCCACCCTCTGTCTGACAGCCACTGTGCTGCTGAGGAGGATGAAAGTCTCAGGGAAGGAGAACATCCAACTGGAGCAGAGGGAAATTATCCCATAGTTGGGACCCTCCTTCCAGATGATGATGTGGTATCCTCTCGCATTGAGGGTACCTCTCCAGGAGAGGGAATTCCAGATATTAGGAAGAGGCAAGTATTAGTAATGAGCGATTTGATCATTAGAAACATAGGTAGCTGGGTTTGCAATGACTCGGAGAACCGCATGGTGACTTGCCTGCCTGGTGGGAAGGTTGCAGATCTCTCGAGACATCTAGATAGATTTATGTGTTGTGCTGGGGA
This sequence comes from Eretmochelys imbricata, assembly GCF_965152235.1. Taxonomy (NCBI): domain Eukaryota; kingdom Metazoa; phylum Chordata; order Testudines; family Cheloniidae; genus Eretmochelys; species Eretmochelys imbricata. The sequence continues at coordinate 257,992,009 of NC_135573.1, forward strand.
GGAGCGGGTGGTCATGGTACATGTAGGTACCAGTGACATAGGGAAGGATAGGAGAGAGATCCTGGAAGCCAAATTTAGGTTGCTAGGTAAGAGATTGAAGTCCAGGACCTCCATGGTAGCATTTTCTGAAATGCTTCCGGTTCCATGCACAGGGCCAGTTAGACAGGCAGAACTGCAGGGTCTCAATGTGTGGATGAGACAAAGGTATAGGGAGGGGGTTTAGATTTATAAGGAGCTGGGAAAACTTTTGGGAAAGGGGGAGCCTATTCAGGAAGGAAGGGCTCCACCTAAACCAAAATGGAACGAGATTGCTGGTACTTAAAATCAAAAAGGTCGTAGAGCAATTTTTAAACTAAGGGCTGGGGGAAAGCCGAGAGGTGCGGAGGAGCACATGGTTCGGACAGACACATCCCTTAGGGGAGGATCTACTAATGGAGATTCTCTATGTCCTAGTAAGGAGGAGAGTATGGAAGATAATATACAGGTAGTGTAGGGGAAAAACGTTGGTGCCTAACATCATAGGTGCACCAACTTGAAATGCCCAAACAACAACTAGGAATCCATCTTGGCTGCCCTTCTTCCCCCTCCTCAGGTATAGTTTCCCGCCCTTTCTACTGAAAGGCGGGAAACCAAGCAAACCATGTGACCGGTGACCTGCCCAGTAACAGCAGGGAATACAAGGGCTAACACGTCAGAAGGAAGGGGCTGCCTTTCTGAGTGGCAGAGTCTGGAGGTACTGCTGCTGCAACTGTTGGAAAGCACAGCAGACATCTCAGCTCTCTAGATTGCCTCAGAGGAGTACGCTGAACACTGCGCTCATCCATCTGGCTGCGGGAGAGTAGTTCTCACTTGCATACAGGGAGTGTGTCACCAGCTCCCATCTTTCACTGAGGACAAACACCCCCCCACAATGTCGCAGGGGGAGTAAAAGCCAAGTCATCGCTGGGGCAGAGCTGTCATTGCCTGATCCTGAGGTTCACTCCTTACTTGTGGGTTCCATCTACCTGGACGGAGTCCGGAGCTGTCCTGTTGTCGCATGGGTCCTCAGAGCTGCAAGACATCGTCATGGTCCATTGATCCTTCATCCTCTTACCTGGGTCACACCCTAGGGGAGGGAACTTATCCTCAGTCACAGTCAGTTTACTACCGGTCCTTTACTTACCTTTATATCATCTGTTGTGGGGGTCCTTGCTTTACCTGTGTTCCTATTCATTTGGTTTACCTCTGGTTTACCTTGTTTAGAACTGTTGATGGTTTAATAAATACCTTGGTTGTTTACACCCACACATCCTTCTTGGTTTACCTTTTTTTTAAGGGGCTAACAACAAACCCTAATGATAGATGTGGGTAGTGGGACATTCCTCTAGACTGGTTCAACGGGTAGGATCTGAGGAGAAACAGTCAAATGAAAAAAAAGTCTCATTCAATTACATCATGTAATGGGAGACAGCTAAAAAGAGACAAGTTTTTAAAGTGCTTATATACCAATCCTAGGAGGCTAAATAATAAGATGGGTGAACTTGAGTGCTTCGTATTAAATGAGGATATTGCTATAATAGGCATCACAGAAATTTGGTGGAATGAGGATAAACAATGGGACACAGTAATACCAGGTACAAAATATATCAGAAGGACAGAACAGGTCGTGCTGGTGAGGGCGTGGCACTTTATGTGAAAGAAAACATAGAATCAAATGAAGTACAATCTTAAGTGAACCAAAGTGTACTATAGAATCTCTATGGATAGTAATTTCATGCTTGAATAATAAGAATATATCAGGAGGGATATATTACCAACAACATGACCAGGATGGTGATAGTGACAGTGAAATGCTCAGGGAGATTAGAGAGGTTATTAAAATAAAAAACTCAATAATAATGAGGGATTTCAACTATCCCCATATTGACTGGGTACATATTCCCTCAGGATGGGATGCAGAGATAACGTTTCTTGACACCTTAAATGACTGCTTCTTGGAGAAGCTAGTCCTGGAACCCGCATGAGGAGAGGCAATTCTTGATTTAGTCCTAAGTGAAGCACAGGATCAGGTCCAAGAGGTGCATAGAGCTGGACAGCTTGGTAATAGTGACCATAATTTAATTAAATTTAACATCCCTGTTAACACTACAGCGGCCCAACACTGTAGTAATTAATTTCAGAAAGGGGAACTACTCAAAAATGAGGTTAGTTAAACGGAAATTAAAAGGTACAGCATCACAAGTAAAATCCCTGCAAGCTGCATGGCAACTTTTTAAAGACACCATAATAGAGGCTCAACTTAAATGTATACCCCAAATTAAAAAAAACATGATAAGAGAACCAAAAAAGAGCCACTGTGGCTAAACAACAAAGTAAAAGAAGCAGTGAAAGGCAAAAAGGCATCCTTTAAAAAGTGGAAGTTAAATTCTAGTGAGGAAAATAGAAAGGAGCATAAACTCTGGCAAATTAAGTGTAAAAATATAATTAGGAAGGCCAAAAAAGAATTTGAAGAACAGCTAGCCAAAGACTCAAAAAGTAATAGCAAATTTTTTTCAAGTACATCAGAAGCAGGAAGCCTGCTAAATAACCAGTGGGGCCATGGACGATCAAGATGCTAAAGGAGCATTCAAGGATGATAAGGCCGTTGCGGAGAAACTAAATGAATTCTTTGCATTAGTCTTCATGGCTGAGGATGTGAGGGAGATTCCCAAACCTGAACCATTCTTTTTAGATGACAAATCTGAGGAACTGTCCCAGATTGAGGTATCAGTAGAGGAGGTTTTGGAACAAATTGATAAACTAATCAGTAATAAGTCCCCAAAACCAGATGGTATTCACCCAAGAGTTCTGAGGAACTCAGATGTGAAATTGCAGGACTACTAACTGTAGTTTGTAACCTGCCATTTAAATCAGCTTCTGTACCAAATGACTGGAGGATCGCTAAAGTGATGCCAATTTTTAAAAAGGGCTATAGTAAACTATAGTAAAGAACAAAATTGTTAGACACATAGAGGAACATAATTTGTTGGTGAATAGTCAACATGTTTTTTGTAAAGGGAAATCATGCGTCACCAATCTACTAGAATTCTTTGAGGGGGTCAACAAGCATGGGGACAAAGGGGATCCAGTGGATAGAATTTATTTAGATTTTCAGAAAGCCTTTGACAGGGTCCCTCACCAAAGGCTCTTAAGCAAAGTAAGCAGGCATGGGATAAGAGGGAAGGTTCTCTCATGGATTGGCAATTGGTTAAAAGATAGGAAACAAAGGGTAGGAATAAATGGTCAGTTTTCAGAATGGAGAAGGTAAATAGTAGTGTCCCTCAGGGATCTGTACTGGGCCCAGTCCTATTTAACGTATTCATAAACAATCTGGAAAAAGGGGTAAACAGTGAGGTGGCAAAATTTGCAGATGATACAAAACTTCTCAAGATACTTAAGTCCCAGGCAGACTGCGAAGAGCTACAAAAGGATCTCTCAAAACTGGGTGACTGGGCAACAAAATGGAAGATGAAATTCAATGTCTATAAATACATAGTAACATACATTGGAAAACATAATCCCAACTAAACACAAAAAATGATGGGGTCTAAATTAGTTGTTACCACTCAAGAAAGAGATCTTGGAGTCATTGTGGATAGTTGTCTGAAGACATCCACTCAATGCGCAGTGTCAGTCAAAAAAGCGAACAGAATGTTGGCAATCATAAAGAAAGGGATAGATAATAAGACAGAAAATATCATTTTGCTTCTATATAAATCCATGGTACATCCACATCTTGAATACTGCGTACAGATGTGGTCACCCCATTTCAAAACAGATATATCGGAATTGGAAAAGGTTCAGAAAAGGGCAGAAATTATTAGGGGTATGGAACGGCTGCTTTATGAGGAGAGATTAATAAGACTGGGACTTTTCAGCTGGGAAAAGAGACGACTAAGGGGGGATGTGATAGAGGTTCATAAAATGATGACTGATGTGGAGAAAGTAAATAAGGAAGTGTTATTTACTCCTTCTCATAACACAAGAACTAGGGACCACCAAATAAAATTAATAGGCAGCAGGTTTAAAACAAACAAAAGGAAGTATTTCTTCATACAACATGCAGTCAACCTGTGGAACTCATCGTCAGAGGATGTTGTGAAGACCAAGACTATAACAGGGTTCAAAAAAGAACTAGATAAATTCATGGAGGATAGGCCCATCAATGGCTATTAGCCAGGATGCGCAGGATGGTGTCCCTAGCCTCTGTTTGCCAGAAGCTGGGAATGGGTGAGGGATGGCTTCTGGGGCACCTGGCATTGGCCACTATCGGAAGATAGGATACTGGGCTAGATGGACCTTTGGTCTGACCCAGTATGGCCGTTCTTATGTTCTTATGTTCACATGGCCCCTAGGGTGTAGCTATCTCACCACATGATCTCTCTCTCTCTGGAAATCAGGCCAGTATTATTTTCTGCTTGCTTCAGAACCTTGTGGTGACACAAGAATACGCCAGACCCCACTGGCTAAGAACTCCTGGGCCAGATGAATTAACAAGACTGTTCTTCCTTGTCTCTGGGCTAAGTCCTGAGGTCTCTACTCAGTTTTTATTTGGCCCATACTCAGCAAATGCCCAGTGACTTCAAGAATATTGCAGTATGTATAGGGCTTGCTGCTGCGAAACACTCAGCTCCCAGCCACTTCAGTTGTAAATTTGGGTGCTTAGTAGAAATTCTGAAAAAATTAAGCCTACAGCTTATGCTCAGATAAATTGGTTAGTCTCTAAGGTGCCACACGTCCTCCTTTTCTTTTTGCGGATACAGACTAACACAGCTGCTACTCTTAAGCCTAGAGTGTATCTCTGTGAAGTGATCACAAGGTGTTTTACCAGTTATAGTGATTGCTCGTTTGCTGCTGAAAATGCAGCTCCTTCTGAGCTGGCGAGTAACCAAGCCACATGTGCCAAGAATATCCATGAAGCAGACAGGACCTCAGTTAAAGCATTCATGGCAGCCCAAACAGAGAAAAGGCACATCCATCCTGTCTTCTTATAAACAGAAAAGAGATGCCCCTCCTCTGCCAGGGACTTTATTGCAACCTGCTGAACAAAGCAGTACAAAATATCCAAGGTGCTCTTTGAAGCTGATTAAGATGCTCCTCAGAGACGTCTGCCTCAAAACCACTGTAAAAGGAAACAAACAATGGAAAGTAGCTTCATTTGCTTATAAATGTCAGGAGAGGCCCTGACTCATCGTTCTCTCTGCATTTGTGGAAGGGCAGGGTTTATTACCCCAGACTAGGACTACATTCTAGATGCCCTGGGAACTACGTTTCCCAACAATCCTGCTCCCCCGGATCTCTGAGAGAGGTGAGATGGGAACCATCCTGAGCAAGCTTTTCCCCTCATTACAGAGCGGGGAAAGGGAATTTCAGCCCAACTCAATGAACACTAACCCCAGGCCCTACAGCATGGACTGTGTCAAACTGTACACTGCTTCCCTTAGACCACCAGCTCAGTGACCCTTGTCCCTCAGACATTTTTCTTAAGCAGCAAACCTGGAATGAGGAAGTTCAGGCCCAGTAGCATCATTAGCCTTAAAAGTCCTGTAGACCCAGTTACAGGGGTTCTTTGGAAACTCGCACACAAAGCACTCAGTGTATCTACTACAGAAGGAAGAAGAGCTGAGTCTTCCGTGTTGGAGTTTGAACATGAATGTAGACTCACTGCTTAGCTTAGCTCACTAGGAAAGGCAAGACACACCCTATTCCTACTGTTAAGTGGAGACACCATACAAGAGGTTCTTTCTTTATTGGCTTGGCTGAAGCACGTTGCACAAAGCTACTCCTTTTCAGCGCCTGTCCAGAGCAGTTGAAATGCTGGTTGATTGCACCAGGTACTGAGAGGGCAAATGCATCTACTTCAGAAACGAAGGCTAAAGTGTGTATATGGGTCCCAGACAGAAAACCCACAGACCCTGGATTGATTATACCAGCCCTACAAACAGTGAAAGCATGATTGATGCCACTTCATAGAATCATAGAATATCAGGGTTGGAAGGGACCTCAGGAGGTCATGTAGTCCAACCCCTGTCTCAAAGCAGGACCAATCCCCAATTTTTGCCCCATCCTTAAATGGCCCCCTCAAGGATTGAACTCACAACCCTGGGTTTAGCAGGCCAACGCTCAAACCACTGAGCTATCCCTCCCCCCATAAAAGTCAGTCTCCTTCGAGCCAGAATCAAACCAGCGACCTAAGGATTCCCGCAAGCAGCTCCTTTACAGTCCTCCGCTCTACCAGCTGAGCTATCAAAGGGAATTGTAGCCCAGTGCCTTGATTGGCATTCTTGTTCAGTGACTTTTCAGTATTTGTTAAATTTAGTTGATGATTAAATGTCTTTCTAAAGAACATTCCTCTAACTAAAAATCCTGGCTACATGTAAATTAATATTCACCATGTATATGGCACAGAAGGATATGTGGTTACTGTAGAAAGAGAAAGAATAATTAGTAGCTGTAGGAGGAGAACATGGGAGGAAGATGATTAAGCAAATGTAATGGAGGAAGTAGACTACAAGGAAATTAAACAGAGAAATTTATGAGCAAATAATTGACCTATGTGTAAATGCAATAATTCTCTCAGCCACTTGACATACAGTTAAGAGGCTTGACATACAGCCTCTAAGAACTTTTACCACCCTTTTAAACTAACAGCCCTTAACTGTTGGCAATGACTTATTCCCTGGAGTTGTTATTTTCCTATTTTACATGATAACTATTTATTTGCCTAGTGTGTCAAATAAATATGAGCTTCCCTTCCCCCAAAGGGAAAGTAAAAAATACAGCCTAAGGTGGAGGTCTTCAAAGGCCCTCTGGGATTTGGATGCCCATCTAGGTGTCCCCTAAATGGCTTTATCTCAGCCTAAGGTTTCAAGGCTGCTGCCATGAAAAAAAATCAAATTGACTTCTATAGGAGCAAGAGCCAGCCATATGGGCACAAGCTGGTGCAGTATGAATTCAATGGAAAAACAAAGAGGGGGTGGTAGGGGATAACTGAGGGCTTGATCTAGAGATGGAGTGATCATCTGCAGCTCCCATTGCGGACTGTGCCCTGTAGCTGGAACGTATTACCAGACAAGTGGGTTCAAGGAATTTTGGAAGGAAGACAGGAAGGGTACATGGGGGGGTGGGGGGGGAGGGTATCAGATATCGTGTGATAGACAAAATGGAAGGAGTATGTTAATTAGGAAGGTCGTACAGTTACAAGGGGGCATGTGGAGTAAAGCAGGGGTGAATGAGACAGACAAAGGGAAGTGGTCTATTTCTAGGAGTGGAGCGGAGAGGGGATATTCATTCTTATTGTTCATGGACCTGATTCACTGCTGCATTATCTCCAGGTTCACCCCAATGTAACTGTTAAAAGAGGGAGGCTTGAAATCAGTGCCTAGTGATTTTTATGTAGCCTGTTGTAAAACGAGGCAAATATCTAGATGAATTTATGTACCCTCTGGAAGACCTCTGTGTACCCCTGATTGAGAACCACTGTTCCGGACATTCCAGAAGGGACAGGGCTGCCCTGTGATACCAGTGGTCAGAGGAAGGGGACAACAGAGATCTTTTATACAAGTCATATAGGTTCATCATGGCAGAAATGGGTCTCAAAGAGGGACTTAAATGTTCATGGAGGGTGAAGGGCCCTGTGAATATGCTGAGGGCGTTTGTACATGGGAACAGGAGGCTGTTCCAAGCACTAGTGGCTGCATTAAAAAGAAAAAAAATGAAAAACAAAAGTTCAAAAGGGAGCAACAAAGTTAGAAGAGTGGACTAAGATCAAGGCACAAGCAGAGGGAGTTGAGATGCAGAGCTTCCATTCAAGAAAGTAGTCAGAGCAGAGCTAAGGCTGATGCTTAATAATAAGTGTTAATTGCTTACGTGTTGGCCTGCATAGGGCTGGATTTAAGTGTGTGCTTAAACACTTTTCTGAATTGGGGCTCAGGTCAGGACAGGGCCACGCAGAGCTTGAAATAAAATACAGAACATGTTTGAACTTGTTGCAGGAGCCAAAGATCCAGTGACAGGAAGATTATTTTAGGTGAAGCATATTAGATTGCCAGGGAAGAGGCAGGAAGGTTACAGAATTCCAAGCAAGAGCTGCCAAGAATTTAGCCATGAGAAAAGAGAGAGGAAAAGGCAGAGCTTTGCTATGTTAATCAGAGTTCAGAGCTTCTAAAGATTTAGAAATGTTAGAGGTTTTAAAGCAGTACGTACCGTTATTCAAGTCATACGGCCTGATTCTTCTCTCAGTCCCACTGGTAGAAGTCAGGAATAACCTCACTGAAGTCAGCAAAGCTTCTAGTGTGAGATCAAAATTTGGCCCAGAAGCATTTGGAGTTTCAAAGACATGTTTTTGTTTTGATGTCTGTTTTTGCTGGCTATTAGAGCAGACACAGTGGGGAACGGAAGTGAAAGCCACCTCTCTGAAGAGATGAATTTCTCTCGGTCAGTCTTGCTACCCTAATGGACTTTAAATGCACCATCAGCACTAGTCACACAGTGGACCAAATTCCATTAACTTCACCAGGACCTCAGGGCTGAATTTAGCTTATTACAGCTGAGTGACAGTAACAGTGGAATCTATTGTAGTATATAGGCAAGACCTGGGCGGGATTGTCAAAAGCACCTAAGGGATTTAGGAACACAAGGCCCATCTACTTTCAACGGGAGTTGGGCTCTTTAAGTGCTTTATGTGCTAAGTGGATAATATACACTGAATATTTTCCAATGGAATACAGCATCACAGAATAGTCAGGGGCATTATTTGCTATGGGAAAGGCTAAGATTTTGTCACGGATATTTTTAGTAAAAGTTAGGGACAGACCACAGGCAAAAAAGAAAAATTAATGGAAGCTGTGACCTGTCCATGACTTTTACAAAAAATATCCCGGACAAAGTGGGGATCTGTGAGTTCCCCCGGCAGCCAGGAGCTCTGAGTTCTGCCGCTGCCCTGGTGGCCGAGAGCTTGGGGCTCCCGCTCGAGGTTCCCCTGCTACTCTGCCTGCGGCGGCCAGGAGCTGGGGGTTCCCCCGCCGCCCGAGGCAGCTGGGAGCTCAGAGGTTTCCCCACCACTGGCAGCTCTGGTGATCCTCGCCACCAGCAGAGGACGGGAGCTCGGAGGTTTCCCTGCTGCCTGTGGGGGCCAGGAGCTGTGGGGACCGCCAGAGGCAGCGGGGTACCTGGCAACTCCCGACCACCGCAGGCTGAAGACACGGAGGTCGGTGGAAGTCACAGATTCCATGACCTCTGCGACCTCCGTGACTAAATCGTAGCCTTAGCTATGGGGCAGGTGGGGCACCCCACCCCCTGACTTTTTCATAGGTCTATTCGCTCCGTTATATCTTCCATTCCACCCCCCTCTGACTTTGCAGGATATAATATCATCACCTAGAATGTTCTATACCCTGACACAACTTTGCCCCCGCCGTCCCCCGGAATTTTTCTGAAATGACTCCCCTGAGGATAATGGGTTTACTTCTTCAGCCAAGGGACTTAGTTTGAAGGTGAAAGGTGTGCTGGTCATGTGACAATAATCGGCCATGCTGTTGTCACGTGACAATGTTCCACTGTACCGTGACCTTATTCCTGTTGTATCAAGTGATCACTGCCGATGCAGCACCCTGGCCTGATGAACCTCAATGCGGCTGCAGACTGGCATCAGCTCACTTTACAGGTGTTGAATAACTGTCCTCAGGCAGAGGCATACAGACTCCAGCCATTCAGAGACCAGTAAAGAATCCTGTCCTTAAGGGGTGAGAGGAACAAGCAAATGCATTTCTAAGTAATTATCCAGCATTCCTGAGGTAGCATTACAGGCAAAAGAGCAAAGGTCAAGTGACCTTACCCATCTGAGGTGTGGTAAAGTCCCTGCCTTGAATGGAATGTCCATTTGCTCTGGAATGCATAAGACAAACAAATCTGTCAGACCTCCATTGCCACTGTGGGCATGGGTTTAAGACAGGCCACATCTAATCAGAGAAAAATTCCACTTTTTGTCCCAAGGCCTAATGGCCTGATCCAAAGCCCACTGAAGTCAGTGGAAAGAGTCACCCCGATTTTGAATCATGTCCTACAAGAGCATATTCTTAAATCTATTTTGTCCTGCCATTATCATTAAGGTTAAGATTTTGTCACAGTTATTTTTAGTAAAAGTCACGGACAGGTGGTGGGCATTGGGCAATAAACAAAAACTCACAGAAGCCCGTGACCTGGGGCTGACGGCTGGGTGTGTGTGTGTGAAATGACAGCTCCAGCCCCCGCCACCAATGGTGGTCGCTTACAGCTGCCGAGTGCCCCTCCCCAGTGGCTGACAGCTCTGGGGACCCTGCCACCCATGGTGGCTCAGAGCTCCAGGGCTGGTGGCTTGGAGCTGTGGGGTCCCCCACCCTGGCAGCTGGCAGCTCAGGCCCCACCGCCCCAGGGCTCGGGGCTGAAGCTGAAGAAAATGTCAAGAAGGTCTCTGAAAGTCTCGGAAGCTGTGACCTCCATGACCAAATCTTATCCTTAGTTATCATTCATGTAGGTGATGGTTATTTGAAATCCATCCTGGACTGAGACTGATCTTACTGTTTTGGAAGCCTATAAACTTCTCTCTAATTTGTTAAAGAGGCAGTTTACAGCCAGTGTGTAATTCTAAGGCTCTTGTGATGACCCCCAAAGCCAGTTCATGTTCAAAGGGTTATTCTCATTCCAATGCCATCCGCTCCCTTTTTAGTTCAGGTTTGAAATGCCTACATAACCTCAGAACCACCAGGTCCACTGCTGACAGCTTCTCCACTGACCTCCCTGTGCTGGGGTAAATAACATGAGTACCATTCTCATTACTGTGTGTGCTGAGGGTGGGGACATCAGGCCATGGCCATTTCCACTGGCTCAACACCAACTCTCCCATAGCATTTTTTGTAGAACAAGACTTTTGGTTCAGTGTTCTGCCTTGCACTCAAGAGCCCTACTCAGGCTATTTCCATTTATGGGAGAGTTTCTGACTCCTCTGGGGAGCTGGCGTTTCTCTCCCTCCCTGCTGTGGTGTGAATTTGGATCCTAAAAAACACATGGATCTTGGGAGACTCTCTGGAGCCCTGAGCCCTGCAACACAGGGGCCTTGTGCCTCCACATAGCTCCTCTCATCTTCCTGCTCCTGTGAGAGCCTGGCTTGGCACAGAAGATGTGATTTTATGAGCTCCCTATGCTGGGATGTGTCCCTGACCCAAGCCACCCAGGAACCCCAATGGTATTGAGAGAAGGAGAACTCCAAGAAAACCACGTGTCCTTCACTGGCCCTGTCCCTGCCCACCCCCAGCCCTAGCCTTTCAATCCCCATTACGGAACAGTGGCTGCATGGAGACCCAGGAAGGAGCCTCCATGAGGTCAGGGGAGCTTGGGCTGCCTCTTTCCATGCACTCACCTCTGTTGAGACCTGCTTCTTTTTGGTCCCATCCACTCATGGAAGAGGAATGATGCATTAATCCATAATTTGTAAAGTGTTTTGGGATCCTTGAGGAAGAAAGGAGCTATACAAAACAATCGATCAGCACCGGTTACAGATAGGCTAGCAGGCACAGTTGGTGTAGAGGGGTCATGCAGAATAGGAAACAATGGCAGCACTGCTGTAAGATCAGGTAACTAGGATACTCGACAGATGTTACCAGAGTTGACCTGTGTCACTCACTCTCCATAACACCTTTCAGGCAGTCTGGGAGGAGGACTTTTCACAAGGAGATCTGCAAGTCCATGTGAATTTTTCCCATCGAGATAAAAAAGCCGTGTGGAAGCTGCTGACATAATGTATTCCTCTTTTCTGGGCAGACTGTATAACATAGCAGGAGTGACGCACTCACTTCCTAGCCTGGTGCACACCTGCATTGCAATTTGGAATGATGCGTTTCCGCAGTGCAAGGAGAGTGATCACCAGCCTCGAATCCACAATGATTCCAGGGGAGGTGACGGGAGGATGGAGATACCTTCTGACCGATAGAGTGACGTATTGTAGACACCAGCAATTCCTCCTCCTGCCATTGTATGTGTTGTGTACAGTCACAGGAGACACCCCCCCCCCGCCCCCCAGGGACCACTGTGGCCAGATTTTCAAGAGGGCTCAGAATGCTAGGTTACTGAGCTGTCTTGAAAATCTGACCGCGAGGGTCACACTGGAAGCTGCTCGTAGTGCTCATGAAAATCCTGTCCCACTTGTGGGTGCTGAGCACTTGTAAATCTGGCCCTGGGCTCCTTTGAAATTCTGAATCACAGGAGCATGGAGTTTGATTCTCCTCTTGTTTTATGTGTGTTTTACAGCAGCAAAACCTCAATAAGCTTAAATGTTTTTTTCTTGATCTACAGCCGTGTAGGTGACAGGAGAATCAGACCCACTGTTAAATAGTTTATGCCCAACATATAGATTCTGGCAGACAGAACAGAACTAATAGTCACAGTAATGTTTTCATGGCTGTTTTAAAATACGTTTTAATGAAGAGTCTCGTGCCTGGATTTAAGCCATGCTGCGTATTTGTTAACAAGGGGCTCCCGGGATGCTTTTAGTCTCAGCCTGTGATAAGTCTTGTGCCCCCTTGCAGGGAGTGAGGAATCTGGAAAAGGCAGGGAAATCATCCCAACCCTCCCATCAGGGTGGTGGCAGAATTTTAACAAGGGGCATCTGGGAGCCTACCTTCCGCAGCACTCCTGGGAGGTCGGCATTCCCCTCCCATGTAGGCAACCCAGCAGCACATTGCTCTAGTGCCTGAAACCCAGACAGTGAAACTGAGTGTAAATTGAAGATGAAATGGACCATCCTCGTCCATCTTAATTCTATAGCTTGGGAATTTTGTAATGAAAAATGCAGTTTTTGCAAACATCAAAGTTTTCCATGGGGAAAAAGAAAAAAAAAACCCTCCGTTTTGCCCAATTTGATTGATTGATTTTTTTTTTTTTTGGTTGGGAAAATCAAAATGAAATCTTTTCTTTCCAGACAGTTTGACCCAAATCAGAATAGTTCATCTTGTTGAACTGACCCACTATGGGCAAAAACCAGATGTTGAAATATCGGAACTTCCTGTGGGACGGAGATGAAACGTTTTGCTCAGCTCCAGTTATTTCTCAGGCAGAAATGGCCTAAACCAAACAAACAGCAAAAGTGGTACAAGGAGGTTGCTGCTGCTTTTTCAGTGCAGACGTGGAGGCCCGGTGGAGAGGCAGATGCATTTGGAAGTGGGTCTCCGGTGAGAGCTCCTCTTTCTCCCCTCCCACCTGGAGATAGCTCCCTGCTGGAGAGAGGAGTAAAATCAGTTACACAGAGAAGGAGCGATCCGCTTACATGCAGGCCCCTCAGCTGGTAAATTATAAATATGTAAACCAGAGGATCCATTCATGGGAGAGTCAATTACATTACAAAGGCCGCATCCGCAGCTGAGGTAAATCAATACAGCTCCATTTATCTCTGTGGAACTACACTAGCTTACCCCTGCTGAGGATCGGCTCTATAGGTGCATCTATACAGTACTTTGACAAACCTGAGCCCACCTGGGAATTTCACGATAAGGCACATCATTCCCTATTGGAACATTATGATGACAAGAGATCTGACTGCTGCAAAAGCACAGGCCCTGCCACTTGAACTTAAAGAGTATCTCCTTTAATAGACAGCTGTATAGGCTGTATGCCACACAGCGAAACAGTTCTGATGCCAACCAGGAGAGGGCAGTGACAGGCATGCCCACTGGCCTGTTCATTGCAGTAGAACACTATGGGGGTAGTAAGTCAGCTTTTGCTTTAAATTCCTCTTGTGCTGGGTTTCAGTCTTACCCTTATCACACAGTAACTAGCCTTTTCACACCTATTCTGCCTTCCAGCTGAAGATCACAAAGCCCTTTGCAATTAAGTCTCACAATACCCCTGTGAGCTAGGAAGAATGCTCTCTTTTTTTCAGGCAGGTGAAAATGAGACACTCTGATAGGCCGGGCCCTTCTCGGCGGTCACACTCAGGCGCTTTGAAGGGCTTTCACCCTTTCAAAGATCTTTCTGGGTTTTTGGTTAGTGTTTGTGGGCGGCAGAGGCTTGTCAGCGGTTTCCCTCTCCGCTCGCTCTCCGCTACTCTGTAACTAGAGTCAGCCTCTTCCAAGGAGCAGCAGCAGCCTTCCTCCTGTTTGCTGCCCCTTCCTCTGACCATCTTGCCTTTTTAAGCTTGCCTCCTCGTGCTGGAGCAGGTTCTGCCACTGTGTCTATTTGGTAGGGAATGAGCCAGAGGGGCTCGTTAGCCTTCCCCTGATTGGGATGGGGGACATGCCCCATCACAGACACAGATTAATTGACCTGTCCCAGGTCAAGCAGCGGATTAGTGGCAGATCTGAGAATGGGACCCAGGAGTCCTGATTCCCTCTAACCCCTAGATACGCTACATCAATTGATAGAGAGATTGTTGTTATTCTTTTTGATTTGATTAATTTATTACAATTTTGTTTGGCTTCTCCCAGATACTGGCACATGAACAAAACAATCCACTAAGAAAATCCACGAATAAATTATGCATTAATGCCTGGATGGGCAGAGCTATGGACAGACCTTTTCGTATCATGATCATTTCTAGAAAACAGTGGATTTGCTGTACACTGTTAACACTGATGGGGCCAGATCCACAGAGCTAGGCCAGTTTACATCAGCGGAGGATGTGGCCCATGCAGTTTGCATGGGGCAGCTATTGGTGAGGAAGAATGTGAGGTGTCGGTGCAGGGTTAAAGGGATTACCCGCCATGTTGAAAGGTGGGGCTTCAGACTGCAGAGACAGTGAGCTGCAGGCTGGAGCTTAGAGCAGTCTCTTGCTGCTGGGTTATGCAATGTTTAAATACGAGCTCTCTTTGCTGGAAGAACAAAGTCCATGGAGAATTTAGGGCATGATTGTCTCTTGCTTGATGTGCCCATGCAGGACAGTAAGAGAGCGCACGCAGGGAGCGAGAAGGCATCTGCCCCCCTGGGGTCACTCACAGCACGGGAAGTAGAGCAGCCTCCACAGACCTTCTCCCCCCACCTTCCATGCGGTGTGAGTGAGAAGCATGTGAGGGTAGGGACCGTTTGTTCCACACCCACTCCTCCCAATGCACCAGCCAGAAGAGCTGAGCTAGTGCAGAATGGGAAGTTACCTGCTCTTGGGGATAATCCAGTAGCAATTTACTTCCCCCGCTGGAGCAAGAGGGAAACCACAGCAGGTATTGTCGCAACTCATTCTCTGCTCTTCTCCTGGGGCAGCATAACTACTCCCCCCCCTTACTCAGGGCAGGTTGTTAGGTCACAATCTAGCTCTGAATCTGTTGTTGCCTCTGGAGATGCTTCATCCCAAGAAATCACTGCTCCAGACAGAACCCAGGCTTTCATTCTAGTAGGCTCGCTGTCTCCCTCTAGTGATTTATGGAGTCATCTACAGCCTTTAAGGTACAGAAACCCATTTCAAAAAGCTTATGCCTTTAGATCCAGAGGTCCCCAGTTCAGTGGTGCTACTGACAACACATCTAGAGGTATTGGGTGTTGTGTTTTACAGATAGTATCCTAATGCCCCCCCACCCCTCCCAGTCACAGAAATGCAAACAGAACTGCTGAGCACGCTCCTATCTGGGTTGACTCTGTGTTGCCCCAGTAGCTGACACTCCAGTGCAGGATGTGACTGTCAGCAGCTTGATCTGTCATTTTATTCACTTCCTTATGTGCCCATTCTCTTTTTCCCTCCAGTTCTTTTAGCTCCTGCCTATCATGTTGAGTTTGGCCCTGAGAATCCTGCTTGCTGTTTAACGGAGGGACCAGTGAACAGGTTGTCAGGAGCAGGGATGAACCTAACACACCGGTCTAGAATGAATTGGTCCACTTGTTCTAGTTTTAGGTGGGATTTAGTGTGGGTGAGAGGGGCCAGATTAACAGCCAGAGAGACCTAGCTTCTCTCTCCGTCTGCAGAAGAGTACAGGGGCCTGAAGATGGGGGTGGGGTGGAACCTTCTCCCAGCACTTCTCGAGCTGTGTTCCTGCTTGGCCAAACATCTCTGGGCAAAGTCCTGACTTTAAGGTCAATTGCAAAACTCCCACTGACTTTTCAAGGGCCAGGATCTCATCTCTGTGTCTGCAGCATTGGCTCAAAATATCATGAAAGCAGCCAGATTATGACCCCCTTTATTCTCAGTGGGGAGGAGTTATTCACCCAAGGAATCCCATTCACTCCAAGCCTAGCCCTACCTAATTATTATTTTACTTTATTTATTATATTACAGCAGCCCCTGCTGTCTTCCAACAAGGTCAAGGTCCCATGGTGCTAGAGTCTGCACAAATACAGAGTAGAAAGAGTCCCTACACCAAAGATCCTTTCAGGTAGTATTGCACTTCTGTTCTAAGCTAGAATCTCCACCACCGAACCTGGGAAAGCTCTCGTGAGTGCAGATTGGAGAATAACGTCAGCCTCCCTACCCAAGAATAATGCTGGGTTTGATTTAGTTCTGGGCAAAAATTCAGGAGTGCTCTTTTATTCTTTGAACTGGCTCCTGAATGGGAGCAGTGAAGAATGTGGACGTGCAGGGATAATTTCCGCTCTGTCACACTGACGTGAGTCTGAAATAATTGTACTGAAGTTCTTAATGCATGGCAGTGTTACAGGGGTGCTGTGAGGCGTAACTGATTAGCATTTGTGATATGTTTTGACATGCTCCCGTAAGACCTGCAACAGGTAAAATTCAGCCCTGTGCCGAGGACTAACATAAACACCACTGAGAAGCTCTGAAAATGGGACATCAGGGGGGAGCAGACACAGGGGTGACGTTCACCCTTTGGAAGTACGAATGATTTATAATGAGGATGCTTATTGCAACACTGGAAAAGTAAATACAATTGAAAAAGCCAGGTGTGAGTATGGGGCCGTTAAACCAGCACCACAAATTACTGGCTGCATTTCACGCAGGTCAAGATACGGCACAACGTGTGCCTCTTGAGGGGGCCTAATAGTCCCAGTGGATGTGGATTGTGTGTTGTGTAACTGACCGCTGGCTCTGGCCTCCTGTGAGCATGGGGCCCTGTGCTGTGGAGCAGCTTATCTTGTAAGGTGTCATGAGTGAAATGCAACAAGTGGTTTATAACTCTCACACAGCTAGTTTGTTAAATTTTCCCTGTAATGCAATAAACATCATCCTCATTATAAATCATTTGCCCTTTTATAGTGCCTTATCGGAGGATTGCAAAGTCCCTTGCAAACATGAATGAATTAATGAAGCCTACACAGAACACCCTGCGAGGTAGGTAAGGGGTATTCATAGACTTTCATGCCCAAAAGGAACCAGTAGATCACTTAGGGATCTAGTCTGACCTCTTGTATGCTACAGGCCATGGAATTTCATCCAGTTAACCTGCATGGAGCACAGTAACTTGTGACTGGCTAAGGTACATGGCACCGGATAGCTGGTCCCTGTAAGCAGAGCAGGTCCAGCTCTCCACATCAGAGCAGACATGCCCAGTTCACAGACTCATAGATTCCAAGGCTAGACTAGAAGGGACCATTGAGATCATCTGATCTGAGCTCCTGTCTAACACAGGCCAGAGAATCTCTCCCAAATAAGTCCTAGAGCACAGCTTTTAGAAAAACATCTGATCTTGATCTAAAAATTGTCAGTGATGGAGAACCCACCACAACCCTTGGTAAACTGTTCCAATGGTTAATTCCCCCTTGTTATAAGTTTATACCTTATTTCCAGGCTGAATGTGTCTAGCTTCAGCTTCCAGCCACTAGGTTGTATTTCTGTGCTAGACTGAACTACTTGTTCCCCATGGAGGTGCTTACAGTCTAATCAAGTCACCCCTTAACCTTCTCTTTGTTAACTTAAATAGATATAGTAGTCGAGTCCTTGAGTCTGAGGCATGTTTTCTAATTCTTTAATCCTTCTTGTGGCTCTTCTCTGAACCCTCTCCAGTGTATCAACTTCCTCCTTGAACTGTGGGCACCAGAACTGGACACAGGATTCCAGCAGTGATCACACCAGTGCCAAATACAGAAGTAAAGTAACCTGTCTATTCTCACTTGAGATTCCCTGTTTATGCCTCTAAGGACTGCACTAGCCCTTTTGGCCACAGTGTCACACTGGGCACTCATGTTCAGCTGATTATCCACCATGGCCCCCAAATCTTTTTCAGAGTCACTGCTTCCCAGGAGAGAGTCCCCCATCCTGTAATTATGGCCTATGGTCTTTGTTGATCCAGTTCAAAGAGGCAGGGTTACAACGGGGCTATAAAGGCCTGACAGAGGGCAGGAAGAGGAGGAGTGATTGGGGTCTGCGCCTGGGGAAGAGGAATCATGGTGGGCCCCTGGAGCAAAGGGCCAGGAAGGTTGCACTGGACCTGCAGTTCCAGAAGAGCAACAGAGCTGACTGAATGGTACTGGCAAACTGCAGGAAGCAGGATTATTACCACAGACCCCTGGGTAGGGAGGCTGTAAAAGCCTTGGACAAAGGGTGAGTTAAGGGATTGTTTTGTCAATTTATTTGCTTATGTTTGGGTAATCAACCTACTTAAAGGAGATTGGGTGTGGCTGTGTATGCTTGTCAGGCTGGGGACCAGCCCTGCCCTGTCCTAGCATATCATCTTCCAGAAAGGCATCCAGACCTATCTGAAGACATCATGACATAGAGAATCCATCATGGTCGTATTCCAGTGCTTAATCACCCTCCCTATTAAAAATCTGCACCTAATTTCTAATTTGACTTTGTCTGGCTTCAGCTTCCAGCCATTGGTTCTTGTTCTGCCTTTCTCTGCTAGATTAAAGTGCCCTTTGATACCCAGTGTATTCACCTCATGGGACACTTCTGCAGCTTTTGTTCTTCTTTTTGACAGACTCAACAGAGTGAGCTCTTCATGTCATTGTCAGAATCTCTTCACCCACCACAGTAATGCAGCCATCACTGGGGCGGGGGGTGGGGTAACCTGGCAGCTGTTGGATAGCAGAGGATGATTTAGAACAGGAAGTGAAGAAGAACATTTGAAAGTGCAGGGGGCCCTGCTCCCAATGGAAGCTTGTGGGTGCTAGGGCAAGATAATTAGTATCTCTCTCATATTTGTATATCATCAAGATTTAACACTCATATCATGGTAGCAGCAAGAGTCCTCACCCAAGTTGGAGCCCCATTACCCTAGGCTCTGTACAAACGTGTCATCGGTGATAGTCTCTGCTCCAAACTCCGGCCAACGGGTAGAGCTCATCACCGTGATAACTGATCGTCTTGCATGGGTACAAATTCTCAGTAGTCATGTTTTATTACCAGACACCAACTGGAGAGCAACACAGCATCTTCGGTTTCTTAATGAGCCAGAGCCCTTAACAGATGAATAGACAGTTCAAAGAATCATAGAATCATAGAATATCAGGGTTGGAAGGGACCTCAGGAGGTCATCTAGTCCAACCCCCTGCTCAAAGCAGGACCAATCCTCAACTAAATCATCCCAGCCAGGGCTTTGTCAAGCCTGACCTTAAAAACTTCTAAGGAAGGCGATTCCACCACCTCCCTAGGCAACGCATTCCAGTGTTTCACCACCCTCTTAGTGAAAAAGTTTTTCCTAATATCCAACCTAAACCTCCCCCACTGCAACTTGAGACCATTACTCCTTGTCCTGTCCTCTTCTACCGCTGAGAATAGTCTAGAACCATCCTTTCTGGAACCACCTCTCAGGTAGTTGAAAGCAGCTATCAAATCCCCCCTCATTCTTCTCTTCTGCAGACTAAACAATCCCAGCTCCCTCAGCCTCTCCTCATAACTCATGTGTTCCAGACCCCTAATCATTTTTGTTGCCCTTCGCTGGACTCTCTCCAATTTATCCACATCCTTCTTGTAGTGTGGGGCCCAAAACTGGACACAGTACTCCAGATGAGGCCTCACCAATGTTGAATAGAGGGGGACGATCACGTCCCTCTATCTGCTCGCTATCCCCCTACTTATACATCCCAAAATGCCATTGGCCTTCTTGGCAACAAGGGCACACTGCTGACTCATATCCAGCTTCTCGTCCACTGTCACCCCTAGGTTCTTTTCCGCAGAACTGCTGCCTAGCCATTCGGTCCCTAGTCTGTAGCTGTGCATTGGGTTCTTCCGTCCCAAGTGCAGGACCCTGCACTTATCCTTATTGAACCTCATCAGATTTCTTTTGGCCCAATCCTCCAATTTGTCTAGGTCCCTCTGTATCCTATCCCTGCCCTCCAGCGTATCTACCACTCCTCCCAGTTTAGTATCATCCGCAAATTTGCTGAGAGTGCAATCCACACCATCCTCCAGATCATTTATGAAGATATTGAACAAAACCGGCCCCAGGACCGACCCCTGGGGCACTCCACTTGACACCGGCTGCCAACTAGACATGGAGTCATTGATCACTACACGTTGAGCCCGACAATCTAGCCAACTTTCTACCCACCTTATAGTGCATTCATCCAGCCCGTACTTCTTTAACTTGCTGGTTATCATGGTCATCCTCCGACCTTAAGCAGGGCAACAAACTCAGACTCCCAAGTTCAAAAATAAAACACACTGGCTACCAGAAACAAAGCAAATATAAAAGTCCTAGGCCAGGCCTACTTGCCCCAAGGAGGCTCCGGTGTGTCACACTCTCTGCATAGACCCTTACACCAGTCACGCCATCTTTTAAGGAGCAAGAGTATTGCACCCTAGAGGCCCCAAACAAGATCAGGGCCCCATTGTAAATGATACTTACCTGTCTTTTTAAAGTGCTTTCAGATTTACTCATGGAAAGAACTGTATAAGAGCTAGGTATTATTATTGTGCTCGGCGCTGTACAGATACCTAGCAAGAGACAGATCATGCCCTGAATAGCTTACAACCGAAACAGACAAATGATGAGAGAATGGACGTATATTACATTCCCCACCTGTAAAATGAGGATCTGAGGCCTTGAAGATATTTAGGCTCCTAATTTCCAGTGCAAGAGGACTATGTGACTTGCCCAAGGTCACACAGGAAGTCTGTAGCAGAGCAGGGACTTGAATGTAAATTTCCTGAGCCCCAAGCCAGTGCTCTACACAAAAAGAGCAATTCTTTACTCTAGAGGTGCATGGCACTACTACCAAAACAAGGGCCCTGTATCCCACTTAGCTATGTGCAGAGAGTTGACAATACAGATCAGTGAGGACACATGTGGTTAACCACCATTTATTATTATTCTGAATACTTTTCACTTCTCTAGCACATTCAGAAACACCAGGTAGCAAATCCTCACATAGCAGGTAAATATTATTAGGACCAGTCAGAAAATTTCCACCAAACCTGTTTTTGAACAGAAAAATGGGTTATCAACTACGCAACATTTTCCCCAAGAAGTGTCTACTTTCCAGGGAAAACATCAAGTATTTGCTGAGAAAGCCAAAACCAGAAAGTTTTTGGTTTGCAGCCCCAAATCTGGAACTGGATAAAGTGAGTCTGAGTAACTCACCCAAAGTCTCCCAATGAGTGAGGACCAGGACCAAAGAGTCCTGACTCCCATGACTAAAAACACCAGACACCTTGGGCCAAACTCTGCACTCAGTTCCACCGGTTAAAATGGATAATGATTCAGTTTATGTAAACAGGATTACACCACAGGTCTACTGGGCCTCATGTGTACCATTTCAGGCCTGATCTTGCTCCCATTGAAATCACTGGGCGTTTCCTCATTGACTCCATGGAGAGCGGAATCAGGCCCGTAATGAAAGCGGTACGACTGTAAGCTCTTTCTGTTTGAAAAGAGAGTCTTTTTGCTATTTCTTCTGCAGGTGAATCCCTTCAAGGGATATTTATTAATTGTTGCCTTGCTGCGGGGTTGGGAGTGGGGAAGGAGAAAAGAAAGCACCCTAGATCTCTGGGTTAGACCTGGACGGTGGGTGAATCTCCCACCCCTTCGGAGAAGCTAGCTCCTGGCCCTGTCCCTTCTGCCCGAGGCCCTGCCCCTCTGCCTCCCGAGCCTCCCCAACCCTGTGGCTGGAGAAGCCCTGGCCGGCATCCCTGAACTGCCCCAGCTGGCCCAAATAGCCCTGGGGTGCTGGCCTGACCCCTGGGCCGACCTGAGCGCCGGTCTGAGCTGCCCCTGGCCATTCCAGCCCCAGCTACTGGTCCAAGCCCCAAGCTCCAGGCCACCAGCTAGAGCTGAGCCTCCTGCCAGCTTCAGGGAGAGGGGGAGCGTGGGCAGGATCTTGGGGCGGAGCGTGGATGGGGCCATGACTTGGGTTAGGAGAGGTTTAGCCTCCCCTGGCCTTCAATACCTGCCACCCATGGGATTAGATGCAATCAAATGCACTGAGCATTCCAGGATAATCCTCTTTGCATCTCTGTCCAGCTCTGTGCTTTTAATACTCCTCATTGTTCCATGGAAATGGCTCTCAATGGGTTGGCTTCGATAAAAGATCATCTGTGTATGACTTGGGGTATGGATTTATTTATTTTTCCTTATACGAAGCTAAAACCAGGGGTATAGACAGCTGCTTAATAAGTTATTATTAAAACAATGGCAAATATAATCCCCCAGTGGAAAGATGTGGCATATGAGCAGATTGTCCAATTTTTCTTAGAACATCGTCGTAATGTGTGTCATTAATAAAACATCTTGTTATATGGCTTTTAATTATTTTCTCATAGCAGATTCGCCAAGATCATTATCCCTTCTTACACGGAAGAGCAGATGCCTTGATGAAGCATCTGATGATAAGCATGGTTAGCATCATCATCTGTTGGAATATCACAGTAATTAATGGTTTGTTTAAATTCCAGCTCAGAACTGTTTCGCTTTCACTACTTCGACTGCTGCCTGGATACTAATGGGACAGTGGTAGAGAAAACCGGAGCGAAGGAATTGCTACATTAATCACAAGTATTCACAAGTCAGATCAGGTGTGTTTGACTAGTGGTATTTGCCCATATGCAATAGTTCAGTATTTATGGTATCTCTTTAAGGATGGTCCCTAGAGTTAAACAAATCTCCTTCTTGGGCAGCTACACTGATCTTTATGGCATTTTTTTTTATATGAATTTGACAACTGACTTTATGAATGGAGTCTCACAAAGAAATATATTCTGCATGCTGTGGATGTGAACCCAAGCCCATTCAAATCAAGGGAGCCTGTCTATTAGCTTCAGTTGGATGAAATCTTGTGTGAGGGGATGTGCTTTAGGGACACTATTCAGTTAAGAATAGTAGCATCCAATCCCTTATATTATGAAGAACAGTGTTGCCACCTCTTATGATTTTACCATACGACTTGCGAAATTTAGTGTTTTTTCTTAAATCCCCAGCTGCTGGAATCAAGAGGCGGTTGCGTGAAAATCTCAGCGTATTCTTTTTTTGAAAAAGTAAGACTATCCCTACACTGGCCCTGATTTTTGACTCAGTCTGATGACTTTCAGGGGCCCGATTCATGATTTTTGAAGGCTTGGGATTCGCAATGCTGTTACCACCACCGCAGGTTAGGAATACCAAAAGGTTTTTTAAAATCTAGTCAGCGTTTCATCGGGCTGCCTATTTACTGGCAAAACACCTCGGGGCAGAATCCGAGCTGGGGTAAATTGTCATAATTCTACTGACTTCCATGGAGTCATGAGAATCTACCCCAAGCTGAGGATCTGCGATGGAAGGTGACACATTGACTTCACTGGGATCAGGATCGGGCCCTTTTCAAATAGTAAGAGATTTTGTAACATTTTGTTTTGACACATCCTAAATTTGGGAGCTAATTTGAATGGACAGTGTCCCTTTAAATTTTGATCGATGATGCGAACGTGTGTGTGTGTGTCTTAAATGCAGAGGTTTAACATAAGAGAGGCAAGGTGGAAGGGACAATAGCTTTTATTAGACCAGCTTCTGTTGGTGAGAGAGACGAGCTTTTGAGCTTATCCAGAGCTCTTCCTCAGGTCTGGGAAATGTATTCAGAGTGTCACAGCTAAATAGGAGGTGGAACAGATTGCTTAGCATGAGTAGTAAAACACATACTGTAAGAGACCATTCAAGGTGAAGTGGCCAGCTAACACCTCTGCAGTCATTAGACAAAAGAAAGCGGGAGATTAGTTGGTTACACATTGTTGCAATAAACCATAAATCCAGCATCTTTATGAAGTCCATGATTTTTAGTGTCTAGAAAAGGTATGAATTGAAGTTCCCAGGTGTATCTTTTGAAGGTGTTCTGCAGGTTCCCTTTGAGGATGAGAACCAAGAGGTCAGATATAGTGATCCCTTTGTGAAAAGTGTTCACCCACAGGTGATAGGGTGTTTTTGTCTTTTATCATTTTTCTGTGTGAGTTCATTTGAGAGCCTAGTGATTGTCTGGTTTCACACACATAGTTGTTATCAGGACATTTAGTGAATGGGATGATACACCTGGTTGTGACAGGCATGTGTATGGCCCATGGATCTTGAAAGGTGTGTTGTGGGGGGTGCTGATCATTGTAGCAGGAGAGATATGTCTGTCAAATAATAGTCTAAAGCCACAAATTTCAAGTGTCTACTAATTAATGATTACCGATTAATCAACTAGTAACTATTAATGTTGCGGGGCATAACTCGGAGGCTGCTGCGATGGGGTACGAGGGAACCTTGATCGGTTGATAAGGCTAATTTGGGTGCTTCAAGTGCTGGGTGCCCAACTTGACACCCTTAGGGCCCAGTTTTCAGAAACCTGAAACTGAACTCCCACAGATCCCATTGATTTGACTGGAGTTGCTGCTGTGAAGCACCAGGTCCTGGTAGATGCTTGGAGATGGGCATCCAAAAAATGGAGGCTCCCAATTTAGGAGCTCATGTTGGAGAATTTGGGCCTGAAAGCCCAATCTGGTGCTCCTCAAGCACCCAAAGTCCCATTACAGGACCCAATGGCCCAATCCATCTTAATGAACCTTATGTCCCTGTACCTAATGTAATCAGAGATTATGAAACACCTCCTTGAAAGCCAGCACTGATATTAACATCCTGAAGCTGGATCTGTGCTGCTTTCTTCTGGAGCGTTCATATCACACACACACACAGAGAAGCTCCAACACCCACAGCTTTTCTCCTGTGTTAACTGTCATCTTCCTCCCGTTCCTGCAAGTGCTGTAATCTGAAAATAGAAAAGGAGAAGAACGAAACAAAACAATTGCTTAAAAAGCCCCATGAAAAGGAGAACCTGAGATATAATTATGCCTCCAGGATGATATTTTCCCCTGATAACACTGGAAAAAACTAAACATGGTCATGTGCGGTGCTAGTGAACAAGTTCCAGGAGGAAATCTCTATTTTAGGGACAGCCACAGTCTCAAGGGACACACCTAGAGATGGGTTAGATCTGGGTTTGGAACATCCCCGCATTCCAGTGCAGGGGTTTGAACCAGTCCAGGATAGCCACTGGGCCCAGCTGCAAAATTTGAATCCAGAGTCACATTCAAATTTCCGAATCTTCTTTCTGCAATGTGTGGGAGTGGCCCCACATTGCCATCCTTCCCTACCCCAACCAGACCTCTCGGAATTGCAGTGCTGAGCCACTGTCCTGCAGCCTATCCTAAACCAGCACTGCCTCCTCCTTATTCCCCCCACCGCCCTGTCCTGGGATGTCGTCAGTTAGTGCGGGAGGGCTGAGAAGCCAGCCGCTGACATTTTCCGAAGGCTGTTTGTGCCGCAGAGGCAATCAGTAGCTCTGAGAGGTTTCCTGTGTGCTGGAGGAACTGCCTTGAAATGGCAAGAAACGCACCTGTGAGGCTGCTCTGCGCGACAGTGGTGTCTCCTCTCTGCAACTGAGGGCTTGGCTACACTTGCGAGTTACAGCGCAATAAAGGAGCCCCGGGCGCACTAGCTCACTCCCCGTCCACCCTGGCAAGGCACGTAGAGCGTTCTGACTCCGCGGCTGCAGCGCTGCTGGTCTCCACCTCGGCGAGTGGAAGAACGTTTGCTGCGCCCCCGCTGGAGCGCTGCGGCGCCAGTGTGGACGAGGTGTTGCATTACTGCGCTCTGATCAGCCTCCGGAAATGTCCCATAATCCCCTTAAGTCAAGTGGCCACTCTTGTCATTGTTTTTGAATCGCTGTAGGAATGCGGCTATGCCCTTTGAAAGCTCCGTTTCTGACAGCCGGCTGCTTATCTGCTCTGAGACAAAGCAACCATTAGTGTGGAATGCTGGGTGAGAGAGAGGTGGTGGGGAGGGGGGTCTACTGCTGTCTGAACTTACAAGACAACATGCTGACATGCTCTCAGCCCCCCAAAACCCACTCTCTCTCCCCCCCACATACACACAACACACTCCCTGTCACACTCCACCCCGCCATTTGAAAAGCGCGTTGCAGCCACTTGTATGCTGGGATAGCTGCCCACAATGCACCGCTCCCAATGCCGCTGCAAGTGCTGCAAATGTGGCCCCACCAGTGCACTCGAAGCTGTCAGTGTGGACAGACTGCAACGCTTTCCCTGCTGCGCTCTCCGAAGGCTGGTTTAACTCACAGCACTCTACATCTGCAAGTATAGCCATGCCCTGAGAGATGTCAGGAGTTAGAGCCCAAAAGCCCACGCCCATCCCATCCGGTCACAAGAGTTGGCACCTCCTTAAACCATGGCCGTATAGTGATTACTGGGAGCTCCTAAAATCTAGGCAGCTTGTACAGCTGGTTGAATGGTTCTTTCTGAGAGATCTAGCCCTTCGTCCTGTTTGTGGATTACTCATGAAGAGGCCGCGATCTACTTGTTTGCGAGGGTTTGAATAGTTTGTAGCAAATAAGCCTCCAGTTCTTTTTCAAACTGGCTGCTATTATTCACTAACCCCTCTATCTTTGGCACAGAGCAGCCCCCAAAAACAAGGCAACTGGCTGATGATGAACCCGGGGAAGAAAGAGCCAATCTTGGTGGGCAGATGTGAAGCGCTTTGAATACCTATCGCCTCGTTCTCCATCTAAGGGGCTGGTCCCATGTTGACAGGCTGATCCATAACCTAAGGCTTCCTGCTCCTGTTGGGCACGTGGCAACACAAAAAGCTATCTTTCTTTCATCTCCAGCAAGGCAGAAGACTGCACTCCACATCTTATCGAACATGGAACTAGCCATGCTGGCGATCATCTTTATGACCTTTGAGCTGGGCTACACCAATTCACTGTGCATAGGGATGAGCACTTCGTCGTTTAAAAACAAAGCTTCCATTAGCCCCTGCTCTGCCTCCCTTTACAAGACCAGGCCAAATGCAATTTATCTGCAAGGCCCTCCCTGGAGGCAATCCAGGTTAATGCAGCACCAACCTCACCTGATCACCCATGTTCCTCAGAAAGATGGTGCTCGCCACTCAGGAGCGAAGCGCGTGAGAGGGGGAAGCAGGACGTTCTGAGCCAAGGGGCCAGTGGTTTGGTGCTCACTCCTGCCAATGATTACAATCACCCACAAATCTGACCGGGGGGCAGCGGGGGACGGGAATCTTGGCCCCATTAATGTCAGTGGCAAAACTTCCATTAGCTTCAATGGGGCCAGGGCTTTACCCGCTGTCTTCAGTTCAGCTCTTGCACAGACACAATCCAAAAGAGCAGAGAAGAACAGAGGAGAGAGAAGAAGGAAAGAAGAGGAGGGAATGATTTTCCATTGGCTCCTAGTCTAGCTGTCACGCTCTTGACAAGACCCTTGCCCTACAAATCCCCAGTAACTCTCTGCCATCCCTCGCCACGTAAGGAATTTGGGGAGATTCTGAGTGGAAACCAGGGAGCTGCTAACAGCCTTTGGAAATGAATTCATGAGCTATTCCCAGCTCTATCGTCAGCTGCTGCAATTCAAGGTCCCCTGCACTACTGCACTTCCAGTAATTAACATCAGTCTTGACTTCTTGCTTGGTGTGCGGCGTGATGCAGACTCTCCGTTACGCTATTTCAGTGCTAGGTCTCCAGAGGAGAGACTGCGAAACACTGCAGATTTGACATGATTTGTGATCATAGCTCGTCTCCGCTGAGGACTGGCCACTTGAAATTAAGGTAATTGGCAACAGTGGTTCAGAACTGAGTAGGGAAAGCGGAGCGACTTTAACGGTCGAGTTGTGCGTTGAATCTGGGAACAGGCAGCTTCCCGTGTAGCTGGCGTGCAATAGGCAACAAATAATGTCTCCATCCAGGAGAAATGCTGAAGTGAAGCATGACAAGTGAATCCAGCCATGGTGACTGGGTAGCTGGAGTGGCTGACTTCTGAGGAAGAGATAAATACATATAGCTTTGCTAATGGACAGCCACAGGGGCGTGGAGCATAATAACCCTCTACATACCCTTCAAGGGTGTAACACAAAGGACAGGGAGAATTTAGGGTCATGGAAGGGCAGTGCTCATTTGAGGTATTGAAGGTTTTTTTTTTTTTTTTTAATTTCTCTTTAGTAAGAAAAACAGAGAAAGTTTATATGGTCTGGAAGTGATAAAGATCAAGTAAGGGAATGCCTGACAATCTTAACACAAACCAACTGCCAGTATAGAAATCATAAGTCCTAGGGCACTGTGAAAAGAATGGGCTAACTGACCAAACTAATGCCAATTAATACTGAACAGTTCTAGGACTGCGGTGGCACCAGAAGATGGGCTGGGAGGAACGAGAGGTGATACCAGTCTTCCTAAAATGAAAGGCTGGCAACTCTTCAATGGCAGTTGTCACCCAGTAGGGATCAGTCTTTCCTGAGTTCCAGCCCCTACCTCTCCTCTCTTACTGAGTAGAACAAATACTAAGAGACAAACAATCGCTAAGAGCTCTACCCAGACCCAGGCTTGTGGCTGGGAGCGGTGAGGCACTGTATTGCCAAGGCAAGTATCGCAGGGTAGCATTGGGCCTCCTGAAGTACCATCCCTTCTGGAGCTCCCGGCATGTAGGGGGAGTGTATGCTGTACCACCTCCTCGGCCAGGGCTTGGGAAAGCAGAGGGGATTGGCTGCAGCCCTGTCTCCTCTTCCGCCTCCTCCTCCTCCTCGCACCCCTGCCCAGCTGCAGCTACCGGGACTAAAAGCCTGGTTGTGGTCACAGCGAGGTAAGCAGATATGACTTGGAGATGCAGATATGCTGACTACGAAGGTGCCATTGTCCCTTATGTCACAACTAGCCCAGCCTTCCTGTCTGGATGGACACTAGTCTGTTGTGAGTGGACCCAGCTGCTGCATCCCACAGGCTTCTCAGCCCCCTGGGTCTGGGTAGAGCCCGGCTAGTGTCCCTAGCTTTGAAGATCTCCAAGGCACACTCCCAGGGGCAGAACTCGTGTCTGCGTCTTTCCTTAGGACATGGGACTCTGCAGTCTGGCTGCCTTAGACCCCAAAACCAGTGTCTAACCCCTGCCAAGCCCCCCCTGAGTTTGATACTGCCCCTTCTGTGAGTCTGAGGTCTGGTGAGTGTTTCAGGCAAGGCAAAGTCCCTCTCTCTCTTCAGCCTGGGCTTCTGGCATGTGGCAGTGGAGGGCCTCATGCTCAGAGAAACCTCCCGTTAAATACAGTCTCTGTCCCTTTTTTGCCCACATGTTCCAGCGGAGAAATACCCATCCCTCCCTTCAGCCAGGTGCAGCGGAGAGTCCCTAGTTCCATGGCGATGGGCCAGTAGTTGAGAGACAAACCAAGTCAATGGCCCGAGATTGCTCCATGATGGCTTCTCAGCTCCACTCATTCCACCAGGTGCTGGGAGC
Source organism: Eretmochelys imbricata (assembly GCF_965152235.1). Lineage (NCBI taxonomy): Eukaryota > Metazoa > Chordata > Testudines > Cheloniidae > Eretmochelys > Eretmochelys imbricata. The sequence continues at coordinate 258,021,626 of NC_135573.1, forward strand.
CTGTCCAGAATGGATGCTCTAATCCCACATGGGAGGTTTGGCTATTAAACGAAGGACACAGTCTGAGATGGAGGACTGCCATGCTGCAGTCACTTTGGTGAGGCAGTCAGCAACTCTGACTTACTTTCTGCCCCACCCGCCCTCAAAGAGGCAGCTCTGTCCTCTGCCAGAGAGAACTGAACTAAAGTGCTGGGTCGGGCGGCACCAAAGCCACCTGCAGGATGGTGTGACGCTAAGAAGTCATTTAGCCTCGCTGGCATCTCAGATGCCAAGAATTGAATGGGTCTGAAGAATGGACTCGTATATCCAGGTACCTCTCCCATGTTGCTTCCCTGGACATAACTACTCTGCTTCCTTTTCCCCATCACTCCTCCATGCTCCCATGCACTCAACTCACTGACAGCCACTCTGCATTTGGAGTCTGCCACCACTTCCTGCCTGAATCTTGCCAGGCCCTTTTGGAGAACTCGCTGAATTCGATGTGATGAGCTAGGGATTCTTTACATGTAGCTCAGAGATGGGCTATAGCCATTTGCCATACCCCAGGAGTGTTCTGATCTGGCATCTAGTCTAGGCATGTCTCTCATTCGGATGCATAAACACTACTGTAGCTCCTTCAGTCCCTCCTCAGTTATCACAATAGGATTCATCACTATGCTGTCTCGCCATCCTGCACCTGCTTTAGAATATTCATAAGGGCTGGGAAAAACACATGGTTTAGTGCACAGATGTGATATCCTTTGAAATCCAGGCCACTGCCTGCAGTGTCCGCTGTGCTAAATTGCAGCATCTGTCATTCTGGGGGGGGGACCCCACTGCTTGAGCTCCATGCTGAACCAAACTTCCTTTTCGATTGCAACCTTTCTTGGGCTCCTGCTAGCTCAGAGACTTCCACATTAGCCTGGGCTGTAATACATGGATCCTGCACAGACATGCTGGAAACATTAACAGTGCGAAACCTGGTCTCCACGTTAAAGCTGTGTGTGCACGCTATGACCTTTCTTTTGCATTGTTTATAAGGGCTTGGGGAAGGAAAGGTACTTGATCAGCTGGTAGCAGGGCTGGATTAAAGCATATGTCTTCGATCCTTGTGGTCTGTTGAGTAAAGGTGTAGCGCATAGGATTCCCAGGTGTTCAGTTTTCGACCGGAAGGTCTGGTCAAAAGGGGACCTGTGCAGTGTCTGGTCAGATGTAGTGACGGGACACCAAAAGTTCGGTTACTGTGGGCATGGGTGGGGAGGCACCGGGTCATCAACCCACACCAGCCCCTGCTCAGTCAGGCTTCGCATCAGGGGCTGCAGCTCCCATCCCAGCCCTGGACCAGAGGGAGCCCAGATGGGGGTGGAGGGAGAACAGTGACTGATGGGTGGAGGGGGGAAGAGGAGTGTGCAGGGGGCAGGGCCTAGGGGCAAGAGGCAGGGAAGAGGGCAAGGCCTTGGGGGAAGAGTCGGGGCAGGTGGGTCCAGTTTTCAGCAGTTAGAAAGTTGGCAACCCTAGTACAGCATCTGGTCCTTGTGGTCCGTGCATGGAGATTTAGCGCATCTGACTGCTGCCAGGTGTTTGTCATTTGGGGTTAGTGGGCTGTCCTATTTAGGAGGAAACCCTAGGATTGGGGAGTGGGAGAAAGACCAGGCAGGGGGCACTCCGAGGTAGAGTCCAGTTGTAGTGGTATGTAGATACCGCAGGCTAAGGTAAGCGGGGAAAGTGAGGCTCTAGAACTGCACTACGACCGCTGGGATGAAGTTTAGAAGTATCAACATGTCACTGGGCAAGCAGCAGAGGGGTGACATATCTTGCCTGATGCAGACATTCTGGTATCACAGGTGTGTCGGAAGCATCTTTCCAGAATATCAAGATGCACCAATGGCAGCAGGAGACCAGCCAGGAGTCTTCTCCTTAGGTGATGAATAGTAGCCATCCAATGTGCTTTCTTCCTTAACCAGTGAACAAGCTTTACACTGATGAGAGGAGCAGCTTGGGTGGACATTTTACATCATATATATATATATATATATATATATATATATATATATAACATTGTAATATGATGTTTGCTGATCTGGATGATGGGATGGATTGCACCCTCAGTAAGTTCACGAATGACACTAAGCTAGGGGGAGAGATAGGGTTCACAGTGACCTAGACAAATTGGAGGATTCGGCCAAAAGAAATCTGATGAAGTTCAACAAGGATAAGTGCAGAGTCCTGCACTTAGGACAGAAGAGTCCCATGCACCGCTACAGGCTGGGGACCGACTGACTAAGCGGGAGTTCTGCAGAAAAGGACCTGCAGATTACAGTGGACGAGAAGCTGGATATGAGTCAGCAGTGTGCCCTTGTTGCCAAGAAGGCGAATGGCATATTGGGCTGCATTAGTAGGAGCATTGCCAGCAGATCGAGGGAAGTGATTATTCCCCTCTATTCAGCACTGGTGAGGCCACATCTGGAGTACTGCCTTCAGTTTTGGGCCCTCATTACAGAAAGGATGTGGACAAATTGTAAAGAGTCCAGCGGAGGGCAATGAAAATGATCAGGGGGCTGGGGCATATGATTTACGAGGAGAGGCTGAGGGAACTAGGATTATTTAATCTGCGAAGAGAAGAGTGAGGGGGGATTTGACAGCAGCCTTCAACTACCTGAAGGGGGGTTCCAAAGAGGATGGAGCTCAGCTGTTCTCAGTGGTGGCAGATGACACAACAAGGAACAATGGTCTCAAGTTGCAGTGGGGGACGTCTAGGTTGGATATTAGGAAACACCATTTCACTAGGAGGGTGGTGAAGCACTGGAATGGGTTGCCTAGGGAGGTGGTGGAATCTCCATCCTTAGAGGTCTTTAAGATCCTGCTTGACAAAGCCCTGGCTGGGATGATTTAGCTGGTGTTTGTCCTGCTTCGAGCAGGGGGTTGGACTAGATGACCTGCTGAGGTCTCTTCCAACCCTAATCTTCTATGATTACGGAAATGAAGACAAAGAATCCCTGCAACCATTGCAAAGTAGATTAAAGTCAGAGGCAGGTGAGGTTCCTATTCAATCACAGAAGCATTTGCAGTTCACTCTCTCAGTACCCTCAGGGACAGAAGTCCCTGCAAGTCACTAAATGTCACCTACAATAAAGTGGTGTTAAACACAAGTGGATGATGAAGGCCAAATCCGGCCCTCACTTACTCCAGAGTGACTTTTGTTTTCTCAGTGGGTTTACTCAGGATTTACCCTAGTGTGGGAGCAGAACTGACCTCAGTGACTGCTGCTCCCTGGCGCCCACTTGAAGATCCCTGCAAAAAGACCCAAAACCAACTAGGTCGGGTGCCTGCACGGCTATTTCCTCTAGTAGAAGACATACCATTGGTGGGATAAGATGAGAATCTTGCACTGCTGCTGCCTGTCACATGTGTTCCATGGATAAATAAGTTGTCTTCCAGGCTGCCTACTTCGTGCCTCTCATGAGCAATGCATTAATTTAACAGAAAACCAAGGAGTGGCTGGCAGTTCCATTTTCATCATTGCCATATCGGGGCAGTCTAATTCCCAAGAATGGATGTCTCAACTCTTTCATTCAGCTCATGCCTCTGTTAGACTATATGGAACACAGTGTGGTCCAGAAGCTAGGGCCTGGGCCTTAGAGTTAGGAGGGCATGGGTTCTGTTCCTAGCGATGCTATTCCCTTGTTGTCTGACTTTGGGTAATTCACATAATCTCTGCCTCAATTTCCCCCTCTACCAAATGGGCCTGATATCTACCCACCTCTTGTAAGGCACTTTGAGGTAAAAGTGGTGTAGAATTGTTGCACAATATTACATTTTTAAAAAAAAGTTCAGCAATATGTAACCTGGATCCTTGTTTGTCCAGCTTGAACACTGATAATACAAGAGGAAGAAAGATGTCCAGAGGAGACAGGAATTTTAAGCAAATCCCAAACCCCACAGCTATACAATCGCATTTGATTTCCACCGACTGGGACACTGTTACGTTTTCTGTGCACAAACAGAGACGTTAGATAAAAACATAAAATACTCGCTGGATGGTTGAAACGGGACATTACTTTATTTCTTTGACTCCAGAACCCTAACACACAAGAACCGAAAACAGAGAGACAAAGCAGACTGCTCCCTAGGGCAGGGAGGCAGAACTCAATCCGCCTAGCTCTGGGCTGGCTCTTTACAGCTGACAGCTGAGGAGCCAGATCGCACGCCTCCCTATAGGGCCCACTAGCCTGCAAGCAGGACCAAGAAACCCTTCACACCTAAGTGATAGCTTGTAATTTCAGCATAGTTTTCAATTCACCAGAGACAATGTTTAGTGAGGAACTTAATAGGTATTTTGTTCCGTGATAACTTCAAAAGACAAGGGAGCCGAATATACTAAAAGAAAGGGAAAGAAAATCTGAGAAGGGAAAGAAAAAGAAAATCTCACAGTCTCTATTGGCTGAATCCTGCATCACTGAATCCAGTGGAAGCTTTGCCATCGACTTCATTGGGCTTTGGCACTGGCTCTAAGGCCTGCATTCAGTAAAGCATCTAAGCACATGCTTTAGTCCCAAATAGAATTTATGCAACCAGCAGGAGAGTGAATTTGTGTGTGGGGGGGTGGAGGGTGAGAAAACCTGAATTTGTGCTGGAAATGGCCTAACCTGATGATCACTTTAGATAAGCTATTACCAGCAGGACAGTGGGGTGGGAGGAGGTATTGTTTCATATTCTCTGTGTATATATAAAGTCTGCTGCAGTTTCCACGGTATGCATCCGATGAAGTGAGCTGTAGCTCACGAAAGCTCATGCTCAAATAAATTGGTTAGTCTCTAAGGTGCCACAAGGACTCCTTTTCTTTTTGCGAATACAGACTAACACGGCTGTTACTCTGAAACCTGAAATTTCAGACTTGTCATTCAAAGATGGATTTGAGTTGATGGGACTTAAGCACATCTTTAAGTGCTTTGCTGATAGGGATGGACTTAAGCACAAGCTTAAGTGCTTTTCAGAGTCACGATCTACGGGATTTTTATTGTTGTTATTACTGTTTCTTGGCTAGAATCCAGCACTCCTCTTCAGAGGCCAGGCAGCTTGTAACAGTGCTATAACAGCAGCTAACCAGGCAGTGCAGTATACTCTGACCGACTTTACGTTCACATCAGATATTTTTTTTTTCCTGTTTTGCACATGCTTTGGCAAGGATGAATTTACAATCCCCTATTTCTAATTTCCTCTCCTTTTGGTAAAAATCACCTGTATAGTCTCTTGTTTAATCTGTTGTTGGACTGTTACTTCCTGTGCCATTCGTGGTTGTCCTTGTTGCAGGGGAAGAAACTCTAACTGGCAAAGAACCTGAGAAAAATGAGGACAACTATCTGGGTACTGGATCGAAGGAACAGGTAAAGTTGGAATTTACCTATAGAGTAGGGCTAGAGGGAGCACACAGTGGACCAAACAAACTACGGGATACAAGGCTTCTGGCACAGTAGAAACTTTGCAGAGAACTGCTCCTTCTCCCCTTTCTCTTTCACTCAGTCTCAGTCCCTCTGTACCAGAATGACAGTACTTTGCTGGTACACGTTATAGAGAACTATCCAGTCTCTTGTCCTGATATCTTATTTCTGAACCATTGCAACCCTACCTTGCTTGTGTGAACAGTCCTAGCGCCAGCCTTTGTTTGTAACCTCCTCAGCAGCAGATCTCCCTGCACCATAGGCCTGTCCTTTGGCAGAGTGGTCTTGCCTATGACTTTAGCTGTTGCTGCTACAGTTCCTCTCTGGTCCAAAGCCCCGCCTTGGAAACTTTACACTCTGCTCAGTCTTCCTTAAGGGGAAACCTGAAGTCAGTCACTGCCTTCCTGACTGGGAGTATCTTAATAAAGGGTGCCCCAGACACTGCTGAAATGTTAATGCTCCTATTAACACATTTTATTAACTCATTTTTCACACCACATCTGGCTTCTCAAGAACATAGTCTTGACTAAATAACAACCCTGCTTTTTAAAGCTTGAATTAAGGTCTGGTCTACGCTACAGAGTTGGGTCGAGGCAAGGCAGCTCATGTCAACCTAACTACAGATGCATCTGTGCTAAAATTTCCTTCCTGCCGACTTAACTACCCTGCAACGCCGATTTAATAACTTCACCTCCACGAGTGGCGTAGAATCAAAGTTGACGTAGTTAGGTCGACGTAGTGTCAGTGTAGACCCTACATTAATTACCTCGACTGTTACTGGCTTTCAGGAGCCATCCCACAATGCCCTGCATGAGAGTACACTCCCGGTGAGGATGCGCACTGCCCACACAAGGAACAAAGCGTAGACACGCACAAGTGATCTAATTACCATGGTGGCTGTCTGCCGATGTAAGTTAGGTCGACTTAATTTTGTAGCGTAGACATGGCCTAAGAAAAGGGTCTAAGCTGCAGATTGTAGATCTAGGTCCAGATCTTCCCCAAAGTTCAGGGAGGGCAGAAACTTCCTATCTCTTGATATGTAGTAGCAGTGGATCTGGAGTTTTCCTCGGAGATTCTGGTGTGATCCACTAGAGAGAAGGGAAGCCCACAAAGCTGGGAGCCCAGCCTCAGTCAGAGTAAAGATGGGTGTGGAGGGGTACTTGATTCCACCCTGCCTCTAGCATTAAGTTGTGACTGTCGCGAGGCTCATGGGAAATATATACAGTAGGGCTCAAATCGAGCACCAAACCCAGCCTTTAGCTTAGATCAAATCTTTATGGCCTCTTACGGTTGTTGGTGAAGAATTGAAATCCCTAGGTTGCAAAGCAACAGGCCCATGAGTACCAAATTCAGGGTCCATTCTGGTCAATTTCATGGCCAGAGGGTTTTAAAATTTGTCAATTTCCCGATTTCAGATGTTTACATCTGAAATTTCATGGTGTTGTAACTGTGGAAGTGCCAACCCAAAAGGGTATCTTGAGGGGGTGGGGTCATAGAATTGCCAGCCTGACTTCTTTGCTGCCTTCAGAACTGGCCTTAAAGCACTTAAAGATGTGCAGTCTCCAGCTTCCTGCAGCTAGAGGAGGTTCCCAGAGGTGAAGGTGGGTACCATTTCCCCTCTGCTGCTGGGAGTGCCCCAGCCAGGGGCTCCTAGCTGCTAGTCCCAGCCAGTGGCAGATTAAGGCAGGGGCCCCTGGCCTATTTGGGGACCCCCTGGAAAAATGGGTGCCCCAGCCCTGGAAAAAACCTTGGTGGCGGAAGCTCCGAGCCCGGGTGGCTCTGGCTGAAGTGGCAGGGGGCGAAAGTGCCAAGCCTGGCACTTGGAGCCGTGGCCGGAGCCGCAGGGGGCGGGGGCGAGTGGAAGCCCAGAGCCCAGCTCTGGGGCGGCGCAGAAGTGAGGGTGTGCCACTCTCATTTCTGTGCTGCCTCTGGAGGTGGGTCTGATCTCCCCACCAAGAGCTGTAGTACAGGGGAAGGACAACTCCTGTCCCTCCCCAACCCCCTGGAGTAGCAGCTAGGAGCCCCTGGCACCCAGCAACAGGGGGAGATCAGATTTCACACAGAAGGGCTGATTTCATGGTCCACGACACAATTTTCACAGCCGTGAAATTGGTGGGGCCCTACCCATGAGAATGTAGCTTGACCCATCACATTCCTCCCCACACAAATAAAAGTGCCCCCAGGATCAGTTTGCAGCACGACCAGTCTTCCTAAAGCTCCGTCTCTCAGCTAAACATTATACATTACAGCTGGAAACAATCCCATTCTCTTTGCTGTGTCAACCCTACCTCTCATTACCTCTCATCTCCAAGATCTAAATATAGCGGATGGCATTTCAATGAAGTCAGTTCAGAGGAACGTGGCAAAGCAGGCAGGAATTCTTCCTCCCCCTGCTCACAAAAAACAGTAAAAGGAGGCATGTTTTCACTTTGCAGCCACACGTGAAGGGAAAGTGAATTAGTTTCTTCTTGCACCTTCATAGGCAGGGGCCATGACTTACAGCAGGGTCAGCTGTGGCTCCCGCCAGCACAGAACTGGGCGGGTGGAAAATCTGTTTGATGAAGGCTGCAATGGTGGAAAACTGCAGCAACCCAGCACAGGGAGCATGGGCCCAGCACACCCCCAGAAGCAGACAAAGCTGGCTGGGAGGAGGCCCAACCCAGCAACTGCTTCAACCTAAGTAGGGGCTACAGTGGAATCTGTTCTCGGTACTTATCTGCCCCCCATTGCCATGGTATCCGAGCACCACACAATCTTTATCATGTGTATCCTCACACATCCCTGTGGGGTACAGCCTTGCTATTTTCCCGCTGGGGAACTGAAGCACTCAGTGACTCATCCCAAGTCACACAAGAAGCCTGTGATGGAGGAGGGACTTGAATCTACACCCCTCAAGTCCTGGGCTAGCCCCATAACCACTGGACCATCCTGCCTCTTGTTACTAAAGGCTTGTACCTTTACAACTGTCCTCTCCTGCCTGATTTCCCCAAGGACAGGCAACAGGCTGTAACCCCATTGGTCCCCAGTTGGGTCGAACCTCACCCCCAGGGCACTGATTTACTGCAGTTGGTGTCTGCTGGGTTGAATCCGGCCCTACGTTTCCAACAACGCAAGGCTCAACCCGGGTTTGAGGAAAAGCCATCTCACTCTCATTCAGAGACTCCATCAAAGCAGCTGAGACACTGCATCCATCACAGCACACTCGGCCATTCACAACTTCCCCAGACACACCCGCTTAGCTATTCCACCGCTGCAGCTGTGAGCGCAAGCTTTCCTCCCCTGTTTTATCTGCAGACCAGTCAGCACACTAAGCCCTTGTGCTGTCACGCAAAACCGTGTGGAATGAATCGAGCGATAAAGCCGCCAAAGCTGATGCACTGAGGCTGCTAACCCTCTGTTAAGAATGTGGAGTCATAAATTAAATCTTCAGAAACGGGTTAAGTGGGTCATTAAAAAGGAAAACACTAGGAAAAAAAAATCCCTATGTGCAAGGGGAGCTAAATCACAGCCTCGTTACCTGTGTCCCTGAAAGATGTGATTTATGCCAAATATTTTTAGCATTGCCTCTGCTCCGATGCTATGCTTTATTGCCCCGGCTGAGCTGAAACCCTTCCAGTAGGGCTTGTTCCAAGTGATAAATTGAGTTACCATGGTGCAGAGGGGATGGGACGTGAGACTGGGGCCTCCGCGGCTGTGTTTGCTGTATTAGCTCTAGTTGAAAAACAGATGTGTAGTCTTGTGTTCGGCTGTTTTCATTTCCATAGTAGCAGTCAAGCCGAGAGGCACATCTGCCCAACTAGAAGGGAGAGAGAACAGAGTCACAGGGCCCTTAAGGTCTGTCTACACAGCGAAGACAAACCTGCGGCTGGCCCGTGCCAGGCAACTTGGGTTCACGGGACTCTTTTACTGTGGTGTAGACTTCCAGGCTCGGGCTGACCCTAGACCCTGGGACCCTCTACAGGGACCTAGAACCTGGGGTCGAGCCCAAGCCCGGAAGTCCACACAGCCGTGGAACAGCCCCACAGCCTGAGTCTGAGTCAGCTGGCCCGGGCCAGCCGCAGACCCTTAGTTATCCCTTAGACAGACCCGTAGTTATCACATGAGGGCCACAAGCATCTCACTGCACAAAGCCCTCAGGCTAGTGTTGTGCAGCCAGGCTGTGACTACACAGGCAATACTACTGGCCCAGGGGACCAGGAGGACCATGGCCCCACCACTTTTAAAAGTGGGAGCCCTATGCCCTCCCACCTTTTACCCTCCGTAAGGGCAAGCGATGGGGCAGAGAGGGCTGAGAGGAGCGAATGGGGAACAGCCAGGGCCTCGCGGGAAGGGGTGGCATGGGGGCAGGGGCTCTGTTACCTAGCAGCTCTGTGTTCTTGGGGAAACAGAGCGCAGTACCCAGCCTGTCTGACTCACGAAAGACCTTCCCCGCCCCCAGCCTCTGCTTGAACCAAATCTGCATCAGAAGAAAGACTTACAAAAAGCAATGAAAAGGCAGTGGGAGACACACCTACACCCCTGGGATAAGGATGACAGGATTAAGGAAACTCCCATAGCCTCATTTGCACCGAAGATGGGACAAGGAGGCATCTCCATTAGCAGACAGAATGGAGAACAGAGATTCCCAGGCAAGAACAGCAAGAACTCTGGGACCAGAAAAGCAGGGAAGCACTGCATGATGGGGGATCTCTGCTCCAGATGTTAATGAACCCACGCCTGCACACACCCAGCTCAGTAGTTTTCAGATCAATTCTAGTAATAAATCCTTCATTGGTATCCAAAATACTGAAGCTCCCTAATTGCATTGTGAGCTCCCTCCAAGGAACATGGCCCAAAGCCAGGAATTATCAGCTTCCTTTGTCTAACCTGAACAGAACAACTTTGGTATTTTCCCTTTGCTTACACATAAACAAATCTAGTGTTCTCCCTTGAACCACTGCTGTTTCTCTACAAAACCCCCTACCCACACTCAGGTAAGTGTTCTGATGCCTGGATCCAAAATCTGTATCAGTTCCACTGGGACTTCGTCTTCTCTTGACTGATCGTGCTGGGGGCTCTGCCTGTCTCCAGCACTCCGGACCCTCAGCTAACACCACCACCTGGGATCCTTGATCGATTCAAGCTTCATGGAGTGGTGAGAACCCAGCTCTCTCTCTCTCTCTCTCTCTCTCTCTCTCAGTATAGCCTTCTGACCCTGACCTGTGTGATCAGTTATAGTTTTCTAAACCTGACTTTTATAATCAAGTTTAAATTAGATTTAATATTATAACTCTTTTGTATGTTTGGCTCCCCTATGGTTATTACCCCTGGGAGGCTAACATGAGGGGGCAAGGAGTCCAGGAGAGCTGGCTGAATTTTAAAGAAGCCCTATTGAGGGCACAGGAACAAATCATCCCGATGTGCAGAAAGAATAGCAAATATGGCAGGCAACCAGCTAGGCTTAACAGAGAAAACTTTGGTGAGCTTAAACTCAAAAAGGAAGCTTACAAGAAGTGGAAACTTGGACAGATGACTAGGGAGGAGTATACAAATATTGCTCGAACATGCAGGGGTGTAATCAGGAAGGCCAAAACACAACTGGAGTTGCAGTTAGCAAGGGATCTGAAGGGTAACAAGAAGGGTTTCTACAGGTATGTTAGCAACAAGAAGTTGGTCAAGGAAAGTGTGGGGCCCTTATTGAATGGGGGAGGCAACCTAGTGACAGATGATGTGGAAAAAGTTGAAGTACTCAATGCTTTTTTTGCCTCAGTCTTCACAGACAAGGTCAGCTCCCAGACTGCTGCACTGGGCTACACAGTATGGCGAGGAGGTGAGCAGCCCTCAGTGGTAAAAAAACAGATTAAGGACTATTTAGAAAAGCCGGACGTGCACAAGTCCATGGGGCCAGATCTAATGCATCCAAGGATGCTGAGGGAATTGGCTGATGTGATTGCAGAGCCGTTGGCCATTATCTTTGAAAACTCGTGGTGATCAGGGAAGGTCCAGGACAACTGGAAAAAGGCAAATATAGTGCCCATATTTAAAAAAGGGAACAAAGAGAACCCGGGGAACTACAGACTGGTCAGCCTCACTTTAGTCCCTGGAAAAATCATGGAGCAGGTCCTCAGGGAATCCATTTTGAAGCACTTGGAGGAGAGGAAGGTGATCAGGAACAGTCAGCATGGATTCACCAAGGGCAAGTCATGCCTGACCAACCTGATTGCTTTCTATGATGAAATAACTGGCTCTGTGGATATGGGGAAAGTGGTGGACGTGATATATCCTGACTTTAGCAAAGCTTTTGATATGGTCTCCCACAGTATTCTTGCCAGCAAGTTAAAAAAAGTATGGATTGGATGAATGGACTATAAGGTGGATAGAAAACTGGCTAGATCTTCGGGCTCAACAGGTAGTGATCTACGGCTCGATGTCTAGTTGGCAGCCGGTATCAAGCGGAGTACCCCAGGGATCGGTCCTGGGGCAGGTTTTGTTCAACATCTTCATTAATGATCTAGATGATGGGATGGACTGCACCCTCAGCAAGTTCGCAGATGACACTAAGCTGGAGGGAGAGGTAGATACACTGGAGGGTAGCGATAGGGTCCCGAGTGACCTAGACAAATTGGAGGTTTGGGCCAAAAGAAATCTGATGAGGTTTAACAAGTACAAGTGCAGAGGCCTGCACTTAGGCAGGAAGAATCCCATGCACCCCTATAGGCTGGGGACTGAGTAGCTAAGCAGCAGTTCTGCAGAAGAGGACCTGGGGATTACAGTGGACGAGAAATTGGATATGAGTCAGCAGTGTGCCCTTGTTGCCAAGAAGGCTAACGGCATATTGGGCTGCATTAGTAGGGGCATTGCCAGCAGATCGAGGGAAGTGATTATTCCCCTCTATTCGGCACTGGTGAGGACACACCTGGAGTATTGTGTCCCGTTTTGGGCCCCCCACTACAGAAAGGATGTGGAAAAATTGGAGAGTCCAGCAATAGGCAACGAAAATGATTAGGGGCCTGGGGCACATGACTTACGAGGAGAAGCTGAGGGAACTGGGCTTATTTAGTCTGCAGAAAAGAAGAGTGAGGGGGGATTTGATAGCAGCCTTCAGCTACCTGAAGGGGGGTTCCAAAGAAGACGGAGCTCGGCTGTTCTCAGTGGTAGCAGATGACAGAACAAGAAACAATGGTCTTAAGTTGCAATAGGGGAGGTCTAGGTTGGATATTAGGAAAAACTATTTCACTAGTAGGGTGGTGAAGCCCTGGAATGGGTTACCTATGGAGGTGGTGGAATCTCCTTCCTTAGAGGTTTTTAAGGCCCAGCTTAACAGAGCCCTGGCTGGGATGATTTAGTTGGGGATTGGTCCTGCTTTGAGCAGGGGGTTGGACTAGATGACTTCCTGAGGTCGCTTCTAACCCTAATCTTCTATGATTCTATGGTCACCTGGCAATAAATAACTTTCCTGATTAAGCTGGTTGCTTCTCTCTCTCTCTTTCTCTCTCTCTCTTTGCCCTTACCCCCCATGGGTGTTTTTTAGTTTCCTCATTCACTCTGCAGCAACGCTCCTCAGACCTAAGCTAAAAGATCCCTGCAGCACCGAAATATCCTGTGGGTTTTGCTCATCAGGTGGGTTACTACCAGAACAATTGCAATGTGAAAGTGGGGGTAAAGACGTGCATTCCCCATGGCATATGAGGGTGGCAGCTTGGAGGTGCTGCTTGACCCAGCCTACTGGGTCCAGGGACATATAAGGGGTCAGCTTGGGAGTGCTGATTAACCCGGTCCTCTCAGACGCGCTCTGTTAGTGTGTGTGTGTGTGTGTGTGTATTTGTCTGATTCTGGGGCTGGAGGAACCCAGCCTGGGGAACCAAGGTCCTGCAGGAGGGCTCCATTGTGAGGGAACTTGCAGCAGGGAGAAGTAGAGCTCCGTATGAGAACACAAGGGACACAGGCAGTGCATGGATAGACATACAGAACCCCCACACCCAGAAGAGTAACCCTAATAAATGAGCGTACCCCAAAGTAACGGGCAAAGCTGGTAACACTTGGGGACAAGCGGTGACAGGGGGCCTCAGGGAGAGGGGCATCATGGGGGCACAGGACCATGGTTTATGCGCTGGTGGCCCCTCCACTTTTAGGGAGCATCTGACATTCCTGACTGCCGGCCTGCCCTAGCCCCAGCCCCAATCCCTGCCCCCGCCTGCTTTGGGGAAGAGGAGCAGCCTGGGCTGGGGCCACGGGGGAAGAGCTGGAAGCAGGAGGGAGCCTCAGGGCGGAGCGTGGGGGAGGCCACTCCTGGCTGTTTGGGGAGGGTTAGCCTCCCCTGGCCTGCGACATCCACCGCCCATGAGCTGCACCCCTGTAGCACTGCAGTGTAAACACTAAAGTGACAGAAGGGGTTGCTCCAACACTGTAGTAAATCCACCTCTCCAAGAGGCAGTAGCTACCTCAATGGAAGAATTCTTCTGGCGACCAAGTACTGTCTACACCAGGGCTATGGTCAGCTTAACTACCTCCCTGAGTGACATAGGTGGGTCGACCTAAAATTCTAGTGCAGACGAGCCCTACGCCTTGCCTTATAATAAATGGCTTACAGCCACATGGTGGAAGTACATGGATTGATTCTGTATACAGTATGCAGATTCTATTTGTATTAACTACAAAAGTTTCTTGCACCAGTGTAAATCAAAGTAAGAGGATACTCTAATAGTAAGGTCCTTCTCCCCATTGGGGTTACTCGAGGAGTAAGGTACTACTTAATATGAGTAAGATTGGAAGAATCTGGCCCTAAATTATTAGAGCAGCAAAAAAAAGTGAACATTTTCCTCAACGGTTCCTTTTTCATTTCAAATGTTCAAGTTTTTGTCCAGCTCCGTAATTTATATGCTCCCTCCTGCCCCAGTCATCTACATCGACAAGTGAATGACATTTCAGTAGAGTGACATTGTAGCAGTATATAAATAAAGGCTTTATCCATTCTTGGAAGTGGTTTGCATCTTTTTGAGTTCTTGGAACTTGAGCTGAAGCTGCAAAAAAAAAAAAAAACCAACCCACCCTTTTACATAACAGATGCTCTATGCAAATGTTGAAATACTTGTATTAATATCAAACTCTGCCATCTGTTTAAATAATTTATCAGGAAAAAGTAAATGCAGCAAGTGTAAAGCGAAATAGAGATGTGTAGCAGGTTTCAATGGGGTATTCACTGTGTGCCGGTGCTTCAGAATATTTTAAAGCCTTTCACTAAATCATGGAGTGAAATAATGAATCACACAGCTATTGTTCCAACATTTGCTCCAACCCCTCAGACAGAGACAAACACTTACAAGATCTCTATCAAGCATTCTTACAACTACAATACCCACCTGCGGAAGTGAAGAAACAGATTGATAGAGCCAGAAGAGTTCCCAGAAGTCACCTACTACAGGACTGGCCTAACAAAGAAAATAACAGAACGCCACTAGCCGTCACCTTCAGCCTCCAACTAAAACCCCTCCAACGCATTATTAAGGATCTACAACCTATCCTGAAGGACGACGCATCACTCTCTCAAATCTTGGGAAACAGGCCAGTCCTTGCCTACAGACAGCCCCCCAACCTGAAGCAAATACTCACCAGCAACCACATACCACACAACAGAACCACTAACCCAGGAACCTACCCTTGCAACAAAGCCCGTTGCCAACTGTGCCCACATATCTATTCAGGGGACACCATCACAGGGCCTAATAACATCAGCCACACTATCAGAGGCTCGTTCACCTGCACATCCACCAATGTGATATATGCCATCATGTGCCAGCAATGCCCCTCTGCCATGTACATTGGTCAAACTGGACAGTCTCTACGTAAAAGAATAAATGGACACAAATCAGATGTCAAGAATTATAACATTCATAAACCAGTCGGAGAACACTTCAATCTCTCTGGTCACGCAATTACAGACATGAAGGTCGCTATCTTAAAACAAAAAAACTTCAAATCCAGACTCCAGCGAGAAACTGCTGAATTGGAATTCATTTGCAAATTGGATACTATTAATTTAGGCTTGAATAGAGACTGGGAGTGGCTAAGTCATTATGCAAGGTAGCCTATTTCCCCTTGTTTTTTCCTACCACCCCCCCCCCCCCCAGACGTTCTGGTTAAACTTGGATTTATGCTGGAAATGGCCCACCTTGATTATCATACACATTGTAAGGAGAGTGGTCAGTTTGGATGAGCTATTACCAGCAGGAGAGTGAGTTTGTGTGTGTGGTTTTTGGAAAAAGGGGTGTGTGTGTGTGAGAAAACCTGGATTTGTGCTGGAAATGGCCCAACTTGATTATCATACACATTGTAAGGAGAGTGATCACTTTAGATAAGCTATTACCAGCAGGAGAGTGGGGTGGGAGGAGGTATTGTTTCATGGTCTCTGTGTATATAATGTCTTCTGCAGTTTCCAGAGTATGCATCCAATGAAGTGAGCTGTAGCTCACGAAAGCTTATGCTCAAATAAATTGGTTAGTCTCTAAGGTGCCACAAGTACTCCTTTTCTTTTGGCGAATACAGACTAACACAGCTGTTACTCTGAAACAGCTATTGTATGGAATGGCCCGTATAAAATAAAGCACTGCAGTATTCCAACGAGATCTGAGCTGTGGCAACTTGCAATAGTAGCCCCTCTCCCGAGGTATGACTTAAGCCTCTTCATTTCTCTCTCCCTGGTGCTGCTACTCCCCTCTCTTTGCATGGTTTGTGTCTTACATTCTGTTCTGGCACCTGGTGCCTCCCCCTCAAGGTGACTCCTCACTGTGCTGGAAACACAGAGGTGCTGTCCCTTGAGAAAATCAGTTCTACTACTAGCTGGCAGGGAGTGTAAAGCCCAGTGTACAGGGGACGATGATGTAAATAAAGCATACCCCAGCAAGGGAATGACACATCCAAAAGAACAGAGGGGGTACTTTATTGGGAACAGGAGAATCGGATCGGGGGAAGGAAGGGGTTAAGGTTAGCCAATACATTAATAACCTAATCCCCCACACCCCCAGTGCTCACAACCTCCTCCAACCATAGCTGGCACCTCCCGAAGGCGGATGGCATGGCCGAGGTTGTGTGGCCTGAGATGGAGTGTTGCAGCTCTGTGGCATGGGTCATCTTAAACAAAAGTCACCTTGACTTTATCTTCACCCCTGGATGGGGCAGGGACCTCTCCTGACTCTCTGGTTCCCCAGGTCTGCAGTCCTGCTGCGGTCTGGGGCTGGGCTGGCTCTCTCTGTCTCCAGACACTGGTCACTGCCTTGCTGGAGCTGCCTGGTCCATGAATCTGGATCTCCCAGCAGGGCCACACTTCCCTGTGGGGGGAGTGGGAGTTTAGCAGTGATGCTGTGAGGTTGCCAAATGGAAATGGCTCTCCCTCTCTGTGAAGGCAGACTGTCCCCTCCCTGGGTGCTATGCATTGGCTTGTGGCTTGTCATTGGTCCCATGAACTGCTGGTCCAGATCACCTCCTATTGACTTGTGACAGGCTCTGTAGTTTTTTGCCCCCAAGGGCAAAAAGGGGGCTCCAAGAGCTGGCAAACCCCAAGTGGGGTCACCCAATACTGTTACCTTAAGGTCTTGGGCTATTACTGGGGGCTTTTCTGTAAGGCTCAAATCCTGTTAAATTAACCTGTGTGCTTAGGGCCTGATCCAGTGACTATGGAAAGCAATGGGAACCTTTCCATTGACTTCAGTGGGCATTGGATCAGGCCTAGGGGTTGCCAGCCCTTCAGGATTGTCCTGGAGTCTCCAGAGATTAAAGATTAATCTTTAATTAAAGATTATATCATGTGATGAAACCTCCAGGAATACGTCCAGCCAAAACTGGCAACCTTAATCAGGCCTATACTGCCCCAAATGTGGCTTAGAGAGTTGGCAAGGACAGATTTAAGGCTGGCCCATTGTGGGACATTAGAGGGTTAAGGGAGCCTTCTCCTGCTAACCATAATGGACCCACCCTGGAGGCAGCCATAATCTTGCTGCGGCCAGCTGATGATGATGTAGGCAACACTCCACGCCCCAAAGGCCCTGTGACTTCCTGGACTGGGGCCACTGGCCTGTGCATTGCCTAGTCTCAGCAGGGCAAGTCTAGAGGGAGCACTGGGCAGCCCCTTTCTAAGGGCGTTGTAGCCCTGGTTCCTCGAGACTCACGCCTGATGCTGGGAATGGACTGGATCCATTTGTAACGTGGGCAAGGCATTTATTCCCTGAGTTTGCTGTATCTCACTATAAGTTGCTTCTCTCCGCTGCCATGTGACTGATGGTAGCATATGGGCCACTGTAAACCTTCCTCCCTGATGGTGGCTCTGAGATTGCCCACGCAATAAATACAAAGCAAACCGCACGAAAATAAAAACTCATTAAAAATAATCAGCAGCCCTGTTCAAAAGCCAGGAAGCACGGTTTGTGAGTGGAGCTCAGTTGCCTGAATATATTGAATGAAAGGAACACCTGTGCTAAGCACTCTGTGTTGCTCGTTGCAGACTCTACAATTTTACCACCTCCTGCATTTAGACTTGTGGACTAGTGGATAGAGCACTGGGCTGGAACTCAGGAGAGCTATTCGTGGGTGTTATTCCTGGCCTGGCCACTAGGCTGCTGTGAGACATTTGGCAAGTCAGTTCTGTGGTCTGTGCCTCAGTTTCACTATCTGTAAACTGGGAATAATGATACCTCGTCTTGTAAAGTGCTTTGAGATCTACTGATGATGAGCACTATATGAGAGCTAGACAAGGTGGGTGAATCATATCTTTTACTGGAATAGCTTCTCTTGGTGGCAGAGACAGAGACAAGCTTTCAATCTTACGCAGAGCTCATTCTTCAGGTCTGGGAAAGGTCACAAAACTTCATTTTGAATGGTCCTTTGCACCACATGTTAACTCCTACGCTTAACGATCTGTTCCACCTTCATGGGCAGCATGTGAAGCCCTCCTTGGGGAGGCTAGCCCCATGATCCTGCTTCTTCTGCCTGAGGCCCACCCCTATCCTGCCCCATCTCACCAGAGGCCTGAGTTCCCCCGCCCCCATGGCCGGAGGAGTCCCGGCTGAACTGCCCCGAGCACCGGCCTGCCCGCCCCAGCCACCCCAAGGTCCAGGTTGCTGGTTGGCCTGCCCTAGCTGCACTGGCCTCCTCAAGTCCCAGGCTGCTGGCCCCAGCCGCCCCAAGCACTGGCCCACCCTGGCTTCCTGGCTGCCAGCCGGCCCCAGCCACCCTGGGACCCCAGCTGGCCGAGCCCTGAGGTTAGCCTCTGCTGGCTTCGGGGAAGAGGGGGAGCGAGGGTGGGGCCTCGGGGGAGGAGCATGGGCAGGGCCATGGCTTGGGTTCGGGGAGGCTTAGCCTCCCCTGGCTGGTTATACCCACCACCCATGTCCACCTTGTATGTAGCTGTGACACTCTTTGTACGTTTCCCAGACCTGAAAAAGAGCTTTGTGTAGCTCAAAAGCTTGTCTCTGTCTCTCCCACCAACAGAAGTTGTTCCAGTGAAAGATATGATCTCACCCATCTTGTCTCTCTCATATCCTGGGACCAACATAACTATGACAACACTGCAAACAACCTATAAGACCTAGGTATTTAACAGGAATAATAGTATGTCTTCACCTGCTGTTTCCTTATGTTTAGCATGTCTCCTCCAAGTCCTAGAGTTTAACATCAGACCAAAGTGATTTATCTGCATTCTTGGTTAGGTCATCGAAGTGGGGATAGGGGAAATAAGAACGCTGGCAAGATGTGGGTTTGAATTTGATTCCAAAAACTCTCTAGATCCGCTCTCTTAAAACACGGAGGAAAGGAATAAACAAACAGATTTTTTTTTTCTTCAAAATTTGCATCAGAAAGAAGGAATGCTCTAACGATGAGATCGTGCAGTGGTGCAGGGGTATAAAGGTCTTTCCATATCTCTGCTGGTTTCAGGGTCAGTCAGGCCTGCACCATTGGTAGCTCCCTGAATAGGGGGGTGGAGAGTGGGAAGAGACGAATGAGTGGAGCCTATGGGGTTGGGGGGGCACAGGAGGTAGCATAGGAGTGGGGCTAGCGACCTGCTACTGGTATGAATTAACAGCAGATAACTTGGTAAGCATCATATCTCTTTGTGAGCCACAACACTTTGGCTGGGGCACTCCTGGGGAACTGCTGGTTGTATAAGCACACTCTGGCCCTAGTCAGGGTAGTTAAACTCTTGTTTTGGGGGGCAGGAGAGGGTCCTGCCAAGAACAACAATTTCAAAAGGAGCATTAGTAGAGCTCAGCAACATAGGGTGACCAGGTGTCCAGTTTTAGACTGGAACTCCTGGTCGAAAAGGGACGCTGGTGGCTCCGGTCAGCACCGCCAACCGGACTGTTAAAGGTCCAGTCGGCGGTGCTGCGGGGCTAAGGCAGGCTAGCCACTACCTGTCCTGGCACCACGCTGAGCCCGGGAAGCAGGCAGCAGGTCCGGCTCCTAGGCAGGGGGGCCACAGGGCTCTGCGCGCTGCCCCCACCCCGAGCACCGGCTCCGCAGTCCCATTACAGAAATAGTGGTGTAAAAGTGACAAAGCAGATAGTACTTCTAATGTGAGAGCGATGGGGGGATTTTGAATGAACAAGCCCTGAGAGAAGAAGGAAGATCTATAAGAAAGGTCCAAGGCTATGAGGTAGGAAAGGGAGCTCTACTCCTTGCACCAATTTCTTTGGGCAAGTCGCTCAACCGCCCTTCTCAATTTCCTCACCGTAAAATGCTGATGATCCCCTCACAGGGGACTTGTGCGGCTCACTCATGTACAGTCACTGGGTCTGATTCTGATCTTAGTTTGACATCAGTGTAACTGCAGTGGAATTATCCTGGATTTAAACCAGATGTAAGTGAGATAAGGTTCTCATTATAAACCAAATGCTGACTCCCTAGGCCTTTGCTAAAATCCATCAAATCTGCCAGCAGTTACACATGATGGGTCTCCCCGCTGGGGATAATTTTTCTGAAACATTCTGGGCAACTTGGACAAGGCAGTAGGAAGATAATGGGGGTTGAACAATTCAGCTGGGTTTGGCTTCTGGGATATTTTCCTAATTTACTTTCATCTTGGCTCTAATCTCCTGAAATGGCTTGGCCTATAAACCCCAAACATTCTTAAATCTGTCAAGTTTTGGGAGGAGTGGTGCCTTTGGCTAGCTGTGGTGCGTAAATTATTGATTCTCTAGTAGATGTTTCTGGAATCCCTTGGGTCCCTCTGATCTCAGTGTGCGTGCACGGTCCAGTCCAAAGCCCACTGAAGTCAATAGGGAAAGACACCTTTAATAAATGTAGCAACCTGCCTGGAACTTGGAGGGAGGAGCACAGGTTGCAGGAGAGAAGAGTTTGAGGAGGCAGGAGGAAGTCAGTCTGTGGGCACATGGTCTGGAATGCTAGCAGGAGTTGCAACAGCTCTGTAAACAGCTCTCTTAACAAAGAGCCCATTTGGTTTTACAGGCATGGAGTTCTTTCCTGTTATTACCCAGGTAAAGGGATTAAGAGGTGTATGGGGTTTTGTTCAGGGAACCAATAGGGCCCTTAGTGGTACTCGAGATCTATGCTGTCATCACTGTGTGAATTTCACCCACATGAAAGGAAATGGTGGTCTCAGCCCAGTCCTTGATACATACTGTAGTGTCCACAGCATAACTGGTACAGCGCCCAGAGACCGAACGGACAGGGAGATGATAGATTTTTAAGCCCAGAAGGGACACGTTGATCAGGTAGTCTGACCTCCTGGGGGTTAGATCACTAACGGACTCTTGCAGTCCCTTCTAACCCTATGATTCTATGATTCTGAGATACCATAGGCCATAGAACCTCATCCAGTAATTCGGGCATCAAGGCTCATCTTCTGTTTGAGCTACAGCATATCTTTTAATAAGACATCCAGTCTTGATTTAAAAACTTCAAGTGATGGAGCATCCACCATGTCCCTTGGCATGGTGTCTCTGTGACACTAGCAACCCAAGGATGTAGATGTCAGCTGAGCACTGACAAATTCATAGCTGCAAGCCAGACAAGCTCACCTGTATATTAGTATTGTTCAAGATCGGTGTTAGACTTGTAAGACTGTGTTTAGTGTTTAGACTCTACAAAACGCTTGTGAGTTGCTGCATGCATTAATTTTACTCGTAATGTCTGTATCCCATGCTACAAGGTAAAATATAAGTTTGCTTAATAACTGTAAAAGTGCCTGCTCTGAACTTGTGAACCTAGGCAGGAAGAGTGGTTCTCCCGCCCATCAAGAAGGACTATCAAAACTAAATGGGCCATTGTAGGACAAAAATGTTGTTGATTGCCCCATCCACCCACGAAGGAGTTATGTGCAGGAGCGCTCACCCAATTGGTCTGAACTCTCGGGGAAGGGCATATATAGATATTCACAGGAAGAAATAGTTATCGCTTTGCTGTTTGAAATCTCTCGGAGCCAGAGACACTAAACTGAAGCAGAGTGCCCAGGGTTAGCCCTGGGTCCACCATGAAAGACATTTTGAATCGACAGATTACTACAACTTTGTCATTTTTTGGAACCATGGACTGTAACTAATTTTTGTGTGTATGTTGGCTTGCTTTAATCTGTATATCTCTCTCTCATTTCTTGTCTTAGCTGGTAAATCCTTAGTTAGTTTAGTATAGGATTGGCCACCAGCATTGTCTTTGGTGTGAGATTTGAGGTACAAATTGATCTGGGGTAAGTGACTGGTCTTTTGGGACTGGAAGCAACCTGAATATTTAGTGATTGCTGGTGTAAGTGACCATTTATCACTAAGTCCAGCTTGCCTGGAGGGCGGTATAGACTGGAGTGCCCAAGGGGACTGTCTGTGACTCAATGGTAAGACTGGTAGAGTGCTTCAGGAGTTCACCTTTGTTACTGGGTTGGTGAACTCTAATTATAGAACACACCCCAGTTTGGGGGTTTCTGCTCTGTTTTCTGACAATCTGACATTGGCATTCATGGTCGTGAACCAGTCCAGACAGCGTCACAGTCCCATTGGTTAAAAATGTGCCCCCTATTTCTAGTCTGCATGTACCTTCAGGTTAAGATAGGATAGGTTGGTGGGGAAAATATGCTTGTAGCTGCCAATGCTGTATAGGTAAGTACAGTATTTTAGCCTGCAAGGGTGTGAAGCTTGCTGCTTTCATAAGCTGTGTTTAAACCCACACAAAACACCCCTCACTGGGAGAGCTGAAACCTCTGTTTTGTTTGTTTGAATGATCACTCTGCAGCACTGACTTCAACTAACCCACTCGAGTGGCATCAGAAATGAGTAAGTGACCTTTAGTGCTTGGGTTAACAGGGAGTCAGAGGGACCTTACAAAGCATTCAAGTCACATGTTGGAAGAAACGGACTCACAGCGCAAGAGAATTAAACTGACAATGCCCTGGCAATGCCGTTTCCCTCTGTGCTGCTGTTAAAGACAGATGTTCAATATTATTTATTCATTGCCCGAAGTGTGCTAGGGACCCTATCTCTGGAAGGGAGGCAAAGTGTGTGACAGCCCTGGCTGAGCCCTGGTCTACACTACAAACGTGGGGAGGTATAACTTCATCCCTCAGGGGTGTGGAAAATCCACACCCCGAGTGATGCAGTTATACTGACCAAACTCCAGGTGTAGACAATGCCATGTCGACAGGACGGTTTCTCCCGTTGACCTAGCTACCGCCTCTCGGGGAAGTAGAGGGCCTACGCTGATGGAGAAGCTCTCCTTTGGTGTAGATAGCATCTTCACCAAGTGCTACAGCAGTGGTAGCATCTTCACTAAGTGCTACAGTGATGCAGCCGCCTTGGTGCAGCACTGTACGTGTTGACAAGCCCTGAGTTCCCCCTTGTGGGTGGTCACCAGGCTGCTGTGTCGGACCCAGCCTCTGGATCCCACATGCTTCCGAGCTTTCTGGGTCTCAGCCGTGTCTTGACGCTAGCTCTGAGTCTGGTCCCTCAGGCATGCTCCCCGGCTGTGAATTTCCTAGTCTGGTACCCCTTCTCAGGCTGTGGGTCGCTGGGGTCCAGCTGCCCTAAGCCCCAAGACCAGACCACAAATCTCCCCAATAGCTTATGCATGCTGGCCCCAGAGCCGCACCCTTGTGGGCACTCCAGTTTAGTTTAACCCATTGGGAACCGCACAATAGTTACAGTAAAGAAGATGCAAGCTTTGAAAAGGAACTTCTTAAACACATACACATTTGACTCATAGAAAAGCACCAGAGAGTTATAGATCTATGGAAAAAACAATGAACACCTACATGCCAACCCCTCTCTCCATTTCCTCCTCACTCGTGAGAGCCTGTTAGGTCTTGGGCAATGTCCTTCAAAGTGTCCAGTCTCCTCTCCTCCTGCTCAGTTGCCCTTCTGGCAATGCTATGCCCCCCCCCTCCCCCGCTGGGGATCATGTCTCTTTTTAAAAGCAGCCTGTAATACAGAGGTCCCCAAACTGTGGGGCACACCCCCCTGGGGGGGTGCAGAGGGCCTTTGGAGGGGTGCGGCTGGGGCCTGGGCTAGCCCTCACAGGGGGCAGGGAGTGAGTGCCACCCAGCTCCGCTCCTGGCCCCTGCTGCTGACTCCGCCTGCTGGCCCTGTGCCAGGGGCCCCAGCTTCCTGCCTCAACCCCCAGATGGGGCTCCGCTCCCAGCCCCACCCCCAACTGTGGCCCCAGCCTTGGTCCCATCTCGGTGATGGAGTCAGGCAATGCTGTTTGTTTACGCAGAATGTACGAAGTCACGTTTCCCTGAGGACAGCAGGAATCGAACAAGAGACAGTGTCTTTGCTCACAGTGACAAGCCCCTTTTCCAGTCAGCACTTAGCCTAAAAGCTCTCTTAGCTTTTCTCAGCGCCACCTTCCTAGTGCTTGTTCTGACTGTGTCCTTGGCTTTTCTACCTCTGCGCTCTGGTGTTTGCTCCTGTTGCTCTCAAACACATGGGCACACACAGCTCCACCAGTCAATGTCCTAGCCTGTGTCTGAGTCCCTGGGAAATGCTCTGGCTTTTGCTCAGCCTTGCCACGCAGGTCTGCATTTTGGATGCTGGACTCTGTTGTTTCAGCTGTTCCTAAAGAAAGGGGCATTTAGCCTGAAGGGAAGGGGGGCTGTGCTGCCGATCAGGTTCAAGGGGGTTTAAACCAGAACAGGACAATGACTGTTACACACAAAATGGAGGCTGAAAAACAACATGTCTTCCACAAAATCAGCCTGGGACACAGCCCTAACCCCCACCTGTCACAAAGTCCCTGGCCCACAGAGCTTACGCTCACAGAGGTTACAATCCAAACAAAATGGTAGCAAGGTGCTGTTCTCATGAGTCACCATGGCCGCGAGGTATATTAAATGCTGACATTCTGCAGCTCAATGCTAACTTAATGTGAGGCAGGGAACTTCTCGGGCCTGAGGCTTGAGCTACACTACAGCGTTAGGTCGACGTAAGGCCACTTACTTCGACTTAATTATGCCAGTGTACACACTACAGCCTTGCTCCTGCCAGTGTAAGAGCCCTACTCCACCAACATAACTCCACCTCCAGGAGAGGGGTAGGGCTTATGGCGGTGTCCCTGCAGACTTATATCAGTGGGCTGTCATTTCTTGTCAGTTTCACGGTTCCATGCTGGAGCCCTGAAATTGACAAGAAAGCCAGGCTGTCACCTGGGGCGGTTGCGGGGCTCCAGCTAGAGCTTGGCTGCCCCGGGCTCCCTGCTCCTCGCTTGTCTGTCCCTTGGGTCCCAGCTCCCCCAGCCTGGCTGCTGCCTGAGCTCCCCGCTCCCAGCAGCCCACTTCCTGCGACCGGACGGGCTGTGCCCTGAGCTCCTCTGGGAGCCTAGGTGCTGTGCTGAGGCTCCCAGGAGGGATAGCTGAGTTCCCGGAGGTGGGCAGCAGGAAGCCAATAGCCTTGGGGGGCAGCCAAGCTCCAGGCAGGGAGCTGAGGGCCAGGCTCTCAGTCCCCAGGCCCCTGCCCCTCTTCAGTTGGTTGAAGTGCTCCTGGTAAGGACGTGCACGACCAGCAAAAGGGTGGTAGTGTGGACATGAATCAGTTGAAAGGAGGTCATTAAAGAACCTTACCCACTTCTTTAACGAGGTAGAAGAGATATTAGCCCCTGCATCCTGGCCAAATTTCAATATGGGGGTTTACCTACTTGCTTCCTTAAATTCTCCCTGTAGATTAACTTGCATACAGTATTCTTTTTTACTTCCTGGACCTGGCACTCCTCTTTTACACTGGAGTGTAACACCAATGGAAGGGGACAATCAGGGCCTCTGTCTTCTAAGTGTTGTTGCTTAAGAATTCCTGTGCAGCATTGAACAGCTGCTGCATCCTGCCCCAAAGGTGGCTGCATGTCAGTGATGAGTAGAAGCAATGCCTTTGGAAAGAAAGATGTAACTGTAATTGATTTTAATAAATTATTAAGCGAGCTAACAAAAAATAACACCATTTTCAGGTTTGGTACCTGATTTGGGGCTTTATTGGATGCTGGCCAAGCTGCGATATAGCCCGGTTCCTTATCCTACCTTGCTAAGGGAAAGGAGAAATCTGGAAAAGGTCAAAAAGAGGCAGGCTCCTTATAATTAAAAGGTTCCATAGCTCCTTATGGACGGTTCAGAGGGCAGGCTATTTTGGTGCTTTTCACTCCCAGCCTGGGAGGGCCTGAAATCCAGAGGGAAGCTCTGAATCAGCCGACAGAGTGAGCGTTGAACAATAGCGCAAGCCAACCTCCCCGCCCCCTCCATCATCGCAGGGGGTGTGGGTGGGAAGAGTTAACGTCATATCATGGCTAAAGAGTAACACTTTCAAAGTGAGGAAATACATTTGCCGCTGCTGCTCCTTGTTCCTGAACTACCTGTTCCTGATGAGACCAGCAGATTGGCACTAAAGCTGTCCTTGCTCACCAGGCTCTAGAGGGCTTGACAATGGGGGTCATTCGCAACCTTTGCCTCAGCCTCCTATGAGTCATGTCCACTTCTGGTTTGTTTTTTGTTAAACCCAGCCCAGAGGTTGTCAGGCTGTAGGCAGTACAACGTGGTTTGCAGTAACAAGACGAAATAACTCCTCTAATATTCACCACAGGCGATGGATTTGCAGTCACTGCGCTGCTTTTTTCCCTTCCCGCCCTTTGCCAATGCGTCTCTAGTGCCTTAAATAAAAAAAAAAATACAACCCATTATACTTGATGAAGAAAAAAATAGCAAAGGAAGTCTTGAACAGAAGCCCTATTATGCTTGGAGCAGTTTTCTTCAGCGAGGCACGATGTGACATTCCGTTCCAAGGCTCTGAGTCTTTCCAGAAACATGCGTCCTTTCTGCAAACACTGGGGGTGATGGCCTGAGACGGGAACGTTTTGCCAGGGACTGAACAAAGGCGCCGTGCAAAGCTTGCGGGTTGTGGACCGTGCGTGATGCACATAGGCTCCTGGCGAGATGCTCAGGCTCAGAGTTTTGCTGTTACCGAGACTGTTCTGTCCCTCCTTTTCCACTAGAGAAGGATCAAATGCCAGCTGCTGCAGTAAACAAGGAGAGACGGGCTGGCCTAGAACTAAAACCCTGTTTTGGAATCGCCTGGATCCAGAACTGGCTATGGCACTGGATGCAGATGTTCAGATAGCAGAGTGGGGCTCACAGCTAGAGCTGTTTGAGACAGGATGTCCTTGTCATTCAAACACGGGACCAGGACTCAGGAGATCTGTGGTCAATTCCTGTGTCTGCCACCGACTGCTTGTGTGACCATTCACAAGTCATTCAGGACCAGATTTTCAAACGGATTTTAGATGCCTCAAGATGCAGACAGACCAGATCCTCAAAGTTTCCTAATTCCCATTGAAATAATAAATATCAATGGGCGTTAGGTGCCTGAATACCTGTGAAGATCTGGGCTATAGTGGAATTTTTGAAAGCCCTAAAGCCAGTTATGTGACTAACTCCCATTGATTTCAATGTCAATTAGGTAACTATCTGTATCTTTAAGTGCCTCAATACCTTTGGAAAATCTGGCCCAGCATCTCTCTGTATTTCAGTTACCTCTGAGGATGATAATACTTCCCTTGTCTAGTTAGCTTGTAAATCTTTCTGGGCAAGGACTGTCTCTTCCTATGTGTTTGTACAGTGCCTAGCAGAGTGGTGCCATGATCTCAATTGGAGCCTGTAGGCCCTACAATAATATAGGCAGAGAAAAGGTATAACATGATCCAATGGCTGGAAGTAGAAGCTAAACAAATTCAGACTGGAAATTAGGTGTACATTTCTAATGATGAGAGTAATTAACCAGTGGAACAATGGTGGATTTTCCATCACTGACAATTTTTAAATCAAGATGGGATATTTTTCTAAAAGATCTGCTCTAGGAATTATTTTGGGGAAGTTCTCTGGCCTGTGTTATACAGGAGGTCAGACTAGATGATCACAATAGCCCCTTCTGGCCTTGGAATCTATGAGATTAACAATAGATCTGAACTTTGCAGCTGTCTCCCATCTCTACAGTGGGCTGAACCAAAACTCTGAGAAAGCTGCAGGTCCAAATATCACATCTTAGGCTTGTAGTGTTTATGAAAGGGATAAAGTATGAGTCTCCCAGTGAGTGCCCTGCTATGGTGATGTCACTTGTAGCGACAATCTTAGAAGGCATGCAATGGAGACATCACACATCAGACATCTCCATATCAGCTTGACGGCAAACGATACAATTTCAGCTACAGCTAGCATACTGTGATCTAACAGAAGCATATCAATATGTGCTTATTCAACACAGTTACTTATGCAGCGGCCTAACATCTCAATTGGCAGCGAAGAGAGAAGAAAATATTGATTAAACAAAAGTAAAAAACAGCTCCAAGTTTAACCTACCAGTTGATCATTCAGATAAGTCACAGAAAGGCTTATGTGATATTTCTATAGAATATAAGAATGGCCATACAGTGGTCCATCTAGCCCAGTATTCTGTCTTTCATCAGTAGCCAATGCCAGATGTTTCAGAGGGAACAAACAGAACAGGGCAATTATGAAATGATTCATTCCCTGTTATCCAGTCCCAGCATCTGGCAGTCAGAGGCTTAGGGACATCCAGAGCATGGGTTGCATCCCTCACCATCTTGGCTAATAGCCATTGATGGACCTATCCTCCTTGAACTTATCTAAATTGTTTTTTGAATCCAGATATACTTTTGCCCTTCATAACATCCCCTGGCAATGAGTTCCACAGGGTGACTGTGTTGTGTGAACAAGTACTTCCTTTTGTTTGTTTTAACCTGCTGCCTATTAATTTCATTGTGTGACCCCTGGTTCTTGTGTTATGTGAGGGGTAAATAACACTGCCTTATTCACATTCTCCACACCATTCATGATTTTATAGACCTCTATCATATCCCTCCCCTCTTATTTATCTCTTTTCCAAGCTGAAAAATCCCAGTCTTTTAAATCTCTCCTCGTGGAAGCTGTTCCATACCCCTAAACATTTTTGCTGCCCTTCTCTGTACCCTTTCCATTTCTAATATCTATCTTGGGAAAAGGTGATCAGAACTGCAAGCAGTATTCAAGCTGTACCATGGCTTTATATTGTGGAATTATGATATTTTCTGTTTTATCATCTATCCCTTTCCTAATTGTTCCTAACATTCTGTTAGCTTTTTTGACTGCTGTTGCACATTGAGCGGATGTTTTCAGAGAACCATCTTATCCAATGCAATGTAAGGATGAGTCTGGAATACATTATATATTGTATTCAAACAAAGTCCCACCAGACTAGATGGAAAACAAACTAGTTGAGAAATGGACACCCTGCCAGAGGCTTTTCTTGTTTTTTCACAGTTAAGACAATGACCCTGCTATATAGCAAGCATTAACATAACAGAGCATATGGGCAACACTGGAGTACTTCTGTGTAGGCACACACTGTGCATTAAATATACCTAATTCCAAACATAAAGGGCCTGTCCAGTGACATGATGTACTAGAATTCCAACTTCTTCTCAGTGGTGAGCCAAAGATGGCTCTTAGTAGTTCTCAGCTGGCTTCTCTTGGCTAGCTCGGACAGCAAAGCAGTCTGGGAACTGTAGTTCATGGTGGCAGCCATTTTTCTGGTCAGAGCTTTTGACCAGGCCTTCTGGGTAATCAGAGGTGTATATAAATAGTACCCTACTCACAGAGTAGGTAGAGGCCTAGAATGTGGGAGGTTGACTGGGGTAGCCTGTTGTAGAAAGAGAAGCAAGTCAATCCATTTTCTTATGTTGCATTTTCTAACCTCTTGCCCCGCCCCCCTCCATCTATAATGATTTCCCTGAAGAGTGTCTGGAACAACCCATGAGCTTTGCTGGCTTTGAGAGCAGGTTAAATAAAATAATGCGGACAGAAAATGTTCTGATAACATGTTCCAATGACTTACCCTGCCATAGGGTGGCTTGCAGGGCCATCATAATCCTTTGGGATTCCCCTTATAAGGAGGAGCATGGAGCCACTCCATTGAGTCCTGGGAGGTGTGTGGGTCAGAACAGCCCCTTATCGTTGAGAGTGTGTAAGACCCACTGACTGTGCCAGAAGCCTGAGTGGTAGGGCCTCAGGGCATTAGCAGAAGACAAGTAACAATGGAATTTGGTTGCTACAACGTGTTCTGTGATTGGAGACAGGGTGGTACTCCAACTAGGTTACTGACCTGTGTCAGTGGATCTGTGATTACTGCTATAGGAGTGGGGCTGGGATTGTCCATGACACTGGGATTTAGGTGGTAGCTGTACTGGCAGATTGACGCATTGAAGATTTTGCCAGCCTGGGTCCCAGGTGTTGCAGTTTCTCACACAGAAGTATCTCCAATGCTCCATGGACTCTCACACTATTGTAAAGGCAGGTTTGTATTGGACACTGGTGTGAAAGACCAACAACTTCTTTAGGTTGGAAAACGAGTGATGGGCACGGTGACATGCTGGGTTGGCCCTGTAGGTGAGGGTGTGTGTGTGATGAATACCATTTTCAGTTACCTGAGAGGTTGTCTAGCTCCAGGTGTGTGCAGACATCTCTGCGCTGAATCTCTGACACCAGCATGGTGTTGCATTGAAGCCAGATGATCAGCACATTCACCAACCTGCAGCCCACAGCAAAAGGGCAGTGAGTGAGCTACAGTAAGTTATTTTTTTACATGTTAAAATGTATTGGACCAAGTCTGGAGGCCCTTAATCAAGCTATATGGTCCCATGGGCCCAGATTCCCAGCTGGCATAAATCAGCATTATACCACTGAAATCAGGGGAGTTACACCAACATACACCATCTGAGATTCTGACCCAGTACTTGTTGTGGCTCAGTAATGACTGGGCTTGTGCCTCAGGATCTGGGCCTCTGTTGGTTAACTTCCCCTGATATCAACAAACGCCAAAAACATTGAGGTAACCAAATGCCATCACACTCACTCAGTAAGTCAGTAACCATGGCAAGGTCCCTCCTGCTGCTCCATAGATTTTGGCTAATAAAAAAGCTGATTCTATTTTCCCCACAATAAACTATTTGGCTTATTAAAGTAGTTCTCCAGTGGCCCAGTGCGGCTAACTCTGGAATGATATCTATAGCTCTTTGCCTGCTTTTCAGAAGGCAATGCTGCCAAGCTACATTAGCATATTAATATACATTGGTATTGCATAATCTGTTGCATCTTCTATGAGAAAGTGATCTGAATTATATAGTCCCCCACATCAGGATGCCGGGAAACAATGAAGCTTTTCAGAAGAAGTATTGTAATGAAAAAAAATCCCATACGATGAATCAGAAATGGCATAAAAATTGTCATCACCTGCAGGAAAGGAGTGACATGCAGTAAAGAAGCCTATAGATCATAGACTTCTCTTTTTAATTGCAAAAATGAAGGTGATCTCGTCTTACTTTCATGTGTTTCTTATTGTTGAAATTGGACAGGCTTGTTCCTGCTGTCAATGCAGCCAATATCAAAACCCCATTAACTTCAAAGGGAGCAGGATTGAGCCCTTGGGGAATGTGTCACTTATTGCCATCCTGCAGGTTTGGGAAATGAAAATGCACACACATTTAGCCATAGGAGTACATGCCTCAATTTCAGGATGGACAACCCATGGGACGTGTACTAGCCTGTGTTGTTGGAGACCTCGGATCAAGTCCCTGCTCTACCTTAGATTTTCTGTGTGACCTTGGGCAAGTCACTTAGACCAAAAGTGCCTAAGCAGTCAGTTTTTTTTTTCTGGAGGGGGGCCACCCAGCCTGAGAAATCTTGGGTCTGTTTTTTTTCCAGAGGTACTGACCACCTGCAGCTCCCGATGGAAGGTAGTGAGAGCTGCAGGTGCCCAGCGCTTGTGAACGTGAGGCCACTGGGGTCCCTTATTATTTTATTTACTCGTTACTACTTGTATTGCAGCAACATCTGGCGCATGGCCCCATTGTGCCAGGTGTTGAACACACAGAGTAATAATCTCGGTCCCTCAGAACTCAACATGGTTATTCTATTTTGGTCAGGTTTGCTAATGATCTGTATGGGTATCTAGGGCAGAGAGACTCAGAGAAATCAAACTCTGAGAAGAGAAGGCTTTCTATTAAAATCAGACAGGCTCCTGTGCCAGGGAATGTCCATGGGTGGTTGGGTGGGTGGATACCTTATGCGTCCTGGCAAACCAGGACTCCAAACGCTGGCTCCTTTTGTCAGCTGATAGCAACCAAGCTTCTCAAGCTTCCATTCAGGAAAGACCTGCTGATGTACGTGGGGAGAGAGATGTGTTCCCTGATGGGGAGGATATAAACCCAGAAGTAAGATCATGGAGTTCTTCCTACTAGGATCCTGAAGAGGCCAGAGAGGTGTATTTTTAACCAATTATATTCAGGTGGGAGAAGCTCATCCTACTCGGTGTGATCATCAGGAACCACAAGCCTTTAGGTTTCCCCTTGAGGCCTGGCTGACACAAGCCTTCACTCTACGTGGTGAATTGAAATTAATTGTACAGCTTGCTTTACCCCAACCATGGGCCAGACTCTGATATCTTTAGCCACCCCAAACCTTACCTCATGAATGGCCCCATTGAAGTCAATGAGCATCTGAGAGATGGTTGCCCTGCCAAAACCCATGGAGTCAAACTTCTGATTGCATCAAAGCCAAAATAGTTGGTGCATATAAAGCCACATTCCTGCTGCATTTCCATCTTCTCCCATGGCCCAGTCACATTTAAATGTAAGGCAGGAGGGTACAATATTCCCACCTGAAAGATCTTTAACTTAATTTCTTTCTTTGTGCTTGAAATGTCAAGTCAATGACTGGAAATACAGCTAAGAAAGGTATTAATCTCAAACCATTAAGTGTTGAAATCTGACAAATATAATGATTGATAATGCCATGTAAAAGGCTCCTTAATTTCATTATGGTTGCAAGTTAGAACAGCTTTTCAGCTCTGATTTTTATAATGGCTCTTTTGAATCAAGGAGCACCTGGGCCCCCCATCATTGCTGATACTCAGCTTCGGTCAACCCATATGCTGGCATCACTGGATGTCTCATATAGTCCTCCAGCCACTAAATTACCCAAATTTTAAAGCTATAACCCATATGAGGGACGTGTGCATATTCCAACCTACTGTTGCCATTAATTATTATTATTAAGCTTTTATATTTGTGTTGGAAGTGTGCACAGCTCCTTGTAAAATGTATTTCTATCTGCAGGGCTTGTATTTCCTCCTCCGGCTGGCTTTCTTTTCCCTACATAATGTAAAGGAAATGGTTTCCAACAGCACATACTGTCTAATGAGAGGATGGGTTTTGTGAAGTAGACCAGACTGTTGGGCCATCAAGTCAGGTGTCCTGCTTTGCAAGTGGCCAGTACATGTTGCTTCAAAGGTGAAGATCCAACACAATATAGTTGAGCAATTAATTGTATAATGCAGGGTGCAGGTTTAAAAAAAAATTACTGCCTGACCCCTTCAGCTCTCAGCTTATGTCCTGAAGCATGATATTTGGCCAGTGCTGTCTTAGCACATACCACAATAAATAGCTTTGTTGCTGGTCATAAAGGTATCCAGTTGAATCCACCCACAGTGTTTAATCACATTCAGACCTTGTATAATGCTTATCAGTGGCAGATTTCAAAGAACTTTACATAGTTTCGTAATCATTGCTACTCCCAATTTATAGACAGGGGAAACCAAGGCACAAAACTTAAGTGAGTCAGTGGAGAAGCTAGGAATAGAACTCAGGTCCCCCAACTCCCATTGTGGTGCTCCCTGGTGCATGACTGAGGGTTCTATTCATCTCTTTGCTGAAGAATCTCCCCTCAAGGCAGACTAACTGAATTAACAGTGGGATGTAACTTTCCCATCATGCCACCAAGAAGCCTTGCTCTGGTTTATGTGACCAAGTGGGCTCTGAACTCAGAACTGGAAATGAGCAATGTCTAACATCTGGATTCAAGACTGACCTCCGACTCCCCCAAAGTTATTCTTTGGATCGTGTGTCTGATTTGGCCCTTTTAAAGAAAGGGAAGCCCAATTTGCCAAGTCCCTCTCTGGACCCAAGCGTCCACAGAGCCCAGGGATTGGGATCTTCTAACCAGAATCAGACAGGTCCTGCTGGCTAATAAAAACACACTATAGCCCAGACCCAAACCCCTTTGAATAGTCTCTCATTGATTTCAGAGGGCTTTGGCTCACACACCCTGTATGAAATATCTATCACAAAGTCTCTGTCTGGGCATCTACTGTCTCCCCTGCCTTTCTTCTTCACTTATTTGTAACAACACCAACAAGAGAAGCGAGGAGGAAAGGAAAAAACTCACAGCTCTGCCTCACCCCCATTATTCCTTTTGTTTGTTTAAATCTTTCAAAAAGCGTGGAAATGGTTTGTGATGTGAAAGATTAATTGGCAAACTCGCGACGTTCAACATCCTGCAGGTATCAATCACACTTTCCTTTCATTCCGTCCTCTTGTTCTCATTGGTTGCTGGTGCTCTCCTGGCTGACTGAATCTGGATCAAAGGCCCAGTCTAGGTTACCACCCAGCTACGTAGGAGAGAGGCCAAAAAGAGCTAAATGTATTCTTTGTTTGATTTTAAAAGAAACTGAGTCAGGGAAAGTTTTGAAAAACCCTGGCTTACTCCAAATGGGAGATGGAAATTCTTTGAAACCCCATTGAGAACTAGGTTACAGTGCTCTGGGCCAGGTTTCAGCTGGTGTGAACAGATTAGGGTCTTACTTGTGGTTCTGTCCGCAGCAGAGAGGGGGCTGGGAGCAGGTTGGCCCATTGCACCCCTGCTCCATGGCATCCCTGCTCCAGGCAGAGGGGCCTCACAATAACAATTAATACCTAGCTCTTATACAGAGTACTTCATGTGCCTTACAGAGGGGTCTGTGTCATTAGCCACAGCCTGGCCTCGTGTACATAAGCGCAGACTTCCCGTCTACCTGGTGCGGGGGCTCGACCCCCCCTGAGGCCCCGCCCCCACTCCACCCCTTCCCCCAAGCTCCCGCCCTGCCTCTTCCTGCCTCTGTTCCATCCCTGCTCCGCCCCACTCCACCCCTTCCCCCAACCCCACGCTCTACCTCTTCCCACCCCTTCCCCCCCCTTGCTCTGCCCCACCTCTTCCTGCCCCTGCTTTGCTCCACCCCGCCTCTTCCCCGCCTCTTTCTACCACCCCCGAGCACACCCCATCCCCGCTCCTCCTTCTCCCTCCTGGAGCCGACCTGCACACCGTGAAACAGCTGTTTGTGGTGAGTGGGAGGTGCTGGGAGGGAGGGGGAGGAGTGATCAGCGGGGCTGCCAGGGGAAAGGTGCTCGGGAGTCGGGAGGCACAGGGGGGAGCTTGGCTGCCGGTGGGTCCTGAGCACCCACTAATTTTATTCTGTAGGTGTTCAGCCCTGGAGCACCCATGGAGTCAGAGCCCATGCTGGTGTATGTGAATGATGTTCAATCTCTTTGTGAATAAGGCCATGTCTACGCTCCAGAGTTAAATTCACTTAAGTTACATTGACGATCATAAACTCCTGTAATTACATCACTTGTGCATGTTCACGTACCGCTCCTTGTGTCAGTGGAGCGTGTCCACAGTTGGTGCTCTAGCACCAACAGAGAGAGCAGTGCACCATGGGTAGCTAGCCCACTGTGCAAATCGCCACCTTCTCCTGCTGGGAGTTCTGGGAATGGATCGCAGTACATCATGGGGGTGGGCTCACCACCCCATGACGCAGGTTTCTCCATAGCATAATTCCAAGGGCTTCCGACTATGTTTCGCACTGTTTTTCAACTGCCCCTGTAAACTTTGCGCCCGCCATCTCTGCCTGAAAGCATGGATCCTGCGCTGCTCTCCAGTCTTGTGAAGAGCATTATGAACACAACATCGAGTGGTGGGATCAAATTGGGATGCAGGCATGGGATGATGAGCAGTGGCTGCAGAACTTTCGTATGTGCAAAGTCACCTACCTTAATCTGTGTGTGGAGCATCTGCCCCCTTTCCCCCGGAGGCACAAGGACACCAAAATGAGAGCTTCCGTCATCCTGGAAAAGCATGAGGCAATTGCTGTGTGGAAGCTGGCAACTCCAGATTGCTACGAGTCAGTCGTGAATCAGTTTGGGGTTAGGAAATCCACTGTGGGGGTTTCAGTAATGCAAGTGTGAAGGGCCATTAATCGCCTCTTGCTACAGAGGACTGTGATTCTGGGCAACGGGCAGGAAATAGTGGATGGCTTTGTGGCAATGGGATTCCCTAACTGAGGTGGGGTGATAGATGGCAAGCATATCCCAATTTTGGCCCCAGACCATCTTGCGAGGGAGTACATCAACAGAAAGGGCTACTTCTCTATGGTATTGCAGCGGCTGGTGGATCACTGGTGTCATTTCACTGACATCAACGTGGGGTGGTCAGGCAAGGTCCATGATGCATGCATCTTCAGTAATGCTGGTCTGTGTAGAAAGCTGCATGCAGGGACTTTCATTCCAGACCAGAAGATTCCAACAGGGGATGTGAAAATGCTCATAATGATCCTGGGAGACTCCACCTACCTCTTACTCTCATGGTTCATGAAGCCTTACAGAGGAAATCTTCCCAGCAGCAAGGTTCGCTTCAACAACAAGCTCAGCAGGTGCAGAATGACCGTGGAATGTGTGTTTGGCAGATTAAAGCGTCACCGGCGCTGCCTTTTTGGCAGATTAGACCTCAATGAGGAAAATATTTCCATGGTTATAGCAGTCTGTTCTGCTCCGCATAACATTTGTGAAGCCAAAGGAGA
This sequence comes from Eretmochelys imbricata, assembly GCF_965152235.1. Taxonomy (NCBI): domain Eukaryota; kingdom Metazoa; phylum Chordata; order Testudines; family Cheloniidae; genus Eretmochelys; species Eretmochelys imbricata. The sequence continues at coordinate 258,058,203 of NC_135573.1, forward strand.
AAAGTTTCCCTAGGGTGGAGAGTTGAGGTGGATCATCTGGTGGCTGATTTTGAGCAGCCAGACACCATGGTTATTAGAGGGGTTCAACCAGGGGCTATTCAAATCAGAGAGGCTTTGAAGCAGCATTTTAACTATGAGCCCCAGTAATGCATCTTTCTGTAAAGCATTCAGCCAGACATTGTTTACTTGCCACCTTGAATGACCCCTGTAATGATTCCTGTCTAAGCGTTAATTGTAGTCTGCAAATGTTTCTCATTTATTGTCTCTCTCTACGTTCTGTGCTTGCTATCTGCATGATCTGACAATTCCAGCACTTCTCGAAACATGTCCTTCTTACTCCTCCTCGTTTGCCTCCTTATCTGAAGGAGGCACTATGCCAGTGTGTAGGAGCTGGTACTCAAGGGCACATCTGCAGAAGCAAAAGAAACAATACACGGAATCAGTATTGTGTGTGCACTCACAGTCTTGAATCATAAAAATTACACACACTTCTTTCTCGCTTTCCCTTGGCAAGCACATAGCCCGGTGAGAGCACTAAACATGGTGAGTTTGGCCCGGGGGGTGGGGGGGGGGCAGCGGTGCAGCATGAGTCAAAGGGTCTGGGTGGTTTCAGAAGGGGACCAGTACAAGTGCCTAGGGACACTATTCTGAATACTGGCACCGTTTTCCACAGATGTGGGTGATTGAAGCTGATATCTTACTACTGAGGATAACCGAGGATGCAAGGGTGCATCTCCTGCATGTGTGTGATTTCAGACTGAGTCCGCATGTTGCTTGCCTGTGTGCTGCTTTGGTTCCTGCAGAAGTAATTGCTGACTGTCATGGCAAAGTTTCCTACGGGGGGGGGGAAGAAACAAAGCAGCTCTGCCAAGGAACATTTGGCAGAGGATTGCAGAGTACCTTCAGGAAAGTTTCCTAGAGATCTTTATGGAGGATTCCCAGGTGATCCTGGTGTGCATTAACAAACTTTTTTTTGCAGGGCCCACATTGTACAGCCGCATAGGTGAATGAGAAGCAGATGAAAACGGTAGCTAGTGTTGTTAGTTTCTATCCCTTCTCCCACGTGCACCATGTAACAAAATTAAGGACACCTCTACCTCATGTAACCGTGTAGTAACAAAATGAGTACTTACCTGTGCCCCCCTCTCCTGCTTCAGGGAGGCCAGAGCACTGGGACTGGCTAGACCCCTCTGGAGTCAAAAAGAGATCCTGGCTTGCCACACCACCGGATGCCCCTATCGCCTGTCCCACATCCTCCTCCAACTCTACCTCCTCGTCCACCACTTCACTCCGCTGGCTGCTACCTCCAGTCCCCCTGAAGTATCCACAGCCTCTGGGTGGTGGAGGTGGAGTCGCTGCCGAGGATGGATTGCAGCTCCTTGTAGAAGCGGCATGCTTTTGGTACCACATCAAAACAACCGATGGCCTCCCTTGCCTTCTGGTATGCCTGCCTCAGCTCCTTGATCTTAGCATGGCACTGCTGCATGTCCCTTTCGTGCCCCTTCTCCTCCATGCCATGAGCAATCTGCTCATAGGTGTCAACGTTCCTACGGCTGTATCGGAGCTGCGACTGCACAGCCTCGTCTCCTCACAGACCCAACAAATCCAGCAACTCTGGTGTACTCCAGGCAGGGAATTTGCTGCAGAAAGCCAACATGGCCAGCTGGGAAGGTATGACGTGAGCTGTCCACGCTGAGCAAACGGAAAGTGGAATTTCCAAAATTCCCAAGGCTTTAAAGCCTGTGTACCTGGCTGCAGGGCAGCAGAGTAGAAACTGCTGACCAGAGTGGTCATGATGGACATTGTGGGACACCTCCTTGAGGCCACTTAGGGCAACATAAGCAAGTGCACTGACATGGACATTGTGTTGCTCCAACTTTGTCACAAAAACGTTATGCTGCTCATCAAAGTGGTTTTATGATGTCGGTGTAAGAGTGTTGTTGTGTGCACACCTCCGCTGCTTTGTCGATGAAACCTGACTTTTGTAAACAAAACTGTGTCATGTAGACAAGGCCTGGGTGTCAATCTCACATTTATTCTAGTGAGCGTGCTCTCAGAAACCTTTGATCTACCACTCCAGATGGCTTGGACTTGTTCATCCAAGGTGTGAGTAAACAACGTATTCTGGGAGGGCGCTGGAGCGGGGAGAGGGTAAATACACACACACACACACAGAGCAGATCCCTCATGCCATCTTTATAACACCATTTCCTCTCCTCTTGGTCTTTGTTTTGCTCATGCTGAGGATCTAAAATTCCATGGTGAGTTGGCTTTCCAGCCTCCTCAAATGAGGGGGATGGGAGAATCTCTTACTCTCTCATGTATCAGCTGCCTACACAATATATCAGGTGGCTTTCTCTCTCCCGTCTCAGGAATGGCATAATAAAGGAAATCAGATTTACCTTCACCTTATTTAACATCATCATCTTCACCTTCACCCTATCATAGATTTACGTCCGTCACCACTATTGCTCCCTAGATCTCCCCCAGGAAGCATGGCACTGTACTTTATTATTCCTTCATGCCAGATGCCTCTAATATATTCTTATAACAAGACCGCTCTGTAGGCACCGCCAACTACCGTCTCAGTTGTGGAGGCTAAGTCTTCGCCCTCATCTTCTTATAGCTTTTCTCTCTGCTGTTCATCCTGGGCAGAATTGTATTATTATTTTTTTTTGGCCCTGGTATAGCTTTGAAAAAAATGGGCCAGGTCCTCAGCTGGTGTAGGTGAGTGGAACTCTATTGAAAGATGTTGGCATAGCCAGTTTATACCAGTTGAGGATCTGGCTCTGTACCTGTATTTTTACCCTGTACAGAGGTCATGGTCCCCTATGCCAAGGTCTTGATTTCGACACATTGTACTAGGATGGTGTATATCTGACAGCTTATTTAAGAATTTGAAAGTGGTGTTATACCATCCTGGCCGTTTTCTCTTTATTTTGTATGTGTGTGTGTGTGTGTGGGGGGGGGGGTATTGCAATTCCCGTCTCTGTGATTGCAGCTGTCGGCTGTAGCACTTTGAAAGGGATGTTGTATGCACTGGAAAGCAGACAAAGAAGCATGCCCACAGCACTCCCCTACCTAAATGGCTCTACTGCTGCCTATTTATTTCAGGATCCAATTCTTTGTTTGTTATTTAAACCTTTCAGAGACTTGCTTCAACCCACTGTTAAATCTCTCTCTTCTCTTTTCTCTGGAGTCTACTCCAGCCATGGACCCAGCCTGGCTTCCTCTGTCCCTGCACGCCATCTCACCAGTGTTATTGCAAGACACATCTCCCACTGCAGATCTGGCAGTCTGGGACAGCCTTCCTGGAGGCTAGATTCAGCCTAGGGTCTACATTCATGGAAACTGGCTTGGCCCGTAGTGGTGGAAGGCTTGATGGGGGAATTTGTGGTGGTACAAAGCAGTCATAAACCCAGCATTGACGGGAGCAGGGCCTTAGCCATGGTGGTAAAGGGAGATCCTGACTCACCATCTCTGCTGACAGGGCCCTCTATGGAGCCGCTACTTCTCCTATCCAGTGGAAATCCCAAGAGATCAGGTGGCAGAAATACCTCGAGTTCAGAGGCTGGCAAAGGTGGTGAATGGAAGTGTACAATTTTGAATGAATCGGCATGGAGCTGCCCTTTCCTCCCCATAACTATCCTAGGGCTTGTCTACATGAACGTTTAGTTCATGGCAAGCTGGGGTGTGAAGCTACACCACACTAACCTGCCACTGTCTAACTGGCCACTGGACCCTACTGACATGCACTAAATCTTTGTTAATGCACTTTCATCTAGTCCTGTTTCAAAGCGGACTGGCTCAAAGCCCGTTAATGACCTGTTAAAGTGCCTCGGCAGGATCCACACAGCTAGACTATCTGGAGGAGGCTAGTGCAGGGTAGATTCACATCTCAGTTTGCTACGAACTAATTGTTTGTTTAAACCAGGCCCTTAATCTCCTCTCAAATCTGAGTGGAAACCCCATTTTTCTCCATTGTCTATTCTACTTTCATTTCTCTCTCCCTCAGCTATTAACTTTTGCAATTATACTATTTTGACTAGCACAGATCACTGTTTTCTCTGCTATTTTATTAAATCCAAACCTAAAAATTAAATTCCATCCCATTACATTACAGTAGCTTTCAGAGACCCCAGATGAGATTGGGGGTCCAATTGTACAGATTCCTAATAGAATCATAGAATATCAGGGTTGGAAGGGACCTCAGGAGGTCATCTAGTCCAACCCCCTGCTCAAAGCAGGACCAATCTCCAACTAAATCATCCCAGCCAGGGCTTTGTCAAGCCAGGCCTTAAAAACAATAATAAGAACCAGTCCCTTCCCCCAAAGAGCTTACAGTCTAAATGTGAGACAAAGGAAGAATCCTATTATCCCTCTTACAGATGGGGAACCGAGGCACAGAGAGGTAAAGTGACTTATTCAAGGTCATATGGGGAATCTCTGTTCAGTTCCCAGCACTACCAAAGATCGTCTGCTTCCCCATGAAACACTTGAATCACAAGACCATCCTTTGCCCTTGAGAAAACATATAACTGCAGTGGTCTCTCTTCCTGCACCTTGGCCCTCCTACTGGGTCAAGCTTTAGTCCATCCCTTCTGGGGTAACAGCGAGTCCAACCCAGAAATAGTCCAATGACCTTGCAGCAGGTCTTCCGTCTGTCTCTAGGCTCCGTGGTCCTTATAACCCTTATCTCATGTTCCTCAGTGGCTGTAAAGGAACCCAAACCTTCTTTGTCCCTTGCAGGGACCCCAAGGTCTACTCCTTTCTGCCTCCCTGGACCTCTTCCTACTCTTCTGTCTCCCGAGGAGTGACTACAGACTCTACTACAAACTTCCTGGCTTCATAATCACCACCCAGCCCCAGCCCAGCTGGGCTTCGTTATCAATGGAGCCTGGCTTTCTCTCTCACAGGTGCTGCTAGGTATGTTAACTGGCCTCTCAGGCCCGTATTCACCCCTTTAGAGCCTGCATGGTGTACACACCCCATCACACTAGGCATTCACCCCATGACCCTCCCAAATAATAAGCTTGACTCAACAGACCCAGAAACTCTCCTGACATGGTCACGGAAGCTGTTCGTAGCTTTGCAGTCATTCCAGCCTGGATCCCCATGGCATGAGGTGCAAGCTACCATTTAGACCAGGGGTTGGCAACCTTTCAGAAGCAGTGTGCCGAGTCTTCATTTATTCACTCTAATTTAGGGTTTCGCATGCCAGTAATACATTTTAATGGTTTAAGAAGGTCTCTCTCTATAAGTCTATATTATGTAACTAAACTATTGTTGTATGTAAAGTAAACAAGGTTTTTAAAATGTTTAAGAAGCTTCATTTAAAATTAAATTAAATTGCAGATCTTCTCAGTTTAGTGCAGTGGTTCTTAACCTGAGGTGCACACACCCTCTGGGGGTGCGAGGTGCCCTTTCTGGGGGTGCGAGACATGCGAGTTTTTTTTAGAAGGTAAATCATCGAAAACACAAATTAAGCACAGGCACATAAGTACAACTACTTTGTTTAATCAAACCTATGTATTTATTAACATGATACATTTTTAACGATTTCTGTAATATACAAACAAAGTTTTTAAGTTTTCAAGTTTTTAAGCTAATTGTAGTGTAATTTTTGATAAGAGGTGAGAGAACATATTTTGAGAACTCCAGGCCGTCAGCGGGCTGAGTGGGGGCAGGTGGAGTGTATTAAATTTCTCTCCATGGGAATGTTCTACTTACGGTTACCGCTTACAGCTTCCAGTCCTGATGCTCTGAGCGGCATGGTAAGGGGACAGGGAACAGGGGCGGTTGGATGGGCATGGGAGTCCCGGGGGGCCTGTCGGGGTCGGGGGTGTGGATAGGGGTCGGGACAGTCAGGGGACAGGGAGCAGGGGGGCTTGGATGGAGGGGTGGGGTCCTGGGAGTGGGCAGTCAGGAGACAAGGAGCAGGGGCGGTTTGGATGGGTGGAGGGTTCTGAGGGGGGCAGACAGGGGGCGGGGGGTCCCAGGAGGGGGTGGTCAGGAGACAAGGAGCGGGGGAGGCAGGTTGGATGGGTCAGGGGTTATGAGGGGGGCAGTCAGGGGGTGGGAAGTGGGCCAGCTGTTTGGGGAAGCACAGTCTTCCCTACAATGGTGTAGTGTATTAAATTTCTCCCTGTAGGAATGTGCTACTTGCGGGGTACTACTTACGGCTGCCAGTCCTGGTGCTCCACAAGTAGCAAATTTCTGTGGGGAGAAATTTAATACACTACACCAGCTCCTGCCAGCCGGGGTCCCGGCTGCCCGCCCCGCTCAGCCCGCTGCCCGTCTGGGGTTCCGTCCGCCGGCTCCTGCCGGCCGGGATCCTGGCCGCCTGCCCCGCTCAGCCCGCTGCCTGTCTGGGGTTCCGTCCGCCGGCTCCTGCCGGCCGGGGTCCCGGCCGCCTGCCCCGCTCAGCCTGCTGCCCGTCTGGGGTTCCGTCCGCTGGCTCCTGCCAGCCGGGGTCCCGGCCGCCCGCCCCACTCAGCCCGCTGCCAGTCTGGGGTTCCGTCCGCCGGCTCCTGCCGGCTGGGGTCCCGGCCACCTGCCCCGCTCAGCCCGCTGCCAGTCTGGGGTTCCGTCCGCCAGCTCCTGCCGGCCGGGATCCTGGCCGCCTGCCCCGCTCAGCCCGCTGCCCGTCTGGGGTTCCGTCCGCCGGCTCCTGCCAGCCGGGGTCCCGGCTGCCCACCCCGCTCAGCCCGCTGCCCATCTGGGGTTCCGTCCGCCGGCTCCTGCCGGCCGGGATCCTGGCCGCCTGCCCCGCTCAGCCCGCTGCCCGTCTGGGGTTCCGTCCGCCGGCTCCTGCCGGCCGGGATCCTGGCCACCTGCCCCGCTCAGCCCGCTGCCCGTCTGGGGTTCCGTCCGCCGGCTCCTGCTGGCCGGGGTCCCGGCCGCCCGCCCCGCTCAGCCCGCTGCCCATCTGGGGTTCCGTCCGCTGGCTCCTGCCGGCTGGGATCCTGGCCACCTGCCCCGCTCAGCCCGCTGCCCGTCTGGGGTTCCGTCCGCCGGCTCCTGCCGGCCGGGGTCCCGGCTGCCCACCCCGCTCAGCCCGCTGCCTGTCTGGGGTTCCGTCCGCCGGCTCCTGCCGCCCGGGGTCCCGGGCGCCCGCCCTGCTCAGCCCGCTGCCCGTCTGGGGTTCCGTCTGCCGGCTCCTGCCGGCCGGGGTCCCGGCTGCCCACCCCGCTCAGCCCGCTGCCTGTCTGGGGTTCCGTCCGCCGGCTCCTGACGGCCGGGATCCCGGCTGCCCACCCCGCTCAGCCCGCTGCCTGTCTGGGGTTCCGTCCGCTGGCTCCTGCTGGCCGGGATCCTGGCCGCCCGCCCCGCTCAGCCCGCTGCCCATCTGGGGTTCCGTCCGCCGGCTCCTGCCGCCCGGGGTCCCGGCCGCCCGCCCCGCTCAGCCCGCTGCCCGTCTGGGGTTCCGTCCGCCGGCTCCTGCCGCCCGGGGTCCCGGCCGCCCGCCCCGCTCAGCCCGGGGTTCCGTTCACCCAGGCCAGCAGCGGGCTGAGGGGGGCCAATGGCCGGGACCCCGGCTGGCAGCAGCGTGCCAGTAAAAATCGGCTCGTGCGCCGCCTTTGGCACGAGTGCCGTGGGTTGCCGACCCCTGATGTAGACATTCATGGACAGCCACCTGAGCCCTCCTTCCCAACTCCGGCACTCAAAGGAGAGGTGCATGCCCTTCCTCTGGCACGCCAACGCTAACCACCATCTGTCACAGTGGCAGGGTGCCTGGCCTCTGATTACATGCCGGTTTGCACAGAGTAGCGGTGCCAAGCCAGTGTATTATAAATCAGGAAGGAAGGCCTGCAGAACGCCACACAACCCTCCCATCTGCAACCAGATCCTCCAGCTGGAAAACAGTCCCAAATCAGGCCCACATGCTTTGTTCTGAGGGACTGCGTCTTGCAGACACTTGTGGGCACTTTACCAACAATAGATTGTAAAGTTTTCTAGGTGTCTCTCCTCCCCCGTGTGCACACACACTCTCCCTCGTTGCTGAGAACTCTGCCCGTCAAGGAGGACACGCAGCTCCTAAACAAAGGCCATGCTCTGTTGGATATAACTACCCTTTCCTTGGCGGTTTCCTTCTTTGGAGTCCCCTCCCATCATTTACAATGTTGCATCCTTGCACACGGTCAGGCTAAGTCACTCAGAATATGCACAATATTTTTAGAAGACTGCACTGCCGGGGACCCCCTTTCATTTGCCAACATCAGAGGATACCAAATAGTGCTGACCTTTATCTCCAAGGCCCTGTACTGGGAAAATGTCTTGAGCAGAGCTGAGGAAATCCTATTAAAACAAATGGATTTGAGACTGTTTGACTGAGTTCTTGTCCGAGGAATTCATGTTTACGGAGAGAGTGCGTGTGACAAAATCAGGTGTGAATGCGTCTTGCACTAGTGGTCAGGCCAGTCATTTTTGCATGGCCATCTCAGGGCTGCCAGAGCTTATGTTTTGTTTTTCACAAGTTTTGCAATATGTGGCCTTTTCCTTAAAGCCCCAGCCTAAGGAGAGATATGATGACATGAGAATCTCAGCTGTCATTCAAAGATCGTTAGGTTCTAGCCTCATGGTTGTAGAGAAAATGTTGGAAATGTGAGGCCTGAAAGCGCGATAACCAGGAGGCAAAGAAGAAGCGCCCCCCCCAATGTATTATTTTTTTTAACATCGTAAAATTTTTAAACTTTTGGGCGCTTGACTCACCGTTTTTTGAAGAGTCGGGGCTGGCAATGCCGCCACCTTGAAACACTGCTCTAAACATAGGTGCTGATTCCATGGGTGCGCCAGGGCTCAAGTACTCACTGAAAAAAAAAAAAAGGGGGAGGGGGTGCTCTGCACTTGCGGCGCCGGATTAATCTTTTGTGGGCCCCGGCACCTGGACCGTGGCCCTGTCTCCTGCTCCGCCCATGCTCTGCCCTAGGGCCCCAGCCCCCTGAGGCCTCTTCCCCCCGAGGCCTGGCCCGCTGCTTGGATTGGGGGGAGGGGGCAGAGAGGAGCACCCACCAGCAAAAGCAAAAGTCAGCCCCCGTGGCTCTGTATTTCACACTGCTTCTATTCATTCGTCACCTCTGTTATCCTCGTAGGGGCCACAGCGTCACAGAGAGAATCACATGGGTTCTGTCTAACTCGTGTCACCCATCTCCCCTCCCACTGGCAATTCAAAGAGAGGAAAGCTCATCTTGTGATTAAAGCACTGATTTGGACCTTCGGGAACTGAGTTCAGTTCCTGTCTCAGCCATAGAACGTCTGTTCCTCAATGCCTCAGCTATAAAATGGGCATAATTACATTGTTTGCATGACAGTAGCCCTTAGTCACCCCAGCCCTGTGTCAGGACCCTATTGTGCTAGGCACTGTACAATCACAGGAAGATCCGTGTCCCACAAAGCTTGCAATTTAAGCATAAGAGAAAAGACAACAGGTGGCTACATTAAGCAGACAGGAGAGCACAAGGGAACAGTGATACCTCCTTTGTCTTTTCTATTTAGAGCGTAACTGCTTACCTGGTGAATGTGCAGCACCTAGCATAATGGGGCACTAAGCTCAGGTGAGGCTGTTAGGCCCTACCATAATGCAAATAATTAATCACAACAGCATCCCTTGTCAGCCCCAGCAATGGCTGGCATCTGAAAGGAACATTTGGAAAGCATTTAACATATTTTTAATTGCCATTAGCACAACGAAAAGGCTGGATCTCCACAGAGGCAGCTGGAAGCAAAGAAAGGGACTCAGCATCCTACGATCCGTCAGCTCTCCACAGACTTCTGCTTTGTGTGGATTATGCACAGCCTCACCTTACACACAAGGTGAGACCAATGGGGTCTCGGAAGCTGGAATTTTCAAATAGTTTCCAAATCAGCAGATTGCAGAGGAGGGACGGCAAATCCCTGGATCCGTCAATGCTGAAATATCCATGTTTAAAGTGTGTAAAATAGTGCCCTGGCCAGGATCAGAAGTCTGCATGTAAACAGGAGCATCTACTACATATGCTCAGGAACGTCTAAAGACTGAGGTAAGTGCCTTCCCTAACTGTGTTTGGCACAGTCAGCAGAGTTATAAGTAACTGCGCTTCTGTGTGTATGTCCAGACTCGTATCGGGCATGCACTGAAGGGGTTTGAATAAGCTGAGAATATCAAATGCAGAGGGTGGAACTGCCCGTTCCAACTGACAAGCAACGTGTTTGCCTCTGGGGACTTCCGTTCACAGAAGTGTTGGCTGCGAACCTCGATGGGCCCTCCTCCTTGTGGGTCCCATTTCTGGGTGTGTGCCATTAAATTCTATCCACATCATCCACTTGTGCTACCTTCTACAAACGAGTCCCGGGCAGGGGTCTTCCTGTCGCTAGGCAGTTCAGCAGATGTCGCCAACACTCAGAGCAGGAGCTCTGACAGCAAAGAGCATCGTCCAGCCTTGATCTCTTTGGCACAGCTATGTCAGAATAAACCATGTCCTTAACCAACCTAGCTATGCCCACACATAGGCGCTGACTCCACCCCTTCCCTCAAGGCTCCACCCCCACCCCGCCGCTTCCTGCCCAGTTCTGCCCCTTCCCCAAAGCGTGCTGCATCCTCTTTCCTTCCCCTGCCCCCCCCCCCCGAGCCTCCTGGATGCCACGAAACAGCTGATCGCAGCGGGCGGGAGGCGTGGGGAGGGAGGTGGTGGCACTGATCTGCAGGGCCCGCCGGTGGGTGGGAGCCACTGGGGGATGGGCGGAGCTGATGGGGGGCTGCTGGTGGGTGCTCATCACCCACAAGTTTATCCCCGTGGGTGCCCCAGCCCTAAAGCACCCACGGAGTTGGCGCCTATATGCCCACGTAACTCCCAGTGCAGACGCAGCTATGTCCATGAGGGGCAGCCGGACCCGGCTGGGGAGCGGGACAGAACCACTTCTCACGTTGGCTGAAGATGGCTGCTCCAGGTCACTGCCTCTGTGCCTGAAAGAGAGAACCAGGCTGCGGAGGTGGTGGCAGCCCGCTCTCTCCTCTCCTCTCCCTGCCCGGGCCCGGCTGCTGGGGATAGGGGCCGAGCGAGCCAGAAACATGCCGGACGGGGCTTGGTTTCCCGTCTCCAGTATGGACTTAGAAACCTCCAGAATTTTTGCAGTTTAACCTTTGGCTCTAACGTTCACTCAGCAGCGGAATGGGTTTGAATTTTTCTCAAATGTTGACACCATTTTGAAATTTTAAAAAGGGGAACATTTGCCTCTGTTTTTCAGCCAATCATAGAGCTGGTTGAAAGTTATTTGAATTTTGCAATTTCATCAAAATTTGGAGGTGAGGGATTGAGAATTTTTTGGGGGCCAAAATCTCTGAGAAAGTCCCCCTCTCCTCTGCTGCTTTATTGACAATCATGGCTGTTCAGTGAGTGAAAAAGCATACAGGGCACCTTTTCTTCCATACAGATAGCTGGGTAATAACGATCAGCGAAGGGAAAGGAGAGGCAATGAGCCCTTCACTAGAGCGTGTGCAAATACTTACTGCCTTCAAAAATAATTCTGTGTGCGCTGATCATTGTCCTTATCTAAACCAGGCTCACGTTGCCTACCGTCAATCAGAAGGACCAAGCTATTGCTGATTCGGGTCCAAGATCTTAGATCAGTGAATGGCATATCTGGGCATAAGTGAAATAAGCTTTTGTAGGTAAGCTCAATGGTGGGAACAAACAGGACTATTTGTGAAGGTACTGCAGCTGGGGAGCGCACTCTGGGGCTTAATGGATCTGAGGATGCCCAAATCACATGAAGTAGCACCCCAAAAACTGAGCATGCAGGTTTCCCATTGAACTCAATGGGTGTTGCATGTGGGGAGCAACTCTAGAGGCACGCCGCCACAGGTAACTATTAACCTCCTGCTTGCACAAGGAAAGAGAAAGGCTGGAAGCATTTCTGTTGGTGTCCAGTGATGTACAAGCCCCTTCTTGATGGGCAGTAAGGGCGTGTCTTTCAGTCAAGGGAGCTTAGCACCACTGAAAACCCTCATTAAGATGCAGGCTAACATGTCTGAAGCCATGTTACCTGGCCATGTTGGGGCCTCTAAGCTAAAACATGGTGAGCTAACATGGCGTCAAACATGTTAGCCTGCATCTCGCTGAGGTGTTTCACTACCTTGGCCAAAAGACACACCCTTTTTGCACATCAAGACATTCCCCCAGAGAGAGAGAAAATTCTTGGGGCCTTCTCCAATGGAGCTTGTATAACCCACACACTTCCTGGGTGTGGTGTTTTGTCCCCTCTAGTGGCACCGAGAGCACTTAGAGATTAATGAGTCTGCTACAGCCTTAGCTAAGGGGCATGGGGCTTTTAGCTCATGCATTAGAGGCTCATGCATTTAGCTCCAAGGTTTCAGGTTCAATCCTGCCCGCTGCCGACCGGGGTCTGTCAGTGTTAGACTTTCACTGGGGATGAATTCAGCTTGTTATAGAGAGTTTTCACGAGAGTTGGTTGGAAAATAAGATGTTCAAAATTTTGAGGTTTTTTTTTTTGCTCACTAAGATTCAAAATAAACTAATCCCGCCCCCCCACATTTGAGAAGGTTTTCAAAATCAATATTAAAATGGATTGCCAACTTTTCATTAAAACATTCACTGTCAAATATTTCCAAAAAAGTCAACAGTGAAGGAAATTTAAGCCAATGGGATGTGCTTAAACATTGTCTTGAAGAGGGAGGGGGTTAAGGAAAGATGGTCCAGTGGTGCAGCTCAAGTGACTTGAACTGCTTGTCCCAAACTCCCTGTGTCTGACCTTGGGCAAGTCACTTAGGCCAAGGTCCTTGAAGGTATTTAGGTTCATCATTTCCTTCGGTAGAAACCTTCGAAGATGTGAGCCTTACTCTCTCTGTGCCTCAGTTCCAAATCAGTAAAATGTAATGTAAAAATTCATTTGGATCCTGTGATCCAAAACTGCCTGATTTTGACCTGAGCCTGAAGGGTGCTGAATGAATTAAGCACAGGATCAGTTTAATCAGGGATTATGTCTAGGGGACACCACTGTAATAAGGTAGCAGGAGTTTCCTGCAGAATGTTGACAAGCATAATTAACATCAGGACTCTGATAACACTTTGCACTTCTAGAGCATTGATACAAGACAAGAGTCGTCAGCCAAGAAAGGACAATCCCAGTATTTACATGTTAAAAGTGAAAAAGTCATTGCAGGAGACTGACAAGATAAAGAGAAGGGGACCAAACACCATGCTCAGTTACGCCAGTATGCCCTTTTGACTTCAAGGGGATGAACAGGTGTAGCTGAGAGCAGACTATGGCCCAACACATATCATGGATAGGGCACTGAACTGACACCTAGGAGAGCTGGGGTCTATTCCCAGCTCTGCCCCTGGCCTGCTGGGCAACCTTGGGCAAGTCACTTCACTGCCATATGCCTCAGTTTCTCCATCTGTCAAATGAAGATAATGATACTAGGTTGTATCTAGAAATGGCCCTGAACCAAAACCTTATGATTTTTAAGCCAAATAAAATTTGGGGTTCTTTTTATTTGCTTTCTAGTTGGAGTCTTTTGGCTTCTTTTGTTTTCAGGCTTTTCTCCACAGCCAGGGGGGCTAGAAAGTTTAAAAAGTGAAGGCTGAGATTCTTAAATAATTGTATTCCTCCAGGGGCTGGAGCTTGAAGAAAAACCAACTATCGAAGACTCACAATATGATCAGGAGAGCTGGCAACACCATCACTGAATTGGACACAGTAGATGTCATGTGTACATCCCAGAAAGACAAGGACACGGGGTCACAATGGGGATTGCCTCCAGAAGCAGTAAGGAAAATCAAGAGAGAGGCTGCATGGGGATTGGCTTGTCTTAGGCAAAACCCCCATGTCTCCTAAATATGTGCTTCAGGACTGAGCCCACTGTCCGGCTATTACTTTGGTTCTGGAGGAATACTTGGAGAGATACAATCTCATTTACCCGAGTGGCATTTCACCTGTTTATCATTAATGCTCACGAAAAATCACACAGTGCATGCACTAGCCAGTAACTCTTAAGGGTTATTCCTACCATGCAGCCACTGAGCTGAGTGAGGGGGAGGGGCAGGGCCTGAGATACTAGACTTTAACGTGGTGACCATTTTAATTCTAGAAAAGTGATCTGGGTTATTTTTAGAGATTTATAAGGCTCCCTCTGAGCCTGGTCCAGTCGAACGAATGGTAACGCAAGCATCTGGCTTTTTAATAGTCCCAGTAAAAAAGATTTTAAAAACCTCAAAGATTCCCGGAACAGTTTCTTTAACATGTGGCCTTTGCGGAACACATGATGGAGTGGGATAGAATTCCAACTAGGTATGGGGAGGGAGAGCAGGGACTAGAAGGTTTTATCAGCATTCATTTAGAGTGAGTCACATTAGTCTCTGCTTTACCACTGGTGAGTAATGAACCTTTCTCAACCCTAAACGCATGCTAATAAAGCTATTATACTATCAAGTATATGCTTGATATACTCTCAAGTGTGCCACACTATTATACATCCACACACACTGCTATGGAAAGCCTCTTTCAGGATCTTAAGTTAAGCTCCTCCCCTTCTTATCGATAATCAGTAAGATAATAGAGAAAGGAGCTGATCTTGCTGGTAAAGGAACAGCTGCAAGAGACAGCAGATCTGGATTCTTCTCCTAGGTCTGCCACATGTTTCCTGTGTGACCTTGGGCAAGTGAATTAACCTTTCATCTCCAGTTCCCCCATCAGTGAATTGTGGCTAACAACAGTCCTCTAAAGGAAGGAAGTGCAAAGACTCATCTGTTAATACATGTAAAACATTCAGGGGGTATGTTGATGAGGCCCATAAAAGTGCTTAAAATAATGAGAAATATTTCTCCAGACACATCTCTGACTCAGCAAAGGCCAGTGGTGTTCCCTGTTGGGAGCCCAGCGTCTGGAATGCTCTCTCCACCAATAAAGACAGAGAGGATTTTGGTATTAGAAAAGTCTGAGCCTGTTACTCCTAGGGTGTAAACCTTCAACTCCCACACGCATTCCAAACCCACAGGAGTTTTTACTGCTGGGTTTATTTTCAATTACTTCCTGAGAGCGTCACTTTCGCTGCAGTTTTCTTGATTATAGCACAAAAGACAGCTTTTAAATATTCCCTTTCTGGTTCCAGTAGCTTTAGCCGAAGTGTCTAAACTCTGGAGAAGTTTCTGCAGCAGCTTCGACTTTTTACACAGTCCTGAGGCCCCCCCAGTGTATAACTGTAAATCTGTAGTAAGCCAATGGACGTTAATGGGGAAATTCCCAATTTACATTGGTGTAACAGAACCGTTCACTCCAAAGCCTCCAACTTCACTTTAGCACTTTTGACTGTATTGTAAAGGGCCAGATCCTCAGCCTCAGATGCTGCTGACAGAGCAAGACAGCCGCATAGCCAGCTTCCTGGGGATTTCCCATGACATGTGGGGGAGGTGGCTCATGCAGTCACTTATGAGAGGTGACAGGTTTCAGAGTAGCAGCCGTGTTAGTCTGTATCCGCAAAAAGAAAAGGAGTACTTGTGGCACCTTAGAGACTAACCAATTTATTTGAGCATAAGCTTTCGTGAGCTACAGCTCACTTCATCGGATGCATTCAGTGGAAAATACAGTGGGGAGATTTATATACACAGAGAACATGAAACAATGGGTGTTACCATACACACTGTAACCAGAGTGATCACTTAAGGTGAGCTATTACCAGCAGGAGAGCGGGGGGTGGGGGGGGGATGGGACTTTTTTGTAGTGATAATCAAGGTGGGCCATTTCCAGCAGTCGACAAGAACGTCTGAGGAGCGGGGGGGGGGGGGGGGGGGGGGGGATAAACAAGGGGAAATAGTTTTACTTTGTATAATGACCCATCCACTCCCAGTCTCTATTCAAGCCTAAGTTAATTGTATCCAGTTTGCAAATTAATTCTAATTCAGCAGTTTCTCGTTGGAGTCTGTTTCTGAAGTTTTTTTGTTGAAGTATTGCCACTTTTAGGTCTGTAATCAAGTGACCAGAGAGACTGAAGTGTTCTCTGACTGGTTTTTGAATGTTATAATTCTTGACATCTGATTTGTGCCCATTTATTCTTTTACGTAGAGACTGTCCAGTTTGACCAATGTACATGGCAGAGGGGCATTGCTGGCACATGATGGCATACATCACATTGGTAGATGTGCAGGTGAATGAGCCTCTGATAGTGTGGCTGATGTGATAAGGCACTTTGATGGTGTCCCCTGAATAGATATGTGGACACAGTTGGCAACGGGCTTTGTTGCAAGGATAGGCTCCTGGGTTAGTGGTTCTGTTATGTGGTGTGCGGGTCATTACACAAAGTAAAACTATTTCCCCTTGTTTATTCCCCCCCTGACCTCCCACTGTTCCTCAGACGTTCTTGTCAACTGCTGGAAATTGCCCACCTTGATTATCACTACAAAAGGTTCCCCCCACCCCCGCTCTTCTGCTGGTAATAGCTCACCTTAAGTGATCACTCTGGTTACAGTGTGTATGGTAACACCCATTGTTTCATGTTCTCTCTGTATATAAATCTCCCCACTGTATTTTCCGCTGAATGTATCCGCTGACATGAGCTGTAGCTCACGAAAGCTTATGCTCAGATAAATTTGTTAGTCTCTAAGGTGCCACAAGTCCTCCTTTTCTTTTTATGAGACGTGAGGTATCCATCAGACAGTCTATGAAGGTGTGGCTCATGCTAGGAAAGCACTGGAAAAGCCCTGATCTGTAATAAGGAGGTCCAGTGTTTTCTACGTTGTGGTTGCAGTATCACTGTGCCCTGTGAAGCCATGCGAACTTGCCTGGACATACAATCCCATGTACAGCAGTGGACTCGTCATCCTAGAGGCTGAGGAAGTCATCTCCCCTTTTATCCTGAACCGATTAGACGTCCAGTGCCGGGGACAATGCGATTGTTTGCATGAAGGTTGGTAGAGTTCATTAGGTCCAGTCCGCCACCCATCCTCACGCCAGTTAGCACATTCCTCCGCAAGTAGCCCCATTTATTTCAGGGAGGCGACTCTTGCAGTAAGGACCTGTTCAGTGTGAGTAAGGGAGGCAGAATCGAGCCCCAGTATTTTTTGTGTGTGAAGTTACGAGGCAGCACAACGCGAAGTTCAGAAAACAGCGACTTTGCCCATACAGCAGCAAGAAGCATTTTCTAAATGCTAAAAGAAGGATGGGCTGTCACCACAGATGGCTCATAATTGCACTTCTCCCCCCTCTTGTAGAAGAAGAAAGCCAAGAATCAGAGTGTCATTTGTTCATTTTCTACCCTGTTTGCATCTGAATGTCTTGCAGGACTCGTGTAAGATTTCACGTCTAGTCTGATTCCTAGGTAGAATCCGCTGACTGAAAAGGGATACAAAGAGAACAGAGCTGGTGAGAACACAATGCTCATTATCAACGTCTTATCACTCCAGGCTCTATTCTTGGAATATCTTCTCTGATCCTCAGACAACTATGACATAGACATTTGTCCCAGCATGGATTCTGATGAGCCTCAAGAGGCTTAGGTCTGGCTTTCCCCTTTACAGAGTCAGAAATAAGGCAGAACTAGTTGCGCATGCATTGGGTTATATTTAGATTCATAAAATGTGCCCATCGTGCATTCACTCAGAGCGTTTGCATGGTTTGAAATCAAAATACAAAACCAACATCTGCCTTAGATAGAATTCCTCAGGGTATGAGACACCTACTCCCCAGGCCCTCAGGAGAGAGCATGAGAAAACAGATGTGCTCTGACAGAGCCTGATCTTTAGACCAATGGGGGAGGGATGCGAATTCCAGGGTAGTGGTCCATTCACTAAGACCAACCTGGTTCTAGATATTCACTCTTGACCCTGCACTGAACGTGACCCAGCTGATTAAAAGGTGTATACAGCATTGGTGAGATCGATACCAGAATACTGTATCCAGCTCTGGTGTCCACATTTAAAGAGGGTGCAGAACAGAGCCATGACAATGATAGAAGGACTAGAGAAAATGCCTTACAGCAGAGACTAAGAGTATGTCCGTGCTGCAGTTAGAGGTGTGAGTGCAGCTTGGGGACACATATCTGTGCTAGCTTTCATCTAGCTAGCATGGCTAAAAATAGTAATGGAGACATGGTGGCATGGACTAGTAAAATGCAAGTACAGACCCAGGGCTCCAGTTGGGCTTGTACAACCTGTGCTGAAGCCCATGTCACTGCATCTTCACTGCTGTCTCTAGCCGTGCTTGCTAGATTACAGCTAGCTCAGGTAGACATAACTGTGCTGCAATCACACCTCCGTTTGCAGTGCACACTGGAGTTCGGCATGCAGATCTGGTGGCCACATCTCAAAAAAGATAGGTTGGAATTGGAAAATGTACAGAGAAGGGCAACAAAAATGATTGGGGGTATGAGGAGAGACTGGGACTTTTCAGTTGGGAAAAGGGGGAATATGATAGAGGTCTATAAAATCATGACTGGTGTGGAGGAAGTAAATGTTATTTACTCCTTCTCATCACACAAGAACTAGGGGTCACCAAATGAAAATAATAGGCAGCAGGTTTAAAACAAACATAAGGCAGTATTTCTTCACACAACGCACAGTCAACCTGTGGAACTACTTGCCAGAGGATATTGTGAAGGCCAAGACTATAACAGCATTCAAAAAAGAACTAGATAAGTTCCTGGAGGATAGGTCCATCAACGGCTATTAGCCAGGATGGGCTGGGATGGTGTCCCTAGCCTCTTTTTGCCAGAAGCTGGGAATGGGCAACAAGGGATGGATCACTTGATGATGACCTGTTCTGTTCATGCCCTCTGAAGCACCTGGCATTGGCGACTGTCGGAAGACAGGATACTGGGCTAGATGGACCCTTGGTCTGACCCAGTATGACCATTCTTATATACCTTTCAAAGAGCTCAATCTATTTAGTTTATCCAAAAGAAGATTGAGATGTGACTTGATTACAGTGTCTAAGTACTTTCAGAGGGACAAAATACCAGGTACTAAAGGGCTCTTTAATCCTAGCTGAGAAAGACATACCAGGAAGCAATGGCTGGAAGCTGAAGCCCAGGAAATAGGGCACTGATTTTTAACAGTGAGGGTGATTCACCACTAGAACAAACTCCCAAGGACAGTGATGGAGTCTCCATCTCTGGAGGTCTTCAAATGAAGATGGATTGCTTTCTGGACGATATGCTTTACTCAAGCAAAAAACCAAAGTGCACGATTTAGCATTTCCAAAGCGCAAGCCAAACATGCATCCAATAGAAGAGAAGCCCCCAGAAGTAGTCAAGGATCATGAGCTTTTCTATACATACTGACACAGTGCAGCTTTGCAGTAAAGGGACTTCTAACTACCCCACTAAATGTTAATACAAGAACGGGGAAGTTAAAGCGTGGAAAGTCAGAATCCCAATGAGCCTGATTCTACGCTGTGTGGTGTAATTTGCAGCTGTGCAATGAAGGTATAACACATTACCACGGCTAAATGGTAGCTTTTTTGTTGTTACATCCATGCCGCATGGGTGTGAGTGACTGCAAGGTACAAGAGAATGGAGATGCCAGCCTTCAGTGTCTCAACACTCCAAAATGTACCATGTGCACCAGGAATCCTAGTGTTTGTCTGGACTGGCACCTGGCCTCTACGACCTTGTGAGGTGGGAGGATCCCAGAGATCGGGCTGCAGCCCAAGCCTGAACACCTACACCACAATTAAACAGCCCCTTTGCCCGAGCCCCAGGTGCCCCAGTCAGCTGGCCTGGGCCAGCCACAGGTGTCCAATTGCAATGTAGACATACCCCTCGTGATCTCTTTGGCAGAGTTGCATATATCAGCAAGCTAGCCTCAGATCTGGCACAGTCGTGCAACTGACTAATAGTGAGCAAACACCGTATTGAAGACAAACTAAGGTATCAACTGAATAGAGTTAAAAAAAATGTTTTGCTCATGTAGATGCTTAGTCATTTGCCCTGTGTGCCGTTTTGAGATCAAACGAGCTGACAAGAGCCACCAAGTCCCTTTTAAATTCACTTGTCGCATTAGACAAGTAATTATTTAGCGAAGGTCTTATGTAAATTATACATGTCATAGGACCAGCCCCTGTCAATAGCCATTTGTTTATTTCACCTTGAGGATTATGGTGCAGGAACAGACTTGTTTGCTCAAGAAATGTTCGCTGTAGCCGAACGAGAGGAAGCATAGCTCTTCTGCTTCTATGAGGAAGGCATCTCCTGACTGCTTCTAATAAACACAAGTGTGAGTTTGTTATTGGAGAGGGGCCCAAGCAAAACAGGCCCTGGGTTCAGAGTCTGTAGCATTCAAAATCCAGGCGAGGCGTTGGCAGTCTGGGTCCATAATGCCAATATAGGGCCCTGAACTGGTGTCCTTACTTAGGCCAGGCTCCATGGAAGTCAGGATTGAACCTTAATGAGGTAATGGAGACTTGCTGCCGGGGAATCCAAAGTTTTCCTTCTAATTCAGTCACAGGAACCTATCGCTGCGATTGGGATTTGGAGTGGGTGTTTTAGCAAGGCCACGGCGCAGCTGGTCCTCCAGCCCTTGTGTGAGTTGCATGCCCCCACTACATCAAGTGGGGCGACGGGCAATGCTCTGCTGCACCTCTTCCCTCCCCCGCCCCCCCCTGCTCCTGTGCAGCATCCCCACCCTTCTTGCCCCTTGCAGTGGAACAGCATCTATTCCACGGCACCCACAGGACTCTGTGTCAGTACAGGGGTGGGACTTGCCCCTTCATGTGCAGCACGGACACCACAGGCATGTCTCTGCAGCCCCTGGCAGCAAGCCTCCGGGCCCAGGTCAACAGAGACGTGCTCCTGCGACTGTGCTAAGAAGAGCCGCGTAGACGTTGTGGCTTGGGATGGAGATGGGGCTCCGACGCCCACCCTGCTCCCCAGGCTTCAGAGCCCGAGCTCCAGCCCGAGCTGCAACCTGAAAGCACTGTCTACACAGCTATTTTTAATGCAGTACTGGAGTGTGAACCGCACATCTGTCAACGAGGCTTGCCAGGCGTCCGGTTTTCGACCGGAACACCCGGTCAAAAAGGGACCCTGGCAACTCCGGCACTGCTGACTGGGCCGTTAAAAGTCCGGCCGGCGGCGCAGTGGAGGCCCGGGGCTAAGGCAGGCTCCCTCCCAGCCCTAGCTCCGCATGGCTCCCGGAAGCGGCCATCAGGTCCCTGCGGCCCTGAGGCACCAGGGTGGCCAGGAACTGGGAGGCTCCGCATGCTGCTCCCACCCTTAGTACCGGCTCTGCAGCTCCCATTGGTCGGGAACTGTGACCAATGGGAGCTGTGGGGGGTGGTGCCTGCGGGCGCAAAGGCAGCGGGCACTGCACAGAGCCGCCTGGCCGCCCATGCACCTAGAGGCAGTAGGGACCTGGCAGCCGCTTCCTCGGAGGCAAGGTAAACCCCCCAACCCCCTGGCCCAGCCCAGAGCCCCCTCCTGCACCCCAAACCCCTCATCCCTGGCCCCACTCCCAACCGGAGCCCTCACCCCCCCCTTTGCACCCCAAACCTCTGGCTCAGCCCAGAGTCCCCCCGCCCCAAACCCCTCGATCCCAGGCCGGAGCACCCTCCTGCACCCTAAACCCCTCATCCCCGGCCCCACACCAGAGCCCACACCCCCAGCCGGAGCCCTCACCCCCCACACCCCAACCCCCTGCCCCAGCCCAGAGCCCCCCCACACACCCTGAACCCCTCATTGCTGGCCCCACCCCAGAAACCGCACCTCCAGCCTAGAGCCCGTACCCTCTCCCACACCCAACCCCCCTGCCTCAGCTCGGAGCCCCCTCCCATACTCAGAACCGCTTGGCTCCACCCCCAGCCTGGAGCCCCCTCCCACACCCTGAACTCCTCATTTCTGGCCCACCCCAGAGCCTGCACCCTCAGCCAGTGCCCTGACCCCCCTCCTGCACCCCAACCTCCTGAGCCAGCCCGGTGAAAATGAGCGAGTGAGTGAGGGTGGGGCGAGAGAGCGACAGAGGGAGGGGGCATGGAGTGAGCGGGGCGCGAGGCCTCAGAGAAGGGGCAGGGGCGGGGCCTTGGAGGAGGGGTGGGGCAGGGGTGGGGCCTCGGAGGAGGGGCGGGGCGGGGCCTCAGAGAAGGGGCGGGGCAAGGGTGTTGGGTTTTGTGCAAGTAGAAAGTTGGCAACCCTAGCTGCCAGGACTCCTGCGAAAGCAGGGGAGTGCCCCAGCCCCTGGACTGGGGGGTTGTTGGAGGCATGAGGAAAGATTAGAGGCTGGGAGGTGGAAGGGGCCTGCTGAGCCTGGCCGGGCTGAAGGTTTGTCTGTTTTCATAGGTTTGGCTGGACTTCGGTAAAAGCCTAAGGCCCTGGACTCTGTACAATGGCCTGGCTGCTCCCGTGGCAGGCATTAGACCAAAGGACTGTGGGGGAAACCGAAGCAAAAGGTGCAGCAACACCATATCCAGCCAGTAGGGGTGTGTTGGGGCAGCAACTCTGCCACCGCCAGATTATGCCTGGGTGTGCACCGATGCGTTAGACTTTGGGGAAGATGCCCTGACCCCCAGTGCTCCTGGGCAGGGAAGAGACAAGTTGGCTGGGGAAGCTCTCGCTGTGCCTCAGGGGAGGGCTGGCTCCTGTTGCTGGCGTGTCTTACTGCGCCCAGAAGGAACCTGTCTCACTGACTCATGCTCTGATAAGAGCTGTCCGTAAAGCCCTGGGAGGAGCACAGGACAAGCCTTTTAAGAGTTCCCCAGCACCGCTGGAGGCATTATGCCTTTTACGTACAGATTCCTCCCTCTGCTGTCTTGCGAGACAGGTTCCCTAACCCTCGCCCTCCAGCCGCTCATACGACCATGGTTTTGGCCTAATGTCTCACCTTGTCTGTACCACGAGGATAGCTCCTCTATCTAGGCATTTTGTGGGCATCCATTACTGTTGTCTCTATTAAGGCTTCGTGTCCCATTTAGTCCTTAGCTTCTCTGCTGAGTACGCCAACACAGGTATCATAGGTCATGGTGTGCTGGTTTTCTTGAGGTGGCCAGCTGTCTTTTGGGAACAGAACTGGGCACCAACCTTTTCCCACACCGGCCACGAAAAAGCCATCAGCTGCTACCTGTCCCTGTGGAGCTCAGCTAGATCTGGACCAGGGACCTAGGTGAAGGACTCTGTGTTTCCATGTCACATCACCAATACACTTTGTGGATGTCCTAGTCGATCAGCCTGTATAAAGCAACCTGCTCTTTCCCTAGGGATATCTAATTTTGCCTTGAACATTTCCTAGCAACAGAAATAGTGGTGCCCAACAAAATAGTAAACACAACAGATGGAGCGAGATGGATTCAGAGCCAGGATATCTGAAAGAGGGGGCTCAGTTTACCAAGCCAGTTTTTGACTTGGAATGACTTTGTGTGCAGAACAAGACAACATATGTCTTCCTCTTCCTTTGCAGAGTTGCAAGGGCGTGGGGTGGGGGGAGCCGGGGTTGGGAAGGCAGGATCCAGCCTCTAACTTTAACCTATCACTTGTCAGACTCTTGCACTTGCAATTCGTCATTTTTACGTTTGGGTTTTTAAAGGGCGTGTTCAAGAAAGCCCAGCCAGAGCTTGGAATTGATGCCTTTTAATGTTCTCAAGTCCAGTTCCATTAAAAAAATACAGCTCTTGGACAAATTGAAATGCAAAATTCATATGTTTGATTTTTAGAGCTATGTAATGGACCCTGTCTCAGGGCACAGGTGTGAGTTTGGCATACAATGCTAGATACTGGTATCTAAAGAGGGCCCAACTGTGCCTTCCGTACTCAGAGGAAAATCCTGTTGTCTTCACTGGGAATGTATGTTCCCTAGTTTAAAGGAGTGTAGAACAGGCCTCAATACCCAAGTCCCATGTAAACCAGTGTGACTCACTAATTTATAGATGGGGAGCCTGGTTTGCACCCTGGGATGCTGCGTGGCTGCACTGTGTATCAAGTGTTTTGTACAGCTCTGCTGAAGAACATGAAAATACAATACGAAGCTAGTGTCAAAATAAAAAGTCTCAAGCAAACTTTAGGCAGATATTCCAGTGATCCCAAAGCTTTCCCTCCCTATGTAGTCAGATCTGCTTTTGTCCACCTGCATTTCTAAAGTAGCACCTAGGGTTTGGGCCACAGACAAACACACTCCAAATCAGGCAGCCAATTACATCTTTCCCCGTTCTCAAAATGAATCTGCATGGCGCTAAACCTCAGTGTAGGTTAGAGCAACCTGGGAGCTGCTCTAACTTATACCAGCTGAGATCAGCCATTTCCCTTAACACACTCTGAGTCAGAGATCAGTTGACAGAGGGGACAGGTTGCCAGCTCTGCAGCATTTGAGAGCTCCCCCTGCTGGCGGGGAAAATTCTCATCTGGCTAGATCCAGCTGCTTTCTGGCCCCTTTATGCAGCACAAAGGGCAGGAATACAACCCAGTATCTGGACTGGAGTATCTAACTACCATAGTATCCATGAGCCTCTTGTCCCCAGATAGCCCTCATTTCCACCATTGCCTGTGTCATTTCTTTGAAATGTTCTAAGAAATTACTTAATGAGCCATGGAGGTCTCTATTTTGGGCGACTCCACCCCTTTAAGATTGTGGATGTAAAATGAGGAAGTTAGCAACTTGGCTTCATTTAAAGGAACTACATTTGGCTAATGCCTTAAACTGGCCAGTATATTCCTTAGACTAGTGCCTAATCTGGTTGTGTTCCCAGTCTGGTACATACAGTATCCTTGGACCCAGTTCTGATCTCACTTACTCCTGATCCACACCAGTGGAATTCCAGGGAAGACAATAGAGTTCCATTTTTAAAAGGAAGTGCACATGGAATCAGAAGCAGGTCCAGGTCCAACTTCTCAGCCTTCGTCCATTCAAGAGTGTTAATGCTGTGATCATATTATTATCAGCCTCACCTCAGTCCCTGGAAAAATCATGGAGCAGGTCCTCAAAGAATCAATCCTGAAGCACTTACATGAGAGGAAAGTGATCAGGAACAGTCAGCATGGATTCACCAAGGGAAGGTCATGCCTGACTAATCTAATCACCTTTTATGATGAGATTATTGGTTCTGTGGATGAAGGGAAAGCAGTGGATGTATTGTTTCTTGACTTTAGCAAAGCTTTTGACACGGTCTCCCACAGTATTCTTGTCAGCAAGTTAAGGAAGTATGGGCTGGATGAATGCACTATAAGGTGGGTAGAAAGCTGGCTAGATTGTCGGGCTCAACGGGTAGTGATCAATGGCTCCATGTCTAGTTGGCAGCCGGTGTCAAGTGGAGTGCCCCAAGGGTCGGTCCTGGGGCCGGTTTTGTTCAATATCTTCATAAATGATCTGGAGGATGGTGTGGATTGCACTCTCAGCAAATTTGCGGATGATACTAAACTGGGAGGAGTGGTAGATACGCTGGAGGGGAGGGATAGGATACAGAAGGACCTAGACAAATTGGAGGATTGGGCCAAAAGAAATCTGATGAGGTTCAATAAGGATAAGTGCAGGGTCCTGCACTTAGGATGGAAGAATCCAATGCACCGCTACAGACTAGGGACCGAATGGCTAGGCAGCAGTTCTGCGGAAAAGGACCTGGGGTGACAGTGGATGAGAAGCTGGATATGAGTCAGCAGTGTGCCCTTGTTGCCAAGAAGGCCAATGGCATTTTGGGATGTATAAGTAGGGGCATAGCGAGCAGATCGAGGGACGTGATCGTTCCCCTCTATTCGACATTGGTGAGGCCTCATCTGGAGTACTGTGTCCAGTTTTGGGCCCCACACTACAAGAAGGATGTGGATAAATTGGAGAGAGTCCAGCGAAGGGCAACAAAAATGATTAGGGGTCTAGAACACATGACTTATGAGGAGAGGCTGAGGGAGCTGGGATTGTTTAGCCTGCAGAAGAGAAGAATGAGGGGGGATTTGATAGCTGCTTTCAACTACCTGAAAGGGGGTTCCAAAGAGGATGGCTCTAGACTGTTCTCAATGGTAGCAGATGACAGAACGAGGAGTAATGGTCTCAAGTTGCAGTGGGGGAGGTTTAGATTGGATATTAGGAAAAACTTTTTCACTAAGAGGGTGGTGAAACACTGGAATGCGTTACCTAGGGAGGTGGTAGAATCTCCTTCCTTAGAGGTTTTTAAGGTCAGGCTTGACAAAGCCCTGGCTGGGATGATTTAACTGGGAATTGGTCCTGCTTCAAGCAGGGGGTTGGACTAGATGACCTTCTGGGGTCCCTTCCAACCCTGATATTCTATGATATTCTATGATATTATATGCCCTGTGGCAGTTTACAGATGCAAGCATCACTATTGCCATTTTTACAGGTGAGGAAACATAGGTTAACTAATTGCCTATGGACAAAATAGCACAGCAGGGAATAGCAGTCGGGTCTCCCAACTCCCAGGCTGCTATGCGTTTCACAGTGCCACAGGGCCTGCCAGTTTCTGCTGTACCCGCAAATCTGAGTCCTTTGTGCTCAGCAACAACCCATGCAATTCACTTCACCTTCTCGTGTCTGAGTTAAGTCTAAACGTCCATTATTTGCAATTTATGCTATGGTAATCTGTAATCAGAAGACCAGTAAATTCATTCTCCCACTGCAGGTATTAAAAGCTTTCTAACTTTTCTATCTAATTGGCAGGGGTTATGTGCATGTTTCTAAAAAGGGTAAATCACTTTGTAATCTCATGCCTCCGTAGTCAGTTATAGATTCAACAGACTGCATCACTGAACACGAAAGGGGGAAGCTGGGTTTTTACCTCATGTCTTTGCCAGAGGTCAGCCCAAACCAGAACCCTACATCTGAAGCCATACCCCAGTTTTGAGAGAGTTCAGAGTTGGTCTCTGCCTCTGAACTACACAGTTTGGGCCTCATCTCTTGTTTTTGCTGGGCAAACACCCTGATCTTCTAGTGTAGTCAGTTTGCTTTGCACTGGTCTCCAGGCATAAAGCAGATTTAAATCAAGTGCTTCCAGCCCCTTGAGGAAGTGCCCCCCATAGGAAGATTCTAAGGTGGAGTGGAGTCACCATGATGGCTACCTACGCAACCCTCCATAGGCCTGCCCATCCCTGTATCCCCAGTAGGTAAGCCACCCTCCATGCTACTCTTTGACTGTGGAGGGCACAGCTGGCCCCGCAGTTATTTGTGTTTTCCAGAGTGGCCCCTAGGTGCTGTTGGCAGACGTTATAGTTTAGAAGCGCCCTCTAGCTGCTTCAGTAACTGCTGGGATGCAAACATTTGCCATGTGTGTTACAGCTCAGCCTCCAATAAGCCACAAACGGTCGTGTCCCAGAACAAACGTTTGTGGAGTGTCTAGATGAACACTGACAAAGGTGCTAGTTCACTCCATTGTCAAATGAATTCACAGCAGCAGCACCAATTCTAGTCTAGACAAGAGCCAGTGACCACACACGGTGCAGAGCAGCAGAAAATCTGGCACCGACATAGGAAACTAGAGATGGTTCCATAATATGGGGGTCTCTTTGGCTTCTATTTTGCAATTAGAAAAGGAGGACTTGTGGCACCTTAGAGACTAACCAATTTATTTGAGCATAAGCTTTCGTGAGCTACAGCTCACTTCATCGGATGCATACTGTGGAAAATACAGAAGATGTTCTTATACATACAAACCATGAGAGTTTGCTTGGCTGTATGTTACGTATCCTGCTGCTGCGTTACATGGAGCAGAAACTGACCTACCTTCACAAGCTCAGAATACGCTACCCTTTGAAGGTAGATCTCAAGGAAAATTATGATCGTGCATAGGGTGACCTGATAGCAAGTGTGAAAAATTGGGACGGGGGTAATAGGCACCTATATTAGACAAAGCCCTGAATATCAGGTCCGTCCCTATAAAATCGGGACATCTGGTCACCCTAGTAGTTGAGGAAGTGGCTAAGTAGTCCAGCAGGTAGCACTCTTCCCTTTGAGTCAGTGTTGAATCGCTCGCACAGCGCTATAGGATATCATGCTTCTGGATGTACCGCTCACGATGGGAGCTGTCCCCTGGTTCCTCCAAACCAGGGAAAGGAGGGAAATTCATCCGAGCCTGTGCCTTGGTGTTCTAATCCCGGGCCCTAGGACACAGCAGCAGTCTGCCCTTCCCAACTTCCCGTACTCCCAAGACTACTTCCTCTTTCCCTAATCACCACATGCTCAGTTTAGTAGGGGAGGCCCCAGATACAGCACCGGTTACAATCATTTGTCACAACCCCAGTTCCCAGAGTCTTTTCCTTTAAGGAGGATATTTAAAGCCCTCATAGGCTGGAAAATGGCCACAGCCCTCGGGTCTTCACCTCGAAGAACAGCACTGCACCCTAGGGCAGGCTAAATAAGCAAAACTAAAGGACACACCTGCTCAGTCCCTGGACAGAACCAAAGCCCAGTCTTTAGGACAGTCTGTCAATCCCTCTGTGCTCTAGAACAGAAATAGAGACGTAAGAAAACCAGTCTATTGGATTTAACCAAGAGATGGTTAAGAAGTAATTAAATCATGACTTATGAGGAGAGGCTGAGGGACCTGGGATTGTTTAGTCTGTGGAAGAGAAGAATGAGGGGGGATTTGATAGCTGCTTTCAACTACCTGAAAGGGGGTTCCAAAGAGGATGGACCTAGACTGTTCTCAGTGGTGGCAGATGACAGAACAAGGAGTAATGGTCTCAAGTTGCAGTGGGGGAGATTTAGGTTGGATATTAGGAAAAACTTTTTCACTAGGAGGGTGGTGAAACACTGGAATGCGTTACCTAGGGAGGTGGTAGAATCTCCTTCCTTAGAAGTTTTTAAGGTCAGGCTTGACAAAGCCCTGGCTGGGATGATTTAATTGGGGATCGGTCCTGCTTTGAGCAGGGGGTTGGACTAGATGACCTCCTGAGGTCCCTTCCAACCCTGATACTCTATGATTCTATGATTCTATGAAATCAGTCTACGAGAACCTACATCGGGGAGAGATTTCTGATAGCAGACAGCTCTTTAATCTAGCGGGAAAAGGTATAACGTGCAAATGGCTAAAAGCTGAATCTAGACAAATCCAGACTAGAAATACGGTGCAAGCTTTTAACAGCGAGAGTAATTAACTACTGGACCAACTTACGTAGGGATCTGATGGATTCTCCATTCCTGTAAATCAGGACTTTCTAAAAGATAAGCTATCACTCAAATAGAAGCTCTGGCCTTGATGCAGAAGTTATTGGGTGAAAATCTACAGCCTGTAGTATGCTGGAGGCCAGCCTAGGAAATCATGATGGTCCCTTCTGGCCTTAAAATCTATGGAAGCCATAGGGTGGTGTTTACTGATACAGTGCTTTACAAACTTAGGCCTAGACGCTGCAAAGACTTGCACGTAACTGTAGACGCACAAGCGGTCCCACTGGAGTCAGTCATGTGCCTCAAGTGAAGCAGGTGCGTGCGTCTTTGAGGATCGAGGCCACAGCTAGTATTCCCTGCCCTGAAGAGCTGACAATCTAAGGCCCTGATCCTGCAAACAATTACGCATGTGCTTCACTGTACGCCCGCCAGTGGTTCTGTTGAAGTCAGTGGCACTGCTGGTGGCAGTAAAGTTGAGCAGGTGCCCAAGTGTTGCAGCCCTGAGGCCTAATTACGGCAAGACAAACAAACACAAAGAGAGGCAGTGTGGTCCAGTGGTAAAGCACTGGCTTAGGACTTGGGGGCAGGGCCGGATTAACATTTTGTGGGCCTAGCGCCAAACACATTTGTGGGCCCCCATAGGGGCAATGGAGCATGGCGCAGGGAGGTCAGTCCCCAGAGAGAGGGGCCAGCCAGGGGCAAAGGGCCCCGCTCTGCCCAGCCCAGTACGAGGGCACTATTTACAAACCAGCAGTTGCCAGACGCACAGTGGCCCGCCCAGTCCTGTGCTGCCAGCATGCCCCTTCCCCTTGGGGGTGGGCCCATGCCATGCCACACAGCCCCCCTGTGCTCAGTACCCACCAGCAGCCCCACCGATCAGCTCCTTCCCCTCGTCCCCAGCGCCTCCTGCCCGCTGCTGATCAGCTGTTCAGCAGCAGGCGGGAGGCGCTGGGGGTGGGGACAGGGGGAGGAGCAGGGGCAGGAAGAGGCAGGGGCACTCTGGGGAGGGTGCGGAATGGGGCAGGAAGAGACGGGGCGGGTGTGGAGCAGGGGCAGGAAGAGGTGGGTGGCAGGGCCTTGGGGGAAAGGGTGGAGTGGGGGTGGGGCTTGGGACAGAGCTGGGGTCAAGCACCCAGGGGGAAATCAAAAATTCAGCACCTCTGCAACCCCCCCCACACACCCCGACTCCCTATGGCCAGAGCCCCCCAACCTCTCCCACACAAATGCAGAGCGCCCTGCACAGCCCTGCAGGCTGAGAGGAGCAAGCGGTGGGCGGTGGGGAGCCAGCAAGCAGAGCAGGTCGGGGCCCCTTCTGAGCATGGGCCCGGCTCCACGGCACCGCCGGTGCCATTGTAAACCCAGCCCTGCTTGGGGGTTGCTGTGGTCTCTCCCCAGCTTTGCCAGTGATGTGACCGTCCCCCTGTCCTTTCCAATCCCATCCTTTGCTTATCTTGTCTATGTAGACGGTGAGCTCTTTGGGGCAGGGACTGTCTCTTGCTATCTGTGTGCACTGGGGCTAGCATCTTGGTTCGAGCCTCTAAATGCTACTCTGACACAAATCAATAATACTGATAAATGCCCAAGAAGACAACTGAGGTGTACACCATGTTCCCCTCATTCAATCTACCCACAAAGGTCTATACATCTCAAATGAGGATTACAAAGCGATCTGTGTAAATTCCAAATGAATGATTATGGTGTGTATTACCCCCCTCCTAGAGATGAGAATAGAACCTAAAACATCCCATAATAGGAACATCATATTGTACCTTTGACTTTAAACCTTGCTCCTGAGTTATTTTGCTAGGCCAGCTGATGTTGATCTATTTCAAAAGTAATTAACAGCCCTCATGAAAGTAAGAAAAACATTCCCTTTCATCTCCAAGGAAAGGGTTTTTTCAAGAGAGATTAATACTAAACCAGCCAAGTCCCATCAGGCTGATACAGGATTATTTGTATATATTATTTATACCATGCCATAGGTGTGCGTGGGACATTACAGGCAAATGCATTTTTAATTCCAAAGTATTAAAATATCCTGTTGGTTTAGGAACTGTAATAAAACACAAGATGTGGTGAAAACACTTGTGGTTCTCTGAGTGGGGGAATATAGCGAGTCCTTGTGGGTTGTGTGGGGAAGATGCCATAGCAATGAGCACAGTATAAATGCCTAAGTCAGACAGACAGAGAGCAGATGGACTTGATCTAAGTTGTCTCTCCTAGTTCAGACTACTGTGATCTGCGGGCAATACACCCGAACCTGACTGCCTAAAGTCAGGTTCCCCCAGCCATAGTTAGGCTGCTAAATATTAACTGGCCTAATTTTCAGAACTACAAAACGTCCACAAATCCCACTGACTGGGACTGGGAAGTACACAGCAAGTCACTTCTATCCCCCAGACCAAGTAGCCTAAGTAAGGTTATGTCTACACTGTGCACCTTTTAGGGACACAGCTGTGCCGCTCCAGCCATGGTGCTGAAAGGTGCGCAGCATAGCCGCTGTTTGTGGGCAGGAGAGAGCTCTCCCGCCGACATACAACTTCCAGCCCCAACGAGCGGCAGTAGCTTTGTCCGCAGGAGCACTCTCCCGCTGGCAAACCGCTGTTCACCCTGGCGCTTTTCATCGCCAAACTTTGTCGTTCGGGGGCGGGTGTTTTTTTTCACATCCCTGAATGACAACAGTTTTACCGACGAAAGTCCAGGGTAGAGAAACCTTAAGTGGTAGCTGTTAGTTATGTCTGGCTTCAGACACAGGCTTCTCAGCCAACCAGCAATCTAACACAAGGACTGACCAGCACTTTATTGCATCCTGGGGTAAATGAATCTTTGCACATGCATGATGCCTTCATTTATTTATTTTAGGAAGAGAGTCGTGCCCGGAACGGGGAAGAAATCTGCTAGGGAATTTTTTCTTTTAATGAGATTTCCCCCTTTCTCCCTGCAGCAAAGTACAAGTAAAAAGGAGCTTATATTTGTAAGTACAGCTCCTGCTTGGTTTAAACCGATGGCATCAGGTAGTTTAAGACTGTATTTTTTTAACACATTATTTATTTAAGATGTTTTTGCTGACTATTCTAGCCACCAAAGGCATTTCCTAAGGTTCTCGGCACAGGCCTATCACAATGCACAAAACAATCTACAGCACAACAAGGGAACATAGATACAATAAATAGGCAGGCTGAGCCACAAGATGTTGCCATGTAATTTCCTTATCTTTTAATATTATGAAATGAAAGTATCGGCATTAGGATTTGTATTTATTTATTTACTTATTACAAAGTTGCCGCACTAAAGGATATGGCTCAGTTGTGTGTCACTTTCTACATGCCTGTACCTTCCGTGAAACGCTCATGCACTCTTATGATATTTGGTGTTTTTCGTAAAGTCCCAGCACCTGGCGTCCTGTGATGATGTGGCTTCCAGCCCTCCTGATTGCAGAAGAAAGCATGAAAACCTGAGCTCTGAGGCTCAACTGTCGAAAAGAACCCACAGTCCGTTATTTTTAAAACTCCTTGTGATTTTTTGACCCAGTCTTGTGATTTTGGGGGCCTGAGGCTTGATTTTTGAATGCTTGAGGGAGGCAATATTGTGATGGGCGTTACAGGGCATATCCTCAGCTGGTGTAAATGGAACGTAGTTCCCTTGCTTATACTGAATTTTCACACACTGAATGTATTTGGAGGCACTTTTGCCAGGTCTGGGCAGCAGCTCTGTTAACCCTGGCGGGCAGCAAAAAAAGCCATGTGGCCACCTGTTTATTTGCAGGAATCCCACACTGGCAGTGTCCCTGGGTTTGCCTATTTGTGTAAACTGATGGGGGACCTTTTCTGCATCTCAGGACAGATGCACAGAACATGGCTACCGCCCCGGCCTTCCCCTTCTGGTTTGAATGCTGAACCAAGAAGCCCCCGGTGGGCAAGCTGTGCGAGATCAGGACTGGTGGAGTCACCCAGCCAGGTCTTAGTATACAAGGTTAGGCTCTCATACAAATGCAAGTCTTGGGTGACAGTAATTTTGCTGACAACCAATCCCTCCTTCCAAAGTAGTTCCATGGCCACCATTACCGTAGTATCTGAGCGCCTCATAATCTTCAATATAGTTTTGCTCACAGCATCCTTGGGAGGCAGGGCAGTGCTATTATCCCCATTACAGATGGGGAACTAAGGCACAGAGAAGTTAAGTGCCTTGCCCAAGGTCATACAGGAAGCCTGTGTCAGAGCAGGGAATTTGAACCTAGGTCTCCTAAGTCCAAGGTAGATTCATTTCAGGTCCACCTCTCATAAGAGCTTCAAATGTCTCTATGTTGTATGTTCAGGACCTAGCCTCTACTGCCTACTTCCTTGGTGGTTGCTTCACTTTCTCTGTAAAGCAAAATGAAGGACTTCAGGAGAAGAAAGCACCAGGCGCCTGCAAACCAATAATTATGGACAAAATATGGTTATAAGAACAGCGAGTTAGAAAATGGAATTTTCATCCCGTGGGAAAAGTCGATATTTCAGTGTTTGTTTTTGTCCCAAGTCAGGCCAGAAAGTTGAAATATAAAACTTCTTGCAAATAAAAAAAAGTTCAGAAACACCGAGAATTGGAAACGTAGAAATGAAGTGTTTCAACATTTTGGATTTTGATTTTTGGAAGTGGAAAAAAGGCAGAAAAGATAAAAAAGTTTCCAAAAACTAAAACAAAACCACGAAAAGTCAAAATGTATCCTGCAGAAAGTCTCAAACTCAACATGCCCCTGTGGACAATTTCAGCTTCAGCAAAACCCCAGCTTCCAATTGGAAAATTTTTCATTCAAAAAACGGGACCGGCTCTAGTTCAAAGTAATAGTTCATAAGGTTGTTGACTGACTGGTCAGAGTGTACCTGTTTAGTGACCTTAAACGATTGTCCTCTATTTTATTCCATATAAGTTTTTATACCATGCTTATCCCCCTAGTATGTGAGCGCATCACAATAATTCCTGGGTATTATCCTCACAGCACCCCTGTGACTAAAGGACCGGCCACCCCCACTGTATAGATGGGGACCTGGTGCACAGTGTAGACAAAGCAATGTTCCTAAGGGATCTGGACCCATGTCTCCTAAATCCCAGCTAAGTGCCTTTACTACAGGACCTTCCTGTTTACTCTATAGGGCCAGGATTTGCCCTCCATTACTTCAGGGTGCACAGAGTTAAACCATTGACCCTGCAGCTCCTGCTGCCTTGTGTGGTGCCCAGTATGTCCCGCTGGTGTAACTGGGGGCAGAGTGTGGCTCATGGAATGCGGACAAAGGCTTCCATTGAACAGAGGATCCTCCTCACTGCAGGGTGCAGGCAGTTAACCCTGCACTCCCCGCGGGCTAGCAGCTCTTCTCAGTTTACGTGTGGCAACAGTGGACCCTGTCAGCCACATACCCACAACCAGGCCTTTTAATCTTCCCTCATAAATCAATCCCACCAGCTGGGCTGGCACAGCTCTATTTATGGCCCTGACTAGGAAATCCCTGAACAAGTCCCATCCTGGCCCAGGTATAACTGTAACCCCTGCTGTGGCTGGAATTCAGGTCTGGAGTGCTTTTATCAGTCTCCCTGGCGAGGAATGGCCAGCAGCAAGAGCAGATGAGATAAATGAGGGCAAGAAATCTTATCTGCTCTTGCTGCTGGCCATTCCTCCCAGGGAGACTGATAAAAGCACTCCAGACCTGTCAGATCTTTCACAAGAAGTAAAACTCTGAGGGAGTAAACACTGACACCTCCCTGTCTAGCCCTGTGCGTAAGGGAGACACTCAACTTTAGGGAGACACTCAACGTTAGCTGGGAGTTAAAGAAACTCAAAGGTATTTTCTGTGTCGGAAACAATCTCAGGTCCTCAAATGACAGAATTAAATATTGGTCTAGAGTGCTGATTTAACCTGACAATTAAAGGGGGAATGTCTCGTCTAGCTCCTTTCCAATGGGATACATTTCCTGGCCAGCTCATCCGCCCCTATAAATGGGCATAGCACATTGAAGTCAGTGTGTTATACCAATAAAATAAAAACCAGCAGGACATTATTAAAGGGAAAAAGGCAAAATACCACATTTATTGTGAATACAGAAAGAATCATAGTAAGCAGTTAGTTATAGCTAAACATTCCATTCAATCTCATATTTATTCACACATTCATTCATACAAACACACACACACATACACACAGGTTCTGCAAGGTTGTTATCATAGTTACCAGCCTTAGAGTTGCTCATGCCAAGCCACTGGCCAGGTGGCCTGAACATGAGGAGGGAGCAGGGCCTTGTCAGTTGCTCATCTGATGCTCCTGGAAGTTGGTTTGCAGAATCAGACCCCAAAGTTCTCACTTTCCAGAGTCCATTTTTATAGGAATTTCTTCCTATGCCAGTCTATGGGAATTGCTTCATCATGCTGTTGCTGAATCAATCAGCAGATAGCACATTCCTGACAGCTCCGTGCTGCTAGATGTTATCTTGTTCTTTGGTTCTCCCATTCTTGAGGCTGTTGGGTGGATTCCAGTCTGCCCTCCGGGGGTCCTCTGGTTATTTCCACTTGACGCCTTCTTCAGCCGATGGACACTGGAATCTTAGGCTGGCACCTCCCTGATCATTCAGTTATTACCCACACCAAGCATCCATCCACATACATCCTCTATCTCTATTTTAATCACGATTGTTAATACAACAAAAGGGCTGGGGATCTCTGGGTGCTGTTTCTGTTGTTACAGAGTATTGCTTTGAGTCTCTCTCTGTGTGAATTGCTTTGAGAACAGACTCCGTCTTAGAATGTACTAACGCAATTAGCAGCTTGCAAGTTTCACACATAGAGGGAGAGAAACAGTACCAAAAACCAAGAGACCTCTTAATTAGTAATACCCTGGAATTTAAACTATGGGGAATCAAACTCATTTGTGATTTTAATACAGAACTTCTTTAATATGATCCAACAAGTGGAGCAGCTCCGTTGATTTACACCATCTAATGGTCTGTACCCTCATAGCATGCCAGAGCCCATGCCTTCAACTTGTCACTGAAGCAGGGCTGAACATTGCTCATTCTGCATAAACGACCCAGTTTAATTTTTTGGGGGGGAGGGGATTCTAGATTTGAATGGGGGTGGGAAGCAATATATAGTGTTCTGTTTTTAATACCCATGGCCTACCTGAAAACAGGTTATAGGTGTTTGCAGCATTAGCAGTTGTCCCTGCAAAATGTAGTAGCAGAGCTGGCCAAAGGAGCACGACAAATGTTTCATATTCTCTGTGTATATATAAAGTCTGCTGCAGTTTCCACGGTATGCATCTGATGAAGTGAGCTGTAGCTCACAAAAGCTCATGCTCAAATAAATTGGTTAGTCTCTAAGGTGCCACAAGTACTCCTTTTCTTTTTGCGAATACAGACTAACACGGCTGTTACTCTGAAAATTGTATCCCATGCATCTCTAATTTATCAAACAACTCCACAGCCTAGTATGGGGCCTGATTCACTCTAGTTCTACACCACTGTGACTCCACTGATTTTAATAGTTACAGCATCATTAACCTGGGACCATATAGAGGTGGATAAGGCCCATGGCATAGGCGTGTGTGTTCTCTCTAGCCTACCTACTCACTGCACACACAGTGACGCACAGTGGCCCAATTCTCATCACACACTGACTTGAATGCAATTGATCATGATTTATAAATGTGTAAGGGATATCAGAAGCAGGCCTGTTGTTTTCAATGGGCTTGCACAGGGTGCAAACCAAACTAAGATTTGGCTCACACTTACCTCGTGCAAAAACGGTGCAAATGTTCATGCTAAGATTTTAACCCTTGAGAAGGCAGGAACTTCAGAAGTAAGATTCCCACAGCAACCTTGATGCTTCCAATTTGCATACGTCCAGTAAGGGTCTCTCACTACCTTATCACATAACACTAGTAGGCACAACCTTCTCCTCTGACCAAAGAGCATATACAAATTGGGCCTAACCCTGAGTGGTGCTGAGCACCTACAAATCCCAATGACTTTAGTGGGCACTCAGAATCCTGTGGGATCAGCCCCACTAAGATCTGTGGGCCTCATTTGCAGAGGTACTGAATTCTTGAAGCTCCACTTGACTTCAGTGGAAACTGCAGTTGTCCGGCAGCATTGAAAAAAACAGACTTTGCAGTCTTCACCCTGTGCTTTAGCAGATTCGAGCTTAAGGTCACAGGTAAGGGACTGTGACTTTACTGTGCACACTGAGCAGAAAGGCAGGTATAACCGAGGGGGCATTATTTTTCATCATTAACTCACATTCTTTCAATGCCATGCTAATAACAAATGCATCCCCAGTACATTCAGGAGGACAAATAAAGGTTGATGTCTCTTTTAAATGCAGCTTTGCAGCAGGATGGGATCATATAGTGTAGATTTATTTTTTTGTAAAAAACCTTTTTACTTTAATTGCCAGTTGTGATGGGAGAAAAAAAATACTTAAAAAAGTGAGAATAGCTAAAAATAGGTCCGATAAAAGACAGCCTATCTAGCCATAAATTATCCAGAGCCCAATAAAAGCTCAGTGAATGAGACAGTTGGAATGTGTGAGGGCATGAAGACATAATGATATTAAATTAGAGCTTGCCTTCAGAACTGAAGAGGGTTGTGAATTACTCTCATGTAAGAGCCTTGCGGGAATCGATAGCCGTCTTTGCTGCCTGTGGACAAAACCCCGCTACATTTCATTTTATTTCTGTTGTCAGCCAGAGCGGAATGCGTGTCATTGTGCTGCTTTTTCTGCCTTCAGAAATGATTGTGCTGATCCCACCAGTGCATGGACTTTTGATTTTTAAATCTGCCTCTCTCCTCCTTACCCCTTTGTTCTTATAGGAGGAGCAGGGCGCTCACAGCCTGATATGTTTAGAGTTTGCTAAGACATTGATTCACTAATGCGTTGTCAGCTTGCCTCTGTTTCCATAGCTTCCTGGGAACCCTGTGTCTAAACTGAATATACAGATCCGTCACAGAATATCAGAGTTGGAAGGGACCTCAGGAGGTCATCAAGTCCAACCCCCTGCTCAAAGCAGGACCAATCCCCATTTTTTGCCCCAGATCAACTTAACAGCCCCCTCAAGGACTGAACTCACAACCCTGGGTTTAGCAGGCCAATGCTCAAACCACTGAACTATCCCACCACCACCCATCAGATTCTATGGCAGGACTCAATTCTCCTCTCATGCTATATCCATGCCTGGGTAACTGTAGGGAGTAGGAATTGGGTAGTGGCCCTTCAAATAGTTTGGGAGCCCTCTAGTGGACTTCCATGTCTTCTACTGCAGTAGCCACTAGAACCCAAGAGAACAGCAGTGTAGCTGTGTAGCCAGGCCTGGTATGTCAGTAACTGGGGTTATGGAATTCAGCTGTGCCAGGGTGGCTTCCTCGTGTTCTTAATGTTGTGCAGAGAGCAAAGACCGCAACAGTAATTCCATGGGCTTCAGTGGAACTGCTTCTGATTTACACGGGTGGGAGCGGAGAATCAGGTCCAAAGTGGACCAAGTTTCACCGCCAGCTAGTGATATTTAAGCAGTCTCCCTGGGATTTTGGTTAATGGTTAAACAGCCTGACAGTTATCTTGAAACTCTCAGCAAGGCCATTATATTGTATCCAGAGGGTATTGCACATCCCCCTGATGAATGCTAGTAAACATACCTGGACAATGAATACACTATGCCAGGGGGAAGCTAGCATGGACAGGGATAAACACAGCCCTTGGGGAGGAAAAAGCCTTCCTTTAGATGAATGCTATTGGCTGGGATGTTGGCCAAGGGAGAGCTCATGCTCATGGGATGTTTGGCAGGAAGTTGTTCCTCCAAGAAACCCGATGTCCCTTAGACATACGTGTCAGTCATGAGTAATCAGCTCACAAGGCAAAGCACTGGCCATTTAGCCCCATGGCTGAGAAAGCAGTGGGCAGTCAGCGATGTGCATTCTTTTCATTCCACCAAAAAATTCTCCCTGAGGTTCATTTCCTCTGGAAGGTGCTAGGGAATATTAAGGGGATAGGAATCTGCTCATTAAAGACAAGCCCAGTAGAGCTCTCTCACTCTGCAGGAAAGACTGCAGGGCTTAATTTACTTAATCAATGTTGATCAGTTAGCAAGACTGTTTCAAAATGCTTTTGATCCCAGGTACCCGGTACCTACACTGCCTGGATTAAAGTGTTGGATTAGTCCCAAAAAAATCATGGAGGCAGAGC
This sequence comes from Eretmochelys imbricata, assembly GCF_965152235.1. Classification (NCBI taxonomy): domain Eukaryota; kingdom Metazoa; phylum Chordata; order Testudines; family Cheloniidae; genus Eretmochelys; species Eretmochelys imbricata. The sequence continues at coordinate 258,097,422 of NC_135573.1, forward strand.
TGGCTCTGAACATGCTTGTATTAATATTCAGCTCAAACAGTATGAAGGAACAGATGAATAAAAGCACTGAAGGCATTTTGAGATATTACACTTACGGGCTCAGGTTTTCAACAAAGCCCAAGCCTGTTTGCTTGTGCCGCTGTATGGCTAATTTAGAATCATAGAATCATAGAAGATCAGGGCTGGAAGGGACCTCAGGAGGCCATCGAGTCCAACCCCCTGCCCAGAGCGGGACCGATCCCCAACTAAATTTGCCTGTACTGTTACTGCAACCTGGCAATTACATGCCATCAGCTGGGCATGCAAATGACCATTTGTGTGTGCAGCTGCCATGCCACCATGTGTAATTGCACTAACTGTGCACGCAACTTAGCCACACAGTTGCACTCACGTCTTTTGAACGTGAGATGCTTGTCTGAAACTCTGGACCATGCTGTATATTTTCAGGAGACCATGTTCATCTGGGTAGACTAGGACAGATCTGCTTCTGAATGGCTAGAGCCCTACGCTGTAAATAATGTCTTATGTGAGTATCTTTGGGTTATTAATTAACATTTTATGTCTCTTACGGTAAAACAGAGAAGCAATTCAGCACAACAACCACAGGGTCGGCCTGTCAATCCTTTTTTCCAGGGAGCGCTTTCTCTCTTCGGCAGAGTCTGCAAACACTTCAGCATACGAGTAACTTTATGCACACTAGGTGTCCCATTGAACTCAACGGGGACAGGTGCTGAAGGCAGAGAAGAAATGGTGTTGTTCTGAGTCCTGCTGCCGGAGGAGACGGGGCTTAGCAGCTGGTCTGTGTGATACAGTCTGCATGGAGCAGTCACTTGCATTTCTCCCTTGTGCTTCAGGCTATCCATGGACCATACCCAGTACTAACATGCTTCCAGGTCTGAGACCCACAATTGGAGGCCAGGCTTTACAACATTCTGGGGTTAAACCATGAGCCAGCGGCTGTTGAGAGGAGTGAACTGAGGGCTCACACATCCTGCCATATGGTTTTCGCGCTCAGCCTGGCTTCCTGGTGGTAGCAAGCTGTTCAAACGGGTTCACTTCCACCCACGGGAGTTCTTTGAGTTCTGACAGCTGCCTGCTTGAATGCCGGCGTGAGTTATACTCAGGGCAGCCTCTCATTCATTCAAGTGTTTATGGGTGGAAATGGTTTAATACTCAGCTCAAACATGACATCAGTGGGGTGGACCCTCTAACAGTAACCTGCGGAAGCCAGTGGATACTGACCCTTGTTACATAACAAAGGTATTTAGCTTTGGGGCCCTCCTGTTTTTCAGCAGGTGAATCATTGGTCTACATTGATACTGTAATTTCTAGATCCTCCTATAGGAGCTAGTACCAGATTATCTGCTTTTGAAATCTCTGGGAAGCAACTGCACCAAAAGAAGGACCAGGCACCCAACATGCTCTGAACAAATTTTGCAAAGCCACAGCGCATCCTAAAGAGAAAAAAAGTGGTGGTTCTTGTCAGTCTTTGCTCAGCCTGGTCGGGGGTTCTACAATAACTACAAATGGCGAATGTGTGAACTCCATCCTGATCAGCAGATAGCAAAGTACTGACCATTCCACCTTCAGGGGCATGGTGTCAACAACAGGGGCTGCTGCCCAGGATGGCACGTCCAGAAAAGAGACATAATGGTCTTTGGCAGATTCATCAGCTGGCAGGGACCTGATGGTCTTAAGGAGAATTTTGGACCCTCACCCATCACTGCCAGGGCTGAAATTGTTATGATCATTTCCTGTAGCTTAGTAGAGTTTTAGCAATGAACAACTCGGTATTATTTGTATTCTAGTAGCACCTGGAAGCACTAGTCCTGGACCAGGACCCCATTGTGCTAGGTGCTGTACAAACAGATGGCCCATGGGGCAAAAAGCTTAAAACGTTTATTGCACATTTTTGCCCTGTGAACTTTTGTTCCTTGCTAGTAGCCAGATATTGATTCTGAAGGTCCTTAGCTAACATCCAGCCATAGAGAGCGTCTTCACCTATGGGCCCAATTAGCGCCCTACCAATATGGCGTCAAGATGCAGCCTCCTGTGCACTTGCTGGGCTGCAATGTAGACTCCAAAGATGATCTATGCTGGATGAATGTCACCGGCTTCTCAGACAAATGGCTCAATCCCATATCAGCTCAGGGCTTACTCCTAGGAAGCACTATGAGACCTTAACAGACATTGAAGTGTGTACCACAGTGTAACAGGGTGTGCTCTCCACTTTGGCGCCTCCTGCTGGCTGTCTTGGGAATTAGCTCTGCACGTTAGTGCGCCCTCTTCAGGTGGTGCCTTGCTGCCATTACTCCTGCTCTAGGACACAAGTCTCTCCAAGGACCGCAGCGTCCTCTTCAGTGACACAGCCCTCTGGCCAGGCCACACTCTGTGCTCCCCCCTTCTGGGGGACCTGTAGTCCGCTGTTCAGCCACTTCCCTTAGTGGCTACTGCAGCAAATTGTCTGGTCACTTCCTTGTGGCCCCAGCTTCCTCTTTGCCCTTGCCTCCGGGCCTCTGCCAGCAAACCCCAGCAGCTGGCTGGGAGCTGTCTCTTGCTCCCCCAGTCCTTGCTAGCAGCACTGCTCTGTCCAGGGTGCTGGCAGTTCTCTCAGCCCTCCAGAGACACAGTCCTTCTTCCCTGGGCTCCCAGCAGAGAACTGCCTTCCTCTGCCCTGCAGCTCCCTTTTCATATGGCCCTGCTTGGCCCTGCTTGACTGCTCGCTTCTCTCTGATACTTGACTTGCTAGGTGCTGAGTGGGACTCCTGGTGCAGTTTATAGCAGCCTAAATGGTGCTGTAAACAGTGCCAGTTGCCAATAATCCAGTCGGACCAATAAAATATATTACCTCACGCACTTTGTCTCCGATATCCTGGAACCAACACGGTTACAACACCACCACATACAGTAGTCCCCCGGGGACTGTTTCAGCAACTAGGAATTGCCAGAGGGCAGGGATACCTGCTACATCCCTTTTCTCCAAACACATCTCCTAAGCTAAGGGCAAGAAGGGATGAGGCTATTGTGGCTTTACAGCACTGGAGAGACCCCCGCAATAAAGGATTGGCTTCGTCTCCTGGCATTAGGGTAGCTTTTTTTCTGTTTCTGCTCTAGGAGTCCTTCATGCCAACCTCAGTTAGCAGGGACAGATTCCACAGGAATCTCTTTCTGCAGTAAGCCTTGTTTACATATATAATATATATATATATGAAAAAGTACTTTTTGACACTTATAAGACCCGAGCCTTATCTGTGCAGCCTAGAATGATCTGAAACGGCAAAGCTATGGAAAGCCATTCTGTGAATTACAGAAATAGCATGATGATTAGCTGATGTAGAGCTGAATTGTGAGCTGGTGCCTGCGGGAAATTAATGCACCATTTAATCTCGGCAATTAAAGTGAAGGGACTGGAAATGCAAAATAAAGAACATGCATTCTTGTCAAGTCTCACGAGGTACAGAACCAACAGGTAACTTGGAAAGAAGGGGCTATTGACAAGAGGGACCAAGATACAGTGCAGGAGCCAAAAGTCTTTTGGTTTCTTCATTCAGGAGTGCAGGTGTGCTTTCTAAGGAAGGGACTTAAGTCAAGTGCCCTTCTACAGTACAGCAGGATAATGTGCGGCAGCGGTACCATTGGATCCGAAGCCTTTTCATCCAATAAACTGCATTATCCTAATTTAGTTGATGAATAATCCATATTAGGGAACACAGGGAAAAAGTCCCCACCCCACTCATCCAACCTGCATTTGTCAGCATAGACCCCATACCCTCTCCTAAATAGAGACCTCCTGATGTGCGCTCAGGCTTGAGGCATGGCAGGCTAGCCAAAATAGGGAAGGATTCAGCCCTCCTAGCTGGAGTTTAAACATCTTTGTGGGGGTGGTTTTTATTCAAAAAGCAAAAATCTGTGTCGGTGGCCTGGCCTTTTAAGAGTCAACCATGAATACCACAAGGCTTCCAGCAGCCAGGTTCAAAGCACAGGTCTGAAGTGGGGCTCCATGCAGCCACGGTCCAGTGAGGAAGGGGAGGTGCAGGAAGATGAGCCCTACTTCTCCTTTCAGTTCTGGAATATCCCCTCCTGGGGCCAGGCGCAGCCCACTGTTCCCAGCACGTCTCTTGCATATTGTGCTGGGGTGGGGAGATACTAATCACAGCATTACCACTTGCCTGTGTCTGCTGCCCTTTCAATCTTATGGCAGACCACTGTGGACCTTTTAGCCAAAGGTGGAGACTTAACCCCTTCCTGCCTACCTCTAATTTCCCCCATTACAGGGGGATAGCAAGTTAGTGACCCCATTCAGGATCAGGGCCCCACTGTGTGCAGCTTTTTTCAAGCATATTGCAAAAGACAGTCCCTGCCCCAATGAGTCTGCAGTCTAGACACTACAAATGGATACAGGCTACCCATAGGAAGGGTGCTTTGGGGGTTAAGTCACTCACATAGGACTTGGGTAAACTGGTTTCAATTCTTGCCCCTGCTACAGTCTCTTGACCTTCGGCAAGTTGCATAGTCTCTGTGTCTCAGTTCCCCCTCTGCAATATAGGGATAATAATATTTCTCTCTATCACAGTTGATGCCTAAGTACTTGAGAATTGGTCAGACACAGCAATGCCTAAACAGATTGAATGGGTGGTTACATCGGCCATGTGCTTAAATTGAGGGTTCTGTGTCAAAAAAAGGGTTTTGTTTGTGTATTTTTACTCTAGGATATAAACAGATGCATAAATAATTTGCCATGTGGGCCAGGAGACAACTCAGCACTTAAAACAGTTCCACTCCTTCCCCCGCTGTGTCTTTCTGAGCCCTGCTCAGTGTCTGAAAGAGACAGGCAGGGGAGCCCTTGTAAATGTATTATACAACTCTGCGCTGTTGAAAGCAAACTCATTTTTGCTGAGAGCGAAGAGGAGACCAAACACAACACTTTTAATTGCCCAGTTGCTACAGTAAGGGAATATCCCATGTGCTGTCTGTGTTCCCTGGAAGCAGCGAAGGGGTAGAGACAGTCTGAATTCAGACTAGGGTTCTGAGCGTGGATTTGAGGCTGACTCCAGGTGAGCCTTTGGCTTCTGATCATACGGCACCGATTACAGGGTGACCCCATCAGACTTCCGCCCCTAAAGCCAGCCCGTTTAGCACTGGAGCCTGCTTTTCAAAAGAACTCAGCGCCCTTGTGGGAGCCTATGTGAATGGTGAGAGTTTAAGCGGTGCTCAGTATCCAGGAGTTTCAGCTGAGAACTGGAATGGTAGCAGTTGGGTGCCGAACTCATTTGAAAATCTGGCCAAGCAGACTTTCTTAGGAAAGGCTGGCCCTGTGCGATGGAAATCTCAGGAGACCAACTGTTCTTGTAAAATGTCAGCCACGTAGGAATTGCCAGATTGGATCTGAGCCAACGTGTAGATGTAGCCTGTAGAGAAGGATTATGTTTTTGAACCAAAACCAGAAACTAGGTGCTTAGTTTTGCAGTTGCTAACACTGTGGGTGCAATCAAGAGTGGGCGCAAAATTAGGCCCAAAAAATAGAGAGCAATTTCATTCTGAAAATCAGGCCCCTTGGGAACAAGGTTCTAAACCTGATGACAACTACTGCAAGGAAAAATCCACATGGAACTTATTAGTAATACAGAGGGAAGTAAAAGGCCCATTCACGCTTTGGGAGGTCACAAGGTGCACAATCATTAAGTGCAAATATACGCTCGGGTGGGCTGAATTGCTCTTCGCCTTTGGTTAACCAGTTACAAGAACATGTTGTTAGCAGTCGCCTTTGGGCAAATTTGGTAAAAAAGGTTTCGTTTTTTCTAACCTAGATCAGAAATCTCCTCTCAGCTGGGAAGAAATAGATGGACGATTGCAGCTATTTCTGATGCAATCTCCCACTCTGGGGCCCAGAGCCTGGCCTGAGAGAAAGTAGTGGCTTGCAAGGTCAGGTCTGCCACGAGGCTCTTAGGAAGGGCCAAATCACTATTATCCACTGCATTTGACAGCAGATTTTGCAGCGGTTGAAAGCTGTGTGATACTTCTCTACCTCAGGGCAGGTTCAGCTGAGGGCCTGGAGAGAATCAGCTCTGATTTAGGTAGAAATCATGTAACACTCCAACGGGTTTGCGTGGTTCAAGCCCTGAGCCACGGAAAATGTGGACATTTTGCTTTGAGTTTTAGCATTTGTTCAAACTCAGGCCAGTGAAACAGGGGAAAAAAGCACTCCCCCCTGCCACTTCCCTGCCGCACTTTAGAAAGGGAGGACTCGGTTTTCTTTGCCAAGAGCCAGATTCTGCTCTTGGAGGTATATGTGCAGCTCACACACGGAAGACAGCCTTCGCTGATCTGCTGGGCTCTAACAGCTGCTGAATACTGGCGTCTCACATGCTTTGGGATAGGCAATGCGCTCTGAAGCATGTACTGCTGGAGAGTGTGAACGTTCAAGCTCCGGTAAGTGGGCCCCACAGAGATCCAGCCAGGGGCCTGCCGCTGCCATGAAAATGGGGCGGATTGCATCCCTCCAGGATCCCCAAAGAGGAGGGGTTGCTGGCTGGTTGAGAAACAGGAGCTAAGGCTGAAAAAAGAGAAAACGCCCCTCTGGAGCACATCCATGGGTAGCATTTCCCTCTGTGCCAAGGGTCACCCTGAAGAGTTGGGAGATCCAAAACGTGACCTACCTTTTTTAACACTTATCTGACCACCTCCTCAGTGATACTTTAAGTACTGGGCTAGATTCTACCCCAAGGACCAGACAGGACTTGAGGGGGAGCCTCACGCCTCCTATCTAGGTACCCATTACCACAGTAAGCATCCAAGGGCACAGGAAAGCACATTGCTTGCTATACATAATATCAGCCCTGTGGCTTATATGATCTAACTCAGAGCTACTGGCATGGCCAGGTGTAGACTGAGTGATGATGGCTGCTCATCTAGTTTTTAATTGGGCAGTGGACTGATACCTAATGAACCAGGCATACTCAGAGGAACACCTCCCTAGACTGTACTGACTTCAATGGCTGAATGCTCTGGCCCAGCAGCTGGAGGGAAAGAGCAGCAGCAGCGCTAGCCACTTTGCCATTCATGTCCAGAATTAAACCCCGTCTCGCCCCAAACATCTGAACTCCGAACATCATCATCACCTGTGATGGGAGGGGGTGGGGTGGAAATCTAGGCAGCTTTGTTTTTCCAGTGTTACACAAAGTATTTCCTTCCTCCGGCAGATGTGCAGCTAAGCATTGGAAACAGTTACCCGTCGAGTTCAAACAGCTGCGCTTTGTATCGCTAGTCAGTGTAACTCCAGGCTCAAGCTGTCAGTTACACAATTGAAATTTATGGGCCATGCAGCTTGTATTAATGGAAATCAGCATATATATATATATATATATAGGGCAGAGGGAGAAGAGAAAGAAATAAACTAAGGCTAATTATCCGCAAGTCCTTTCTTTGTCTGCTGGAGAATACAGTTCAATCCAATATATGTGAGCCTTTCCTGATGGTACAGCATGAATGAATTTGCCTAACCATCTGCCATTAGTCTTAGTTCCTGGAAGGCTGTGGTCACTTTCCCCCATGGAATTATAGACAGTCCCTGGCCCACAATATGACAGAACCTTAATACGGTGGAATCTCCCAAAGATATTGCAGGAAATTGCCATTGCTGTCAGAGTGCCCCTTACTCCCGGCAAGTGGAAAAGCCACAGCTGAGCCCTGCGTTTATAAAGCCCTGAGACGTCATGGTGATGGGTTCAGTATAAGAACACAGATTTGATTCCAGCATGATGGATTTGGGGGCATCTTATGACCACAGAAAAGCTGGTGGAGAAATTCATGGAGAATTTTCAAGAGACTTTCACTCAAAGGCAAATTAAAACATATTTCTGCTCAGATTGCCTCCCATTTAGTCCATTGTGTGGGACTTGTTCCACCCCGTGGTGGTTCACCTTTCAATCAGTGCCATTATCTCCTCTCATTATTTAAATATTGCTGATTATCTTTGCTTTCCCTGACCACAAAGCAAACAATGAGTTTGGATGCTCGTTCCTTCCCATCTGCCTAAAAATTTGCTGTCACCTCTTCAAATCTTTGAGGAGTCCTTGTGGCATCTTAGAGACTAACAAATTTATTTGGGCATAAGCTGAAACCTATCTTCAAATCTTTGTGACCCTTGGAATTATTTAACCAAACTAACCTTTGTTTTGATGATTAGGACATTGATGTGGCTCCCCACAGGATTAATTCTTACGTGAATGGCAGCTATCAATCTATCTGTCTCACAATCGTCACCATGATATCTGATTGCCTCTTGGTTTTTCTCAAATTTGCTTTCATTAAATTAATATTGTCCTCTCCCCGATGTACTCTTTTTTTCCTCTCAAAGATTTTCCCTTTCTGTACTCTGTTGGCTGACGCAGGGCCTGCTGTCTGATCCAGCAAATGAACAGGATGTTCTGTCCAACGGGGGCCCCAAAACTTCCTAGGAAGGGTTGGATGGACTTTGGGTCATTTCCTACTGTCTGCTGTTCTCTCCCAGCTTCCAGTCCAATATAAGGTAGAAAGAAAAGGCAATCAAACTATGAGCCCCAAATGGGCTCAGCATACAGTCTCACTCCCACAGGGAGACGTCTCCGGCATCCTTCTCAGGAGCCTTCAGAGTAAATCTGTCCTCCTTCCCCACAGCCTCCCCATTCTGAGCTGGGTTGCTCCCTTTTCAACCCCTTCTCCCGCTGGCCCATGGTCTGCAGAGCTGGAGGGGCAGGGCTACCTGGGCCCAGTGCTGTCCTTTAACCCCTTCTGGTCCAGTGCAGGGTTTGTATACCCCATAACACAGGGTTTTTTAAACAGGACATTTTTTATGGGAAATATTTGTTTCATTCAAAATGTTCCTGTTTTTTTAATACAAAAATTTGTCTTTTGTGGACTTTGGTCGAAAAAAAATGTTTTTTCTTAAAAAATCCCCTTGGTATTTTTGAAGCAGCTCTGTTTTCTGTTAAACGTTTCCTGTCACTCCCTAATTACTAGGCTATTCAGCAGAGGAATCTGGGCGGAACTCAGTGTCGACTTTCACTTTGCCATTCACCTTTAATGCAACATTTCAAGGAAAATATCAATGATTCAAAAGTTAAATATGTAACAATGTGACGAAGACATCGGCCTAATTTAAATGTGCAAGCCTGCAATTCCAGGGGCATGTAAATGAAATATTCCAAAAGGGCCTAGGCCATCAGCGCTGATCTGTGCTCTTGGGTCATGTGAGATCGGAGCTGCTGCCACTTGAATATGAGTGGCATGATATGAAACAGAGGCCTCTATTATCTTATAAAATATTAATGGTACAAGAGCATCTCATCAATAAAACATGGAAATTGCAATCCTGTTTTGTAAATGAGTTTCTCCAAAGGTGAGAATCCAGCAAGCCTCAAATCCCTCATGAAAAGGTGGCATAATTACTATAATTTTGATGTATATCAAGAGGATTAAGGTATACTTAGTATACTAAAAATACCCTGCTTTTTCAAAGGTTGTGTGGCTTCTTGAGCTAACACTGCCGGAGAATTGCTAACGTTTCACTGCCAGGCCTGAACTGCACATCAGGGCTTTTCAAACGGTATCATGGCCTTTGTTAATTCCTTTCCCTCTTCTTAGGGGAAGGTGTTTGACACCTTCATTTTGCAGACCTCTGCTTCAGAAGAGTGCTGTTATTCCTACTTTATTACAGAGACCAAGCATGGAACTACATATCCCATGATGCCGCCTGAGGATCAGAAAGGAAATGGAGGAAGGAGAACAGGAAGTTAAGGGAGAGAGGAAGAGAGCTGGTAAGGTGAACGTTTTTTACAGAGCTCAGAAACCACAATGAAGGAAGTTCACCACGTTATGTTTGTCAGGTACAGACGGTATCAACAGGTCCTAGCATTCAAAAGGCATGAGCGGAGCCCTCCAAAAATCATGAGACTGGCATAACGCCCATAAGATTTTAAAATAATAAATGTACGTGGGAGGGTCATTTGCCTTGACTCCAAGAGCTGAGCCTATAAAAAAACTCATCAAATATCATGAATCTCAATAAAAAGGCAAGTGTTGGCAACACTGCGACAACAACCAATCATATAGGTTTAGCCTCAAATAGCTTTTGTTTTCGGTTAAGGGAAATAACAGTGAAAACGAATCTTGTTCTTCCTTGCTCCCTGTGCCGGGTTTACAATGGTGCCGGTGGCGCCATGGAGCTGGGCCCATGCCCAGAAGGGTCCCGACCTGCTCTGCTTGCACAGCACCCCGAGACCCCGCGAGCCCCCGGCTCCCCCACTACCTTCCACCCAGCCCTTGCTCCTCTCAGCCTGCCTGCCGGCCAGCCGAGGACTCTTCTCCACCCCTTGGCCCAACCCACTGGCTTCTCTCTGCCTCCTGGCTGGATCCCAGTGCACCTCCGGCTCTGGGCAGTCTCTGCTTCCCATCACCTGTGGGGCCCCCCCGTCTCCCCGGAGCTGAGCTGCCTGGGACTGGTGCAGAAGCCTGGCGAGTCTCAGCCAGTTTGGGAGGAACGACAGTGCGGGGGGCTTGGCTGGGCCCCTCCAGGCAAGTGGGTCCTGAGGGAGCCCAGCCAGGGCAGGCCCTAGCCTGGCTGATCGCGCCACTCCTGAGGGGCCGGAGCGATTCTCCGTCCTGGGACTAGCCCTGGCTGTGCTGCCAGTGCCCAGCAGATGCAGTCGCCTCGCAGAGGGCTGGTGAGTGCGGCCGGGAGACAGGGTGTGGGGGAGGGGGTCTCTGTAGGGCCTGGGTGGGGGTGCTGGGCTGCGAGAGAGTGGGAAAAATCTCTGTGTGTTGGGGCACTGGGGAGTGGGGGTTCTGTGTGGGGTGCTGGGCAGTTGTGGTGGGGCTGTGGGCAGGGGGGCTCTGGGCAGAGGTGGTGGTGTGCAAGGTGGTGTGCAGACCCTGCATTTGTGGCAGGGTCGGGGGGGGGCCTCTGGCCATAGGGAATCATGGGTGTGTTCTGATGTTGGGTGGGCGGTGGGGGGGGGGAGATGTGTGGCGCGGCATGGGCCCACCCCTGAGGGGAAGTTGTGCGTTGTGCGTCTGACAACTGCCGGTTTGTAAATAGCGCCCTCACTCCGGAGACCAATCTTCCCGTGTCATGCTCCACTGCCCCCATGGGAGCTCACAAATCTGTTTGGGGCTGGGCCCACAAAAGGTTAATCCGGCTCTGCTTGTTCCTTTACTTACGTCTCCATGAGGCAGCACAGTGCATGGGTATCTGCTCTCTGATGGGCTCCAGGAACTCCAAGAACAAATTGGCTGCTCTGTATGCACATGAGCGGAGTTCTTAGAATTGGAAAGGTGAGTAGCTGAAAATAAAAGCAATGCAATTTCATAGCTACACTCACCATACTTAATTATGATTATTGTGTGCAGCTTAGTTAACGAAACCAGAGGAAACCTGCCTGTTTTAGTGACAAATCTGAAACTTGACATAGGCTTCCAGAATGTTTCGCAGAGTTTCACAAAGCTTTCAATGAGTCTGGACTGAGCTTTGAACAAGGCTAGGATGATTTATGGTTTTGGGTGGGAAATGGGTGATTTTGCCTTGTTTTCTCTCAATAAGTAGGGCAAACTTGGCAGTTTGTGATGAATTTTTGCATTGAGTTTTTGGGTTCTTTTGCATGCAAAATGCAAAGCAAAATTAAAGTCAGCTCACACAAATGGAAACAAAAGATGCCATGAACCCCAGTGATCTGAAACTGATGGCTGTTGGACAGTTTCTAGTGTGACCATTGTGTGGTCATTATTGCAGAGATAAGCATTACAATTTTTCGGTCTGGCTTTTTTCCTAGATCCTGCTTAATAGCATCTCTTGGCATTTTCTTGGATGCCTTCTAGAGCTGGCATAACTCCTGGAACTGTCGCAATTAACAGCATTAATATTCTCCTTTTAAAATTAGAGGTGGGCCTGAACCAAAACTCCTCATCTGAATCCTGTTGAACCCTGGGGCATTTTGTAATCAGATCCGATGTAGATCTGAACTACGTGAATGGTGTGTACTTCTATATTGGGCCAAACCAAAATTCCCCATATCCAAGACTTTGAGGGAGTTCCGATTTGTATGCAAACTTTGCAGCTCTGGCTCATTTATATTGAAAATGCTGGATTACAAAGAATCTTTTCCTTTTAAATAATCTTAGTGATGGTATTTAGGCCATCTGGGTTAAGTGACTTGCATGTGACACCTTATGCAGGATGCCTCAGTGTCAATCAACCCATTGAACTGGGAAGAAAAAAAAAATCCTCCCTTCCTTCCCTGCTTGAGTCCTGACATCTTGAAAGCACCTGGCTGTTAATTCTGTGTTAAGCTTGCTTGGCTGAGCCTCTGGGTGTTATCCATAATTGCAAGGAATACTTTGTTCTCTCCATGAGTGGAGAGCTGCACAGGAGGAGACTATACCCCCCAGGAGCTGCATTTGTATCTCTGCTTCTCTCTCTTTTTGCATTTCGCCCACCAAGGTGTTGTTTTGTCAGCAATAAGCGATGCAGCGAGCAGGCAGGAGCACACATAGGATCTAGTGGTACATGCTGAGAGGCCTGTGCTTGTCAGGTGGCAGCCAGCAGCAGCCTGCGTTGCTGAGCCCCTAGTGTCACACCAAACTGGGTTCCTCCTACACTTAGCCCACATCGTGCTATAAAAGGGACTATTTACTTTCTTTGCAGAAGCTCTTGCCATCACTGTGGGCGGCTCCAGTCCCATTTAGAACAATGCCATCATAATCTGCACGTCCGTTGCTTTGTTCTCCTGTTCCTCACATTTCAGGATGACCCATTGGGTTGGGGCAGGGCCACGGGTGGGGCAGAGACCTAGGTAACAGAGGGCATGGTGTGTGACCTGTAGCAACTAGGGAAACAAAAGTGGCTGCATAGGTAGGAGTTTGAGGCCTGGTTGCGATGGGAGGGCAGCAACTGAGGACCTGGTATGTGGACTGTGTGGGGAAGTTTGGGGTGGAAGGAGCAGGCCCTGGAAGCTGGGTAGAGTTGTTGCTGGCACCCAGTGCCGAGAGGCTGAACAACAGCTTGAGTGGTTTGTTACCCGGTGTGCTACACCCAATAATCACAACGGGGTGGAGAAGCAGAAAAGTTTATTTGAAGCTTCAAATAGGTACAGGGAGATTTGAATCTCAAATCCTATACACAGAGCAGGAAGTCACACAGGCTTTTATACATCCTTTTTCCCAGCATACTTATCCAATAGCAAGCTGCCCCAAGTATCCATATAGCTAGCCAATCCAGTTCCCAGCTAGTTCCCTGGTTCTCTGTATCATTTGTTAAACTATACATAAAGCTGCTTTATTCAGCATTGTTCTTCCATATCTGCCCTGTTTGGCCTTGCTTAGTTTCAGGCAGTCTGACTCTGCAGCATATTGTTGCAGATCCTCAGCATAACTGCTGTGTGTGCCTCCAGGTGGGGGGGCCAAGGACACTTGGGCCTAGTACGCAGAGCTGCTGCAAGTGGCTCCAGGCGGGAGGGGGGGCCAAGGACACCTGGGCCTAGTGCGAGGGGGCTTCATCGACACTCGTGGTCTTCCATCCCCTCGAGTTACCTCGTGGCCATGCCCCAGTGTCCCCAACAAAGTGACTGTGAGTTGGACAAGTGCAGAGCTGGGAAGAGGAGAAGAGCCTAGCAGGGAGCAACCTGTGCAGCCACATGGCCTTGCAGAGACAGACCCAAGGAGCAAACTAATGTCTAATGAGACAGCTGAACAGCTGCAAGAGGAGGCATAAAGAGCCTCTGAATCTCCAGGGGAGGAGCAGGGCAGCACCAGCTGGAGGACGGGGCAGCCTGAGCAGAAGCTGGGAGGGCAGAGGACAGACGTTCAAGAGGATAGAGTCAAATGGTGCAGGCAAAAGGGAGGTGAGGCTCTAGAGCAGGGACAGCCCCCTGCAGCCCCTTTAAAGGGCCAGGAGCTGGGAGGATCCATAAAGGAGCAGGAATTGCAGGAGTCTTGTTGGCTTTTGAATAGACCAGGCCTGTGATACAGAGACTATGTCAGCTGAGGAGCAGAGTCCCAGCACAGAGGGGAACTGGAATTGAACCGCACACCAGTGAGCTCGAGGGAGCTATTTCATATAGGGAGGCCTGGCGGGCGATACCTCGAAGGTCAAGAATAGTCCTGCAGCCTCTCACTGGACTGCTCCACGGGGACAAGGGGCCTTTGCCCCCTTTCCTTGCTGCCAGCTCTAGGCAATCCCCTTATCCCTACATGTTAGTGAGTGTTTATTAGGAAATCAGCCCGGGCTAGAGTTGCCTATTGGGCCAGTTGTTTTTATGCCTCAGGGGACATCATTTCAAAACATTTGGGGGTGTGGGAAAGTTGTGTCAGCATCCGTAACCCTATGTGTGATTATATTGTATACTGAAAAGTGGGGGAGAGGGGCCACAAAGCAGAGCATATCGACCTATGAAAAGTTGTGGGGGTGTACAAGCCAAGGTCGGGGGGCTTGTCACAGCAAATGACACCTCTGGTAGGGCTTGTGAGCTCGCAGTACATCTGGCACGCTGCCATTTAATATGAAAGGATTTGGCCTGTTGCCACATAGCTGCTCCCTGCATAGGGCTGGCTTATGATGTCTCTCCCTCTGATACCCTCTTGCCAGTCCTGTGTCGGATCACAATGGGGGTATAAAGCAAAACATGGAGGACAAGTACCAAGAAATTACAATACATTAGCTTAAATTATTGTAGTGACGCTGGCAAACTCAGTGCCAGCTCAGGTCAGAACCCGAGGCCAATTCACTGGTGTATTAGTATAGATCAAAGTGAGTAATGTATAAGTGTTTTGTTCAGATGTTTAAACTTCATGAGAACTAGTGGAATGGTACTTGTATTGTTTTCACTTATCTGTTCCTGTTGTAATGTAACAGCAAACATTTGCACTGTGTATAGCCAAAAAGAAAAGGAGTACTTGTGGCACCTTAGAGACTAACAAATTAAGTAGTCCTTTTCTTCTTGCGAATACAGACTAACACGGCTGCTACTCTGAATACTGTGTATACCCAGGTCAGTAAGCAAAACATCAAAGAAATCTTGTGAAATGCTAATGAAGGGCGTAAGGACTTTAACAGAAAATAATAATTTCAAAGCAAGTGGCCATTATGCATGGTGGTCAGACATTAGGAGGTTTTACTTGTCTTTTGCTGCTCTGTGAACCTAGAGGAGATTTAATAAATTAAGGGTGGTTACAGTGGTGACTCATGCAGGAAATTTCCAGTCTCTTCTCTCCCACACCTCTCCTGCAGAAAGCTGTTAAGGGCCAATATGCTTATCCCTTGCATTTGGAACCGTTTCCTATTGAGCAGTCAACATATGAAATGCCGTGGTGTTTCACTCTGTGCTGTTTCAGAATGTCACCTAATTTGTATGTGGTTGTCATCTGTACGGCAAAGTCCACATGAATAAATGTTATAGTTTAGTTACATCTGTATTAAAAACACATTCATACTAGTGATGGGAAGACCCCAAAACTGATCCAAAGGTAACCACATTTTTCTACCTTAGTAGACCTTAGGAGCAACTCAGCACCACCAGCATTAAAAAAACCAACCAGTTGCATTTAGAAACTACCTGTGTAAGAAGAAGAGTGAGAAAGTCTAGATCTTCATGCTTTTCCACTCCTGTATTGCCCACAACTGCCAGATTCTTTTTCAGGATAAAGAAAAGGAGTACTTGTGGCACCTTAGAGACTAACCAATTTATTTGAGCATAAGCTTTCGTGAGCTACAGCTCACTTCATCGGATGCTTATGCTCAAATAAATTGGTTAGTCTCTAAGGTGCCACAAGTACTCCTTTTCTTTTTCCAATACAGACTAACACGGCTGTTACTCTGAAACCTGTCATTTTTCAGGATAGTTCATTTTCCATATTCTCTGTTCTTCTCACCATGAAGGTAGAATACATCCCCAACAACATCCACTCCAGAACCCATTCTGCGGGACTAGCTTTATTTTAGCAAAGACTAAACAAAGCCACTCAGAGCAATAGGTCCCAACCGCCAGAGACTTTTGCAGCTTCACTCCACTGTTGCAGTTCTGGGCACCACACTTCAGGAAAGATGTGGACAAACTGGAGAAAGTATAGAGAAGAATAGCAAAAATGATTAAAGGTCTAGAAATCATGACCTATGAGGGAAGACTGAAAAAATTGGATTTGTTTAGTCTGGAAAAGAGAAGACTGAGAGGGGACATGACAACAGTTTTCAAGTACATAAAAGATTGTTACAAGGAAGAGGGAGAAAAATTGTTCTTCTTAACCACTGAGGATAGGACAAGAAGCAATGGGCTTAAATTGCAGCAAGGATTAGGCTGGACATTAGGAAAAACTTCCTAACTGTCAGGGTGGTTAAGCACTGGAATAAATTGCCCAGGGAGGTTGTGGAATCTGCATCATTGGTGATTTTTAAGAGCAGGTTAGACAACCACCTGTCAGGGATGGTCCAGACCAACTCTATGGGATAAGCTAAACAGGAACATGTTCTGGAGCAAAAGTGTCCACACTTGGAGTTAGTCAGGAATAGCTATTCAGGAATAACTCCATGTGTTATAACTCCAAGCCCATGCTCACCAAACATGTGCAACCCATTCACTGTTGTTTTCAGGGTTTGATACCAACCTGGGTCCATTTTTGAGTGAAATTGTTTTCATTGGGAAAACATGAACCAGTTTCTGATCTTGTATACTTTTGCAGCCAAATTACCATGTTCACAGAATTACACTGAAATATGAAACACAGACGGAATGAGAAAATGGGCAAACTGGAATTGCAGAAGGAGTCACAAAACATCTATAGAAAAATTGCCTAAAGTTTTGCCCAGTGATATAAAATGCAATATCAAAATTAAAATACTAATTCTATTTTGATAGAAAATATAATACAACCAACTGTATAGAAAGAAAACGTTTTGCAAAAATAATTAAAGAAATAAAATTAAAATAAATATATAACCTCTTTGTTAATGGCCTGACTCCCCACTGCCTTCCATGCTGAGGAGTTATTTTGATCTGTGCAAAGTGGATCTAAAGTATAATCATTATGGCTTGGTCGTATTCTCTGCCCACATTGCAGTCACGTATCTCAGCTATCAATGACAACACACGGTACAAGGGAGTGGAGAATCACGGCCATTAATCTTCTGGATCTATAATAGTTGCCACTAAAAAGTTTTGGCATAGCACAGCGCACTATCTGAGATATCACAGCAACTTCCTGCTCAAAGCAGAGGGGGGAAAACTGCTATCATTTAGGCCTGGATTCTGCTTCGGGATCCCGTAGTATGGATCCCTGTAGCTGCGAGAAGTCCTGTTCACTCCTATCAAGAGTTAAAGTCAGCAACGTTCTCAAAAGAAATAAGATGCAAGGAGGATGATCCACCACTGCAAGATTACTGGGAGATGCGGTAAATTCTCTAACACACAGTCCTTAAATCAAGACTGGATGTCCTTCTGAAAGATGTGTTCCAGTCCAACCACAGGTTGCTGGGCTCGGTGCAAGAGTCACTGGGTGAGATTCTGTAAAAAGAAAAGGAGGACTTGTGGCATCTTAGAGACTAACAAATTTATTAGAGCATAAGCTTTCGTGAGCTACAGCTCCCTTCGTCAGATGCAAATTCTATGGCCTGTGCTATGCAGGAGGTCATATGAGATAATCATGGTCCCTTCTGGCCTTAAAAAAATCTATCAGTGACTTCAGTGGGACTCCACGGACCTGTTTGCATGATCAGGACCTTAAGTACCATTATCAGGTAACTGTGGGCAATATTGACTCTTTAATGGTGACCATTGCATCTGCCTTCTGCTTACTGTGTTTACCTGGCCATTTTTCAAGCTACCTGCCCTAAGCAGTCATGCTACAAAGTAATATGATGAGACACTAACAACTTCCCCTCCCTATCTCCTTCCCTGAAACGAGGCTGCTGCACAAAGGCATTGAAACAAATGTGTCTGGAAATCTCCCGAGACCCATCCCGCACTGGCTGGTAATGAGAGGGGGCTCTGTTGTCATTTTGCCCTCCAGCGCTCTCTTGCTTTATGCATAAAATCCTGCTAAACAGAACCAATCCCCTGGGCTCCATGTGAGAGCTGCAGCAGCATTGAGGAGGCTTGGCACCGGAGTGTGTTTAAAGGTTGCCGTAGTGATCGTAACAATGGCATTTAAAAATGGCTCAGGCAGTCACTTAATGCCACATGGCTAGAGAGTCCGTGGACGCTCAAGCTGTGACCTGATCTGATCTGTTATGGATACACAACAAATGCCTAAAGGGGGATTCTTACATTGATAGGTACGTGTGTGTATATGTGGGTGTGATGTATAGTAATAGCATGGCTGGGGTAGCGGCTCCTTGTGGACCTTCTCAGCACCCTGGCATGGGCGTGGGGCTCCTGGGCGTAGGGAGAGGGACGTCTCTGTCTCATGTGTCCAGGGTGTGGCTCCTGCAGGCTTAACCCCTTTAGGGGCCGGGCGGCTGCGGGGGCTTAGCCCCAAAATGTTCCCAAGACAAAAAGTAAAGTCAGCTCCCTACTAAGTCATCCCTGGTCTCCTGAACAGTTTCTTAGTTGAGTGTCGCTCTCTCCTGGGGGCTGAGTACTTCTCTCCCAGTGGCTACCCTGGCTAACAGGCCTGTTTCTCCACCAGCAAAGCTCCCTTCACTCAGAGAGGCAGAGCTCTGTCCTCCTTCCTCACCAGTCAGCCCTGAACTGAGCCAGGCTCTCCTTTTATTCCCCCTCCAGGCTTGGTATTGGCCACAGGCCTGGGTGCTGTCTCCAGGAGTGCTCCAGGGCTAGAGCATTCACCGGAAAAAAAATGGTGGATGCTAAGCACCCACCAGCAGCCCCCTTATCAGTGCCTCCTCCTCCCCCCAGTGCCTCCCGCCCGCACGGTCAGCTGTTCTGTAGCGTGCAGGAGGCGCTGGTTGGGGGAAGGAGGGAGGAGCGAGGGCCGGGCATGCTCGGCGGAGGGGGAAGGAAGAGGTGGGATGGGGGTGGAACAGGGGCGGGAAGAGGCAGGGTGGGGGTGGAGCTTGTGGCGGAGCCGTGGGGAGCCCCCCCCCGGAACATTAGAAACTCAACACGTTCAGCCACAGGCATAGCGGGGTGGGGCTAGCTGGACCCATAGGCTCTCTTTAACCCTTTTTCAGCTGGTCTTTTCTGCTGGTCTAGGGCCTCTCTGCTCCATCTCATATATTATATGGTAGGCCAGTAGCTGAGGAGTCAGAGTTAGGCTAAGTAATTTTAGGTTTGGAGTAAATTCCCCAAGTAAACTAGAGGCACTCTATAAACTACTGGACATTCACTGGGGTAATTGACTATGGTTTTGAAGAAGGGTAAGATTTTTTTCTCTGACAGCCAGAGTAACGTGTGATCACCCGTAGGCAGTAATCAGGGAAGTAGAAATTGGCATTACACAGAGAAGTCAGAGCCCTGACAGAATTAGCTTACCACCTCCTGAGTCAGTCATTATTTTAGGGCAGGTGAGGCTCCCTGGTAGGTAACATGGGGGAGAGGGAAGAAAGTAAGGGTGTTCCACTTGCAGTCCTCTTTCACCACACCCACAATCCCAGCAGTCCCTAGTCACGATGCCTGCTTTGTCAGGGCTTTCTTAAAGAGGACATGCTGTAAAACTCTCAGACTGTTCTAAAAGGTGGTTTATTAATAAAGCATGTCTCAAAAATAGTAGTAGGTGATTGGTATTTAATTCTGGTAATGTTGCAATGTGTAGTTCACAGGGATTTTTTCTGTCCAATGTCACGTTATTAGTAAATGTGCATAAGTCTCCTGATATTCAGCTCTCTGGTGGTCACAGCCAGTGGTGTCCCCAGGAATTGAAATTAGGGGGGGTGTTCGAATTTATGGGGGGGGGTGTCAGGGCCGATGAGGGGTGAGACTGTGAGGGTGAAGGTGGGCTGTATGGCACCATAGTAAAAACTGAAAAATGTTTCATGACCATTTTATTAGATTTAACTCATGTTTTACAATCATCACACAAATTAAAGTTGGCTACTCAAGCCTTCTATGAAGCACTACGTCTACATCCTTCTTGGTTTCTTGTTATAATTTTGCACAAGTCTGTTAATGAACTTCTTGAATGCAATGCGTTCATCTTTGGTGGCTTCTCGCGTGTCCGGTACTTCCATTCCTTCAATTGATATGCGTATTAGTTCATTCACATGATCAGGCAGAAGGCGACTTCTTTCAGAACACAAAATTCTATTCAATGATGAAAAAGAACGCTCATCTGTAGCTGTTGTGACTAGGAGTAGCAAGAGATGAATTTCTACTTCTTTCAGCCCAGGAAACATAGCACAAAGATCGGGTTGAGCCACTAGCGATGATAAAAAAGAAGTTGAAGTCAAATCTTCATTCATTCGTCGTATGATATTCCACTCTGTGTTCAAATTCTCTATTCTGTCCTGATCACATGGCAGCCCCATTGCTGGTAGTGCCTCACTCCACGCAACTCTTGGTGTTTTATAAGACAGGCATCTGTAAAAGCTACGTAGAGGTTGAGAAGAATCTAGAAGTCGCTGTTGTAGTTTAAGAATAAAGTCTGTGTACTTTTTCAGTTGTCTTAACAAACACTTCTTGTCCTCTTCACTTAAGGATTCGATATAAATGCCTTCATTAGTCAACTTCTGGACTGAAATCTTTGCTTCTTCCAGTACTTTTTCAATGGCTAGCTCTCTGATTGATCCAAATGTAGCTTCTATTGCTGGACAAAGATCTACTACTATTGTAGCAGATGCCTGGATGGCATTGTTTAATGACCCAAGTGGTTTCAACAGTGTACTTACGAGAGAGATTTCAGAGTAACAGCCGTGTTAGTCTGTATTCGCAAAAAGAAAAGGAGTACTTGTGGTACCTTAGAGACTAACCAATTTATTTGAGCATAAGCTTTCGTGAGCTACAGCTCACTTCGAAAGCTTATGCTCAAATAAATTGGTTAGTCTCTAAGGTGCCACAAGTACTCCTTTTCTTTTTACGAGAGAGAGAATGGCAATAGTCTTCTCTGAAGGTAATAGCACATTATTTGAGCTTATGCTTAAATAAATTTGTTTGTCTCTAAGGTGCCACAAGTACTCCTTTTCTTTTTGCGGATACAGACTAACACGGCTGCTACTCTGAAACTTTTCTCTGAGCAAAGCTTGTACTCCACCTTGGCTTCCAGAGAAGTTTGCAGCTCCATCAAATGCACAAGCAGCCATCTGTTTGGGGTCCAATTGACAAGAATTTAATTCTTTTACGATGTGGGTTGTCACAGATGCAGCCAATGTGTCTTCTATAACTTGAACATCTAGAAATGCATCTACTGTCTTACCACTGACATCAAGATAACGTACACAATGACTTAATACTTGATGCCCATTTGCGTCGGTGCATTCATCAGCCATGTATGCAATTTTTTTGAATGTGGTGAGAGAGTTCTTCACTTTTTCAACTGTTGAGTCTTTTCACTGTTGCACCACATGCTTCTAGCCAGTCAGTTAAGTTTCTTGCAGAAAGATAGCGAGCATTTGCTGGTCTTGTTCAGAACCAGTGTTCAGCTACAGGATGAACAAATGACAATGCACTTACCATTGGCCTGCAATTTGTAGTGTGTGGTATCTCTTGCTTAAATAGAAAGTATGATGCCACAGCCATGTTTCTTTGCATGAACTGTGTTGTGTCTCCAGCATTCTTAACAGCCTCATTAAGTACTTTTAAAATTGGCTTTGAAAGTGGGCTTATAAGGCTTTCTGCAGCCCAGAGGCCTGGTGTTTTGCTGCCTTTTCATGTAGTTTGTCAGCATTGGCTTTGCTGATCAGTCTGACAAACCCAGCTCCTCCACTTTTACCAATCGTAGCATTGGAAAGCTTTCGTTCTTCGTAAGCTTTTTTGCAAGAGGTGGAACAGTAGCCGTCTTTTGTAACTTCAATAAATGGGAACACATTGACTGACAAACATCGGGAATTGCCTTTAGGTTTTGGAGACACTGTTTCTTCAGTAGGTAGGTGTATTTGTGCTTCGGGCTGGTTGGATGTAGATACACCACTTGAACCTTCAGATGACATGTTGATATATTCTTGGTTCTTGATGTGTTCTTCACCTTGCTTAGTTTTTGAGGCCTTTGAGTGGAAAAATTGTTGTATTGTTTTTTGTCTTTTCATTTTCACTTTGACCTGCAACATATAAAAGAGATATGAATAAATTAAATGTTTTGTTAGGATAATGCAAATTTAACATAAGTAAAATGCAAAATACTCCGAAATACCTAACGGGTCTAGATTTCCAAAAAAACATAAATGTTTAAAAAAATGTATTTAATTTAAATTGACTTTTGAAAAGTAAGCCATCATGGGATAAGAGGGAAGTCCTCTCATGGATTGGTAACTGGTTAAAAGATAGGAAACAAAGGGTAGGAATAAATTATCAGTTTTCAGAATGGAGAGAAGTAAATAGTGGTATCCCTGAGGGGTCGGTACTGGGACCATTACTATTCAACATATTCATAAATGATCTGGAAAAATGGGTAAACAGTGAGGTGGCAAAATTTGCAGATGATACAAAACTATTCAAGATAGTTAAGTCCAAATCAGACTGCAAAGAGATACAAAGGGATCTCACAAAACTGGGTGACTGGGCAACAAAATGGCAGATGAAATTCAATGTTGATAAATGCAAACTAATGCACGTTGGAAAACAATCTCAACTATACATACAAAATGATGGGGTCTAAATTAGCTGTTAACACTCAAGAAAGAGATCTTGGAATCATTGTGGATGGTTCTCTGAAAATATCCATTCAATGTGCAGCGGCAGTCAACAAAGCAAACAGAATGTTGGGAATCATTAAGAAAGGGATAGATAATAAGACAGAAAATATCATATTGCCTCTGTATAAATCCATGGTACATGTGCACACCTTGAATACTGTGTGCAAATCTGGTCACCCCATCCCAAAAAAGATATATTGGAATTGGAAAAGGTACAGAGATTGGCAACTAAAATGATTAGGGGTATAAAACAAGAGGAGAGATTAAAATGACTGGGAATTTTCATTTTAGAAAAGAGACAACTAATAGGGAATATGATAGAGGTCTATAAAATCATGACTGGTGTGAAGAAAGTGAATAAGGAAATGTTATTTAATCCTTCACATAACACAAGAACTAGCAGTCACCCAATGAAATTAATAGGCAGCAGGTTTTAAAAAAACAAAAGGAAGTACTTCTTCACACAACATAAAGTCAACCTGTGGCACTCTTTGCCAGGGGATGCTGTGAAGACCAAAACTATAAAAGGATTTAAAAAAAGAACTAGATAAATTCCTGGAGAATATTAGCCAGGATGGGGAGGGATGCAACACCATGCTCTGAGCGTCCCTAGGCTGTTTGCCAGAAGCTGGGAATGGGCGACAGGGGATGGATCGCTTGATGATTACCTGTTCTATTCATTCTCTCTGAAGCATCTGGCCTTGACCACTGCCAGAAGACAGGATACTGGGCTATATGGACCATTGGTCTGACCCAGTATGACCATTCTTATATAGAAATTAATTATAATAATAAAAATGTTTAGTACAGAAACTCCCCAACATAATGACCTCAAGATAGCAATGATGTGAGATAACAACCTTGGCAAATAATGCATTTTAAAAATCTTGGTCTACTAGGAAACATATGCATATAAGTTTCCATTCCCAGTCACAAATCTAGCATTCTGGAGCAAAGTCACTAAAATATAGTCCTACAAACAAACGTTTATTTAACGTGCCCTTCACTTTTCCCTCCACCGCACCCCACTCACCGGTATTGTCCTTGGTCAGTAGAGACTCAGAGTTCAGAGGTGCTTTCACATGAGTTCATCTCCCAGGTGGGGGGCAAGAAGGCACCTTGTTTGTTCCTCCAGCTGCTCACTGTTCGCTCTAGCCAGTGTTGTTTGTTGTGCCACCGTTGACTCCACTGCTCTGTTGCCAATGGCCCTGCACCGTCACCTTCTGCTGCCACCTGCCACTGTGACCTCTGTGAGTTGGTCTCTTGAGGTTCCATCCAGCTCTCAGTGGGGAAACCTTGCTGCTAGTGCGGACTGAGCCATCTCTTCCACAGAAACACTGTCCCCACAGCAGGATTAAGCACTTAGACCTGATTATCAGTGATTTCAGCTGTAGTGGTCACTTAACAAAACAAAAGACTATCTATGGAGCCTAATCAGCTCTGTCTTTAAACAGTGGAGAGGGGCAGGTCAAATCATACTTGTGACTCAGACAGACCATCAAGCAAAACACCTGTCCCCACCCTCTCACTTGATGTGCTCAATCAACACAGGCTAAGTACAGTTCTACTGGCCTTTACTCATACAATAAGAATAACATTTCATTACACTCCCCCCCCCCCCCCCCCGCATTCAAGTGATTTGTAACCCAACCCCAGCCAAAATTTATCACTTGGGCAACAGAGCTCTGTTTGCTGGATACCTAGGTAGATTAGATGTGAATGTAAATACAATCTGGTCCTGAAGCCTTTCCCCCCAGCTCATCACTAGCTGCCAGGGAGAGCTCATGTAGACTTTGCTGACAAATCATATTTTGAAATTATTAGGTTGGCCAACATCGCTGAAATGAATGCACTGACATTGTCATAAAAAACAACAGCTGTATAAGGAAGCTAGTCTGTGTTCATACTTTTCAAATCTATTATACTTTTTCAGATACATGTATTTTATCATACACTTTATATGCTTTTAAAGTGTGTATTAATGTTTCAATTTCAATTCAAATTTCCAAACAGTCACTAAATTGGCATGTAACTATTTCACAAAACTGGGGGGGGATGGTATTGGGAAAATTCAGGGGTGGTGTAGGGAAATCACTGGTCACACCCATTTTGCACACCTGTGTGTATCTGCAAATCCCTAGTTATGTATGCGCCTGGCTATACACACACAACTACCTAGCCATTGGTGCATACGGATCAGGAATTCATGTGCATGTTCAGGCCTATTCGGGGACCAAAAATCTGTTCCTTAAATTACTAATTGTCTATTTTTTTAATTTTAAATTTTAAATTCACCCAGCCATTCTCTGATGGTTCCCTCTTTCCCGCTCTTGCCTGGTATGCAGTCCTCTTTAAGTTCTTCCGTGTTCCCTAGATGCTTTCCTTTTCCTTTTTCCTTGTGGATCCCATCCTGGGCCTGCTCTAATTTCAGCCAGTGCTGATCCAACCCTCTAGCTGGCCTCTGGATTGGAGAACCAAGAAAGCATAAAGCTTCCTTTATTCCCCTGTTGGGTCCTTAGCAGACCCCAGCATGACCAGACCCAAGAATCAGGAAGCATGTTTGGGGGAATTTTGTCTTGCCTTTCCTCAGCAGTCTTCTCCCTGGGCCAGATGGACAGAAGAACTATTCAAGGAGCCAGCCTAACCCAATTCGTAGTGAGGGCCTGACCAAAGTGCCTGGATTCCAGAGGGTTTTGGATCAGTCCCTCAGTCAATAGCTCATTTAGTTTGAGTAGAGCCACCCTAATCCTCCATCTGGCTTTCTGAGTGCCACCCAGGACAGCCAAGATACCTCTCCGGCTCCTTGGCAGTTGACTTTACTTGTCTCTGTCAGCCATTTCTTAATTGGTAGTAAACCTCATTCTGAATTAGAGCTTCCAGCATTTCCCTTCTGATTAACAACATGCAGCATAATGAAAGAACTTGGTAATAAACAATTCCAGAAGCAGTCAAGTTACCAGAGTTTGACCTATTTTTTTAAAACTAAAAATAACATTTAGCATCTATATTCTTCCAAAGCACAGTACAAACACGAGCTAATCCACACCACTTCCCAAGGGGACTAGGAATAATTATTATCCACTTTGTAAAGGCAGGGAATTCAGGATAGACTAGCCCAAGGCCACGCAGCAAGTAAGCAGCAAAGCCAGGCTGAGAACTCAAGCAGTTCTGGCGCCTCACCCCAAACACAGACCACCAGACCACAGCTGCCTCTGAAAACCACACATTCTTCTGTTAAAATAATTTAAAGAAATTAAGAGCTCTTGAGCTCTTGATCTTGCAGTCTTTGCTCAGGTCAAATTTCCATTAAAATAAAGTACTGCAAAATGGGGCCCTAAGGAAACAAATTACTGTCTTCTGTTTAAAAAAACCCACAAGACTTCAACAGCAAACAATTGTCCCAAATCAAATCTATCACATTTTCAGGAAGAGAACTTTATAAATGTTTCCTATGACTTTTTAGCCCAGCTCTGTAATTTTTCCCTTTGGAATTTCTGACACACTTAAGCTGAGAATTTTTTAACCATATCTCCTATAAAACAGTGTGACTTTTAATTTCCAAACTAGAAGGTTAAAAAGAAATCCACATGGGCTGATAAACTTTGAATATCTATTCCAATCCTCTTTAGTGCTATACCAAAAAAGCTTTACAGTTGAGGACAGATAGGTCCTTAATTAAAAGTATTAAAAAATTTGCAAGTGAAGAAGAAAAAAATACAGCCTCTCTAATAACTAAATTCTATGTGTTGCAATGTATTTTTGGAGTTGAAAGGAAATGTTTAAAAAATAATTGCACTTTTAGAACAGCTGTAATGAAATACATAAAACCATGATGTTAAGCAGTGAAATTCTGTTACAATTACTATTCCCAAGCTTGCAGCTGAACCATAAATTGATAATGCAGTCCCATGAAGTATCACAATATTGCACTGTGCAATTAATTGCATGGGCAGATACAACCGTTTTTGTCACAGAGGAATATGTCAAAGAACACAGGCCATTTTGTTACATAATATTTATGACCAGAGTCATATTTTTAGGACCGTGCCCACGGCAACAGCCCAAATCAGTGTCATGCAGTATCTTTAATTCTCATGGAGAAGCAACAGAAACCTGCAGACACTTGTGCCTGGTGAGGATCATAAAGACAAAAGGCCTGATTCTCCATTTAGTTGCACTGGTGTAAATCAGGATTAATTCCATTCAAGTCCATGGCATTGCACCACTATCCCACCAGAGTGACAAGAGGAGAATCAGACCTGGATACGGTAGCTGT
This sequence comes from Eretmochelys imbricata, assembly GCF_965152235.1. Lineage (NCBI taxonomy): Eukaryota > Metazoa > Chordata > Testudines > Cheloniidae > Eretmochelys > Eretmochelys imbricata. Next base: position 258,124,457 of record NC_135573.1, read on the forward strand.
GCTCTAGGTTTTTCATAGATTCATAGGTCAAAAGAGACCACTGTGATCATCTAGTCTGAACTCCTGAATGCCACAGGCCAGAGAACTGCCTCGAAATAGTTTCTAGAGCAGATCTTTTAGAAAAACAGCCAGCCTTGATACACAGAAAGTTACTGGTTTAACTGGGGCTTGGACCCAGGACCTTCTGTGTAAAGGAGCTAATGTGATAATCATTATATTATGGAACCTTCCACTTAGGTTTTCTGTTTGGTGGGGATGCCTTACAAATGCTTTATTGGAATGCAGCAAACCAGCCTATAAAATGCCTCAGCTGAGAAGCAATATTTTAATAATGAGGCATAAGCTTCCTGAGTGAGTCAACCAGTGGAAGGGCTGTATTGGTCTTATCGAGGGAAAATTACATTGCTGGACCTGATTATCCTCTCACACTCATGTAAACGAGATGCTGCTCAGTTCAAGTTAGTGGATATAAAGTGGTGCTCAGCCAGTAGGAGAGGGGAATTAACTGTATTTCGTTACTTCCTGCTTCAGAAGCCTTTGGGTTAGATTATGTCTTTTGGCACAGCCTGGTGTAAGAATTTCCTTCCTTGCTCCCTGTAATGATATAGGTTTACTTGCAGCTTATTAGTCAACCACTAGGTGTCTCTGTCTGTGGTATAAAGTCCCTGGTAAACAAGGGAGCCAAAGCTGGAACTCAAGCTATGTGGGAGCCTGTTTGTGTCTGTTGTAGCTGTTTAGGACTGTTTACATATATCATGACCCTTCCTGGGGGAAAGCAACCTACAAATTACTAGTACCCTACCCCATATGGAGCTTAACTATCTTGGCTAGCTCATAAGAGGCAAAACCAGGGTTCTCTCCCACTATACATGGGGTGGGGAAGCAGCAGCCATGTTCTTCAGGATCTTAAGGTTGATAGCTGTACTCTAGTAAAAAGGTACCAGAGGATCTTTGACCCATTACAGACAGGGTAGTAAATTCACATTTCATCAGAAAGATGGCACCTTTTCACAAATGCTTCCTAACTATGCTGGGGTACTGACCAAGTAACGAAATGGGGGAAATCAGTTGTGACTCCTGGCAAGTCTCCTATCCAAGCACTGACCCACCCTGGCTTGTAAGATGGGGTTACAGCTGGTGTGAAACTGTACAGTCATTTAGAAGAGTGACTGCAGTTGCTAAGCAGGCTATTTCTTTACTATAAATCATTTGGGGATTGAAAAAAAATAGTGGTCTTATCTTTTAATTAAGGATCAGTTTAGTTTCAGAGAGAAGCACAATTTTAGTTATTCAGGCCATCACCACCATTAATTGGCATCATCCCGAATCCAGCTGCATTTTCTGTTTCGTTGTGTTTGGGGTGCGGTGTCACAAAATGGCTCTCAGCCCAGCGAGCGCGGATGCATTAATGAGAGATCAGTCATGCCAAAGGGCTTGATCCTGCCTGGAGCAAAGTACCCTTCACTCCCACTGATTTCAAGGGGATTGCAAAGCACTCAACACATTGCAGGATGGGGGCCTCACAAAACAGAACCTATTGATGTCAGTGCAGAATTCTGCCTTTAAATTCAGAGGGCGCTGGAGCGGCTGCAAAGAACTTAGTGCAGAAGCCATGAAGAAAAGAAAACCGTAACTTTAGGAAGGCACTGCACAGAAGCCTAAGCAGGCTGCAAAGTCAGGAAGTGTGGTAGATATGGGGGTTGGGGAAATGGAGTGGCTGAAGAGTTGATGTGGCCCCCCTGAGGAGGTGCAAAGATGTCTTCAAGTCATCTGTCCCTCTCCACCCAACCTCCTGTCCGGGGCAGGGAGGGGCACTGAATTTAGATGAGTCTACACTGTAAGCTGTGCTCAGAGGAGCTGGAAGAAGGGGTAAATTGAGTAGGGGCTGATTGGCCTTTAATGTAACTGACCCTTCCTTGCATCCTCCTGTTTGTTGTTTTGCTCTCTTCTGGCCCTTTGGCATGGACAATACAGCTGCTTAGATTCCCTGCCTGTGGGTTCGCCAGGGTGGGCCAAACACAGGCGCGATGTGCATGAGGCTGTGGGTTACATGTAGTTGGAGTGGGGTGAGTCTGAGGGAAAAGTAAATCTTCTCCCTGACCTGCCCCCTCTCCAGGAGAGTTTTTAACCTGAGCGCCTCCCTGGTGCTGCCAACTAGCCGCCATCCCCGAGCTGGTGCCAGTGCGCCTGGGTGGGATGTCCTGGTAGCTCCAGCTGTGCTCCCATAAGGAATCCGTCCCACGGTGCACTAGGCCATCTGCTGTTTATTCACAACATGTAGGAATTTAAAGAGCATATCAACAGGCAGGGAGCGAGATGAGTGACTCAGCCGGGCTGAAGGAATGCCAGCGCTCTGTGCAGGAGCTAGCAGTGGGACACAAGCGGCCGGAGTGTGGGCAGCATTGCCCCTGTGGAGTCTGAACTGCTGGGGCAACGCTGCAATTAAACCAGGGCTGCATGACTTTGTCATTGGGCGTCAGGACCCTTTCTGGCCCCGATTCCCCATCGCCCTGAACCTCGTGCACAGTGGGAATAAAATACTTCTCCATCAGAATGGAAGCATTTTACATTTTGCACTGGTGTAAATGACTGTCAAAGCCCCTGGTTTCCATTCCCTGCTGACTCGTTCTAGGACTGTGGGCACGTCGCTTCACTTTACTTGAGGGCAGGGCCGGCTTTCCAAGGAGGTGCTTGGGGCGGCATTCAGAATGGGGCGGCCGGCCGTGTCCCACGGCGGCAATTCGGTGGCTGCTCCGCTGCTCTTCCCGCGGCGGTGGCTTTCGGCGGCAGCCCCGCCGCTATTTTGGCAGCGGCACTTCGGCGGCGACTGCGTGGCGCGGAAAAATTGGTCGAGCCGCCCCTGCTTGAGGGTAGGCACACATCAGAATCTTTCCCCAGTACTAATAACTTATTTCAATCGGGGAACCAGGATAACCAGAGTCAGCAAAAGCAGTTTTTTACTGGTATAATCCACTACGAGGAGTTGCTGCCGTAGCTATACAGGCAAACCTTTTCTAGTGTAGACCTGGCCTCAGCTTGCCGGTATGTAAAATGGGGATACTACCACTGCCTTAGCCCTATCCATCCATCTTCTTATCTTATCATGATGTCAACCCCTGCCCGGGGTCTGCAGCAATTCCAGCTTCGATTGTCCCGCCTGTTTGCTTTTCCTGCTGCCACCTCGCACTTTCTCCTATACCCCTCCAATATATAGGAAAGAACCTCCCCGTCAATATCTGTAATGCCACTAGTTCATCATTAGTATTTCATATTTGTAGTGCGGGAGCCACACCTGACTAGGAGCCCCAGTCGTGGACCAGGGTCCTATTGTGCTAAGCATGGTACAGACACAGACTAAACAGATGGTCCCTGCCCCAAAGAGCTTGTGATCTAAGTATAAGACAAGACACAACAGTTGGATGCAAGCAGACTGGAGAGCACCAGGAGACGTCTGGCACAAGACCAAATGGGGATAAACAGATCATGAGTAAACTCAGCTGCAAATTAGAAGAAGGTTTCTAACCATCAGAGGCTTGAGATGTTCTGGAACAGCCTCCTAATAGCAGTACTGGGGGCAAGAAGCCAGACTAGTTTGAAGATGGAGATTGGTACATTTATGAATGGGATTGTATGCCAGGAATGCTGGGGACTGGTTTCAGTGACCCAGGAGGTCTCTTCCAGCCCTGTGCTCTAATGAGATTACACGGGTCAGCGCAGGACCATCCTTACCCATATGCAAAGTATGCAGCTGCGTAGGGCACCAGGAAATTTGAGGCACCACATTTCCTGGTGCCCTGTGCAGATGCATGCTGCTCCAGCCCCTGCCCTGGCTCTTCCCCAGGGCCCCCGCCCCGCCCCCCTGAGGACTGAAGCAGGGCCAGGCCTGCACTCACCGGCAGCGGGAAGTGCAGTGATCCGGCCCCAGCCGCACCGCCGGCGAGTGCTGGTTCCCCCCTGTTCCCCAAGCCAGCGCCCCCCCCCCCCCAGCAGAGGCCTGGGACCCACACCCCCCCAGGGGTGTGTGTATGTGTGTGTGTGGGGGGGGGGCTGCGTAGGGCCCCAGAATAGCTAGGGACGGCCCTGGGTCAGGGTGACAGGCAGTCGTTCAGCCCAGCAACTGCCCAACATTTGTGGAGTTGTATCCTCCTCTCAGTCCCTCTTTACAAGTTGTCTCTCTCCAGAGTTTAAGGTAAGGAGGAGCACACCTGAAAGCAGAGGGAGACCACTCCCTCCACGCTCTCCTTCGGTAATAGTAATGCCGACAGTTGTCGGCGGGTGGGATTGAACCTGGGACCTCTGGAGCTTAGTGCATGAGCCTCTACAGCATGAGCTAAAAGCCACCTTCATGGCTGGGGCTGGGAGAGCTCCCCCTTCAATCTACTTCAACTACTGCCTTTCTCATGATGCCTACAGGAAACGGCCACCTGACAAAGTCTAGGCAGAGGGTGAGTTGTGACTGCTACTGATTGGCTACGCAGCTGGACTGTGCTAAAACATCCCGTCCTTACTGCTGTCCCCCTGTCCTGGGCCACATGTTTGTGTGCTTGCTTTTTACATCTTGCTGTTTAGATTCTTACCTCCTTGAGGCAGAGACCATCATTTACTCTGTGTCTGTACGCTGCCTCTTGCAGTGAGATCCTGGCTGGGTTGAGGCCTCTGAGTGCTACCATAATACAAATGTTCACTGATAATCGTATGGTCTGTCTCAAGCCACTCATGACTGATACAAACTCTCAGATGAAATTCAAGCTTTCCAGAGCAGTTCAGAAAAGGTTTAAAGCTGTATTATGGAAAAACAACTGTTGGATTTTGGCCTTTTTTGGGTGGAAGGCTGCAGGAAATATTTTCTGGTGTGGGGGAGTAGCTGGGAGGATGTGTAATACATTTTCTATGCAAACGTTCCATCCCGCTTTGTTGCTCAGCGGCTGCAGGAATGCAAGGCCAGCAGGAAAGTGCAGCTGGGAATCTGCAATGAAAAATTCTGCAGACGCTTCAAAGAGCCGCTCCTTTCTAATCTGTTTCACAGGCTACATCTGAGACATGGTCAGTGGTGGGACAGGCCACGGGCTTTCAGGGCAGCTGTCTCAGTGGGAAAGCGCCACAGGGGTAACTGGGAATAGGGAGGAAGATGGCAAGGGAACCCTGAAGCTGCTGGGAAGGGTGCAAAGCCTGGAAGATGTGATCTCCAGGAACAGGAATGGAGAAGCCATTGGTTAATAAGGACACACTGGTAATGCTTTATGCTCTAGTTCAAAGGATGCCACAGCCTCATGTTTGTATGCATCTGTAGTGGTTCCTTGCTCTCGAGTGGAGAGGGAGGCTGCCCCGCCTCACTACAGGCAGACAGCAAGGAATAGTCTATAGGGGAATCTACAGCCCTCTGGATGGGGCTGAACTACAAATAGTCTTTATCCTGCAGCCACCTGGTGGGGGCAAACAGTAATTAACTTTCTATAGGGGAGCTCTGGCCCTCTGGGTGGGGCAGAGCACAAACAGTCTATGGCTCCAGCTGTCTGGCTGGGGGTGAGCCCACAACACAGCCCTGGCCTTCTGGCCCAAAAGAGGGGGTTTGGCTGCCACCCTGGGGTGGAGTCAGTGGCAGGGAGAGTAGGGAGAACTGGGCCCACCCTACTCCACTGGGTCCCCTCCTAGTCCAGGGCCCTAAGAGTGGTGGATGGGTCCTCCACTGTGTTATTAGGGATTCTCCCAAAACAGGCTGACTCACTCTCCAGCAGCAGAACTGGACTAAAGTCTGGTTCCCCTGGGCTACTTCCTACCACAGTGTGGGTGTTGGGCTCCCTCGTTCAAAGGTCCTCTGTCTCCTCGGGGTGCCCACAGCTCCTCGGGGCATTCATCTGACGACGGTCCTGGCAGCTCCTCCACGGAGCCACTCTGGGCTGTTTCTTGCCTGCTTTTCCCTACATCCCCAAACCCAGCCTCTGCTGCTGAAGCCCACCCACTGCATCTTTCTGGCAATTGGGCAGGAGAAGACCCAGCCATGGGAGGATGCTGGGAACAATAAGGGGATAGACTGGAAGGAGGAGCCGATAGGGCCTGACAGTATGCACTGCAGGCAAGAATCCGTATCTGGGGCTCCCTCTCAGAGTCCCGGGTCCTCACTTCTGCCTGCTACAGCCCAGCCAAGTGGCCACCCAGCCTCAGAAAACTAGCCAGTCCCTGGGTGACAGCCCATGGGGATTAGCCAGTTCCCTGTGGGCTCTGGAGATCTAGGGAGGGGATACAGTGGGAGGTAAAATTCACATCTTTGCTGCTGCCTTTAATGAATGTGGCAAGCGATTTCTGCAAGGCTGGACCTATGGCTCAGTAACACCCCAGGAACATCGGTCTAGGGAGGGAAGGTGACTCCTTGCAACAGAAAGGCCAGAAAAGTCTATGAGCCAAATGACTCACATCCCACTCCAGGTGAGTTGCCCCAAGGGTAAATTTGGCTCCATGTTTTTAGAAGTAAAATCAACACCATAGAGAAAAGGTTTAGGTTGGATGTTAGGAAAAACTTTTTCACTAGGAGGGTGGTGAAACACTGGAATGCGTTGCCTAGGGAGGTGGTGGAATCTCCTTCCTTAGAAGTTTTTAAGGTCAGGCTTGACAAAGCCCTGGCTGGGATGATTTAATTGGGGATGGGTCCTGCTTTTGAGCAGGGGGTTGGACTAGATGACCTCCTGAGGTCCCTTCCAACCCTGAGATTCTATGATTCTATGAAAAGAGCAGTGGAAGCTTTCCCAGATTGAGTCCAAGTGCATACTTATTTCTCAAATTAATATTAAAAATAACATTAATTTCCTAGGCACTGAACGTTACCAAGGCTGGAAGTCACGCAAATAAAGACTCCAGCATCTAATTCACGCATGTGCAGTGGACCAGAACTAGACACGTAAGATCCTAAGAATGGCCACATCTGGTCAGATCAGTGCTATCTCTAGCCAATCTCTTGTGCCCATCAGTGGCCTGAACCAGTTGTTTTAGAGGCAGGTGCAAACAAAGTTGCAGGAGACAGTTATGGGATAACCTGCCTACACTCTGGATATTCTTGCTATCCAAACAAATATCCAATTCTTTTTGGAATCCAGCTAAGCTCTTGGCTTCAATCTCTTGTGACAATGAGTTCCGCAGGCTGATTCTGCTTTTAGTAAAACATATATCCTTTGATCAGTATTTTGAGGATTTAAGTAGGACTTATGTGGTGCATGGGCCTCAGAGCTGCCCCTTTCTGTCAAGAATCAGAGCCTGCAGCCAAACCTGGGACCCATTAATTGAGCTATCTCTGAACACCTTGAACAGTCACATGTGAATTTTTTATTGAAGTGAGAAGATGGAGGCTTGGGCCTTCCAAAAGCCAGGTGGTCTAGTTGATTAAGTACCAGCCTAGCAGCTATGAAGTCATGAATTCCTCTGCCACTGGTATTGTAAGACTTTGCGCTGACATCCTATTTGTACAAACATTACTTAGCTACAATGATTGTAAATATAAACAGCCCCATTTTACTGCTGGGAAAAGGGATGCTCACAAGAGCTTAAAGGGTCAATTTCCAAACCTGAGCTCCTAAACTTGGGCACCCTATTGTGTGTGTCTAAATACTGAGATAGGAGCCTAGCTTTGATAATGGGGTTCTACCCCTTTATGGAACAGTCCTATAGAATTTTCAAGACATTAAACCAATAGGATTCTGTAACAATTAGTCTAAAAATATAGAATGTAACCGAACGATTTCTCTTCCGCGGGATTCTATAAATTGTTTAAAAAAATAAGAGAATAATGTAACAACCCCCTGCCCCGCCCTTCCAGCAAAGCTTCATATATGATGCTGCTCAGCTCCTCTAGCTAACCAGCCTTTTCACATGGGATTACCCATGACGGGGGATCAATAGGGACATTCACTTTGGAGGGAACTTATTCACAAAATAACAGCTTGAATCTCTGATGGAGTTAAACTTTTCCATCCTAACAATTTATTACTGCACCTGGGACTAGACTACTAAAGCCCTATTCACTGCTATCCTGGCCCCAGGGAAATATTTTCAAAAGCTGGGGCATGATCAGCCATGGCTTCTCAAGCTCACTTGTCCAAAACTTTTTGAAGTCTGTTTACTACGGGTCAGCCGCTGCACTACTGCACAAACTAGAACCTTTCTAGAAATCTCAGAGCTCAATCTGCTAAACAAAACTGCACCAAAGACAACTGAGGAAATCTTCTCTGGAAGAGGAGAGGGGCAACTGAGATTCAGAGAATGAGCAGAGGTGAGTATGCTTATGGGAAGTGGCCATAGTTATCCCAACTCTTGTGATTTTTATCATGAATTTTGTGATATTTATGGTGATATCCCAGCCCCGTTGACTTCACTCAAGTTAGGGTTTCACCGTTGGTGTTTTCTTAAAGCCCCTGCTCCTGGAGTCTTATGATCACATGAGAATCTCAGGTTTTCATTTGTAAATGAAAGTAAGTTTCTAGTGGTCGAAGTTGTGGAGAAAAGCTTGAAAACATGAACCCTAAGACGAGAAATCAAAGAAAAAGCACCCTACATTCTTTATTTTTTAAAATCTCACAATTTTTTAAAGACTAACTCCTGATTTTGGGGTGCTTGTTGGCAATATCGTATAGAGATTCTTGTTCTTTCATCTGTAGAGATATGGGGCCTGATTCAAAATTGCCACTAAGGCCTCTCTGGCAGTGTAAAGGGACCTTAGACTGATGGAAGTTTATGCTAGGGTGGTGGTGAGGGGATTTAGGGTATGTTGACACCGCGGGTAGGCGTACTTGTGCAAGCTTTAATCTAGCAAGCATGGCTAAAAATAGCAGTGAAGATGCGATGACACGGACCCTGGCATGGGCTAGCAACACAAGTACTTATCCAGGGTCCCGGCCATGATTGAACAGCCCACACAGATGCCTACACTGCCATGTTTTCATTGGTACTTGTAACCACACTAGCTAGATAAATGTCTACCCCCTCTGCAGTCACACCTCCGATTGCACTATAAACAGATTCATGGATTCCAAGGCCAGGAGAGATCATTGTGATCACCTAATCTGATCTCCTATATAACACAGGCCAGAGAACTGCCCCCAAATAATTCCTAGAGCAGATTTCTTAGGAAAAAAAATCTAATCTGGATTTAAAAATTCAGTGATGGAAAATCCACCTTGACCAATGGTAAATGTTTCCAATTTATGGTTCATTACTCTCACTGTTAAAAATTTATACCTTATTTCCCATCCTAATTTTTTCTCCATGTAGATACTTATTGACTGTAATTAAGTCACCTCATAATCTTCTCTTTGTTAAGGAAAATAGATTGCGCTCCTTGAATCTATCAGTATAAGGCATGTTTTCTAATCCTTTAATCATTCTTGTGGCTCTTCTCTGAAACCTCTGCAATTTATCAACTTCCTTCTTGAATTATGGGCACCAGAACTGGACTCAGAAGTCCAGCTGTGGTTGCACAAGTGCTAAATACAGGGGTAGGTTCCCCTGTTTATTCATCCTGGGATCGCATTAATCCTTTTGGCCACAGCGTCACACTGAGAGCTCATGTTCAGATGATTATCCATCATGGCCCCAAATCTTTTTCAGGACCCAAATCACTTCTTCCCACAATAGAGTCTCCCATCCTGTAAGTGTGGCCTATGATCTTTGTTCCTAGATACATACATTTACATTTAGAGTTATTAAAACATATATTATTTGCTTGTGCCCAGTTTACCAAGCTATCCAGATCACTCTAAATCAGTGATCTGTCCCCATCATTATTTACCACTCCCCCAATTTTTGTGTCCTCTGCAAACTTTATCAGGGATGATTTTATGTTTTCTTCCAGGTCACTGATAAAAATGTTAAATAGCCTAGGGCCAAAAACTAATCCTTGCGGAACCCCACTAGAAACAGACCCACTTGATGACAATTCCCCATTTACAATTACATTTTGAGACCTATCGGCTAGCCAATGTTTAATTAATTTAATGTGAGCCATGTAAATTATATATAGTCCTAGTTTTTTAATCAAAATGTCATGGGGTACCATGACAAATGCCTTATATACGCTTAGTGTCAATGAGACTTCAGTATGCCCCCTAGTGGTGATAGAAGGAGGAATTTTCTGGGTATGTCATGAAGCATGACCATCTGCATGACAGGGTCTGTTCAAACGTCTCAGGGTTATATGTAAACAACTCAGGGATCTTTAAGTCTTTACAGAGATCTGGACATCAAAAAAAGCTGGACACCTCTTTTGCCGTTGAGAGTTCACTTTCTGCAATTGATGTAAAACATTCCTGCCTTGACCCCTTCCCCTAAGGGCGATGGCAAACATCCTTCACAGCATATACGGGGGGGGGCGGCGTGCGTATGATTCACAGATCAGGGATGCCCCGGTGTGAATGGCACCACCTGAGCAATAAATAGCTTACAATGCTAGAATCTGAATGATTTCAAAGCACATTGCAAACTTTCACATGCAAAGCTCTTTACCCACCACTGGAGTGCAGCTCTCTCTGGAGTGGGACCTGGCCGTTGTCTAGCACCTTTATGCAATCCTTTAGATTGCGAGGTGCAGAAGAATACAGAATCTGATGAAAGCAGTGAAGGGGGGATTAAGTAGCCAGGATATAACTGCCAAAGCAGCAATTTGGCCAGAACAGTGAGGATTAACATTCTGCTCTTGCAAAAAGTGCCAGGGGCTCCTTAGTGACCACAGTTGGTCAGGAGCTGGGTTTTGCAGCTCATCAGAAAGACGGGGTTGTGCTCCTCACCAGGTCTGGAGCAGTCTGGCAGGACCTGGGCCCCACCTAGTCCACTGATTTTGGTGGGACACTTCCCAGCCAGAGGCAGCACTCAGCACAAGCAATGGGGTCACAATCTAGACTGCAGTGAGGAACAGCTAAAATCGCCAACACTTTCCTACGAATCCACTCTGCCCTTTCAGGTTCCTGCCAGCTGTAAACTCTCCTTCTCCCTCTCGTTCCGTCTCTTGTAATTATTTCATCAAATCAGCCTCTTTTTTTTTCCTGACTGTGAGTTTCAAGCCGTCCAACTCTGCTCTGTGATAAATCTTCCTAAAAGGACAGCTGCTTCCTCCTCCCCCGCTGGCTGGGTGGGTTCTTGTGTTTTCTTTTACACACATCCCCACTATATCAATATATATATTTTTAACGTAGCCTTCTTTTCCTCTCAGTGATATTTCCTGTCCGCCCTCTCCCTCTTGCTCCCCGTCTCACTCTGTGCTTCCTCTCTCTCCGCCCCCGCTCGGCAATTTGTCACTGCTCGAGTGTATTTTTCTTTTTTAGAACTGCGTTCGCATGGCTGTCTCCCACCAACACAAAGTGCCTGGCCCATTAACTTCAACTGGCAACCTGAACGTCGAGTCACATTGCCCAGTGATATACAATGCCTTTGAGCTGCCGGAACTGGCCGGGAAAGCATTCCAGGCCTTGCTTCACCCACATCCACTAGGAGAAAAAATTACTCGTGAGGGAGGGGAAATACGCTCTGCTTGGATCTTTAATTTTTTTTTTCTCGTTCATGAATTATAATCTTTTACTTATTAAAGTTTTACTGTTTCCTAATGGGTGTTTTACTGCAGGATTTATAGCGGTTTGCAAAGGGTGATAACTATCCCACGAGCGCTCCAGCTCTGCTCAGTAGGGTTGGATCAATCATGCTGGCAAAGTTCAATCCAGTCGTGTTGCCGTATTATTAACTCAGATGGAGGCAATATTACACGGATACCATGAATTGCCCATATTTAAATGAACAAGTGTGCATTAGAGGATTCATTAGGCATCACTGCTCATTGCAGATTGCCAATGATCAGACCGTTTTACTTTGCTGTTGCTCCCACCATCTTTTAAATGACAATTTAAGACATCTTAAAGGACAGCCAGCAAGGAGGCAGGATGACTCCAGAGGTTGTTAATAGACTTTGGCGCTCGTGCTGCTCTCAGTTACAGGTTTGATTCCAGCTTCACAGATGTCTGGGTAACAGAGATCATTACCTGAGTTGACGGCTTGTAAAGAGCTACCAGAGGAGGCCGTTTGCAGGGCACAACAAAGAGTTTTATTGGTCCAACACCAACCCAAGAAGTATGCTACATATTCTTACGCACCATTTGCTTGCTCCTTATTTATGTATGTACTCACAGATGTAGAGCGCTCTTGTAACAACCAGAGGACAAAGATTGGATGGGTCCTGGTAATCCACACCAGGAAAGTGAGTCTTTGTCCCCCCTCTGGTGGCTACTCACATAGCAGTCAATGAGTCTGCTTTGGCTACTAAGTAAAGCTCTTTAACTGGAGTGGTAGAGGCTTATGCTTTTTGCTCTGACGGTGCCAGGTTCAAACCCCACGCATGTCCTCAGTGGAGTCAGTTACACATACACAGGGAACTATTCTGTCCCCTGTAGAGTGCTCCCTCTACTTTACGGTAGAACCCGGGGGAACCTGAATGGCCCTTGTTTCTGCTGTGGTGCAGTGACTCTAAGGGCACCAACACAGTGATTCATTCCTGCAGGGAAAGGCTGTGCAGGTGCATTGCTAACCGTTTGGCTCACTGGCTGGGCGATGTTGTAACTCCCTTCCATGTCACTTTTGTGAAGGAAAATAGGACGCCCCTCAGAGTAAGGGGACTGTAATGATAGAGTAGTTAATTGCAATTATACTGTGGTTATCCTATTTGCTACCTGTAATTACCGCTAATTCATAGAATCACTACGTGATTACACTGCATACAATGTAGTTAGTATACCTGGATTCTAACAGCTTCCCCCAACCTCCATGTGCAGGGAACATAAAAGGCAGCCTGCTCTGAGTAGGTGTAGGGCTGGGCGGAGCAGCATTGAGCTAGGAGGTTATCTAGACACAGGGATCTGCAGAAGGCCTGGTTAGTGGTTCCCGTACTGAGATGGAGAAGGAGAAGGCATCATCAAAGAGCCAAAGAATTTGCCTAGAGGCAGGCTACAGAAGGACTCTATGAGGAGGGGCTTGTGTAGGGGCAGCCAGAGAAGACGGCCTGACAAGTGCCAAGCACTGTAAAAAGTGGCTTAAGGAAACAGTGGAGCAGAGCAGTCTTGGGCTGAGGGCAGAGTGCTGTGCTGTGCACAAGTTAGGGCATCAGCCCTGGGATCCATAGTGCAGGCAGGCTGTGCCACCCACAGAAGTGCTGTAGCAGCCGGTGCACCACGGGAAAGGAGTGTTTAACCCAGGGAGTGCTGATGATGAAGAATCTGTTTGGTTTGTTGTTTGGACTTTGGCATTGGCTGGAGAGTCAAAAGCACTAAAAGTTACTAAGGGGAGACTATAGACTAGACCAGAGGTTCTCAGACTGTGGTCCACAAGCTCCATTCAGGTGGTCTGCGGATAGTTCCCTCTAAGATGCACCCCTGGGTGGTCGCACACGGGAGAATGAAGGGCCACCCGTCTAATTAGTGGAGCCACGCAGGGGGTAGGTGGGAGGGGTAGTGGGGTGAGAAGACGGGGTGGGGGGAATTTGGGATGTGCAGAGCTGTGGTGGCCAAAGAAAGAGGTGACTTTCCCCAGCTCCAGGGCTGTGGCTGCCAGGGAGAGATGGCCCTCCTTCCCAGTCCCAGCTCAGGGGCTGCCGCAGCAGGGGGGAGAGGGAGAGATCCCCCTTCTTCCCAGCCCCAGCTTGGGGGCTGCTGCGGTGGGGGAAATTGGGAGAGCCCCCCCCTCCTTCCCAGCCCCAGCTCGGGGGCTGCTGCGGCGGGGGAGAGAGGGCACATCCATCGCATTAGAAAGTTAAGACTACTGATATTAAAATATGAGTTGTGTGCTTTTATTTGTAGAACAGAAAAACTTAATTATTATTATGTATTTTTTTATATAGCTCTTTTAACCAAAGCGCTTTACAGTAGTTAGCTATTGGTAGAAACAACATTTGGAAAGATCATTAAGTGGTCCGCTGAGACCCTCAGCAATTTTCAAGTGGTCTGTGAAGAAAAACGTTTGAGAACCACTGGACTAGACCAAAAAATGTGAGCAGGTGGGGAAACTGCGGCAGTAGGTCTAGTGATGTAAGAACCCATTACTAGTCCCCTTCTGACAAACTGTGACTGTGCAAAATAGCCAGAGTATCAAGTGTTGCAAGCCTGAGGGCGAAGGTACGTTGGCCCGAGAAATGTGAGCTTTGGCGTAGAGCACAAACCAGGGAGTAGAAAGACCCTCAGGTTCTGGTTTTGCTCATTACCACTAAACCATAAAGGTGGAAGTTTTAACGACCTGACTCATTTTCAGATAAACAATTCGGCATCACAGATACTTTTTCTTTCATGAAATGACACGTCTTCCCCGCCCCTCCTCAATACCAGCCAAAGATATGGCTTGAGTGCACTCAAACGCACATAACTATTTATTCGGAACCGATTTCATTTTGCATGTATTTTGGGTTGGCAGGAGCCACATGTGGCCTAGTTATTTTTCGGAAGTGACGAGTGATTTGGGGTGCCACAGTTTTCAGGACCCAACTTGGGAAACCTTAAAAGGGCCTGAGTTTTTTAGAGGACAGGTTCTCGGCACTCTCTGAAAATCCAGCTCAAGACGTCTCAAGTTGGGCATCCGACAGGACTAGTCACATCGGAAAGTGTCGGTCCTGTATGTCTCTTTATCAGCAGGTCACCACAAGCTCCGCCCCACTCCACCTCCACTGCTTTGTTTCCCTGTCTTTCTTGACATGAATGGGTCACCAGGATACTTCTGTCTCCCGGACTGCTGAAAGAATGCCGGCAGGGGGTCAAAATCACTCCTACTCTGCTGCAAGCAGGACCTAAATTCTGCAGCAAGAATGCCTGTCGACAGTGCAACAGACAGGAAATGCTGTGGCAGCTGCAGGAAAGTTGGAGGATGGAGGTTTTTAGTGAATGAAATATGAAAATGAATGACGCAATCAGCACCGTGCGCCTTGCTTTACTTAGTTTGAGACTGAATTCAAGTTATTTTATCCTGCCCCTGCAGTCTCTACATTGTGCTGATTTTTGTGTCAGCTGCACATAATTGCATTTGCATTGTAGAAGTTGTTGGGGACACAGGGAGAAAAGGAAAGAAATAGGACTGTGGGACAGCACCCCAAACTAAGCCACTTCTTATGGCTTCTCAAGTGCCAAAAACACCAGCTGGACATTTCTGCTGCCTGATCACCAGGCAAAGTTGCTGGCTAATGCTGACATTTTAGCGGCCATCGTTAGGTTTCAGAGTATAATGCGATGGCCGCCACTCATGTGTCCCCTTGTGGCCAGGGGTGCCTCTGCAGTGCCCTGCCCCTATTTTCCCCTTCTTCAGGACTCCTTAAACAAATCTCCACACAGTCTTGCTTGTTCAATCACAGCCTTTCTTGGGGTCTGGCGTCTTTATTAACACAAAGTTCCAAAAAGCAACCATAAAAACAAATCTTCCAGGCAGCCTTGAGCTGGGCACAGCGCCTCCTCCCTATGGCACTATCCCTTCCTGCTGTCTGAGCAGACAGAGTAGATACCAGGCCTGGCCTGCCTTCGTCCAAAGCAAAAACAAAGCTTGCAGCTGGGTCTTCTTACCCAGCTCCACCTCCTTCTTCAGGGACCACTGCAGGAGCCCGCTCCCTGCAGCTTCACTCTGCAGTCCTCCCTTCTCACTGGCCGCGTAGCCAGGTGGAGGGAACAGGGGGAGCAATGCAAACAAAAGGCGCCACCCGGGCGCTTTTACTCACCCAGCGGCGCTCCGGCGGCCGGGCCTCACTCGCTCCAGGTGTCTTCGGTGGCACTGAAGGTCCCGCCGCCGAGGTGCCACCGAAGACCCGGAGCGCCGCCGGGTGAGTAAAGCGGGGGGTGGCGCCTTTTTTTTGGATCGCTCCCCTTGTTCCCTCAACAGGGGAAAATTTAAAAGGCTCCAAGACATAGACAAGGCACCACTTGTGCTCAGTGGGGGGCGGCCGCTGCCCCGCTCCCCCCCTAGCTATACCACTGCTTCTCACTCTGCCCTCACTGAGTGACCTCGGAGACTTTATAGCCCAGGCGCAGCGTGAGCACCCGCCCTGGCACTGGGCGCTGGACCTATTTCAGTCATCGCAGCCCATGACACAGAGTCATCATTCCCTTGAGGTGACTGGGGCAGCTCACACCTCTGCTGGGATGACTGCAAATTCCAGAAGGCATAGATTCATAGAATCATAGAATATCACGGTTGGAAGGGACCTCAGGAGGCCATCTAGTCCAACCCCCCTGCTCAAAACAGGACCAATCCCTAACTAAATCATCCCAGCCTGGGCTTTGTCAAGCCTGACCTTAAAAACCTCTAAGGAAGGAGAATCCACCACCTCCCTAGGTAACCCATTCCAGTGCTTCACCATCCTCCTAGTGAAAAAGTTTTTCCTAATATACAACCTAAACCTCCCCCACTGAAACTTGAGACCATTACTCCTCATTCTGTCATTTGCTAACACTGAGAACAGCCTAGATCCATCCTCTTTGGAACCCCCTTTCAGGTAGTTGAAAGCAGCTATCAAATCCCCCCCCATTCTTCTCTTCAGCAAACTAAACAATCCCAGTTCCCTCGGCCTCTCCTCATAAGTCATGTGTTCCGGTCCCCTCATCATTTTTGTTGCCCTCAGCTGGACGTTTTCCAATTTTTTCACATCCTTCTTGTAGTGTGGGACCCAAAACTGGACACAGTACTCCAGATGAGGCCTCACCAATGTTGAATAGAGGGGAATGATCACATCCCTCGATCTGCTGGCAATGCCCCTACTTATACATCCCAAAATGCCATTGGCCTTCTTGGCAACAAGGGTACACTGTTGACTCATATCCAGCTTCTCGTCCACTGTAACCCCTAGGTCCTTTTCTGCAGAACTACTGCCTAGCTGCTCGGTCCCTAGTCTGTAGCGGTGCATGGGATTCTTCCATCCTAAGTGCAGGACTCTGCACTTGTCCTTGTTGAACCTCATCAGATTTCTTTTGGCCCAATCCTCTAATTTGTCTAGGTCCCTCTGTATCCTATCCCTACCCTCCAGCGTATCTACCTCTCCTCCCAGTTTAGTGTCATCTGCAAACTTGCTGAGGGTGCAATCCATGCCATCCTCCAGATCATCACTGCATCGGTTATATCTGGTTTTCCTTTTTTAAAAGCTTGTCTATGCAACCATAAGAACTAGAAACAGAGTTTCCTATGATAAAATAGAGTTTAGATTCTGTAGCACAATTTTGCAACCGGGGAGGATTCTGCAGCAAATTCAGCAGCTGCGGAATATTTGAATATGCATGGTCCTGACCATGGCAGTGGCTGTCATGTGCACAAGTGTGCAGTAGAAAATGGACTGAGGCCATCATGGACCATGTATCAAATGATAACTTGCAAACATTTCCAATCTGTGTTGGGTGCCAACCAAGGGCCTAAGCCAGCTATCCAGGCCCATTCTTTCTGAGCCTTAACTCCATCTTCTTTACATCCCACAGAGCAAGTATCCTCTGCTAGTCTACTATAGCACGGCATTGACATCCAGGGTCTATTTCATTTCCTATTGGGATAATCCCAGTTGAGTTTTCCTGCTGGTACCCAAAAGCATATGTGCCTGATCCAAAGCATGGAAGTGCATGGAAAGTTTCCACTGATTTCAACAGGCTTTGAATCTGGCCCTTTTGTTCCATTTTTTTAATAACACAAATGAAATTTAATGTGATTATAACTCCTGACAGCTTTTTTTTTTCATGTGCGTCATAGAAGAGTGACACTAAGTTCTCTTTCAGTTCAATATGATAACGCAGGTTTGCACACTAAGCCTCTCCCACCGGAAATCATCATCTCCAGCAGAACAATGAGTGGCAGCATTAGTGCCCATGTACACGTGTGGCTCCCGCTTTATTTTACCACATGGAAAGGAGAGGCATCACACCCCTACAGGTGGGTCTTTGGGCACAGAAAAAGCAGGTGGGCTGACAGTGACGTAGGCCTGGTCTAAGCTAGGAAATTAGGTCTCTCAAGGGTGTGAAAAATCTGTACCCTGAGTGATGCAGTTAAACCATCCTAACCTCTGGTGTAGACACTGTTAGGTTGATGGGAGAATTCTCCTGTTGACCTAGCTGCCACCGCTTGGGGACATGAATTACCTCCGCCAACAGGAGAGCCCATCCCATCAGCATAGGTAATGTCTTCACTGAAGTGCCACAGTGGCACTTTAAGTGTAGACAAGCCATTAATGCTGTGTGTGGATCACTTAACACCCTCTTTGTGATGTATATATGTGTCCATGGAGAGTATTACGATTGTGCTAACTGTCTCTGAAAGTTCATCGATTCATAGAGTTTAGGGCCGGAAAGGACCAGTATGATCATTTAGTCTGAACTCCTGCATAATACAGGCCAGAGAACCGCACCTAGTAATTTCATCATGCCCATAACTTCTGTTTGACCTAGATCAAGAGAGATTAGAAAGACATCCAGTCTTTAAATTAATACTTCAAGTGATGGAGAATTCATCACATCCCTTGGTAAGCTGTTCCAATGGTTAATTACACTCACTATTAAAAATGTGCCCCTTATTTCTAGTCTGAATTTGTCTAGCTTCAGCTTCCAACTGATGGATCTCATTATGTCCTTTCCTGCTAGTTTAAAGAGTCCTGTACTATCAGAAATCTCTTCCCCTTGTAGGTGTTAGTAGACTGTGATCAAATCACCTCTTAACCTTCTCTTGGATAGACTAAATAGATTGAGCTTCTTATGTCTCACTTTAAGGCAAGTTTTCCAGATGTCCAATCATTCTGGTAGCTCTTTTCTGATCCCTTTAAAAAAATGTATTGCCCTGTTTTGAAGTGTGGGCACCAGAACCGGACACAGTATCCAATAATGATCTCATCAATGCCATATTGCAGTGGGGGAGATTTAGGTTGGATATTAGGAAAATCTTTTTCACTAGGAGGGTGGTGAAACACTGGAATGGCTTACCTACGGAGGTGGTGGAATCTCCTTCCTTAGAAATTGTTAAGGTCAGGCTTGACAAAGCCCTGGCTGGGATGATTTATTTGGGGATTGGTCCTGCTTTGAGCAGGGGGTTGGACTAGATGACCTCCTGAGGTCCCTTCCAACCCTGATATTCTATGATTCTATGATATATATTGGTAGTACTACCTCCCTACTCCTACTTTATGTTCCTCTGTATACACCCAAGCAGGGCCGTATTAAGACCTTTAGAGGCCCTAAGCACTGAAAAGATTATGGTGCCCCCCATATGTAATTCAAATTAAAAACAATACTATACCGTAAAATAAAATTTTATTTTTCTAAATGACACAAAAAACTTACATGTATGCTGAAATTAAAATAGCTTCTTTCTAGCTTCTTTCTGATTGCAAAATTCTGGATAAGTTCATCGAAGCTGACTTGATGAAGCATGTCCGCTTCCATACACAATAGGGAAAGTGAATCAAGTCTGTCCTGACACATTGTTGTTCTCTGAGAGTTTTTTATTCTTTTCAGCTGAGAAATAGAGCGTTCTGCGGAGCAGTTAGTAATCATCAATGTTAGAAAAACACGGAGTGCGATCTCTGCATTTGGAAATACACATTGTATTCCGTCTTTCACTATTGTGTCATGAAGATCAATGTGACTGAATTTCATTTTTCCTGTTTCATTAAACTTTGCGCGCATATCACAGTGGAACTGCCGCACTTCTCCACAGAGATTCATGTTCAAGCCAACAGGGTATGAGACAACTAGCTTTTGGGAACCTTGTGACTATTGATCATCTGATAAGTCCATATCATTTAGAAAAGAAAATCTACTTGATACTTCTTTGTTCACTTCACCTCTCCTCTTCATATGAGCTTCAAGTGTATCAATTATGGCGTAGTAAGTAGATACGCGAAATTTGTCTCTAGGATTCAATTCTGTTTCTGTTTCTGTTGCACAGCTATCATTTGCTTGTTTTTCCCTGATTCGCTTGCGGGACTGGACTTCTTTGTAGTTAGTATCAGGCAAGATCTCTTTTGATATGTCTTCAAATCTTTCAAAATCATTCCTCAAAGTGTCAGAGTAACAGCCGTGTTAGTCTGTATTCGCAAGAAGAAAAGGAGTACTTGTGGCACCTTAGAGACTAACCAGTTTATTTGAGCTGTAGCTCACGAAAGCTCATGCTCAAATAAACTGGTTAGTCTCTAAGGTGCCACAAGTACTCCTTTTCTTCCTCAAAGTGTGTAAGTGGTCTGCTAATGATTGACAGAGGTCTGCACATGTTTTGAAATCCAATTCTTTTTCTTGGAGAGCTTGACTTGTGTGGTAAAAGTGTTATAAAATTTCATTCCACATGGTCAACATGAATACAAACTAGCTCTTGCATCTTGTTTGCAATGTTTTCTGCTGCTTGTATAGTTTCTCCCTTTTGTGATTGGTCTTCAGCTATACTTTCGAATGCATCCACAATCTTTGAGTAGGCCTCCGGGATTGCACTTGTTGCCACTGCATGTACCTCCCCGCGAGTATTAGAAAGAGATTTCAACACACGATCATGGCCCAAATATGTTTTAAGAACTGCCCATCGGAGGGTTGAGGCAGAGAAAAATGTATAAAGTAACTGGACTATTGAGAAAAAACGTACTGCCACCGGACAACAATCAGCAGCACTGCGGCCAACAAGATTGAGAGAGTGTGCAGCACATGGTATGAATATGGCATATTTGTTCTGTTCTAAAAGCTTCTTTTTGTGGACAATATCTTGTTTGTTTGCCATTGGTAAAAATCCGACATGATTTCTCAAATGGCTCAGTGTGGTGTTGACAGTCATTTGGTCCACGATCTATCCAGTCAGCTACATCATCGGTACTGAAATCAACCCACATACCAGGATCTTTTCTCCTATTATTTACAGCATGAGCAGGTTCAGTCTCTGACACATCCACACCTTCTAGAATAGTGTCTGTTTTACCACCAGGAGTAGGATGATCAGTTGCAGTCTCTGACACATCCACATGTTCTGGAACGGTGTTTGTTTCACCAATAGAAGAAGGGTCAGTCTCTGAAACACCTACAGGTTTTGGAAGGATGTCTGTGCTACTGAGGCAAGATGTTGCTTCAGATGGATTCACTTTGAAAAATGATGTCAGCTTTGGAAGATTTTGGAAAATTTCACTGGTTTTTTGTTTCTTTTCTTCCACCAGTTTATGTTTCTGTGCTCCACTCAGTTGGTTACGTTTCATCCTGCCCGCTATCTCAGTTATCTGAACTTAAAACCCCCCCAAATTACACAACGTACACTATTTTTATGTCTATATATATAATATATATATGAGAAAAAAAACAAATCAAGTATGTATAACTCAGAAGAATATATCAATAATAAAACATAAATTTATTGCAGTACATGACAGGATCTGATTTCCTCGCATTATTTCGATCTGTGTTAGTAGGACGCCCGCCTGGTTTAGGTGGGGATAAGTAATAAAAAGAGACCAGAAAAACAGGGGAAAGAGTGTGTAATGGAGTGTAAGGAAATCTAACAAAGTTCTGATTTTTCCCATGATGACTACTTCAATGCTTTTTTTGAAATATCAAATTTTTTCAAAAAAAATCTCATTTTTTTTTGGTGCTCCTGCTTTGCTGGTGCCCTAAGCACGTGCTTCATCTACCTATTGGCACCCAGCCCTGCACCCAAGGACTGTGTTTTCCCTCTTGGCTACAAGATCACACTGGGAGCTCATGTTCAACTGGTTATCTACCATATGTCCTTTTCTGAGTCACTCTTCTCCTGAATACAGTCCCCCTTCGTATAAGTGTGACCTACATTCTTTGTTCCACAATGTATGACCTTGCATTGGGCTGTGTTGAACTGTATATTCAACAAAGGAGCCCACTTTACCAAGTAATCTAGAATATTCTGCATAATTTACTTATCTCCATCATTATTCATAATTCCACCCATTTTTGGGTTGTCTGCAAATTTTTCCAGAAACATGCCATCTCTCTGAAAGTTTTCCTTAACATTCATACAAGAGATGAGACTATGGGTTTGCAAATATTATAATGTTCTCTGGCTATTTGCTCTTCCAACTCTTTCTTACCTAGGCCCTCCTAACTCCCATTTTACATTTCACCTTCCAGACCTTTTTCCTTTTATTGGCTTCATTTGGCTTGGATTTCTGTTTTCTGAAGGATACTTCTTGGCTTGAACAACTGGACAAAATGGCTGGACCTTGGTCCAAAGCCCTTTGAAGGCAATGGAAGAGCTGCCATAGGTTTCGTATTAGGTCTAGAACACTTGTAACAGGTATGAGTCCCGCACTGGCCCAGAGAGGGACTAAATGGACTGCAACACAGTGGCAGTACTCAAAAAAAATTCTCTCATTCTACCCATTTCAGTGACATTCCCTACACTTAGAATGGGGAGCTGGTAATCTCTGAAAATAGAAGAAACTTTTCAAGGGCAACCACTGGACGTTAGTCTCCCGTGTCCGTGCTTCCTAGCAATGGGAAGTTTTCCTGATAGTCAAGCAACTGTCTTTTAAAAGTGTTTTCTCACTATTCCATGTTGTTGGCAAATAGGTAGGCTTGGTAAATGTCGTTAGACATTTGTACACACACAAACGGACAGAAAAATATTTCCATCAAGAATAATTGAAATTTACAGATAGGCAAAGTAAGAAAAATGCTTCTTGAGAGTTTATTAGAGTTTGATTTAAGGCTCTTTACTTTGTATATTTTGACATGTGATGTTGACAATTTGTGTTTTTACAGTTATAAAACTTAAATTTTTTGAATCTCAACATCTATTGGAATTAAATAATTAGTGTGCTATCCCCCCCATAATCACCTGCAAGTTTGAAAATGAATATAGATAAAAATTGAAAAAAGGCTTAAAATAAATATCAATATTATTAACTGAAATTATGAAAAGTAAATCGAATTAGGGAGCAAGGGAATTGAACAGCTGCAGACTAAACTAAAATACAACAGAAACTTTTTGTATAGATGGGTCTGAGAGGCAACTTGGGATGTGGGTCTGTTTATCATAAGTTTGGAAGTAGAGGCATTATTGGGAATAGAACTGAACAATTGTAGAAGAAACTGACAGCAAAAGGTGATGTTTCTAATCTTGTACCCTCAATCCTGGGGTGGAAAATAGTGGGCAGTAATGAATTGCCCAAATAGGAAAAATAGACAAGAGATGACTGTGTATAAGTAAAGTCCTGTGAAAATTGTGATTTTTATGCCTCTGTAGAAATTGTGAAATTAGCCCAATACCACAATTTTCCCAATATTATTTTTTTTAAAAAGAAAGAAATGGAGACCATGGTCACATGATCTTGTTGCTTTCTTTGCGTCTGCTATTTTAGGTTGCATCTGTGACGGCACCATTATAGCAAGAGAAGGAGGCACAGTAGCCAATCGCTGCTGTCACTTGGACCATGAGTAGCCGTGGCCTCAATGAGGAGGCGGAAATGGGTATTTGTGTGCACCGGTCCCCCACTGCCACCACTCCGCACATTAGTGGCCGCGGCCCCAGCGGGGAGGCAGAAACGGGCATCCTTGCATACTGGTCTGCCACTGCCACTTGGAACGTGAGCAGCCACAGCCTCAGGAGGGAAGCGGAAACGGGCATCTGCACACCCTGATACCGTTCTCAGCATGGCTCGTGGCATGTGGCAGCATCATGTTGGAGCAGCGGTTTGTGGGGGGACTTGCCACTCAGTTTTATGCAAAGGAATGCAGCAGTGACCTTTTGCTGACTACATTCCATGCATATTGTGTGAAACTCAATACTTTACTCATGATACTGCTTTGAATTTTCTAAAAAAAATCCACACTTTTCACAGGGCCTTATATATAAGTAATAGAGAGTCTCAGTATATTTCCAGCCCAGGTGGAAACAGGAAGTACCAAGCATCTTGCAAGAGCCAGTTCTTGAAAAACTTCCAGGCTACTTTTGCAGACCCAAGAGGTTCATATAGATAGTTTTGATTTCATCATAGATTCATGGTTTCCAAAGCCAGAAGGGACCATTGTGATCACCTGGCCTACCCTCCTGTATAACACAGGCCAGAAAATTTCCTGAAAAAAGTCCTAGATCCTACTTTTTAGAAAAACATCCAATCTTGATTTTAAAATTGCCACTGATGGAAAATCCAACACAATTCTTGGTAAGTTGTTTTAATGGTTAATTACTCTCACTGTTAAAAATTCATACCGTATTTTCAGTCTGAATTTGTCTAGCTACAACTTCCAGCCATTGGATTGTGGTTTACCTTTTCTCTGCTAGATTGAAGAGCTCATTATTTATTCCCCACGTAGGTACCTATAGACTGTGATCAAGTCACCCCTTAACCATCATTTGTTAAGCTAAATAGATTGAGCTCTGTGAGTCTATCCGTGTAAGGCAGGTTTTCTAATCCTTTAATCATTCTCATGGCTCTTCTCTGAACCCTCTCCAGTTCATCAACATTCTTCTGGAATTGTGGACACCAGAAACAGACACAGTATTCCAGCAGCAGTCACACAGTGCCAAATATAGAGGTAGATTCTCTTGTTTATGCATCCAAGGATTGCGCTAGCCCTTTTGGCTGCCACAGCATCACACTGGGAACTCATGTCCACCTGGTTATCCACCATAGTCCCAAATTTTTTTCAGAGTCACTGCTTCCCAGGAGAGAGTCCCCCATCCTGTAAGTATGACCTATGTTCTTTGTTCCTAGAAGTATACATATACATTTAGCTGTATTAAAACACCTCAGAATCTTTAATATATTCATCCTCAGAGCAGCTCTGTGAGCCAGGGCAGTGCTATTATCTCCTTAATACAGATGGGGAACTGAGACACTAAGAGAGTCTAAGTGACACGCCTAAGGACACACAGGAAGTCTCTGGCAGAGCAGGGACTTGAATCCCAATCTCCGGCTAGTCCCCTAACCATTGGAACTGCCTTCTTCTCTTCAGGCCATATGATTGGACATCTATGTCACATGATGTGGTTTCTGTTCTCCCGACTGGAAGACCTAAGATAATAGGTATATTATATAGATAATATAAAGAGAATGCTACTTGGTTTGCAAATGATTTGTGAACCTTCATCATTGTTTGGATCTATTGTGCAAATAATAAAGAGCTTTTCAAAGTGGCCAGAATGAATGGTCTCATGCATATTTATTTGCATTAGTATTTGTTCTCCATGAAAATAAAAATCAGCTCACCTGAATAAAAGAGACTTTTTTTTGGCAAGGATATTTTCTTGTTTGTATCTAGCACTAGACACAATATATTCCATTTGAGATAGTAACTTCCATGTAACTAGAGTCTCTGTTGTAATGCCCTAAGTAAGCATGAATATGTCTCCCTTTTTTAGCTGTAACAATCTGCTCCTTAGTAGAGTTTGCATTTGGCTCCAGGGGTGGTGGCCTGTGGTTTTGCTGATGAAGATCCTGAATTGTATTTATACAAACAACCACAGTATCTACATGTTATGGCCATAGTGCATTACAGAGATTTACAATGGGATAGAGCTGAGGTTCTAACTAGTTATGTATATGGCCCCTGATGCGGTAATAGCTCATTGCCTTGCAAACATTGAATAATTTATCCTCACGTCCCTGTGAATGAGGTAAACACTATTTTCCCCTTTTACAGATGGGGAACCAAGGCACAGAAGGATTAAGTGATTTGTCCAAGGTCACACCAGAAACTTGTAGCAGAGGCAGGAATTGAACTTACATCTCTTCTATCCCACTGCCACCGTCATGACCACAACCTCGCCTGTCCGCTCTGTGTGAGCTGGACTTCCAGCCCAGTGCCTTTGCTAAAAGGCTGTCCTGAACTGGAATTTCCTGGCTTTGGAAATTTTGGCTTTTGATGGCTTTTGGTGTTTAACTCTGCTACCTTAACAGTCACTGAGAGGCTTGTTTTGTTTGTCTGCCGTTTTGCATGGTGAAAGAGGTTTCTGGTGATATTATTCTAACCCATCCATCAGACAGCAGACAATAATATTTAGTTGCTTTGATCAATTTATTGTTACAGTCTATTTAGACAGCTTGCTGCAAATTCCCCAGCAGAAGCAGCAGCTGTTAGCAACGTGGTGTGTGAGGCAGCACCCAAACTCAAAAGGATTCTTAAGTGCTCTGGAGTGGCGCTCGAGCCTCAGCCAGGCAGCATGACGTCACCGCTCCTTTAATTTGTTTTCCAGAAAATTCATTTCGAAAAGTGCTCCATGAATCACTTGGCAGCGGCAATGGGCTTGTAAGTACTTCAACTGCCATGCTCCTCTTAAGCTGCAGTATTCATCCGGGGCCAGATCCTCAAGTTCAATCGCAGGGTTTATGTAGGTCAGGCTAGATTGTAAGCTTTTGGGGGCAGGGACTATCCTTTTGTTCTGTGTTTGTACAGTGCCTAGCACAGAGGTGGGCAAACTACGGCCCGCGGGCCACATCCAGCCTGCAGGACCCTCCTGCCCGGCCCATGAGCTCCTGGCCCGGGAGGCTAGCCCCTGGCCCCTCCCCTGCTGTTCCCCCTTCCCTGCAGCCACAGCATGCCCCGCCGCGGGCGCAATGCTCTGGGCGGCTGGGCAGCACAGTTGTAGAGCCACTGACTGACCCAGTGCTCTGGGTGGCGCGGAAAGGGAGCAAGGAGGAGCGGGGGTGGATAGAGAGCAGGGGAGTTCGGGGGTGTGGTCAGGGGTCAGGGGGGTGGATAGGGGTCGAGGCAGTCAGAGAGCAGGGAACAGGGGGGTTGGATGGGGCAGGAGTCCCGGGGGGGGCAGTCAGGAATGAGAAGGGGGGTTGGATGGGGCAGCAGGGGGCAGTCAGGCGTGGGGAGTCCGGGGGTGGTCAGGAAGCAGGGGTGGTGGATGGGCCAGGAGTCCCGGGGCCATCAGGGGACAGGGAACAGGGGGGTTGGATGGGGCAGGAGTCCCAGGGGAGCCATCAGGGGGCGAGAAGCAGGGGGGCCGGATAGGAGGAAGGGGCCGGGCCACGCCTGGCTGTTTGGGGAGACACAGTCTCCCCTAACCGGCCCTCCATACAATTTTGGAAACCCAATGTGGCCCTCAGGCCAAAAAGTTTGCCCGCCCCGGCCTAGCAGAACAACAGCCTGGTCTGTGATTGGGGTTCCTAGGTGCTACTGCAGTACAAACAATAAATAAGTCAATGGCTCTGTAGAAGCCGATGAGAGTTTGGTTTGTGTAAGGAATGGATAAACAAAACACACTGTATAAAGATGTCAGAATTAAGCCCTGATGTCTTTTCTGTCCTCTCTGGACCTGGGGAGGAACAGCTCTCCATCTCACCTATATGGTCCTCATCCCCCACAGACTCTGTGCACCCAGCACTATCCAGTCTCCTCCAGCTACCCAGCTCCAAACCATTCGTAACAGGTGAAAGGATGTGCCGTGTGCACTGGGCCAGGAGATATGGAAGAGGAAAGAGATGGGCAAAGTGACTCCCCCAGCAGACTTGTCGGTGGTAGCTTGGTGAGTGGTTTATCTGTCCCTCGGCACCCATGGAGGGGGTAATGGGCCCTTCTTTCTTGTGGGAGGGAATTTCTTCCTTCAGCCACGTGGTAATCAGTTCCTTCCTACCTGCACTGCTATTGGTAATGTGTATTATGACGGTGCCCACAGTCCCACACTGAGACCTGGGACCCTTACACTTTCCATACACACAGTAAGACGGTCCCTGCCTCAAAGAGTTTACAATCTACTTCGCCAAGACTGACAAAGGAAGACATGCTAGGGAAGCTGAGATGGAGAGGGAGGAAGCGACTTGCCCAACGCTACATGGGAAATCTGTGATAGAGGCAGGAACTGAACCCATATCTCCTGAGCCACCTCCTGCCTTACCATAGCAGCCCTTCTTTCCCATAGCAGATGTAGGCTCTCCCTCCTTTCCTCTCCAAGGCAGGGATAACCCCCTTCTTCCCTCTCTTGGAAGGACAGTGGAAGAAAAGCTGCTTCTTCCCATGCAAGGTCTTTGACCTAAGTGTTATGTCTAGCTGTCTGGTGTCACACAGGAAGTGTGCTGTACGAATCTAGAATGCATTGATAATGAATGTCTTTGGCCTTTCCTGGGAGGATGGGAGCTTCATTGTGTCCATCATGTTTTATCCATAGGGTACCTTCCATTCTGCCTCCTTAGGGAAAGAGGCCAGCCTTATGGATCTGGGAATTGGGATTCAAATCCCAGCCCTGCCACAGACTTTCTCAATGACCCTTGATCACATGGGCACCTGGCCAGCAAAGCACGTCTACCTGGGTGGAAGCAGAAGCATGTGAGCAGTCCCATTGACATCAGTGGGATTTAACATGTGAGTCCAGTTACGCACGTGCTTAAGTGCTTCGACGGAGGGGGGCCGTGGTTGCCTAACACTAGGCACCTAAATAAGAGGCCTGATTATTGTAAAGTGTAGGGCACCCACTGCCCCCATTAATGCAATCAGCTCTCAAAGTCAGCCTCATTGGGCTTGAACCTGGGTCTGTAGGGACTCATCATGGGACCCGACAGCTTGCTGGCATTACCTAGAACCAGAGCTCCTTGAAGCCCAGCCAGTGCTTAATTTGTAATGAAAGAGGTACCAGGGCTCAAGCAATTAGATGCCGGGACTCAAGCAATTTTTCTACATTCATAACTAATACCGCAAGCCCAGAGGTGCCAGGGCTATGAACTGCCAAGCCCAGAGGTGCCGGAGCTCAGCCCTGGCAAGCCCTGGAACAAATTAAGCACTGAGCCTAGCTCAGATAGGAGGCTCCACTCCTGGGCCCCAACTGGTGTAACACTGGTGCTCAGACTGACCTGCTTCCCCGATGTAAGCCAGAAGGAGGAACAGGAAGTTGTCTGTACAGCCGGGCTCCATCCTGCTTTGGACTGTTCACCCAGCACTACCTGCTCTTGTATCTTGGTCCTGATCTCTTGGTGTCCTGACTTGACCTGATTCCTGGTATCTGAATCACGGCTCTTCACCTGGTCCTGAAGCTTGGCTGGTGTGGGGGCCCAGCCCCCTACCCTAAACTAACAATTAGCCCTGGCCCTGCCAGTCAGGCTATCATTATTTAGGCTCCTAAATGATGGATTTAAGTGCCTAGCTTTAGGCACTTAAATCTTTGGCCTAAATTTCCCTGATCTTCAATTTCTCCTTCCCCAACGTGGGACTAGTAGCACTTACTTCACAGCGCTGCTGTCCAACTGAGCACATTAGCATTCATAAAGCACGTGGAGATCCTCATCTGGACGGTACAAGAGCAGAGCCTGATCCAAAGCCCCTTGACTTCAATGACAAGACTCCCAATGACTCCCAAGGGCTTTGGATTGTGCCCAAGTGCCACGTATTAAGGCTTCCTGCTGTAGGTGATTGGAAGGGCAGTGCATTCATTCCAGCTACCTTTCTGCAAGTCACCTTGCCCATAATTCACCCAAGTCATTTGCTGGTGTGGGCGGAAGGGGATATTTGAAGAATTCAGTTGGCCGGAATTGGGGTTTTGTCCATTTGGAAAAATAATGACATAGCGATTCTTTCACTCGCCCTCTCCTCTGCTGCACCGGTAGCTGTGCTGGCAGCATCTGAAGCTGATTGATTAGTTTAATAACAGGCAGTTGATATGCAGCCATAAAATTATGCACTTTTACTCATCAGCCTGATTGAACTCCTCTGCTGCTGACAGACCAGGAGCAGAACAGCAGGGTTATAATAATGAGGGAGACAGCCAGGGGAAAAGCTAGGGTGTGGTATTTTGTTGTTGTTTTTTCAAGCCAAGGAAGAAAATGACCGTGGGGAGCTGTCTTTGGAAAATAAGCACCCAAATACACAAGGAGATGTTCAGATGCAATCAGCACTGGAGTGCCACTAAAAATGCACAGAGCTGTGAGGCATCAGCATGGCTTCTTTTGTACAAACCTTGCCTCTGGCTTCCAAAGGTTGTGGGGCCTGATCTTGCAAAGTGCTGAGCCTGCACCTGCAAACAGCTGAGCCCTCTCCATTCCCACGGATGCCGGTGGGAGTCATGGGTGCTCAGCGCCATGCAGGATCAGGCAGATTCAAGTTGGTTGCCATATCTGCTGGGACATGAATATGGGGTGCTGGACAACGTGGGCTTCCGTTCTTGCAGACTCCTAGCAAGGAGAAAGGGTTAGCAGAGTGGGTTGGGGGGGGGGGAACAAGTGTCTGCAGTGTGAAGTGCTTCCTCCATGGCAGTGCTAAAGCGGGTGATTGCTAGAGCCCAAGTGGAGAGAGAATGGAGTAATGAGATCCTGGGAAGATATTCAGTGGGACTAATTACTAGGGCTCATGCTGTCTGGCCTGTGCCACGTGTGAATCTTCCCCAGCCCACTGCTTATGCTCTTCAGGCTGAGCTCTGCTCTCGACATCACTGGAGCCACTCCAGATTTACACCAGTGGAACTGAGATCAGATTCTGGCCCTTATAAATTACAGCATGCAAATGTAAAGCAGCCACGGGGGAAAGAGAGGCTTTATTTGGCAGCAGATCAATTTGCCGGGGGAGGGAGAGAGCTTTCTGATGGAAACCAGTGCTCCTCCCCGATCCTGCATGGATGGGCTCTTAAGCGTTTATTTCCCTTTTACTTATTTTTCAGCACTATGTTCCCCGCTTGGGTCTGCAGCACTGACTGTCAGGCACAGTGACTATTGCACATTTTGTTTATAAGCTTGATTTGTCTCCGAGCAAGGCAGCTGCTTGTTATATCTGGGATCCCTGTTTGTCTCACTGCCACTAAATGTTTTAACGGAAGGTAATCCTGTGCTGCATTTCCAACAGGTGTATCGAATGAGAGCGGGGGCTGACAGGCAGGCATGGGCACAGCAGAACTTACGGTCTGATCCAAAGCCCCTACCAGACTTCCCATTGACTTCAATGGGCTTTTGGATCAGGCCCTAGGCTGTATGTGCAGTGCAGTTGGACGTTCTACATAGCAGCAATATGTGTCCCCTTTCAAATCCATGCCAGTGGGGTGTTTCTTCTTCTCCTCCACCTCCCAGTTACCCCAATTATGATGGGTTCTGTCTCCTGTGATTCTGATCTGTTCTCAGGGGTGGCGCGTAATGGAGGCTGGGGGAGGATAAGCCACCCCAAACCTCGCGCTGCTGGGGGTGGGGGTGGGGAGGGCAGTGGCGGATTTGGGGCCCCCAGAAAAATCGCCCCCTGCCACGGCCCTGGAGCTGGAGGAGCTCTCCCTCCCTCCCATGGCAATGGGGCCACAGCGGGCTCTTGAGTCCGCAGTGGGGAGGGAAGGAGCCAGCAGGGGGTGGGGCTTTGGGGGAAGAGGTTCAGTGGGGATGGAACGGGGGCGGGGCCACAGGGAAATGGGCAGAATGGTGTGGGGCCACGGACAGGGCCATGGGCAGAGGTGGTGAAATGGGGGAAGGACTCTGGGCTCCGAGCTCCAGCCAGAGCTGAGAGCTCCACCACGGTCCTGAGTGTGGCTGAAAGCTTGACCCTGGCCAGGGCCGAGCTCTCAGCACCTCCCTCCATGGCACCGACTGAGTTCTCAGCCCCCTGTCGTCCGCCCCAGCCAGGGCCACCTGGGCTGCGAGCAGTGAGGGGGGTGTGGCCTCGGCTGGAAGAGGCAGGGCAGGGGGCTAGTGTCCCCAAGGGGAAGCCTCACCCGCTGCCCATGCCCGTTCTCATTCTCCGCTTGTCATCCATGGTCTCGCTATGTGTCCACGGGCTACCACTGAACCTATTGGCTACCACTATTTCTATGTATAATAGAGATCTAGATGCTTTTGTTGCAGACATAGGTCTGTAGTGTGGACCCGGCCTAAGTCTGAGGGGGTTTATAAGTTGATGGAGTCCACACTCAGCGTAAATAGGTTAGGGGGGCGTGACTAACATTACATGAAACCCAGCCTAAGCCTTCTCCCCAGGCATTGTTGCCACTGCTCTCAGAGCTGTCTGTCCCCC
This sequence comes from Eretmochelys imbricata, assembly GCF_965152235.1. Taxonomy (NCBI): domain Eukaryota; kingdom Metazoa; phylum Chordata; order Testudines; family Cheloniidae; genus Eretmochelys; species Eretmochelys imbricata. The sequence goes on from NC_135573.1 coordinate 258,156,331, forward strand.
TGTCCCCCCCGTACTCTTCCAACTAGCTACTTCCACCCCCTTTGTCTAACGGGCCACATCTGCTTTGAGTCAAGCATAATTACCATGCAGCTCCCTACGGGGTCCCAGCACCTGCTTTAGCACATCCTTCCTAGTCTCTCTCCAGTTTCTACCCTTAACGCTGGGCCTAGTCCAGTGCCGACTGAAATCAGTGGGAGGCTTTCTGTTGACTTCAGTAGGAGTTGGGTCAGATCTGAAGAGGGTTATTCCTGTCTGATCCCAAGAATTGGGGGAATGGGATCCTAGGCCTAGAGGTGAATTAAGATTTATTGGGGCTCTGGACACAAAGAACACTTGGGCCACCCACATCCCGGGGACCCAGGGGCACCGGAACTGAGGAGCCATTCCCCCCTCTTTTTAACATGCATAGTAGTCTTGCACGGGCTCAGAGTGGTGGTGGCAGGGGCTGTGCTTTCAGGCAGGGGAGCTGATAAGATGATCAGCTCCCTCACCACAAATCACAGCCCCTGCTAGCAGCACCAGACTCTTCCCAGTGGGGGGCTGAGGTGGGCCTTAGTCCCCCCTCGCCCCAGGGCCCTGCCCTTGCTCCTCCTTTTGCCCCTGAGGCCCTGCCCCCAGGCCAGGCAAGAAGCCAGAGCCGGGCTGTGTTAGGAGCTGTCCAGGGAGCCCGGGCTGCTGTTGAGAACTCTGGATGGCGTGCCCCAGGGGATGGGGACACTAGCCGGGGGCTGCTCTCAGCCCCCTGGCCCTCCACCCAGGGCAGATGGAGGAGGGGCCGGGCCCTGGGGAGAAGAGGAGGAGAAGGGGGCAGAGACCCCCCCGCACACACTTCTACACAGTTTCCGGCACTCCCGAGGCCTCCAAATTGGCTGGGACCCCTGGACACAAGTTCCATGGGCCCATGCATTAATCTGCCACTGAGCCCAGACCACAGAAATAAAAGTCAGAACTCCTGGATTTAGTTTCTATCTCTGCCAATGAATTCTTGTGTTGTTTCTAGACACAAGCTCTCTGTCCCTTAGAGGAATGATTTAGGATGGTCCAAGAGGAAAGTAATGGCATGGAATGTCATTGCTGAAGATACTCTTCAGTGTTTATTATTTAAATAACACCGTATCCTTTCATGGCTTGTCACAGAGATAAATATGTGCTTCCTGTCACAAACAGCCTATTGTCTATGTTACACCACATAAGAAAAGGAAGACATGGTGTATGTAACTGAAACTGTTGTGCTGTTGTTTTCAGAGGACTGCACCTTTCGAAGTCTAAGAACTCTGCCTATAGGCAGCCATCTTTCTCTCAGAGCTGTTGCAGCCTGTTACAAGGGTATGTTCTTACATACACTGTGCTCTCTGACAAAGACTTTGCTTTTGTTCTTTCTTAATGTAAAATGAAAGTAGAGCTCTTCAAAACTTTTCAAACAAAAATTAGTGCAGTTGAAAAGTGATTTCTTTTTTAAAGAGGTGACCTTTGCAAAAAAGCTTTAGGTTTGTCTGTTTGTTTTTAAACAAAATCAGAAAACAAATTTAGCTGGTGTCTCAAGGTCCATTTCCTCCCTCAACTTTTCAGGAGTGAATTGTGGAAAAAAATAAAATTACCAAAATGACAAATTTTCACTATGCAAATTTTTCATGAATTTTTAAAGCAAAAAAAAAAAAATCACTCCTTTTCAAAGCCTATGGAACAAAAATAACTTTTAAATTCTTTGTGGAAGTTTCCTCCTCCTTTTTTCCCCCAACCAACCCTAAATGTCAGTTCAGATGGAAACAATATAATGACACGTGTATGGAAAGCATAAGAGAATGACAAGGCAGGTGAACGTAACATATGGAGAGGGGCTATGACCAATAAAGATCAGCTGAGTCAAAGGATGTTGCACAGAAATCTTATAAACTCAGCTGTATTTTTAAGCAGAGGGGGCAAAAGGGGAGGGGTAGATAGCACAGGAGCGGAGGGCAAAGAATACAGGGTTTGAGTTGGGAATTCAAAGAGTGAGGATTAGTACTAGCTCAGAGGAAGAGGGTTATTCTTTCAGGGCTGGGTACAGCATGAAAAGAGGTGTGGGCGGAGAACACAAGGGAGCGTTGAGATAGGAGAATGGACAGAGGTGACACAAGGAAACAGTTTTGGGGGCCTACGGTGTGGCCTGAGATACCTAACTCTAGGCACCCAATTTTGGCCTTAGTGAAGTTGCCAACTATGCCATCATAATAGTGTATTCCTGTGGGACGGGGCACGTCAGACAGATAACAGCTCGGACTACTGACTTCGCAAAGACACCTATCACCAGTGCACTCCTCGTTTGACTCTCTGTTCACCTCTTACACTAGGGTTTAGATAACAGGTAAGTCACGCCCACTCAGTGTGGTGCTCTGTCCCCTCATATCAGCTGGGCCACAGAGATTGCTGAGTCTGCTGCAGCCTTGGCTAGCAGAGCTGGGGTCTTTTAGTTCAAGCAGTAGAGGCTCATGCATTTAGATCCAGAGTCCTCAGGCCCGATCCCTGTTATGGTGTTGCACTAGATTGTTAGCTCACTGGGCCAGGGATTGTCTGTTTGGACAAAAACAACGAGGAGTCCTTGTGGCACCTTAGAGACTAACACATTTATTTGAGCATATTGTCTCATTAGACTGACCTCCCACTTGGTAAGGCAACTCCCATCTTTTCATGTGCTGGGTATTTATACCTGCTACTGTATTTTCCACTCCATGCATCTGATGAAGTGGGTTCTAGCCCACGAAAGCTTATGCCCAAATAAATGTGTTAGTCTCTAAGGTGCCACAAGGACTCCTCGTTGTTTTTGCTGATACAGACTAACACGGCTGCCACTCTGAAATCTGTTTGGACAAGGGCCCTGAACCCTGTTTGGGATCCTTAGGCATGATCACAATAGTAATCATAAATGATGACTCCTGCACATCAGGCTTATCAACTGTGAGGAGGAACGCCACCAAACACCATGTCTCTGATTTTAATTTAATCAGATTCATTTTATTTATTGGTGTTGAGGGTCAGCAGTATAATGCCGTAGGGAAAGTTCCAAGAGAATTTAATAGTAAATGATCATCTTTCCCTAGAGTTTTAAAAGTCTCTAGGATTTTGGAGTAGTTCCTGCAGAATCCAATTTTATTTCTATAAAGTCCTAGCCATTTCATCCCTTATTTTTTCCCTAGGACTTTCCCCAGAAGGATAGAAAAACTCGCTCAGCTTGAGACAAGTGAACAGCACACCCAGCCAGCATATAGTTACATAAGAGCTTTCAGTCTTGCTGTTTGTCTCAAGCTCTTCACCATTTTGTTTTCCTTCATTAGGCCCCTGCTGCCCTTTCTCAGAACTCCCCCTCCTCTCTGTAACACAAACACCAACTGCAATCCAGCCAGAGCTGACAGGCGGCTTCCTCTCAGAGCTGAAAGGTCAGGCCTCCTCGCTGCAGCCCGAGTTCCTGAGCCCAGCCACCTTCTCAGATTCAGAGACGTCAGTTCTTTATTTTTCCTCCTGCACCAGAAGAGCCCTGTGTTTGCCAGGGAATTCGGAAAGTTGCATGGTAAGTGGGAGGGAAAGTGCCCTGTGGTGAAATACAGCTGCGGGTGTGTGTTGTCACCGCTATTTTTTCAGCACTGTTAATGAGGGTGAATGTTATAGAATTGTCCCTGGTTTTGCTTTCTTCTGGCTGGTTACTGTACTGCATGCCATGACCACTTGCAACTTCAGCACTGGAAACAGAATTCAGACCCTCGTTCGTGCTCCCCTTGAGAAGGCTCTGCCTGCCCATGAAGAGAGCCTCCATTAGCAGATGAGAAGTTCCATTAGAGAGTAGAAACAACACGGGACCTAACCAGATCAGCCACACCATCACCGGTTCATTCACTTGCACGTCCACCAATGTAATCTACGCCATCACGTGCCAGCAATGCCCCTCTTGCTATGTACATCAGCCAAACTGGACAGTCCCTGCGTAAAAGGATAAATGGACACAAATCAGATATTAGGAATGGCAATATACAAAAACCTGTAGGAGAACACTTCAACCTCCCTGGACACACACTAGCAGATGTAAAGGTAGCCATCTTGCAGCAAAAAAACTTCAGGACCAGACTTCAAAGAGAAACTGCTGAGCTTCAGTTCATTTGCAAATTTGACACCATCAGCTCAGGATTAAACACAGACTGTGACTTGCTCGCCAAGGACAAAAGCAGTTTCTCCTCCCTTGGTGTTCACACCTCAATTGTGAGAAGAAGGCCTCATCCTCCCTGATTGAACTAACCTTGTTATCCCTAGCTTGATTCTTGCTTGCATATTTATACCTGCCATTGGAAATTTCCACTACATGCATCCGACGAAGTGGGTATTCACCCACAAAAGCTTATGCTCCAATACGTCTGTTAGTCTATAAGGAGCCACAGGACTCTTTGCCGCTCTAACATAGGATGGGATTTTCAGACGCACTCCGTGTTGGCCTGGCTTTGCTCCCATGGAAATTGATAGTAAAACTCCCATGGTCATCAACAGGAGTAAAGTTAGGCCAAAGGTAAATAGTGCAGATGGAGCCTATGGCACGCAGCCAACCAAGTTGATTGCCCTTAAAAATAGTGAGGGCCTCTTTGCTCTTCATGAAGGCTACATATCCCGTGTGGCACTTTCAATAGAAGTCCAGAGGCAGCAAAAAACCTAACTGTATTGAGGAGTCATCTTTCCCCATTCCCCTAGTAAAAAAGGCAGAAGAATCATTCTCCAGGGCAGTCCTTACATATACGCAAACTACGCACCTGCGTAGGGCAGCAGGAAATTTGGAGCACCAAATTGCCCCAAATTTCCTGGTGCCCTATGCAGCTGCGTGCTGCTCCAGCGGCCAGCCCAGTCCCCCAGCCGGCTGAGCTGGCCAGGAAAGCTGCCCCCGCCCCTGCTCCACCTCTTCCCCAAAGCCCCTGCCCCTGGTATGCCCCCACCCTGCCTCTTCCCACCCCTGCTCCGTCCCTGCCCTCACTCCACCCCTCCCCAAAGCCCCCACTCCACTTTTTCCCCTGAGCTACATCCCAGGGGACTGCAGCAGGGAGCGACCTGAAGCGACCCAGCCCCAGCCCGCTCTGCTCTGCCCGCTAGTGCTAGGGGGCGGTTTCCTGCCTGCTCCTGCTCCCCACGTGGAGGCCTGGGGCCGTGCCCCACCCTCCCGCGGGGGTGTGTGTGTGCTGTGTAGGGCACCAAAATGTCTAGGGAGGGCCCTGTCATTCTCCATGGGTCAGTTTTAAAAAGAAAGGAATTTACTAAGTCCAAGTCGTGGAATCAAGGTGTGACAGACAGCTGGATCCTTGTATGCAGTGTTGTAGCCATGTCGGTCCCAGGATATTAGAGAGACAAACTGGGTGAGGTAATATCTTTTATTGGACCGCCTTCTGTTGGTCAGAGAGACAAGCTTTCGAGCTGACACAGAGCTCTTCTTCAGGTCTGCAAAACTTACTCAAAAAGAAAAGGAGTACTTGTGGCAAACCCACTCTCCTGTTGGTAATAGCTTATCTAAAGTGATCACTCTCCTTACAATGTGTGTGATAATCAAGGTGGGCCATTTCCAGCACAAATCCAGGGTTTAACAAGAACGTCTGAGGAAGGGGGTGGGGGGGTAGGAAAAAACAAGGGGAAATGGGTTACCTTGCATAATGACTTAGCCACTCCCAGTCTCTATTCAAGCCTAAGTTAATTGTATCCAATTTGCAAATGTATTCCAATTCAGCAGTCTCTCGCTGGAGTCTGGTCACGCGATTACAGACATGAAAGTTGCGATATTACAACAGAAAAACTTCAAAACCAGAGTCCAGCAAGAGACTGCTATTACCAACAGGAGAGTGGGTTTGTTGGGGAGGTGGGGAGAAAACCTGGATTTGTGCTGGAAATGGCCCACCTTGATTATCATACACACTGTAAGAAGAGTGATCACTTTAGATAAGCTATTACCAACAGGAGAGTGGGGTGGGGGGAGAGAAAACCTTTTGTAGTGATAAACACCCATTTTTTCATGGTTTGTGTGTATAAAAACATCGTCTGTATTTTCCACAGTATGCATCCGATGAAGTGAGCTGTAGCTCACGAAAGCTTATGCTCAAATAACTTGGTTAGTCTCTAAGGTGCCACAAGTACTCCTTTTCTTTTTGCAAATACAGACTAACAGGGCTGTAACTCTGAAAACTTACTCAAGAGTGTCACAGTTAAATACATGATGGAACAAATTGTTTAACATAAGTAGTTAACACATATTTCAAGGGACCATTCAAGGTGAAGTGGCCCATTAACAAACAGCTATAGGGTAAAAAGAAAAGGAGTCCTTGTGGCACCTTAGAGACTAACCAATTTATTTGAGCATGAGCTTTCGTGAGCTACAGCTCACTTCATCAGATGCATACTGTGGAAACTGCAGCAGACTTTATATATACACAGAGAATATGAAACAATACCTCCACCCACCCCACTGTCCTGCTGGTAATAGCTTATCTAAAGTGAGCATCAGGTTAGGCCATTTCCAGCACAAATCCAGGTTTTCTCACCCTCCACCCCCACACACAAATTCACTCTCCTGCTGGTGATAGCCCATCCAAAGTGACAACTCTTTACACAATGTGCATGATAATGAAGTTAGGCCATTTCCTGCACAAATCCAGGTTCTCTCACTCCCTCACCCCCCTCCAAACCCCCCCTCCCCATACACACACAGACTCACTCTCCTGCTGGTAATAGCTCATCCAAACTGACCACTCTCCAAGTTTAAAACCAAGTTAAACCAGAACATCTGGGGGGGGGGGAGGTAGGAAAAAACAAGAGGAAATAGGGTAATTCTTCATTTGGTACCTAGCTACCACAGAGATGCACACATTAAAAATAATGACTGGTTTCAGAGTAGCAGCCGTGTTAGTCTGTATTCGCAAAAAGAAAAGGAGTACTTGTGGCACCTTAGAGACTAAAAAATTTATTTGAGCATAAGCTTTCATAAGCTACCGATGCATCCGATGAAGTGAGCTGTAGCTCATGAAAGCTTATGCTCAAATAAATTTTAGTTAGTCTCTAAGGTGCCACAAGTACATTAAAAATAACTAGATCAAAAGACAAAAGTTTGCCCAAGGCCAGGAGCTCAAGTGTAGATAAAATGCCAGTGGCCACTGCGTTTCTAACACCACATTGATTAGATTAATAGGCTTCATATGTTTAAGGCCAGAAAAATATGAATTATAACTGTGCTAAGTATGTTTAAGAACAATTTACTAGATGCCCAAAAAGCCACAGCCCCACAATTAAGAAAGAAGGCCATACTGGTTAAAAAATCCAACCTGCCTTAGAGAGGAAATGAAGGGAGCTCTAAAAAATAAACTAACAGTATATAGCCCATTGAAGAATGAAGAAATTGATAGTAATGAATATAAATCAGAAGCTAGGAATTGTAGAAAATTGATAAGGAAAGCAAAAGGACACAAAAGGACAAAAGGAAAGCAAAAGGACAAGGAGAAATCTATGGCCAGCGGAGTTAAGGACAATAGGAAGGAGTTTTAAAAGTATATTAGGAACAAAAAGAATCCTAACAATGGTATTGATACATTGCTAGATGGGAATGGTAGAATTACCAATAATAATGCAGCCCAGTAATTCATTCATCTTTATCCATCATAATGAGGTCCAAAATAGAGTTGCCTTACGTTGGGTACAATACCTTTTGTGTTAGAAAAATCATCTATAATTTTTTAAAACTCTAATGATATTTTACTACTGGCTGCCTGCATCTTCAAGCATATGTCTCCCAAAATGAAGTTCCCCAGAACAGCACCGTGTTTCCTTCCACACATAACAGACAGATGCTTAGGCAATAACTCATCCTGGTTTGATTCAGTGGTCTGTAACAGACCTCCACAATTACCGCCTCCTGGGCTTTGTTAGTTAGCACACTGATCTGTATGCATTCAAGATCCTGCACTTCTGAGCTAACTCTAAAACAGGGAATGGTGTCTTTAATGTAGAGCACTACCCCCCACCTCTGTTATGCTCTCTATCCTTGCTGAGCGGGTTATAACGAGTGATTTTGGCATTCTAATGTTACGAGTCGTCCCACCAGGTTTCAGTAATGCCCGCTTACCCAGGCTCCTAGCTTCGATATATAAACAGTTGGAAAAATTTCCTGTGTCGCACATTTCTCCCGTCAATACCCCCTCTTGTGTTGTTAGTTTAACGTCCTCCTGTCTGCTCCAGCTAGCCTCCAGCTGAGAAGATTAGCCCGTTGTTTGTGAGATGCCATCCTGTTCCTACAGCCCCCTCTCCCACTGGAATGGCCCAAAGCATCACAAAACCAAAATCTTCAGCTTCACACCGGTCGTGCTACCACCAGTGGTTCACATCCAGTATTTTCTGCCTTCTCTCGCTCATGAGACCGGAAGGATATTTGAAGATATCACTTGGACTTTCCTCTTCTTCATCTGCCTTCTAAAATCCTGAATCTCTCCCGAATCTGTGTAATTCCACATGGTGTCAAGTCATTGGTTCCAATGTGTATCATCACCAGTGGAGATTTGCCAGGTGTCTTCATAATCCTGCCCAACCTTGAAGTGATATCTTGTAATTCAATCTATTCTGAGCAGAGTACTACCTGCATTACTCTCAAGCCTGCCCTGGACTGGTTGTAGGGGAATGGGCAGACATGAGTCCAGCCAAGTATACCCCATCTGCTGTTCTTCACCTGGCATGCATGCCGCTTTCTGAACAGGTGATAAAGCTGGTTCCCTCACCTGCCAAAGCTGTTTCTGAAGTGTAGCACGGTAGGATCGCACCAGTGCTAGCTGTCTGCAGTGCATGATAATGGAGGACACAGTGCCTGTCCGCACTGGGTGCATCTTCACCCACCACCAGTGAGAGCAGCAGCAGAAACTGTACTGTTGAGCGGTATATACAGCCTGGGGTCTAACCCTCAGAGTTGGCGGAGCTGTGCTGCTAGTCTATGATGTGTCCTGCCTCATGCAAGCAAAGCCCCCTCGTTGTCCACCTTCAGATCCCTCCTCAACATTCTCCTTTGCTGTGATGCCTAAAAAAACAATGACAGTGGTTAGGCTGCTAGTGCCTACCACGCTGACCAATATTGTCTCATTGTTTCTTGGTACTGCCTTGTCTGACTCTGTCTGTTGTCTCCTGAATTACACTGTAAACTCCCTTGCAGCAAGGACTGTATTTTTGTTCAGTCTTCGTACAGCACCTAGCACAGTTGGATTCTGGTCCACGACTGGGGCTCCTAGGTGCCATTGCAATGCAAGTACTAAATAAATATACGTAAAAGTGAGCACAATCCCACGGGAGGTGTGATCGCCAAGGCACTATCATCAGAAATGTCATGTTTGGATGTGTATTGTGTGGTGTCTCAGGCGCGTTCGGCCATAATTCTCTGGTGTATATAAGTCCAATGAGGTGGGGAAAGAAAGACAGCTTATTGCAGAATTAGCACCGCTTTTCCTGGCAGAGGAAAACAGTTTCACTTATTTTCTGCATAACTTTTATTTTGGGCTCAGCGAGGCAAAATGCCAGGGAGCAACAGCATGTTTACCTAAGAGCAGCTAAAAGAGCCATGTAGCAATCAAGGTATTGAGTGGGTAAGGCTGAAAATAGATCAGCTTGGAAAGGCTTTGATCAAAAGCGATCAGCGGGGGACTGGATGGCTCAGAGCACTGGTAATGAGATACGGTGACTTTCGCACTCAGGAGGCAGGCTCCCGACTAGCCCAGGCTAATGAGTAGGCCGGGTGAACTAAACTGGTGATCTCAGTCTAGTTCCTTGTGAGCTGCTGCCCACCGCATGGTTGGAAGGCCCAGGATGAAATGGGCCCTGGAGACTGAATTACCCTCTCTGCCCATACTAGATATAACCATTCAGCCTCCAGGACTGTCGGGGGGTATTTTTCACTGTGCCCAATGACAGAGTCTCTCTCTTTTCTAATAGTCAGTAAAGATGGGCAGGGAATGAGTTATCAGCATCTGTGCAGGCTAGGGGAGCAGGGAAGAATGCTGAGACAGGGCGACATGGACAGGCAACAGACCCTGCCATCAGCTGAGGTGGTGCCGGAATGTGCAGCTGCCATTATGATTGATACAGACACAGAACAAGGAGTTACAGGCATAACGTAAAGCTGACTTGAGGAAGCCTGAGGGACAGATGCAGGTGAGAACCAATGAAACAGAGGGAGTCCTTCAGCTGTGGTAGCCAGCAGCTAAACTGGGACTGCAAGAGCAACACCCAAACCCAAATGAAGCCCTCTCTAGAAAAAGGGAGAGCCCGAATCATCAGTCTCCTGAAAACTCGGTGCCAGCTCTCCACGCTGAGATGATGGGTTTGGTCCCAGGTCCTGGCTCTGCTGTGTAAGGCCAGGGATTGAAAACAGAGGGGTTTCTATAAAGAGCAATGGTGGGATGGGCACCAGTATTTCTCTTTGCTGCCTGATGGACAGAGGAAACAGGACACACCCAGAGCAGATGCTCAAGGCAGCCATGTTGGGAACAGCCATTTGTTTATGTATTCTCCTCATCTGTTCTGGTCATTCCAAAATGGTCACGCTCCCCCCATTCTAGTGACAGCCTTGTCTGGTCCTGGCTGCAGTTCTCATTGCCATGGTGCAGGTTCCTCCTTTGAGCCACCCATGGCTCTATAGCAGGGGTTCTCAAACTTCATTGCACCCCCACCCCCTTCTAACAACAAAAATACTACATGACCCCAGGAGGGGGGACAGAAGCCTAAGCCACCCAAGCCTCACTGCCCTGGGTGAGGGGACCAAAGGCAAAGCCTGGGCCCCACCACCTTGGGCAGAGGGCCAAAGTCCAGGCAGGGGACCTATAACCTGAGATCTGCCCGCAGGGCTGACGCTCTCGGGCTTTGGCTTCGGCCCTGGGCGGTGGGGTTTGGGCTTGGGCTTCAGTTCCGGGCCCCAGAAAGTCTAAGGCAGCCCTGGCAACGCCATTAAAATGGGGTCACGACCCACTTTGGGGTCCTGACCTGCAGTTTAAGAACTGCTGCTCTATATAGTGACATGGGACTCCACGGAGATCCTTGTGAATGGGACACATGCTTTTTGGGGGGTGGCTCACTCTGAGCAGGTGTCTGTGGCCACCTCTGCCTTCTGGGATCACTGTGAAAGAAAGAGGCTTATATATTCCCAGTCTTCCAATGGCAACTCATAGGTGCCGACTCCGTGGGTGCTCCAGCCCGGCAGCCCCCCCGATCAGCACCTCCCCTTCCCCCCAGTGCCTCCTGCCTGCTGACAGCCCCGCCAATCAGCTTCTCCCCCTCCCTTCCAGTGCCTCCCACCCGCCAAAGTCAGCTGTTCAGTGGTGTGCAGGAGATGCTATGGGGCAGGGGGATGAGTGAGGTCAGGGCGTGGGAGCTCAACGGGGCGGGAAGAGGCCAGACAGGGACATGAAGAGGCAGGGTGAGGGCTGGGCCTGGGGTGGACCAGAGAGCTTAGAAAGTCAGTGCCTCTGAGTGCCCCAATATAACTCCCTGAGACTCTCCTTAGGCCTCCCAAATAAATGTCCTGATTCCCCGCCCCATTGACAAACCCTTGCGTTTCCCACTGCTGACAAGCACCACCAGCTTGCCCTGCACCCTTGTGATTACTAGGCTATTTGCCTGGAGCCTTAATCGGGGCGCTGGAACAGGGGGACCAGGGGGCCATGGCACCCCACTTGTTATCCGCTGTAAGGTCAAGCAACAGGGTGAGGGGGCGGAGAGGAGTGAGCAGGGGGCGGGGTTTGGGGGGAAGAGGTGGTACAGGGTAAGGGTCTTGGGGGAAGAGGCAGTGCAGGAGTGGGGGCTGAAGGAGAAGGGGTGGTGTGGCTCAGGGGGGCAGGGCCACGGTTTGGGTGCCTGCTGACCCCTCCCACCCCATATTTAGGGCACTTCCACTGCTCCTGGCCTCAATGTCTGATCTCATACAAACCCTAGGGCCAGGTCTCTTCGTAGCACCTTCACTTAGTGTGAGAGTGATACAGTTCCCTAGTAGCCTTATTGTCATAAATTACCCAGAGAGTTTCACAAAAGGATTTCATATGAAGAGCTCGTGATAAGTGAGAACAACATCCTCAAACGCTCTCTTCGGAAGGGTTGTGAGTCCTCACGATCAGGAAAACTGGTCACCAAATGGGTCCAGGAAGGAATTTCTTCCCATGGTAATAGCGTGGCACTGTTACGTACATACCTGGGGTTTTACAGCTTCTGACAAAACATCCAGCAATGAGGTGCAGCATACAAAGGACCAAAGAAGGAAGGCAATTCTTACAGGATGGGGGACTCTATCCGGGGAAGCAGGGAGTATGAAAAAGATTTGGGGCAGTTGTGGATAACCAGCTGAACATGATTTCTTAGTGCAACAATGCTGTGGACGAAAGGGCTAATGTGATCCTGGGAGGCATACACAGGGGAATCTCAAGTAGGAATATAGAGGTTATTTTACCTAGGCGTTTGGCACTGGTATGATCACTGCTGGAATCCTGTGTCCAGTTCTGGTTGCCCACAATTCAAGAAAGATATTGATACTTTGGAGAGGGTTCAGAGAAGAGCCATGAGAATGATTAAAGGATTAGAAACCATACCTTATGGTGATTGACTCAACAAGCTCAATGTATTTAGCTTAACAAATTAAGGTTAAGGGGTGACTTGATCACAGTCTATAAGTACCTCCATGGAGATCAAATAGTTGATAATGGGCTCTTCAGTCTAGTAGAAAAAGGTCTAACATGATCCAATGGGTGAAAGCTAAAGCTAGACAAATTCAGACTGGAAATACAGGGTACATTTTTAACAGTGAGGGTAAATAGTCATTGGAACAATTTACTTAGAGTTCTGGTGGATTCTCCACCAGTGAAAAGAAAAGGAGTACTTGTGGCACCTTAGAGACTAACAGATTTATTTTAGCGTACTCCTTTTCTTTTTGCGAATACAGACTAACATGGCTGCTACTCTCCACCAGTGGTAACTTTTAAATCAAGAGTAGGTGTTTTTCTGAAAGATCTGCTCTAAGGATGATTTTGGGGGCAGTTCTCTGGCCTGTGTTATACAGGAGAGCAGACTAGGTAATCACAATGATCCCTTCTGGCCTTGGAATCTGTGAATCTATTAATCATAGATAGTGTATAAGAATAGATGGGTTGTGGGTCTGTTCCACATTATGTAATTCCTGGGTTCTTTGCCTTTAGGGGTTTTCAAAAGCTGTCTAGGAGATTTAGATGCCTGGTTCCTATGTGAAATTTATGGGAATTGGGCATCCAGCTCTCTCAGATGACCTTGAAAATCTCAGCCTCATTCTCCACATCAGTTCTCTCGTGGCTCAGTGAACAATATTGGTTGACCTCACTGTGCAGATTTCTTTTGTGTGTGTGTGTGTGGCGTTTAAGGCCAGATGGGGCCGCAAGATCATCTAGTCTGACCTCCTTTATATCACAGGCCACCAACACCACCACATCCCCTCACACTAACCCAACAATCAAAATTAGTCCAAAATATTCCAGCCCACAGGAGATTCAACTATTATGTACCACAGTGTCGTTGCAGCCATGTTGGTCCCAGAACACTAAAGAGACAAGGCGGGTGAGGTAATATCTTGTATGGGACCAACTTCTGTTGGTGAGAAAGACAAGCTTTCTCTGAAGAAAGCTCTGTGTAGCTCGAAAGCTTGTCTCTTTCACCAACAGACATTGGTCCGATAAAAGGTATCGGGAGGTATTGCCTCACCCACTTTGTCTCTCTGTTATGGGCCACAGGCAGAGAAAAGGAGGGACTGAGGTGTACCAGTGCCTGAGGCCCCCGCCATGGCAAAGAAATGATTAAAAACTACAAACTGCAAAACTACAACAGTGAGCAACTCAGAGAAAACTACTAGATGTCTGGGCTTTCCCACAGCTTCTGTGCTTAGTTAGAGAAATCTGAATGGAAAATAAAAATAACAAATCTTTGCAGTGTGGCTATTTTTGCCCTGGGATCATGACGCCTTTCCGGTCTCCTGCTCTCAGATAAAACTGAGTGGATCTCCAAATGCACTAACTGTACAAATATTGGCAGCCCTCAGGCTGGCGTTTCATCACCAGCCAAATCTGCGGATGGCAGTGAGTGCATGACATCTCTTATGTGAGCTTAAATGGGGTTGTTGAATACTCAGGCACACAGCTCGCTGCAGCTCTGCAGAGAACAAGAGAGCAATAAAATGGTGTGACCTTCCGACTTCATTTGAAGGCCTTTCTTGCGTGCTGGAGGAGGGGTGTGCTGGCTGTGTATGTCTGTCCACCAGGCAGTTGCATATGTAGCTGTGCTCCCTCCCCTTGGGCTTCTTTAGCTAGTGGTGAATGTGAAAATGAATTTCAAACATAGGGGTGGAGGCAAGACTTCCTTTAGCAGATCACACCTGAGCATTTAGTAATAATTGGCATGCAGCACAAAACACCCTTAATACAGTGCTCTTCCACAAGGAGTGGAACCCAGTGAAATGGAAATCTAGCTTGGAGGGATGCAGCCGTGTCACAGATCCACAGGTCCGGTGCTCTGGAACAGCTCTGGGAAGACCCCCTCGGTGTGCCAGATGCCCTTAGGGTCTCACTCTTTCACTTGGACTGCACCTCGGTGCCTTCAGTACCCCTGCTTCACGCTGTGAGCTCCCTTCAGTGAGTCCACCTGAGTGGGACACCTGAGGGAGACTTGTATCCCCAAAGGGAGCAATGCACCCCCACTTTCAGCATCTGCAGTGACTCTCAGCCAGTCTTGTAAAAGCAGTAGGGTTTATTAGCTGTCTGGAACACAGTGTAGAAAGACCTTGGTTAGCACAGAGAACAGAAAAAATGTCCTGGTCTGTTCTGGTTACCCAGAGCCCTGGCCATGTGATGTCCACCCCTGGCTCCCATTCTGTCTTTCTCTGTCTTCTTTGTTCAAGTTCCTGACCAGTCCTTTGTTGTCCAGCTGGTCAAATACAGGTGGCTTTCTGTCGAGGGATGGGCCATCTCTTGTCACTAGTTGATCGGTACAGCAGAACCTCAGAGTTATGAACACCTTGGGAATGGAGGTTATCCGTAACTCTGAAATGTCTGTAACTCTGAACAAAACATTATGATTGTTCTTTCAAAAGTTTACAACTGAACATGGAGTTAATACAGCTTTGAAACTCTACTCTGCAGAAGAAAAATGCTGCTTTCTCTTTATTTTTTTTAGTAGTTTACGTTTAACACAGTACTGTACTGTATTTGCTTCTTCTTTGTTTGGTCTCTGCTGCTGCTTGATTGTGTACTTCTGGTTCCAAATGAGGTGTGTGGTTGAGGGGTCAGTTCGTAACTCTGGTGTTCATAACTCTGAGGTTCTACTGTAGTAAGTGTCCTGGTGATTGGATTTGCCATTGTCTTCACGGACTCTAATGACCTGGGCCCCCAAACCTGAGACAAGTAGGTGCCATTCACACCTTTGTCGTAACCTGCCCAACCTAATTAACCATGCAGCATATAGGGGAAACTGAGGCACACACAGTATTCATACTAAATATTTAGAGAAAATGCCAGCTCTGTCACAGGCCCATCCTCTGTGACAGCAGTGGTCAGTCTTGACCAGCTAGTGTACCACACCTAAAACACAACAGTACATGGCGTGCCACCTCAGTAACATAACCTGTGTAGTTACGAGGGATTTTTATTGTCATTAAACTCATCCAGAAATCACCTGATGGCAGCCTACATACCATGATTTGAAAACCACTACTCTAGGGTACACAGCACATAAGATACACAAGATAAAACGAGGACGTAATAGCAACAAATATCTTTATATAATATATCATAGGCAGAAGCAGAGGTACAGTATTTCCAGTTATATGCCACCACGCAGCAGCCATTTTGGTTTCCTGGGGATAAAACATCCAAGCAAGCGCGCAGCTGAGGGATCTCTGCACCTCTTGGGAGGTGAATGAAAGTGATGTTGTGGGGTTCATTCTTCCTCAGTGGGCACCAGACAAGAGTGGCTGAGTGCCCAAGTCAAGAGATTTTTTAAATCAATTCGTTAACCCTTTCTTTCCATTCACAGGTTGTGCGATTGGAATTCAGCTGATAGCTCTGTTGATGAGAGGGGAGGGGAAAGAGATTCCAATTGGCTTTGCACATCTGTATGGGCAGTGCAGGTGCAGAGTAAAAAAACCCAGGAGATCTGCAATTCAAACCATCAGCTATGGCTGCAAGACACCCAAGGAAGGAGCAGATACTTTGGGCGCTCTTCCGTGTTTGGTTTCTGATTGTGAGTGCACTTTAACTGGAAATGAAATACGCTATTGTGGTGTTGGGGTCGGAGCGAGGTGGCATGAGATGTGGGGAGAGAAGACATGCATGTCTGAGCTGTAGCGAGGTTCACTTAGGGGCCCGCATGTCTAGTGGGCAGGCCACGGCTCAGCAGGTGGCTTTGTGGGGCAATCTGACAGCCTGGCAGCCAAGTTACAGGCTGTCCTTCTCTCGGTTTCCCCGGTCAGACAAGGGGCAGAGGGAAAGGTACAGGGACCACCCCCCTTCCCCGGCCATCCCTCTCCACTGGGTCCAAGAAAGGAGGGGTGAGGAGAGTCAGACCCCTCTAGCTGATTCCCCAGACCCACCTCCGCTGGGCCACTTCCAACTTCCCCTGTGCTCTTCAGTCTGGGGCGTGGTCACAGCTCTCTGCTTCCCTCCCCATGGAGGGCTGCTCAAGCAAACTCAAATAGTCAGTAGGAGCTTTTCAGCTCCCTTCACAGTATCCAGTTTTCCCCCTTGTCAGGGCGATGGGGAGAGAAACAGGAGTCAGGCCCCTGGCTGTCCAGCCACAGTCCAGGCCCTTCCCCTGTGGATTCCTCTGTCCCAGGAGATACTAGCTGGCATCCTTCCAGCAGATGGCCCCTCTTTCACTGTCCACCTGCTCGATTGCCAGAGTCCCCTTGTAAACAGGTCACCCTGAGTGGCAGGGCCATCTTGGCCCAGTCCTGCGCCATCACTGCTCTAGGCTTAGTGAAAGGTCTGAAAAGCTCATCACGGGGGGGAAGGAAACAAGTCAGCAGCTGCCAGTACATTGAAGATCACTCCTTGTATCTAAAAACTCCAGCTTCTGTTGTGATGCTTCTAAGGACCCCAAGGCTGATAGTGATTTCAACAGCATTGCGGTCCCCAAGCATTCACAAATCACAAGTCAGGCCCCCGAAAATCATGAGATTGGTTTAAAAAGCCATAAGATTTACTTTTTAATAATAACTTTTGTATTTTCCTTTGCCTTCTAGTTTCTGCATCTTTAGGGTGCACCTGGGTCATGTTTTCAAGCTTTTCTCTGCCACGATGAGGGCTAGAAACGTCCTTTTCAAAAGGAAAGTTGGGATTATCACCTAATCACATGACTCCAGTAGCTGGAGCTTTAAGAGAAACACCAACTATCTCCAGCCTGGGGATAAAATTGCAAGAGCTGGCAATGTTGCTTCAGTAGGAGTAAGGACTGTGAGATAATCTCACGGTTACCTTGTGCCCTCAAATTCCACCGTGACCCTCAGTTTGTTGTATCCACTTGTTGTTTCTCATCTTATACTGTAAGTTTTTTGGGACTGTCTATGTATAGCACATAACACAGTGGGGCTCTGACTTCTGACTGGGGCCTGTAGGTGTTACTGCAACACCAATGACTAATAATTTTAATTAAGTGTTGGATATTTAGCTCCAAATTATGTATCCAATTACATTTTCCATGATTTTTTTTAAAAAAACAACACTTATGAACCAGAATATATTTAATTTGGGGCAGCGCTCTCCCCTATTCTCTCACACCGTGTGTGTGTGTTGCTACTCTGCCACCTACTGGTATGGATGTTTCAGACCCAATACATACAGTTGGCTGACTAACAAGAAGGCTCTGCTTGTGTCTCTGTGGTGTGAGTGGGAGTAAGAATTTTGTCAGAAAACGGGGGCACTTCGCCCATCTATGCGTTGAAGGGGCAGTAAATTAAAGAGGCCCTACAGACCACTAATTATATCTCTACCTCCCACAGTCCTGGGGAGAGGTTGGGCGTTGGATAATTCCTTGTCTTGGTCTCACGATAGGAGCCAGCTAGGTGTCTGTCAATGATACTTGAGAAGGTAATGCATCCAGATGGTTGATCCTGCCTACTGATGAGATCCTGGGAGGCACTCATTGGTTGCCAGGATCGGGTCTAGATCCTTAGACGTGTCCCCATTAATATACATCCATGCAAGAACACCATAAGATCAGTGCCCAGCCCAGAGGTCCAGGAGAGACTTCAGGAACCTGTGCACTTTTTTATTTTCTCTCTTAGATTTGGAAACGCACAAAAAATGCCACATTTATTTGCCTGTATCTCTCTTGCTTGGAGACTGTTCATACCTCATGGCACCTAGGTCAGATGGCAAAGCCAAAATACTTGCAAAGCTGTAACGCACAGTCTCCAGCTACAAGGGAGAGTTCAAATCTGCAGCATTTTACTCCCAAGGTTAATCATCTTTATGCATCGCTGGAAGGCACTCAGACACTACAGTGATGAGTGCGGTATAAAATCCGATATAGCATAGAAAGAATTTCTGTAATCAACAATAGGAACAGTGATATTGTGCACAGAGGAGCTGAAGAAAAGAATGCTAGGGCATAATGTAAGGAGCAATTTCATGTCTGTGTCCTTCCTGTATAATATTTGCAGAATACATCATCTTAGTTTTCATCCTTTCCATATTCTCACATACACATATGATACTTTCTCTGTCAGGGCCAAAATGATCAAAAGATAGGCAAGCTGAGGGCTCCATCTGAATCCTATTGAAATGAATGGGAGCCTTTCCCTTGACTTTAATACAGGTTGGATCTGGCCCCGAAGGAACCTACATAAAAGTTGGATTTTCAGAAATGCAGCCATGGGCTGCTTTGAAGTTTCAATGAGCTGTTAGCAGGGAACCTTGTCAAGTGGAATTCTCTTAGCTGCACGTCTACTGTAATCCTAGGTGTGTTGTGATGCTGTAAACGTAGCAGATTAAAATACAGGGACAAAACAAGGGGGTTGACCAAGACGTGCCCTTGGACAGTGGTTGATGGAGGCCAGTATGAGTTAGAGCCACCCTATGTAGGCTGTATATGGGCTGTGCAGCAGCCCAGAATCCTTTGTAGTGCCATGCCCCCTCCCATCCCATCCTTTACGCTGGAGTTTATGTCAGCTCTACATTGTTCCTACATCTGTTACTCCTGAGGGAATTCTGCATCAAAAAAATAAAAATTCTGCACACAGTATTTTAAAATTCTGCATCCTTTATTTGTCAAAATAACACAATATAATCACACCATTTTCAATTATTTGCTGACAAGTATTTTGAAATAAATTACTAAAATAATTGAAAATGGTGTGATTATGTTGTTATTGTGTTTCTGTGTTATTCTAACAATTAAAATATGCAAACATTGCAGAATTTTAAAATTTTTAAATTTTTTGGCACAGAATTCCCTCAAGAGTATCAGGGTTCTGTGGCTGAACTTTGTGACTTTGTCCTTACGCATAACTATTTTACATTTGGGGACAATGTATACCTTCAAATCAGCGGCACTGCTATGGGTACCCACATGGCCCCACAGTACGCCAACATTTTTATGGCTGACTTAGAACAACGCTTCCTCAGCTCTCGTCCCCTAACGCCCCTACTCTACTTGTGCTATATTGATGACATCTTCATCATCTGGACCCATGGAAAAGAAGCCCTTGAGGAATTCCACCATGATTTCAACAATTTCCATCCTACCATCAACCTCAGCCTGGTCCAGTCCACACAAGAGATCCACTTCCTGGACACTACAGTGCTAATAAATGATGGTCACATAAACACCACCCTATACCGGAAACCTACTGACTGCTATTCCTACCTACATGCCTCCAGCTTTCACCCTGACCACACCACACGATCCATTGTCTACAGCCAAGCTCTGCGATACAACCGCATTTGCTCCAACCCCTCAGACAGAGACAAACACCTACAAGATCTCTATCAAGCATTCTTACAACTACAATACCCACCTGCAGAAGCGAAGAAACAGATTGATAGAGCCAGAAGAGTTCCTAGAAGTCACCTACTACAGGACAGGCCTAACAGAGAAAATAACAGAATGCCACTAGCCGTCACCTTCAGCCCCCAACTAAAACCCCTCCAACGCATTATTAAGGATCTACAACCTATCCTGAAGGATGACCCAACACCCTCACAAATCTTGGGAGACAGGCCAGTCCTTGCCTACAGACAGCCCCCCAACCTGAAGCAAATACTCACCAACAACCACATACCACACAACAGAACCACTAACCCAGGAACCTATTCTCGCAACAAAGCCCGTTGCCAACTGTGCCCACATATCTATTCAGGGGACACCATCACAGGGCCTAATAACATCAGCCACACTATCAGAGGCTCGTTCACCTGCACATCCACCAATGTGATATATGCCATCATGTGCCAGCAATGCCCCTCTGCCATGTACATTGGTCAAACTGGACAGTCTCTACATAAAAGAATAAATGGACACAAATCAGATGTCAAGAATTATAACATTCATAAACCACTTGGAGAACACTTCAATCTCTCTGGTCATGCGATTACAGACATGAAAGTTGCGATATTACAACCAAAAAACTTCAAAACCAGACTCCAGCGAGAGACTGTTGAATTGGAATTCATTTGCAAATTGGATACAATTAACATAGGCTTGAATAGAGACTGGGAGTGGCTAAGTCATTATGCAAGGTAACCTATTTCCCCTTGTTTTCTCCTACCCCCCATCCCCCCGACGTTCTTGTTAAACCCTGGATTTGTGCTGAAAATGGCCCACCTTGATTATCATACACATTGTAAGGAGAGTGATCACTTTAGATAAGCTATTACCAGCAGGAGAGTGGGGTGGGGAGAGGTATTTTTTCATGCTTTGTGTGTATAAAAAGATCTTCTACACTTTCCACAGTATGCATCCGATGAAGTGAGCTGTAGCTCACGAAAGCTTATGCTCAAATAAATTGGTTAGTCTCTAAGGTGCCACAAGTACTCCTTTTCTTTTTGCGAATACAGACTAACACGTCTGTTACTCTGAAAAGGGTTCTGTGTGGCGCAATCTGGGTGTGGACAGCTCGGTGTGGGGTCTGGGTGCAGGGGGGAATCTGGATGCACAGGGCTCAGTGCGGGATTCTGGGTGCAGGGGGAATGGGACTCTGCAGGGAAGTCCAGGTGAAGGTGGTTAGGGCTCAGTAAGGGGTGGGGCTGGAAAAGTGGGGCTTCGTTGGGGAGTTTCGGGGGGCTCCGGGTGGGGGTTCTGGGTACTGGGGGCTCCTGATGCAGGGGGACTTGGTGGGGGGGTTTTGGGTGCATGGGTGTGGGGGGGGTCACTGTATGGGGAGCTGCTCCCCCTGCCTGTCCAACCCTGTGCATCCAAACCCTCCACACCCTACCCCGCCATTGAGCCTCACCCCCCTGCACTTGGAACCATCCCCCCGAGCCTCACCCCTACTCCGCACCCAGACACCCCCCCACCAAGCAAACCCCTCCCCATGGTGCAGAGCTTCCTGCACCCGGGGAAGTTTCTGGGGGTTGATCTGACCCAGCCCCAGCTGCTCTGTGCAGAGGAGTGGGAGGGGTAACTCCATCTCTGTCCTCCTCCTCCTCTGCCCCCACAGCTGGGACTAACGTCCCTGGGCGGCCAGGGCATCCCCAGACCCCCCTCCATACAGTGATTTACCTCTCCCCTGACTGCCTGAACAGATGTGCTGGGGAGGGGTGAGTGAGTACTGGTGCAGCTTTGCTTTGCTTCCCCACACAAACCATTTTTTCTGCAAGGAAGCAAAGAGAATCTGCAGGGGAGCATTTTTCTGCTGCACCGCAGTGGCGCAGAATTTCCCCAGGAGTAAGGACCTGTGGGATCCTCCTCTAGGCCCTTGTGGCTCTTGTGTAGCCTCGGTCCCCACATCAAATCCATCTAGGGGCCAGAGCAGGGGGAAGAGTTTACCCCCTAATCTGAAAATACCGAGACACAGTGGTAGCCGTTAAAAAGTCAACCTTCACCCACAGTCACCTTGCAGATGTATGAGAGTCCATGGCGACCTCCTGTTCTAGGTCCAAGGGAAATAAAGGCTTGATCTTGTACTATTGATGTCGGTGGGAGTTTTGCCATGGACTGATTTATTTATAATCAGCTCATCTGTTTAGTAGTTGGTTAATTTTAACTTGTGATGGGGCAGAGAGGCTCCATACCAGCAGAGAATGGGTTAAGGAGAGCCCTTGGGCCCAGCTATCCCCGCCCCACTATACCTGCAGCCAATGCCAAGCCTGGAGGGAGAATAGACGGAGAGAGCCTGGCTCAGTTAAGGGCTGACTGGCCAGGAAGGAGGACACCATCAGAGGAACAGCCAGACCCCCAAGGAGCGAGCAATGCTCGCATCAGAGGCTGGTTGGGGAACCAAGCCCCTTCCCTGGGAGACTGAGGGATGACCCAGTATTGAGGTATGTTTGGTTTGTTTGGCTATATGACATGTTGGGGCTGAGCCACTCAACCTCACTCAGAAGAGGAATAAGACAGAAGGGTCAACTAGTTGGTGGGCTGCAGCCTGCCTCATTGGATTATACCCTTTTCTCCTCTACCCGATCCTCACCTCCTTTGCATTCATAGACCATAAGTACTTCGAGCCAGGGACTGTGTCTTCATGTAGGACAGCACCTAGCACAGCAAAGCTTAGTTAAACATTTGCCTCATCAATAGTCTAGATTCCCTGATCATATTTGTGTCTCTTGAACAAGTTCTCATTCTAAGCCATGAGGCCCTTTCCTCTGCTAAGGGCCTAAGACTGGAGTCTGTGCTGCACCTCCTCAGAGGACATACAGAAGTGCCTTGGAGGGCTGCTCTAACTTATGAGAACCTCCATAAGGCTGCCTATGGGCTGTACAACAGCCCAGAATCCCCTGTAGTACTCTTCATTATGGCCAGGCCCCCTTGCATGACGCCCTGTATGCTAGAGCTTAGGTCAGCTCTGTATTGCTCTACACCAGTAGAATGGTCCCCTGGTGCTTGTGGCTCCTGTATGGCCCCGTCACCACACCAGGAGCATACAGGGACCCAAGCAGGGGGAAGAATTCACCCCTTAACTGGCAAATATCCAGGCACAGCATTGTCTATTAAAAATTCAACCTTAGACTGACAGGTTTTAAGGTCAGGAAGGACCATCAAGATCATCTAGTCTGATCTCCTGCACATTGCAGGCCACAGAACTTCACCCACCTGTTACTGTAATAGATCCCTAACCTCTGGCTGAGTTACTGAAGTCCTCAAATCATGATTTAGAGACTTCAAGCTACAAAGAATCCACCATTTACACTAGTTTAAACCTGCCCATGACCCGTGTCCCACTCTGCAGAGGAAAGAGAACCCTGACCCTCAGGGTCTCTGCCAATCTGACCTAGAGGAAAATTCCTTCCCAACCCCAGTTATGGTGATCCGTTAGACCATGAGCATGTGGGGAACACCTACTGGCCAGACACCTGGGAAAGAATTTTCTGTAGTAACGTAGAGCCTCCCCATCACCAGCCATTGGAGATTTTTGCTGCTAGCAGTCGCAGATCAGCTACATGCCGTTGTAGGCTGTCTCATCATACCATCCCCTCCATAAACTTATGAAGCTCAGTTTTGAAGCCAGTTAGGTTTTTCGCCCCCACTGCTCCCCTTGGAAGGCTGCTCCAGAACCTTCACCCACAATCACCTTGCAGATGTCTGAGAATCCATGGTGGCTTCCTGTTCTATGTACAAGGGAAGCGAGGCCTTGATCTTACACTATTGAAGTCTATGGGAGTTTTGCTGTGGACTTTAAGGGGAGCAAGATCAGGCCCCAAGTGAGGTATCTCAGCTGCCGGTTACCCCTGCAAGGAAGTGACTGACTTTTTAATTTCTATCCCTGTGCAGCCCCCTTTATATTTTCTCCCCAAGTGCAACAGTCAATTTATATCAATTGCTTGAATGTTGTAACCTGAGGCAGAACAGTCATCCGGCCTAATGACTCCAGTAAAGGCACTATCTCTGGGTGGCTTGAACGCCACCTGTGGCTTGAAAAGGAAACATCTCTCTTCCTTTCACCCCAGTAAAACAGCCCTGGAATACCTGCATGCCCCTTTCTGTGTTCATTTCATCCCTCTCGTTGGGTTGTTGCCAGGTATTGCTGTCAGATCAGTAGCTCCAGCAAAGCTCCATTTTAGTTTCACTGCCTGAAACAGGCATTTAGTCACATCATCAGGCAGAGGTATGTCCCCATCTTGCATCCTTTTCCTGCACTTGTCTTTGATATTTGTCTTTCCCTGCAAACAGCTTTCAGGTGTCATGATTCTTGCTCTAGCCGACAGCAATAGCTGGCTCTTTGATCTCCAGTGAAGCTCAAGAAAAGTGGCAACACAACTGATTGTATCCTGGTCATTAACTCATCGTGCACCTCATTCATTGGGGTGCCATAGGCCAGAGGCTCTCAACCTTTCCAGGCTACTGTACCCCTTTCAGGAGTCTCATTTGTCTTGCGTACCCCCACGATTCACCTGATTTAAAAACTACTTGTTTACAAAATCAGACATGTCACAGCACACTATTACTGGGAAATTGCTGACTTTCTAATTTTTAACCATATAATTCTAAAATACATTAATTGGAACATAAATATTGTACTTACATTTCAGTGTATCGTATATAGAGCAGTATAAACAAGTCATTGTATGAAATATTTGTTTGTACGGCCTTCGCTAATGGTTTTTATGTAGCCTGTTGTAAAACTAGGCAAATATCTAGATAAGTTGATGTTCCCCCTGGAAGACCTCTGTGTACCCCCGGGGATACGTGTACCCCTGGTTGAGAACCACTGCCATAGGCTACTGTTTCTGCCTGTGATTCTAGCGGGCGCACGTGAGGCATCTCTTGGATTTAAGGAAAATACTTAGGTGGGAGCGTATAGAAAAATGTTCTACATAAACAAACTTGGTGTTTATCAGACAAAGAGGGATCTTTCTTATTTGATGACTCAAGGGAATAATGACCATTGTTGCCTCATTTCTTTGTCCTCTGCCCATATCCACCAGTTGTCTCTTGTTTTAGTTTTAGAGCACAGGTTCTTTGGGGCAGGGTTTGTCTCTTTTGTTCTGTGTTTGTACCGCACCTAGCACAAGAGGGTCCTGGCCCATGACTGGGGCTTCTAGATGCTACCACAATACAAATAAATAATAATGTTGTTATTCGGGGGCGGGGGATGGATTAAACTGTGCTGAAGCTGGTGGGTATAACCACTTTATTCAGCCTAAAGATAGAAAAAACAGCTGGAACAAGCCTGGGAGCATGGCCTCAAGAAAAGCTAAGAAAATGAGCTTTTGGGTGAAGTGCAGGCTGGAAACAGACTTGGAACTAATAAAAGGAGTACCTGTGGCACCTTAGAGACTAACCAATTTATTAGGTGCCACAAGTACTCCTTTTCTTTTTGCGAATACAGACTAACACGGCTGTTACTCTGAGACTTGGAACTGTGAGCAAAGAAACTCTCCTGTTGTTTGCTTCCTGCTGTGTTCAGGGAAACAAAGACTTTGTGGACATCCTTTCTAAACAAATAGGATTGCATCAAAGAAATACCTGACTCTTTCATCAATTTTCCCTCCTCACTGAAACAACCTGCAAGCTCCCATTATTTTGGCTAACGATTTGGGTCAAAAGGGATAACAATAAAAGACTCTGGAGCGCAGTAGAGGTCAGAGTTGGCCCAGGAGGGAATTTTGTGAAAACTTTTTCGAAAAAGCGTTTTCTTTTGTTTTAACTGTGAAAATTTGTCTGTTTCAAAAATCCAAACATTTTGATGGCTGAATGGCTGGTGACAAAAAAGGGGGCAGGGCAGGGGCGGATTTCTTGAAAGTTTAATCAAAAGGCTTTTCCTAGTGTATTTTTGAATGTTGAAATATGTGGCAGAGAGTGTCAAAAAAAAAAAAGTCTTGAGAATGGATTTAAAACTGGATTATTGCTTCTCTGATTCCCCTGAGGCTGCAAAGCTGGGCTGGCGATCTGGTGTGAGCGCTTCAGATAAAGTTTGAGTGAGCATCCCAACTGGTGTGTTTCTTATCCAAACCAAATCTGCCTAGCGTCTGAGGGTGACTCATTGATTTATTAGAGACTAACCAATTTATCTGAGCATAAGCTTTCGTGAGCTACAGCTCACTTCATCGGATGCATCTGATGAAGTGAGCTGTAGCTCACGAAAGCTTATGCTCAAATAAATTGGTTAGTCTCTAAGGTGCCACAAGTCCTCCTTTTCTTTTTGCGAATACAGACTAACACGGCTGCTACTCTGAAACCTGTCATTGATTTATATTATACTTAGCACCAAAGGGTATTCAGCCTGGTGACTGAATGTTCTAATGTCTCTTTCCAGGAAAGAGGCTTTGTGAAACAGAGGCAAAAACAGGTCATTGCCATTGTTTAGGGGAGTCGATTCTTTGCCAAAAACATTACTGCTTCTGTTATGTCTATAGCTGCATCAAAACAGAAGACCAGATCATGAAAGGTGAGGAGCAGCCACTGTTCCTGCTATGTGAAGTCAATGGGAGCTGGTGGGTCTTGCTCACATGCTCGGAGTCTAACTGATTGTCTCATTTGGGGTTAGGAAGGAATTTTCCCCCAGGTCACACTGGCAGAGTCCCTGGGGGTGTTCCACCTTCTTCTGCAGCACGGGGCACAAGTCACTTGCTGGTTTGAACTAGAGTAAATGGCAGATTCTCTGTAATCTGTAACGGTAAGTCTTTAAACCGTGATTTGAGGACTTCAGTAGCTCAGCCAGAGGTTCTGGGTCTTTTACAGGAGTGGGTGGGTTAGGTTCTGTGGCCTGTGATGTACAGGTGGTCAGACTAGATGGTCGTGATGGCCCCTTCTGGCCTTAAAGTCTGTGAGTCTGTGAGCTGCGAGTGCTCAGCAAACTGCAGGATTAGGCCCAGGGTTAGCAATAGACGTCAGATGCCAGTCGCTCACTCCACCACAGAAAGGACAGTCTTAGGGTTAAGGCATTTGAGTGGGATTCAACTGCCCTACGTTGGGTTCCTTGCTCTGACACAGAATCCCTGTGTGAACTTGGGCAAACCACTTAACTTCTGTGCCGCATCTATAACAGGGGGGCTAATGTTTTCTTTCCTCCTTGTGTCTGTCTTGTCTATTTAAATTGCAAGCTCTTTAGGAGATGGGGCGGTCCTTTGCTATGTGTCTGTACAGGGCCTAGCACACTCTCAGCTGCTGCCTCTACAGTGGTACAAATGATGAGTATACATCTACATCACCACAGGGGATTGCCCAAAAGAACATGGCAAGCGATCTTTCCATCACCAGCCTCGGCTGAGGGTTAAATCAAAGGAAAGCAGCTTTACGCACAGCCAGGGTGAGTAGCTGCACCACTGAAGTCAGTGGGAATTTGGTCATCGACTTTAATGGGTGATGGACCAGGGCCGGAGTTTCCCCTGGAGCCTGGCCAGCAGAGATGCACTGATTCACCATATCCCTTATCAGCACACTGCTCACTTTAGGGTCAGCCTCAGCCACCTGCAGGCCCCTTCGGAGTAGCGTCTGCAGCCTACTCTTTTGGCTGTCTGCACCTAGGTCTGCGCCAGCGTGGACTCGGAAATGAAGCTGTCCCAAAGAGATCAAAGAGCTTCACAGATCATTCAAAATGTCCTCAACAAGTTTGCAGGTGAAATAACCCAGGGGAGAGCTCAGATTTCTCTTGAGGTGACTGTACAGCAAAGTGTGTGACTCCACCCCGACCTCCTCTCATGATTCTCAGTGCCTGTTGGAATTGCGCTGGGGAGAGTGGTGAGTGGAAGGGAGAAATAGGTTGCATTTGGAGGGGATTGCATACAAGTTTTGCCATTGCCCAGTGCGGGGGGAAAAGGAGCGCTTTGTTACTGCCATCAGACCTGTGGTTTTGTCCTAGCTAGGGTGGGTTGGGCTGTGCCTGAAACGAGCCGAACATCTGGGCTTGTGCCAGGGCTGTTTTACTGTAAGCACATCTGCCAGACGCCGGCTCGCCAGTCACTCAGCAAGTACATCTTGTTTGTGTTTTTTCTGCAAGTACACTCCCGGCGGGTTATGTCAGAGGTGAGGAATGTGGGCCACCCTCTGTCATGAGATCAGCCTGACATTTTTAGGCAGAACACATACCGTATTTTCTGGAAGAGAGCACACACATTGTGCAGGGGATTTGGGGCCTGAGAGAAAATGAACGACACCCCCATCCCTGCTTCATCTCCAGCAGTTGAGGTAAGCTGAATGTGGCTGGCTATAGGGCCAACCTCCACTTTTGCATCCATAACCAATGAGGAAAGAAATGCCAATGAATAGATAAGAATGAAAGAGAAACAACTGAAGTTTATTAGACCCCACACAGAAAGCTTTGGAAATCTAGTTGGAGGCAACACCATGGATATGTTACAGATTTTCTAAAGGGCTCAGTCCCCATTTTATTCACTTAAAACACAGGACCTGATCATAGAATTGTAGAATATCAGGGTTGGAAGGGACCTCAGGGGGTCATCTAGTGCAACCCCCTGCTCAAAGCAGGACCAATCCCCAACTAAATCATCCCAGCCAGGGCTTTGTCAAGCCTGACCTAAAAAACCTCTAAGAATGGAGATTCCACCACCTCCCTAGGTAACCCATTTCAGTGCTTCACCATCCTCCTAGTGAAAAAGTTTTTCCTAATATACAACTTAAACCTCCCCCACTGCAACTTGAAACCAATATTCCTTGTTCTGTCATCTGCTACCACTGAGAACAGCCTAGATCCATCCTCTTTGGAACCCCCTTTCAGGTAGTTGAAAGCAGCTATCAAATCCCCCCTCATTTTTCTCTTCTGCAGACTAAATAATCCAAGTTCCCTCAGCCTCTCCTCATAAGTCATGTGCTCCAGCCCCCTAATCATTTGTGTAACCCTCCGCTGGACTCTAATTTTTCCACATCCTTCTTGTAGTGTGGGGCCCAAAACTGGACACAATACTCCAGATGAGGCCTCACCAACGTTGAATAGAGGGGAATGATCACGTCCCTCAATCTTCTAGCAATGCTCCCACTTATACAGCCCAAAATGCCTTTAGCCTTCTTGGCAACAAGGGCACACTGCTGACTCATATCCAGCTTCTCGTCCACTGTAACCCCAGGTCCTTTTCTGCAGAACTGCTGCCTAGCCATTCGGTCCCTAGTCTGTAGCAGTGCATGCGATTCTTCCGTCCGAAGTGCAGGACTCTGCATTTGTCCTTGTTGAACCTCATCAGATTTCTTTTGGCCCAATCCTCTAATTTGTCTAGGTCCCTCTGTATCCTATCCCTACCTTCCAGCGTATCTATCACTCCTCCCAGTTTAGTGTCATCTGCAAACTTGCTGAGGGTGCAATCCATGCCATCCTCCAGATCATTAATGAAGATATTGAACAAAACCAGCCCCGGGACCGACCCTTCGGGCACTCCGCTTGATACCGGCTGCCAACTAGACAGGGAGCCATTGATCACTACCTGTTGAGCCCGACAATCTAGCCAACTTTCTATCCACCTTATCGTCCATTCATCCAGCGCATATTTCTTTAACTTGCTGTCAAGAATACTGTGGGAGACCGTATCAAAAGCTTTGCTAAAGTCAAGGAATAACATGTCCACTGCTAGGGCTAGGATTGCAGGGCTCAAATAGTCGTGTAGACATCCCCACTCAGGCTGGAGCCCAGGCTCCGACACTGGGTGTCAGAGCCCAGGCTCTAGCCCCAGCAGGAAGATCTACACTGCTATTTTTAGCTCTGCAACTTGAGCTCTGCAAGCCTGTGTCAGTTGACCCGGGTTCTGAGACTCAGCAACGTGAGTTTTTCTTTGCATTGTAGATGTATTCTGAGGAGCCAGGAGGGTTCTTAGTTGAGCTGGTCAGAAAATCTTTGACAGAACCATTTTCCATTGAAAATGAAAGTTGAAGTTCCACTGAAGTTCCAAATGAAGTTCCATTGATATGGAACGGCTTCCTGAAATCGTGTCAATTTCAACAAAATTTTGTTTTAGAGAAAAAAATGGGAGAAAAGTTCTGGCAATGTTGAAATGCCCCATTTCAACATTTTCAGGGTGAAATGTTTTGATTTTTCATGTTGAACTTTTTTATTGTGTATGACATTATATATGACAATATACAACTTTTTTAAAAGTCAAAACTGATCTGATACATTTCGACTGATTCAGAAAATTTCAAAATGTTCAGCTTTTGTTCTGAATCTGAATCGAAACAAGTGTCATAATCCTTTGTGAAATGGATTTTCCATCCTCTGCTCATCTGTAGTCCTTAGTGCCCGCTGCACACAGCCACCATGTGGGGCGAGGGCACTCCCCCAGTGGGAGGGGCCTGTTAAAGACTCCTCCTCTTCCTTTGGATAAGAGAACAAGAGCCAGGAGAACTGAAGTATGATCTGAGCTGGGCTGAAATGATGGACAAGAAAATGATCTGAACGACATCCTCATCCTGCTTCGTCCCAGTCTCTGTGTTTGTTATTCTTGCTCATTGTGTCACAACAACATTTAGGCCTTGATTCCGCATTTGGATCCTTTTTGCCAGTGTAAAACTTCAGTGGGACTCCATACCGACATAAGCATCCACCCGTGCTGATCCAACGGCAGGACTGAGGCCTTCCACTGTAAGCAACTCAGAGAAAGGATCTTTCTCTGAGGTGCTCAACGTACCTGTGGGAAGTATGAATAATTAATACTAAGCACAACACATGCATGTTTATATTTGATAATAAATCAGTGGAAAATGGTGAACTCATTAATTTTTGTTACACTCCTCCTTCAAATTGGGGGAAATAAGCCAACATGGTATAGAGACCCTTAATCACTTTGGGGAAGGTAGTCCAGAAAGGCTGAAGCTTGTATGCTGCGGTTCCCCAGGTGGTATCTTGATCGCCAAGGTAAAAATAAGCATCTTTAACCATCTTTGGCCTTCATTGCCGATCAACATTATTCTCTGAATCACAAATTAACAGGATGGAATGCACATAGATTGTTTTTAACTTTATCCATCTGGGATTGTTATCCCAAACAGTAACAATATTAGCTTTAGCCATAATATTTCAGACTGATCCAAGAATGCTATTCTGCAATATCTATCCGCACTCTGCATCTGACCCACGCAAACATCAGGGGACACCAGTTTCATTAGGCAGTGCTCAGCAGTTGGATGTACTGTTCCTGCCAATGCACACACTGTAGGTTCTTTATTGCCTAATTGTCTCTTTTTCTGAGATGGCTTACAACAAACACAAAGGCCATGGAAAAAGCAGTGCTTTAGCTGTCAGGGGTAGGCCTGTCACATTCTGAGACAAGGTGGGTGAGGGAATATCTTTTATTGGACCAACTTGTGTTGGTGAGAGAGACAAGCTTTTGAACCACACAGAGCTCTTCTTCGGGGCTGGGAAAGGAACTCCCAGCATCACAGCAAAATGCAAGGTGGAACAGATTGTTTAGCATAAGTAGTTAGCACATATGGTCAGGGACCATTCAAGGTAGGACTGAAAAGAACAGAAAGAGGCAGAAAGAAAACGGGTGAAAGGCTTCAAACCCAGGGGCCTGATTCTGATCTCACTTGCAGCAGTGTAAATCAGCAGTGGTTTTAATGGAATTGCTTGTTACACTGGTATACAACTGATGTGAGATCAGAATCAGATCCCACATCATTAAGGCAGTAGAGCAGGGATTACGAATCTAAATAGTTGGGTGGCTGGTGAGTGTGGTTAGAGAGTTAGAGAAAGGCCAGGAAATCGAAAGTGGTGCTGCCTGTAGACAGGTGTAGTGGACACAGGCACTTCTAGGTGAGGGATCTGGCTTCCTTATTTTACCTAGATTCCAAGGCCAGAGGGACCATTGTGATCATCTAGTCTGACCTCCTGTGTAATACATGCCAGAGGACTTCCCCAAAATAATTCCTAGAGCAGATCTTTTAGAAAAAACATTCCATATTGATTTAAAAATGGTCAGTGATGGGGAATCCACCATGAACAACCCTTAGTAAATTGTTCCAATGGTAAATTATTCTCACTATAGAAAATTTACACTATATTTCCAGTCTGAATTTGTCTAGCTTCAACTTCTAGCCATTGGACCTGTTGTACCTTCACTGTTACATGGAAGAGCCCACTATTAAAAATTTGTTCCCCAGAGAGGAACTTTTAGACTGTAATCAAGTCAACCCATAACTTTTCTTTGTTAAGCTAACTAGATTGAGCGCCTTGCATCTGTTAATATAAGGCAGGTTTCTAATCCTTTCATCCTCCTCATAGCTCTTCTTTGAAACCTTTCCATTCTTCTTGAATTGTGGGCACCAGAACTGAGCACAGGATTCCAGCCGTGGTCACATCAGTGCCAAATACAGAGGTAAAATAACCTCTCTACTCCTACTTGAGATTCCCCTCTTTTTGCATCCCAGGATCACATTAGTTCTTTTGACCACAATGTCTATTGGGAGCTCATGTTCAGCTGATTATCTACCATGACCCCCCCCGCCCCCTTTTCAGAATCACTGCTTCCCGGGATAGACTCCTCCATCTTGTAAGTATGGCCTACATAC
Source organism: Eretmochelys imbricata (assembly GCF_965152235.1). Classification (NCBI taxonomy): domain Eukaryota; kingdom Metazoa; phylum Chordata; order Testudines; family Cheloniidae; genus Eretmochelys; species Eretmochelys imbricata. The sequence continues at coordinate 258,188,962 of NC_135573.1, forward strand.
TTAGCTGGCCCCATCACTATAATATCAGAACCATTTTTTAATGTATCGTCACAATTCTCTTGTGAGGCAGGGAAGCACTATTATTCCCATTTTAATGATGGGGACTGAGACACAGGGAATGTCTACACAGGGATGTGATTCCCAGCTGGACGAGACATACCCATGCTGGCTGTGATTTTACTCTGTTTGTTCTTCAGGCTAAAGACTGGCTGCTACAGATACATCCCACTGAGAACCATTGCATACATTTCCTCCTTGATTTCTTCCACAGACTCCAAACCCTTGTTTTATTCTTTATTGCTGTCTCTGTAGTCTAGGAGATAGATGAACAGGACCATGATTTATGGACTCTGCCTGTGGAACACTTCATGCTTATAGTTTGATTTCTAATGGAAACAAACTCCACATAATTAGAGATTGGCTCAAGTTATAAAGCTCAATTCCAGATTTCAAATAGCCCAGACTCCAGGGGGTGATTGATCCAAGCTTTTGGTTCAGCCTGTTAGAAAGATCAGATTTCTTAGCAAAACTGGGATCAGGACCTAGATTCGAATGCTGAACAACCCCAAAGTTACACCGATGGGAAGCATCAGCTAAACAGATGATTTAAAAAAATGTGGACTCAATATGCTAAATATCACGGGCCTTTTAGTACCATCTCATCTCCCAACTATAGCTGCAGGGAGCCATTGGTTTAGAACCTAGAGGGCTGCTGGTCCTTGCATGATTACCACATCTACACCACCACTCAACAGCTCTGGGAGGGCACTGAGTCATAAGCTGTGAGCCTTGAGGGCCCAAGCATCACAGGATGTACCACCCACAGAAGGCCTGATTGGCAGTGCTCCCAGGGTCCCTGATTGGTCCAGGGACACTATTTAAGCCTGGAGGGGACACCAGAAAGTTGTCTGTGCAACTAGGTGAATCCTCAGCTGCTAGAGATGCCATACCTTTATCCTGCTCTGTTTTGTTCCTGTCCTGCTCAGTTCTGCACTGGCTTCAGATCTGGTTTCTGACTTCGGCTCTGATTCCTGACTTCTGACTCCAGCTCCACCCACTAGGCCTGGCCGCCTATGCCCACGCTGTTACAATAGCCTTGTCTAAGCCGGGACATTATCTTTAACATTTCCCACCATTGCTACTCCTGCTAGGAGTAGGCGTGAAGGCTAGGACTATAACAGGGTTTAAAAGAGAACTGGATAAATTCATGGAGGTTAAGTCCATTAATGGCTATTGGCCAGGATGGGTAAGGAATGGTGTCCCTAGCCTCTGTTTGTAGGAGGGTGAAGATGGATGGCAGGAGAGAGATCACTTGATCATTACCTGTTAGGTTCACTCCCTCTGGGGCACCTGGCATTGGCCACTGTCGGTAGACAGGATACTGGGCTGGATGGACCTTTGGTCTGACCCAATATGGACGTTCTTATGTTCTTATGCTAGTAAGAGTGAGAGCGCTAGTGTAGAAAAGACCTGAGTGTAGACTTATTCTGAACAGGGGTCCTGACACAATGCTTAAAACACCTTGTCTGTTCTAGTGCTCCCACCAGCAGTCACATCACCACTCTGTGCCTTACCTTCCCCTTCGGTGAAGTGGGAGTATATTTGCCTCCTTTAGGTAGCACTTTGAGATCTGTGCCTAGAAAGTGCTATAGAAGGGCTAGGCACTATGATTCTGCTCTACAATTTCGAGAGACCTTTGTTCAAAACAAAAGCGTGATGGAGATTTCCTTGCATCCTAGTGCATGGTGCGGAGAGGAAAGAAAGGAGGGAGCGGGAGAGGAGTGATTGCTGCAACTGCTGGCCTTGAGGAAGGCTTCGCTTGCTGGGAAGTTGTGAATTGCACCAAAGCCAGGACTGTAGAGAGAAACAAATTCCAGCTCTGCCTTCCAGCAGGGCCTGATTTAAATTGGATGCTCTAATAATGGAGTGACTGTCATGCACATCTACCCAGGGACCTGGCTAGATGCAAGAGAGCAGGAACATGACAGGTACATCCATATACAGTTGATGCAAAGGTTAACAATATCTTCCTTTCAATGCCCATGTATAAATGTGACTCAGAACGTCCCCTTAAAAAGGGCTTATTGGCATCTTAGCCTGGAACATGAAATGTTTTTCAGGATCACCTTAAGCAAAAACAAAACAAAAAACCAAAGCACCCACCGCGTCGGCACCTATGCAACTTCTGTTGGTGGAAGAGACAAGCTTTGGAGCTATACAGTGCTCTTCTTCGGTAAGGATTATTGTCAGCTGTAGTATTTTGCACCATTTCTGTAGATTTTTTTTTTTAAATTAGGGCTAGGTTCCGATGTATCTTTATGATCAAATGAAGTGCAACCAGTGTGGAAATCTCATGCTGTCTCTAGAGGGCCTCTTTTCCCATAGCAAAACTCCCGTGCAGTAGACTCCTTGACACTTTTGCTAACATATTCAGTAATGAGTGAGAACGCGCTACAGCCAACCCACAAAGATCAAATATCATGAGATGGGCTGGTTTAAAAATCCTAGAATCACAGAATCATAGAACTGGAAGGGACCTCGAGAGGTCATCTAGTCCAGTCCCCTGCACTCATAGCAGGACTAAGTATTATCTAGATCATCCCTGACAGGAGTTTGTCCAACCTGCTCTTTAAAATCCCCAATGATGGAGATTCCACAACCTCTCTAGGCAATTTATTCCAGTGCTTAACCACCCTGACAGGAAGTTTTCCCTAATGTCCAACCTAAACCCCCCTTGCTGCAATTTAAACTCATTGGTTCTTGTCCAATCCTTAGAGGTTAAGAAGAACAATTTTTCTCCCTCCTCCTTGTAACAACCATTTATGTACTTGAAAACTGTTACCATGTCTCCTCTCAGTCTTCTCTTCTCCAGACTAAACAAACCCAATTTTTTCAAACTTCCCTTATTGGTCATGTTTTCTAGATCTTTAGAAAACATGACCATGGGTTTGTTCATTTTAAATAACATTCTTTCAGGGTTGTGTTTTTGGTTTTGAACCTTTACGGTCACACCTTCAGCTTTTCTCTGTAAGCAGCAGGACTAGAATCTTCCTTTGCTCTTAAATGAAAGCTGAGATTTTCACCTAATCATGTGACTCCAAGAGCCGGAACTTGAAGAAAAACACGAAATATTGTCAGACTCATGATAAATAGCAAATGTTGGCAAGGCTGCAAAAATTAGCTAATTAATCTTTTCAACATCTCTGTGAGATGGATAGGCACGTCAGTATACTCTGCATGTCACAGATGGGGAAACTTGGGCACAGAGTGCAGTAGCCTTGGTTGTTGTAATTAAATTAATTAATTCAGTGGTGTTCTGCTAATTTACATCAATTGAGGGAATTGAGAGATTAAGTAGATTACTCGAAACCGTAGAGCTGGGATTAGAATTCAGAAGTAGAACTGGGAGAATAATTAGGGTGACCGGATGTCCGAATTTTATAGGGACAGTCCTGATATTTGGGGCTTTTTTTTATATGGGCTCCTAATATCCCCCACCCCCGTCCCAATTTTTCACGCTTGCTATCTGGTCACCCTATGAATAATGGATTTTTCAGTTCATCTGCTATTTCAAAAAGTTGAAGAAAAAAACTGTTCCAGGTGAAATGAAATGTCTTGTTTCAATTTTGATCATTTTTTAAATGTTTGGGGATTTTAAAAATAAAATTAAAGGAAATATTTGAATCAAAAACTCATTTGAAAGCAAAAGATTGACATGTTGCATTTTGAAAATATTGAAGTGAAACATTTCGATCTTTTTTCTTCAAAATGAAGAATTCAGCATACTTGACGCCAATTTAAGGAGTGTTTCGGTGTTGCCAAATCTGCATTTTTTTGCCAAAAAAAGTTTCAGCTGACAAATTTTGCCCAACTCTATTTGGGCAGGAGTTGCCCAACTCTATTCCTAGTCCTGGTCCAGTGCTTTGTCCACTAGACAAGACTGTGTCTCAGTTAGGATGTAAAAGGCTCATCGCTTCTCAGAAGAGGCGCTGTAGGGGAATAACAAGGATGAAGTCAGGGGTGGCCTGGATCAGGCTTGGTGTCCTCTTGTTGACAGAACTATCAATCTTCTGCTCATGAAGACTTAAGTACGGGGTGGAAGCCCAAACTCAGTGATGAGTTTAAAAACAAAGAATAAGCACAACAAATAGGAATCTGAAAAAAATCGAGCAGTGGGCAATGCTGTTTTCCTTATTATCCCTTCTCCAGTTGTAATGCTTATTTCTGATTTGTATTGCATTTGTGCCTAGACCATTCAGGATCAGGGTCCTGCTGCGTTAGGTGCTGTACACACACAGAGCAAAAGATCGTCAGTTCCTCAGGATAGTGACTATCTATCTGGCCTGGATTCAGCTTTAGCCAGCTGCTGCTCTTCCAGGGCTGGTTTCAGCTGGTACTGAGAGATCTGGGAGATGGTGCTGTTTGACAGACGGGAGCTGTAGGTGGGTGTCGGCTGCATACCGTTGGCCCTGCAGCCTGCGTTCCCTACTGGTGCCATGCAGATGTTGAATAATATGGGGGAGCGAAGTCAGCTCTGCAGGCCTGTGCAGGTGCGGGCTCCGGAGATGGAAGAACAATCCATAGCATCCCTCTGCGTTCGGTCTGAGAAGAGTACCTGAAATGGCTCAGGCTATCTCCGTTACCCAGGCACCTCCTGGAATGTGTATCTTCCGACACTGTATGAATGTCCTACATTTATAGACACCGACTCTGTGGGTGCTCCAGGGCTCGAGTACCCGTGGGAAAATACAGTGGGTGCTCAGCACCCACCAGCCACAGCTGTTTGGGGGGCGGGGGTGCAGATCAGCTATTCGGTGGCAGGAAGCGCTCGGGAGGGGGGGAAGAGCAGCGATGGGAAGAGGCAGAGTGAGGGCGGGGCCTCAGGAGGGGGCGGAGCAGGGGCAGGAAGAGGCGGAGCAAGGGCGGGGCCCGTGGGCAGAGTTGGGGCAGGGCCTCGGGGTGGAGTGGGGGTGGAGCACCCACCGGGAAAGATAAAAGTCAGTACCTGTGCCTACATTCACTCCGTCCACCCAGAACCTGATTTGAATGATCCTAAATAACAACCATGAGGGCAGAACTTGCCTCTGCGACCCCTCTCAATGGATCTCAGCTCCTTTGCTGTCCCCGGCATTCGGACAGAGCAGGGCAGCTGTGATCCTCCACGTGCATCATGGAGGAGGATTTCACTTTGGTTGGAAAGCATATAGAGAGACGTTGCCATTTGGGGGTCCTGAAGTCCCTATAGTCCTAGTGCCCCCCTCATCTGGCCCTGTGCTCACTGTGAGTGGTGGAGGTGGAATGGTGGAGGTGGAGGTGCAGGCATGAGCAAGAATGACTGCAGGGAAAGTATTGACTTTCTTTGCTAAGTGCTGAAGAAAAGAGCCAGGATGTCAGACAAGGAGACTATGGCTGTCTCTGGTCACAGAACAAGCAGAGCAAATGCTGCCTAGTACCTGCTTTCCCAGTGCACAGCAATGCTGCCAGGCTGGTCTTTTGTGTGAGCAACATGAGCGACCCGCTGGGGCCTTGCACAAGCTCGCATCTCGCTCCCTTCTAGGGCTTGAGGCCACACCAGGTTGAAGGCATCCCCTCTAGGAATGGAAGGAAAGTTGTGTCTGTGTCAGCTGGACCCTGGACATCTCTGCTGAAGTGCTCATTAGTGGCAACCTGTCTGCTAGTGTAATGCCAACAGATCCTGGTCGTCAGCAGGCAGGATTGAACCTGGGACCTCTGGAGCTCAGAGCGTGAGCTGAAAGCCAACTGGCTATTAGCTAAGGCTATAGAGCAGACTCAACCTCTCTCTCTTTAAGTGGTCTCAGTGCTACTAGATGGGACAGACCACCACACCCAGAAGGTGTATGGGTTACACTAGGAAGTCACCAGCTCTTAATTCTGGCCACCAAAGAGCCAGCAGCTATTAGCAGCTTTTAGTCATGAACAACTTAGGCCAGATTCATCCCACCAGCCTGGAGATGCTGTTTCCCATTGCCAGTCCTCAAACCCAGCCTGTCTGCTATGAAGGATGTATGCCAGCTACCCAGGCTCTCCTTCTTGACTAGCGGTTCAAGGCAGGGAAATGGCAGGGAGTCAGAAGTCAGTGCAGGGAAATAGATAACTGACAGGACAGGAGGAGTGAGATGGAGGAGCCCGAAGGCACAACAGGGGGGAACAATTGTATTTGGCACATTTATAGTGTCTGGCATCTGAGAATTCCAAAGCACTTTACAAAGGTGGGTCTTACTGGGCGACTCACCTCTGTAACCTGCACCCCTGTAACCAGCAGAACAGCAAGGTAGGGCTCACTGCAGTGTGCGTAAATCCACTCTCTCTCGAATGCCCTTGGGCAGCGTTCTGATGCCGTGCACACGAGGAGGGGCACTTTATATCGTCTCACTTAAAAAGTTTGTCTTAACTAAAGTATTACAATTAAAACTCAACCCTGAATAATTGAAAAGTGCCTGAGCCCAGAGCCATTAATACAGGAATGTACGTTTTAAATTATTTTTAATATGCTTTGCAAGGCATTCATAAAAGACCCCTTGCCAATATGCATTTGAGTTCCTTGCATTAGGCTTTGCAGAATTTAAATTCATTACACTGCGAGGGATTGGAACGCCCCCAGCATTTCAATTAGATGGAACTCCCATGTGGTCACAAAAAAGGGGAGGGGGGAGACTGAATGGGGGTTGGCAATAGGACACAGCAGCTATCATCTGTAGGTCACTGGTTTCAATCCAGGCCAGGCCCTTAGCGATCTGCCTGTGTTGCAATGAATTGTTAGCTTCAGCCCAGTGCCTCGGGAACAGATGTCAGATCACAGACACTGACATTTATTCATGTTTGTGAAGCTCTTGGAGATCCTTCTTCGTAAGTGCAATGGGCACCTTTCCTGGCAGCTAGGCCTATATCAGTATTAATTGGCACCCTTGGCTACATAAGTATTAATTGACCCTCTTGCTGGCAGACAAATCAGAGATGCCAAGGATGGAATGGGCCATGGAGACCAAGCTGCCCTCTCAACCTTAGAGGCGATGCGTCCATCCCAGGTGTTGCCTCAAGCATAACAGCAAGGCAGAGGTGGGGGAACTCAAGGTCCTCACAGGCACCGTTAATGTGCCCATATTGTATATCCTGCATATTAATGAATAAGTGACGTCCCTGCTTACATGCAGGTGAAGGGGGTCAGCTTCTAGGACGTGGCACGGAGCCATAGGCCAATTTGGCTGAGTCACCTGCTGCCAGATCAGGGGAGACACATTGGCTCCAACACCAGAGTACACGAGGTTGAGAGTCTCTCTGGGGCAAGAGGGAACTGGGGCCCTGATCCAACTTAGCACTGAAGCATGTGAATGGTCCCATTGAAGTTAAACATGTGCTCAAGCTTTTTGCTGGATCAATGCCTAGGGGCCCAGAGAAGAGACGTCCTGCAAGGAGAAGCTCCAGGAAGAGCCAGGCTCAAGAGGAAGCTTGGGGAGAGGTTTATGTCAGCTATTTAAGTACAAATAAAGGTCAGTCCACAGGGGGCAGGGGGTGTTGGGATAATATCCAGCATGTGCAAACAGTGTGAACAGCAGGATGAGTAGTGACCTGCTACAGTGCAATAGAGAGAGCTGCAAACTCCATCACTCTCAGACACACCATGAGAACATGCAGCATCATACCCTTGTGGAGTTTTATAATCCTGGGTCTGGTACAGGGATGTGTCCCTGAACCCTGCTTGGGGCTTTCGTCCTCCCATTCAGCGCGGCTGTCCTCCTTAGATTGTAAACCCTTTGGGGCAGGGACCTTCTCTTTGTTCTGTGTTTATACAGCACTGAGCACAAGGGGGTGCTGATCCCAGACTGAGGCCCTTTGGTGCTTCTGTATATATAATAAAGAATAATAATAATATGCCTGATCAACATCAACTAGATGCTGGATTGAATAAGAAATTTTCTCTGGCCTCTCCACATCTCCACTTCTGATCCCAGCCCTGAGCCCTGCTAATCTGTCCCCCACTCCCAACCCAGCTTTTTAAGGGCCTCCTCTCCCTGAATAGCTCTATATTATTTAATTAATTTATTTATTATATGACTGTGGTGACTAGTAGCCCCCGTCATGAACCAGGGCCCCATTGTGCTAGGTACTGAACAAACAGAACAAAAAGACAGGCCCCGCCCTAGATAGTTTACAAGCTAAGACAAGAGACAACAGGTGGATAACAGACATACCAGTGGGGCAGCACAAAGAAACAATAAGACATTATTATAACATTACATAAGTACAAACTCAGTGCAGTGTGATCTTCCTGAGTCTGCAGACAGACAGCACGAGTGCCTCTATCACTATTCACAATTTTACTGCTGCCTATAGAGCTCTGAATACCAAACCAAAGTGATGTTCATTTCACACTGCCACAGCTTGGTAAATCTCTGAGCAGCAGCAGAGGCACCGGTGCTGTCCATCTGCAGACTCAGGAAGGTGAAACTGTGCTGTTTAAACTTGTTTCACATTCAGAAATTTAACTTTGCAATTTTAACGGCTAGAAAAGAAATTTAAAACAAGAAATTGGAGCTAAAACCCTGCATACATCAGTGGTTTATGCTCATGTAAGTAGTCATGAGCGAACCTGACAGTGATTCAGTTTGGGAAAACATCCAAAAGGCTGGACCCTTCTCAAAAGTTCACCTGAACTTCTGCCCTGTAGAAAATGAGCTGGCAGAAATCACAAGAAAACAGGATTTCTCATAGCTTTTCTAGCAACTCCTATTTTCAACCAGGGGGCCAGGAACTGGTGTTTTGGTATTTCTGCTTCTGATTTCTGCATGAAAGGAGGGAATTCAGAAGCATGTCAAAATCTTTTCTAGTGTGGCGAGTCAGTTCTTATTTTATCCAAACTGGTTCATTATCCATCCTTCATCGTAGCCACATTCGAAGCATGCGACTGCGCTTTTGGGAGTCCCACCCATCCCACCAATCTCCCCAGCCTCCTGGCCCAGCAAGATAAAGATCCAGACCATCCCTGATCCTTAGTTCACTGATTCACTTCCCTGCTGGTAACATCCAGATGGATTCATGCTCCCAAATGACAAAATACTTCTGACCTCCCCCATGACAGTGGGGCCATCTCACTGCTGCCAAACCCTCCTCCCCCAGAGTTTGCTAGCGTCTGCTTCAGGCACCCACATGCCTGGCTTGTCTCAGAGCCCTATAGATCCTCAGGCCAGCCAAAGCAGCTGACACTGACTGACCCGTTTAACACAGGGCAAGATGCATGGGGAGACAGATGTAACCTTTCCATTACTGTGACGAGAGCATTAAAGGGGCAGCTACTGTCACCGTTTGTGCAGTATTCTAGACAACGTGGTCCGTGAACCTGGCACGGCTGTCGTTTCAGACTGGCTTGTGTCCTGAGTGGGGGAATGTGTTTGTGTGTTTTCAATGCATCTAATACTAGGCCAAGAAGAGGCAGGCTCTTTTAAAAAAAAGATGATTCTCTCTTCAGGGAAGGGAGCGCAAGGGGCAGCAAAAGCTCAAAGGCATGTCTAATCCGTTTTAACTGTAAAGGGCCTTTCTGGGTTTGCAAGTGCCCCTCCTGTGAGGCACCCCAGCGTGGAGACGTTGACGCAGGCTATGTAGTCCAAAAAAACAGGAATGTTGAAAACTGAAGAGGCCCCGCGTTACTGGGGAGGTGGGTAGAGGGAAGGAAAGAACCGTAATGTCTGCAAAGAAGAAAAATACGTGGAAAGGGAAGGAGACAGCCTGCCATCTAGCGGGATTTGCAGGCTGCTTCATGTCAGCAGTTATATAACCTGCAAATGGGAGGAGGGGGGTGGACAAAAAACACCCCAAACTGTTTTTAATGCAAATCGAGTCCGATCATTGAAACACAGAGGAATGTGCCTGAGTTCTGGGGAATCTCAGGTTATTTCCCCTTGTCATTTTCTCGACCAGTTGAACTGCATAACCCAGCGATATTAGTGGCTGCTTGGCCTTTCTCCCAAGACGTACAGGGCTATTGGGTACATCTGCCAGAGAAATGCAATGAGACATCAGAGCATAAATACATTCAATAAAATACACTGATCTAAAAAAGTTAAATCAAACAGCTGTGTGTTCTTCTCTTGCTTTTTTCCTTCCAGCCTGTCTTCCCCTCTTCTCCCACCTCTGATTCATTCTATCCACCTAAAGTCCCACTGGCTTTTTCCTGCTCTTTATTACATATTTTTCCTATTTTTTTATTTAGGAATCATTAACAGGGTTACAAATCCTTGCCATGCAACCATCAGAAACAAAACAAGAATCATTACAACAGTGAGCCTTTGTTGAAAGGGATGTTATCCGGGACTGTAGTTATCAGATCTCTCTCTTTAACAGGGTGTTACCATATAACAGAGCGAGCATCTTTACAACGCCTATGACATGTCGTTTCTAGTGATTTGATTGAATTGAGTGAAATCGTTGATTACACACATTGAACAGACCAGGCACGTCTATCAAATGGTAATAGTCACAAAAATTGGACAGGTGTGTTTTTGTTTTTTGCAGGTGAATGTACTTTGTCGGAGTATTGCATAAAAGGTAACCTAGTATCTAAGTATCTGTTTGTCCTTGGTCTATTTTGCTGGGTATGTAATTGGTATGTTAATTTTTCCATAATGTCGTCCTGACATTTTTTGAACCATTCCTCGATAGTTGGACTTTATTCCTTTTTTAAACAATTCCTTCTCCTTTCCTTTCTTTGAAAAGCAGCTTCTCCTTCCTTGCCATTCCTGTCCTGTCTCTCATTTGCTCCACTCTGTATTACCTCCCCCCTCTTCTGTCTCCTGGGTTTGTTTGCCTCCTGCTTCCCCTTCTTCTCTCTGCTTGCCGCAGCATCATCTCTGTCCCCCTTGCTCTTACTGGCACTGCCTTGAATGTCCTTGCTTCCTTCTCCTAGTAGACAGAGCACTGACTGAGACAAAGAAGACCTGGGTTCTATTTCTGGCTTAGCCACTGGCTTGCTGGATGACCTTGGGCAAGTCACGTCACCAAGCTGTGCCTCAGTTTCCCCACCTGAAAAATATCGATAATGTAAAGTGCTTTGAGATCTACTGATAAAAATTATTGGTGATGAGAAAGCCTGGATCCCCTCTTCATTTGCCCCCAATCCCCATGTTGCCTAACAGCTCCTTTTTATAAGAAGAGACTCCCCATATATCAGGGAGTTTATATAGGTTTTACTTTATACTCAGGATTGTAAGGATCCATGGAGTGGAACCCAGGTCTGCGGAGCTTGGGATGATTGACATTCCCACATGCCACTGGGAGTCTGTGCAGAGCCACAGGAAGTCCCGCCCAGTGACGCTACCTTATGGCCTTCTGATTGGCCAAGCTCACTATTTAACCCTGCTGGGTGGCCCAGGAAGTTGTCTGGGCAACCATCCAAACTTCTGACTCGCTGCAACTCCAGACCTTAGCTTGTCTTCTGATCTCCGGTCTCTGACCCTGGCCTGACTCTGATCCTGACTCTTGCCTCCTGATTCCAGCCTAGTATTATCTCTGGTCTCTGACTGTGGTCTGACTCTGATTCTCGCTTATCGAACCTGGCTCTAGCCATTTTTCCCACCCCTGCTCACAGACTACCGTCTTATGGCCATCCATGACATGTGGACCCCAGTCCAGCAGTGACTGCTAGGCCTGGATGCCTGTGCCCCCAGTCCCTTACAGCTTGCTGAGACCCACTTTTGACCCCCTCTGTGGGAGCCCCTTAACAGGTATATGGAAGGGGTGGGTCCATCACCACACATTGGACCCCATGCAATCCCAGGTCTGCAGGTGCGGGTCACACAACTCCAAACCAAGAACCATCTGCTGCGGTCCCAAGGGGCACAGCTCCTAGGAGAAAATCAGATACTCCAAGAGCAGCTAGCAGTGTCCCAGGAAGAGAAGTCCAGACTCCAGGCATGGGTTGAGCCACTGCCTTCTGAAAAACAGGGTTCCACAGTACCACTACTGGAATGTTTTGATAGGACCTACCAGAAATTCAGTGGATTCCTAAGCCAATGACATCTCCTCTTCCTGCTCTGCCCTGGAATGTGCCCTGCTGACCAGGCCAGGGTGGGACTAACGATCAGTTTGCTAGCTGGAGAAGTGCTGGATTAGGCCTCCCCGCTGCTGCAGCAGGACCGGCCAATGTTAATGGACTGCAATGTCTTCCTGCCAGATTTTTCCACAATTTTTGACGACTCTCATTGAGCTCACTCAGAGGAAGCCTCACTATGAAGGCTCCAGCAAGGGCCAGCTTCCTCATACGCTGACACTGAGTGGAACGGGGCACCCCGACTGCATCATTTTCAGTGTGGACTTAGTGAGGAAGTAAAGGACGATCTTGCCCGGGTCGAGACCCCGACCAGCTTGGATGCCTTCATTGACCTCTCTCTCTGTATTGACAACTGGCTTCATGAGCAAAAGGAGGACAGAAGAGGCACCATGCCACTGCTTTGCCCATATCCCACGCTGAAAACCCCAGGGCTCAACCATGAACCGATGCAGGTGGATCTTGGCCACTGACACCTGACCCTGGAAGAAGAGAAACAGCGACAGAACAATAACTTATTCTTTTGTGGCAGAGCACAAGGACATGCCCATGTCCCTTGCCAGTCGCGGACCTCTACCGCCGAGGAATCAAGAAACAAGTGAGCCCAGGCCATGTGGAAGGAGGGTGGCCTGGCAACCACCACTGGCACTATGCTCCTAAACTACCCTCCCAGCCCTTGAGGGAAACCCAATCCAGAGCATGTGGGCCCTCCCCATGCTTCCAAGGACAAATAAAATTATGTACCATGGATGGGGCCCTGATCGATTATGGGGCTACCAATAATTTCATAGAGGATAAATTTCAGAGTAGCAGCCGTGTTAGTCTGTATTCGCAAAAAGAAAAGGAGGACTTGTGGCATCTTAGAGACTAACCAATTTATTTGAGCATAAGCTTTCGTGAGCTACAGCTCACTTCATCGGATAAAGCTACTCAAGCACTACAAATCCCCTTCTGTTTTAAGTCTACATCAGTCTTTGTAGAGATGATAGATGAGTCCCTCCTTTCCCTGGAGACAGTGACGCAGGAAATAGTATCCCTAGAGGGCATATGCCAGAGTCATCAGGAAGCATTACAATTCAATGTGATCCATTCTCCACACTTCCCCCTAATTCTCAATATCACCTAACTGGAGCAGCATGATCCTTGCATCTCCTGGCAAGAGAAGAGGATCAACTTCCCCTCTGAATACTACCCAAGGGCCTGCCTGCGTGCAGCAGGCCCCAACCTTTTGATCTGGGGCTCGTGCAGCCTATCAGAAGCAACAGCATCTGTGGGGAAACCCCAGATGGTGGTGGCTAATCAGAAGAAACCACTCCCAAACCTGAATCCCCATCTTCCTGATAAGTATTGGGATTATGCAGATGTTTTTGTAAAGAAGAATGCAGATTTGCTACCTCTGCACTGGGATAATGACTGCCCCATAGACTTACAATGCAGGGCAAAGGTCCCTTATGGATTGATCTATGCAATATCACATCCAGAAATGGCAGCCCTTCGTGCATACATCCAGGAAAACCTGGCCAAGGGCTTCATCTAGTGCTCCACTTCCAGGGGCTCTGGTCCTTTTCATTAAGAAAAAGGATGGAATGCTACACCTCTGCGTAGACTATCAGGCTTAAACCAGATGATGATCCAAAATCTATATCGCATGCCCCTAATTTTGGAGTTACTAGATCATGTGCAATCTGCCAGGATTTTCACCAAACTGGATCTCCAGGGCACTTCCAACCAACTGTGCAACAGGGCAGGAGATGAATGGAAGACCAGCTTTCGAACCCACTATGGGCACTTTGAATATTTAGTAATGCCAGTCTGGCCAGCGCTCCCGTGACCTTTCGACACTCCATGAATGACATATGTAGAGACATGCTAGACCAGTATGTAGTCATTTTATCTTCATGGCATATGTGTGTTTTCAGATAATCCTGAGCAGAATTGTTACCATGTTCAATCCGTCCTGAAAAGACTACTGAACAACAGCCTGTTCATGACACTGGAGAAATGTACCTTTGACCAGTCTTTCACAGAATTTTTGGGTTATATTCTTTCCTCAGAGGGCATCAAGATACACCACCCAGAAGGTGGAGGCCATCTACAGTGGGGCAGCACCCAGGTCCCCTTGGGATTTACAGAACTTCCTGGGTCTTGTGAATTTTTACCAATGGTTCATTCCAGGCTTCTCAGAGCAAAACGCCCCCATTATCAACCTCCTCCACAAGTCACCAAATTTGTTTGGCTGCCTGAAGCTCACCATGCTTTCAAACAGGCCAAGGCTGCTTTCACCACTGCTTCCATTTGAGCAGATCTGGACCCGGCCCTGGCATTCATAGTGGAAGCCAATGCCGCCAGTGGCACCATACTCTCTCAGAAGCGTGGTCCATTGCAAGTGTTGCACCCTGCGCCTGCTACTCCTGAAAACTCACCCCTGCTGAGTGGAATTATGAGATATTAGATAAAGAATGGCTCACAATTAAATCAGCCTTTGAAGAGTGGTGTCATCACCTTGAGGGAGCCTGACACCCCGGTACAAGCCTTTTCTGACCATAAGAACCTTGAATATCTGTGTAAGGCTCGAGCTTTGAACCAAAGATAGCTCAGGTGGGTAGTCTTCTCTCAGTTCAATTTCATCATCACCGGTCACCTGAGAACCAGGCACAGGAAAGCAGATACCTTATCCTGAAAGGGGAGTACTACCAAGTGGGTGAGGAGCCTAACCAAGACCATCTTGTCTCTGAAAACCTCACCGTTTCCTTAGTACCACAATACTCCAAGACCTGATTGATCTAATCTGACCCACTTTGCAGGGCAATCCAGTAGCCCAGGAGGTGACGGAACAACCTGAGGAAACAAGAGCCAGAACCAAAATGCAATGCTTCACACAGGATGAGATCACCTAACTTGATGGGCGCATATACATTCCATTGGGGTGCCCCCAGATAGAAGTGCTCAATCTCTGTCACAACGCTCTATTGGCAGGCCATTTTGTCTGCCTTAAAACTTCCCACACAGCTTCCCATTTCTTCTGCTGGCCCTATATGCAAGCCAAAGTCCAGGACTATGTTGACTTTTGTGACCTGTGAGCTCACACCAAGATGCTCTGCACTAAGCCCATCAGTATCCTGCTACCCCTGGATACCCCACCTAGACCCGGGGCCTCAGTCACCCTGGATTTTGTAGTACAACTCTCTGAGGCTGATGGCCACACATTGGTCTTGCGCATTTTAGACCAACTGACAAAAATGGCACATCTCATCCCCTGTGACCACCAGTGGCAGATTAATGATTTTGCCGCCCCTAGGCCCTGAAATAATTGACCCCCCGCCCCCAGCAGCTCCCTGCCACCCCACCCCAGCTCACTTCTGCTCCACCTCCTCCTCTGAGCGCGCCACTGGGTCCTGCTTCTCCCCGCTCCCTGCCAGTGCTTGTGCCTCTGGCTGCTATTATAAATTTGCCGCCCCTGCAAATTTGCCGCCTGTTTGGCCTAGGCCTGTTTGGCCTAGGCCTGTGGCCGGCCTAGGCGTTAATACGCTTCTCATGACCACCTGCCCTCTGCTGAAACAACGGCTCAAATCCTACTGGTGCACATGATCCATCTTCATGGGCTTCTGGATCATATCACCTCAGACCAAGGCCCGCAGTTTGTCTCACGCTTTTGGCATGAATTACTCCAGTTAATGGACATTTGCCCCTTTTACCATCTCCATGTACTACCCTGTAATGGGATTCACTCTGTGCCCCTGGGTATTTGGCCCCTGAGCCTCCCTCTTCAATGAGTCAGGAACACTTCAGTCTGGTGCAACACCTGAGCTGTTTATTCTTAGAAGGTTTCCCACCACAAGTTCCCAACTATATACAGGCTTCACAGCTACTTTGCCTACAACAGGCCTGGCCAGCAACAGACTAGGAAACTCCCACTTCCTTCTGTGCCTGACCCTTCCCTTTCCCTCTCCCCTTCTCTGGCTTCCTCCCAGCATTTATAGCTCCAGGCTAATAAGACTGGAAGATGCAGCCAGTTACCAGGCAGGCACCAGGCTATTCACCCAGCCCCAATCCATTCCCCTTGATTGGGGCTGGAGTAGCAGCAGCTGATTAAGGGCTTTTCAACCTGCACTCTGCCACATACCCACAGGTAGATGGGCAGAGCAATACCTAAGGTGCTTTGTAAACTACCATCAAGATAGTTGGTTTGCCCTTCTTCCTTATGCTGAGTTTTCATACTACAATGCTGACCAAACCTCCACAGGGCAGAGTCCCTTTTAAGCAAATTACGGGCTTCACCCTTGCTTCCACCCAGCCTGGCCAGCAGCCTCCCCAAACCCAGCAGCTGCCAACTGGATCCAATGGATTCCCCATATCCAGGGGAAGCTTAAGGACCATCCTGAAAAGGTGAAAAGGGACTACAAGAGGTACACAGACTGCCAACACCAGGAAGGCCCATCTCTCACGGCGGATCAAAAGGTGCGGCTTGCAGAAAAACACCTCTGTACCAACTGGCTGTCCCACAAGCTAAACCACCAGTTCCTTGGACCCTTCCCGATCTGTCAGCAAATCAACCCCACCACCTTCAAATTGCAGCTCCCTCAATCCCTTAAAATACATCCTGTTCTCCCTGTATCTCTCCTGATACCTTACTTAGAGGACCCCGTTCCCAGTTGGTCCCAACAGCTTCCCCTGCTGCTCCAGGTCCAAGGATATGAGGCATATATAGTCCACACTGTCCATGACTCTAAATTTGTAGAGGGGGAGACTGTACTACCTAATGGATTGGGAGAGCTCTGGTCCTGTAGAGTGCTCCTGGGAATCTGCTGCCCATATCCTGGTAAAAAGGTTTCATGAAGACCACTCAGACAAACCAGGCCAGGTGCTAACCTGGAGGAAGGGTGCTGGTAATGTAAGGAACCATGGACTAGAATCTGGGTCTTCAGAGCCTGGAATTACTGACCTTCCCACAATGCCACGGGCTAGGGAGCACTGTGGGAAATAGGAACCACAGGAAGTATCGCCCAAAGGATCCAGAGTGACAGTACCCCATGGCCCTCTGATTGGCCAAGTGTACTATTTAATCCTGGAGGGCGGCCCAGGAAGTTGTCTGGGCAACTACTGTGGCTCCAGACCTTGCCTTGTCTTCTGATTGCCAGTCTCCATCCCTGGCCTGACTCTTGCCTTCTGACTCCAGCCTGGTAACTAACTGCTTCTGATCTCTGGTCTCCAACCCTGGCCTCATTCTGACTCTTACTTATTGAACCTGGCTGTAGTGATTCCTCTGCTCCCTGAATGCTGTCTGCTTTTCCATCCTTGACATATGGATCCCAGCCCAGCTGTGATTGCTAGGCCAGACCCCCTACACCCTGGTCTATTACAATGAGACAATGCAACATCCTGGGAAGAGGAGACATAGCTGGCTTCCCTCTGCCCATTACTAGGGGTGGGGAGAGGGGGAAAGCACCCAGGGAGGAGAAGAGACCTACTGGTAAAAAAAGAAGAAAAAAAAAAAAAGGTGAACAACTCAATTTTTAGAGTGCCAGGATGCAGGAACCCTGCATGGGAATTGCCAGACCTGAGGTCCATCTAGTTCAGTATCTTGTTTCTGGCCAGTGCAAGATGTTTCTGAAGAACGTGCAACAAACTCTGCAGGAGGTAGTTCTGGAATAACCTGCCTTCAAGATAGGTTTCAGAGTAACAGCCGTGTTAGTCTGTATTCGCAAAAAGAAAAGGAGTACTTGTGGCACCTTAGAGACTAACCAATTTATTTGAGCATAAGCTTTCGTGAGCTACAGCTCACTTCATCGGATGCATACTGTGGAAAGTGTAGAAGATCTTTTTATACACACAAAGCATGAAAAAATACCTCTCCCCACCCCACTCTCCTGCTGGTAATAGCTTATCTAAAGCAATCACTCTCCTTACAATGTGTATGATAATCAAGTTGGGTCATTTCCAGCACAAATCCAGGTTTTCTCACACACCCCCCTCCACACACACACACACACACACACACACACACACACACACACACAAACCCACTCTCCTGCTGGTAATAGCTTATCTAAAGTGACCACTCTCCTTACAATGTGCATGATAATCAAGGTGGGCCATTTCCAGCACAAATCCAGGGTTTAACAAGAGCATCTGAGGAGGGGGGGAGGGTAGGAAAAAACAAGGGCAAATAGGTTACTTTGCATAATGACTTAGCCACTCCCAGTCTCTATTCAAGCCTAAATTAATTGTATCCAATTTGCAAATGAATTCCAATTCAACAGTTTCTTGCTGGAGTCTGGATTTGAAGTTTGTTTTTTTTTTGTAATATTGCAACTTTCATGTCTGTAATTGCGTGACCAGAGAGATTGAAGTGTTCTCCGACTGGTTTATGAATGTTATAATTCTTGATATCTGATTTGTGTCCATTTATTCTTTTACATAGAGACTGTCCAGTTTGACCAATGTACATGGCAGAGGGGCATCGCTGGCACATGATGGCATATATCACATTGGTGGATGTGCAGGTGAACAAGCCTCTGATAGTGTGGCTGATGTTATTAGGCCCTGTGATGGTGTCCCCTGAATAGATATGTGGGCACAGTTGGCAACGAGCTTTGTTGCAAGGGTAGGTTCCTGGGTTAGTGGTTCTGTTGTGTGGTATGTAGTTGCTGGTGAGTATTTGCTTCAGGTTGGGGGGCTGTCTGTAGGCAAGGACTGGCCTGTCTCCCAAGATTTGTGAGAGTGTTGGGTCATCCTTCAGGATAGGTTGTAGATCCTTAATAATGCGTTGGAGGGGTTTTAGTTGGGAGCTGAAGGTGACGGCTTGTGGCGTTCTGTTATTTTCTTTGTTAGGCCTGTCCTGTAGTAGGTGACTTCTGGGTACTCTTCTGGCTCTGTCAATCTGTTTCTTCACTTCCGCAGGTGGGTATTGTAGTTGTAAGAATGCTTGATAGAGATCTTGTAGGTGTTTGTCTCTGTCTGAGGGGTTGGAGCAATGCGGTTGTATCGCAGAGCTTGGCTGTAGACGATGGATCGTGTGGTGTGGTCAGGGTGAAAGCTGGAGGCATGTAGGTAGGAATAGCGGTCAGTAGGTTTCCTGTATAGGGTGGTGTTTATGTGACCATCGTTTATTAGCACTGTAGTGTCCAGGAAGTGGATCTCTTGTGTGCACTGGACCAGGCTGAGGTTGATGGTGGGTTGGAAATTGTGGAAATCATGGTGGAATTCCTCAAGGGCTTCTTTTCCATGGGTCCAGATGATGAAGATGTCATCAATATAGCGCAAGTAGAGTAGGGGCATTAGGGGACGAGAACTGAGGAAGCGTTGTTCTAAGTCAGCCATAAAAATGTTGGCATACTGTGGGGCCATGTGGGTACCCATAGCAGTGCCGCTGGTCTGAAGGTATACATTGTCCCCAAATGTAAAATAGTTATGGGTGAGGACAAAGTCACAAAGTTCAGCCACCAGGTTAGCCGTGACATTATCGGGGATAGTGTTCTTGACGGCTTGTAGTCCATCTTTGTGTGGAATGTTGGTGTAGAGGGCTTCTACATCCATAGTGGCCAGGATGGTGTTATCAGGAAGATCATCGACGGATTGTAGTTTCCTCAGGAAGTCAGTGGTGTCTCAAAGGTAGCTGGGAGTGCTGGTAGCGTAGGGCCTGAGGAGGGAGTCTACATAGCCAGACAATCCTGCTGTCAGGGTGCCAATGCCTGAGATGATCAGACGCCCAGGATTTCCAGGTTTATGGATCTTGGGTAGTAGATACAATATCCCAGGTCGGGGTTCCAGGGGTGTGTCTGTGCAGATTTGATCTTGTGCTTTTTCAGGGAGTTTCTTGAGCAAATGCTGTAGTTTCTTTCAGTAACTCTCAGTGGGATCAGAGGGTAATGGCTTGTAGAAAGTGGTGTTGGAGAGCTGCCGAGCAGCCTCTTGTTCATATTCCGACCTGTTCATGATGATGACAGCATCTCCTTTGTCAGCCTTTTTGATTATGATGTCAGAGTTGTTTCTGAGGCTGTGGATGGCATTGTGTTCTGCACGGCTGAGGTTATGGGGCAAATGATGCTGCTTTCCACAATTTCAGCCCATGCATGTCAGCGGAAGCACTCTATGTAGAAGTCCAGTCTGCTGTTTCGACCTTCAGGAGGAGTCCACCTAGAATCCTTCTTTTTGTAGTGTTGGTAGGGAGGTCTCTGTGGATTAGTATGTTGTTCAGAGGTATGTTGGAAATATTCCTTGAGTCGGAGACGTCGAAAATAGGATTCTAGGTCACCACAGAACTGTATCATGTTCGTGGGGGTGGAGGGGCAGAAGGAGAGGCCCCGAGATAGGACAGCTGCTTCTGCTGGGCTGAGAGTATAGTTGGATAAGTTAACAGTATTGCTGGGTGGGTTGAGGGAACCATTGCTGTGGCCCCTTGTAGCATGTAGTAGTTTAGAAAGTTTAGTGTCCTTTTTCTTTTGTAGAGAAGCAAAGTGTGTGTTGTAAATGGCTTGTCTAGTTTTAGTAAATTCCAGCCACGAGGAAGTTTGTGTGGAAGGTTGGTTTTTTATGAGAGTATCCATTTTTGAGAGCTCATTCTTAATCTTTCCCTGTTTACTGTAGAGGATGTTGATCAGGTGATTCCGCAGTTTCTTTGAGAGCATGTGGCACAAGCTGTCAGCATAGTCTGTGTGGTATGTAGATTGTAATGGATTTTTTACCTTCAGTCCTTTTGGTACGATGTCCATCTGTTTGCATTTGGAAAGGAAGATGATGTCTGTCTGTATCTGTACAAGTTTTTTCATGCAGTTGATAGATTTCCACTCCATACGGCTAAATGCAGTGCCTTGCATAATGACAGGTTTCAGAGTAACAGCCGTGTTAGTCTGTATTCACAAAAAGAAAAGGAGTACTTGTGGCACCTTAGAGACTAACCAATTTATTTGAGCATAAGCTTTCGTGAGCTACAGCTCACTTCATCGGATGCATACTGTGGAAAGTGTAGAAGATCTTTTTATACACACAAAGCATGAAAAAATACCTCTCCCCACCCCACTCTCCTGCTGGTAATAGCTTATCTAAAGCAATCACTCTCCTTACAATGTGTATGATAATCAAGTTGGGCCATTTCCAGCACAAATCCAGGTTTTCTCACACACCCCCCTCCACACACACACACACACACACACACACAAACCCACTCTCCTGCTGGTAATAGCTTATCTAAAGTGACCACTCTCCTTACAATGGGCATTGGCACCCTGACAGCAGGATTGTCTGGCTATGTAGACTCCCTCCTCAGGCCCTAAGCTACCAGCACTCCCAGCTACCTTCGAGACACACTGACTTCCTGAGGAAACTACAATCCATTGATGATCTTCCTGATAACACCATCCTGGCCACTATGGATGTAGAAGCCCTCTACACCAACATTTCACACAAAGATGGACTACAAGCCGTCAAGAACACTATCCCCGATAATGTCACGGCTAACCTGGTGGCTGAACTTTCTGACTTTGTCCTTACCCACAACTATTTTACATTTCGGGATAATGTATACCTTCAGATCAGCGGCACTGCTATGGGTACCCGCATGGCCCCACAGTATGCCAACATTTTTATGGCTGACTTAGAACAACGCTTCCTCAGCTCTCATCCCCTAATGCCCTGTCATAAATATAAAGGGAAGGGTAAACCCCTTTGAAATCCCTCCTGGCCAGGGGAAAGCTCCTCTCACCTGTAAAGGGTTAAGAAGCTAAAGGTAACCTCGCTGGCACCTGACCAAAATGACCAATGAGGAGACAAGATACTTTCAAAAGCTGGGAGGAGGGAGAGAAACAAAGGGTCTGTGTCTGTCTGTATGCTGGTCTTTGCCAGGGATAGACCAGGAATGGAGTCTTAGAACTTTTAGTAAGTAATCTAGCTAGGTATGTGTTAGATTATGATTTCTTTAAATGGCTGAGAAAAGAATTGTGCTGAATAGAATAACTATTTCTGTCTGTGTATCTTTTTTGTAACTTAAGGTTTTGCCTAGAGGGGTTCTCTATGTTTTTGAATCTAATTACCCTGTAAGATATCTACCATCCTGATTTTACAGGGGGGGATTTCTTTATTTCTATTTACTTCTATTTTTATTAAAAGTCTTCTTGTAAGAAAACTGAATGCTTTTTCATTGTTCTCAGATCCAAGGGTTTGGGTCTGTGGTCACCTATGCAAATTGGTGAGGCTTTTTATCCAACATTTCCCAGGAAAGGGGGGGTGCAAGTGTTGGGAGGATTGTTCATTGTTCTTAAGATCCAAGGGTCTGGGTCTGTAGTCACCTAGGCAAATTGGTGAGGCTTTTTACCAAACCTTGTCCAGGAAGTGGGGTGCAAGGTTTTGGGAAGTATTTTGGGGGGAAGGACGCGTCCAAACAGCTCTTCCCCAGTAACCAGTATTAGTTTGGTGGTGGTAGCGGCCAGTCCAAGGACAACGGGGGGAATATTTTGTACCTTGGGGAAGTTTTTGACCTAAGCTGGTAAAGATAAGCTTAGGAGGTTTTTCATGCAGGTCCCCACATCTGTACCCTAGAGTTCAGAGTGGGGGAGGAACCTTGACATGGTGTCAGCGGTGGGATTAACCTGAAATCATTTTGAGATCCAGTTGAGATTTTTTGAACTAGAAATACAGATTTTAAAAAGGAAATTTTTTTTCCTTTGGAAAGCAGCTGAAACTGTGGCCAAGCAGAGACAAAAGGGGATTATCTTTGTGAATTGCAGGTTTTCTTTGCCTGGAGGCAGGGTACTTAACTCCTGCAGGGAAATTCACAGTCTTCCAACCCAGAGTTTTTTTTTCTTTTCTTCCTAAAAGTAAATAGGGGGTGTGTGTTCTACCCATTTGCTTTTTCTTTGGGCTGGGTAAGCAGGTTTCCAAGTAGTTGGAGGTTTTTTGCTTTAATTTGGGCCCAGAGCAGAGACAAGGGAATTGTCTTTTTCTGTAGGCTGACAATCACTATCAGAGAATAGGTATTCTATTCCAGCACAGCAAAATTTTACAGCCAAGTTTTGTTTGTTTATTTCTAAACCTCGGGTGTAAAGTTAGTTAAAAACAGAGAGGTTAGAATGACCAAATCCTCAGCTCGCCTACAGCTGGAATTAGCCAAATTTCAGGCTGAGGAAAAACAAAGGGAACATGAAAGACAGATAGAACTCATGCGGCTGGAGAAGGAGGCACAGGAGGCTGCCCACAAGAGGGAAATGGAGGCAAGGAAGCATGTGGAGGAGGAGAAGGAAAAAGAGAGGAAGCATGTGGAGGAGGAGAAGGAAAAAGAGAGGAAGCATGTGGAGGAGGAGAAGGAAAAAGAGAGGAAGCATGTGGAGGAGGTGGAGAGGATAAAGGCCCAGCAGAATATACCAACAAACCCTAGCAATCCTTCTCCAGGTACCACTTCCCATCCCAGAAAGTTCCCCACCTACAAGGCAGGTGATGATACTGAGGCCTTCTTAGAAAACTTTGAAAGGGCCTGCCTTGGGTACAACATCTCTACTGACCAATACATGGTAGAGCTGAGGCCGCAGCTCAGTGGACCCTTAGCTGAGGTGGCAGCTGAAATGCCTAAAGAACACATGAACAAGTATGAACTGTTTAAATCCAAGGCGAGAGTCAGAATGGGGATAACACCCGAGCAGTCTCGTCGGAGGTTCAGAGCCCTAAGGTGGAAACCAGACATGTCATTTACCCGACATGCCTACCACATTGTGAAACATTGGGATGCCTGGATATCAGGAGCAAGTGTTGAATCTCCAGTAAATTTGCCCTTCCTAATGCAAATGGAACAATTCTTAGAGGGTGTTCCTGAGGAAATAGAAAGATACATCCTAGATGGGAAACCCAAAACTGTAATCGAGGCAGGAGAGATTGGAGCCAGATGGGTGGAGGTGGCAGAGAAGAAGAAAACTGGTCGCAGTTGGAGCGGAGACCAGAAGGGACCACCCCAGACCACACCCTATTACCGGGGGCCGCCCAAAGCCCCACCTACCTCCCAAAGAACCCTCCAGACCCCTTATCGTCCCACCACCCCGTTCTCCAGCAACCCACCTCGCCCCAGTGACCCGTCAGCTGGACAATGTTTTAAATGTAACGAGCTGGGGCATGTAAAGGCCAACTGCCCCAAGAACCCCAACAGATTACAGTTCATTGCACCGGAATCACACCAGAGGTCCACAGGCCCAGATACCTCCCAGATACCCTTGGAGCGGAGGGAAACTGTGAGTGTGGGCGGGAAGAAGGTCACCGCGTGGAGGGACACCGGAGCACAAGTGTCAGCTATCCATGCTTCCTTAGTGGACCCCAATTTAATCAACCCAGAGATCCAAGTGACGATTCAACCCTTCAAGTCCAACTCTTTCAATTTGCCTACAGCCAAGTTGCCTGTCCAGTACAAGGGCTGGTCAGGAACATGGACTTTTGCAGTCTATGATGATTATCCCATCCCCATGCTGTTGGGGGAAGACTTGGCCAATCGTGTGAAGCAGGCCAAGAGGGTGGGAACGGTCACCCGCAGCCAGGCTAAACAAGCCGTGAAGCCTAGCTCTGTTCCGGAAACTTCTATCAGGACCCGGTCAGAGGCGATGGACCGGGACCCCAGGCCAATGTCTGCAACAGCAGTAGTGGATCCAGTCCCAGAGACCCAGACGGAACCAGTCCCAGAACCGGAACCAGCCGAACAACCAACACCAGACCCCGTGTCAGCGCTGAATCCAGTACTTGCAACCTCAACACCAGAGGGCCCCACCGAACCTGAACTGGCAGCAGCCAATAACCCTACACAAGAGGCTCAGCCGGAGCCTGAATCCCAACATAGTGCACCAGCGGAGAGCGGTTCACAGTCAACAGAAATAGCTCCATCCCCTATATCGCTTCCAGAGGGACCAAGCCTAGGTCCACAATCCAATGAGGGACTGATGTCTCCAGCATCAAGGGAACAGTTCCAGACCGAACAGGAAGCAGATGAAAGCCTCCAGAGAGCTTGGACGGCGGCACGGAGCAACCCACCGCCTCTCAGCTCTTCTAATCGATCCAGGTTTGTTGTAGAAAGAGGACTTTTATACAAGGAAACTCTTTCTGGGGGACACCAGGAAGACTGGCATCCTCAGAGACAGTTGGTAGTTCCAACTAAATACCGGGCCAAGCTCTTGAGCTTAGCCCACGATCACCCTAGTGGCCATGCTGGGGTGAACAGGACCAAAGACCGTTTGGGGGGGTCATTCCACTGGGAGGAAATGGGCAAGGATGTTTCTACCTATGTCCAGTCTTGTGAGGTGTGCCAAAGAGTAGGAAAACCCCAAGACCAGGTCAAAGCCCCTCTCCAGCCACTCCCCATCATTGAAGTTCCATTTCAGCGAGTAGCTGTGGATATTCTGGGTCCTTTTCCGAAAAAGACACCCAGAGGAAAGCAGTACATACTGACTTTCATGGATTTTGCCACCCGATGGCCGGAAGCAGTAGCTCTAAGCAACACCAGGGCTAAAAGTGTGTGCCAGGCACTAGCAGACATTTTTGCCAGGGTAGGTTGGCCCTCCGACATCCTCACAGATGCAGGGACTAATTTCCTGGCAGGAACTATGAAAAACCTTTGGGAAGCTCATGGGGTAAATCACTTGGTTGCCACTCCTTACCACCATCAAACAAATGGCATGGTGGAGAAGTTTAATGGAACTTTGGGGGCCATGATACGTAAATTCGTAAATGAGCACTCCAATGATTGGGACCTAGTGTTGCAGCAGTTGCTCTTTGCCTACAGAGCTGTACCACATCCCAGTTTAGGGTTTTCCCCATTTGAACTTGTATATGGCCGTGAGGTTAAGGGGCCATTGCAGTTGGTGAAGCAGCAATGGGAGGGATTTACACCTTCTCCAGGAACTAACATTCTGGACTTTGTAACCAACCTACAAAACACCCTCCGAACCTCTTTAGCCCTTGCTAGAGAAAACTTACAGGATGCTCAAAAAGAGCAAAAAGCCTGGTATGATAAACATGCCAGAGAGCGTTCCTTCAAAGTAGGAGACCAGGTCATGGTCTTAAAGGCGCTCCAGGCCCATAAAATGGAAGCATCGTAGGAAGGGCCATTCATGGTCCAGGAGCGCCTGGGAGCTGTTAATTATCTCATAGCATTCCCCACCTCCAACCGAAAGCCTAAGGTGTACCATATTAATTCTCTAAAGCCCTTTTATTCCAGAGAATTAAAGGTTTGTCAGTTTACAGCCCAGGGAGAAGATGATGCTGAGTGGCCTGAAGGTGTCTACTACGAAGGGAAATGTGCTGGTGGTGTGGAAGAGGTGAACCTCTCCATGACCCTTGGGCGTATGCAGCGACAGCAGATCCAGGAGCTGTGCACTAGCTACGCGCCAACGTTCTCAGCCACCCCAGGACTGACTGAACGGGCATACCACTCCATTGACACAGGTAATGCTCACCCAATTAGGGTCCAACCTTACCGGGTGTCTCCTCAAGCTAAAACTGCTATAGACCGGGAGATCCAGGATATGTTACAGATGGGTGTAATCCGCCCCTCTGAAAGTGCATGGGCATCTCCAGTGGTTCTAGTTCCCAAACCAGATGGGGAAATACGTTTTTGCATGGACTACCGTAAGCTAAATGCTGTAACTCGCCCAGACAACTATCCAATGCCCCGCACAGATGAACTATTAGAGAAACTGGGACGGGCCCAGTTCATCTCTACCTTGGACTTAACCAAGGGGTACTGGCAGGTACCGCTAGATGAATCTGCCAAGGAAAGGTCAGCCTTCACCACACATCTCGGGCTGTATGAATTTAATGTACTCCCTTTCGTGCTGCGAAATGCACCCGCCACTTTCCAAAGACTTGTAGATGGTCTCCTAGCGGGATTAGGAGAATATGCAGTCGCCTACCTTGACGATGTGGCCATATTTTCGGATTCCTGGGCAGACCACCTGGAACATCTACACAAAGTCCTTGAGCGCATAAGGGAGGCAGGACTAACTGTTAAGGCTAAGAAGTGTCAAATAGGCCTAAACAGAGTGACTTACCTTGGACACCAGGTGGGTCAAGGAACTATCAGCCCCCTACAGGCCAAAGTGAATGCTATCCAAAAGTGGCCTGTCCCAAAGTCAAAGAAACAGGTTCAATCCTTCTTAGGCTTGGCCGGTTATTACAGACGATTTGTACCGCACTACAGCCAAATCGCTGCCCCACTGACAGACCTAACCAAAAAGAAACAGCCAAATGCTGTTCAGTGGACCGGAAAGTGTCAGAAGGCCTTTAACAAGCTTAAAGCGACACTCATGTCTGACCCTGTACTAAGGGCCCCAGACTTTGACAAACCGTTCCTAGTAACCACAGATGCATCCGAGCGCGGTGTGGGAGCAGTTTTAATGCAGAAAGGACCTGATCAAGAATTCCACCCTGTAGTGTTTCTCAGCAAAACACTGTCTGAGAGGGAAAGCAACTGGTCAGTCACTGAAAAAGAATGTTACGCCATTGTCTACGCTCTGGAAAAGCTACGCCCATATGTTTGGGGACGGCGTTTCCACCTGCAAATCGACCATGCTGCACTGAAGTGGCTTCACACCATCAAAGAAACTAACAAAAAACTTCTTCGGTGGAGTTTAGCTCTCCAAGATTTTGATTTCGACATCCAACACATCTCAGGAGCTTCTAACAAAGTGGCTGATGCACTCTCCCGTGAAAGTTTCCCAGAATCAACTGGTTAAAATCGTCCTTGAGATGTGGAAAATATTGTTAGTCTTTATGTACTTGGTAGTATATTTAGAGATGCATGTGTCTTATTAACTCTGTTTTTCCTAGAGCTCCAGGAAGAAATCCCAGCCAGTGTTTCACCCTAGCTGAGATTTGGGGGGCGTGTCATAAATATAAAGGGAAGGGTAAACCCCTTTGAAATCCCTCCTGGCCAGGGGAAAGCTCCTCTCACCTGTAAAGGGTTAAGAAGCTAAAGGTAACCTCGCTGGCACCTGACCAAAATGACCAATGAGGAGACAAGATACTTTCAAAAGCTGGGAGGAGGGAGAGAAACAAAGGGTCTGTGTCTGCCTGTATGCTGGTCTTTGCCAGGGATAGACCAGGAATGGAGTCTTAGAACTTTTAGTAAGTAATCTAGCTAGGTATGTGTTAGATTATGATTTCTTTAAATGGCTGAGAAAAGAATTGTGCTGAATAGAATAACTATTTCTGTCTGTATATCTTTTTTGTAACTTAAGGTTTTGCCTAGAGGGGTTCTCTATGTTTTTGAATCTAATTACCCTGTAAGATATCTACCATCCTGATTTTACAGGGGGGATTTCTTCATTTCTATTTACTTCTATTTTTATTAAAAGTCTTCTTGTAAGAAAACTGAATGCTTTTTCATTGTTCTCAGATCCAAGGGTTTGGGTCTGTGGTCACCTATGCAAATTGGTGAGGCTTTTTATCCAACATTTCCCAGGAAAGGGGGGGTGCAAGTGTTGGGAGGATTGTTCATTGTTCTTAAGATCCAAGGGTCTGGGTCTGTAGTCACCTAGGCAAATTGGTGAGGCTTTTTACTAAACCTTGTCGAGGAAGTGGGGTGCAAGGTTTTGGGAAGTATTTTGGGGGGAAGGACGCGTCCAAACAGCTCTTCCCCAGTAACCAGTATTAGTTTGGTGGTGGTAGAGGCCAGTCCAAGGACAACGGGGGGAATATTTTGTACCTTGGGGAAGTTTTTGACCTAAGCTGGTAAAGATAAGCTTAGGAGGTTTTTCATGCAGGTCCCCACATCTGTACCCTAGAGTTCAGAGTGGGGGAGGAACCTTGACATGCCCCTACTCTACTTTCGCTATATTGATGACATCTTCATCATCTGGACCCATGGAAAAGAAGCCCTTGAGGAATTCCATCATGATTTCAACAATTTCCATCCCACCATCAACCTCAGCCTGGTCCAGTCCACACAAGAGATCCACTTCCTGGACACTACAGTGCTAATAAACGATGGTCACATAAACACCACCATATACCGGAAACCTACTGACCGCTATTCCTACCTACATGCCTCCAGCTTTCACCCTGACCACACCACACGATCCATTGTCTACAGCCAAGCTCTGCGATACAACCGCATTTGCTCCAACCCCTCAGACAGAGACAAACACCTACAAGATCTCTATCAAGCATTCTTACACTACAATACCCACCTGCGGAAGTGAAGAAACAGATTGATAGAGCCAGAAGAGTTCCCAGAAGTCACCTGCTAAAGGACAGGCCTAACAAAGAAAATAACAGAACGCCACAAGCCGTCACCTTCAGCTCCCAACTAAAACCCCTCCAACGCATTATTAAGGATCTACAACCTATCCTGAAGGATGACCCAACACTCTCACAAATCTTGGGAGACAGGCCAGTCCTTGCCTACAGACAGCCCCGCAACCTGAAGCAAATACTCACCAACAACCACATACCACGCAACAGAACCACTAACCCAGGAACCTATCCTTGCAACAAAGCCCGTTGCCAACTGTGCCCACATATCTATTCAGGGGACACCATCACAGGGCCTAATAACATCAGCCACACTATCAGAGGCTCGTTCACCTGCACATCCACCAATGTGATATATGCCATCATGTGCCAGCAGTGCCCCTCTGCCAGGTACATTGGTCAAACTGGACAGTCTCTATGTAAAAGAATAAATGGACACAAATCAGATATCAAGAATTATAACATTCATAAACCAGTTGGAGAACACTTCAATCTCTCTGGTCACGCGATTAAAGACATGAAAGTTGCAATATTACAAAAAAAAAAAAAAACCTTCAAATCCAGACTCCAGCGAGAAACTGTTGAATTGGAATTCATTTGCAAATTGGATACAATTAATTTAGGCTTGAATAGAGACTGGGAGTGGCTAAGATGAAGGGAAAGCAGTGGATGTATTGTTTCTTGACTTTAGCAAAGCTTTTGACACGGTCTCCTACAGTATTCTTGTCAGCAAGTTACAGAAGTATGGGCTGGATGAATGCACTATAAGGTGGGTAGAAAGTTGGCTAGATTGTCGGGCTCAATGGGTAGTGATCAATGGCTCCATGTCTAGTTGGCAGCCGGTGTCAAGTGGTCGGTCCTGGGGCCGGTTTTGTTCAATATCTTCATAAATGATCTGGAGGATGGTGTGGATTGCACTCTCAGCAAATTTGCGGATGATACTAAACTGGGAGGAGTGGTAGATACGCTGGAGGGCAGGGATAGGATACAGAGGGACCTAGACAAATTGGAGGATTGGGCCAAAAGAAATCTGATGAGGTTCAATAAGGATAAGTGCAGGGTCCTGCACTTAGGATGGAAGAACCCAATGCACAGCTACAGACTAGGGACCGAATGGCTAAGCAGCAGTTCTGCGGAAAAGGACCTAGGGGTGACAGTGGACGAAAAGCTGGATATAAGTCAGCAGTGTGCCCTTGTTGCCAAGAAGGCCAATGGCATTTTGGGATGTATAAGTAGGGGCATAGCGAGCAGATCGAGGGACGTGATCGTCCCCCTCTATTCGACATTGGTGAGGCCTCATCTGGAGTACTGTGTCCAGTTTTGGGCCCCACACTACAAGAAGGATGTGGATAAATTGGAAAGAGTCCAGCGAAGGGCAACAAAAATGATTAGGGGTCTGGAACACATGACTTATGAGGAGAGGCTGAGGGAACTGGGATTGTTTAGTCTGCAGAAGAGAAGAATGAGGGGGGATTTGATAGCTGCTTTCAACTACCTGAGAGGCGGTTCCAGAGAGGATGGTTCTAGACTATTCTCAGTGGTAGAAGAGGACAGGACAAGGAGTAATGGTCTCAAGTTGCAGTGGGGGAGGTTTAGGTTTGATATTAGGAAAAACTTTTTCACTAGGAGGGTGGTGAAACACTGGAATGCGTTACCTAGGGAGGTGGTAGAATCTCCTTCCTTAGAAGTTTTTAAGGTCAGGCTTGACAAAGCCCTGGCTGGGATGATTTAATTGGGGAGTGGTCCTGCTTTGAGCAGGGGGTTGGACTAGGTGACCTCCTGAGGTCCCTTCCAACCCTGATATTCTATGATTCTATGATTCTAAGTCATTATGCAAGGTAACCTATTTTCCCTTGTTTTTTCCTACCCCCTCCCCCTCCTCAGACGCTCTCGTTAAACCCTGGATTTGTGCTGGAAATGGCCCACCTTGATTATCATGCACATTGTAAGGAGAGTGGTCACTTTAGATAAGTTATTACCACAGGAGAGTGGGTTTGTGGGTGTGTGTGGGGAGGAGGGGTGTGAGAAAACCTGGATTTGTGCTGGAAATGGCCCAACTTGATTATCATACACATTGTAAGGAGAGTGATCACTTTAGATAAGCTATTACCAGCAGGAGAGTGGGGTGGAGAGGTATTTTTTCATGCTTAGTGTGTATAAAAAGATCTTCTACACTTTCCACAGTATGCATCCGATGAAGTGAGCTGTAGCTCACGAAAGCTTATGCTCAAATAAATTGGTTAGTCTCTAAGGTGCCACAAGTACTCCTTTTCTTTCTGCCTTCAAGATGTTTCTTCCTGACCCCCATTAGTTGGAGGTTGGCCTATATCCTGAAGCATGAGAGTTTATATCCTTTCCAAACCTACTGGGCTGTTGTTTTTTTAAAATCCTTATTATTACAACACTGGATGTTCTTGCTATCCATAGAAATGTACAATCTTTCTTTTTTAAATTCATGCTAAGCTGTTGGCCTCAATGGTACACTGGCAATGAGTTCCATCAGCTAATTGTGTGCTATACTAGAAAGTATTTCCTTTTACCTGTCTCAAATTTGCTGCCTTTTAGCTTCACTGAAACTTGTTTTTTTGTTGCTGGAAAGGACAAGGGCCAGGTTACCGTCTCTGTACCATTCAATATCCTGTCTACCTTTATCTTGTTCCATCCTGTTCATTTCCTCTCTTAGTGATAGAGTCAAGAAGCCCAATCTCTTTAACTAAACTTGACTTGATCACAGTTGATAAGTACCTACCTAGGGAACAAATATTTCATAATGGGCTCTTCAGTCTATCAGACAAGGATCTAACAAGATCCAATGGCTGGAAGTTGAAGCTAGACTGGAAATAAGATGTAAATTTTTATCAGCGAAGGAAATTAACCATTGGAATAATTTATGGAGGGTCGTGGTGGAGTCTCCATCACTGGCAATTTTTCAGTCAAGACCGGATGTTTTCCTAAAAGATCTGCTCTGCTTCAAACAAGAATGAATTAAGGGAAGTTCTCTGGCCTGTGTTATACAGGAGATCCGACTAGATCGGAGGTGGGCAAACTACGGCCTGCAGGCCACATCCAGCCCGTGGGACCCTCCTGCCCGGCCCCTGAGCTCCTGGCCCGGAAGGCTAGCCCCGGCCCCTCCCCTGCTGCCCCCACACCCTGCAGCCTCAGCTCGCTACATGGCCGGCGCAACATTCTGGGCGGGGGGGGCTGCGAGCTCCTGGGGCAGTGCAGCTGCAGAGCCCGGCCTGACCCGGTGCTCTGTGCTGCGCAGTGCGTGGCTGGGTCCAGCCGGGCGGTGCGGCTGTGGTGCTGCCAGCCGCTGGTGCTCCAGGCAGCGCGGTAAGGCGGCAGGGAGCAGGGCAGGTTGGATAGAGGGCAGAGGAGTTCGGGGTGGTGTTGAGGGGGCAGCAACGTGGATAGGAGTCGGGGCGGTTAGAGGGCGGGGAAGAGGGGGGTTGAATGGGGGCAGGGGTCCCTGGGGCGCAGTCAGGAAGGAGGGGGGGGTTCAATGGGGTGGCAGGGAGCAATCAGGGGCAGGGGTTCTGGGGGCAGTCGGGGACAGGGAGCAGGGGGGGTGGATGGGGCAGGAGTCTGGGGGGGACATCGGGGGCGAGAACCAGGAGAGGGGGGTGGATAGGGGGCCGGGCCACACCTGGCTGTTTGGGGAGGCACAGCCTCCCCTAACCGGCCCTCCATCCAATTTCCGAAACCTGATGCAGCCCTCAGGCCAAAAAGTTTGCCCGCCCCTGGACTAGATCACAGTGTTCCCTTTGGGCCTTGGGATCTGCGACTCTGTGATAAACAGCTTCAATCTTGTCTAGTTCACTTCAAATGTAGAAAAAAGAAATGTTCTCCCAGCTCCAGTTCTGTTGGTGTGCTCACTCTATGGAAGAAAGCAAGGACACACTCTGTGGGTTTTAGCCAGGCCACAACTTTATGAGTCAAATTACATCCAAGGTTCCCATCTGGGGACAGCCCAACGCAGTCACTCACACCCCATTTTTTGGCCAATTCTTTGGGTGCTCCCACTTCAGGGGGAGCTAATCATCACACAAGGAGAGTCTCTGGGTACCCGCTAGCATCCCTCCCTCTTTCAGAGGTTGAGATGACAGGAGACCTCAACACCCAGCCAGCACCACCAAACAGCGCATTGGTGGGGGCGGTCTGCCTGAGGGTAGTGTCCTGGATCCTGGTTTGCATTTTCCACCAGAGGGTGAAACACATTGCCTCCCATCTCACAAGGAGATGCTGTCGGGATGCCCACTCCTCTCCTCAAAACTGTAAGCCACTACGTTACGTCAGTGCCTCACCACGTGAGAACTTTTCTGCTGCTAAGCTATGGGTCAGCCTCCTGCCACACCAGCCTGTCTGCCTTGCCAGCAAACTCCCTGTAGCTCTGCCTGTCCAAACCTTGACTTGCAGGTACCAGTCAGTGAAGCCCAGTTCCTCAGTTCTAAGAGATGTCTCCCTGCAGAGTCCAGTCCCTCTCGCTGGACACTCACAAAAGTTAAGTTCGCTCTCTCCAAAGAGCCAGAGCACATGCCAGACTCTTAGTTTGGCTGAAGACTCACACATCACTTCAATATAACAGCACTGAGATGATTTTGTAATACAAGAATAGGTTTATTAACAAAGAACACAGGTTTACATGATACCAGGCAAGAATCAAAGAGGCAGAAAAGGGTTACAAAGAAACAAAAAATAATGCACCTCAGACTTCACTCTGCAAGCTAAAACTGTTTCTCACTCACAGCAAGTTATCAACAGCTTCTGCCCTTCACGCCAAGAAGATCCACCTTTCACAGACTCAGAGAGTGCTGTTCCCTGGGGTTCTCTCCCCTTCTTTGTATAGTCCAGTGAACCTTTGAAATGTATTCCTTTGCAGTGTATCCCCAGATAAAGGTTTTCTCCACTGCTGCTTGTGCAGATGTCATGCTGTCTCCATCCTCCTCTGGTCAATTTGCTCCTCTAGAACATAAGAACAGGCATACTGGGTCAGACCAAAGGTCCATCTAGCCC
Source organism: Eretmochelys imbricata (assembly GCF_965152235.1). Lineage (NCBI taxonomy): Eukaryota > Metazoa > Chordata > Testudines > Cheloniidae > Eretmochelys > Eretmochelys imbricata. Next base: position 258,223,247 of record NC_135573.1, read on the forward strand.
GGTATCCTGTCTTCCAATAGTGGCCAACATCAGGTGCCCCAGAAGGAATGAACAGAACAGGTGATCATCAAGTGATCCATCCCCTGTCGCCCATTCCCAGCTTCTGGCAAACAGTGGCTAAGGACACCATCCCTGCCCATCCTGGCTAATAGCCACTGATGGACCTATCCCCCATGAATTTATCTAGTTTGTTTTTGAACCCTGTTATAGTCTTGGCCTGCACAATATCCTCTGGCAAAGAGTTCCACAGGTTGACTGCATTCTGTGAAAAAATACTTCCTTTTGTTTGTTTTAAATCTGCTGCCTATTAATTTCATTTGGTGACCCCTAGTTCTTGTGTTATGAGAAGGAGTAAATAACACTTCCTTATTTACTTTCTCCACACCAGTCATGATTTTATAGACCTCTAGCATATCCCCCCTTAGTCGTTCTTTTTCCAAGCTGAAAAGTCCCAGTCTTATTAATCTCTCCTCATCTGTTCCATACCCCTAATCATTTTTGTTGCACTTTTCTGAACCTTTTCCAATTCCAATATCTCCTTTTAGTGAGATGTGGCGACCACATCTGCACGCAGTATTCAAGATATGGGTGTACCATGGGTTTATATAGAGGCAATATGGTATTTTCTGTCTTATTATCTATCCCAGGGGTCCCCTCCGTGGTGCCTGCAGGCACAATGGCACCCGCCGGGGCCACCGCGCCGCTGAAATGCCGCCACCGAGCGCAGCCACCTGAGAACCACCTGCCGAAATGCTGCCGAGAAGCATTGCCGTTTCTCAATGGCATTTCAGCAGCGAGGCTTCTTTGCGCTGCCGCTTCTTGGCGGCATTACAGCGGTGGGGTGTATGGCGCCCGCCACAGTCTGTTGGGAATACGAATGTGCTATTCCCACAGAAAGGTTGGGGACCACTGATCTATCCCTTTCTTAATGATTCCCAACGTTCTGTTCACTTTTTTGACTGCCACTGCACATTGAGTGGATGTTTTCAGAGAACTATCCACAATGACTCCAAGATCTCTTTCTTGAGTGGTAACAGCTAATTTAGACCCCACCATTTTATATATATAGCTGGGATTATGTTTTCCAATGTGCAATACTTTGCATTTATCAACATTGAATTTCATCTGCCATTTTGTTGCCCAGTCACCCAGTTTTGAGAGATCCTTTTGTAGCTCTTCACATTCTGCCTGGAACTTAAGTATCTTGAGTAGTTTTGTATCATCTGCACATTTTGCCACCTCACTGTTTACCCCTTTTTCCAGATCATTTATGAATATGTTGAATAGGACTTGGCACAGTACAGACCCCTGGGGGACACCACTATTCTGAAAATTGACCATTTATTCCTACCCTTTGTTTCCTATCTTTTAACCAGTTACCAATCCATGAGAGAATCTTCCCTCTTGTCCCATGACTGCTGAATTTGTTAGCTTAATCACTTTATTTACCTTAGATGTAAATGTATTTCCATTAGCTCTGGCCTCATCTTGCTCACTTTGCATTGGAGACACAGCAAAACAACATTCCTTTGTCTAGGGCAGGCTTGGGTATCCAGTGCCTCTAGAACATATTTTAAGTACGTATTTCCAGCACACATACATAACTCTTTGTACACAACCTGTACATAAACTACATGATTATTTTCATGACCAGCACGTCACCAATCTTCATATGATACCTTACAAGACACTCTTTGGCTAAGTATTCTGACAAGAGCGTGCAGGGGTGTCCTTTGCCAATTGGCACAAAGGGGCTGTTAGGGTCACACCTACTGTGTTACCTTTTGGGGATCTGGAATATAAATCAGCAAGTTCCTGCATTGGGCACATGCCACAAAGAGATGCCAGCATCAACTTGTTTGCCTCCATCCCACCCCACATGGACTACCTAGGAGTTTGGCCAATCCAATACCAAGCTCATCCAGGAACAAATCGGCACCCATATCAGAGAGGTGTGTGCCATCCTTTCGATAAAGCTCGACCGGGCTCTGGGCTATGCAGCCATGTCCAATAACTGAGCCACCTTGCGACTTCAGCCACGTTGATACTTTCCGGCTGGCCTATCTCCAGGCCCCCTCTATCTTTTGTGGGTGGACTGCAGTCTGCCAAATCCGGCAGACTACTGTCTCCAACCAAGCTATTCCCACACCAAGAAACCTGTGCCTACAGCCCACCACCTGCACTGGCCTCCCACCAGGCACCCTGAATCGCCAGCATCCTACGGCCCGGACCTCTCGTGCACCCAGACCCAACTGGGTAGCCACTAAGTGGAATGTGTAGGAGCCAGACTCTCCTGGTAGCAAGCCCAAGAAGGACAGCCCCTTCCTAAACACTCCCGCAAACTGGAAATTGGTTAGGAAGGACCAGTCCCCCAGGCAGGAAAAGGGGGCCCTCACCCAGTGGCCATAAAGCCACATAAGCCCATAGTGCCAAGACAGGACACAGGTCCATGTCACCAGAGCGGTGCCGAGCAGTAGCCTTACCAGACCCAGTTAGATCCATTTTTGACCCATGGACTGAGACAGAGAGAGTCACCCTCCTGGTGCACGTCCTGTAGTCTGAGAGCTGCTCCGAAGTGTCTCCCTTGGCTGAAGGGACTCAGAAGGCTATGAAGCAAGCCAACCGACCAGCTGCATTGAAGAGTACAGCCTCACCTCACCACAAATGGCAGATCCGAGGAAGGACCTTGACTAACTGCCTAAGGCCCTGCAAGGTAACTGGCTTCCTGACATCGCTCCATGTCCCAGCTGTCCGGGCCCAACCCTGCAACAACTTCTGTGGACCATGAATCCCCAACAGGGGTCCAGATGACCCACATACCTGCAGTCATGGGTTAGCACTATGAGCTTGTTTCGAGAAAGGCAGGATTGCCCCTGCACCATGCCAACCTCAAAGCTTAGGTATGTCCAAGTGGTGGCAGTGTCCCCAGTTTTTAAATTGGAGAAGGGAATACCCAATGTGCCCGTCAGCTCCTGAAGAACCCAAAGTAGTCGCTCACATTTCCCCACCCCGGCCCTGCCCACAACAAAGAAATGGTCCAGTTAGTACATCATCTGTTGGCATCCTGAGCACCTCCTGGCTGCCCAGTCCAGCGTTTTACTGAATTGTTCAAAGGCTGTAAACAAAATAGCACAGCCCAGGGGAGTTACTTTGTCCACATCAATCTAGCCATCAAAGGAAAAGCCCAAGAGGTTAAAGTCTGCTGCCTGGACTGGGAGGAGGCAGGAGGCCAACTTTATGGCGCTTTTTGCAAGCCAAGCAGCAGGGTCTCATGAGCGGATCATGTGTACCACTGTGTCGAATGATGCATTGTGCACGGTGCACAGCTCGGGGTTAATCGCCTCGTTCAGTTTTTCCCTTGTAGGGCACGACAGATGGTGAATGGGGCAATACTCATCAGGAACTCCAGCCATAGTTCCTGGTCCATGCTATCCCATACTGGGAGGGGTTCAGGGTTGCCCTCATTGTACAAGAGCCATGAAATGAATTACATGCCCTACCTGTAATATCCAGGTAGCTCAGCAGGGGCCCATACGCTGCCAGATATAACTGTGCCTTCACCCCATGGAGGTGATGCAGGCTCCAAGCCAGTTTTCCCAATTCCTCTTTCTCAGGACATCCTATCTTTTTCTCTTCTCTTGCCCTTAGCCCTCTCCTCCTGAACAGCAGGGAAAACACATCCATGTGTTCCACCCGCCATATCTTCTCATGCATTGACCGGAGAAGATGGGCCCCCAACTCATCAGAAGTGGCTGAATATGAGACCACATGCAGGCCAAATTTGATACACCAGCTACGTTGTTGCAGTAAAGGCTGTGGGGCCAGGAATGGGGGAGCCAGAAGCTGTGGAGCCCTGGGCTGTGGGGCCAACAGCTGTCACGCTAGAAGCTGGAAGGCCATCAGGTGAGGAGCCAGAAGCTGGAGGCCAGTGCCTGCGGGGCCCGGGCTCCCCACTGCATACCTGTAGATACTCGGCTTGTTCTGTAATCCCCCCCACACTTCATGTCTTCCCTGTGCTCCCCCATGGGCCTGACTCTGAGGACACCCAGAGCTCCACCATTGCTCCCACCAGTGCTGCTTGCCTGAGACCCTGCAGACACATTGTGGGGAATGTGCTGAGCCCCACCTCTGCCTGAGGGGACCAGACCACCAGGGCCTGCCTCTTGCTCTCCCTTTGGGCCCCGACCACTTGTGAAATCGCCCTGCTGCAGGGATCAGGGGGGCTCCTGTTGCGCTCGACCATTGTCTTCCAGGGCTCCAAGCCAATCCCAAATGGACTGCGTCAGCCTCATGAGTGCCTCTAGCCCTGTCACCGCTCCCCTCCTGTCTTCTTGCTCTTTTGTCTCTGCTTCCTGACCCTTCGGCTGCCTCCTGGTCTGAGATCCGCAGCACACAGGCCCCGGCGTCAAGCGGCTGGAAGGGGTCGGTTAGCCAGCCCTGCTGCCCTACCGGGTCTTGAGGCATCACAGGGTATGGCTGTCCTTTGAGCTCATGCAGCCCGCCCCTGGCAGTTGTGCTGTCCCAGTCCTGCAGCCAGCCGGCTACATGCCAGCAGCAGTGAGCGGGATTTGGACAGTGCCAGGCTGCTGCGTATGATCCATGCTGAACTGGGCTGCTGGACAAACTGGCAAACAGTAGGTGGCCCTGAGCACAGGGCTCCTTTTATGGTAGTGACCCCGCTCCGGCCCTGAAAGGGTTACAAGCCAACCCTTGGAGAGGGCTGGGGCTGAGAGCCAATAAGAAAAGCCGGGGAGCCAGCCAATCAGGGCCAGGCTGGGCCCTATAAAAGAGCTGCGGGGCTAGAATGTGGATTACCTATTTCTAGCTTTGGAGAGAGGTTCACTCCAGTTTTGGAGTGAGACGGGCCTAGCTGCCTGGGAGCACAGGGTACTAAGAGCACGGCACGGCACGGCACAGCACGGCACCTCCAGCCTGGCAACTCCCCAGGTGCAGCGTAGGGATAGGCAGAGGCTGCTGGTCCAACCGTCTTGCCAGTGATGAGTGGCCATTACAGGCTGCAGTCTGCCCCAGAGAAAGGGGCTAGATGATGACTGGCACTAGCCACTGAGGCAAGGTGGACATAGGGGTTGGGGGTTCCTGTGGGAGGGGAGATCCAGAGTGTGGGGGTACTGCTGTGGGGCAGAACCCTAAGGTTGGGGGCACAGGGGTCTGGGAGGGTCATGGGGGGCCTGAGGCAAGAGAGAGACCCTCCAGCAGGAGCTGCTCTGGTGCTGGAATTGAGCTAATTCCCAGACTGACCAGCAGGAGGCACCGTGCTGGTGAGTGCTCGATCTGCTACAGGCTCCAAATCTTGTGCCAAATCTCGTGAGACCTCCAGCCCACCCCTGGAAGTCCTGTGGGCGATGGAGATCTTGCAGGGACCTGTCCCACCCTGTCCTCTAATGCCCTCTCCCCTTGTGGAAGCCCTCAAACTCCTCCTCTCACTAGGCTCAGGGCCCCCGTCTCCCCATTCTGGAGCCCAGTGCTCCCTCTCCCTGTCCCGGCTGGGATGCTGTAGCTCAGTGGGGGAAGCCAGTTCAGCTGCAGACAGCCAGTGTGATCAGCTGCCTGGCACAGCAGCAGAGCCAGCCCTGATGCGGAACAAGGTGGGACACAGGAAAGTCACCCAAAGGTCAGGCAGTAAAAGAAACTGAAAGTGCACATCCCCAGACAGAACTAATGGCAGTAACTCGCTTCACTGGGTTCTTATCATCCACCACAGTTTTGTATGCCACTTCACAGGGGAAGGATTTGCAGCAATTAACAGCGAGATTGCTTTGGGTCTGGGCGTGACAGGGAGAGCTGAGGCTGCACTGAGTGATGAACTTAATCATAAGACGCTTCTAGCAGAATGCGCCCCTGACGTGTGCATGAAGTTTACAAGTCGGTTTAATGCCACTCCCCTCCTGAACCTCGCCCTGAAGTTGCAGCCTTATGTTTGAAGTCGGCATGAGCTGCCGGAAACGAAATAATCCTCCTGCCACATGGTGTCCTTCTAGCCTGCTGAAACGAGCCATGGAGTCAGAGTAATTGGAAGCCCCTGCCAACGCCACTAATATGGCTATGCCTAGGCTTTTTGCATCTAGATTGATTTGCGAGTTGAGCCACCTCCCAGAAACATGGAAGGGTGAGAGGAATCAGACAACCTGTGGCCGTGAACTGTTCTCATCCTTATAACCAGTTTGCCCTCTGATGGCTGGCTTCAGATGAGAGAAAACAGTAAGGGTCCTTCTATGCAGTTCAGTACTGACACAAAGGTTTGCCTTTAGCTCAGATATTAGACGCCTGGCCTATCTGAAACTAAGGAGCAAATTTCTAATCCCAGCTTTGCAGATGTGTGGTTTATCTATTAATGGCGTGGTTTGTTTACGGCAATTGATCTGTCACAGAAAAGTGTCCAACTTTTATTTTTTCCCTGTAAAATCTAAAGACAATTTGTCAATCTGTTTTAGGGTTAGAGACCATTAAAATTCACCATAACTACAGAGCTACTCAGTAGCAATTCCACAGTAGAGGCTACAGCCAGGATTTCACTATAAATCAGTCATCTTAACTTCACACAGGAAAATTGTCCAGCTTTTTCTGAATTTATTATTTAAAGACAACTCAACTGTAAAACTTCAAACTCAACGTACAGTTAAATCATATGAAAATCCAGGGCTAGTTTAAAATGTTGTTAAGGATTTATTTACAGAAAGTGGCCTTATTGCTTGATCTAGCAATAGGGGCTAGATAAAGTCCATAGGGCCTGATAGGTTCTCTATAATTCCCTCTTAAAGACTCACTTCTGCCAGGCTGTCTATAATCTAGATTTGCAGTCAACATTCTCCATTTTTATTTCCCTTTCCCAAATATCTATCGGTCTATCTGACGGTTCTATACTGCTGTCCATCACTGTAATATCTGAGCCCCTTTCTTGTTAAATCAGCAGCAACAGTGAAATTCCTGACCTTGTTGACTTCATGGAGTCTCAGACATTTCTCCTTTTGCAGGGTCAGAAATCTGCTTGGGGTAGGCTTTTTGGTGGGGAGGGATTGGAAAGAGTTTTAAATTAAAAGGGGTGTTCAAAATGTGAGCATCACTTATTGTGGAAAGGCTTTCTCCAGGAGGAAGGTTGTGACCCAAGAACCTCTGCATGTCAACTGGCAGAGAACATTTGGGTACATAGGATACAGAGTTCACCAAAAGGGGTCACTAAGTCCCTAATGAAAACTGTGTCACACTGGTCATCGTAACCATGGGCATTGATTTACAGTCTGAGCTGGATGCTAAAGGCTTATGAAATCTTCTAAGAAGGGAAATGTACGGGAAGACGTGAACCAACAGGGGAGAGCCCTGTTTACAAGTAAGGACACTGAGCTTTTGGGGGTATAATGAAGTGGTTAAGAGGTACATCCTTGTTCCTTCCATCTGTGAGGACAAGCCACCAGCAGCTTGATCTTGTGGGAAGAGTATCTCAGCCAAACTGATTGATGATGCTGGGAAAACGATTGTAGGAGATAGGGGAATGCCTTGTTACAGTTTTGTTTTGCATGTAATCATTTATGTCCATTATTCTTTCTATCATTGGAATCTCCTTCTTTGCTAATAAACCTATTCTTATTTTCACTCTCTCTCTCTAAAAGTAAAAGTGCTGTGTGTAAGTAGCCTGGGGATCTTAAGTTGAATCTTACAAGCTGGGGTGTACTATTCCTTTGGGAGTACTGGATCTAAGAGCAGTGTGAGCGTTCAGTGGAACAGGGGCTGAGCACTCTAGAGGGACACTTGGGAGGACTGGGGAGTTGGTGTGTACCTATCACTAACCTGTACAGAGAGAGAGTGTGTGTCATGGACTGGGATGTAGTAGGTGGTTAAACCTAGTGGTCAGAGCAGGCGCTGGGAACCAGGAACAGGAGCTAGGGATCAGAGCCAGAGTCAAAACAAGGATTAGGCCATAGAAGCAGTGAACGGGAACAAGTCAGGAGGGCAGGACTCAAGAGCCAGGCAACAAGGCAGGGCCCAGTGCAGCAGCCAGGTAGGGACTCACACAGCTGCTCAGACAACTTCCTGTGCTACCTTCTTGGCTTAATAACGAGTCTGAGCCAATCAGAGAGGCTGCACGACTACTTCAATTGGCAAAAAGAAAAGGAGGACTTGTGGCACCTTGGAGACTAACAAATTTATTTGAGCACAAGCTTTCGTGAGCTACAGCTCACTTCATCGGATGCATACACTTCAATTGGGATCTTCGTGGGAAGTACCTCTGGTGAGCTAGGGTCCACCATGCTCCCTGCTGGTACCAGTAAGGGGCTAGGGAACAGCTGAAGTTTTGAGGACTGCCTGTGGATGTGGGTTTGAGACCTGCAATCCCTCCCAGCAGAGCCTGGAAGATAGTGCTGGTATTGCCAGAAAGAGCTGATATGAGGCTGAGGCGTGCATGAACTTCATGGGTGGTAGAGTCTGCGGGAGGTTGGAAGCTTACAGGTCTACAGAGCAGTAGAGGGAGGGGGAGCCAGCAGAGCTCCTTAGTTCCCTATTGAAGTATAGATGGGGACGGTGGGGCTACTAAGTTCTTCACCAGCCCATTCTTTAACAAAAACAAATAAGGAAACAGACAAAAGGCTTGTTAACGGGTTGCTTCTAAGTACATGTACCAAGGAACATTTGTTTAAAAAAAAATAACACTAAACAATTTTTGTCCTATGACTACAGGGATGTTAATGGGGCACTTCACCTGGAATGATCCCTTAGAATATAGGCTATCTGTTTGATCTTGTATTTAGCTGTGACACTCTCAGTAACATTCCCAGGCCTGAAGAGGAGCTCTGTGAAGCTCAGAAAACAGAAGTTGGTCCAGTAAAAGATATTCCCTCACCCAGCTTGTCTAATATCCTTGGACGGACACGGCTACAACACCACTGCATACAACAGTTCAGAGAAAGCAGAGAAATATTCCAGTAGAGTCAGAGCAAAGTTCATGCTGGCTCTTAAATAAATGGACAGGTGTAACATATCAAACAGAATATTCTAAAATCTAACTTAACTCTGTCCCAGGCCCAGCCTCAGCCCCAGGGTTTTTTGTTTGTTTTGAACGGATACTTGGCTTTTTCCTTAACAAAGGACTTAAATTTCCAGGGCTGCTAACCTAGCCCCTCTCACCTGCACAAAGTGCAGTGCCCTTTTTGTAATGAACGGGATGCTCTTTAACCCTAGCAACAGCTTAAAATCACCCAAAGCAGCGTGCAAGAGAGCATCACAGTCCCATTTTGAATACTCTGAGCATCAAGGTCTCAGTCCTGTTCATACCCCTTTATAAATCCGAGTCGTCATTAATCACACAACTAGACCCATTGACTTCAAGGGGACTACTCATTTGATTAAGGGCTATTCACATTTGCAAGGGTTGCAGGATCGGGCCCTCCATTTGTATGCATTTATACATGATGGGGTGTTGAGATGTTTTCTAAAAGATGATTTTGTAAGAGCCGTAATGCAGCGATTTCCCATGGGAATGCTATCCATGTTGGGGTCAAATAGCTGGCTGAAAGAGAGGAAGGTCCAGGGATCAATGAAAAGCAAAACACCATACATTCTAAAAGCTACAAAAGCTACTTGAGCTCAAATACTATAGCAGATTGAAAAATATAACAGGTTCCCTGTAGTCTTTAACACTTCTGTAATCTTCTCCAATAGCCATCAGGCATGGGAAGGGTGATGTCAGAGGCAGGAACGGCATTATGAATCAACAGGGTCCTAGCGCTGTCTTGCAGGCTGGTTCTATGCTCAATTTTAAGACCAGTCACTTAAATTCTTTTAAATGTTTCTCTGTAAAATGTTAATGGTATATCATTATAACATGCAAGGCAACCAAGGCCTCTATTCTTGTGCTCACACTTGAGGACAGACAGACATGTATGTATGCTCTATCCCTGCAAATCAGGTTCTTAGATTTATTATTATAATTTATTACAGTACCCCTGAGAGGCCCCAAATGAGATGAGAGCATTGTATGTGCATATAATAAGAGAGTTTCTGCCCCAAAGGGCATGCAGTCAAAATAGACAAGACAAAGAAATATTTCAGGTTTCAGAGTAACAGCCGTGTTAGTCTGTATTCGCAAAAAGAAAAGGAGTACTTGTGGCACCTTAGAGACTAAGCTCACCAAAGCTCATGCTCAAATAAATTGGTTAGTCTCTAAGGTGCCACAAGTACTCCTTTTCTTTTTGCAAAGAAATATTATCACCCATTGTACAGATAAGGAAACTGAGGCATAGTGGCATCAATTTGGGGCTTGACTTTAAGTAAGTGCTTAAGTGCTGTCCTGAACAGGAATGGATTTAGGGATGAGTGCTTTAAAACTGCCAGGGCTAGAGAGATTAAGTGGCTTGCCCAAGGTCACAGAGGTAGCAAGGGGCTGGGAAATGAACACACATCTTCTGAATCCCAGTCCACTACCTTGCTCACAAAACCATGCTTCTTTCTCAAAAGCTTGATCCAGTAACTGAAGTCTCTCTGTGTGTTTGGCAGTGCAGTCACCTTCAGAATGTGGGGCTCAGACCCCCTTGGGTGCAGTGATGAGCTGCCAAAAGCTGAAGAACCAGTTCCTTCATTTGCTCCGGGTCTTCGGCGGCACTGAAGGACCTGCCGCTGAACACCCGGAAGCGCCGCCAGGTAAGTAAAAATTAAAAAGGGATTCTCAGGGGAGCCTCTCCCGCCGAGAGCTCAGGCAGGCCGGACAGGACGGTCCCGCAGGCCGGAGTTTGCCCACCCCTTTAACAACCAGTTCTAAACCGGCTTCAAACTTTAACAACCAGTTCCAGCTCACCACTGCTTGGGTGTATGTGGATGGCTAGAAACCCCCAGAAGTGGGGCTCAACCCTTAGTGTATGTGTGCGTGGGGTGGGAGGAAGGGATCAGACATGCATCATATATGGGGCTCAGGGAACGTGTATGAGGAGCACACACTCCCAGAATAGAGGACTCAGGGCTCTGCAGTGTGAGTGTTGTGAGGCTGTCACGGGCACCCCCAGAATGTGGGACTCAGACCCTGCAGTGTGTGTCTGTGGGGAGGGACAGACATGCCTGAGGTCATGTGGCTGAGACCTTGGTTGTGTCAGACACGCCCAGACTGTGGTGATCAGACCCTGGAGTGTGTGTGTTCCCGCAGTGTGTGTTTTGGGGGGGGGCAGAGATATCAGGGGTGCTGGAACAATTTTTATTGTGGGGGTGCAGAAAGCCACTGAACCAAATGGTAAATCCTGTATATGATGGAAACCACTTCAAGCCAGGGGTGCGGCAGAACCCCCGACAACCCTAGTTCCAGCATCCATGACAGACATCCCCCGAATGTGGGGCTCACACCTTTTGTATGCTGGGCACAGGCACCCCAAGCTCAGGGCTCAAAGCTGGGGGGGGGGGGCACACACACCCTCAGGCTGTGGGGCTAGGACCCCTGGGGTGCTTGGACCCTGGAGGGGAGCACAGACACCCACAGGCTCTTACCCCTGAGAGGGGCACAGACACCCAAGGCTCAGATCCTGGGGGGCACAGACACCCCCAGGCTCGGATTTCGGGATAGGGCACAGAGACCCCCAGGCTTGGACAGGGGCACAGACACCCCCAGGCTCGGATCCCGCAGGAGGCGGAACAGACACCCCGGGCTCGGATCCCGGGGGGGGGAACAGACACCCCAGGCTCGGATCTTGGGGGGGGCACAGACACCCCACTCTCGGATCCGGGGGGGGGCACCGACACGCCCAGGCTCGGATCCTGGGGGGGGCACCGACGCCCCCAGGCTCGGATCCTGGGGGGGGAGGGGAGAGGCACCGACACCCCCAGGCTCGGGTCTCTCTCCGGGGCTCACCCCACGCCAGCCGGCGGGAGCCCCGCGGCGGCCCCTGGCGGCGGCCCCTGGCGAATCTGCGGCGCGGCGGGCTGGCGGCCGTGCGGAAAGTGCGGCGCGGCGGCGGGGGCTGCGTGCGCCTGGCGGCCGGGATTTCATCATGCGCCGGGGCGGGCCGAGGCGCGCGCCGCTCCATGCCGCCCCTTAGCGCCCTGCTGCCGCCGCTGCTGCTGCCGCCCTGCCGCCGCCGCCTCCTCCCCGCGCTGCTGCCGCTGCTGCGCCCGCCGGCCGCCCCGCTCCGCTCCGCCCGGCCGCCGGCAGCGCCCCGCGCCCCGCCCCGCCCGGCCAGCGCCGGCATGGACCGACCCGCCGCCGAGGCGCTGCTCCACCCGCTCCGCCAGGCGGTGCGGCTGCAGGTACCGGGCTGCCCTCGCCCGCCGAGACGGGCCGCCGGGGGTCGGGCTGCGGGCTCCCCCGGGGCGGCCGGTCCCCTCCCCACCCCCGGCGGGGCCGTATGGGGGGTGTCCCCCCCCCACGGAGCTGGGCTCTATCGCATCCCCTATGGGACTGGATCCGTGTGTGGGGGGGTGTCCCCCGTGTCCCCCCCACGGAGCTGGGCTCTCTCGCATCCCCTATGGGACTGGGTCCGTGTGGGGTGCCTCCCCCCCACGGAGCTGGGCTCTATCACATCCCCTATGGGACTGGGTCCGTGTGTGGGGGGCTGTCCCCCCCACGGAGCTGGGGTCTATCGCATCCCCTATGGGACTGGGTCCGTGTGGGGTGCCTCCCCCCCACGGAGCTGGGCTCTATCACATCCCCTATGGGACTGGGTCCGTGTGTGGGGGGCTGTCCCCCCCACGGAGCTGGGCTCTATCGCATCCCCTATGGGACTGGGTCCGTGTGTGGGGGGGTGTCCCCCCCACGGAGCTGGGCTCTATCGCATCCCCTGTGGGACTGGGTCCGTGTGGGGGGGGTGTCCCCCCCACGGAGCTGGGCTCTATCGCATCCCCTGTGGGACTGGGTCCGTGTGTGGGGGGGTGTCCCCCCCACGGAGCTGGGCTCTATCGCATCCCCTGTGGGACTGGGTCCGTGTGTGGGGGGGTGTCCCCCCCACGGAGCTGGGCTCTATCGCATCCCCTATGGGACTGGGTCCGTGTGTGGGGGGGTGTCCCCCCCACGGAGCTGGGCTCTATCGCATCCCCTATGGGACTGGGTCCGTGTGTAGGGGGGTGTTGCCCCCACGGAGCTGGGCTCTATCACATCCCCTATGGGACTGGGTCCGTGTGTGTGTGGGGGGGGGTGCCGCGCCACGGAGCTGGGCTCTATCGCATCCCCTGTGGGACTGGGTCCGTGGGGGGGGGTGTCCCCCCCACGGAGCTGGGCTCTATTGCATCCCCTGTGGGACTGGGTCCGTGGGGGGGGGTGTCCCCCCCACGGAGCTGGGCTCTATTGCATCCCCTGTGGGACTGGGTCCGTGGGGGGGGGTGTCCCCCCCACGGAGCTGGGCTCTATCGCATCCCCTATGGGACTGGGTCCATGTGTGGGGGGGTGTCTCCCCTGTAGAGCTGGGCCCTATAGCTTTCCCTCTGCCCTATAGAACCGGGTCCGTGTGGGGTGTGTGTGTCCTTGGGCTCTAAAGCATCCCCTCTGCAATGAGGCCCTTATGGGGGTGTCTCCTTGGGCTCTAAAGCTTCCCCTTTACCTATGAAACTGGGTCTTTATGAGGTGACTCCCCTATAGAGTTGGTCTCTATAGTTCTCTCTGCCCTATGGAACTGTGTCCATATAAGCTAGGTATATACGGTGTCTTTTCTCCCATAGGGCGGCATGGTGTCTCTCCCTGTATAGAGTTGGTCTATACAGGCTCACTTCCCCCTGTTCTATGGGTTGTCTCCCCTTCCATTCCATTGAGCTGGGTCTCTGTGGCGTTCCCCCCTCCCAATTTAGAGAGCTAGATCTGTATAGGGTCTTTGTTGTATATATGTGTGTGTCCCCAATGTAACGGTGGGGCTTCATGGTTCCCTTTTAAATAAGAATACCTTGCTCTATTTCTTCTCCGTATTATAGCTGGGCATATAGGTGCATATATCTCCTGTTATAAAGCTGGAACTGTATGATTGTGCCCTTCTATCCCTGTCCTAGCTGATTGATGTCTGTGTTTTCTCTGTCATCTAGAGGGATCTGTGTATTCCCCTTCTCCTTACGTAGCTTGATCTATATCTGTGCACCCTTCTCATCTCTATCTATTTCTGCATATACCTCTTACGGCTTGTGGCTTCTCCACACCTTCTCATAGCTAGATCTAGATCTCTATGTGTATGGGTCGCCCTTCATGCCGTCTTAGCGTAGCTAGTTCCACATGTGTGTGTACTGCCTGTATGTTGCTGGATCTATGTGTGTGTTTGCCCCTTACATATTTCCGTTATGTAAGTGGATCTGTGGCTTTGTTTTTTTTACTTACAGCACTACTTCAGTGAGTTTTTGTTTGAGTCATTGTACAGCAAACCGAGTGCCTTGGTGGGGAATCTCCGAGTAATTACAATTATAATAGCTAAACCCAGCTGACTCACTTTTTTTCCATGCCAGCAATTTGGGAGTTGCCACCTGCCTTTAAAACAGAGATATATGGATGTCCCTTTCCCCATGCTCTTGGGACTGGGACAGAAATGTGGGGTGTAAGAGAGAGGTTTGGGGTGGGGGTGAGTGATGCAGGTGCAGCTTTCCACGGTGTGACATGCATGGTAATTATAAAAGGAGGGTGTTTAATGTGTCTTTGCACTAGAAATAGAATAAGGAAGATAGAGGCTCTTGTCCAATCCAAACGGAGGGTAGATGCAATTTAATTAAACCTGAGGGAGCCTTGACCTAGAGAGAGAGTGTCCCCACGCGACCAAGCCGGTGTTTCTTCCTGCAGCAGTGCCTGATGCAATAAGCTGTTGTGATCCAGGGGTGGATCCCTCTCTGCTTCGTTGTTGTTTGGGACAAAGCTGCAGCAAAATCTGCCACATCAAATAGTGCTGTGTGCTCCTCCTCCTCTGGGCTGGGCTCATGTCTTTAATTAAATTGTGTCCAGTCAGCAAGCATAATTGTTTTCTTCATTTTTTTCCTGCCCTGTGTGTCCAAGTCTTTTTCCTTGTCATACAGAACAAAGAGCCACTGCATGCCACTTTTTTGGTGCTGAATGCAAAGCAGTGTGATAAACTATTCTGAGCCTGAAGTAGTTCCCTGGACCCTTTGTCTTGACTTTCTTTCCTTGCAGACCCCCTAACTCAACAAAGCGGGGTTTGGTTTACTACTTTTTTTTTTCTCGTTCAGATCCCTCCCTCTGCCACGTTAGCCTGGAATTGCCGTTCAACCCAGCAGCCCTGGAGTGAAATTTTCACATTTTGATTACACTGGTTAACAGGAAGGAAGCAGTCAAGTGCAGTTGCCAACTTTCTTTATCCACTGTGTTACAGTAGCGGACATGTAAAGTTTATTAGCCCAGCTTGTCACAATTTTTGTTCCCTCTTTATTTAATTCGCTTACTGTCAGTTCTCTCCCATTATAAAGTCAGCCCCCTCTTTCCCCAACCTGAAACATGAAATCCTAGCTGCAGCCTGTGTTTCCTGTCTCATTGCCTGTGTGCAGTGATTTCACTAGGGCTGAGCATCATGCAGGAGAAACAGATTGTAAACAAAGCTAACAGTGTAGAAAAAATAAAAATTGGGTTCACATATTTTTTAAATTAAAGAAGAGTAGGTACAGGAAAGATGCTAAACTGGGAGCACTAAACTAGGGAAGTTATTGATTTTTGAATGTACTTCACATCTGTAGCTGTCTCTTTTCTCTTGTTCCTTGCCTCCCAACATTTCTCCCTTAGTAATTCAAGATAAACAGGTTTTTTTTGGCTAGATAATTCCCTTTTGAGGGACGGAGGGAAAGACTGTTCATTTACTTAAAGTCAACGCAGGCAAGAAGCAGAATTAAGTTATCTACAGCCACTACTTACAATTTATATTGATGCAGCTGTGTTGGTCAGGGGTGTGAAAAAACCACACCCCTGATCCACGTAGCTATGCCAACAAAACTCCCTGCGGAGATGCAGCTATTGGCAACAGAAGAGTGCTTCTGTCAACATTGCAAATGTTGTTCAGGGAGGAGGTGGTCCTACACTGGCAGAAAAACTCCCTTTTGTTGGTGTCAGCAGCGTCTGCACTAGGGGCCTATGCTAAATATGCTCTGAAGTGTTGACATAGTCCAAAAAAATTTATAGAACCATATTATAGAGTATGTAGGGGTTAATAATTCCACATGATTGTTTACCTGTCACATTTCGTGGGTCCTGGGGGAGGGGAATCCTTACCATGTGGGATAGGGAAACCTTTCTATAACTCTTGCAAGATGATGGTAATTAGTCTGGTTCCAAGGCCTTACTGTGTTTTGCTCTCTCATAAAGTTGTGTTCATTTCCTACACTGCTTTGATAGCCTGCTGTTCTGAAAAAAAGCATGGATCTCTTTTCCATGAACATCAGAGAAACTCTAATAACCATAATAGTGCTTGTGCCTGTTCAAATGGACTTTTTTTTTAAGGGGGTGTATTCACACACTGAGATGAAAAAATAACTGCAAGTGGGTGGGAAACAGTTCTGAGATTCTTTACTGCTGTCAAACTCGGCTGATGCTCACTTTCCAGTTTCAAAGTGTTCCCCCACCTCCAGTACCATGGCCAGTTTCCATGTGGTTACAGAAACTCTCGGGCAGCCTTACGAGCGGAATGTCCCTCACACCTGCCTTTCAGAATGGAATTCACATCTTAGATTCTCTTGTGTTCTTCCTCAGGGAGAACTGGTAAGAAAACTGAAAGAAGAGAAGGCTCCCCAGGTGGATGTAGACAGAGCTGTAGCAGAGCTCAAGGCTCGGAAGAGGTTCCTAGAAGCCAAGGTGAGTCTGAGAATTAGATCTGTGATCTAGAGGGTTTTGCATGAGCATACTTGAATTCCTACAGTCAAGTGGTGGTGTTTTTTAAATGCATACATTTAAAAGAGGAGGTGGAGCTCGGTGAAAGCTTGACTATCTCACCAACAGAAGTTTGTCAATAAAAGGTATTCCCTCACCCACTTTTCTCTACATTTATGCTAGACTGGCTTGACCAGTAGATGCTATGTTCCAATCTACTTTTTTAACATAGGATTCATGTTATTTTATCAGCATGGGACCATGTCATCTCTTACCTTTAATTATAAAATGGTCAGTTCGTTGGCATAGATGGCAAAGGTAGTGATTGAGACAGCTTGATAACTTTCCTTACTTTAGTTCCTTCTGTGCAGCTGATTATTCCTCCACTGATTATGGTCGTTGGCTAGTTGTGCTATTTCTTTCCAGGTGATGCCAGCGCATTTAATATCCTGTTGCTGTCTTTGGACAGTTCTTCCTTGGCCTTCCTCGCTTTCTCTTTTCTTCCTTGCTGTTTGTGGCACAGAGATTCAAGAGCCATTCACTGTTGTCAGTTCGGATGCCTTCCACTGCTGTGCCCATGGCTCCTTCCCAGACAGTAGAGTTGTTTTATAACTTGCAGTCAACTTAAAAATCACATGTTATAAACAAATATCTTGCTTCTCTACATTGCTGATAACAGCTTATATTATCAGAAATGAAAGAATTTTTAAAATCCACTGTGCATGTCACTATTCTTTCTTTGTTTACTTTTTGTATTTCTGTCAGCTAGGAAAATGAAACCCCTGTAAAGTCACTTTATGTCTGTTTCACTTTTAGATTCTTTACACAATATTTGAGTTACAAACCTGGCAGGGGAGATTTTTGTTTAAAAATAATTCTGTTCACTGTAGCTTAAAACATTTTTTTTAAAAAATATTTCCAGTGACCATATTTTTTTTTCCCCAAATTGAAGGCCAAATTTGAAGTTGTCAGTTTTTAAAATACAGTTCTGTTCTGAAAAGGGACTCTAAAATGACATTGTGGGGTTCCAGGTTTATTGTCTTGATTTCCAGATCAAATTTGCTCAATATATGAGTTAAAATACATTTTCCCCACACACCCCTAGCCAGCTCTGCAAACTCACCTTGAGATCTAAGAGCAGGTTCTGGGTACTTTCTGGCTTGTATTTTACCAGATTAAAAAAAAAAATGGGGAAATTCTGTTGTTAGATACATTTGTGTAACCTTATTGTCTTCAGTGGTGGTGTACATAAACGGAGAGCGGAGGCTGCTCCTGTGCTTGGAACTCAGCTAATAATTACAGCACCGGAATCAAATCTCACTCTGGCCAGCTTTGAAGAACTAATTAAATTATTTAGAAGTTATTGCCTCTTAAGTCAGCAGCTATGACTGGAGATGCACACGGAGGCAATCTGAGTAAGACTGAGTCACTTTTCAGAGTGGAACCGTGCTTTAAAACGCACGATTTGCTCATAGCTAGTCTCGATTACAGTGACTAATTTTTTAAATCTGTTCTCTGGTTATGTCTTGTAATCCTGGCAAACTTCATTTAGAGAGGCAGTGAGTCAGGTTGGGAGTCTTGGCACCCCTTTCAGCCACTCCTTTTCCATGGGAAAGGCATGTGTAGGAGGATCTGGTGCAGTGGCCTGTTTGTCAGTTACACAGTTTGTGTGGGCTGTATTCATATTTGTTCTAGAATGACCTTGCAACACCAGCAAGCGTCCTCTTCAGCACAAGTGTTGATTATTGTCATTCCTGTTTGGCAAGGGTTCCAGCAGTGTGTGTTCATCAGTTGCAACTTGAGTGGAACGCAGCAGTGTGGATGCCTGCTGATTTGAGCAACTAGACAATATCATGCTGGCCCTGTGACTTCCACATTGGCTGCATATAAAAGAGAGGTGTTACTCTAAGTGGGCACTGTTGGCTTCCAAACCCTTAATCGTGTAGGGCACATCTGTGTTCGAGAGCTCCTCTGAGAGGATATAGGCCGGGCTCAGATACCACCTTGGAACCTGTTTCCATTTTCTCAAGTCAGTAGATGACTGAGCCCTTATGCAGGGCCCAAAGATGTAGACATTCCCCTTGCAGCTATCACATGTTCCCCTCTCCACTTCTTAAAAACAGAGTGAAGCCCAATAGTTAGAAGAGTCTCCACTCCTTCCTCGTAGTAACTGCAACACAGCCAGCTTAGCGTTGCATCTCTAACAGTGATCCAGTGTGTATTGGTGGTAGGGCCTGGAATTGCCTATATTCTCCTATCGTTTTGGGTCCCTCCTCAAGTACTGACCATTTTTTGCCATTCGATGTCAGGCCACGCCTCTATCATTTCCCTCTTCCCCCGTCTCTTTGTCAGAAACTCATTCCTCCCGCTGAGTAGTCCTGGCAGATTTGAGATGTCTGTAGTCCTTACAGAGTGTACTTATCTGCTTCCTCAGTGTGTACTTTAAAGCTAGTGTTTTGGCACTGTCAGCTCTCTTTGTTAAAATTGATATCAGTTTGGTTTTTTTAATCAGCTTAGATTATCAGATTTAGTAAATCCAGTTTATGCATATGGAATACATGCAATTGTATTTGCTCTGTCTGATATTTGAATTCAGATAACAAGAGGATGGTATAAAACATATTCCTAGTCTTCAGTCAAATGCTACCATTAGACATCCGATACCTACAGCTTATATTATGTTATACCAAAACCCCAAGTGTCTCAGAGGAAATGTGCTTTAGAAGTAGTCATTGCCCACTGTACAGATGGCTAGGAAACTTCTCCTCAACATGTCACAACATGGATGCTCTTCATAATCCTGGTAGCATCCAGAACCTCCCAATACTTGTGCAAATGTTTAAGCTCACAGAGCTCACTTTTCAAACTTGATGGCTAAAGCTGGCATTTGGACATTCACGTTAGCAGTTAGGCACATGTCTTCCAGTTTGAACATCCCGATCTGGGAGGTGCCTGTGAAGGCTGCTTTCGAGCAAAGGTCATTTTGTCCCATAATGGTGATTGAGGAAGGATTCATTTTACTGCCAGTAACTGGAACCGTTATTTATTTTCTCTCTGCCTGTTTTACAGGAGCTGGCTTTGCAGCCCAAGGATGACATTGTGGACAGAACTAAAATGGAGGACACTTTGAAGCGGAGGTTTTTCTATGATCAAGCTTTTGCTATTTATGGAGGTACACGCTTAAACCAATTTAAATTCTAATCCCTTTAGGGTAGAGTGTCTCTCTACATGATTGTGAAGTGCCATGTTCACCTGACATGCTACATTGTTGATGATGATAATTAGGGCTCCATGTCTGTCATAGAGGTCACGGAAGTCATGGGTTCCCTGACTTTCCGCAGCTTACGTGACTTCTGCAGTGGCCGGTGTGGCTGATCCCAGGCCCGCCCAAGCAGCTGCTCAAGGGCCAGCCACACCAGCCATTGCTGGAGCGGCTCTGCAGCCAGCCTGAGCGGCGGTCCTTTGGGCGGCCAGAGCAGCCGCTGGTGTGGCGGTCCCTGGCAGCTGGATTCTGTGACTGGCCCCAGTAGCAGCCTCCTGACACCCCCCTCTGCAGCGGGAATTTTTGTTTCTTGCCAGTGACCTGTCCGTGACTTTTACTAAAAATACCTGTGACTAAATCGTAGCCTTAATAATAATACTATGAAACATCAGTGGGTTTTTGGAAAGTTGGCTTTACCCAGTCTAGAAACTTCTTGAAAGTCACCTTTATTTCTTTCAAGTATGTGTGGGCGTGAATTCCATCTTGTGCTTTTGGACTGTAAGTAGGAAGATCAGAGAGAATATAAGCTGTCCAGGGAACTAATGGAAATAGGGTGGCTGGGGATTTTTTTAAAAGCCAAGTGATTACCTTCTTTCCTAATATCCGTATGTCTTTCTCTGAACTTTTCTGGCCAAGTTAATGTTAACATCACTCAAATACCAGATTCTGCCACTGCCATCGATCCTGTTACTGCGGTGAAACTCTTTTCAAGGAGTTGCACTGAGCAAGTGGCTAAATGTGGCAGTCCAACCTTTTCAGATAATCAGATGTGAGTATCCATTAGAGCAGTGGTTCTCAACTAGGGGTATGCGTAGAGTATGCAGAAGGGGTACATCAGCTCCTCTTGATATTTGCCTAGTTTTACAGCAGGCTATATAAAAAGCATTAGCCAAGTCAGTACAAACTAAAATTTCATACAGACAATGACTTGTTTATGCTGCTCTATATACTATACACTGAAATGTAAGTACAATATTGATATTCCAATTGATTTTATTTTTAATTATATGGTAAAAATGAGAAAGTCAGCAATTTTCTGGTGGTAGTGTGCTGTGACACTTTTGTAGTTTTATGTCTGATTTTGTAAGCAAGTAGGTTTTTAATGTGGTGAAACTTGGGGTACTCAAGACAAATCAGACTCCTGAAAGGGGTACAGTAGTTTGGAAAGGTTGAGAGCCACTGCATTAGAGTAGCACTGTCTGTCAGGCTGCATGTGTTTCCTGTGTGACCTCAGATTCCAGAGTAAATTTTCAGTGTGGCGTTTACTGGACGACAGTCTGGGCCTTTCTGCTCTTTTCTTTCATTGGAACATATTTGCTACTCTTCTTTCATCGTTAAGTATAAGATGGTGGGTGTCTGAAGGATGCATTCTGTTACAGTACAGCTTCCCCGCAGAGTATACAAGCGTCCATCTTCTCTCTGTATTCAGCTCCCGCCTTCAAATACGCTTCTTCCACACACTCCCCAGGAATAATCCACTGGAGGGGGAAGTGTGGTTTGTTTGTTTATATAACATGTATCTGAATCTGGTTGAGTTTTGGCCACAGGCTGATCACCCAGTGCATTGTGAGACTGAACTGTATTAACTTTCTCACCTAGGGCCCAATTCTCGTAGGTGCTGAGCCCTTCCAGTACTTCGCAGGATCGATCCTTCCCATTGTAAGCTTTCGAAGGCAGAGCCTGTTTCACTCTAGTTCGTACAAAGCAGCTCGTACTCAGAGGGTGCTCAATAAGTAACCCTGGACTGACACCTAAAAGTTGAAACATTGTAGTTGGTGGGCTTTTGGGGTTTAGTTTTGTTTTTTTTAAATCAAAACAAACTGCTGTGTAAGATTGTGTGACCCATATGTTACTTCTCTTGTAGGTGTTAGTGGCCTGTATGACTTCGGGCCTGTTGGATGTGCTTTGAAGAACAACATTATCCAAGCTTGGAGGCAACACTTTATACAGGAGGATCAGATTCTAGAGATAGACTGCACCATGCTCACCCCGGAGCCAGTTCTGAAGTAAATATGGGTCCTTCTCTCTTGCAGTGTGTGTTCATTTCTGGTAGTGCTAGATTTCTTCCCAAGCCCTTGTAAAAATAACCGTAGGAATATGAGACTAGGTCACCCAGTTTGCTACCCTGTTACCCTGTAGCAATGCAGAATATCTAGGTGGCTGCACTTAGCTAGGTAGTTCGTGGAAGCTGCTGTTCAAGTAGATATCTACCGAAGGTTTGTATATGGGCCCCATTATCATAATGGCTGAGAGCCCCGCAATCTGTAATGGATTTATCCTCATAACCCTCCTATGAGTTAGGGTAATGCTCTTATCCACATTTTACAGATGGAGGAACTGAAGAACAGAAACTAAGGGTCTCACAGGAAGTCTGGCAGAGCAGGGACTTGAACTCAGATCTTCCAAATTCTAGATTAGTGCCCTAACCACTGGACATTGCTTCCTCTCCACGTGGAAGCATGGCAGGAACCATTACTATCCATTCATGGTACAACTGTACTACTAGTGAATGGTACCAGCCGTGGAGACTGAAGTCCTTTGTTTATCCACAGCACAGGTAGAGCACAGAAAGCAGCAAAGCAATAGGCCTCATACAGCTCCCGAAGTGTGTCTCAACCCTGCCCAGGAGGCAACACCTCGAAGGGTGAGAGTGTAATTCAGTCTCCATACCTCTCCCGTCCCTAGCACCTCTGCTAAAACTGCCAGACAGGATGCTCAGTATGTTCATGGCTGTATGGTGTGGTGTAGATGCTTTCTGGGAATTGGGCTGAGACTATGGAGATGGGTCACTGAATCAGCACTGGATAGTAAAGACTTTCACCTGGTAATAGCTTGGGTCACACTCAAACCAATGACGGAAGAGGGAGTGTCCAAATGCCACTGCCAGACACCTGACCCATCGAGTTCCCCTACAAATGCATCCTTATCTTGCTCCAGTAATTATGCAGTAAACGAAAGAGAATGTGGTGCTATTTTACTGGCCCAACGTATTAACCTAAAATGGATTCAGGGGGTATCCAGGCTTTCTCAAGGATCCTTATGGCCACAGACAATTTCTAAATGAGGAAACTACTAAATACGGGTCCATAAACTGAAGCAAGAATGAGCCTGCACTTTGGTTGCATGGTTTAGAGGAGATTTCTTCAATGTCGGTCTTCACTGTGGGCTCCATGCTACTCTGGTGCTGTCAAGTGACACTATGTGTTTCTAAAGTAGTGTCTTCCGTTCCAGGACCTCTGGCCATGTAGAAAAATTTGCTGACTTCATGGTGAAAGATGTGAAAAATGGGGAGTGTTTTCGTGCTGATCATCTCTTAAAAGGTACATTCTGAGGCCAGGACTGCCTGAGAGATTTCTGCTCCGTAGGGGAAT
The DNA here is from genome assembly GCF_965152235.1 of Eretmochelys imbricata. Lineage (NCBI taxonomy): Eukaryota > Metazoa > Chordata > Testudines > Cheloniidae > Eretmochelys > Eretmochelys imbricata. The sequence goes on from NC_135573.1 coordinate 258,246,639, forward strand.
GCCCTGCTTATTGAGGATAGACGAGATGACCTACTAAGTATCTTGCATATTAATGTCTATGATTCACTAAGGGAGACAGTCACCCCAGTGTAGGTGACCCTTGCAAGACCTCCACCCCATTTAAATATTGTCTTAAGGTCTAAAGTGATGCATGGGACCTCTGCTGTGGAATGACTTTCACTTAATAGAAATACCATACAACGAAGATCTCATTTTTATTTTCTAATAATTCATAGATTAAGCCACAAGGGATTGTTGGATTATCTAGTCTGGCTTCCTGCATAACAAGCCAGACCTTCCATCTAACAAATCTAAACAAAGCATATAAAGGCCATGCTTTGGTCTTATTTTTCTTATTGTTCTGATGGGTGAAACTTGCTTTTTGATCGAATCTCAGGTTAAATTTACTAGAGAGATGGTTGCAGGACAAAGCTGCTGGACTGCATTTGTTTCGTGGAAGAGGCATTTCAAGGGTACTGTTGAGCTGATATGCTTAGAATCTAGCCTACGTAGCGGGTTTTAAACATGCACCCTGGGCATTTTCTCAGGTTGAAAAATCAGTGTGATTCTTTACATTGATTTGTATTACCCAAACCATGGAATCCTAGACATTGAAGATGGAACAGAGCTGCGTCTTGTCCATCCCCTGGTCAAGTGAAGGATAGGTGCAGTCTAGCTTTAAATGGCTCATGCCATAGGGGCTTCCATCATTCCCCTGGTGATATTGTTCTGCATCTAATAGATACTAGCACTGAGAAATGGTCTCAGAATATTCAACTTAATATTTTCTTTGCCTTTATGTAACATGCTAACCAAGAGTGTGTATGTCCCCTCTATGGCTGATTCACAGAGGAAAGCCACCTGTGTTACTATCTGCTAGTGGACCAAATCATTTTGCTCAAGTGGTAGAGATCTGTACTTTGGATCTAGAGGTCCTGGGTTCGCTCCCCACTGATAACTTGCCCTGTGGAGGGTCGCTACACTTAATAAGAAAAAAAAAAAGGCTGTACAAGCCAATAGCAGTGAATTCGTATGTATGTGCATGAACACACGAGAGAAGGAAAAGCCTTTCTGAAACGGGAACAGATTTCACTCTCGCGCCTCCCGTCCCTTACCTAGAGCCCCTTTAAAATAAGGGGTGGGGGAGGAAAGAGTGACACAGGAACTGTTTGCTAAATATACACAACATGCCCTATCCTGTCCCCTCTCAACAGAAAACTAGAGAATGTCAGAAATGACAAATTGGAAACACTGGGCCACATCCTCAGCTGGTGTAAATCAGAATAACCCACTGACTTCAGTGGAGCTACGGTGATTCACATGAGCTGAGAATCTGGCCCATTGTATTTTGTCCAGTGGGATGTACATGCATTCTCATGCTTTATAATCCTCTTGATTCATTTAGTTTTAGGATTAGAGTGGTTCAGTGATATTGCTCAAATGTGAACTGATTCCCTACTTCCAATGCTTATAGCTCACTTGCAGAAGCTGATGTCTGACAAGAAATGTACAGCTGAGAAAAAGACTGAAATGGAAAACGTTTTAACGCAGGTCAGTGCTTGAACAGAGGACAATGAAAACTTGATAGATGACGTGGCAGAGATGAGGTGTGGTACAAACATCCAAGAGTGGCATCCTTTCCCATTTCCCTAAGAGAAGAAGCACATGCCGCTTCCCACATCTGTTGTTAACTTTCCAATGGGCACCGTTTTTTCAAGCAGACATGAGGGCTGTAGCATTAGACGTAAATGTCCAAATCAAGCACATCCCCCTATATGCACATCGGTCTCTTAAATATACTTATTAAGGTGCTGCTTTCCTGAAAGGAAATGTTCTATTGGAAAACCGCTCAGAGGGCCCTGTCTGTACCAAAGTCGCTATAGCGTCACTTCGTAACCGAGGGCAGGATTTGTGGACCTTGCTCAGATGTCTGTACCCAAGGTGCTCATTACCTCATCGGGCTCACTGTGCCTCTATGTACAGGAGGTTTTTTGGTTAAGCAGATCCACCACCTATTGCTCTTCAGAGAGAGACTGGTCTCATGCATGCTTCTGCAGCCAGATGGTTGCAGATCTGTTCAGAGAACATTCTCTGTGACCAGCCTAGTGAGGAGGATTACACCCCTGTTGAGCCCCTTGCCCCCCACTCATACACAAGGCTCAGCCATTTGGGCCAGATGCGAGGGACAAGAATTATATCTGTAAGGTTTGGCGGTAGCTTTTTAAATAGTTTTTGTACTGGATCAAAACCTGCAGTGATGTCTCTAAACACTTGGGAATTGTTTCTCTATAAGAATCCCAGTGTGCAGTTGCTCTTGTTTACCATTAGAATGGTTAGTGCTGCAGGCTAACATTCCTGGGCTGCAGTGTGTAAAGATTTGTCTTCATTTAGTTTGTTTGTTTTTTAACGTTCGTTCCCATAGCTTTTAGAATAAGTGCTTTCACAGCCACACACTGTGATGCAATACACAGTACTATATCTGGAGTCATAGAGTCCTGGTCAATAACTCTTCCACAGTACTGCACTGAACTTTGACCCTATTACATTTGTCTCTTTGTGCTGTCCCCTGCTGTAGCTGATAGAGCTAGTAGGCAGTCCCCTTGTGGAACCTCTTTGCTGCTGCAGTCAGCTTCTCTGCTGCAGATCTGCTCTGCAGTGCTATAATGCAAGGTGTGATGCTTGGCATGTGTTGTGTCTGGTGCACCAGGTAATTACAGGATTGTGGAAGGAAGCAAAACATGGCAGAAATTGTAGTTGACTTTCTTCTTCTCCCTCCCAGCAGTTCCTTTTTTCTGTCTCCCTCCTGCCCTGGCTGGTTTGATTAGAACTGTTCAGAAGGAGGTTCTGTGTAGGTCCTTGTGACTCCGCTGCCACTTCATACCCAACCTCCCTTGCAGAGCTTGTACTTCTAAAAAGAGTGCAGGCCTTGAAAGGCTCTGGGCTGCAGCTGATGTTAAGGTGGGCCCATAGGTTTTTCAAAACTTGTTCTTCCATCCCTGCTACAAACCATAGCCCGCACCCCAAATAAAATACTGGGTTCCGGTCCTAAAACAATCTCTTCCAGGGTGTCCCTGACCTCATGTTTAATAATAGATGGGAAGGGGGCGACCCGTAACTGCTTCAACCTTGCCTTGTAATTTTAAAAGAACCATACTTGTGCTTTGTTGCTAGTTGGACAACTACAGTCAGCAAGAGCTCGCCGATCTCTTTGTGAATTACAACGTGAAGTCTCCCGTCACAGGGAACGACCTGTCCCCACCTGTGTCTTTCAATCTGATGTTCAAGACCTCCATTGGGCCTGGAGGAAACATGCCGGGGTAGGTAGCAGCCTCCTGCTGCCTATTTTCTTTGGGCATGTGGCTAAGAGTGACCGTAATTTTCCATTGCCCAGGATTGGAAATGAGGTCCATACGAAATGGAAAGCAAACCACATTTCATCTCCGGCAGCCTTCCCTCCACAAATTGCTCCTGCCCAGTCTTTCCCCCAGGCTGCTTTAGAGCTGTTATTGCAAAATAAACTCTTAAGGTGAGGAGGACCCTCACGGCTGTAGTAGCCCATGCAGTTCTTGGACTCCCACTCTGCTTGAGAGGCCGTAGTGGCTGGTGGATGTAGGCTAAACTGTATGGCACGGGACAGCAAGGCCCTGTGAATTGCAGCAGGGAGGGCTGCCACCTGTGCAAGGCCTGGACTCCTGTTCCCCATGCAACAGAACATTATTCGTTCCACAGGTGTCCGTGACCTCTGTGACTAAGCAGGAAGGGGCATGAAGCTAGTCTGTTGTAATGTTAGGTACGTAGCAAAGGTAGCTATCATTTGTGGTCCATGGCCGCCATCTAGGTTGATGCACTAAAGATTGAACGGGGGACCTCCAGAGCTAAAAGCACGGGCTGCTACAACTTGAGCTAAAGATCCAGGCTCTCTAGCTGAGGCTGTAACAGACTCATCCTCTGTGGACTGGCACAGAGCGGGACATGGAACACCCACTCACCAGGGGGCTATGTGAGCATTAGCGCTGGAAGTCTTAAATGAACTTAGACAAAGACGAGGTCATGGCTAATCTGTGTGTGTAATTTTGTGCCTGGAATTAGAGACCTGAGATAAAACAAGGCTTCCTCCTTTTTGCATCAAAACAAAGTTTGTCTTGCTTCCCTGTCCAGTCACCCACCTATGTCTTGTTTTTTTTCCAGCTATCTGAGGCCAGAAACTGCACAGGGAATTTTCCTCAACTTCAAACGCCTTTTGGAATTTAACCAAGGCAAACTGCCTTTCGCTGCTGCCCAGATTGGAAATTCCTTCAGAAACGAGATCTCACCCCGTTCTGGCCTCATCCGAGTCAGGTACTGCAAACCTTCTCCCCCAGCAGAACATCTGGCAGGTGATCAGCTGCCTCTGGGAAAATCAAAGCTCCCTCTGATCTAAGTGTCTCTTTCACTGATTTTCCGTCCACCCTGCTCTTTGGGAGAATGTCTTGTGCCTTGTAAAAGGCTACTAGTAGCTGCATAATAAACGCCTTAAAAAGTAATCCGAGTTTACTGGCCAAGAGTATCTTGGTTATGAGACTCCTGCTTCAGAAACATTGATAAGAATTTGTAGTAGGCATGAAAACTTGGCATTAAAACATGGTTAGACCTTGGAGTAGTTTTTTTTGTCTCAACCTTAGATCATATGACAAAGAACAAACGGGGACTTTATCTCTTAGATAAGGTGCTACGGGACATTAGTCAAGCAAGAGACCTTCAGATCTTCAAAGCCTTCTGTTTACAATAGGTGGCATCTGAAGTGGGTACAATATTCAATTTCCCTGCCCTAGAATGCACTAAGAGTACCTCCTAAAATGTTCATGGAGTTTCCACAGACTTCAGTGGGTGAGAGATTGTGCAGCTAAAGCTTTGAGGAATTTACCCTTAAGCTGATCACTTTGTGAGTGGCTTGTTTTTTAAAAAAAGAAAAAGAAACCTACCCACCTGACAGAGCTCATAAAAGTTTGGTAGGGAAACCAAAAATGGACCCATTTCACTTTTTAATGATGGCCTTAGTATTGAAACTGTGTCTTTCTATGTAGATATCTTGTCTCCTGGTATGTTTGGCATTGCAGCTCTGGTTCGCAGACCCAGATTCTGATCTCTGATTGAAACTTCTTTAGCTTCTGATAGATGTCAGTGGAGTTACTCTGCAGTTACACACGGTGCATGTTGTAAAATTGATAACTGAGTAACATAATGACATTTTGTGGCATTAGCAGGGGTGCAGTGGCATTACGGGCACTGAGGTTTTTTCAGCCCTCCTGTTCTCTTTGTTTCTGACTAGATCTCACAACATTATCAGGGTGAGGTCAGGTCGTAACTTGGGTGGGAGACCTCCAGAGGACACAGATGATTTAGGAAAGGATTTGAGTATTTCAGTAGGTGGTGTTCTTCCCTCTGAGTCGGTGATGTGATAACCAAGGTCTAAATCAGTCGTTCTCAAACTTTTGTATTGGTGACCCCTTTCACACAGCAAGCCTGAGTGCCGACCCCCCTTACGAATTAAAAACTGTTTTTTTATATATATTTAACACTATTATAAATGCTGCAGTGAAGCTGATTTGGGGTGGAGGCTGACCACTCACAACCCTCCCATATAATAACCCTGTGAGCCCCTGAGGGGTCACAACCCCGAGTTTGAGAGCCCCTGGTCTAAAGGCTTCCAAGAGAATTTGTAGGTACCTTTTAATAGAAGCTAAAGGGGGGGAAACCTCCAACATCTGAAGAAAAGTGGCGTGCTTTCTAATCTCAGTCTGTTCCCTTGGTACTGCACTTGTTGGTGTTTAAACTCCTGATTTGAGTTTTTAACAGGCTAGAGCACATTGAAAAGGCTGGTGGGAAAGGTTCTTTGTGGAAAGTGTGATGGTGGTTTATATGCAGAATAGGCATTAATGCTAGCATCTGGCTCTGTATTCTGCTTAGAGAATTCACCATGGCAGAAATTGAGCACTTTGTGGATCCCAGTGAGAAGTGTCACCCCAAGTTCCAGAGCGTGGCAGATCTCCACATCTTCCTGTACTCCTCCAAAGCCCAGGTCAGCGGGCAGTCCGCCCACATGATGCGTCTGGGAGATGCTGTTGAGCAGGTAATGTTACTTGAACAACCATTCACAACTTAATTCTATAGCATGCTTGCAGGGGTAAATTAATTCCAGACGTGTAAATCAGGAATACCTTCATGGAGTCCAGTGGAGTTACTCCACATGGGCACCTGTGAGATCAAAATCTGGCCTTCATCAGTACTCAAGGGACACAGTCAGGTAGCACTGTCGCATAGGTTAGGCTTCTAGGTTAGTTTTTGGGAGAGGGAGGATGTTAGTGGTACCACACCTGCTAAAAGGCTGTGGGCAGCCTGAGAATCCAGACCCCCTTTTTGCATCACCTGGCACCAATACGCTGTGTGTTGGGTTTGAATCCCCAAAACCCTGATTCTTCATCCGAGTGAGTTAAAGAGAGAACACGACTGGTCACCTAAAAACAAACACTGATTGATATAATACAGAAACCCATTTAGATTGAAAATCCTTTAGGTTGGAGGCCATCTTTTTGTTCTGTCTGTGCAGGGATTAGCACAGTGGGGTTCTGGTCCATGACTAGGGATGATAGGCATTACCACAATGTAAATAACATGCACTGTTTTATAAAAGTATACTGTTATGTCTGTACGTTTTGGAGACTTTTTGGTGCAATTCCTTGTTGATACTAGATGTTTGTAACAGAACATTGGTGACTGTGTTGTACTGATGGTATGAGATGACTGGTAGCGCAAGGGGAGTGGTTTGTCTTGCAAATTAATAAAAAAGAACAAAACAACCTCACACAAACTGTCAATACAATAATTAAAGATGATTCATCAATAACTCTGCTCAAATTCCCAGCAGCCAAAATGATCTCTCTGTGGAGGGGTGGGGCCAGAAGTGATAGGAGGGAGTAAGAACACTTTTGTAGACTCTTTCCCTATCCCTTCCTTTTCATCTTAGCTCTACATATTTTGTTCTTTAGGGCCTGATCTGAACCCTTTGGACTCAATCCATTCTTTAATCTGGCCCAGAACCTTTCCTCCTCAGTCAGCTCCTCCAGACCCTCTAATCCTGTTAATCATTTTTCTTCGAACTCTCCCCATTATGGGGCCCGTCCATTGAGCCTGGTAGGCATGGGTTCCCAACTGCCTTACAGGCATTCCAAAACACCTCCGGAGGTCACTTTGTAGAAACCCCATTTTAGAGGTGGAAAATCAAGCACAGAGAGGCCGAATGACTCGCCTAAGGTCCCACAGCAAAGCAAAGGCAGTACTGGGAGCAGAACCCAGGAGTCCTGACTCCTAGTTTCCCTGTCTTAATCGTTAAACCTTCCCTCCATAATCTACAGAGCTACACTTCAGTATTTGAAGGTGGCCTTTTCATAGATTCCAAAACCAGAAAGGATCATTGTGATCATCTGGTTATGACTTCCTGTGTAACACACACCGTAGAACTTCCCCAAAGAAAATCCGAGAGTGCCTCTTTCAGCAAAACATCCACTGTTGATTTAAAAATTGCGCGTGATGGAGACTCCATCATAACCCTTGGTAAATTGTTCCAATGGTTAATTACTCGCGTTGTTAAAAATTCACACCTTTTTTCCCATCTGAATCTGTCTTGTTTCAACTTCCAGCCGTTGGCTCGTGTTAGACCTCTCTCTGCTAGACTGAAGAGCCCACTGTCAAATGTTGGTTTCTCTGGGTACGGTGCAAAGCCGTGATACGGTATTCTGCTACCTGGAAAGTTCAGTAGTTTCAGTCACAAATGATGCGCTCGCAGCTCTTCTGTTGGGAGATTTTCCTGCGCAGTACAGAGATTTTGCTGGACTGAGCTCATGATGCAGTGGGTTTCAGGACACATATTGTATCTCAATTTACCACGTGCAGCAGCAAGAAGCTGTCCCTCAAAAGTGAAGTAGTGTCCGCTGTCTCCAGTCTTTCTGAGGCGACAAAATGTTGTTGTGGAAAGTAACAAAGTGTGTGTTTCTTTTTCTCTCTAGGGTGTGATCAATAACTCTGTACTAGGTTACTTCATTGGCAGAATCTACCTCTACCTTACGAAGGTTGGTGTATCCCCAGATAAGCTGCGCTTCCGACAGCACATGGAGAACGAGATGGCTCATTATGCCTGTGACTGCTGGGATGCAGAGTCCAAAACATCCTATGTAAGTTGCCGGATTAAACCTACCAGCAGGGTCTTGAGTTGCATGTTGCACCTTCCCCATGCACTGATATGTTCCTAGTCTGGCTCGCCACTAGTGAGATGGTCTCCCAACTCTGTTTATTAAAGTGAAGAAATTCAACAGGTAGGTTTAAGACTCCTCTCTGCTCAGCTTCATGCTCGCACAACTCCATTGACCGCAGTGGAGTCACTCCTGCTGGACTACTGCTGCAAAGGGAACATTCGCCGCCATGCAGAAGGAACACGTGATGTAAACCCTAGTCAGAGGACATAAGTGGCATGTGGATGAATTGCACCCAAGTGAGAAGAGAATCGGGGCCCTATGGTTTCCAGCTTGTTACCCCAATAAAATCAGTGGTGGAGGAGACTCTACTGCTGGAGCTGTGGGCCCAAGGCAGCTTCCTTCCTGCTCCATCCCCAGCCCCCCTTTGACTATGAGGGCTAAAAGAGGACTCCCTGCTGCTGGGAAAGCTACTGCTCCAGGAGCTGTTTTCCCAGGACCTCTGTTCCTACTCCACTCCTGCTCCCCCTTGGCTGCTGGAAAAATTTTGTGATGTCGGGACTTAGTGTACACTGTGCTTTCCTATGATTGTTTGTTGGGCTTTTAAGATCTTGTGTGTATATATTTTTTTAAGTGAACAGGAAGGTTTGTTAGGGGTGTAGCAGATTTTTAAACCCTCCTTATTACATGTTTTTAGAGAGCTTATTGCTACTTCTATTAATCTCGATGGTGGTCTTTATATTAATCAGCAGTGATATTTTTGAACGGAAGCTTCTTAGGGGGCTCTTCTATTGATCAGTTATGGCGACTGGAAAGAGAAGAAACCTCACGTGTAAGAGAATCAGATCAAATCTTTTAGCTGGAATTGGGTAGGGTGAATGAGCAGTTTTTCCCATTAGAGTAAAGCCCTCTCTTTGCACCTGACTAGTCTTTTCAAGTGGGACGGGGTACACTAATTCTCAGACTACTGAAACTACTTTGAGAACTCCGAGGAATTGAATCACAAGACAGGGTCAGAAGGCTGATGGGATTCTGCCAGCCACTACGAACGAAGCCCCTACCATCGCAGTGATCGTCTCATGGCAGATCCCTGCAAGAGGCTCTGTTGAAGTCAAGAGGTCCAAACTGGGTTGTTTCTGCATGCCCAAGGGAAGGCCCATGCAGAGCCCATTACAGAATGGGGACTTTAGGAACACAGTACCGGAAGGGACCTCCTTGGTCATGGAATCCAGGCTTCTGCTCTTCTAGGTTTGGATAGCTGGTTCAGTTAATTAGGAGTTTGCTTTAGTTTAAGATATGAGTAAGGATCTTTAGGTTTGGCTCTGTGTGGGTAAAAATACAAGTGTTCTGGCTGAACACTAATCATCTCAACTCCTTATTGAAGTAGCTGAGGGGTTGGCCATCAGTTAGTGTCATCACAGCCCACTAATGGATGATGTTACTATTTGTAAAGTTGTACCAGACTTTTAATATCAAGAATCACTGGAGCTTGCCTGAAACTGAATGTAATCCCTTCATAGAAAAAATCCTGTAGAACTGAAATCCTTCTCTGTTCCTACAGAATGTTTAAACCAACTTACAGAATTCTGTAGCAGGGGTATAACTGCAGGATGGCTTAAAAATTCTGTAGGAAGGTTATCCTTGTCTGTTATATCTAATAGGTTTTTCTGTCATACCCTATTGGTTTCCTCCCTGTGAAATTCTGTAGGACTTTCCTGCATGGAATGTGTTGGAGCACAGGGATGTTTCCTGTACACACATCCTCTTCGGGTATGTCTACACTGAAGAAGAGGTTTGTGTAAGCACGAAAGCTTCTGTCTCCCCAACAGGAGTTGGTCTAATAAAATGTATTCCCTCACCCACCTTGTGTCTCGAATATTCTGGGACCAACACGGATAGAACAACACTGCATGCAGCACATCTAAACATACCCAAGCAAACTTTGAGCTAGCTACCTCAAATAGCAATAGCAGCGAAGCTGCACAAGCCTGCCCTGGATCCTGATATGTACTTGAATGGCTAGCCTGTACTGCCGTGGTGTCTGGGCTATCTGCCGAGCCTGCTTGGGTATGTCTGCACATGCTGCATTCGCAACTCTGATTGCAGTGTAGACAGACCCTTTGAGTCTTTCTGTTGCCAATTAGAATTCCATGCAAGCAGGTTTTGACTGCATATACATGTGGGTGTGCGTGTGTGCACACGCATGCCAGAATGTATGGAGAAGACCAACGCGCCTTGTCTCATTTATGGCCACGTTGTAAACCAAACAGCTCAGTGGTTTTACTAAAATATTTGGAATTCATTGGCAGTGCTTTGTGCAAATTAATTTGGTCACAGACTCTTCCTTTCCACACAGGAACGTATGCAAGGTAATGCTTCAGTCAGTTGTGAATCATATGTTACTTAGCAGATCTTAAGCATGGCATCTTTGAGAGTTGTAAAGAGGCAAGTTGGCTACTCTGCCCCAAGCTCATGAAGTGATAAAAGCCCCAGTGATACCCAGTTACTCAGCTCATCTCATGAACGCTTACGTGAATGTAAAAAATGTACGCTGTTACCCAGGTCCTCTGCTGGTGTAAGTCTGTGTAGTTTCACAAGCCTCGGTAGAGAACCTGGCCCTGCATGTATATGCACCTTGTATATTACATAACTGGTTACTTCTCAAAGCAAACGGAGGGCCGTTCAGATTAGGGAGGAGCTGGTGGAACTAATGCTGCTTATCATAACAGAGCTAATTGGATAGCAAAACCAGGCGTGGGAGCATGGCGGGCTTAGGGGCATACAAACATGTTTCATGGTTAAGCGAACAAAAAAACAGACTGTTAAAAGTTTCCACTTTTGCTTTTCTAGGGTTGGATCGAGATTGTTGGTTGTGCTGATCGCTCCTGCTATGACCTCTCCTGCCATGCCAGAGCCACCAAAGTTCCACTGATAGCTGAGAAGCCTCTGAAAGAACCCATATCCTTTGTGAATAAAAGAGTTTTCCCTAAAGCTAGGTAGCATCTGAAACTGAAATTTCCTAAGGCCTGTGCAGGTCTGGTCAAAGTTAGACCTTTGAGTGAGTGTCTAAGTTAAATCAGGAGAGCTTGATGCTCATAGCAGTGTAATGAATATCTTTGGGGCTGACCCAGCAAAGACTTCAGCGGATGAGTAACTTTACTCGGGTGTGTAAAGTAAATACAGGCCAAAGTTTGTTTCCTGGCTCCTTGGTTTCGATTTGTTTATTTTCATGAACATTTTAAACATTATACCAGTTACTTGCAAAAGAACTTTGGAGCGTTTAAAGAAGGGTGTGAACCCATTAAAAGGTAAGCGGGTGTGGTCTGCTCAGAGGATTCAACCTGCCAGGCTGTCCGCTGGCTCAGGACCACTGATTTCGCACCCCCATATGTCACCTTCAGGGGGTTGGGAGGGACTGCTTGCCAGATTGCCCTGGTACCTATCTGGCGCGTTTTCACTGAGGTGGTGAGCTGCGACTGGCTCTGGGTCAGTGGGGAAGGCCTGGTGGGCCTTTTCTTGAAGATATTGGATTAGATTCTGTTCTTGGGTGCACCAGTGTAAATCTGGAGTAACTACACTGATGCCATTGGTGTCACTCCAGATTACTCAGGTGTAACTGAGATCAGAAACCAGCCCAGTGTGTAAAAATCTTGCTCTAATAGCGTCCATATTCATGCACGTATATGCTGGTCTAAAGTACTGACAGACCAGGAAGTGAACAGTCCCTCAGAGGTAAGCTCTCAAACCGGTGTCAGCACCGAATAAGGTACGATGACAAAACACGGACCCAAATTCTGTAGGTGCTGCCGTAATTACATCTGTTACCCAGTATGAACTAATGAAAGTGTCAGGTCAGAGTGTCCTCTGAGCTCTATTTCCTTAACTGCTCTGTACAAAACAGCCAGTGTTGTTCAGTTTGAGGCAAATAAGGGAGCCGTTGGCAAGGCCTACAAGAAGGATGCGAAGCTGGTGCTGGAATACCTTTCCATCTGTGACGAATGTTACATCAGCGAGATGGAGAAGCTGCTGAATGACAAAGGGTGAGAAGGCCCTGGGTGTGGGGCTGAATAAGATTTTCTTAGCAATTACCTACGCCAGGGATACCCAAAAAGCTGCTTGAATAAGCTCAGTGCATCCTTCACCAGCCTTGCCAGTAACGGAAGGCCACGATGAAATGGATCATCTGCAGTTTTTACTGCTGGTGGCTCAGCCAAGAGGCAATTCTTTGCTGATGGATAGAATACATGTAAATATTAGGGTTATGTGCGCTTATGCTTTGGTTTTAAAAGGTTTACATGCAAACTAGGTGCAGCCTGCTGGCTCCTGGCAAGCTGCCCTGTGTGTCACGTAGGAGCCAGTCCTGCAAGGTACTGCATGTTACCTCTGAGGGGGTGAGAGTCCTCAGCTCCCACTGACTTCACTGGGAGAGGAAGCTGTTCAACAGCTTGTGGGTTGGGGCTCACGAGCTGGCCAGCACTGAGAAAGGTGGTCAGGTCTGTTCTGAAATAAGATGCGTTCACATGGGAATGATTCCTGCCCAGTAGGGATTTCTTGGTTCATCAACAGGCTCATAAGAATAAGAACATGAGTCTGGCCAGACTGGGTGAGACCCATGGTCCACCTAGCCCAGTATCCTGACAGAGGATTTCTGGCAGAGGCCAATGCCAGATGCTTCAAAGGGAAAGAACAGAACGGGGCCGTTACCAAGCGATCCATCCCCTGTCCTCCAGTCCCAGCATCTGGCAAACGGGTTTGTCGAGCTATCATTGGGTAAAACACGGGTGGGAGTAGCACGGGTGGCAGCAGCCAGTCTGACTTCCGGTGCCATTCGGGTTGTTGCGGTGCTAGAGAACGGTGAATATGGAGGGGCCAGGCACAGCCCCGTTAAAGTAGGTGCTTTCCGGTTGGTGAGTTAGGAGGCTCTGCCTGACTTCAAAAGCAGCATCGTTACGTTTCTGAGCAGGGTTATCTTAAAAAAATAAATAAAGCTGCAGCTCCTATGTTGTTTGAAATAGCTTGTGCAAAACAAGCCCTGTGGAGTGACTGATGCGCTGTGTGGGTTTTTCCCCCAGTATTAGAGCCAGTTTGGTGTTTTTTTAAGTGTTTCAGGAGTGTCAAGGTAACTAAAGTGCAGGAAAAACACTACTTGTAATTCATCCAAACCAGACCTCCGAGACTGAGAAATTATCGCGGGGGCACATTGGTCCCCCAGGAGAAAGTTAACCCAATTCCTTAACCCTCCAACGGAGCAAAGCAATAGCAGCATTTTTCAGTGGACGTAGCTTTTACCACAAAGGATGGCAATAGTTCAAACGCGACTCCCTGACGCGTCCACATTCAGGATGTGCCTCTCTAAACGTAATCTCCTCTGGAAAATTGGTCTCAATGCAGGCAGCTTGGCACACAGCCTTTCATAAATGCACCCATTACTGTGTTACACGCCCTCCTGGAAGCCATCAGGTTAGTATACCTGAGACACCACTACTGATTCACCAGCATGGGTGCACGGAGCCGGCTGTGTGCGGAAGTGCCTGTGGTTAGACCTGCTTTATGGATGGTTAAGTTTAGATGACTCTGTTCTGTAGGCGGCTGCCATGCAAAATGAGGCAGAGTTTGTACTACAGCAGCAATTTGCCAGCTGGAAGTTTAATAAAATCTTTCCTGTTTGTGAACTGGATATTTAGGGCCAGGTTGACATCAGTGGGAGTTCTGCCTGACTGAGGACAGCTGGGGGGCCAGGAAGGGATTTGCTCCCCCTTCCCCCAGTGTATTTTGGGGTGTTTGTGGGTTTTTTAAAATTTCCTTCTGAAGCATCAGGGATGGCTATGGCTGGAGATGGGACATTGGGTGGGGAAGGCCAGGGCTGTGAGGTGGCACCATGTAGTCTCTCTCTCGGGTGCTTGGCTGGCTGGTCCTCAGATGCTAAGAGTCTAACTGATCGCCATATGTGGGGTCAGGAGGGAATTTTCACCAGTCAAATTGGCAGTGACCTGATGGGTTGTTTTTTTTTGCCTTCCTCAGCAGCATGTGGGTGCAGGTCACTTGCCAGGATTATCTGGCTGTATCTCACTCATTTCCCTGCCATAGTGGAGGCCTCAGACACTGATGCACCTCGGTCCCTGCTATTCTCTGCCTGTGGCACATGTCTAGTCTCCTGTGGGCTGTAATTAACTTGGCCTAAGTTAGGTTGTTGAGTTTAATGTGTGGGTACTGGGTGGTGCTGGTAGCCTGTGCTATACAGGAGGTCGGATCAGTTGATCTGGTGGTCCCTTCTGGCCTTATACTCTGACTGTTAAGGATTTGGCCCTATAGCAGCTGTGGGTTAACTTTTTTTGACCGTCTTGAGAGAGCAACACCAAATGTTGTAGGAATCAGTCAAAAATAGATTTTGGCCCATCCACTTGTTTGGGAAGCTTTAACAGATCAATAATATCTTTGATTTTTCCAATTCCCATTCAGAGGTCAGGTACTCTCCATCAGAACTCAATTGACATGAAAAGTATCTGTGTGTTACAATACATGAGAAGTCTGTAATGAATGAATGTCTGGTTGTCCTGTGGTTAATTTTTCTTTTTCTGTATTTCACCCTGGAACCCTTCCATATTGTAATTGAATTTGCTCCTGGCTATTAACCACATTGCTTTTATGTTCACCAATGATTATGAAAAATTTTATTTTACAACAATAATAAAAATGCTAGATAAAAACTTTAAGTATTTAAAAAAAAAAGAGAGAGACGTGCTACTTGTTTCTTCCTTTGATCTCTGGAGTTTGAGCTGACTTTTCTGTATAGCCCCCAAACCAGTTTGGTTTTTTATGTTTAAAAAAAAAAAACAGCAAAACGACATAAGGGAAAGTGATATAACTAGTTTTGTTGACTAATACTAAAGCACTGGTATTTTCTTTACAGGGAATTCACTGTTGAAACTGAAGGGAAAACTTTTCAATTAACAAAGGACATGGTCAGTGTGAAGAGATTCCAGAAAACACTGCATGGTAACTTCATTTACTTTTTAAAAATCTTAGAGATGGGAAGCTGATCACAATACATTTTGAGTGCAGGAGAGATAAGCAAATCTGAAAGTTGTGGCCAAAATGTTGAGACTTAGGTGCTTAAAATTAAGCACCTAAATCAGTATATAGGTTCCTAAATAAGTGGCTCAATCCCAGAGGTGCTGAGAACCTGCTGCTTTCATTGGAATTTCATTCAATGGAAGCACCTTGGTAAATCAAGTTATTTTTATTACGGTGCCTAAGTTTAGGTACCAAGTTTTGGGGCTAATGGTTTTTTAAAGAAATGTTCCCTCTGTTTTCAGATGAATTATTTCCTTTCAGGATAAGTTCCAGCACAGGATCAAAGTTGGTCAGACAGTTATTTATAGGATTCCATCTTATAAAAGAATCACTTTCTGTAATTATCAGTAGGCAGACTGCCTTCTATCTATGGTACTTACATGGCCCCCATTACCGCTATAGGTGAGGCACCTGCAATGTTCAATGTATTTAGCCTCATAACATCCCTGTGAGGTTCGGCACTGCTATTCTCCCCATTTTAGAGGTGGAGACTAAGGCCCAGAGAGTCTAAGTGACTAGAGCTGGTAGGAAAAATTCCCCCCGAACATTTTTTCGTTGTTCGCTGATTTGTCAAAATCAAAATGTTTCGCAAAACTGTTCAATTTTGACAGACTTCCAACACAACCCAGGCTTGGTCTCCTGCCAGCTCTCCCACCTGGGCTTCCAGGGCCCACAGCTCCAGGATGGCTCGCCATGAGGATGGCCTCAGAGTCAGGGAGCCCTGGGCTTCCGAACTCTTGGGCCAGCTGGCTCCTCAGTCTGCTCTAGGACTTGTGTATCTGTGAGTGTCACAGCTCCCAACTCCTTAGCAGCCCACCAAGAGATGGGCTGTGGCAGGGCCTATGCTCCCAGGGCTTTCAGGCTCCTGACTCCCCACCAGGCTGAAGACGAGTTTAGTCAGTTTCATTGCTGCCATTCAGCGATGGACAGCAGAGAACACTGACAGTCGTGTCAGTTTTAGTCAGAAGCTTGCAGGGTGCCTGCCCCCGCTGCAGGCTGCCAGGCAGGTGGCTGGGGATCCCAGGGGACATATATCACTTTGGAAATACCGTGTGTCTGAAAGGAAATATTGCAGGATTTCAGTTCTGCAACGTTTTGGGGGGATTTGGCTTCGTCCCAGTTTTTTCCAAAATCTTGACAACTTTTATGGAAGTGAACTTTGTTTTGCCAGCCAGCTCTGTTAGTGACTTGACTAAGGCCACATGGGAAGTCTGTGGTCGAGTTAGAAATTTAACCCATTTTCTAACCCAGAGATCCAGGTAGGCATCCTAACCACTAGACCATCATCCTTCCTCAGCTTTTTTTAATCACTTACGAGCCAAGATTCAGAGTACTTCCTGTTAGGTGCAGAGCATCCTTAACTCTTACTCTGCCTCAGAGACCTACGCAATCTGCAGGCATTAGCAAGGTCTCTAAGTGCCTGTCAGTCAGTGGTAGAAAGTAACTACACTCATAGTCCATCTCCATTTTATTATCTCAGAGCAGTCAGCTGGAGTTTTGGTTGCTGGTCACTTAATTTGTATTAGTACAGACTCAGAGTTCAGCTTATCCATGGCTGGAAGGGGAGGCATAGCCAGAATGAAGGAATCTAATGTTCTGTATCCATGTTCCATAGGGCTGTGGCTCTTAGAAACAAATTAAAAATGGCGTAAGATGTCCTGTGAATATAATCCCGGTGGGAGACGGTGTTGTGCCACAATGGCTGGCAGAGCAGCACCGGCCTGTTTCACAGAACAGTTGTTGTTCTAACCAGTGAAGATGGGAACACGAGGCTAGTACATCAGAAATGGCTTTTCAGCAAATAAACAAAATAGCATTGCCACTTAGAAGCATACAAGCTGGTTCCAGAAACTAACAAACTCTTAACTTCTCAATTTGTCTGCCAAGGCTTTCTCTAAAATGCTGTGCCATCTCCCCCTCTCCTTTGCTCAGACAACTAGATTCATACTAAAATGATAGCACCCTTATTAGTAAGTGTCGTCCAAATCTTGATCTCCAAGTATTCCCATTGGAAGCAGAGCTATTTAAACCCATCTCTTTATACATTCACCTGCAGTAAATCCAGACCTGTGTGAAGGAGTGCAGGTTCAATCAAGTAACTGTGCTTTTGTAAACTGCCTTTCTGAATGCAGTGTGTTTTGTGCTCTAGTGGAAGAAATAGTCCCGAATGTGATTGAGCCCTCATTCGGAATTGGAAGGATCATGTATACAGTGTTTGAACACACATTCCATGTCCGGGAGGGAGATGAACAACGAACGGTGAGCCTTCATGCGTCTTTGGGTTGGTTGAGAAGCAGCTGTGGGCATTTGATTCCATACCTTGAAATACAAAACAGATCTGGGAAACCCCTGTTAAGTCAACTCATTCCTCTCCTTACCACGGCCGGTGCGAGTTGTGCCGAGGCACTTACAATTATCTGGGATGGTTTGCACTCACCGTACTACTTTGAAGGGGAGGACTTTCTTTTCCCTGTGGGCTGAAACTTGGCAGGTCTCCCTCGAGGGGAGTGAAGTCCTTTTAAGTGATTTGTCTGTGCTCTTGCCATCTCAGTACCATGCAGGCATCCTCATGATCCTGGCTTGAGACCTCCCTGCAACTGAGGTCAGACTGGTGGTGTCCGTGATGCCCAAACTGCAATCCAAGGAGCACTCACTGGTGGCCCATGGAGAGCAATGTAGCACTTGGTGCCAGCCCCCTTTCCTTGTTTCCCACGGCTACGTTTTTTTTTAAAGAAGCTACATTTCTTTTCCAGCTGAGGTTGCTACTGTGATGGGATTACAAGTCGGGGCTGGAGGCGGGAGAGATGGCTGTTATCTAGTCTCTCTGTTAAGATGTGATCCACCTGTGCAGATTCTTGGGAACCTGTGCTGTGTGCAGTAGGAAGGGAGGGATGGGGTAAGATGAGAGCATGAAGGCTGGGGAAAGAATCTTAATCCAATTCCCCTCCCTTTGGAATGATGTTTTTTGTTAACTTTGTTAATAATGAACTAAATCTCAGAACTATTTACAGCCATACTCCCTATCTGAATCAAGTCTCTGTTTGAATTGGAGAGGGGGTCTGCTAGATCCTAAGCACCACCATCCAGGGAGATGCATTGGGACTAAATATTTTAGTCCCCCCACACCTTTGTTTTCAGGGGTTTTGGGCGAAACATGCCTTTACCTCTGAAGCTTTAATGATGTACAGAGGGCCAGCTCCTCTGCTGGAAGAAATTGGCCTAGCTCTACTGATTTCACTGGAGCTGTGCTGACTTACCCCAGCTAAGAACCTGGCGCAGATTGTAGCTGCTTAATAATTAAACTCGTGTTTATTTTGACTGCATTTGTGTAGTTCTTCAGCTTCCCGGCTGTTGTAGCACCCTTCAAATGCTCTGTCCTTCCTCTGAGCCAGAATCAGGAATTCATGCCTTTCGTCAAGGAGCTATGTGAGTAAATGCAGCGCCGCGGATACCCACACGACCATGGACTGGGAAGATGTGGTGGGGGGGTGGAAATCAAGAGTGGAGGGGGTCTTTTAATGATGCTTGTTTATGCCAACGGTAGTAGCATGCACCTGAGGTAGGGAGAACTCCAAAGCTTTCAGCATCTTCTGTCATTGGAGACCTCTGCATTGATGTGAACCAGCCTTGCAAATTTATCATATAAACTTATCAGCTTAGGTACAAAATCTGCTCCTTTGCTCTTTACCGTGAGTCCTAATGAAAAAACTGTTATTTACCTGCATGTCAAAAAATGTGACTCACCCTGCCCATGTAATGGCTGCGGTGAGTAGTGTGTGTGTTGCTTAGAGCAGGACAGGAGCCCAGACTGCTGCGTCCCAGCTCAGCCACTTACTTGCCACGTAGCCTCTGAATAAAACCTAGACCTCCTTGTGCCCAGCCCTGGGCTTTAGTTTCAAAGGTAGCCCTTCCCCTCTGGTATGTCAAAGCACTTTGCAAAGTAGTGCGAGAGAGCACAGTAGCAATCGCTGTGTAAGTCGGTGGAACAGCCGTGAGGTCCCACAATGTTAGAATCAGGGCTTGCTTGGAGCTTTTGTTTTCAGCTCTTTGAGATAACCTGTCTGGGCCCAGACACCGAAATGAACCGGTTCTTTAGTTAGTGTTTCGCTGCAAGACCTTTAATGTCAGGCTTGAGAGACCCTTGATTCGGTGTCCTCTTTCAGAAGACTTAGCAATGCACGATAGAGTGCTAACCCTGCACTATAGTGTCTGCATGGTGTGGGTATGAGCCTGAACCCTGGTGTGGGCCTCGAACCCGAATCCTTCTGTCACAATAAAGTCACTTCTTACTTTCTAGCCCCCAAAGACATGCAGCCTCCCCCCAATTATTACTAATGTTGTACCCGAATTGCGCTAGGTGCTTTATAGGCATAGGATAAGGAGCAATCCTTACCCCGAGGAGCTTAAAACATAAGGGCCAGAATCTCCCACCCTGGCTTCGTGGGCAGCCCCACTGACCTCAGAGGGACTGACTGCAGCCAGGTGGCGACACAGGACCCTGTGTGAACAACTTCCAGTTAAGAGTTGGGCCGAGCAGCAAATAACTGGCGTGGGGAGTGGTTGTGGGTCTGCCTTGCTGGGACAGTAATGCCTGTCCATTGGTACTCCCCTCACCCTTTTCTATTTATCACCCTGTGGGTCTGGGTCCTTCTGATCCTCCAGCCCAGCCGGGCTGTTGCTAATCCTGGGAATCTCCGCTTCTTCCAGCTGAGGCGCTCACCAGGAACGGCATCTCCCACAAAGTGGACGATTCCTCCGGCTCCATTGGCCGGCGCTATGCCAGGACCGACGAGATTGGCGTGGCTTTCGGCATCACGATAGACTTCGACACGGTGAACAAGGTGCCTCACACAGCCACTCTAAGGGACCGTGACTCCATGCGTCAGATACGAGCCGAGGTAAAATGCCTGCACGTGTGTTAGGGAAGGAGTTAAATGTATGTAACTAGCACAGGGGCTGGGCCTGTTGCCTCTGAACCTGTGGGCATACTGGCCTTGGTGTGAGCCGTGTACAATCCATGTGTTGTGAAGGTGAGGGGTATTCTCACCAGCCTGCCAGTGAAATGAACTGAGGAGTTACTTTCAACAGCCAGAGGGAGAGGTCACCCCTAAAGGAGCCTTGAGCCATTTAGGCACCTGCTAGAAGGCCAACCCACTCACTGTGAGTGTGTGCCATTGTGGGTGTAGTTGCTGACTTGTGTATGTAGCACTAAGCTGTCCCCCAGACAATCCTGTGGTGACCTGTCACTGTTACTGGGGGGAGGTAGGCCTCCTTGGGGTCTCAGCACGGTGTCTCCATAGACTGTTCTGTGGGCTGTTCAGTGAGCTGTGACATACAAGTGACCACCTTGGACCCTCTCCTTCTGGTGAACTAACCCCTGTGGCCTCTTGAGGTGCTTTAAAAGCCCAGTTTTCACTTGCTCAGACAGACTTTTCAAGTGACAGCTGATCTGACTGCCAGGGGTTCTGGGCTAGCTGTACCTCTGACCCCGCGGGTTTCTTGCCCTTACTTCTCTCAGGGAGGAATCTCACAGTCCTTGCACTCAGACCAGGAGCTGGATACGCCGACCTGGGTGCATCAGCCGCTTACCGCCCTGCAGGTCTGACTGGATTTCAGTTAGTGATACTGACCAACAGCATTTTTGAAATGCAGGATTTTTATTCAGCATTTGGAACAAAATATTAGAGAAAAGAGATTTTCAAACAGTCAACGCACGTAGCTAGTCACAAGCTAAGGGTTTATCTATGTGGGGAGATTTACCAGCAGACCTATGCTGGTGCAGTTATACTGCAGTAGTTACCAGTATAACTATAGCAGTAAAACTATGCCAGTATAGTTCTGCTGGTAAATTTCCCTGTGTAGACAAGCCCTTGATTACATAGGATGACTCCTCGAAGTATAGGCGCAGAACAGAACCAATGTACATTCTCCCAGCAAGCCCAGATTTTCCTCTCTCTCCGTGGGAGTCTGTCGGGGTCTCTCGGGGTTGGTCTATGCTGCAGATGCTACAGCGGTGCGGCTGGGCCACTGTAGGGCCACGGCGTAAACACTTGCTACAACGACAGAAGGGGGTTTTCTGTCACTGCAGTGATTCCAGCCCCTTGAGAGGCGGTAGCTAGGCTGCCAGAAGAATTCTTCTGTCAACGTAACCTTGTCTATACTGGGGCTTAGCTGGGCTTAACTACATCTCTCTGGGTCGATCTAGGGTTTAGATGTAGACCAGGCCTGGGGGGGTCTCATCAAACTAGTTTGGATGCTGCCCAGGAGAGTGGGCTAGAGCCATTAAAGCTATTTGCTCTTAATCGCCCTTAGTGCAAGCTGTTAAGTGGCTGTTAGAAAGGTTCTCCTCCCCCTTTCCTTAGGTGGGTAGGCTCAGCTCCCCAGACCGCTCCTGTGATGAAATAGCCATCCCCTGCTATGGTACAGACACACCCGACACAGCTGCAGTCAATACTGCTAATCATTCAAGAGCACCCAGGTGATGGTCACTGTGACATCCTTGGGGTTCTCCAGAAGGAAGGGAGCCAAAATGGTGGCCACAGATGATGTGGGGACACTCGTGCTCCTGCAGTGGAGGAGTCTCCTGGTGGTCGCACGCCAAAAAGAGATGGCCCTGCATGCATTGTGAAGAGCAATATCTTGCTGGGCCCCTCATACAAGCATCACAGTAGCTGTCCTGGGCCTGGTCCAAAAACCATCGAAGATGCTGGAATGACTCCCATTGATTTCAATGAGTGCTGGCCTCAGTGTGACTAGTAGGTCTGATTTTTTTCCCATTGAACCTTCAGTCAATTCACACATGTTCTCTGTGGCTCTTAAACTCTGCCCCATGATCACACACTCACAATAGCAGAGAGAAAACTCAGCAGATCCTGAGGCAGCCACTGTTTGTGCTCATCTTACAGTGCCCCAGAGCCTGTCAAAATCCCCTGCTTGCAGGTTCATTTGGACCAGTACATTCTTCTCTGCCTGTCCCAAGGTGTTGTGTGACATTGCCAGGTGCCCCTGTGCTCCACCCAAGTGACAGCTGCATTTCACTAGTGAATCCCCACGCTATGAGTAGTTGACCAATATTCGCTACAGTGAAAAGTGATCTAGAATCAAAATGCCCTGTTGCTTGGAGACCCGATGACTTGATGTCCCAGTGGGTGATGAAGAATTTATGGCTGTAAAAATATTACATGAAAATGTTGGACAGATCTGCTCTCACCAGACTGAGACAGTTGATGGCGTTTGTATTTGTAATACAGTGTTAAACATTATCCATGTACCCATAGGATGAAAGAAGTCAACTTAGTGGTTGTGTGGCCTCATGTCTTGCCTCTTTCTGTGCACTCTCCTCCTAGGTCTCTGAACTTCCTACCATAATCCGGGACCTGGCAAATGGTTGCCTAACTTGGGCTGCCGTGGAGGCAAAGTATCCACTCTTTGAGGGACAAGAGACTGGCAAAAAGGAGATAATAGAGGAAGACAATTACCTGAAATAAGCCCCATATGATGTCCACTTTTTACTGTTCATGTTAATATGAAATAAACTATCATGTGTATTATTCAAAGCTGCATTGTTTGTGCACCCAGGGACTGTTTTTTCCTCAGTTGCTGCCTGATTTTAACTTTAAACTGAAATAATGGCAATTAAAGGTGTTATGAATAAAACTGCCCATTGCCTTTGCTTGCTTTTCCATCTTCCAGCCCTTTGACTTTATCAGCCACCGTGTGTGTTGGTTCTTGGGGGTCCAAATGAAAATTGTGGGTGCACAAAAGAAGGCTGATCCAGTCGTTAGACATGAGTTCAAGCCGCTGCTTCTACCATAGATTCCAGTGTGATTTTGGACAAGTTACTGTGTACCTCACTTCTCGTTCTGTAAAATGGGGGTGTGAGGATAAATACATTAAAGTACGAGGCGCTCAGTTATTTCGGGGGATATAAGTACCTCAGACAGACAGGTGTGGGCTGAATTTGGCCTTGTGTCCAGAAGGAACTCCTTCCCCCTTTCTGGAGAGAGAAATACAACAATCTATTGGGTTGGTGGCAGGCATGGTTATTTCTGAGACTCCATGGGATACCGCGTAGCCTCAAGCCACGAAGCCTAACCTTTAATAGCGGTGCTTTGCACACACCTGCTGGAGAGCTTAACAAGCTTCGTGTCTCAGGTTAAGTGTCATTACTCCCGCTAGCCTTGCACAGCCAACACTGCTAAGCAAGAGAGTTGGATTGTTTCTTGTACAACAGAGGGCTTGATTTGCCCCAATTGCTGTGAATGGCAATACTCCCGCTGACATCAGCGGCACAGGGTTGGGTGCTCACAGCATGGTTTACTAAGCGTCAGTTACACCGGTCCGGCCCCATTGACAGTAATAAGGCTGCACAGATGTCAGAGGCCCTGCTTTAGCCTGCAGAACCATTACCCGTGCGGACAACGCACCAAGGGGAAATAAATCCGCTTGGCTGCTGGAGAACAAGCAGAGTGCAGCCCTGGCAGTTAGTAAACATCTTTTCACATGTAAACTGAGCCAGGCCAGGGGCTTTTCCCATCCCTCAAATACTTTTGGGAGAGTGAAATTTTGTCCCCTCTCAAGTAGGGCCAAAAAATGAATCTAAACAATATTCGCAAACTGAACTGGAACTTGTTGTTTCGGTCAATCAAAACATCATTTGATTTCACCCTTTTTTCTTCCATTGGTATTTTCAGTCTAGTTAGCTTTGATTTTGAAACAAGAAGTCATTACACCAAAAGTTTTCATTTAAAAAAATGTCAACACACACACGTTGACAACTGAAATTTTTCAACATTTTTTGTTTTGGAAATTTATCAAAATGGACCCTGTTCCTGAACAGTCTCAGGTTTGATTAATCAGTATCTGACAAATGATTTGTGGGAAAAATTCCTGAACAGCTCTATAAAGCAAGCGCATGACAGGGCAGTGAGCATAGAACCGCCCAATGCCAGCTCTGCTCTGAAAACGGCTCTGAGGTTACCCAGATAACCTTTAACTCTTCTCTAATACCAACACCTTGAGACAAGTCAGCGCTTCAAGCTACAGTTGCTCAGCCTGTGGGTCACAAACAGGTTTCAGATGGTTGCAACTACCCTGCCCTTCTCATACTGCTAAACACGAGAGAGGCCTTAGTATGGAAAAGGCAGAGAACCACAGATCTAAATCACCCATTATCCATCTACCACAGGTTCACTTCAGCAGAGACTGACAGAAGGGTGGAATTCTACTAACAGTATTGGCTGAGCAGAGACTCCCCTTATTTACAGCAATATACAGAGCAAAGATGCACTTCACCAATTTCTAATTAGATGCAGCATATTGAAGGCCATTCACAACAATTGCGTGCCATTGACTGCAAAAACAGCATAAGATGCAGCTAGTATTATGTACTGAGACTGTGACAATGAGCCACGATGCTGGAAAGAGCAAAGGTTAGAGCAGTGACAAACTATGGTGTGTGAGACAGGAAGTTACTTTACCAATACGCTGACTTTCCAAATCCAAGTTGTCCCCAGCGGGAGGGTGGCATTTTTTTTTAAGCCCAAAGAAAGTCTTTGATCTGAAACGAACACATCTTACAAAAGATGGGAGATGGGCATCCCACGGGGAGCAGAGTTAAGGATGTTTGGGTGAACAAAACAGTGTTTCCATATGAGGGCACCTGAATTCTGCAGAGCCTAAGACCTCCATAGCCTCCCTGGCTGTTTTCCCAAGCTTGATCCTCTGAGCTCCACACCTTGACTCCTCCCACCTGTGGACTGTTTACTGGGCTCTGTATATCTATAGGAACCATGGTTCCTGATGTGGATTTTGTATGGACTTCAGAAATAGTCTGCAAGAAGCACTCATCCAGCCATGGTAGCCGGGGAGGAGACAACTTGGGCAGATTATAGGGGCTTAGTGCCAGGAATTCTGAGCTGTGGTAAACAGGCTAATCGATAACCTTCAGGCTTTTGCTGTTACACCTTAAAAGTCTGCAGACACCTGACACCCACCCTGCAATTCCAGATTCCCCATCAGATAGCTTCCCAGCTATCTAACTCTGCTCCCACATCTCACAGCTGCTCCTGGGCACCAGAGCTTTTAAACAAAATCTCATTTGAACTTTCTAGGAAAAACCACATTTGAGCTAACCAAACCAAAACCCCACTACGCCCTGGAAGAATTTTCACATCGAGATAAATATTTTTCTTCTTTTGGCCTGACTTCCCACCTCTCACAAACAGCTCAGCTTTAGGCAAGACATTGCTCACTTGACCACATGTAAAACCTGGAGTAGAAGAGAACTTTATTGAACATAGAAATAGGAGCAGCCAAAGCTGGGCTTGTCAACATGATGGAAGCATCAGTTCTCAGAAGCAGACCTCTCATGCAGCTGAGTTAAATTTCCTAAGGTGCCCATATTGCAGAGAGTTGATTATAGTATAAAAACCAATAGGGTGTGTCAAGGTTGATTCCCCACTGTGGCACTTCGAGTGCAGAAGGTGGGGACCCACAAGGATTTTAAAAATTAATACTGGCCACTCCAGGCTTGTATTAAACTCCCAAGGTTACAGCTTTTCTCTGACCTTGGATTGGTAGATGCTGCCGCCACCCAAGTGCAAAAAAACCCCCTTTTTGGAACCCAGGAAGGTGAACTTGGGAATTCCTTCCTGTGGGGTACCCTCAAGCCCTTTCACCCCCACTCTGGGAAAGAGCAGAGAAAGAAAACAAAGGAAATCAGCCATTGCCCCCAGCTAATTAAACAACATGTGCACAGACCTCTTAGGACACCAAAAATCCAATCCTGTTAAAAAGGTAAATTTTATTAAAAACCGGACCCTCACTAGAACGCGGGATTTGGGATCCATGCGTGGTACTGCGTTAACGTGGAGACCGTGTTAAAATGAATTACAATTAATTACATCTGGGATCCGCGGCCACGACAGCGTTATATGCGCTATATAGACGCGCGTTCTAGCGAGGGTCCACTGTACATCTGGAAATCAGGCTTTTGCTAGATTTATAAAAAAAACCCACTTACAAAATTCCAACACCAAGAATAACCTTCTTGAGGTCCAGCTTAAAGGTTACAAGCAAAACAAACGCATCTGGGGTTAGCCCAGAGGAGTCCATGAGCCAATAAAAAATAAACAAACAAACCTAATCACGTCTTCCTAGACATTTTCTGATTTATGCGGAGGTTTTAGGTATGAGCGGATGATTTCCATACCTGACAAAAAGAGTTTTACGGCATAGTCCCAGCCCTGACTCAGCTCTGTCCCCTCTCTCCGGAGAGCAACAGCAGACAAAGGGAAGGTTTTTCCCAATTTTAAAAAGTTCTAGCCCTCCCATTGGCTCTTTTGGTCAGGTGCTCACTCACGTCCTTTTACCTGGGGACTTTTTGAACCCTTTACAGGTACAGCAAGTAGAGAACAGCCACTAAGGGGGATTTTATAGCTAACTGGCTGGCGGGGTGTCCCTAAAAGGGAGCTCCCCCCCCCTTCATTTATCACAGGGTGGGATTTAGGGGAGAAAAGCCTATAGGACAGGGGTGGGCAAACTGCGGCCCGTGGGCCAGCCCCAGCCCCTCAGGGCTTTGCACCCGGCACACAGGGTTGCCACCGCCGCGGGCTCCGCGCCACTCCGCCAAGCGGCCCCACCACGTCCCTGCAACCCCTGGGTCGGGGTGGGGCCGCAGAGAGCTCCACAGGCTGCTCTTGCCTGTGGGTACCTCCCCCAAAGCTCCCATTGGCCAGGAACGGGTTACTGCGGCCAATGGGAGCTTTGGGGGAGGTACCCACAGGCGCAGGAAACGCACGGAGCCCTGTGCTCCCCCCTCCTTCAGGGGCAGTGCAGGGACCTGGTGCCGGCTGCTCCCCGGAGCCGAGCGGCCTGGTGCAGCGCGGGGCTGGAGCAAGCGTGCAGGGAGCCTGCCCTGAGCCCCTTCTTGCACCCCGCACCCCCTCTGCACCCCAGCTCCCTGCCCTGAGCCCCCTGCTGCATCCCACACCCCTCCTGCACCCCAGCTCCCTGCCCTGAGCCCCTCCTGCATCCTGCACCCCCTCTGCACCCCAGCTCCCTGCCCTGAGCCCCCTGCTGCATCCCGCACCCCCTCTGCACCCCAGCTCCCTGCCCTGAGCCCCCTGCTGCATCCCACACCCCCTCTGCACCCCAGCTCCCTGCCCTGAGCCCCCTGCTGCATCCCGCACCCCCTCTGCACCCCAGCTCCCTGCCCTGAGCCCCCTGCTGCATCCCACACCCCTCCTGCACCCCAGCTCCCTGCCCTGAGCCCCCTGCTGCATCCCACACCCCTCCTGCACCCCAGCTCCCTGCCCTGAGCCCCTCCTGCATCCTGCACCCCCTCTGCACCCCAGCTCCCTGCCCTGAGCCCCTTCTTGCACCCCGCACCCCCTCTGCACCCCAGCTCCCTGCCCTGAGCCCCCTGCTGCATCCCACACCCCTCCTGCACCCCAGCTCCCTGCCCTGAGCCCCTCCTGCATCCTGCACCCCAGCTCCCTGCCCTGAGCCCCTTCTTGCACCCCGCACCCCCTCTGCACCCCAGCTCCCTGCCCTGAGCCCCCTGCTGCATCCCACACCCCCTCTGCACCCCAGCTCCCTGCCCTGAGCCCCCTCCTGCATCCCGCACCCCCTCTGCACCCCAGCTCCCTGCCCTGAGCCCCCTGCTGCATCCCACACCCCAGCTCCCTGCCCTGAGCCCCCTGCTGCATCCCACACCCCTCCTGCACCCCAGCTCCCTGCCCTGAGCCCCTTCTTGCACCCCGCACCCCCTCTGCACCCCAGCTCCCTGCCCTGAGCCCCTCCTGCATCCCGCACCCCCTCTGCACCCCCTCTGCACCCCAGCTCCCTGCCCTGAGCCCCTCCTGCATCCTGCACCCCAGCTCCCTGCCCTGAGCCCCCTGCTGCATCCCACACCCCCTCTGCACCCCAGCTCCCTGCCCTGAGCCCCCTGCTGCATCCCACACCCCCTCTGCACCCCAGCTCCCTGCCCTGAGCCCCCTGCTACATCCCACACCCCCTCTGCACCCCAGCTCCCTGCCCTGAGCCCCTTCTTGCACCCCGCACCCCTCCTGCAGTCCAACTCCCTGCCCTGAGCCCCTGCTGCATTCTGCATCCCAACTCCCTGCCCTGAGCCCCCTGCCGCATCCCACACCCCTCCTGCACTTCAACCCCCTGCCAGAGCCCTCTCCCGCTCTCCACACCCCTCCTGCACCCTAACCCCCTTCTGTGAGCCCCCTCATACACCCCGCACCCCTCCTCTGCCCCAACTCCTTGCCCTGAGCCCCTTCCTGCACACCACACCCCCTCCCACACCCCACACTCCGCCCCTGTACCCCAACCCCCTGCCCTGGCCCTGCAAGCAATTTCCCCACCCAGATGTGGCCCTCGGGCAAAAAAGTTTGCCCACCCCTGCTATAGGACATAGCAGCACAAGTCCCACTGACTTTCATAGGACTTGTGATTCTAAGCAAAACGCCAGAACATTAACAATACAGGGGCTACCGTGTCATCTGAGGGCACCGAGAATTAAGTTTTCCCTGCCGTATGTTCCTTTCATGAAGCGTGGGGGAAGGAGATAAGCCACCAGGAGCATGTGTCTAAATGCTTTTGCTGCAATTCTTGGAGGACATGGGGAAACAGCACAGATAGCAGGGCAGCCCGACATTTGTGCATTGCTGAGGCTGTTTAACAAGGCACAGCAGGTTAGGACAAGTCTCCAAAGTCTGGATTATTTCATGACTTTAATGGATGAGGCCAACATTTTCCAAAGTGACTGACGATTCTGGATGGCTTCTTGTTTTGGGTGCCCAGCTTGATGCACCTAAAAGGAGCCTGATTTCTGCAGCACAAGTGCTCAGCACTTTCTGAGAATCAGATCCCTTGAAAACGTCTCAAATCGGGCACCCAATATCACAAGTCACTTTGGAAGATTTTGGCCAGCAGCCTCAGGGCCCCTTGAGCACCATGCCAGGGCCTCAGTTTACTGCTGATGGTGAAAGAAGAGCACCATCTACTGAAACACTCACCTCCTGCTTTGTAGGGCAGCAGTCGCAGTGCTATACTTAAACCTACAGCCAATAGCAGAGTTGTGAGACTGGGTACAGGGCCAAATGCAAAAAGCAAAGAAACCTGGCATGTCAGGGTTCCCTCCCCACTCTGAACTCTGGGGTACAGATGTGGAGACCCACATGAAAGACCCCCTAAGATTACATTCCACCAGTTTAGGTTAAAAACTTCCCCAAGGCACAAATTCCTTTCCTCGTCCTTGGACAGTATTGTTGCCACCACCAAGTGATTTAAACAAACATTCAGGAAGGGGCCACTTGGAGCCTTATCCCCCCAAAAATATCACCTCAAACCCCTTCACCCCCTTTCCTGGGGAGGCTTGAGAATAATATACCAACCAATAGGTTAACAAAGTGGGCACAGACCAAATCCCTGGTTTTAGGATACTGAAAATCAATCAGGTTCTTAAAAGAAGACTTTTATTTTTTTAAAAAAGTAAAAGAATCACACCTGCAAAATCAGGATGGAAGGTAACTTTACAGGGTAAGTAAAAGAGTTAGTCCCCTCTGATTCTGCTTCCCAGTTACACCACAGGAATAAAATTACCTCTTAGCACAGGGAAAATTCACAAGCTAAAACAAAAGATAATCTAATGCATTTCCTTGCTATTACTTACAATTACTGTAATTTTAGATGTATCATTTCGGGATCTTTTTAGGAGCTGGTTTACCTGCTTGGTCTCGCTCTTTGTCCTGAGAGGGAACAAAACAAAGAGAGCACAAACAAAACCTCCCCCTAGATTTGAAAGTATCTTCTTTTCCCATTGGTCCTTCTGGTCAGGTGCCAACTAGTTTAATTGAACTGATTAATCCCTTACAGGTAAGGGGAGTCTGTACCTCTGGCCAGGAGGGATTTTATGTTTGCATACATAAGGGTTGTTACCCTTCCCTTTATATTTATGACACCTGGTATTACTGCTCTTTATTCCAACTGCTGTATTGTTGGGTTTTCATTATGCTGTTCAGTGAACCACAGCAGGGAGAGCAACTTCCTGTTGGCTCAGGAGAAATACTCCGGCCCCATTCCCACCAACACCTGCAGTCATAGGACACGCAGGCAAAATTGCTCAGGATCTTTAGTGAAATACATAACATGAATTCACTGGGATTTCCCCTCCCCCCATTAGGAGGTGAGACAGATTTGGAGTGAGACACAGGGTAGCAGAGCTAGAATGAAGCTGTGAACTGCAAAAACACTCCAACCACCCCAAAAAAGCACAGCTGATTTATCCCCCCTTCCCTGCCCCCATCAAATGCTGCTTCTGATGCTCAAGTGAGTGAATCTGACAGCAGTTAATTATCTTGGTGGTACTGGAGTGGCTTTATAAGAAACATAAAATCCTGTTGGCACTTCAGGTGGCAAATTGTGGCCAGCTGATGTGAATCAGAGCCGCTTCTATTGAAGTCAAAGGGATTCCTAGCAGAAGGGTGCTTTTAGGGGTACCACAGTCAGTTGAGCCAACAGAGGGAGCTGTGCAAGGATCTTCTCCCCATGCATTCAGACCAGGAGGCAAGGTGTGTGTTCACATGAAATGCTTTGAAATTAGCATACCACATCTTACTGACTGAATTCAGTACAGCTGTACTGTAATATATATCAACCACCCTGATGTTTTTAGCCAGCTACAGTGCAGTATACAATTAGGCTGTGGAATACATTGTTCAGTGGCTTTCCAGTTGAGGGTAAACAATCAAATACAATGAAATGCATTACAAGAGCCTGTGCTAGGCCAGTCCTAGCCTGGAGGTACTGTTCTACAGCATGCCCTAAGGATCATGCCTTCTAGGCATCCCTTTTTGCAGGTCTTTGGTGATCATTGAGAACAGGGTTGCTTTGTTTTTTTAAATCGTATCATTCAGAACCTGTGCAGCTGATTGGCTACACAGGGTCCATGGCTTGTTCTCACCACCTGATGGAGTTGTTGCTCTATAACTCACCCTGAAAATGCCCTAGGTCATTTGGGAATACAGTCAGCACTGAGCAGCTAAGTATCTTGTCCCCGAGTAATAGAGATCGTGAAGTCCTGCTAAATCTTGCAATATTTGGTGCTTTTTTTTAAAAGCCCCAGCTCCTGGAGTCAGGTGATTCAATTACCTCTCAGTATTCAATTAAATTAAAAAATAAGTTTCTAGCCCTCATTCATTTAGAGAAAAGCTTGAAAACATGAACAGCAACTGCTCAAAAACCCATAGGTAAATAAAAAGAACCCAACATGATTATAACTTTATATCTCATGATTTTTAAGTCAGTCTCATGATTCTGAGGGGACTTGGCTCTTGGTTTTCAGATGGCTGGGGCCCCAATCAAAATCAGGGTCCCATTGTGCTAGGTGCTGTATGGATTCCTGGCGAGAGGCAGCCCCTGCCCCAAAGAGCAACAGTCTGCTCAATGGAGTTATGCCCAGGATCAATTTGGCCCAACATTACTAAGCACGGGTGTCCCCCTGGGCTTTCCTGCCCTGCTTGCTTTTCCTGATGTAGGATCCAGGAAAATCCTTAGGGATCACAGACTACAACACGGCAGTCCTTGCTCCTTCTCCTCTTTTCCATGGCTCTGGGCCGCTTTCTGCATTGCTGAAACTCCAATTAAACCTGGGAGGCATTAAAACCTGGCACGGATCCCTCGCTGGATGGACGGATAGGTGGTGAGCTGTTCCACTGGATACAATCTCCTTTGCCATGGCTGCGTCCTCCTAAATGTCACCCTGGAGAAAAGCAGAGAAATCTGACAGTGCCACGTGGGCTGTTGGAGAGCCAATCCTGTCGGTGCTAGCCAGGGTGGGAGCCCTATGTCTTACCTCCCCTGGGGATCTGTCTGAATTACAGCCACTGGTTATCGGCTACTGATAGAGCCAGCACAACCTGCCAGCGTAAAGAGGCAAAGCTGCTACTTACACGGGAGGAGTTTCCCCCTGCTTGACACTGAGCTGCCTAGGCACAGAATGCAATTTATCCAACTAGCCTCTGCTGGCCAAAATTGGAGCTAATCCCCTGTGTAGCCTAGGCCCTAGTGTAGCCAAGACTCCTGCAGCCACTGCTGTTTCGATCAGCATGTTGGGTACGCTTGCTCTGAGCAGCGTGACAGAGCCTAGTCCCTCGCCTGAATAGGCACCACTGCTCGGCGAGGAACGCTTTCAAGGGAAGTGCAAAGGAGGGTGCCTGGAAATGCTGTTTTGATGCGAGACCAGAAGCTAGCTCCCCTGCAATAGCTGTGGCTGGGTTCTGTGGTTTGGCAGCTAAACAATGACTAACAAAGGCTTCTGAATAATTTTCTTTGCATTTAAATGAATTTGTGCACAAGTAAAAGAGGAAGGGGCTGTGGGGGAGGGCGGAAAAGCACCAGCTTGGCAAAGGTTTCGGTGAGCACGGCATGAGTCAGAGCGTGCTTGTTGTTGAGTAGAAGCTTTCCTTGGGGAGCCACTCAAATAATCCACCCTGGTTATTTAGTTTTGTTGTCAGGGAATAATTTCTATGAAGCCATGTGAGTGATGACAAAATGCAGTCAGCTGTGTTTGGACAGAGAGTCGCTGGTGGCTGCCCTGGGTTCAGTTAGCTCAGCTTTACTAGCATCCCTCCTAGCCTAAAACAATCGCAATTGCTTTTGCTCGTCACCTTGTATTTGGTCCAAACAAGGCAGGTAAACAGCGCTTTCTGCTCAGTTATTAGCGGGGAGCTGAATGTCATGGCTGTGCTGTCTTAGTCAGCTTCGCCACGCTGCTCTATCTTTGCCACTGGATGGCCCAAGAAAAGCCTGCAGAGATGCACCATGTCTCAGTTCCGGGTAACTGCACCCGTATCTCCCCTCAGGGCTCCAGCAAAGGCCACCCACTTGCCGGCTGTTACCTCTCTTGGGTGGAGACACGTCTCTCTCTCTCCAGTCTGACCATGAACCCAATTCCCGGCCTTCGCTGCATTATTCCCAGGAAACAGTCTGCCTAACAACAGTGTAACTGGTCACAATTAAGCTACCACATGGCTATTTCTAAGCACGCGCATTTGTTCTGAGAAAACCTACTAAAACAGTAACAAAAGCTGCTAATAACTTACCAGAGATCACCCCAACTCCAACGGGGGCTCTGGCCTGCTCATACCCCAGGGAGGGGTCTTTTCTATAGCCACAAGTTAATCACAGCCTCAGCTCAGAACTAGCACGTGCATAGAACATTTTAGCCTCTCCATTATACAGTTCAGGGGTCTTTGATCTGGAGTTCCCAGGACCAGGTGATCGGTAGATGATGGGTTTTTCTCCCCAGGGCTGAGCTTCAAAAGGCCCCCCCCCAAGTATTGCCTCGTGTCGTCCCAAACAGTTCTTCAGAGTTCCTAATGTTTCCCCAAGGTTTACGTCTGTCTGTCTCCCAGACCAGTTACATAGGGTTGTACAGTGCTCCAATAACACAAACACAGTTGCCTTTGAATACAATGGACCCCGTAGGTGTTAACCTGATTCAATAAGGTTTACCCAGGATACTGCAGGAAATCGCCTTCCGTCACACAACGTGCTGCTGCTCGCCCTTTTATTCAGAACATCTGGGTCAGCGTTTGCCAAAGCCTTTAGTGGCGAGCTGGCAGCTCCTAAGTACAAAATGACCTCTTCCTCTCTCTAGCCACTCTGTGCGGGTGAAAACAACCAACTTTTCACACCAGTTCCATTATAACATACTAATTTGGCGTTTAAGGGCTGAGCCAAAATCCATTGAAGGCAATGGGCAGCTTCTCCTTTAACTTTGGGATGGGCTTTGGGTCAGGCCATAGGAGAGACTGCACTGGACTAAACAAGAACACGCTATGTCTCTCTTGATAGGTAGAGACTTACATTGTGCATTTCCCTTTGCTTTGCCACTGACGGCAGCCTCTTTAGCTGACCTTTCCGCTTTTTCCATAGAGTCATTCACAGATTCTACGGCCAGAAGGGATCATTGTGATCATCTAGTCGGACTTCCTGAGGGACACAGGCCAGAGACCTGCCCTGAATTCATTCCTGTTTGAAAAACCTCAAGCCTTCATTTAAAAATTGCCAGCAATGGAGAATCCACCACAACCCTTGGTAAATTGTACCAATGATTAATGACCCTCACTGTTAAACATTTGCAGTTTGAGTTTGTCTTCAGCTTCCAGCTGCTTCCCCCACAAGAACCTTTCAACCACCTTCTGTGCTTCCCTGAGCTCATGGAGCCACCTCTCCAAATCAATGCACACAGCCGCTACCCTCTCCTCCTCCCAATCCCTTCTCAAGAGCCACTTCTACCTCCCTGTCCATTTAAACCCCTTCTGAGAATGGCTAGCGCAGGTGGCATCTCCTGACTGTCCCATGTCCATTTATCTTAGTGAAAGGAACAAAATTTGGAAGCTTCCAAATTGTTCCTTTGGCTAAGAATCTACATAAAACAAGGCTGTAGTGGGGCTGATATTTTAGCTTAAACCCAAAGAAGTGCATCCGCACACCCTTTTACACTGGTTTAACTAAAGCAGCTTGAAACCGCACGTGACGGGTTGGGTCACAGAAACTCCCTCAGGACCATCAGTAGATGGTCTTGACTTACTCAGACTAGTTCTTTCTCAAGAAGCTGACCAAATGCTTCACTGATGCTACTTAGAATCAAACACATTGAGATACAAGCACATAGCCAATATTCATAACTTCAAATACAAAAGTGATACACACATCCAGACAGCATAATCATAACCAGCAAATTACAGCCTTTCCATAGACACCTTACTTGACCTCCTTTGTACAAAATTTTGTGCAGCTCTAGGACCTTGGTTACAACAATGATCGAAACGGTCACAGTTTGTATCAATAATGTCACACCGCACTTGCAAGAAGGATGGTCCAGTGGGGCGGGGAGTGAACCTAGGTTCAATTTTCTGCTCGGCCACAGACTTCCTTGGGCAAATCACTTAGTCCCAGATCCTCAATAGGATTTAGGCACCTAATTCATTGGGAGCTTGGCACCTCAATACCTTTGAGGATCTGGGCCGTAGGGTGGGTCTTCACCAAAAAGAAGAGAGAAAAAAAGCAGCAACCCTGTCAGAAACAGAGCTAAACCCAGGGTGAAGAGCAAGGTCAGAACAAGGCAAGCACAGGAGTGGGAGCTGGGCTGGAGCAAGCTAAGGCCTGTGGCATCTGTCACCACTAGCAGGCAGGGTTCAGTTCCAAGCCATGAAATGATACCACGTAGAGTGAGTTGCTAGGTCTGCTGCAAGGCTTATATACCTGCCTGAGCATCACCAGCCCAGCCTCCGGCTTGTGGATTGGCTGAGCCTGGCACAGGAATGACTCATCACCACTTGTGGCTTAATCAGGCCCTAGCTCAGGGATGACTCATCACCTCCCAAATCCTGGCTCCCCTATGGGCTTTAACTGGAGCTGTTAACCCAATTTAAAAGCCAAGTTGCTCTGTCTTCACTGCTCTTTTAATCCAAGTCAGTTAACTAGAGGTAAGGACAACCCTGAGCCCCCTGAGACCAGTGGTCCCCAAACT
This sequence comes from Eretmochelys imbricata, assembly GCF_965152235.1. Taxonomy (NCBI): domain Eukaryota; kingdom Metazoa; phylum Chordata; order Testudines; family Cheloniidae; genus Eretmochelys; species Eretmochelys imbricata. The sequence continues at coordinate 258,282,486 of NC_135573.1, forward strand.
TTTCAGGGTCATGCCCCCTTACCCCTATCCATGCCCTCCCCCTAGACAAAGGGTAACAGGGGTAAGGGGGTTGAGGCTGGGTGGGGAACCATGGCCAAGCTGTGGTCAGGGGCTGTGGCTGGGGGTAGGGCTCGGAGCAGAGTGGGGCTGGGTAGTGCTCCATCCCCACCCCCTAGGGGGGCACACCCCACAATTTAGGGACCTCTATCTTAGTCCCTCTGGTCTAGATCCTCAAAGGTATTTAGGTTCCTAACTTCTTCTGCAATCAGTAGGAGCCGGGCCTCAATTCCTCACCCATCAAAGGGGGATAATTGCATTTCCCTCCTGCACAGGGTTGCTGGGAGGGAAAATACTTCCTGGACTGTGAGGTGCTCAGGCTGATGGGGGCTGGATAACTACCTGGCATAGTTAAACTGGCAACTTGCTCCTACAGATGAATCCTCTGGCTGCTTTGACCTCTGAGATTCCTGACTCACAAGAACAGACCCATCCTTCCTGTGGCCTTTCCAAGCCTCTTTGATTATACACCTGACACATCCTGTCATGATCCTAGACTGTGAGCTGTAGGGCAGGGACTGTCTGTGTTACCTGTCTGCACAGTGCCTAGCCCTATTAGCTGTTACTGCAATATAAATAATCATAGTGGTGATTCGCTGTGTGACTTTGGGTGAGTCATTTCACCGCTCCGTGCCTCGGTTTCCCCATCTGGCGATAATGATATTTGTTTTCCTTTACAAATAGCTTTGAGCTCTATGGAGAACAAGTGCTGGGGCGCTAAGGATTATTATTTATTATGCAGATGATGGGAGTGCTCAACAGCCCCAATCCTGAGCCAGGACCCCACAGTGCTAGGGTGCTGTACGACCAGTGTAGAAGCTGCACTGATAGTGGGGAAGGAGTAACAAAAGGCCAGGGTTTTCAAACAGGACTAGTGATTTGGGGTGCATCAGTTTTTTGGGGGGGATCTGAGTTTTAGAAAGTGCTGAGCACCTGCTCCCTGCAAACCAGGCTTTTTTCAGGCACCTCAAGTTGGACACTCAAAATCACGAGTCACTTTTGGAAGCTCTTGACCCCAAATGTTTCCTTTCCGGCAGCAGGCAGAAGCTTGGAGTTTCATGCCTGCTCTTTGTGCAGTTCTGCCTCCCTTGATCCATCTGCCTTCTCCAGATGCTTATGCTTCCACCAGGAGGCGGCTTCTTTCCATCCCTGCTGCTTGGCTGACCAAAAAAAAAAAAAAAAAAAAGTCTGCAATGAAAGTTTCTTATTGTTCCCTCCTCATCTCCACTCAGCCCGTCAGTTCTCAGCTCTCATTCCAATACGATAACAATAATAACAGCCTTGCTAATGCAACACAGCTTGACAGTTACAAGAACAGGAGCTTTTCAAGTGGGTTTTATTTTCGTTTAAAAGGACTTCGTAGGTTCTTATGTTCTTTCCTCCTCTGCCCCCTTCCCCCGCCATCTACTTGCTTCCAGCCCAGGGATGCCTGGTTTTTCCACTCACTTTGTCCTGTCTCTAAATGTGCAGAAAGAGCCGCACAACACTGGAGTGAGTGGTGGTGTCCAAGACACTGCTGGTTGTCCTGGTTAGAGCTGGTGTATCTCATGCATCCTTTACTCTGAAGAGGTGCAGGTAAGAAAATGCATGTCCAGAGCTAATTAGATTCTCCAGACAGAGGGATACTGTGGGTCAAATCCTTCTCCCAGTTAAGTCAATGTCCAATAGGGTGACCAGATGTCCCGATTTTATAGGGACAGTCCCAATTTTTGGGTCTTTTTCTTATATAGGCTCCTATTACCCCCCCCACTCCCTGTCCAGATTTTTCACACTTGCTGTCTGGTCACCCTAATGTCCAAATTTTAACCCATAGCCCATAATACCAGCATGATGAAGGGAACCACAGTCTTTCTTACACAAGAAGGATTTATCATAGAAAACAGCTACAACTATATAGACCGACACAAACATCTTTCCACACAGCTCAAGTTCCAGCTTGGTTTTTCTTGTTTGCCAGCAACCATACAGTCTGCAATGCTATACGTTACACAGTGATATCTAGTGGTGGAATAATATACTGCAAGTAAACATGTCATTACAAATTCCTTGGAGGTAAACATCACTACAAATTTGGAGCCACCAATGGGAATCTATGCCTGCAGAACTAATTAGGCTGCCGTTTGTTTGTCAACTTCTCCAAATTAGTTTGAAAGGGCAAGTGACATGGGCTCTAAATAAGGGTTACATTTGAATTGGTTTATCGGGTGTTGCTTCAAAAAACTGGATTCAGCCACACAAGTGTGCTAGTTGGGTGGGACCCTGGCAAAGCGATCCCTGTCCAGAGCATTACTGACACTTGGGATAGCTAAGCAACATTATTGCCAGAGATGAGATGCTAGGCTGCTGCAGGGCAATAGGCTGGAATGTACAGTACTGAAGATAAAGGAATAGCTGCTCTGTGCAAACGTAAAGGTTGCATAGACCCTCCCTGTGTCCTGCAAGACATCCCAGTACCTTAAGAATCTCTGCAATGAAGAATGATTGTCTCTGTAGACTTCATTATTTTAGACACATTAAGAGAAAAGTAGCTAATCATGCATATTCTTCCCTTGATTTACATCTATGCGTGTAAAATCAAAGCGACTCACACAAAGTCAGGGCCTTAACTATTTATGAAGAGAGGTAAAGAAAAAAAGCTGGATCATGACCTAAGAGGTGTATTTAGTCTGACTCTAGTCTGACTTCATTAGAATGCTCCAGCTGCTTTATGCAGCTCTAGGAATGCAAAGCAGCCAGGATCCAGGTTTAAACTGCTACCTTTGAGCTGGATTTACAGCTGTTTTGAGTCACTGGAGAAGCCCAAAGCAGCCATATGGTACCAATTAATCTGGCCCCAAGCCTTTAATTTTGAACTAGGGAGCGTTTACACTGTGCTTCACCATCTCACCACAAGAGGGCGCTGTGAATAAGAAACTAGCAAGCCCAGCTGAGGTTGCCTTGTTGGAGGTTTAGCTCAGGAAAGTTTACGCTCAAATACATTGCTTCGTCTCTAAGGTGCCAAAAAGTCCTCCTGTTCTGTTTGCGGATACAGACTAACACGGCTGCCACTCTGAAACCTGTCATTATTGGAGGATAGAAATCCTTTGATAAATAAATCCCCATTTTAAATCCCTTTCTTTTCACTATGCGGCTGGCTCCCTGCTCCTAGCACCCCCTACCCATTAGTTCAAGATCAGCAGTGTTCTGAATAGCATTTAATTCATGAATAACTTTCAACTAAGCTGCTGTAGCATTTCCAGAGTAGTCTCAAATTGAGGGCCCTTAACACAGGAATCTGGTTCAGCTTCCATGGAGTAGTGTGAGGGGACAGGGGGCTTGAACCCAGGGCTGCAGGCAGGCTTCAGCAAGGAGTGGGGGGCTGGCGTACCCTAGCTCACCATAGGCGTCCCCCCACAAAGCTCCCAATTGGTTCAGACTCACTATTTAAGCCAGAAGGAAGCACAGGAAGTTACCTGAGAAACCTGGTGAATTCGCTGGTTAGCAGCTGCATTGGACCCTGTCTTCTTGTCTGACTCCTGAGTCCTGGTTGGGTCCTGGTTTCTGCCCTCCTGCCTTTTTTTCCAGATTCCTGCTTCTATGCCTCACCCCTGGCTCCTTATGCTGGCTCTGACCACTAGGCCTGACTGCCAACTTGTCTCCAACAAGTACACAGGGCTTGCGGTAGAAATGTTAAGTATATTATCATTTCTAAAGAGTCAGGTTCCTGGGTGTGATGTAAAACCACTGAGATGTCCTACCAGCAGGACAGTGGGGTGGGAGGAGGTATTGTTTCATATTCTCTGTGTATATATAAAGTCTGCTGCAGTTTCCACGGTATGTATCTGATGAAGTGAGCTGTAGCTCACGAAAGCTCATGCTCAAATAAACTGGTTAGTCTCTAAGGTGCCACAAGTACTCCTTTTCTTTTTATCTGAGGGTTGTTTCTCCTCCCTCCATCCCCCCACCGTGGAGCCCAGCCCAGGGGATTCCCTGATAGCACAGAGACAGATCTGAATCGCAAGCAGGCAGTTGGGTTTTTAGTATGGGGCTTCTTTAATTAATAAAGTTTCAACACCAGCCGAGCCTCTCGTTGAGCACTGGGGAAGAACGAGTTTGACAGTGCGCGGGGCTGATGGCGAAACATGGCAGGGCTGATTCTGTTCTTCGTGGTGCCGGTGTCAATCTGGAATAACTCCATGGTGTCAGTGGAAAGGCTCCACTGAGAACTGGCTCCAGCCCTCCACCTGTCGGAGGCCGAACACAAGCCCTGTGTCTGGAATCAGCGCGATCTGTGTCTCGAATGGGACCCGCTCCCCGAGCAGTGGAACATGGGCCCCATGGACCTTAGATCCATCACCGCAGTAGGTGACAGGCAACATCTAGCAGTGAGGACAGAGAGAGCAAGAAAAAAGGTACCAATGTGGATTTTTTTCTTAAAAGGCCGGATCCTGCCCTGAGCTGAGCTCCCTCCCTCCACTCCCATTGACTTTAGTGGGAACTGAGGGTGTTCTGTGCCTCCCGGGAAGTGTCCATTACTTTGCTAGACCTGGCCCCACGTGTTGTGTGCTAACGGTCCAAACCATCTGCTATGGAAATCAACGGGAGTGTTTGTGATGGCTTCAGCAGGTGCAGGATCAGGACGGGCCTCATGAAATGAACATGGCAGGAAGGTGTAAAATGCCCCCGACCTTCGGCGAGTACCCGAATGAAGGGAAAGAATTTAGCAAACCCGTGACCTGGTCTGTGTAGTGCAAGGGTTCGTTTTCCTGTGGAAACAGGTGGTGCTGCACAAGGGATCGTTAAGAACTGGGGTAAACCGGACAGATGTACTTTGGAAATTTGGCTTAATCCCTTTGGACTCGTAGCTTTGCTGTGACCTGCAATTCACCTTTCAAAGGAGATAACAATGCTTAAATATCTATAGGCAAGGGCTACTGAACATGCTTCTAATTCATCCTTCTGCCACACTCCTTTCCATGTTCATGTCCCACCTGATCATGTAATGCGCTGTTGTCTGCTTTAATCTGCTGCTATCTCCCCTTCAAGTGCATGGGGAAATATTGTTCATTTGCTCCTTTTTAATCTGGCTAAAGCTACGAAAAGGGAAATCAAGTCAGCTGGGAAACCCAGTACCGGCTTTCTAACTAGATATCTACGCCGTGCTTATCCCCCTGGCCTCTGGCTCTAAGGGAGTGAGTTATCTGCAATTGGATGTAATCCCCATTTTTCAGTACGTGTAGGGAGGTTTAGGAGCCATAATCAATCACCTGACTCAAAAGGATTGTGATTGTACAATGATCTCAGAGCTGCAGCCATGGGCCAGCCTGGGAAAGCTAAGTGTGCCTCTGGGGAGTGTGTAGTTTCTCCGGAAGCATCCGGCATTGGCCACTGCTGGCGAGGGGCTCCTAAACGAGCTGGGCTGTTAGTCTGTTCCCACGTCCTGAAAAAGAGGCTGCCTAGGGCTGCTAGACTAGGCTTTCTGATTCCAGACCAGATTTGCGAGTGTCCAACTCCCACCAGGGAGGCTGAGTTTTCAGAAGAGCTCATCTCCATGTTAGGCACCTAAATAAGGGCCAGATTTGCCTCAGGGTATGTCTGCACTGCAGTAAAAGACCGCAACTGGCCCAGGTCATTTGACTCAGCTGTGGGGCTATAAAATTGCAGGGTAGATGTTCGCGCTTCAGGACCTTCCCTCCTTGCGGGGTATCAGAGTCCAGGCTCCAGCCCGAGCCCCAATGTTCACACTGCAGTTTTAGAGCCTGAGCCCCGTGAGCCTGAGGCCGGGTCTACACCACAGAGTTAGGTGGATGCAAGGCAGATACGTTGACCTCACTGTGGAAGTGTCCACACTAAAATGTCACTCCCGCTGATGTAACTGCTCCGCTACGCCGACTTAATTGACTTTCTCCCCAGGCCCTCGTGCTTCCCCTTCCCCGGCCCGAGCCCCCGCCCTCACACCACTCCTTGCCCCGCCCTGGTTCTTTAAAAGTGATGGGGCCGTGGCCTGCCAGCCCCCACTGTTCCGGAGCCCCTGCCCACCACCCAATGTGCAGCTTTACCCACCCCAGCTAAGCCCCTATAAACCAACTTTCAACTGCTGTCGTGGGGGTGGCAGCAACGTAAGGGCGGGTCTACAACTTAAAATGCTGCCGCGCTTCAGTGAAGATGCGACCTACGCTGGCAGGAAGGGTTCCCCGATCGCTCCCCGAGTTAATTTGCCTGCTCGAGAATTCTCCCATCGACCTACTGCTGTCTGCACCGGGGGTGAGGTCAGTTTAACTGTCGCTCGGGTGTGTGGATTTTTCACGCCCCGACCGTGGGTGACTCATGGGAGGGACACAAAAGGGGGCATCAGCTTAAAGGGGGGACATATGACTCCTCCAGGCCCGGGCCCCCACACTTTCCCCATCCCCTTCCATCCCATGTTACCTGGGAGCGGGGGACACTCTGTCCTCCTGCTGTGCTGGATACCGATTTCAGGCAAAAAGAGGGTGGCCAATGGGAGCTGCGGGGGGAGGTGCCTGTGGACAGGGCAGCACACAGAGCCGCCTGGCCGTGCCTCCATGTAGGAGCTGGAGGGGGGACATGCTGCCTCTCAGGAGCGGATTTACCATGAAACCAACTGTGCAGTGGCACAGGGCCCCCAACAACAGGGGAGCCCCCAAAATGCAGGACAACCTGCCCCTGAGTCCTGGCCGGCCGTGCAGCAGGGCTCAGGCAGGCTGCCAGCGTGCCGTGGCCAGTGGCCCCACGCTGCTCCCGGATGCGGGCAGCTGCTGGCACGTCTCTGTGCGCCCTTAGTGGTGGGGAGGGGATTTGGCTCCGCACGCTGCCCCCACCCCAGGCAGCACACGGAGACCCGCTGCCTCCCTTCCCCCAAGGGGCGCGCAGAGACATGCCAGCAGCAGGGCTAAGGTGACTCCCTGCCCACTCTGCCTCTCTCCTTCCATGCCACTTCACTACCGGAAGTGGCCGGCATGTCCCTGCGACCCCTCAGGGGGTGTGTGTCTCTGCGAGCTGCCTCCGCCCCGAGTGCTGACTCTGCAGCTCGCATTGGCCAGGAAATGGGTGGCCAATGGGAGCTGCGGGGGTGGCACCTGGGGGCAGCGGCGTGCGGAGACCCCTTGCCCCCCCCACACCTAGGAGCTGCTGCTGGAGGGGTGTGTGTGTGCCGGTCGCTTTGGGAGCCACGCCACCAAGGTAAGTGCCACCCCTCTGCCCCCTCCCACACCCCAACCCCATGCCCCAGCGCAGAGCCTGCACCCAAACATCCTCCCAGAGCTTGCTCCCCGCACCCCCCCTGCACCCCAACCCCCACCCTAGCCCAGAGTCCACACCCAGCACCGAACTTCCTCCCAAGAACCTGCCCCCGGCACCCCCTCCCTGCACCCCAACCCCCACCCTAGCCCAGAGTCCACACCCAGCACCGAACTTCCTCCCAAGAACCTGCCCCCGGCACCCCTCCCCCGCACCCCAACCCCCTGCCCCAATCAAGGTACCTCACTTTATTTTCATTTGCTTCCCATTACTTATAATACAGGAGGAGGAGGAAGGAAAAAAAGAATGAAAAATGGGGTGGGGGAGGGGAGGAGATCAGAGAGAGTGTTCTTTTTATTGGCTGGGTCCTGAGAGGGGGGGCCCCCCAAAAATGAAGTTGTGCACAGGGCCCCACTAACTCTAAATCCACCACTGCTGCTGTTTCTGGGAGCTGCTTGAGGTAAGCGCCACCGGAAGTCTGGCCCCCTGGCCCCCATCCTGCACCCCAACCCCCTGCCCCAGCCCTGATCCCTCTCCCACTCTCCAACCCCCTCGGTCCCAGGCCGGAGCACCCTCCTACACCCCAAACTCCTCATCCTCAGCCCCACCCCAGAGTCTGCACCCCCAGCTGGAGCCCTCACCCCACCCCACCCCCACCCCTACCCCTCTGCCCCAGCCTGGAGCCCCCGCCCGCAATCTGAACCCATCAGCTCCAGCCTGGAGCCTCCTCCTGCACCCCAAATCCCTCATCCCTGGTCCCACACCAGCGACTGTACCCCCCCCCAGCCAGAGCTCTCACCCCCTGCCCTGCCTCCTAGCCCCTTGCCCCAGCCCAGAGACCCCTCCCGCACCCTGAACCACTCATTTCTGGCCCCACCCCAGAACCTGCACTCCCAGCCCAGAGCCCATACCCCCTCCCATGCCCCAATGCCCTGCCTCAGCTCAGATCCCCCCCTCCCATAGTCTGAACCCCTCGGCTCCACCCCCAAACCCAGAGCCCCTTCCTGCACCCCAAACCTCTCATCCCTGGCCCCAGCCCCCTGAGCCAGCCTGGTGAAAATGAGTGAGTGAGGGTCGGGAGAGCGAGCGACGGGAGAGGGGGGTATGATGCGAGTGGGGGGGCAGGACCTCGGGGAAGGAGTGGGGCAGGGCAAGGATGTTCGGTTTTGTGGGAGTAGAAGGTCGGCAACCCTAGCCATAGGCAGGGCAAAGGGCTTCATCCCTGGGACCTTCACCCAGGTCACACAGCCCCTCAGCATCTGGTGAGGCTGCACGGCCTGGGGCCTGCCAACAGTTCTCTCTGTCCCAGGATCTCACCCCCCGCCCCCCCCAGAAATATCTCCCCATTGACCACCACCTTCCGCTCCCACTGGGGGTCCGAGGGGCCTGAGCCCAGGAGACCCCACGCAGACATATATGCTGGGGCCGGGAGTGGGAGCCAGTCAGCCCCCGCCCATCTGGCTAAACAGCTCAATGGCCTTGGGACCCAGGAAGGGGGCTAGACACTGGAGCCTTTCTGCAGGGTCAGTCTGGTTCCAATTGCCAGACGTCCCAAAGGTCACGAGACAGGCTTCAGTATCTCCTCACTCCTTAACCTGGGTCAGCAACTTAGTGTCGAGGTTCCCTGTGGACCTGGCACCCCTGGGTCCATCCGCACCCTCCCTGGACGGGTCCCTCCGCCTCTCAGCTCCGCCATGCTTCCACTCTCTCCTGCTGTTCTGCTTTATGCCTTTCCTGTCTCTCACGGTCCTCTGACTGACACCTTCAATCTCCGCTCCAATTCCATCCGTCTCAGATTGACCGACCGGGAACCCGGTGGAGACCCTCTGCTGGTCGGGGACGCGGGTCTCGGGGATGCCTGGCTGCTTCCAGGCTCTCTTGTGGCCCCAGCTGGGTCAGGAACCAGTGCAGGCCCTGGGGATGCGTGCTGCAGGGTTTCTTGCAGACAGTTGGGTCAGGAATCGGTTCCTTAGAGCGATCAACCTCTTCCAACTGAGCAATTAGCTGTGCCTTGGTGAACTTTCCAATGTGCAGCCCTCTCTCTCTGCACAGCTCTACAGCGTCCTTCTTAAGGAGATGGTTAAAGGCCATCTCCATGCTGTTCCCAAGTGGTCACGGACTCACAGGCCTGTACTCTGTCAGCTCCCCACTGTCCCTTCAGTGTGACAGTCCTTCTCGGGGCCCACAAGCTCTCTCGGGGGTTAAGCCGTAGGCTCCGCCGCTCCACCTCCTGGAACTGCACCTCTCTGAGCCTTCAGCATGCCTGTCTCTCACTAGTCCCCCTTCGTTTTGCTGCTCCCCAGTCACTTACTGCAGGATGCTCCGTCCACGGGGTGCAGTTGATCCCAACACTGCCACCAGTTGTGACGGAGTCACAGGTCCGATGCTCTGGAACTGCTCGTATGAAGCCAGCCAGGACTCTGGGGTGGCGTGACTCCAGGGAATACAATACACGCTGTCCAGGGAAAAAAGCCTACTTGGCAATGGCCTTCCTGGTCTGACCTCGGAGCATTCAGCATCTCTGTTCACACCGTACACTGCCACTTGGCAGGTCCACCTGGACGGGACCCCTGGGGAAGCCAGAGGGCCCTGCACCCCAGCTCCGCAGTCAGCTGTGACTCTCAGCCAGCGTTGTAAAACAGGAGGGTTTATTAGTTGACAGGAACACAGTGTAGAACACATCTTGTTAGCGCAGAAATTGGTGACTTTCAGCAAAGTCCATTTTGGGGGCACCCTGGGCCAGACGCCCTGGACTCCCCCCTCCTAGTCCCAAAAAGGAGACAGCCCAGCTTCCCACAACCCAACCTCCGACAAGCCCATGGCCTCTCCTTCGGTCTTTGTCTCATTTCCTGCTCGCATCCCGCCCCGGTTCTCTGGTTACAAAGGGCATCGGCCATCTATTACGTGCAGGCAGCTGGAGCCTCCTCACCTGCCCCCGAGGGTCTCAGCAAAAGCCACACACCTTATTCCCACCACTTAGACACTGGTGCAATACACAGGGAAACTGAGGCACACACAGTATTCATGCAAAACAGTAAGGCTCACATACAACATAACAAGGAAAAACCCCCACTTTGTCACACACTGTCCAATACCAGAGCCACTGAACTGGGAGTCAGGCAGCCTGGCTTCTAGTCCTGGTCTTACCATGGGCGATTCACTTCATCCCTCTGTCTGTTTCCTCATCTGTCGAATGGGAGTAGTGACACCATTGTAAGGTGCTTGGAGATCTACAGCTGGAAAGAGCTGTCTGGGCTTGATGTGGTGCTCACTGAAGTCCACGAGAGTCCTTCCACTGACTTCAGTGGAGGTCAGAGCAGGCCCTATCACTTTTTCCTCTGTTCCTGTAATAAGTTCTCAATTTCATGTTTAATTGAACGGAGAGGTTAGCACAGATTTTGTTTCCCCTCTTTTAGATGCACCTTCCTCTAAGCAGGAACCTAGCAGTGAATTTCAAAATCTGTAACCATCTGCAAAAAATAACATCATTCAATCTTCTGGCCGCTCTGGGAAATCAGATATGAAATAACACATATATTTGCAGGGCAAAACCTCTCCAGTCCCTAATGCCTCCAGATTAATTATACTGATCCCCTGTAATCAAGAGACGCTGATGAGCTACTTCATTGGACCCATGATGGTTCATTGCTTATGAAAGGCCATGTATGAAGAAAAAGTCTTTACATAACTGTAACCATATGGCTAAGACGAGGACTAAGCTGTCCGGAAAATTTTTATCTTTCCTGCCAATGCTGCCTATGAATTTTGACTTGATTAAATAACACAGGAGCATAATCATTTGTTCCCAATGACAAAGATTCCTCTTTAGGAGGTGGAGGGGAAATCCAGCTCCTTGACTGACCACCCAGTTCGGTCCAGATCCAGAGGCTGCTGGTGGATGAAGGTCATAGGGAGAGGACATTCAGTTTGCATTGGATAAGAGCACAGAAGTTTACATGCTTAATACCTACACACATCTCTCAATGCCAGGCCAGAGCGTCCGCATGGGAAACACGTGTGGCCCAGTGAATAGGTTACTGAATGGGGTGGCAGGAGGATGATCGCATGACACACCACGTTTAGGTCAACCAAAAGGGAGACCGCAGTGCATCGTGGGAAATATTGTCCAGCCATGGAGCTTAACCCCCTAGAGGAGAATGGGGGCATGAAGCTTTAATGAGACATTGTGGCAGCTCAGGCAAACATAGATTAACAACAGCGACCTGCCCCAAAATGAAATACGAGGTTGGGACTTTCCTGATGGAAGATCAAAAACGGTCAGCTGAGCTACACTGTCAGTGGAAAAACCACTGATCAACCGTTGTCAACCAGTGCTAGCACTGACTGCTGAACTCTCCCCTCTTAGTTCATGGATAACAACTGATCTGCTCCCTTTCAAGTAAGTCCCTGTTGCTGGTACGTGCTTATCTTTGTGGCATCGTTTGCTCTGGCAGAACCACACCATGATTAACAAAGGGCTAAGCAGAAGGGTTCAGGTGCACTGGTAAGAAACAGAGGGCCCGATTCTCTTGTCATTTGTAGCTGTAGGTAGGTACATTGAGTTTGGTAGGGAGACTTCTGCTCTACACCAGTGTGAGAGGAGACTTGGGCCCAAGATCTTGTTTCCATATAAATCCAAGCCCCCTTCCTGGAAAAGGAAAGGAAACACAGACAAGTGGCACGAAGAATTGCTATTTATAAACAGATGTTCCAAAGCTTTCCATCTGGTGCCAGCTGCTCTTTCATACGATGGACAGTTTATCTCCCAGCGTCTCTCCCAGCATTTCATAACCAGTTTCCTTTCCGTGGACCTCTCGTCTTTTTCAGTTTTATTCCTGTTGCTGGCACCTTCGAGGTCACAAACAGAGAGGACATTGTGGTACCTGCGGGAATGTCTCATCTAGGGTGATTGCATTTAATCTGGAAGCGCTGAAGATGGTGTTCCCCAGAGCTCCTTACTTCCTCCATGTTTTGGTCCTTTTCCCTCCCTGCATTGCTGGGTCAGAGCCCATGCCGTTCGACAGGGCACACGGGATCTAGGAAGTGTCACAGTGGGAACACAAGCGATCCCGGTGGACAGACTGCTAATTGGAGACAAAGAGGAAGTCCTTTGCTGTGTATGGAACCCGGAAACGCCAAGGATGCTCATTAGAATGGGTGGATTAAATGTTTGTATTGACACCAGTAATGGGGCCTGGCAGTTGTATTTTCCATTGATGACAGGCAGCTGTAGAGCTCACTACCTTTAGACGCCCACTCTCCCTGCCTACCTTGGCCAACTAAATTTGCAGCTTCATCGCTGCTTCTCTCAGCTCCATGTCTCTAAACCAGAAGTGCTTTCATAGGAGCAGCTTTGCCCTATATGCCTCTGTCTCTTATATTGCCATCCTTGGCTTGGTCCTCCCATTTCCATCCACTTTCTGTAAGCCTGGCTTCATCCTTCCATTCCCACATGCCTGAAATCTGCCAACCTGCCTGTCACCAGCTCCTAACCTCACCGCAGTGCCTAGATTCCACTTCTGGAGAGATCCTCACCCACACCGGCATTCCCTTTGCCACTGCCTCACCCAGGGCTCTCCCAAGACCCAGCTGCTGCCCACCACCTTGTGCACAAACGACGGCGGTCCTTGTCCCCAGAAAACTCCCTCACTCCTCGCTCCTTTCAGGATCTAGTTCAAATCTACTTTGTTTTCAGAGCCATCGATGGGTATGAGTCAACCTGCCTCATGGAGCTTTCCTCTTCCACTAGTACCCACCCCAGCTCCTCCACTTGTCTGGCATTGGTCTCCTCTCTCTGGTCACACCACCTTACCATTGTGGGTGAGACAGCCTTCTCCTACATAGGATCTGCTGCTTGGAACAGGCTTCCTTTGTCTTTTTTGGCTGCATGAACCAGGCCGCGCATGCCTAGCCAGTGCTGTTCTTTATACAATAAATCTATTGGAGCAGGTCCTCGACCTCTGTAACTTGTCTATCGACTTCAGTGGGCTCTGCCTTTCTCCTAGGCAGTGAGCGTTCTGAATTCCCATGATGGGTTTTCCCTTGAGGAGGGAGGTGACACGTTCACATCACTGTTGCTGCTTGAGACGACGTCTAGAATCAATACGAAAGGGTGAGCCTCTTCTTATACCAAAGAGCTAGGACAGGAGTTCTCAAACTTTTTCTTTCTGAGCCCCCCCCCTTCCCCCCATGCTATAAAAACTCCACGGCCCACCTGTGCCACAACAACCGTGTTCTACATATAAAAGCCAGGGCTGACGGTAAGGGATAGCAAGCAGGGCAATTGCCCAGGGCCCCACACCACAGGGCACCCCACGAAGGCAAGTTGCTCATGCTTCTGTTTCAGCCCCAAGTGATGGGCTCAGGGCCCCAGGCTTCAGCCCTGCACAGCAGGGCTTAGGCTTTCTAACCTGGACCCCAGCAAGTCTAACACTGGTCCTGCTTGGCGGACCCCCTGAAACCTGCTTGTAACCCCCCATGGGCCCTGGACCCCTGGCTGAGATCCACTGGGCTAGGAGGCCCCAGGTGGGTCAGATCAGATCAAAATGGATACACTAGTTAATGTAGGAGACCTGGGGGCTGAGACAGGTGATTGAAACAACCTAGGAAAGCAAGACATTTCTTTCTGGGGAACCTAAACTTTTGCTTGTCACAGAGTCTGAGCCCCGTCATGCAGGGTAAAATAAAGTGAAAGTCATACTAAGTAGGATTAAAAGGATCGGAGGTATTGTAACAGGGTAGTAGGACCTGGGGCTAGACAGTCCTGTTCAGAGATAGAACCCCGCTAAGATCTGGTAGTTGGACTTGACAGACGGGATCACCAGGCCCAGCTGGGAAGGGGTCAGGTGGTTCCTATAAAGGGCTGAGAGAGTTCTGCTGAAGAGCTGCATGGAGGAAGCTTCAGAGTAACAGTTGTGTTAGTCTGTATTCGCAAAAAGAAAAGGAGGACTTGTGGCACCTTAGAGACTAACCAATTTATTTGAGCATGAGCTTTCGTGAGCTACAGCTCACTTCACTGGATGCAAGCTCATGCTCAAATAAATTGGTTAGTCTCTAAGGTGCCACAAGTACTCCTTTTCTTTATGGAGGAAGCTGGTTCCTGTGGCAGACCCCAGGTTCCCATGGGGAAAGGCCTCTGGAACCTGCAGCCTGCGTTGGTCAGAGGAATTAGCTGTGATTTGGCGTTACACTGTGAGTCTTATGTTTAAGGCATGAAATTGCCCTGAAGAGGGGTCTGAACAGGCTGTGGGTGTGCAGCTATTCTTCCAGGGCTCGGGAGACAGGCCAGCAGCGCTGCAGGTTTGCACCTCCTGTTTAAGGCCATACATCAATCACTAAAGCCTTGGGTGTGTGAGCTGACAGGGCAGAGGGTTCTGCCTGCATGGAGGAGGTTGCAGTTCAGGGCCTAACTGGCTGGAGCTAGGAGGTGTCTTGTCCTATGAACAGTTAGTTCCTACTTGTCCATGGCAGCATTTCTTGCACCATCCTCTGAAGCAGCATCTGCTGCCTCGTGGGAAACCGGATACTGGGCTAGTGCACTTTTATAGCGCCTTCCATCGAAGGATCTCAAAGCACGTGACAAGCGGTTACTGATGAAGCTACTCCATGCTCCCGCATGGTACTAAAATAATCATACTTGGTGCTTACATGGTGCGTTGCTTCTCCACAGCAGCATTATTGCCATGGTGTCTGAGGGACATGTTAGATCTAGCTTACAAATGTGTAAACTGAAGTACAGCAAGGCTGAGCGGTTTGCCCAGGGTTGTGGCAGGAAGGCCCCAGTCTTGCAGCGAACTCCACCCGGACTTCAATGAGGTATACCACTCGGAGGTATGCCAGCGGAAGGGCACTAGAGTCCTGGTCCCCCGTTCTGTGCTCTTACCCCCTTAACCCCACTGCCCCCTTCTGTTCAGGGAAGGATGACTTAGGTACGACAGGGACATTGCATCTATTTGTTTAGTAAAGCTTTTTATTCAGAAAAATAAAAACAAAACACCTCAATAATGAGAGGATTACAGTAAAAATCTCGGCTAAGGAGGTGGATAAGCATAAGGATCACATTGCCTACAACACAGCATGTGCCGGAAAGGACTGAATTAAAAAACGATAACAAACAGAAAGAATTAAATTAATTTTAAAATAAAAGCCCAGCGAAGAAAACTGGCAAAGAAGATCAATGCATTGTATGTTAGATTGTTGAGAGAACACACACGTTCCCAATGTGGATAACAGGTGAGGTCCATGGGTCTTGCTCGTTAATTAATATTCTGCAGTGATACATTCTGTATTATAATAAATAGAAAGTGTAAAAATATATCTGGGGAATTGAAATTCCCATCTGTGTGGACTATACTGGCCTTTTCACAAACCTCCCTTTTCTACAAAACATCTCCCAGTCTCAACTGTCTTCTCCTCTTCAAGAGGTCTAGCTACCTCTAGTGACATCTAGAGATCAAAATGGGACGGTCGATACAGAGTAGGTCATGGCACACTGCAAAGCACAGATCCTTGCCTCTTGCAGTGCTGACTCCTCGTTCCACTTCTTCCTTAAGCTCCGGCTTTACTTCAGACCAGCGGTTATGTGTAAATAGAAAGTTATACTCCTTGTGCAAATTGTTGGATGGTCCTTACTACAAACCATGATTGGAAAGGCGAACCTGTGAGATACAAGCGGGTCACTGTTATGAGTCAAGGCACCTTAAAGTACTGCTGTCCTTTTAAACAGATCAAAAAAAGCAACTGATACAAGTGGTGTTTGTTTTTAACCGTTCCAGTTAATCTCTCCTCAGTGTCTGGAGAGTCTAGTTGAAGCTGAAAGGTTGCTCTGTTCTGATGCTATTCAGCAGGAGTGGTACATTTTTTGTTTTGCTGTCCTGTTTATGCAAGCTCCTTCTTTGGATACTGTCCCAACCCATTTCTAATGTTTCCCCCTCGTTCTCAAATGCTTTCCTACTGTTCTCTCATTTGCAGGATGCACTGGCCAATATGGCTTTACAGAGCCCAGATGTCGCCTAGAAAACAGTGAGCATTTGACTACTGCAGACTAGGAGTATTTGCAAGAAAACAGGATCTTTTGTTCTCTCAAAAATTCATCTGCTCACATTACCAGATCCCTCTCTGAAGTCACACTTTTCTAGAGAGCTGACTTGACAATTGCCAATACAGAGTTAATGAATGTCCAGTCAGTTTCCAAAGGGTTTTGGGCTGGGCCATGGTCATGTTTCTTAATACTGGTTATTCTTGAAGTTTTGCATGAATGGGTTTTTGTTGGCATGGATGTTTGAGGAATTTCTAGTCCTTATTTGCATAGTTGGATTTGCCTGCAAACAACATAGGTTATTTCATTTGTTGTTCTCCTGTTTGAAAAGCTGGTCATCCAGTCGGGGGTAGAAACAATGCCATGTGATTTAGGCGACCAATCACACATCACCGAATGTACAGTTCCCAAACTCACTATGACTCTCATTTGTTCATATAAATTGGGGCATACTTGCAAGTTGCTGCCTGAGTATCAGAAATCAGGATCAGTTTGAAAACGAGACCCAGAATAAAGGGTTGCATTTGCTGGATAACTTATTCAACGTGCCGGTGTAGGGAACATGGGAATGTTTACTGAGGTCGGTGTTACTCTCTAGATTGCAGACTGAGAAACACAGTAGACCTGGCCAAAAAAAGTGGAACAAAGTATATACTGGATCGCCAAAAAAATCACCTTTGAGGAAACCCCTACATGAAATATTGGAAAACAGTTTGATTTTTTTCAACATTTTTCCTTTTTTTTTCAATGATTTTTTTTTCATGTATTCATTTTTGTTTACCCTTTACGTTTTCTGGCACCAATTTTAATTGCTTGGGTTAATCACAGGTTGAGTTTTTCCTAAACCAAAAATGTTCTACTTCCATGTTCTAAATTTTTTTTTGGGGGGGGCGGGGGGGAGGGGAAGGTCCATTAAAACAAAGGTTGGAGGAAATTTCCAAAACCGAGAAAATTAGTCAGTTTTGGAAAAAAACAAAATGAAAAAATGAAGGTTTTGCTATTTTTTTGGGTCAGCTCTGGACCCCAATTTGTACTGCACAGTTTTACCCCACAGGATCTGCCTAAATCCTGGTCTGGATAATACAATATGGGAATGGATTGCTGAGTGGGGGACATTCAGAGAAGAGCAGGATGAGCTAATAATGACGGAGGGCACAATAAGTCTATCTGAATGCTGTGCACACCGAAGAGGGATGATTAAGGCCCTTAAATGTCCTGAACTTGAAGCATACGAATAGTCCTGTTGCATTCGATGGGTGTATATATGTGCTAAAAGTTATGCAAGTGTAAAAGCGTTTGCAGGATCAGGGCGTAAATCATTCCTCTCCCTCTTTGGTGTTCACAGAATTCAGATAGTCATAGACTTACTGAATCCTCCATCATCGTTTAGTTAATGCTGCTCTTCTTGGCACTCCCTGCAAGCAGCGATGCACTTCCATATTGCATGATCCAGACCAGAATTTCAGCAGACCCTGTGCAGTAAAACATTGCGCCTCATTCTTGGTGTGCTATGCAGGATAATGGAAGAAATCTAAGACAGGGAGCATTTAGCATGAATATAAAGGGAACTTTCTCAATAGCTATTAGGCTGTGGAATGGTCTCCCCAGGGAAATTGGGGCAGCCATTTTCCTTTGGGACATTTAGTAACTGGACTGGACAAAACTTGGGACAAGGTAGGGAATCCTACATTGGAAGGGAAATGACCGAATGAGGCTTTTCCACCTCTAACTCCCATGTGTCTCTGTTGTCGCAAATGGAGCGTGCTGACTTCAGGAAGGGAGGACCCAGGAGAGATCTGTGAATTCTTCGGGCATGTCTCCGCTGCAGCAAGGAGTCCGGGGAGCCAGACTCCTGCTAGCAGGACTTGGGCTAGCATGCTCAAAAACATAGCAGAGTGGCTGTTGCGGCCCCGGGTGGAGGCTCTGGCTAGCTCCCTGAGCTCGGACCCAGCCGGTAGGGTGGGTCTCAGACCGCATGGCTAGCCTGAGCCTCGGCTGGTGCCATAATGTCCACACAGCTATTTTGTAGCATGCTAACCCAAGTCTGTTTCCCCGGGCTGGGCGGCTCGCTCCCTGCAGCAGTGGAGACCTACCTTGGAGGAACCAAGATCCTGTCTGTAATGCAAACCCTGACTCTGCTGGGGAAGGGGAGAGAGAGCAGAAGACAGCAGGGATTGAGGAAATGGTTCCGACCATAATGCCAAACCAAGGCTGAGCCCTGCCATCATTCCTGGGGGCCAATGGGATGGATGGAGCTGCAGTGCTTGGCTGCCCCTACAGCTGCCATTGCTCTCTTCATCCCTGAGCCTCCATGTGACTGGACCTCAGTGCCTTTTCATGGGGTTGCCCAGGGCAGAGTCAGGAGAGAGATGCTTTCCATAGCAATCCCTGCAGCTTTAACCCAGGGGAGCTGGGAACCAATAGCCGTATAAGCCCTAAGTGTGACTTACAGCCAGCTGGCAGGGAGTGAAGGGGAAGAGGTAGACAACCCTGCCCTGCAAATGCCCTGGGATCAGCAGACTTGGGGCACAAGTCCTCCTGGATCATACCGTTGGGAAGCCGTGGGACTTACAGGTTCTCAGGATCATGGCCCATGTTTCCCTCTCATGGGGATTTTCTACAGAGAGGGAAGGGCCTTAGGCCAGGGCAATGCTATGATTATGAATTTAAATGCAAAACAGAGAGGATAGTCAAAGGTATCGTTCCCTCCTAATGTCAGCCCCTTACATGTCATACTCTGGGCTCCTGGACACAGAACTACTGAACTGCTGGAATATATAGATACAAGAGTGCGGGAGGAATGCTTCTTGTGGGAATCACGGACCCGCTTCTCAGCTGATGCAAGCTGGGGTGACTTCCAGTGACTTCAGCTGAGCTCTGACGATGGGCAGCAGCTGAGGAGCTGACAGCAAAACCTGAACTAGCTTAGGCCTGATTTTCCCCCTCCGTTCCTCCAGTTTTACACCAGTGTAGTTCCACTGGAATCAGCAGATTTCAACTGGAGTCACATAGCCATGAATCAGGCCACCTGTGTGTTTCAATCCTCAACCAGAATAGTGCTTTTGCAGTGACTGTCCTGTATTAAAACAATAAAACTGGTGATCGCATGGCGAAATAAAACCGCATGTGAGCGTATTTTAAAGTGTGATCATCAAAAAAGATCAGACTTTGAAGTAAACACTATGGCTCAGACCCTCAGAGGTATTTAGGTGCCTAATGCCCTGTGGATGCCAATGGGAATTAGACACCGAAATACCTTTGAGGATCTGGACCTATCTCGCTTCAAGTAGGTGCTCTCTTTCTAGGTACATTGGCCCTACTCCAGCTAACCTTTCCATACAGGTGGATGTCTGTGTCCCCTGGGGAGCCTATTGACTTCAACAGGGCTCTGCATGGGCCCACTGGTCCACCCATGTGGAGCCCTGTGATGATGTCTGCCTCTCTTATTGCTGTACGGAATGACGACCGATGACGTTTTGCACTGCAGTGAATCGCTGATGCTCTCCCATGGGCCACCAGCAACCCAGGTCAGCTGGCTTAATATTGATATTTGGTGCTGCTGAGTGCTAGGATTCCAACCTACGGAAGAGTCAGTGTTGCCAACTCTTGGGATATTTGGTGTTTTTCCTTAAAGCCCCAGCTCCAGGAGTCACGTGAAGACATCCAAAATCACAGATTTCATTTGAAAAAGTAAGTTTCTAGCCCATGTGGTTGCAGAGAAAACCTTGAAAACGTGACCCCCAAAGGCTCATAAAAAGAACCCCATATGTAGTATTTTTTCTCAGATCTCATGACATTTTAGCCAGTCTCATGACTGGGGGGGCAGCTAGATCCGGGATTCTTCGAACGCTAGGGGTTGGCAGCACCGGGGCCCTTACTCCTGCATTGCCTCTGGAGGATCCCTTTACACATGCACCGCTCCCTGCTGAAGGCGGTGTCATGAGACCTGCAGGACCTCATAGTCGTCTGTATCGACTTCCGTCTTCACCACGATGATGGGCCCGTTGTGCTCGCCAGTCTCCAGCAGCCCGTCTGCGTCCAGCTCCGCCATGTCTTTCCCCTCCCCAGGAGGGGCTTGCTTTCTCAGATGGTTCCTCTGGTGCCTTTTAAAATGACCCAAGGTGGTGTAGCTCTGCCCACACTCAGAACAGATGAAGGGGCCCCTCCGGGTATGGGTGAGCTGGTGTTTCATGAGGTTGGCCTTCTGGGAGAAGCTTTTCCCGCACTCGGTGCATTTGAAAGGCACCTCTCCCGTGTGGATTCTCTGGTGGGTGATCAGGATCTCTTTCCGCTTGAAATCTTTCCCGCAGGTGTTGCATTTAAAGGGCCGGTCCTCCGCATGGGAGGGCTGATGCAGGAGCAGCTGGGCCTTGTCGGGGAAGACCTGGCCGCACTTGCTGCACCTGTTGGGTTCGTACTTGGTGTGGACCCGCTGGTGGGTGATGAGGGCTATCTCCTTGCGGAAGCCCCGGCCGCATACGTTGCAGGGGAAGGGCCACTCCTCGCCTGGCTCGGCCTTGCCCGCGTCGTTCTCTCCATGCTTGGAGTATTTGTCAGGCTCCCGGGCAGCCTCGTGCTCCCTCATGTGGACTCTCTGGTGGGTGGTCAGGGCGATCTTCTGCGTGAAGGCCCTCCCGCAGGCCGTGCACTTGAAGGGCCGCTCGCCGGTGTGGATCCGGCGGTGGACGATGAGCCGGGACTTGTCAATGAAGCCCTTGTGGCAGTCGGCGCAGCGGAAGGGGCGCTCCCCAGTGTGGATGCGCTGGTGCACCACCAGCTGGGCTTTCTGTGTGAAGCTCTTCCCGCACTCGCTGCACTTGAAGGGCCTCTCGGTGGTGTGGAGCCGCTGGTGGCTGGCTAGGTTCTCCTTGGTGCCAAAGCCTTTACCGCACTGGGGGCATTCATGCTCCTTCCCCCCTGAGACCTCCCCATCTGGCCGGCCCCTCTCGTGGACCCGGTGGTGCTTGATGAGGGCGATCTTCTGGCGGAAGCCCTTGCTGCAGGCTGTGCACTGGAAGGGCCGGTCACCGGTGTGGATACGCCGGTGCACGGTCAGCCGGGACTTGTCAATGAAGCGCTTGCCGCAGTCGGCACAGGGGTAGGGCTTCTCGCCGGTGTGGATGCGCTGGTGGGTGACCAGCTGGGTGCGCTGGGTGAAGCGTTTGCCGCAGTCGGCGCAGACGTATGGCCTCTCGCCCGTGTGGATCCGCTCGTGCTTGGTCAGCTCACCCCTCTTGGTGAACTTCTTGCCACAGACGCCGCATCGATGTGCCCGTTCCTCTGTGTGGGCCCGCTGGTGGTTGGCAAAGTTCCCTTTCTTGGTGAACGTCTTGCCGCACTGGGTGCAGGTGTAGACCTGGCTCTTACGTGGCGCCGTCAGGTCTCCTGAGTGGCCGCTGCCTTTCCCATTTTTGGCAGGCAGCCTCTCATCTGCCGCCTCACCAGGGCTCCCGTCAGTGGCGGCCATGCTCCCATCTCCCTTCTCCCTCTCATGGACTCTCTGGTGTGCCATGAGGCCTACCTTCTGGCTAAAGCTTCTCCCACAGTCGGGACAAATGTGGGGTCCCTCGCTCTGGTGCTGGCACCGCTGGTGCCTTAGTAGCTGTCCCTTGCTGCTGAAGCCCTCCCCGCACTCAACACAGACATGGGCCTCCCCCCTGGCGTGGGTCCTCTGATGGCGGATTAGGTGGATCTTCTGCCGGAAGCGCTTCCCGCACTCGGCACAATGGTAGGGTTCCTCCCCAGTGTGGATCCTCTGATGGGTCACCAGGATCGACTTCTTCTTGAACTCCTTTCCACACGTGCCGCATCGGAATATCTTCTCCCCGTCCGGCGTCGACTCGGGCACGATGAGCTGCGAGGCGTTGCCAGCATGGGGCCCGCCATGCCGTCGCATCCCCTCCCCAGTGTGGACCCTCTGGTGTTTAATGAGGGTGATCTTCTGGCGGAAACCCCTGGCGCACACCCCGCACTTGAAGGGGCGGTCACCTGTGTGGATACGGTGGTGGGCAACCAGCTGAGACTTGTCCACAAAGCTCTTCTGGCAGCTGCCACACTTATAGGGCTTCTCACCAGTGTGGATCCTCTGGTGAACGATGAGCTGTGACTTCTGCGTGAAGCATTTCCCGCACTCGGAGCACTGGTAAGGCCGCTCCCCTGTGTGGATCCTCTGGTGCTCCTTCAGCTGCGACTTGGTGATGAACCTCTTCCCGCACTCAGTGCACGGGAAAGGCCTCTCCCCAGTGTGGGTCCTGAGGTGCTTGGTGAGGTCCACCTTCATCTTGAAGCTCTTCTCACAGTCGGTGCAAGAGTAGGGCTTTGCTTTCTGCAGGGATTCCTTCTGCACTGAGAGATCTCCCTCCTGGTTCATGCCTTCCTGGCTGGCATCCTCTGCCCTTCTGCCGGCTTGCTGGCTCGTTAGCTTTCCTGCTGTGACGGCACTGCCCTCCTGCTCATGGTGCTCCACCAGCAACTCCTCCTTGTGGGTCTTCTGGTGTGCGGCTAGGATGCCCTTGTGATTAAAGCTGTTCCCGCAGATAGTGCAAGTGTACATCTTCTCCCGGGGTTGCTTGAGAAGATCTTCCACTTCCACCTTAACAACAGTCAGCTTCTCCATAGTGCGGTTTCTTGGGGCTGAGCTGGCAGGAAGCTCATGCACAAGAAGAGTGATCATCTGGGGTCTTTCTTGCCATGTCCTCTAATTTTCTTGGCCTGCCAAGGCTCAGGGGAGCTTCTGAGCCTACAAAGGTGCTGATGCCAGTTTTCATGACTCCCCTTTGGGCGGTAATTCTTATTTCCCTTCATCTGCTGGGTTCAAAAATAAAAAGACAGTCAGACTTTATTTCAAAGGCCAATGAGGAAGGAAAACTCCTATTTATAGCAAGATCCAATGGCTGGAAGTGGAAGCTAGTCAAATTCAAATTGGAAATGAGACACATTTTTAACAGTGAGGGTAATGAACCATTGGAATAACTTACGAAGGGTCATGGTGGATTCTCCATCACAGGCAATTGTTAAATCAAGATTGGATGTTTTTCTAAAAGCTCTGGTCTAGTTCACACAGGAATTCAGGGAAGTCCTATGGCCTGTATTGTACCAACGGGGCCGTAATGTAGGGTTTTGGGGGGGATGTTGGGAGCAGGTGGGGTTGGGGGTGTCGGGATGTAGGGTTTGGGGGGGATGTTGGGAGCAGGTGGGATTGGGGGTGTCGGGATGTAGGGTTTGGGGGGAATGTTGGGAGTAGGTGGGGCTGGAGTGGATGTAGGGTTTTGGGGGGATGTTGGGAGCAGGTGGGGCTGAGGGGCTGGGATGTAGGGTTTTGGGGGGGTGTTGGGAGTAGGTGGGGCTAGTGGGGGATGTAGGGTTTTGGGGGGGAGATGTTGGGAGCAGGTGAGGCTGGGATGTAGGGTTTTAGGTGGGGCAGGATGAATGTCAGGGCTGCTGGGATCGGGGGGCTGGTGGTAGGCTGTTGGGTACGGGTGGGGTGGGGTGAGAAGGGGTTTGTATGTGGGTTGGGGTGCGAGGGGCCTTCGCGGGTCTGTGTGTGGATTTGTTATGCATGGGGTGGAGCCGCTTTGCTGTATGCCCCACCCCGTGCAGGAGCTCAGCTTGCTGACCCATGCTGCACCCTGCGGGCCTGGAGCAGAGGCTGCTTTGCACCCAATTCTTTAACCCGGGCTTGTGCTGGAGTGTGGCGTTGCTATGGGAACAGCACGTCTTCCCAGGGGACGGTGTAGTCAGCGGTACGGCCGGCAGCGGAACTAGCCCCATTGGGCTGGTTGGGTGACCGGGGGGACGGGGGAAGAGTTGCCCATGCCCACGTTGCTTGCAGCCCAGCTATCCAGGCTCCCTGGCAGTACCCAAGGCAGGCTGGTGTGGCCAGAGGATGTGTGGCTGGGCCCTCCCTGCCACGGGGCCCTCTGTCACCCTGGCTCTTGCACTGACGTAGCCCCCAGGAAACAGCTCTGCAACTGCTCTGAGAGATGGAGGTGACCCTTCTTCCTGCCGCGCTCAGCCCTGCTACTTGGGACCAGAACCTGGTCCTACACGCCCCTCTGTGGGTCTGCGTGCTCTGAAATCGGAGGTGTGATTGCAGCACACGTTGACACGGCCAGGCTAGCGGTAACCTGGCCAGCTCTGCTCCTGCCTGAGGGCATTACCCAGGGTTCCAGGCAGGTTTGTACAGCCATGCTGAAATCTGGGTTGCGGCAGCTTCCCAGCTATTGGTGTTTCAGCTAGCTCGTTTGGGTACGGCTACCTCTACACTACAGAAATTCCTGCGGGGGCCGATGTCCCCGCTACCCTCCTTCTGTCCGTGGTGCACGTCCTCCCCTGGAACACTTCCCCCGACGGCAGAGGAGCAATGTGGGGAACTGAGAGCCAGGGCTCTCAGCTGCAGGCAGTTCCTAGCAGGGGCCTGGCTGCCGCCCGGGGCTTCTCACCTCCCTGCTCCCGGGCTTCTCGCCTCCGGCAGGGAGATCTGTGCCCGGAGTCTGGCTGGCTGCTGTGTTCCTGGCGGGGAGCAGGGAACCAGGACCCCATGGAGCTGCAGGGCTCCCAGCGAGGAGCAGGGAACCTGTGGGCAGTAGCCCAAGCCGGGAGCCTGTGTGGCAGCCTGGTTTGGAGCAGAGATCCCGCAGCGGTCTGGCTGGGGAGCCGGGAGCTGCTTTCTTGTCAATCTTACGGCTCTAGCGGATCCAACAGCCGATGTAAGGAACGTAATGTTTACCCTAACTACACCGCCATAAGCCTTACGCCTCTCGTTGAGGTGGTTATTGTGTCGGCACAGCAGGGGAGTTACATTAGCAGGAGGAGCACTGCAGTGTGTACACCTCCAGTGTTCTGTCGGCGAAAGCCGTCTTTTGTCGACAAAACTGTGCAGTGTAGACAAGGCCAATGTCTCCGTGTGCAGCAATCACAACTCTGAGGCAGCGTAGATGTACTCTGTGCTTGCTCAGGGGGACAGGGCAGCAGCACCGATTCATGGGAAGGATTACAGGATCCTGCCACTCACTGCTTCACTTCCACTATTGTTATCGTTTATTACGTGTTCTGCTAAGGTGCCCCTCAGCCTGATACTTGAGTGGAAAGTTTGCAGAATACGCCACATGCCCCAGCTCTCAGCAGCTGCTCCTGGTAGTGGCAAATTGCAGGAACCCTGCCGATCTCAAGATCCCAAAGGAATCCCATATGGTCTTATCCCAGGTGTGAAATTAAAATCCAGAGTATTAGCTCAGAGCCCCCACCCTGTTTGTTTCACAGCCCCACCAACATCACAGGATGCCTGTTTAGTTTTTAGTAAATGTATCAGAAAGAGGCTAAAGTCTGAAAGTCTCCAGCACCGGGGCCCAGCTACCCTGCCCACCCTACTGCGGCAGAAGTGAAACTGACAGCTACATCTCTGCTGCTCTGCGGCCTGGCATCCGAGTTACTCAAGGGACTGGAGGAAGCTAGGGGAAGCTGAGAACTTGCTCCCCTGGTGGGCTGTGGGGTCCTACTCCCTCCTGGCAGATGGGTGGGGTATATGTATGGCTCAGACTGATGTGACATCCTTAGCTAAAGGCTTGATGTAAAAGATGGGGCCCTCATGGGTCATCACCTGGTTTGGTCTTAAAAGCATGGGCCTCTACTACTTGAGCGGAAGGAGTAACCCCATTCACTGGCAGTAGTAGGCTTTTATCCTCATAAGTGGACCAGCTGGTACTACAGGAGGATCCGCACATGCTGAACCAAGGGGGCAAACAGGAACCACATCCTGGAATGAGTTCCTGCTGCCACTAGAGGCTAGTGGGGCTTCCAGAGGCAAAAACCCGGTGAGACCTTGCGGAAGCCACTCCCATCCTAGAGAGAGACAAGGCCCCTATGTGGCCACTCCCCAGAGTGACCCCTCTCCTGATTACTGAAACCTCCTGCCAAGCAAAAAGAGCCCCAATCCAGCCCTCCCTTCCCGCTGCCAATGCTTCCTCAGTCTCCTCTGTTCTCGAGCCCTGGTTCCCGAAGCACTGAACTGCCTTGCTGCCTGTTTAGTCACCGTGAGCAGATAAACCCAGTACCATGCAGGCACAGGTGCAGGAACTAGGAGCGTGGAGGGCGCTGCAGCACTCTGCTCATGGTCCTGGCCCCGCCTCTGGGGTCCCGACTGTGGGCCCCACACCCGGGGCTGCACTCCTTGGCCCCGCGCCCTGGGCTCTGCACCTGTCCACAGCCTTGGCCCCCTTACCCCTGTCCGGGTCCCCCACCCCCTCCTGGAGCCACAGCCCTGCTCCCAGCCCCAACTCTAGGGGGTGGCGGGGGGCACGGACAGGGGCACAGCACCCCCATTATAAAAAGTGTTCCCATGCCGCTGCATGCAGGTTGTTCTGTTGCGGACTTTTCTGATGAGACCTTAAAAACTAGGGTCCCTCCGCTCTGCATGGCCCTAAGGGATCCCTGGCACTTTTCAGAAGCACAGAGGTGACCGTGGCCAAACTTTCCTCTCAGGACTTTTGTGCAGCATGCTGGCTGCTCCCCTCCGCCCCAGAAGTGGCTGCATTTCCGTGGTGCTGAATGTGTTTAGTGTGTGAATCCTTTCAGTGGAAAATAAGATCCAAGCTGCAATCTCAGCTGCTGAATCCTTGCTCAGCTCCCCTTTCCTGGAAAAGGGCCCTGATCCATTTACACACACATACACCTCCCAGGGACGGGGAGTGACAACCGAGACTGGGGCAAAGACGGTCATTCTGTGATGCCGCAGCAATGGCAGCAGGGGATTTCTCAGAGGCATCATTTTAGTCAGCCTTTTAAAAAAATCACCTTCCCTTCCTGGGGTTTTTATTTGCACTTTTTGCTCTTACCGAAGCCGGGAGGGAACGCGCGTTGTAGGTGCACGTCCATCTCACCTTTACACGGGAGCCGAGCCGGGTGTCACTCGCCGGCGGGGAACCCCGGAGCCCCCAGCTTTTCTTTAAACCCGCAAAATGTTTCCGATCTTAAAACCGACCATTTTCACACACCTTCAGTTTCACAACCATCAAAACTTCCAGCCATTTCCTGGTTCGCTCTGGGGACCACCGGCCACACAGAGAGAAGTTCCCCGAGAGCCTCGCCCCTAGGATCCCAAGTCAGCCCTCGGCTTACCTTTCCCTCACGGCCCGCAGGCTTAGACAGGGAGACGGTTTTAATTCACCACTTGCCGGGCTCCCCATCCCCACACTCGGGCTCCGCTCCCACTCGCTTCTCCGACGGCTGCCGCGATGACTCACAGGAAGTCTGTGTCAGGGAGGTAAAAACTACCGGGGGAGGGAAGTCGGAGAACCAGAACCTGGTTCCGGGAGCAGCGCGGCTTCGGATCCGCCGCTGGCCTCTGAGACCGCCGGCCTCCGGCGGGCCCGGGCCGCTGCGGCGGCCTCGCCTGCCGGGCCCCCGGCCCGCTCCCCGCCGCTGGGCAGGGCCCTGACGGGCGTTGTCGTGGCCGCTCGGGAGGGCCGGGGCCGCCGCTGGCAGTTTCGATTTGGCGCCCGGGGGCCGGCGCCGGGGGCCGGGGACGCGTGGGCCGCCCCCAAAGGGGTGTGAAAAGCCCTCCCCTTTGCGGCAAGCGGGTTCGGAGTCGGTAAAGCCCAGCAGTGTGCACGGCGCTGGGCAGGGGCGGGGGGGCGGCGCGGCCCCTGCCCCAGGGGATTCAGAGCTTTCCTCCGCTTTCCTGCAGTTCGCGGCGACCAAGCCTGTCTCCTTACTCCTGTGAGTAAGCCCGTCAAAGTCACGAGGCTCATTCCTCGCTCTCAGGTCGCGCTTTTCATCCGCAGAGCTCAAGGCACTTCGCAAAGGCTGGCCATCGGTATCATCGTCCCCATTTGACGGATGGGGAAACTGAGGCTAAGTGAGACGGGCGCGTCGCCCAGGTCCCGGGCCCTATCGGCTGGACAAGGCTGGGGCGTTGCATCGCATCACAGTGCCACGTATACCTAGAACATCATTGCTTAGAAGGGACTAATCCTAGACCTCCTAGTACAGTCCTCTGCCCACTAGCCAGAGGCGCCAACTTCCCCTCTTCCCCCTGGGTGCTTGACCCCCGCTTCTGCCCCCAGCCCTGCCCCTGCTCCTCCCCTTCCATGAGGCCCTGCCCCACCCCTTCCCCAAAGTCCCCGCCCCAACTCTGCTCCCTCCCTGCCCCTATTCCAACCCCTTCCCCAAATCCCCCCCCCCGCCCCGCCTCCCCCCCCCCCCCCAAGCTTGCTAATGCAGGTGTTTGGTGGTGGCTGGGCGGGAAGCTCTGGGAACCAGTAGGCAGAGGAACGGGATGCAGCGCACTCAGGGCGGAAGGCGGAGGAGGAGATGGGGCAGGGGGGAGGAGCACCCACTATATTTTCCCCGTGGGTGCTCCAGCCCCAGAGCACCCATGGAGTCAGCGTCTATGCCACTAGCCCAGGCTGCTTCTCTGGTTTCCAAAACTACTCCCTAAGCGCCTGCTCCAAAGCCCAGTGAGTGGAAAAACCCCCATTGATCTCAATGGGCTTTGGAGCAGGCCCTGCGTGGAAAGACAAAACAGGGAAGGCCTGATTGTGCCCCCTTTCCTCACACTGGTGAGCGCGAGGCTGCAGTCCTGCAAGGGCCTTCTCAGGGGCTTTCCAGAAGGATCTGAGCTTCTATTAAATAAACAAGTAGGTTTCCCGTCCTCATGGTGGCTGAGGAAAGCCTGGAGCAAGCGCGACCGAAAGGCTCAGAAACCAGAAGGCACACAGAGCACCCATTGTTTGTTATTTTAAAAAATCCCATGATTTTTAAACCAATCTCATGATTTTCTGAGGCCTAATGCATGATTTTTGTATGCTTGGCACTCGTAATGCTGACTGCCACTGAAGCCAGTGGGGCCACTTGTGTGTAAGTTGCCATCCTTGTGAGTCTGGGTTGTGTAATTACAGCTACAATGTGGCTGGGTGACTAACAGTGAGTGTAACTCAGTGGCCTAATGGCCCGGCTACTGACTAAGGACTCAGAAATCCTGAGTTCTGTTCCTCGCCTGCTAAATGGCCTTGGGCCAAGCCATTTCACCTTTAAATGTCCTCATATGTAAAACAGGGATATTGGTTCTGACCTCCTCTAAAGTGTGTTCAGATCAACAGCTGGAAAAATGCCTGGTGTTACTGATTCCAGTCTGTGTGGTTGTCTTGTATTCCAAGCCAATATTGGTGTGGGTTGGTGGTTTTTTTTTTGCTAGTTTCTTCCAGTGCTAGTGATCAGGAGGGATGTGTGGTGGGGACAGAATTATGATTTTTAAGTTGGTGGTGTGCCTTTAACGAAAATGGGGATCAGCTGGTAGGAAAGGCTCCAATCATTTGCTCTCTTCTCTTGTTAACGACTCCATGTATCCTTTGTATAAAATACTTTTGCCAAAGTTCTCTGTTTCCTTTTCGTTTCCTAATTTTGGACTGTGCATTCTGGAGTTATTTCAAACAAACAAACAACCCCCCATCCAACCTCTTTACTAGTATTGAGTCATTTCTAGCAAACATTTCCATGCTCTCAGGGTAAGGATGTTTTGGATTGAGAGCACAGGGCTCCTGAGGCCAGCCACCACTGCCCACTTCTTAAATTTTCAAACAAACACCATCGTGTTTTCTCCCTTCCTGGTGCACATGCTTGGGAGACACTCCCCATAACCACCCACAAAGCTACCTCATCATCCTCTTTCAACTTGTGCCTCAAAACTCTCCTAAGCCCCTTGGGATAGTAGACGACTTGTACCTCTGCATACTGGCGGGGCACAGTCTCAAGGGGAGGACGCACACATGACTGCCCCATGTGTCTCCTCTGCCCAGTGACCCGCCACCCTGCACCCAGCCTGGGACCGTGGTGCTCTCCCCACCCCAAGTTACCTGTGGGGGGTGGCCTCCGGCTCACTCGGCCCCTGTCCCTGGCAGCTGGGGTGGCAGTGGGCTGAGTTCTGCCCCCACTAACCATCCAGCATACTCCGCCCCTGTCCCCAGCATCTGAGCCCGGGCAGGGAGTGGGCCACCGCTGCCTCCCAGCCAGGTTCTCTCAGGCAGAAGTGGCTCTGTTCCGCTCCCAGCCTGACTGCCAGGGAGAGCGGCCGAATGTGCCGGGGGGCAGACGCAGGGAGAGAAGGACAAAGCCCCTCTCTCTCCTGGCAAGCCAATTTGGGGTGCACTTGACCCCCCCAAGACTCCCCTACACATTGCCTTATCTTTTCATTCTGTGTTTGTACAGCTCCCAGCATAGTGGGGTCCTGGCCCAGGAGTAGGGTTCCTAGGTGCTATGGTAATGCAAATAATTAATAATAATTAATAATCAGAAGAGGTGGCTTCCATGCCTCGCTCTGACACACATATCCTGTGTGATCTTGTGCAGAGCCAATTCCAAGCCTCAGTTTCCCCATCTGTAAAACTGCTCTGTGACCTTGGGCAAGTCATTGTATGTGGTCTGTGCCTGTTTCCTCACCTGTAGGGGAACTAAGGCCCAGAGAGTAAAAATGACTTCCCTAAAGTCACAAAGGAGGTTGGGGGCAGGGAGGAATTGAACCTAGAGCTGGTGACCCATTTCTTTAAGCACAGATGAAATCCCTGGAGTTACACTGCTGTAAAATGCATGTGAGCGCAGAACCATGATCAGAGAAAATGGCTTATTGTTTCTTTGACGTACCCACCAGCCTTTCCCCTTCCCTCATGACTTAGATTCTTGAAATCTGTTCTCACCTCTTTTGCTGTATGGTGCTACCCTCTAATGCAAGGATAGCCTTCCTGTGCCACAGTGCCCAGTCCGACTACACATCAGGGAAAGTGGCATGGGTGCAAATAGCTAGGAGTTTGCATTGGTGCAGTGACGCTGGTCCCAGGCCACCAACAGCTGTACAAGGGCAAATCCGTAGTATAGAAAATGCCCACGTTAAAGGCCCACGTATAATGCTCCCAGCAGTGTGAGTGAAGCAGTCTGATTAAGCCTTAGGTGGCATTTTTACACCTGCTTTGGACAAGTGTAAATGTCTAGCCAGTGAAGAACTAGGCCTGTCATCTTTCCCTCTTCTGGCTTCTCAGCCGTGCAGCAGGAGTCACAGAACAGTGTATGCACAGAGTGCCAGGAAGAGTGGGTGTGAACGCAGTTTCAGTTCCATTTTTGTTTCAAGCTGGCCAGCACATTTTGGGGATATTCTTTGTGCCCCTGAGTCACAATCACACACAGCATAGGCTGTACCAGCAAGAGCTGCATTAGGCCTGGTCTACACTGGAAAGTTATACCAGTATCACTGTGTTGGACAGAGTATGATTTTTTGTACCAATATAGTCATGCCAGTACAGCACCCATGGTTTGGACGCAGTCAAACCGGCATACAGGTACCTTATACTGGTATAGTTTATTCCCCTTTCCATATGGGAATAGCTATATGATATAAAGCACGATTATACCAACATGGCTGCGACCTCCTCACTAGGTCATACTGCTATAAATATACCATTATTGTTCACACAACACGACTTAGACAAGGCCTAAGAAAGTAACCCGGGAATGTTTATTAGAAAAGCCCCTTTCTTTTGCAAGTGGAGTTGCATGAGCTGAGGTTTGCACGATGCTGGCTGTGGGAGAGGCTTTAGAGTTGCCAAAAGGGTTGGAAGCATAAAGTCTAACCTGATGTAAGGATCTGTTTGGAAAATCGCTGTGTGATGATCAGTCTTTCTCAGCTATCCTAACAACATTTAGATCCATAACGCAGCAAACTTCCTAAATCAGTGCACGGAAGCCAAATCTCTGATCTGGTGCAACCTGCTTGCTAGGCATTTTAATGCAAAGGGAGGACAGCTTAGAGAAAACTGGCTCTAACTGCAGTGAGGGCTAATGGAATGAGTAGGAAGGTAGATGCTACCAGTTGCAGAGTTCCAATCCCAGCTGTCTTGCTAAGTAGCTTTGGCCAATTTTCAAAAGCCAGGGCAGGTGCCAGTAGCGATTTGGGGCTCCATCCGGAAGCTCCGCTAGGATTTGGGGTGACCAAGGGATTTTTAAAGGTGGGTTTTGGACACGCCTTATTCCCAGTGCTCTGTGGGATTTTCAGAAGGGCCCATGCAAAATCCTTTGGTGCTCAGGGTTAAGCAGAAACAACCACTAGGTGCATATTAGCATATGTCAATCAGCAGACTGCACATGAGACCTGGACATCCACTGGGCAGTTGCATGAAGGAGGGCTGTTTTCAGACACCGCTGGAGAGTGGCTTGAACGATAGGGTTTGGGGCAGGTGCAGGCGATGTGGGAAATGACACCAAGAACAAGGGCAGCAAGAGAAACCAACTATGTGGGCCCAGAACCTAACACCGTACATTAAACAAAGACACCCTCCTTCCTCCACCAAGGAAGCATTGGTGGGAAAGGGCTGAAGAACCTCTCTGCCAATGCAGAGCAGAGGCTGTGCGCTCAGACTGTAACTCTGGTAGGAGCCATGGCATGAGCCTGAATATTTAGTCACCCCAGGCCTGACCCCCATCTCATGCAGCCATGGTGTCTAGGGACCAACGTGTTTTCTAACAGGCTGCAGAGTGTCACCTTGAGTCCTTCAGAGGGAGGGACAGTGCTGCTGTCACCTACTTCTCCTCCTCCTTTGTCCTCCTCTAACTCTCCCTCCAAAAGCAATGCACAGATTGAGGTCCTATTAGATTTTATTACCGTGCAAGCAAAAACAAATTAAAACAGCGGCAAGGACCCAGCCCATGCTCTTTGTTCTCTGCTGGATTTTCAGGTATTTTAGACTCCATGGAAGCTGGAGAGAGAGCAGCCCCAGGGGAGCTTCTGAGCACCTCCTACAGGTGACACAGGAAATCTGCATTGCAATTCAACATCCCCCACCCCACCCCTAGTGCTAGAGCGGGACCTGCATTATCTCATAGACCACGGTGAGGTTTTCTGCTGCCACCACCACATACGGCCTGTCGTTGGCATGGATCTCTTGGTGCCTGTTGAGGCTTGATTTGCGGGTGAAGTTCTTCCCGCATTTGGTGCAGACGTGGGACCTTTCCCCGGCATGGATCAGCTGGTGCCTCTTCAGGTGCCCAATGGCACCGTAGCTCTCTCCGCACTCCGTGCATATGTACGGCCCCTCCCGCGTGTGGATCAGCTGGTGCCTCATGAGGTTGGCCTTCTGACTGAAGCTCTTGCTGCACTGAGCACAGGTGTAGGGCTCCTCCCTTGTGTGGATTCTCTGGTGCGTGATCAGGGTGATCTTCTGCCGGAACCCCTTCCCGCACTCGCTGCATGTGAAGGGCCGCTCCCCCGTGTGGGTCCGGCGGTGTGTGATGAGCTGCGACTTGTCGATGAAGCTCTTCCCGCAGTCAGCGCATTTAAAGGGCCGCTCCCCTGTGTGGATCCTCTGGTGAATGATGATGTTGGACTTCTGAGTGAAGCATTTGCCGCACTCGGCGCACTTGTACGGCCGCTCCCCTGTGTGGATCCTCTCGTGCTGGACAAGCTGGGACCTCACGAAGAAGCACTTCTGGCATTGGCCACACTTGAATGGCCGCTCGTCCCGGTGGGTGCGCTGATGCTTGGTGAGGTTGCCTTTCTTGCTGAACTTCTTCCCACATTCAGAGCACGTGTGAGTCCGCTTTCTCCTCAGGCCTCCCCTTGGGACGGAGAGTGCTCCCTGGTGGCTTTCCTCGACTTCCAGGCTGGGGGATGGTTCCGCTTCTGCGGTGCTTGTCTTGTGTCTTATGAGATCTCCTGTCAGATCTCTCTCACACCTGTTGGGTTCCTGTGAGCCTTGTCTCCTGAGAGGTCTCTGATGGGCTGTGAGATCTCCTGTTGCTGTTGTATTTCCCTCACACCCATTGGGTACCTCATGGCCCTGTCTCCTGTGAGGTCTCCGATGGGCTGTGAGATTCCCCTTCTTAACAAAGCGTTTCCCACATTTGGCATACTCATGTGCTCTCTCTCCCGGCTGTGTGGTACCTACGTGGCTCCCCATGGTGCTGAAGCTTTTCTCATCTCCATCACCCTTGCCATGCTGGGCTCTCCAGTGGGCTGTCAGATCTACCATCTGATCAATGCTTTCCCCATGTTCGCTGCATGGCCCCAGTCTCTCTGGTGCGTCTAATTTAAGGATTTCCATTGTAATGCTGCTCTGCTCCCAGGCTGCCCTGATGGACCAGGCCGCTGGGCTGTTATGGAAGCTTTGTTCGCAGGGAGTGGGTATGTCACATCTGTTTCCGGCTTCGTTTTGCTCTTTCTTTGCTTTATCCTGACTCATGAAGATTTCTACCTCGCATCGGCGTGCTCCCACTTCTCCTTCCTCATTTTGTTTCCTGAGGGGGCTCCCGTTTTTAGTCCACTCCTCTGGACGCTTCTCCTTGTTTGAAACCGTTGGGCTTTCATCTGCTGGATGAACAATAAAATACAATCAGGCATTAGTTCAGAGGCTGATGACAGAAGTAAAGCCATAGTCATGGCTGTTAATTTTGGAGAAAATCTTGGAATGATCACAGCTAAGTTGAAGCCCAGGAGCTGGGGGCATTGTTATGTAAAGCTTAGGCCGGGGGACTAAGTCTCAGAACTTCTGGTCCTTGGGGGCCATCTTGGCCACTGGCTTGCTTGTGACCATGGCAGTTAATCTATGCTCCCGCTACCTCTGCTCCCCACCTGTGAGCTAGACAACACAGACAGAGGGTGGGAGAAAAGCAATATCACCACCCCTATGTGGCAGACAGAGAACGGAGGCACAGAGAGATTGAAGGATGAAATCCTGGCCCTTCTGAAGTTAATGGGGGTTGGCTTCAGCAGAGTCACGAGTCACACAGCTAGTGTGTGGCAGAACTGGGAGCTGAGGCTGGAACCCCAGCCCATTACTGTAACCACAGGTCCAAAGTCCTCTGCCACGACATCAGTGTTTACTAGTGAAGAAAAAGTCCCTGATTCTGATTCACTTCCACCAGCAGAAATCAGGAGTAACTCCAAAGAAGGTCCTGGAGTTACACTGATGCGAAATTGATTTGAGTCCAGAATCAGCCGCAGAGAGAGCAGCTTCTATTGCCTTTGGCCTAGCCACCAGCCTTCCCCTTTCCCTACTTCCCATTCAAACAAGGATATTACCCATCATTATTACAATAAAGCTTTGTCTTTTATTTTATTTTCAGGTGTTGGGGCTGCTTGTTCTCACAGCTTGTTTCCATTCCTTGCTGCTCCTGCTCTGACCTGCTGATCTGATGAGAGCAGGATGAGAGGCTGTAACAGACCCTGCCACATCCAGTTTCTTTCCTCTCTCTAGCACAAACTCTTGTACACATGGAAGTGTGCGACCACTTACTCACGCCAAAAAGCAACTGTGCAATCTTTCTTGTTCACCCATTTTAAATCGCATCCTTTGGAAATGGTTAAAGCTAAACTCACATCAAGGATGAATTCGGCCCATTGACTTTTAGGGTCTTGTTGCACTACAGAAAAAAATGGCCACTAGCCCATCTGTGTTTCAGTGGAGTGGAAATAGGGTTGACTAACTATTTGAAGGGAAAAAGAAAAGGAGGACTTGTGGCACCCTAGAGACTAACAAATTTATTTGAGCATAAGCTTTCGTGAGCTACAGTTCACTTTGTCGGATGCATGCAGTGGAAAATACAGTGGGTGTTACCATATACACTGTAACGAGAGTGATCAGGTAAGATGAGCTATTAGCAGCGGGGGGGGGGGGGGGAACCTTTTGTAGTGATAATCAAGGTGGGCCATTTCCAGCAGTTGACAAGAACGTGTGAGGAACAGTGGGGGGTGGAGGGAAGGGAATAAACATGGGGAAAACATGTCTGACAGAGGCTCATTCACCTGCACATCTACCAATGTGATATATGCCATTATGAGCCAGCAATGCCCCTCTGCCATGTACCTTGGCCAAACTGGACAGTCTCTACGTAAAAGAATAAATGGACACAAATCAGATGTCAAGAATTATAACATTCAAAAACCAGTCGGAGAACACTTCAGTCTCTTTGGTCACTCGATTACAGACCTAAAAGTGGCAATTCTTCAACAAAAAAACTTCAAAAATAGACTCCAATGAGGGACTGCTGAATTGGAATTAATTTGCAAACTGGATACAATTAACTTAGGCTTGAATAGAGACTGGGAGTGGATGGGTCATTACACAAAGTAAAACTAATTCCCCATGGTTCACACGTTCTTGTCAACTGCTGGAAATGGCCCACCTTGATTATCACTACAAAAAGTTCCCCCCTTCTCACCCCTACTTTCCTGCTGGTCATAGCTCACCTTACCTGATCACTCAGGTTACAGTGTGTATGGTAACACCCACTGTTTCATGTTCTCTGTGTATATAAATCTCCCCACTGTATTTTCCACTGCATGCATCCGATGAAGTGAGCTGTAGCTCGAAAGCTTATGCTCAAATAAATTTGTTAGTCTCTAAGGTGCCACAAGTCCTCCTGTTCTTTTTGCGGATACAGACTAACACGGTTGCTACTCTGAAACCTATTTGAAGGGAAAGTGCTTTAAATTAGGCTTGATCTGCCTATGGACTAAAACACTGTTCCCTAACACTGCGACAGAACCAAGAAATGCCTATGTTAGAACACAGTGCAGTGAAGTGCAGTGCAGTGCATATGGGCACTTAAACAGGATCGTGCATGGCCAGCCCCTAAGGTGTGGTGAGGCCACTTTGCACTGCACCTCTGATGCATTCTGTAGCCGGACAAGGGAGGATGGCTCCAATACATCCAGGCCAGTACGGAGGCATGGCCAGAGGAAAGACGGAGTGGCCTGGGTGCCCTGTTCCTTGCTGATTCCTGGCTGCATCTGGCCTCTAGGAACCAGTGGCAGCTGCTATAACATAGATTTGCACTGCACTGGATGCTCGCTGTGTCCTTTGCTCTTTACACAACAACAGCATGAAGGCACCACAAGGGCCAATATAACTATTTTTACTAAATATGCCAGGCGTGGCTACATACACATGGCTGTTTCTGGCAGCTTCTAAATCCAAGAACACAGTCAGCGCCACTGGAGGGTTCACACACAGCTTAAAAGGATACTGCTCTGCTTTTACATGAGGCAGCAGTCCTTGGCCATAGTGAAGTTTGTGGGTGAAGAGTTAGGACCCAGTCCTGCAAATACACATGGCTGGTCTTAACTTTATTCCCATGAGTAGCCCCAGTGATTTCAGGATCCAGGCCGGAAGGGACAACTTGATGACAGCTGCAGAAGAGAGCTGATGAGAATGACAATCGGTAATAATTAATGCAACATGAGGACGACTTACAGCACAACAACGTATTGTGATGCCGGCATAAAAATGGATTCTTGCTTTAAAATCCAAACACCTGCAAACACTTTGCCTCACTGACATTTTCACAGATATAACCAATGTTCGTAGTCTGTATGGCCCTGATTCAGCAAAGCATATGCTAAACTTTAAAGACTTGTTTACCTGGGGAAATTGACCAGCAGAATTATAGCTAGGTCAGTATAACTCCTTTTGTGAACACTCCTATTCTGGAATAAAAGTGACATTAAGCTGGTGTAATATACATAATTATACAGCTATACTTCTGGTCAATTTCCCATGTAGATAAACCCGTTACATCAGGTAACTAATTAATTGATGATCTAAGGAAAATACACTCACACACCCACCTGCGTGCACACAACCAGGATATGAGCCGCACCACATGGCCTCATCAAGGCAGTTTGGGCTCATTATTTTCATACAGTTTTTAAAATTAAACACAGACGATTATTTTCTTTGACAAGGAGCAACTTTGACGTGTCAGCTGTTAAATAAAAGGACCTTAAAACATAAAAGATTTTGGTCCCATTCTGCTCATCAGCAAATATCCCTGGATACCTTGTAACTTCATCAGCTGTGAAAATATTGTCCCCAGTGCTTGCGTTTAGAGAAACAAGCAGGTGGCACCCAAAAGAATACATATCTGATTCTGATCAAAGAGGGAGATTTAACATCAGTAACTGCTAGACGTATAATATGAAGTTGATCAGAAATTTTCATGAAATATTTCCATGTATCAAACAATTTTTCACTTCTTTCTAGTTTATTCAGTCTCTAGTGATGAAACTTGGCCCATATACAGACACAAAAGACATTCATTGATGCTATCTTAGCTGTGGGAAAACATCCCCTTCAGGCATTTACCTTTTGTTCTCTAAGCATTAGCCAGATGAGGATTTTTCCATCAGAGGTAACTTGGCAACTAACGCAGAGTCCAGACCTCTCGCTTTTTGTCACACAAACACTGTGGCTCTGCCCATCAGTTATTCTCCTCCAAATGTCTGCTGTGCTGACTCACAGGAAGTCTGTGTCCAGGCTTTAAAAGCTACCGGGGAAAGGGTAAAACACAAGGCAGAGAAACAAAGCCAGCAGAGCAGGGAGAGAGAAAGAGGCTGGAAAATCCTGGTGGATTTGGAAACCAGCTGGCATATGGGCAGAGCCTAGGTACCCTGGCATTGCCAGCCCCATCAGTTCTCCTGAAGATGCAATCAACATTAGCTAACCCTGGGCACTGGTGCATTAGCTGCACAGCTCCTGTTCTAGGGGATTTGCAGTGCCTTGCTGGGAGTTGTAGTCCTCCTGAGTGAGCAGCAAACAATGACTAATGTTGCTTTTTAAAATGAGCCGCCTGCTTTGAATAGAGCTTTTTACTCCCTTGGGTGGAACATTTAGCATGACCTCCAGGGAAGCAGTGTCCCTGGAGCTGTAATTAAGGAGAATAAAGAGCAACTGCTGCAGAGCCTTAGGGAGAAATTTTTCCAGGAATACTTTCCTTTCCTCTGGTTTCATGGCATGTGGCAAGGCAGAGAGGTGGAGGAGTTGGTCAGGCTTCATGTGGTTGACCTATACCACATGTGGTTGACCTATACCACCAAGTTTGTGGGCATGATTAAGTAGCTGGACCAGGACTTTGTTTATTATATTACACAGTGTGGTTGAAGATGAGATGCACCACACTGTGTAATATAATAAACAAAGTCCCGGTCCAGCTACTTAATCACGCCCACAAACTTTATTTTCCATCTCCTCCTTAATTCGTATGCTGCTGCTGTTAGGGCTATCTGCTCTTTCGTCATCAGGGAGGTTCATCAGAAACAGTGTAGCTCCTGATTGGGACTAACACTCCTAGCTTGGGACAGAATCTTTGTTCTTGTTGTTGTCAGCTTGGAGGGCAGAGCTGATCAGCAAGCTTGCAAGTTATTGTGATCTGCAAATGCAGAGACACAATTTACAGGCTCTTTGTGCCTGCCGGGGTGTGCAGACTCCATCCCTAGCCTGGCAGGAAGGAGTTAATACTTTTGGCCTCAGAAGAGCCTCAGCTGGCTGCAATCAGTGGGAGGGCATTCAGGAGGGGCCAGGGGCCTGCCAGTGGGGACTAGCTAAAGCAGGGGAGGGAGGTGCTGCACTGCAGGGCAGTAGAAAGATGAACTGGCAGGGAAAGCCATAGTAGACAAGGCTTTGTTGTGAGGACAGGGAAATCCAAGGGGGTTGTGATGAGCCAGGGAAGAGAGATCAGTCTGGTGGGACGAGCTGGTGAATTCCGGAGGTTGCGAAGTCTCAGGGAGAGCGCGGATGCGAGGGTGGAGGATGAATGCTCTGTATGGCAGGCATGACCCTGGGAGGGGAGCTGCTCATTTGACATGCAGCCACTGTGTGGAGTTGGCTTTCCTCAAAGAAGGGAAAGCAAGGCACGGTGGTGTATCCAGGCAGGGAGTCCCAGCACAACAAGAAAACAATTGCCCCTCTGCAAACCTTAGCAGCACATAGTACAGGTGCACAATGGAAGTACTAGGTTGCACATAATAAATTGCTGCACAGTTCATTACAGTGACTAGTTAAGAAAGTGTTACTGTGAGGGTATGTGTCAGTATCTGAAAGCTCTCAGTAAGGACACAGCTGTCAATGACATTGGCATGGGAGAAGATTTTGGGGGTACAGATTGCAAATGTGTGTGAGAGAAATTTGGGCTGGTCAACAATCTTACTACTGAACTTTCCTTTCCTGTGGTTTTCATGGTTTTGTTTTTTCAATGAAAAGTCAAAATTATGCCAAAGGGGGGAGAAAGAGAGAAGCCATTTTCTAACCAGTTCTATATACATATACACACAGAGGCAATTTTCATTCCATCCCTCCAAAACGATACATAATATGCCTTATGTGTAAAATACATGCACTAAATGTACTACATTTATTATTAATATAACTAATTGTTCCTCCCATATAGGATTACCTGGTGTGTGAGTTAGGGAAGTTGGTGGAATATTTTTCAGTGTTTTAATTGTTGCCCATAAGGGGATTCCCTCTCTCATCTCCTCCCTTCCCTAACCCCTCTCTCTCAAAAACACTCTCGCTCTCTTTCAAACCCAGCATTCAAGTATTATCAGAGGGTGGGGCTGTTAATTAAGCTGAGATCTGAAAGAACCCCAGAGATATCTCTCTCCCCTGCTTCCCACACCTAGGATACCTTTGCCTCCCCACCTCCTTTCTAGATTCCCCCACTCTACTCCATCCTAGGATTTTTAACTTTTGTTTTAGGGGGGTTTTGGTGGAGATTTGTCTAACCACCTACTGTTGCTTTTTGGTTTGCCCGAGCTGCTCTGTTTAGATTGTTTTGAAACCCCTTCCCCCGGTTCCCCTTTTCTGTGTGTTAACAACCCCTTTCCCTGTCCTCTCCTGAGTGTCTCTTCTCTCCTCTTTTCAAGGTGCTCAATGATCTGGGCTTATTGTCTCTCTAAGATCTCATAAAGCTCCAGGATGAGGCCCTTGGTTGATGGCTCTGCTCCTCCGGCACAGTGGCACTTTCCCATCCCAGGATAAAGCTCTTCTGTGCCAGAGGCAGACCTTTCTTGGGGATTGGTGGGAGCCTGTGGAATGAACTCCCGGAGGAACTACTGACCATCCCAAATCTCATCACCTTTCACTTCAAGTGCAATGACCTCCCTCCTTTAACATAAGCACAGGGCAGGATGCACATGTAAATTGAACTTTAAAAACCTGCCATAACA
This sequence comes from Eretmochelys imbricata, assembly GCF_965152235.1. Classification (NCBI taxonomy): domain Eukaryota; kingdom Metazoa; phylum Chordata; order Testudines; family Cheloniidae; genus Eretmochelys; species Eretmochelys imbricata. The sequence continues at coordinate 258,323,798 of NC_135573.1, forward strand.
AAACACTCCATTGCGTACACAGTTCTCTTCCGGAGAAGAGAATGACCAACATCACATTTCTTAATGCACCAGTAGAAAGCTTTCAGATCCCATGGTCATAGGGGTTGTAGAAGAACCTCTATAGGCTAGAATAGAAGGCTATATGCATGGAAGGTAATGCTGTTGTTACATAAGGGCAATGTGACTCAAATTCAACCCTGCACAAGGGCTCTCCAGGTCTGAAGCAGAACGTAAGTGCTGCATTTGGCCTGGTGCTGATCCCAGCCGCAGGGGTGAGTTTAATACCTATGAAAAGCTGCTGGGGTAGGAATCACTAATGAAAAACAAACACCACCTCGCCAGCAGCCTAGGATACATGCTTTCCTTTATTTCCAAGCAACATGATTTATATGGAAAGCTGCATCAGAAACAATTCAGCTGCGGAAGTGGAGAACAGAAACCGTGGCCGGCAGAGATTGGCCAAAGTGCACTCAGTGATAGGGGTCCCATTGAATGTAGTCCAGCTTTGGGTTGCTGCATGCCCCCATGTTGGTCTGTGCATCCATCAGTGAATGGGACTTCCAGGGCCAGATTATCAGCTGGTCCTCTTTGATTTCCATGGAGCAACACTGGTTAACACCAGCCCATGCTCTGGCCACTAGTATTTAGACCTGACCATATACCAGTGCTGCAGTGGAATGCAGCTAAAATGAGCCTCAAATAAATTGGTTAGTCTCTAAGGTGCCACAAGTACTCCTTTTCTTTTTGCGAATACAGACTAACATGCTGTTACTCTGAAACCTCTCATTTGTCATGGTCATTCTTCTAGATCGTATTTTGTTTCCCCAAATCTTACTCATCCCGATGCATTTCCTCCTTGCTTACCCTGATCAGGGCGGGGGACATTTGGCTGTCAGGGTCCCACTAGAAGTAATTATTTGATGTTATCAAAGGTCAAAAATGAGTTGCACCTTTTGGGTGATGCAGCCTATTCAGCTGCAGGTGACAATAACTGCACCTTTGTTGGCCTGCTAATTAGAACCTGCCTTAGCATTAAAACAGATGGCAGCATTTGCTTCGCCCTGGCAGGATGGAGACTTTGCCCTGTACATGTCTGGAAAGGCTTTGTTTTGTGCGTGTGGGGATAGCAATCACGTGGCTGTCTCCTAATGCTCAGAGCAAGTTGTCCTTATAACAAGATTCACTGTACCTGGCCAGCTCAGGATGTTGCCGTCAGAAGAATTTGCTTCCGGAATCAGTGGTTGGATCAATGTAAGGTCCCAGGATTGCAAGCTGTTGAGCATGGTCTGCGCAGGTCTCACTGCCCTTTAGGAGGTGCCCTGCACCCTGCAGGACCAGTCCTACGGTGGCTGCCTGAAGTCTGAGATGTCGGGAATAGAGCTGTCATTGGTATATTTTTGAATGCTCAGCCACTTCGAGCTTTGCTCAATAATATGGGGGATATGTCATTTTGGAACTCCACCTGCTGATACATTAGGTTCACATGTCCCGTACACTGACGTTTCTTGGCACGGTCAAGCTAAATCTGCCTGCAGTCGGCATGCCCAAAGAACTGCTGCTGGGTTTTTTTTTAAAACACACTGCAATACAACAGAGCAAAACACATCGCCTTTCGCAGCAAACCAGTTTTTAAAGTGGCTTTGAAAGTTCTTCTGCTCTCAGCTGCCAGAACACTAGCCTCTGCGCCCTCAGGGGCTGATTTTGATTGTCCATAAGGACTTGCTGAGTTGACCAAGATTGCAGCAAAATAACACCCTGGATCTTAAAATGAACTAACGAAAACCAAAGGCAGGGTTGGCAGTAGGAAGCAAACTCAGACCTTTTGAAGGATCTGGCAGCTTTGAGGCTTTCAGCAGAGGTAGCATGTTGATTTGGAGTCTAGAAGGAACCTTGCTGCCACTCCACAACACAATCAGTCCCTCTGGGACCTGGGCAATGGCCTGTATCAAGTACAGTATCCAATATTGTCAAAGTAGGATGCCTAAGAGTAGGCACCTAAATCCATATTTAGGCATCTACTCTTCTTCATTTGCGGCAGCATCTGGGAGACTGTCATAGGACCCTGTTATGCTAGGCACTGTACAAACACAGGACAAAACGATGGGCCCTGCCCCGAAGAGTTTACCTGCTATGTAACTGTGGGGGCGGGAGGGCTAAATAAGTGGGGTGCTTCACAGAGGTGCTGAGGCCCAGTTGTAGGGACTCAGCACTTCTGAACTTTCGGCCGCTTGTTTAGGCACCCGAATATGGATTTATTGCCTGGTGTTAGGCGTGAAAGTTTGAACATTTCCCCCCACGTTTCTATGTGGCGAGATGGGCCTAAGCTAGACGGGTGGCTGCCGAGCCCCTTGATCTGCAGGGGATTTTGGTTCCATGGCTGGGCTTTGAGTCTCCGACTATTTCCCATGGAAGTCTGGCATTGAATCTCAACCACGAAGCCATTACCTTTGCAGCTCTAAACATCATGGCTTGAGCAATGTCCATGACTGGCCAAGCAGGAGGGTGGCACAAATTGCTCTCCCTCCTTATAAGGAAAGCCAGAACTTTGTGGCATGGAGGCATCTCTGATTTTCAATGTGTCGCTCTCTAAACAGATCTGGAGCGGGACAGGGGCTGGATGGCTTTCCCTTTCCCCCGGGATTTATTTTTCATTCTTTGTCTCCACCCCGTTCTGCATCTCTGCTCCCCTCCCCTCCCCTAATTTCTGTAACCCTGTATTTCCAGTGGTTGCGAGGTTTACAGATTCTATCAGATGCTTCTATTGTGTTCTGGTTTTTAATCTTCCTTCATATTACTGAGTGCCAAACCCTGCTCACACACTCAATGGAAGCATGTATCTGAGGACAGAATTTGGCTCATGCTGTTCTGTAGGGGCAAACTGGCCAGCACCAGTAAGTATCTCGGCCGTCTTCCTCTTGTCCTCAGCATTATGAATGATCCAGAACCTTTCAAACAGAATCTCCGCTGGTGCTCAGCGCTCGCAGCTCCCATTGACGTAATCTGGCGTGCTGCGGGCTCTGGGGCTCTCCACACATTCATTCATGTTCATTCCGTGTATGTACTTATCTCATTCTGTTAGTTTAGTCTTCGGCCTCTCTCTGGTTTGTTTCGTTCTAGTCTGATTCCGAGCACAGAACTAATGTAACCTTCAAACTGATCTTCTGCTCAATATTTATGGCTGGATTTTCAAAAGCACTTGGTGCCGGCTCAGCTCTGCCACCAGGGGGAGTTTGACCATTGACTATGATGGGAGCAGAGATAGCTCCACACTGAACACCTTTTTTCCTAAGTCCCGCCCTCAAACTCTTGACAAGTCGCCCATCTTATCCATGTAAATCTTCCCTGACCCAACTCCTCCCTCTTCTTGTTGGTGCTTAAATGGAGAACCTGATGTCCCGGAGGGTGGGGGTGAGAATGGGGGAATCACTTAAAAACCAATTCTTTTAAAGGGATTCACGGATTTTCTCCTGTCCAAAAGTGATTCCAAGACGGTCGGTGGCTACTGAGGAGTGCGATTAGACAAAGTCCCACAGAACAAAATGTGGAGGGTCTATCACCATGTTAAATGGATGGCTCAGAAGCTAAAATGTCAAGTGTTTTGGATGGATCCCTGAAGGATTGGTACTTCTTAGGATTGTTATATGCAGAAGGGGACAGGCAGAGAGAGGCGGAAGAAATGGCTGATGTAGAGGTGGAATTCAAGAAGCCCTCAGTATGCAGAATGGCCACTTGCCCATGTGGCTCCTTCTGTGTCAGTCTATTTCTCCTTCTTGTACTGCTTTGCCTATGTGGCCCCAATCCAGAAAAACACTTAGGCCTGGGCTAAACTTGAAGTGCAGCTGGTCAAACATTTTCAAAGGTTTTGTTTTATGTTAGCGTGTGTATGTTTTGCAAAATGTGACTTAGTTCAGATCAAACTTTTCTGCAGGAAAACATGAATGTTTTTCAATTAAACTTTTTGAGGTTTCCGAGACAGCATTTCAAAATGAATGGCAGTGTTTCCTTTCACAATGCCCATTTAAAATTAAATATTCTGAATTGATAATTTGTATCAGTTGAAAATGCTGAAATGTTGCATTTTGAGGCTTCCAAACTGAAAATTTTTTGGAACTTTTCATTCTGTGAAAATGTGATCCCGGGATGCATAAACAGGGGAAACTCGAGTAGGAGTTGAGAGGTTAATTCACTTATGTATTCAGTGCTGGTGCTGGAATATTGTGTCCAGTTCTGGAGCCCACAATTCAAGAAGGAAGTTGATAAATTGGAGAGGGTTCAGAGAAGAGCCACAAACATGTTTAAAGGATTAGAAAACATGCCCTATTGTGATTGAGTTATTTGAGTCTATCAAAGAGAAGGTTAAGAGATTATTTGATTACAGTCTATAAGTATCTATATGGGAACAAATATTTAATAATGGGCTGTTCAGCCTAACAGAAAAAGGACTAACACCATGTTGCACTCGGAGCTCATGTTCAGCTGATTATCCACCATGACCCCCAAATCTTTTTCATTGTCACTGCTTCCCAGGAGAGAGTCCCCTGTCCCGTAAGGATGGCCTACATTCGTTGTTCCTAGCTAGAGACATGTCCATTTAGCCATATTAAAATGCATACTGTTTGCTTGTGCCCAGTTTACCAAGCAATCAAGATCACTTTTCATTATTTACCACTCCCACAAGTTTTATATCCTCTGCAAAGTTCATCAGTGACAATTTTATGCTTAATTCCAGCTCAGTGATAAAAATGTTAAGTAGCGTAGGGCCAAAAACGGATCGCGGCGGGACCCCACTGGAAACAGGCCCACTTGATGATGATTCACCATTTACAATTTCATTTTGAGACTTATCAGTTAGCCAGTCTTGAATCCATTGAATGTGTGCCATGTTAATTTTACATTGTATTTACACCATATTTAAGCAGCAGATGCTGAGAGAAATGTTATATTTTATTATAGGAGTTCAGGAGAACCTCACAGATACAAAATATCAACGCCCTGTGGAGGTCCCTAGCTCTGTGCTGGGTCTCGGTTATTTGGTTCATATGCAATGGAAATCATGACACAGTGCAATTCCACACTGAGTAACTTGCTGCTTTGATGAGAGCCCAAAGGGGGGATGTCCATTGCAGAGATCTCTGCTACAACCCATCCTTACCCTCTGCAAGGGATCTCACTGGAGCAGTCGGGCTCTGCCGGACATCAGAAGCAACAGCAATGATCTTTGCCATCACCACTTGATGCGGCAGGTGGGGACCTTTTGGTGCCTGTTGAACCTTGATTTCTGAGTGACGCTTCTCCCAAGTGCCAGAGCTACGTGAGGCCTCACCCTTCTGTTGGGCTGCTGGGGCGTCTTTAGATTCCCCCTGGTGCCCCGTGCGTAGGAACAATCTCCGTCCTAGCATGGAGCCTCTGATGCCTCATCAGAGTCATCTCCTGACTGAAGCTCTTCCCTCACTTGGTACCCTCAGCCCTCCCACACTGAAGACAGGCAAAGGGCCTCTCCTGGCCATGGCTGTGCTGGGGTGACGGTGTTCATTTTCTGGATGAAGCTCTTCTCTCACACACTGCACCAATCGGGTGTCTCGCTCGATCCGCTGGCGTATCATGAGCTGCGACCTCTCAATGAAGCCTTCGCTGCAGGCGCTGCCTTCATGGGGCCTGTCCTGCCTGTGGGTCAGCGTGTGCCTGGTGAGGTGAACTTCTCCACATGCTGGTGCACGGGTACTCCCTCTTCCCCACCTGGGCTTTCTTCCCGGTCAAATGACTTCCTCTGAGAGCCAGCCCTTCCCCGTTCTTGGCCAGTGATTTTCCCAGTGTACTGCTTATTGGCTAAGCTACCCCTTGACCCGAGTGACCTCCGCAGTCCCTGCTCTCATGTGGCCTCCTTGCTGGGCAAGCTGTCTGGTGGGCCGCAAGATTTTCAGCAGTCTGGAGCCGTTCCTCGCGCTCAGTGTGTACATAGGAGCCTCCTGCTGGGTGGATTCCTGCTATGATGGGACTGAAGTTGTTCTCAGTGCTGTGGTCCTCACCTGCATCGAACTGAGCCCTATGGGGCACTGTACTCCTCACCACACTGAGGCTTATTTGCTGTCCATCATGTGCATCCCGCTCCTCTTTTATGTGGATTCTCGTCGGTCACATAGAAGCCGGCTGGGGACCGATGCTGTTGATATACCCAGAAATGTGTTGGTGTGGCCTCTCTCCCACGGCAGCCTCGGGTGCACCTTGAGGGTCTTCTTATGTGTGAAGCTTTCGCTTTACCTGGGGCACATGTAGGGCTATTCGTCCTGGTGTATCCTCTGGGGCATGGCCAGGGAGACCTTAACAAACCACTTCCCACGCTGGCTGCTGCACTTATGGGGGAGTTTCCTGCAGGTCGACCAGCTGGTATGTCTTAGAGGTCTTTTTGTGCACAAAGCGCTCCCTGCAGGCATAGGGCCTCTGGCCTGGGTGACTCCTCTGGTGCATCGTGAAGTTCTCCTTCCAGGTAAAGCTCTTCCTGCACTGGGCACAGACTAACAGCTGCTTGCCCGGGTACCTCCTCCTGTGTGTGGCCACGGTTCTGTCGGTGATGAAGCTCTTCCTGCAGTTGGTGCAGATGTAGGGTCCCGCCCGGGAGTGGATCTTCTGGTGGTGATGACAGTGATCTTCTGGCTGAAGCGCCTCCTCACTGCAAGCACGTGTAAGGCTTCTTGCCCATCTGGGTCCTCGGCTGGCCAGTGAGGGTTATCTTCTTGATGAAACCTTTCCTGCAGTCACTACACATGAACGACCTCTCTCCCATGTGGATTTCCAGGGGAGTCTTCCTGAACCTTTTCCTGCACTCAGAACATTTGTACAGTCTCTGCGAGGTGGGTTCTAGAGAGCTCTCCATGGTAACGACTCTTCTCACATCAGGCCCACGCTTATTCCAATCCTTGCTGCTGAGTTTGGCATCACTCCTATCATTTCCTATCACTCCTTCCCCAGCCTGGTGTGTTTCCTTCCTTTGCGGTTTTCCCTGAGCCAAGGGGAAGTTGCAGTTGGTTTGTTAAACCAAACCCTTGGAAGCATTGTCTTTGCTCTCTTTAATTTATGGCCTGGTCCTTCCTTGGGCAGTTCCTGTTTTGTTCCTCTGTGTTCATGCCACACAGTCACATACTGCATAGAAAAGGAAATCCTGGCGTTAGTTCAAAGGCTGGTGCCTGGCATGATCGCTACACAGGGATATTCAGAAGCACTGAGCATTGGCCTTACTCTGCGCTCCTTGCAGTCGTTGGGAGAACTCCCGCTGACTCCCCTGGGAGCAGAGTGAGGCCAGCGCTGAAGGCTGTTGAAAATCCCACCCTAAATCCTAGCCCATCAGATTTTAGTATGGGAGGTTCTGACGCTTTTCAGGGCGCCGAGGGTTTGTGTGTCACCTTGTTGCCACCTGCCTGCAGCGTGAGGGAGTCTTGCCTGTGCCAGCTGGGTGTTCGTTCCTGTGATAAATGAAGTGTGTGTGGGGAGGTGGCTCCCTTTTATGAACACCCGGCCAGCCAGTTAGCTATAAAACCCCTGTTAGTAGCTGTTCTCTACTTGCTTTACCTGTAAAGGGTTAACAAGTCCACAGGTAAAAGAAAGGGAGTGGGCACTTGATCAAAAGAGCCAATGGGAGGGCTAGAACTTTTTTAAATTGGGAAAAAACTTTCCTTTGTCTGTTTGTTGTGTTTCTCTGGGAAAGAGGTTGAACAGGGAGCAGTTATGCTATGAGAAGCTGAAAGCCAGGTATGAAAACCCATCAGATCATACCTAAAGATTGCTTATCTAAAACCCCAAAAATGTAAGTAAATTAGGGAATGTCTAGGAAGATGCAATTAGGGTTATTTATTTTATTTTTTGTTGGCTTGTGGACTCCTCTGTGCTAACTCCAAATGCTTTTGTTTTGCTTGTAACCTTTAAGCTGGACCTCAAGAAGGTTATTCTTGATGTTGAAATTTTGTAAGTGGGTTTTTTTAAGTCTAGCAAAAGCCTAAGTTCCAGATGTATTTTCTTTCTTTTTGTTTTTAATAAAATTTTACCTTTTTCAAGAACAGGATTGGATTTTTGGTGTCCTAAGAGGTTTGCGCATGTTGTTTAATTGGCTGGTGGCAACAGCTGATTTCCTTTATTTTTCTTTCTCAGCTCTTCCCCGGGGGGGGGGGGAGGGTGTGAAAGGGCTTGAGAGTACCCCACAGGAAGGAATTTCCAAGTGCGCCTTTCTGGTTTCAAAGGTGGTTTGTTTGTTTGTTGTATTTGGGTGGTGGCAGCATCTACCCATCCAAGGTCAGAGAGAAACTGTAACCTTGGGAGTTTAATACGAGCCTAGAGTGGCCAGTATTACTTGTTAAAAATCCTTGTGGGCCTCCACCTTCTGCACTCAAAATGCCAGAGTGGGGAATCAGCCTTGACAGCTCCCTAAAACAACCGGGCTATCAGACACTCTTCTCCAGCATTTGCTTTACACCCCCATCCCTGAATCCCTTCAAAGTGTCCCCCTATGGTGTCCAGCCACTGGATACCCATAGAAATCTCAGATCCTCTATTCCCAGAGTGTACCTCAGTTTACCAGTTTTACCCTAGACCACCACACCGGCATCACACACAGCCCTTGAGTTATAGTAAAACATAAGGAAATTTACTGAAGAAAGAACAGAGATTCAAACAGAAATAAGTAATGGAAACAAATGGTTACATAAGAAACAAAACAATCAAACGCGAACTAGGGCCTGCGCTTGTGACTAATCACCTTTTCTGTCTAATAAAGTAGATTCCCACCACAAAGCCTCTTGCAGCATTAGCTGCCCCCCAAGGAGCTAGGGCCCAGTCTTGCATGACACACCACCGCACATCAAGGTACCTCCTCAGTGAATAGGTCCAGAGGGTCTTCCTCCACCCTGTGATATACTGAATCAGCCTCTTGTCTTTATTCACCAGAGATCCCCTCAGTGCCCTGTCCTTCCATTTCACTGCCAAGTGCTTTCCATGTTTAGAGTTTGTTTTTGACAGTTTTCTGCTGGCTCTTTTGGGTTGGTGCAATGGTGGACAATGGAACAATACCTGACATAACTGGCTAGCCAGGAAAGGTGACAGCTCCCTCCAGCTTGCATGGGCCATCACCAAGACCTAAAATTCCCTGGTGACTCACTTTCACGCCAAGACCATGCGGCATCATTTTCAATGTAGCTACATTATTCCTTAAATATTACCCCTCCACACATCTCGCAATGATTATGAGCATCAATAAGTTACAAGCTTTCTGTAGAGACCTCACATGCTATCTTTTATGGATAAATACTGTGAAAATGGAGTATTAGGTGTAGTGAGTTGGTTAGGTCTGGGGCAGGAGCTGCTTATAAAAGACAGTGAAACCTGTGGCAGTTGGCACGAGTGGGCCTCTGTGTCTGTCTGTGTCAGTCTGGGTTGACAAGGATTAAACACAGTCAACATCTGATGTCTATTCTGAAGCCTGATCAGGGCCTGGGTGATCTGAATCAAGTTCTCAGTGGGCAGGAATCCATCTCTCTCTCTCTCCCTCCCTCCCTCTTTTCTCTCCGCCCCGCCCCTCTCCCCCCCCCGGGGTTATCGATCAGCTACTTTCCCACCATACTCAAAACACAAATTACAAATGTAAGAAGGGAAAAATACTTTTGAGATATTTACAAATGAAAGTCTGTGTGGGGGAGAGTGAGACCCTCTCTAAATGTAATGTCTGGCCAGGTACGTAATACACCGTTCGGGCAACGGGAGTGCTGGTGCCATTGCACCAACGAGAAGGACATTGGAGTGTTCGGGGTGATGGTGTGTGAACAGCAGTGTGGGGAACTTTACACTCTGGAAGCAGTGGTCCTGGGTCATGCCATTAATTTATTCCTCCCCTTGAGTGCTGGGTTCTATATTTAGTCTGGGATTTTCCAAGAAAATCAGTCCTCATCCTCTTAGAAAAATGCAGGCATCTAAATACCTTCACCAAAAAATAAATATGAAAAAAGTAAAGTTAAGGAAAGGACAAAAGCTGGGTGCAGATAAATACCTGGGGGTGGGGGGTGAATTATGCAACCATCACACCTTCAGATGCTCTGTATAAATACTGCTCAAGGCAGAGCGTGTTTGTCTGGCTGATGGCTAGAGGAAGGAACTAAGAGAGATGAACCAAGACTGCAGTTCCAATTCTACCACGCTGACTAGTTGTTTGAGTATAGATGTGTTTCGTCCCCTCTCTCTATGGCTCAATTTATTATCCATATGGAAAATGGGCCTAATAATTCCCTGCCCGTTAGAGCTTAATGCATTCATGTTAAAGGCCCTGCCTCCAAAATTCTGAAGTCTGATTGCACGTGGACTTCATTCCGGCAGTGAGTTGTAATACGTTTTACTCCAATGCTTTAACCAACTGGAAAATAAGATGAAATTTTTTCTCAGGGCGGGTAATTAACCATTGGACCAAGGGCTGCAGTAATGTCACTCTCACTTGGAGTCTATAAATCAAGATTGGATGGATGTCTTTCTAAAAGATACACTCTAGATCAATCACGAGTTGGGCTAGATGCAGGGACCACAGGGTGACATTCTATGGCATGTTGTGATGGGGCATGCGCCCCACACTGACCCTGGAGGGGTTAATATAGGCAAGAGAGGCCAATTAGCCATAGGCTGCACCCAGTGGGGAGCTGGAACACAATGAGGCTTAATTGGGGATGAAGCTCACCTGGGCAGAATCAGGCAGGGCATCTATAAATAGAGATCTGTAAATCCAAGCTCTGCAAATCTGTCTATCCATGTACCATTTTGGCGGATAAGAGCCAGGCAGGCAGCTGTGAGGAACCATGGTGCAGACCCTCCACCTGTCCTGGGTGGGAGGTCTGGGGGGCAGGGACAAGGGCTGGGGTGTGCTTGGGACTCCTGCCCAGGGCAGGTGGAGGGTCTGCTGTGGCTCCCGAGAGCTACCAACCCGGCTCTTACCGTGGCCGGGCTGCAGCTCTCAGCTGCTGTCCTCTCCCCACTGCCCCCGGCCGGAGCTGGAGAGCCACGCTGGCAGCTGTGGAGAGCCTAGGCCCCTCCACCTGCCCTGGGTGGAGGGTCCGAGCAGACCCCCGGAAAGCTCAACAGGTCACACCCCCGCCCTGGCTAGGCCAGCATGGAGCCGAGCTGTGGGGAGCCGCAGCGGACCCTCCATCTGCCCGCGGTGCAGGAGAGGGCTGAGGGCAGCCCCTGGCCATGTCCCCAGGCTCCCTGCCTGGCTGAGGGCAGGTGGAGGGTCCACAACTCTGCGCGGGGTCCCCACAGCTCTCCCTGATCTGGCTCCGGTGCAGGACGCCTCAGAGCCTCAGCCTGGCCATGGTAAGTAGATATCCGCGGACAATTTATGCAAATACACGTTTTTATATCCGTGCAGGGCTCTATCTGTAAAGCCGGGGCGTTGGCAGCAGAGAAGGCCTGTAGTTGCACTCCCTGATACTCTGGGGGAAAGTAGGAGCCTAGAATAGGCAGTGTAGGAAGCTGTCCAGGGAAGGAGCAGTGTGGGCTGAGGGAATAAAACCCTGAACTGCTAGGTCGAGGGTTCCTGGATTGGAACCCAGTGCAGAGGGCGGGCCCGGGTTCCCCTACCAGCCACTGCAGGAGTGGCACGCTGGGGGCAGCCTATTTGGGGACTGCCGGGGACAGTTTGGAAGGAGACTTTGATAACACCCCAGAAGGGGGGGAACTTCAGTGTTACTTGGCAAAAGGACTAAGCCGTGAAAGGGAAAACGCCGCAGCTCCGTGAGCGAGAGAGAGGCCCAGAGCGAGCGAGTGGGACGATGGGCTGAGGATCACCAGGATGTGGTAGCTAATCCCCAGATGGGTCACTAGGAGGCGCCAGAATGGTAAGCGAGCACTCCCCTGTCACACATGTGGCAGACTAGATCATCAGCATGGCTTTGTAATTTATGAACCACTAAAGGAGACATAAAGATGAGCTGAAAACTAGTGGCACGGTACATCCAAAGTACAGCTTTAGAGTTGGATATGCTTGGAGCTACACTTACATCTGGTCACCCAGGTTCTTCTGGGAACCTGACATGCAGGAGCATGCTGAAATCTGAAAGACTCAACTGTACAATATCCACCCAGGTAACAGAAACTATTGAACCGTTTGCCACAACCAGGATTAAGAGCCTGGACTGTGCATACATGTCCAGTGACACATTGACGGGAGTATCTAACTGTCCAACACAGCTGTAGTTTTAAGGCATAGAAGCAGCTTGTGTTAGTACAAGCCAGTTCTGCAAGGGTTCATTTGGAATAAACTGTCTTCGGTGTTGTTTGTGTCCTCTCCCGTTTGCAAAGCAGCAAAATGAACTTGCCGCGTCAGCTCAGCTCAGCACAATTTTTAGTTGACAAATCCTCCCAAAGCTGAGCACAGATCATTAAGGTATTTCTAGAGATGCTCTTCCTAGCCTAACCACATGCCCTGGTAACTTTCTTACGGCGATGTCAACGTGAAAGAAAATCCCAGTAGATGTGGAACGAGATCATTCCTTAACTTAAAACAGAGAAGTTATTTTCCTGACAGAGGATGCTTTCTGTGTTCACCCTCCCGTGTCTGTTAGCCAGAAGCTGCAAACACATAGGAAGCTGAATGGAAAATGTCTTACCCAAGCAAATACCACTGCAAGCATATTTCTCTTCCCTTTAGTATTAACCAGAGGAAAGCTTGGCTACTCAGCTGACACTTGACAGATAATGAAATCCAGATCTCTGGGTCTTACTATTCTTCTTCCATCCCCTTGTCTCCTATGGCCTGCTCTGTGGACCCAGGGAAAGGCTGCTTCAGTGGTGTAGTAGACACTATAGGGGGAGGGAGCGAAATAGAGATCAGAGAGACAAAAGCTGGCTGGGAAGAGGGAGGGGAGATGGGGAGTAAGAAATTGCTTTGTGCAATGCCCTGCTGGGAGATGTAGTCTTTCCGTCAAAAGATTGCATGGCCTGAGATTACTGCTGTTCAGAAACAAACCAATGAACGCTGTCTAGCCGGCTGCATGGGGGGAGATCAGTGTGCCCTTAGCCTTGTCCTTCGTTAATTTAATGGTTCCTACAAGTGGGAAAGGAGGTATTTTTTTCTTGTGATCCTGTTCAGTAAAATGTTCAATGGGACTAACGTGACCCTGTGCAGACTAGTAAACCTGTGGCACCTTCCCTTCACCGGCAGTAAACTGGAGGAGACGTTTTAGCAGCCGCAGCAACTGATAGTGCAACTCTAGTGCCGAATTCTCCGCTCACCCAACTTTCGTGACCAGTGCTTAATTTGAAATGGGAGAGGTGCCGGGACTCAAGCAAACGTTTTGCTTCCATAACTGACATGCCAAGCCCAGAAGGGCCGGGGCTACGAACTGCCACGCCCAGAGGGGCCGTGGCTCAGCCCTGGCACAACTTAAGCACTCGTGCAGACCTACTGACTTCACTGGAGCGACTCGTGAGCCACTGGTCATGGTAGGATCAATTCCAGCCTTCAGGAGTCGAGTTCCATGCAGTCCACTGGGCCTGGCTCTTTTGGATCAGACCTTATGGAACCATCAGTGCTCCATGTGGGCGGTAAGCATCCCACGGCACTGTCTGTAAGAGCAGATGTTTGCCCTGGTGTCCTTGGCCTAAATTTCCCCTCCTTCCTTATGTGGCATCCTGTGTGTCAGAGCTTCCAGCAGCGAGGGGAGCGTATGTTAATGCTGCTTGGTGTCCAGAGCATGTGAAACCCGTAAGGTTTCCCCAGAGATGAAAGGTACTAGACAGCTCTCCTCCATCCAGCCCCCCCCGCAAATGCTGCTGCCATGGTCGGCTTCCTTTCCAGATGCTTGTATCCTATCCCTTAGGCCCATTGGTATCATTGATTCAAGGGCCAAGCAGCCAATTGAAACCGAGGGGCACTATGAATGTGCTGCGGGGCTGACAATAAGGCAGCACAGTCATGAGGTAACGTGGCCAAACATGGGACTCCGAGAGGTTTATTTTTAAAAGTCAGCTGGCTTGATTCTTCTCCTCCTCCTTACCCCTGCCCCTGACTTCAGCAGCGTCAGCCCCCTCGCCCCCCTTTGACCCTGAGAGCAGCATCAGACAAATGGCCTCTTCTCGCTTGCTGCGCTGTGCATTTGCCTTTGTCTGGCTTCAGTGCTGGAGGGGAGGGGAGAGTGAGCTGGATTTGAGTAAACTGGCTTTATTGCGGAATGAAGGCTATTTTGCTAAAAAGTGATGTGACTTTTTGCATTTGTGTTCCCAGCAGTGTTGTGACTTTTCCCCTGACAAACCAGCCAAGCCTCCCTGAGGGCCTGCAGCCCATAAAGCTCAAGGGCAGGAGGTCAGAATACAATGGGGCAAGAGGACAGTGCCAGCAGCAGCCACTGTGTGTGTCTCTGCTGGGAGAGGGGCTCTGAGGCTGCCCGGCTGCAGGACCCAGGAAGCAATCCCTGGAGAAGGCACAGAGTGGACAGGGAATGGGATCACCCACCCTGGCAGATCCTGGAGATGCCCAGTCCATGGAACTGCCAGGTAGGTCAGTGCTGGGTCCTGACTCCCTCGGACCTTACTCCCCTTGGCAGGGGGCCTGCTACCAGCAAGGATGCTCTGTGGGCGTTTAATGCTGCCTGATGGGATATCCCCTTGGCCTAGCTGTCCAAGGGCGCCAGATGAGTGCAATACCACAGTGAGCACTGGTCCTCGATTCTACACCCTCCCACGGGAGCTCAGTCTCCATGATATATCCACAGAGAGGCCTCCATGAGGTCTTGGGGAAGTACCAATAATAATACTTAGAGATCTAGTAGTGAAAAGTGCTATATAAGAGCAGAGCTAAGTGCTTTACACATTTATCCCCATTTTACAAAAGGGGAAAACTGAGGCACAGAGCAGTGACATGACTTGCCCAAGTTCTCCAAGCAGAGTAGTGGCAGAGTTGGGAATAGAACCTATATTGGCTGAGTACTAGCCCAATGCTTTAGCCATTAGCTAGGCCACAGTAGCAGCGCTCCCGTAAGTCCCCCTTGTTCTCTGTCAAGTTTTGTCCTGTCCACTGGTTGCTGAGCCAGGCTGTGGAAATGTCAGCACAATCAAATGATGCATTTTCCAAGGTGCGTAATACTCTTTTATAGCACAGAATTCCCCCACATCTATAGCTCTGCAATGGACAAGTCCTATATAACATAGGCTATCACAAAGCATTGCAGTATACATGAAGAACAATGCAGGGCAATGTATCATTGACATCAGAAATCCATTTCACTCAAATATTCATGACCCAGTGTGCTGTGGGTATGGGGCAGTCCAATTCTGCAATTAGGGACCAGTGGTACAAAGCGGAATGGAGGCTTGATTTTTGTTTGTTTTTTTAAAATACTTACTTTATTGAGGAGACTGTATAACCTGTCAGTACTGGCTTCCCCCATGAGCTGAGGTCCGGCTGCCGCTCTCGGTCCATGGTGCAATGCCCAGTGATGCCTGGGAAAGCGCAGTAGATCGATTGAGGGCAGCTTATTGTTCTAGATATTTTCGTAAAGAAAGTATCAACACACAAAACAAAATCCTCAAACATAGCTGCTTCCTCTGGGGTAAATCTCTAGGCCACAAAACTAGTCTAAGGAGAAGAAAATGATTACATCCAAAGAATGGGGGGATAAATAATTCTTCTCTTGATTACACACTTGAGCCCTCAAGTGAGGAGCTCTGGTATATTCCCCACTGAGGGAGGCCTAATATATTGTCCTAGATTCATTGCCTACGTTCCACCGTATTCTTCTAGTGCAACGCAATCTCCATGCCCTTGGAGGTTGATAGTCTACCTGGCATGGATCAAGTCCCAGGGGACTGGGCACTACCATCCAGGAGATGGACTGATTCAGCTTATCTCCTCGGCCAACTCCTCTAGTGTGGTTCCTATGGAGACCCCAGACAGAGATTAAAATGGTCCTTTCCTCTCCAGCCACCTGCCTTGCTGCCCAAACATGAGTCCCACCCCTTCGGCTCAATGGCTCCTGCAACACCTATGCCATAGGGGTAAATCAAAACCCATTGGGTGCAACCTCTCTTGGGGGGATGAGATGAGGGAGAAGCTTCCTTCTCATATACAAAATCAAGATGTAGAACTAATGCCTAATAACTGACCACTACTTGACTTGACTCTACTCCTCTAAGTATTCCAGCTACACAGTGATCCTTAGTGCACATCCCTCAGCTGCTGCGTTCACTTCAGTCACATTGGGTGGTTGGGCGCAGAGTCTGGCTGTGGTGGTCTCGGGCTCCCTCCAGAGCTCTGGTCTGCCAACGTTCTTCAAGCCCCAGTGGTGCCCCCTGCCAGCCAACCCACCACATTAAAGATCCCATAGTCTGAGGAATACACTCCATTATAACGAAGTAGTAGAGAGCAAGAAAGAGTGGTGAGCTTTGTCACTTGCCCCCAAGCCACTTCGCAGCTCTCACCGCACAAGCACAACCGGACCTATCTAAAGGATAAAGGGTTTCTGTTCTTCTAGTCCATAGAGGACCCAGTCCACAAGCGGTGCAGCCTGTCCCAAGGATTTTGATTGCTTCTTTCTTTAATCCCTAAATAATGCCCAGGAAATCCTGTAGTGACCTCCAGAGTCATGTTCACGGGAAAAAATAGCACGAAAGAGCACCTATCCTGGGCTGCTGAAGCTATTGATGCTTCTGGAGCATCTTTGTTTCCTCTAGTCACAGATACAGCAAGATGCTAGACCGAGACGACTGCTCTCGCTTATATCCAGGCAACAGCTTCGCCTGGATATGGCCGAGGGGACGTCTACACTGCAGCGAAGGTGTCATTCCAGCTCAGGGAGGTGTACGTGGGCTAGCTCTCATTGAGCTAAAGCAATATTTTTAGGATGTGGCCGGCGGCATGGACTAACCACCAGAGCACAACGCTCTCCGAGATACACGTCGTTGTGGCTACGCTGCTCTTTTTAGCATGCTAGCTCCACCCCGGTCTACAGCAAAAGATTAGGTTGATCCAGCTACATCATTCAGGGGTGTGAAAAACCCACCCCCCCGGAGCAACGTAGTTATGCTGCCCTAACCCCTGGTGTAGACAGCACTACCTCCCGTTGACCTAGCTACCACCTCTCGGGGAGAGGGATCACTTATGCCGATGGGAGAACTGTAGCGTTTCAAGTGTAGATGAGCCTTTAGTCCAGGGGCGGGCAAACTTTTTGGCCTGAGGGCCGCATCGGGTTTTGGAAATTGTATTGGAGGGCTAGTTAGGGAAGGGGGTCGTGGCCCAGCCCCCACCTCCTATCTGCCTCCCCCCCCGGACTCCTGCCCCATCCAACCCCCCCGTTCCCTGACAGTCCCCCTGGGACTTCTACTCCATCCACACCCCCGCCCCCCTGCTCCCTGTCCCCTGACCGCCCCCGGACTCCTGCTGCCCCATCCAACCCCTCCTCTCATTCCTGACTGCCCCCCCACCCCGGGACCCCTGCCCTATCCAACCAGCCCTTCTCCCTTACCACCCCCAGAATCCCTGCCCCTGACTGCCCCCTGCCAACCCGTCCAACCCCTCCCCCTCCTTCCTGACTGCCTCCCCCGGGACCCCTGCCCCCATTCAACCCCCACTTCTCCCTGTCCCCTGACTGCCCCCTGCCGCTCCATCCAACCCCCGCTCCTTCCTGACTGCTTCCCCCAGGACCCCTGCCCCCACTCAACCCCCCCGTTCCCCGCCCTCTGACCACCCCAACCCCTGCCCACACCCCCCCTACCCCCCCCGAACTCCCCTGCCCCCTTACCGCGCTGTCTGGAGCACCAGTGGCTGGCGGAGCCGGGCCACGCCGCCACCGTGCAGAACAGAGCACGGGGCAGGCCAGGCTCTGCAGCTATGCTGCCCCAGGAGCTCGCCCCGCCACCCACAGCATTGCGTCCCTGGTGAGGTGAGGCTGCGGGGGAGGGGGGGACAGCGGGGGAGGGGCTGGGGACTAGCCTCCCCGGCCAGGAGCTCAGGGGCCAGGCAGGAGGGTCCCGCGGGCAGGAGGGTCCTGCGGGCCGGGTGTGGCCCACGGGCCGTAGTTTGCCCACCTCTGCTTTAGTCTCTCATTACATTATGTGGCTGGTGTGTCATAAACTCCTGTGACTCTTTTTCCCCCCACCCTCCAGCTCACTGTGATCACCTGTCCCCGCTCAGGTAGTAACTTTCAGCCAGGCCTTGTCTTGGAACTAGGAAGGACCCGGTTGGTACTGGTACCTGCAGGGATTGCCCGGTAGTGTTTACTCTGGCATGAAGAGAACTGTGCGTTCCATGGAGTTGCTGGCTGCTGTCCTCGATGGCAGAGGACTCCTACTCTCTCAAAGCTCGTGTGTGTACGTCTACCCAAGCTGGAAAGCACACGTCCCGCTGCAGCGTAGCTGTACTGGGAGAGCAGCCTTTGCTCGCTGCCAGCCAAATTTTCAAAAGCGGCCACTGAGTTCGAGTATCTCCATGTTAGGTGCCCGGCCTAAAACATCTTTCATTCTGCAGTCTAATCTTGGCCCCCCGCCCCGGTTTGAAAGCGCCGGCCTTTATGTCTGCTGCATTTCATCCCGAGTCTCAGTCCCAGAGCTGAGCCCTGCTATCAATGGTAGCGATGTTCATGTTAGAACTATGTGGGTGATGCCCATTTCTCAGAGCCGGGCTCAGCAGATACATTCCCCACTTCTTTTCCAGAAGCAAAATGCTACAATCGAAATCAGTGCTTTGCACCTGGATACATTCAGCCTGTTTAAGAGTTGGGGCTGATTGGGCTAAACTCCGCATTCTTCAGTGGAGCAAATCTCTGGTTAATAATAATAATATCTCACTCTTTACCAAGGAAGTCAGTATCCTTAACACCATTTTACAGATGGGGAAACTGAGGCCTGGGGAGGGAAACTGAATTGCCCAAGGTCACCCAGAAAACCAGTGACAGAGCCAGAGACTGGACACAGGTCTCCTGAATCCCAGCCACCTTGCCTCCTTCTGTTTACAGCAGGAGTTTTGCTCCAGTAATGACTGCAGAATTTGGTCCAGGCTTATCACCTTCCTTTGTGGGCTTTGCTCTGTGGCTAGAGGTTGCCCTCACATGTTAAGCTCTCCTCACTCTTCACAGCCGGGAGTGCTTTTCGTTCTGGGTGCATCTGGGGGTGGTTGCTAACGCTCCCTGGTGCCCCCAGCTTTTCCCCCCGCTTTGCACGCCCGGTGGGTCCCTCCCTCATGTGGATTTTCTGGTGCCTTCTCAGATATTTCTTCAGCCTGTACCGTTTCCCACACACCGTGCATTTATAAGCCCCGCCCCTGGAGTGCAGCGTCTGGTGTCTAATGAGGTTTTTCTTCTGAGTGAAGCATTTCCCACACTTGGTGCATTTGCACGGTCCCATCCTGATGTGGATCGTCTGGTGCCTGAAGAGGTTGGCCTTCTGATTGAAGGTCTTCTCGCATTCGGGACATTTGTACGGCTCCTCCCTGGTATGGATCCGCTGGTGCCTCACGAGGTTCGACCTCTGGGTGAAGCTTTTCCCACACTCGGTGCATTTAAAGGGCTCGCTCATGTGGATTCTCTGATGCCTGATAAGCTTCCTGTTCATCCGGAAACTCTCCCCGCACTCGTTGCACTTATAAGGCCCCTCGCTGGTGTGGATCTTCCGGTGCCTAGTAAGATTCGACTTCTGGTTGAAGTTTTTCCCACACTCGGGACACGGAAATATCCTCTCCGCTTTGGGACTGTTCTTCGTCAAGGGATTTTTCTTGCATTTTGTGTTTGCCCGGCTCTCGGTACATGCACCAGGAGTCCCATCTTTGCTGGTTCTCTGGCGTTTTCTATGTTTTTTCTTTGGGCTGCAGCTTTCCCCATGTTCGCCATCCACCCCGGCTCCCTCTTTAATCTGGATCCTCTGGATGATGCCAAGAGATGTTTTTTGACTGAAGTTGCTTCCATGGTCTGCGCTCTCTTGTGGTTCTTCCTTGATGCGGGGTTTCTGGCGTGCCGCAAGATTGCCGATCATAGTGACATCCCTCTGGTGTTCGTTGTCCACCCCAGCTTCCTTTGTAGCCTGGATTCCCCATGGAGGAAAGAGAGGCATCTTTGGATTGAATTGGTTGTCATAGTCGGGGTTGGTCTGTGGTTCTTCCTTGATGTAAGAGTTCTGGGGCGCTACTGTAATGTTGTCTCTCTCGTGTTCGGCGTATGTGTCTGGTTCCTCCTTAGTCTGGATTCCCCACGGAGCGCCAACAAGGATCTTTGGGCTGGACTGCGTTCCACAGTCAGTACCTTCCTGGGGTCCGTCCTCTGAGTGAGCTCCTGGTACTGTAACGTTCTTCCCCAGGCTAAAACTATCCTCTTGTTTGAAGGCCACGTCCGGTTCCTCTTTAATCTGGATGACCCGGAGAGGCATGCCATTTACATGGCCAGTGGCTTCCTGTAGCCTCTGCTTTGCGTGGTTCCTCTGGTGGACATTAAAATACCTCTTGGTGCTCAAGCTTTTCCCGCACTCGGTGCATATGAACGGCCCGCCGCGGAGGTGGATTTTCTGGTGAGCCACCAGCGTTGCACTCTGGCCAAAGCACCGGCTGCAGTCGGAGCACTTGAAAGGCTTATCCCGTTTGTGTATCTCCTTGTGTGCCGTCAGCGTCCCCTTCTTCACAAAGCTCTTCCCACACTCGGTGCAGGCGTACGGCCGCTTTTCCTTGTGGGTTCTCATGTGGATGCTGAAGTAGATGCGTGTGCTCAGACTCTTCCCACAGTGGACACAGATATACGGACCGCCTTTGGTGTGTGTCTTCCGGTGGGCAGCCAGGCATATCTCCAGCCGGAAGCACCGTCCGCACTCGTCGCACCGGAAGGGCCTCTCTCCGGTGTGGATGCTCTGGTGGGTGGTCAGGTGTCCCCTCGTGGTGAAGCGCCTCCCGCACTCACTGCAGGGGTAGAGCTCCTCTGCTGTGTGGATCCTCTGGTGTCTCTTCAGATTTCCCTTCTTGCTGAAGGATTTCCCGCACTCCAGGCACGTATGCGGCTTCTGGGCCACGCGCTTTGCAGGGTCTTTCATGGTGACACCCGTCAGCATGTGGATGTAATTCTTCTGTGGCTGGGTTCTCTCTGGTAGGCCGGGCAGCTGCTAGGGAGCCGGTGGAGGGGATGGGGAGAGATGGCTGGAAGGTTGGCAAGGGGTGGCTATAGAAAAGTCAATGATGCAATAGTCAAAGTGCAGCTGATGGGCCCAGGCTGCTCTGCTGACCGGGAGGAGAGGTTGACAACATGCAGCGCAGATACTGTGGTGCCGATGGTCGTGTAGCTAACTGGATGGCTCTGGTTCTTCCTTGGGTTGCATTTTCTCCTGGAGTTTTTTCTTTCAACCCAACAGCAGAGATGTTCTCTTGACATTCAGAACTCCCTTTCCCTGTTCATTGCGGTGGGGCTCCTGTTCTCATCGTATGCCTCAGTCAGTCTTCGAGGTTTAGCATGCTGGATTAAAGCAAAAAGAAAGTCCAGATATTATTCCATGTGCTACTGATAACATTGCTTGTGCTTGTGTGATGGCTGCCATCTTGACTGACACACCAGGGATTGAACCAGGAATCTCCAGAGCTAAAAGCCTGAGCCACTACAGCTTACATTAAAGAGCAAAGGCTTTGGAGGTGCAGCTGAAACAGATTCCTCTCCTCTGTGGATCAGTCACTGAGGGGGATGTGTAACACACACTCACCAGAGGATTACAGGATCTCAAGACAATTTACAAATGTTAATAAATTAAGCCTCACAATAACGATTATGACTTGCCTCATTATTCTGATAGCCTCTCTGTGCCTCCATTTTCCTAACCTTTTCAAAAGTTAGGATAAAATCAAAGTTGGCAGCATTTGCAATATTAATACTTGGCACTTTTCCTTGGCAGATCTCAAAGCACTTTGTAAAGGCAGGGCAGTATCATCACCTCCGTATTACAGATGGGGAAACTGAGGCACAGAAAGGTTAGGTGACTTGCCAAGGTCACACAATGTGGCAGTGGTGGAATCTAGGTGCTCTGCCCTGCCCATTGGACAAGTTCGGACCATTGAACCACAGGCCCACTTATACATAGGAAATCATTTCCTAGAATTCCAACAAGGAGGGAGGCCTGAAGGCAGAAGTGAGGAAGGTATGGTTACTGGAGGATGCTGCCACCAAGGGGATGGGAAGTTGGGGATGCTGTTGCTGAGGTTACAGGTTGCTGGGGGATGCTGTCGCCACAGGGATAGGACATTGGGGATGCTGTTGCTGAGGGGACAGGTGTTGTTGTGGAGGGGGCTAAGGGAGCAAGAAGTAGGAAAGTAACTACTGCTTTAAAGGCAGGGAAGCGGGAAAATGGGAGATTTCTAAACATCTGGATACAGCAGTGAAAGTGCAGACTAGGTACACATATTGGGCTGCTGATTGGGTGGAGCAGTTGCCAATGTACAGTGCTCAGATACCAAGGGTCACAAGGGTTAACTGGCTGGATAAACAGACAGAAAATGCAGAAGAGAACTATTTTTCATTCAGTTACATGGATGGCAATTCCGCCTTCAGGTAAACCAGCTCAGCTCCCGCTGAAATTAATGAGATTCATAGAACCATAGAACTGGAAGGGACCTCGAGAGGTCATCTAGTCCAGTCCCCTGCACTCGTGGCAGGACTAAGTATTATCTAGACCACTCCTACCAGGTGTTGGTCTAACCTGCTCTTAAAAATCTCCAATGATGGAGATTCCACAGCCTCCCTAGGCAATTTATTCCAGTGCTTAACCACCCGGACAGTTAGGAAGTTTTTCCTAATGTCCAACCTAAACCTCCCTTTCTGCAATTTAAGCCCATTACTTTTTGTCCTATCCTCAGAGGTTAAGAAAAACAATTTTTCTTCCTCCTCCTTTTAACAACCTTTTACATATTTGAAAACTATTATCATGTTCCCACTCAGTCTTCTCTTTTCCAGACTAAACAAACCCAATTTTTTCAATCTTCCCTCATAGGTCATGTTTTCTAGACCTTTAATCATTTTTGTCGCCCTTCTCTGGACTCTCTCCAATTTATCCACATCCTTCCTGAAATGTGGTGCCCAGAACCGGACACAATACTCCAGTTGAGGCCTAATCAGCGTGGAGTAGAGTGGAAGAATTACTTCTCATGCATTTGCAGGAGTGTTGTAAACAAGACATCCTAGAAGGATGTTCACGTTTTTTTTTGCAAGTGTTACACTGTTGACTCATATTTAGCTTGTGATCCACTATGACCCCAGATCCCTTTCCACAGTACTCCTTCCTAGGCAGTCATTTCCCATTTTGTATGTGTGCAATTGATTGTTCCTTCCTAAGTGGAGTGCTTTGCATTTGTGCTTATTGAATTTCATCCTGTTTACTTCAGACCATTTCTCCAGTTTGTCCAGATCATTTTGAATTTTAATCCTATCCTCCAAATCACTTGCAACCCCTCCCAGCTTGGTATCGACCACAAACTTTATAAGCGTACTCTCTATGCCGTTATCTAAATCACTGATGAAGATACTGAACAGAACATCATTTGTCCCTGCATTAGTAGCACTGCTGTATGAACTGAATTGAATATGGTATTACATAGGACAATAATAGAAACAATGACCTGGAAAGCTTTAATTAAAAAAACAAACAGAAAACACCCTCTTCCAAGCAGAACCCTGGTTTGATTCTGGTGTGTGTACTTAAAGATCCGTTTCTATCTGGGCCAGCAACGGAGGTGACTTGATCATAGCCCAGAATTCTCTCCTGAGGGTATTTCAGTCTAGCAGACAAAGGCATAAGATCCCGGCTGGAAATTGTGCCAGTAAAGTTCAACAGCATATTTTGACCAGTGAGGGTAATTAACACGGGAAGGGATTAGCAGCGGTAATCTCTCCATCTCTGGAATCTTTAACTGAAGACGGGATGTCTTGTTAAGAGATATGCACAACCCACCCATTACTGGACTCCATACAGGGATCAGTAGGTGAAATTCTCCGGCCTGTGTTATGCAGGAGGCCAGACTAGACGATCACGATGGTCCCTTTCTTTGGAAACATTTGAGCTGCCTTTTAGTTTTGGCAAATGCCAGGCAGCTCCCTTCTTACTAAATTTGGACCAGATCAGAATAACAAATCCCCACTGATCTTTTCTAGTATCCAGATCACAGAGGGCCAGACTCTGCCCTCAGTTACAACTCTGCCGCCCCACTGATTTGGGGTTGAATTGAGGGCAGAATTTGATCCCTCCCCCGGAGGGGAGGCGGGGAGCGTCCTCCTTTGGGCTAGGATGTGAAATACCCGCACGAGCCGTTTGCTGAAAGGGTCTTACCTGTGCAGTCCATCCCTGCAGGCATTTTCCTCCCCGGGAGCCCGTGTGACAACATGGTTTGTGACTTGGCTGCAACTTGTGTTGCAATCGCTGCTGCTGCTGACCGAGAGGAAGTCTGCGCCCGGTGCGGTGAGAGCTACCGGAGGAAGGGTGAAACGAAACAAAGACCAGCAGCGAAGGGTGAGCGCAGCGCCGGGGGAGAGGCTGGACTCTGCAGCCGGACAGGCCCCGGGCTGGGTTTCCGCGCGGCTGCGGTCCCGGGCACGGGCGGGCGGCGCGAGCGGGGTGGAGGGGGGGGGGAATCTCACCCCCCCGCGTCCTTTCTTCTGCACCGTTAGCTTTGCGGGGACTCGGGCTCGCTTGGAATGTTCCCAGGCTCGCAGAGCCTTCTGGGAATTGTAGTTTCTCCCAGAAATGCCCCTGGCCCTGGCACGACGCCCCTGGGCTGCACGGGGAGAGGAGCAGGCCCCTGGAGCTAGTCCGTCCCAAGGTGTTCGCCTTCCTCGCACCATGCTGCAGACATGCCGCTGTCAGTGTCCAGTGCTCAGTGTCCCCCCAGGACTTGAAGGGGCCATGGCCTGAGGGATTCAATAGCTTCTGATCCACAGCATGGGAGCTGTGCACCCCAATAGCAGCTCACTGTATGCCTACAGGGGGAGTACCAAGATATTGGTGTGTAAATATTGGGGATCCTGTCAGCACCTTCCACTGACCAGATTAGCTAGATAAAGAATGATTTTACAGACAAGGACACTGAGGCACGGAGCTTGTGGGGGATGGATTCTGCAAGGTGTTACTGGACAGGAGCAATTGGGGTAAAAAACCTCACTGGCTGCAAGGCTGAACTGAGCTTGGTAAGTTTATGGAGAGGATGGTATGATGGGACTGGCTAAAATGGTATGTAGCCGATCCGCGACTGCTAGCAGCAAATATCTCCAACAGCCGGTGATGGGACACTAGATGAGGAGGGCTCTGAGTTACTACAGAGAATTCTTTCCCAGGTGTCTAGCTGCTGGGTCTTGCCCACATGCTCAGGGTCTAACTGATCCCCATATTTGGGGTCAGGAAGGAATTTTCACCCAGGTCACATTGGCAGAGACCCTGAGGTTTTTTCACCTTCCTCTGCAGCATGGGGCACGGGTCACTTACAAGTTTAAATTAGTATAAATGGTGAATTCTCTGTCACTTGAAATCTTTAAACCATGATTTGAGGACTTCAGTAACTCAGCCAGAGGTTCTGGGTCTATTGCAGGAGTTGGTGGGTGAGGTTCTGTGGCCTGCCATGTGCAGGAGGTCAGACTAGATGATCTTGATGGTCCCTTCTGACTTTAAAGTCTATGAGAGATGCCGACCATGAGAGCTGAGGTCAATCACCACTGCTTGGAACTCCTCATCACTTCCTGGAGCAGGCCCTCAAGGATCAGATGAACCCAAGCACACAGGAACTCCGCTGTAAGCCATTTTGTGCTATGTGCTTTATTACCCAATGCATGGGAAAGGCTAAATCAGTGTGACTATTCCCTGTGACTATGTTGTCTTTACTCAATGGAACTGGTAATGTTCACAAAGCGATGTCCCCAGCAGCAGGTACTCAGACATAGCGTGTGGCCATTTAATCCATCAGTCAGGAACATTGACGCTCTCAGCTCAAAACCAGGTCTCGAATGCTATTGATTCATTCATCAATTTAATAATTGGAAGAAAATAGGAGGAGATAATTGGAGTTTGCTAAAATCTCACTGGCCTTGAACTACTGAATCTCTTAAACACGGCTTTCCCACTTGGATTAACAATCATTTTGGAAGGCAGATAACCAAGTAAACAAAAATCAAACAAACCAACAAAAGTACTTATTATTGACACCATATATGTAAATACATTCAGGATATGGACACACATATGGAGACAAACACACATGTCACTTTTGGTCAGAATAACCACACTTAGGACCTCATCAACCACGATCTCAAAGCACTTTACAAATATAGCAAGCATTATTCTCCCCATCTTCTAGATGGGGAAACTGAGGCACAGAGAAATTAAGTGACTTGTCCAAGATCATCCAGCAGAATGGGAATAGATTATAGGTCTCCTGAATCTCAGGCCTGGCCTATACACAGGGTTGTTTTTTTTTTTTTTTTTAACTAATCTGGGATACAAGATCCAGAGGCAGGATGTTGAAGCTAGAAAATTCAGACTAGAAATATGGTGTAATTTTTTTACGAGTGAGGGTAATTAACTGTTGGAACAATTTATCAAGGGCCGTGGTGGATTCTCCATCACTGGCAATTTTTAAATGAAGATTGGATTTTTTTTTTCTGAAAGATCTGCTCTTATTCCAAGAGGAATTGATTCAGGGAAGTCCTATGGCCTGTGCAATCCAGGAGGTCAGACTTGATGATCACAGTGGTCCCTTCTGGCCTTAGACTCTATGTATCTATGAGCTATTTTGATTAGGGATGCGATTATTACTGATACAATTATATCAGTACAATCCCTAGTGTGGACGCAGTTGTACTAGTATAAACGTGCTTTATATATGTATAGCTTATTCCCCTCCTTGAACAGTATAAACACCTTTATAGCAGTACAACTGCATCCACAGGACAAAGGAGGCTGTGTGGTCTACTGGGTAGATCATTAGCCTGAGAGTCAGGAAACCTTGGGTCTCTTCTCCCCCCACCCCCCTTTGTGCCTCTGTTTCTCCTCCTGTCCTTTGTCTGTCTCTCCTCTTTAGATTGTGAGTTCTACAGGGCATGTGCAGGCTTTCACTGTGCATTTTGAACAGCACTGTGTACAGCAGGGGCCCCAACTCAGTTGCCACCTCTTGGTACTACCCTATTATTACGGCTGCTACTAATGGGCAACTCTGCCTAATAGTGCGATGTAGCTAGGTCAGTGATGAATGTGCCATTTTCTTAAAGGAGCAGACTAAAGGTTCTTTAATAAAAAATAAATGCACACGGCCATCCTGTTTCTGGTACTTGCATTTTTCTTGATAGGTGAATAGAAATTACTTATTGCCTGGGCTCACCCCAGCGTAGAATCATAGAATCATAGAATCATAGAATATCAGGGTTGGAAGGGACCCCTGAAGGTCATCTAGTCCAATCCCCTGCTCGAAGCAGGACCAATTCCCAGTTAAATCATCCCAGCCAGGGCTTTGTCAAGCCTGACCTTAAAAACTTCCAAGGAAGGAGATTCCACCACCTCCCTAGGCAACGCATTCCAGTGTTTCACCACCCTCTTAGTGAAAAAGTTTTTCCTAATATCCAATCTAAACCTCCCCCACTGCAACTTGAGGCCATTACTCCTCGTTCTGTCATCTGCTACCATTGAGAACAGTCTAGAGCCATCCTCTTTGGAACCCCCTTTCAGGTAGTTGAAAGCAGCTATCAAATCCCCCCTCATTCTTCTCTTCTGCAGGCTAAACAATCCCAGCTCCCTCAGCCTCTCCTCATAAGTCATGTGTTCTAGACCCCTAATCATTTTTGTTGCCCTTCGCTGGACTCTCTCCAATTTATCCACATCCTTCTTGTAGTGTGGGGCCCAAAACTGGACACAGTACTCCAGATGAGGCCTCACCAATGTCGAATAGAGGGGGACGATCACGTCCCTCGATCTGCTCGCTATGCCCCTACTTATACATCCCAAAATGCCATTGGCCTTCTTGGCAACAAGGGCACACTGCTGACTCATATCCAGCTTCTCGTCCACTGTCACCCCTAGGTCCTTTTCCGCAGAACTGCTGCCTAGCCATTCGGTCCCTAGTCTGTAGCGGTGCATTGGATTCTTCCGTCCTAAGTGCAGGACCCTGCACTTATCCTTATTGAACCTCATCAGATTTCTTTTGGCCCAATCCTCCAATTTGTCTAGGTCCTTCTGTATCCTATCCCTCCCCTCCAGCGTATCTACCACTCCTCCCAGTTTAGTATCGTCCGCAAATTTGCTGAGAGTGCAATCCACACCATCCTCCAGATCATTTATGAAGATATTGAACAAAACCGGCCCCAGGACCGACCCCTGGGGCACTCCACTTGACACCGGCTGCCAACTAGACATGGAGCCATTGATCACTACCCGTTGAGCCCGACAATCTAGCCAGCTTTCTACCCACCCTATAGTGCATTCATCCAGCCCATACTTCCTTAACTTGCTGACAAGAATACTGTGGGAGACCGTGTCAAAAGCTTTGCTAAAGTCAAGAAACAATACATCCACTGCTTTCCCTTCATCCACAGAACCAGTAATCTCATGATAAAAGGCGATTAGATTAGTCAGGCATGACCTTCCCTTGGTGAATCCATGCTGGCTGTTCCTGATCACTTTCCTCTCATGCAAGTACTTCAAGATTGATTCTTTGAGGACCTGCTCCATGATTTTTCCAGGGACTGAGGTGAGGCTGACTGGCCTGTAGTTCCCAGGATCCTCCTTCTTCCCTTTTTTAAAGATTGGCACTACATTAGCCTTTTTCCAGTCATCCGGGACTTCCCCGGTTCGCCACGAGTTTTCAAAGATAATGGCCAATGGCTCTGCAATCACAGCCGCCAATTCCTTCAGCGCTCTCGGATGCAACTCGTCCGGCCCCATGGACTTGTGCACGTCCAGCTTTTCTAAATAGTCCCTAACCACCTCTATCTCCACAGAGGGCTGGCCGTCTCTTCCCCATTTTGTGATGCCCAGCGTAGCAGTCTGGGAGCTGACCTTGTTAGTGAAAACAGAGGCAAAAAAAGCATTGAGTACATTAGCTTTTTCCACATCCTCTGTCACTAGGTTGCCTCCCTCATTCAGTAAGGGGCCCACACTTTCCTTGGCTTTCTTCTTGTTGCCAACATACCTGAAGAAACCCTTCTTGTTACTCTTGACATCTCTCGCTAGCTGCAGCTCCAGGTGCGATTTGGCCCTCCTGATTTCATTCCTACATACCCGAGCAATATTTTTATACTCTTCCCTGGTCATATGTCCAAGCTTCCACTTCTTGTAAGCTTCTTTTTTATGTTTAAGATCCGCTAGGATTTCACCGTTAAGCCAAGCTGGTCGCCTGCCATATTTACTATTCTTTCGACTCATTGGGATGGTTTGTCCCTGTAACCTCAACAGGGATTCCTTGAAATACAGCCAGCTCTCCTGGACTCCTTTCCCCTTCAAGTTAGTCCCCCAGGGGATCCTGGCCATCCGTTCCCTGAGGGAGTCGAAGTCTGCTTTCCTGAAGTCCAGGGTCCGTATCCTGCTGCTTACCTTTCTTCCCTGCGTCAGGATCCTGAACTCAACCAACTCATGGTCACTGCCTCCCAGATTCCCATCCACTTTTGCTTCCCCCACTAATTCTACCCGGTTTGTGAGCAGCAGGTCAAGAAAAGCGCCCCCCCTAGTTGGCTCCTCTAGCACTTGCACCAGGAAATTGTCCCCTACGCTTTCCAAAAACTTCCTGAATTGTCTATGCACCGCAGTATTGCTTTCCCAGCAGATATCAGGAAAATTAAAGTCACCCATGAGAATCAGGGCATGCGATCTAGTAGCTTCCGTGAGCTGCCGGAAGAAAGCCTCATCTACCTCATCCCCCTGGTCCGGTGGTCTATCATAGAATATCAGGGTTGGAAGGGACCTCAGGAGGCCATCTAGTCCAACCCCCCCTGCTCAAAGCAGGACCAATCCCCAACTAAATCATTCCAGCCTGGGCTTTGTCAAGCCTGACCTTAAAAACCTCTGAGGAAGGAGAATCCACCACCTCCCTAGGTAACCCATTCCAGTGCTTCACCACCCTCCTAGTGAAAAAGTTTTTCCTAATATCCAACCCCCACTGCAACTTGAGACTATTACTCCTGTCGATCAGCTTTTCTGTTTGCAGTTACAGAAAGAGAAAGCAACTGCAGGCTGTGTTTTACCCTCTGCACGCTATGCCTGGGTCCACTGGGAGCTAGGACATGTCTACCAGCAGTACCCCTTACTATGCCCATACATTTGAGGATGGCGTTTCCACCTGCAGACTGACCATGCTGCACTGAAGTGGTTTCACACAGTCAAAGAGACTACAAAAAACTTCTTTGGCGGAGTTTAGCTCTTCAAGATTCCCCACTCTGGCACTTTGAGTGCAGAAGGTGGGGGCCCGCAAGGATTCTAAAAATTAATACTGGCCACTCCAGGCTTGTATTAAACTCCCAAGGTTACAGCTTTTCTCAGACCTTGGATGAGTAGATGCTGCCACCACCCAAGTGCAAAACCCCTTTGAGAACCCAGGAAGGCGCACTTGGGAATTGCCTCCTGTGGGGTACCCTCAAGCCCTTTCACCCCCCCACCCCGCCCCGGGAAGAGCTGAGAAAGAAAAACAAAGGAAATCAGCTGTTGCCATCAGCTAGTTAAACAACATGGGTACAAACCTCTTAGGACACAAAAATCCAATCCTGTTCTTAAAAAAGGTAAATTTTATTAAAAACAAAAAGAAAGAAAATACGTCTGGAAACTCAGGCTATTGCTAGATTAAAAAAAACCCAAACACTTACAAGGATTAAGCATCAAGAATAACTTTCTTGAGGTCTAGCTTAAAGGTTACAAGCAAACCAAAAGCATTTGGGGTTAGCACAGAGGATTCCACAAGCCATAAAGAAATAAAAAGGGATAAACCTAATTGCGTCTTCCTAGACATTTCATGATCTACTTACATATCTGGGGTTTCCAATGAGCAGTTTCTAGGTACGATACCGATGATTTTTCATACCTGGCCCCAAACTTCTTACAGCATTGCTGCTCCCTGTCTGCCTCTCCCTGAGAACAACCACAGACAGACAAAAGGGGAGTCTTGTTTCAATTTTAAAAAGTTCTAGCCTTCCCATTGGCTTTTTTGGCCATCTGCCCACTCACTTCCTTTTACCTGTGCATCACAGTGAGACTTTTAACCCTTTACAGGTAAAGCAAGTAGAGAACAACTACTAAGAGGGATTTTATAGATAACTGGCTGGCGGGGTCCATAAAAGGGAGCTACTCCCCCACACCTTGGAAAGCTGATCATGTTTTAGCTGCTCACAAATACTTTGGAAAAGTAGGTAGGGTCAGTTTAACTCTTCGCTTGCCGTCCGGAGGCAGCTTGGTGGGCTGCGCAAAATGAGTTTGGTGCTTTCGGTCCAGTTGTCAGTGGACAGGTAACAACGTGCTATATTGCAATCAACATTAGGTTGGCATTCTTGACGCTGGCTGTGGACTGATGAGACAAGGAGACTGAGCTATGCTAGAGGTGGTCCCTACAGGTCAGGTTTGAGACCGTCGGAGAGGCCATGTGTGGCTGCTTGTACTACGCTGTATTTGTTGTGTAGCCAGATAAGGCACATCCGTTTCTAGGGCTGTCAGAGGAGGACTTGTTCTAACACTTACGGAATAAAACAACCGAGGAAGCCTCCAGCTGGGGAGACAGGAAGAGACATCGCTGATCGTTTCCCTTCTGGCCTCTATCGCCCTAATTTATTCATCAACTTGACTTTCAAATGAAGCCAGTCAGTACTCCTGAGATAATGAGGATATGGCCTTACACTAAACTGCTCGGCTTCCATTGCCCACTGTCTGTCATGGGCCCCTGGGGGTCCCACTAGCTATCCCGCCTTTACAGCCTATTTGAACAATAGGCAACCTGATTTAGAAGAAAGTAAGGCCAGATCCTCAGCCAGTGTGAAGCAGCTTAGCTCCATCGAAATCCATAGAGCTGCCAGTGATTTCCACCAGCTGAGGGTCTGATGTAAAGTCAGTGAATGTGTTGGCGAGTTATTCATTGCGGGAATTGAATTTTTGGCATGGTGGGGGAAAAGAACGTGCAGCTCTCCAGCTTTCCTGCCACTTTTGTCCCACCAGCCACATTCTCATGGAGTCTTGCAATTCTCCCCCAGCCCTAGTGAAATGACTTAATTGTTTCCCCATTTTCCACTTTAGTAAGCTTTGCTATGAACAGCCTGGTAGAGGTTATCATGACTTTGGGGTTTACAGGTGGAATGAGATGGGTTCTCTTTATCTTCCCATAAGCACAGTTCCATGCAACTGGGTACTGTGTTATTTGTATGTACAGCACCTGGCATAGTGGGACCCTGATCCCTGATGGGTATCATTAGGCATTACCACAATACAAATGATAATAGTGGCTGGTACCTAGACTTAGGAATTGGCAACTGATTGCTCTTGATGGATTAAAGGATGCCCCGTGGTAGTTTGTTACTTCTTTATTATAATTATTTGTGCAATGTTGGCATTCTGGTCCAATGGATAAAACTCTATATGCTAATCTCCAAACTGAACATGGATAGTGATCACTGGTCCACCAGATGCAGTGCTTGTCATCCTGGCTTCTTAATGCACCACTAGATGCCAGTGAAAGCTCTTCACAAACGGATCTTGCTACATAACCACTTTGCTTTAGCAGTTTTATTTTTTCCACAATTTGGGGATTGTTACTTTTTAGTGTCCTTCACTTTTATTGTAATGCTGGGCCCCTCTGGAGAGGGAGTGAAAGGTACCACATAGCAACACCCATTTTCCCAGCGTTCCCTATACAGATAAAACACTGTTTCACTGAAACCTGGAATAGGTTTAGTCACACCCTTTTCAATGGCATGTAGCTGTTAACTCCACCTCGTCGTGGAGATTCTGTTGATCTGGATGGAGCATGGTAGGCTCAAGATAACAAATTGAGAAGGATGCGTGACAGGTTCCCGCTGGAGTGCCACCTGGAACTGGGGTACTGCTGAGCCCTCTGACCCACCAGCCTGGGCTTCCTCTCACACTGTGCTGCCGTGACAAGCTGCAGACCATGCACGGCTACAGGCTGGGGACCGACTGGCTAAGCAACAGTTCTGCAGAAAAGGACCTGGGGATTACAGTGGATGAGAAGCTGGATATGATTCAGCAGTGTGCCCTTGTTGCCAAGAAGGCTAACGGCATATTGGGCTGCATTAGTAGGAGCATTGCCAGCAGATCGAGAGGGAAGTGATTATTCCCCTCTATTTGGCACTGGTGAGGCCACATCTGGAGTATTGCATCCAGTTTTGGGCCCCCCAGTACAGAAAGGATGTGGACAAATTGGAGAGAGTCCACCGGATGGCAACAAAAATGATCAGGGGGCTGGCGCACATGATTTAAGAGGAGAGGCTGAGGGAACTGGTCTTGTTTAGTCTGCAGAAGAGAAGAGTGGCGGGGGGGGGGAAGGGGGAATTGATAGCAGCCTTCAACTACCTGAAGGGGGGTTCCAAAGAGGATGGAGCTCGGCTGTTCTCAATGGTGACAGATGACAGAACAAGGAGCAATGGTCTCAAGTTGCAGTGCGGGAGGTCTAGGTTGGATATTAGGAAACACTATTTCACTAGGAGGGTGGTGAAGCACTGGAATGGGTTACCTATGGAGGTGGTGGAATCTCCATCCTTAGAGGTTTTTAAGGCCTGTCTTGACAAAGCCCTGGCTGGAATGATTTAGTTGATGTTGGTCCTGCTTTGAGCAGGGGGTTGGACTAGATGACCTCCTGAGGTCTCTTCCAACCCTAATCTATGATTCTTGCCTGGCCTCTTCTGCTTCCATTTCTTTTTTTCTGTAATTGTTTTAATTCCAAAAGTCTTGTATGTTCTTTCCCCTTCTCTTCTGCCTGAAATCTGCACAGCTCCAATTTCGCAACTGTTTCACTGCTTTCACTCATCTTCCTGCTTTGCAGTCTCTAATTCCCTTGCCCGAAACAAGCAAACAGAAAACAACAAACTGGTAACCTCTTTGACTGATCTCAAGCCACCACACTTAAAATCTCACTTAAAATCACCACCAGTGTATGAAGTGCAAATTTCACTCAGAACAACAAGCTGTGCGTTGAACCCTCCTTGCTGTGCCACTGTGACAGGTTCCCCCAGAGAGACTGAACTGGGGGAAGTGCTGAAGCCAGGCTAAAGCGATTTCTAGTTTGTGTATGAAAAACCTTGGATTTCCAAGCTGCAAAGCAAGTGCAGCTTGTACCTTGAGAATCTGCCAGCCGGCCTGTATTATCAGCCAGGGTGAGAATTTGCTAATTCATATCCTGTCTTTCTCGTATTTTAGGCTTAGATTGTGTTTTTGTTTATTTACTAGGTAATCTGCTTTGATCTGTTTGCTATCACTTATAATCACTTAAAATATGTCTTTTTGTGGTTAATAAACTTGTTTTATGTTTTAATCTGAACAGTAAGTTTGGAGTGAAGGGCTGGGAAATCTTAGCTCAAGGGGCAGGGGCTGCTGCATTTCCTCTCCACATTGAGGGGGAGGGGAACTGGATAATAAATTCATACTGGTTGGGGTTTTGACCAGGGCCGGACGGTACAGCTCTGGAGTCCTAGGCTGGGTAGCTGGCGGTTATCTTGGCTGTAACCTCTCTATTGTTGGTTCATGCAGTGCCTGGTCAGAGAACCTGCATGTAACAGCTGGCTGTATCGCTACCTGTGTGAATGCTGGTGGAAGTGTAGGACCGGGAGCGGGTCTGCAGCTTGTCACAGCAGCACAGTGTCAGAGGGAGCCCAGGCTGGTGGGTCAGATGGCTCAGTGTTAACGCAGTTCCAGGTGGCATCCTGGGGGAACCTTTCTCAGGATGGTCTTGTGGGCCAGGTACTGGCCTGGGACTGAAGAGATCTGAGTTCAGTTTCTGTTTCTACCATACAGACTTCCTGTGTGACCTGGGGCAAACCACTTAGGGGCAGATCCTCAGTGGTGTAAATTGCCATAGCTCCATTCACATCAGTGGATGTCTGGCAATTTATAGCATCTGTGACTCAGTCCCTGCCTTGTAAATGAGGATAATTATACCATTCCTATCCATCTATTTAGATTATAAACTCTTTGGGCCAGGGACTCTCTCTTGCTATACATCTGTACAGCGCCTAGCACAATGGGACTCTGATCTCAGTTGAAGTGTCTAGGTGTCTAACACAGCCTGGCATAAACTGAGACTCTGCTGTAAGCCTCTGGGTCAAACATAGCTTTGGCATGAAACATGCAATTAGTGTAAATTGAGAGTAAATAGCAAGGTAGTGTAGCAGCCAGCAGTCCAAGGGGACTGGTAAGGCAGATGGTACCAGAAAAAGCAGCTAACAACAGAGTGTAAAAGAAAGCCCCTGCCCAGCCTCTAACCATAGCTAAGGCTACGTTTTAGTCATGGGTATTTTTAGTAAAAGTCACGGACAGGTCACAGGCAGTAAACAAAAATTCACAGCCCGTGACCTGTCCATGACTTTTACTAAAAATACTCGTGAATAAAACTTGTGGGGGGGGACTGCCCGGGGGCCCTATGGATGTTGAGGGAGGGTGGCCCAGGTGCTGGTGTGGGACAGGTGGCGGCACGTGACCCGGGACTCCCACTGATCCTGGGGGATGGGGTTGGCGGGGCCGGCAGGCTCCCTACCTGGCTCTGCGCCTCCCCCCCAGCAGCAGGAG
This sequence comes from Eretmochelys imbricata, assembly GCF_965152235.1. Lineage (NCBI taxonomy): Eukaryota > Metazoa > Chordata > Testudines > Cheloniidae > Eretmochelys > Eretmochelys imbricata. Next base: position 258,359,504 of record NC_135573.1, read on the forward strand.
AGTTTGGGTTTGGGAGGGGGCAAGGGGTTGGGACATGGGATGGGGTCAGGCGGGCTCTGGCCAGTGCTTACCTGGGGGGCTCCCTGGAAGTGGCGACGTTCCCCTTGCTCAGCTGCTAGGCGGAGGCGTGGCCAGGCAGCTCTGCACACTGCCTCTGCCTGCAGGCACCGCCCCTGCAGCTCCCATCTGGGCTGGGCTGGCAGAAGATTGTGTAACCCAGCACTTAATCTAGCCTGCAAGCTGTGTGTGTGCGTGTGTGTATGCGTGTGTGTAACCCCCATGCTTTAGGGTATAAGCCAACCTCAGACTAATAAGGGTTAGGAAAATCTTTCCCTAGGGGCAAGTTATTCTATAAGGCCCACATCCTCAGAGGTGTTTAGGCAGCTCACTCCCATTGATTTCAGTGGGAGTTTGGCGCCTAAGTACCATTGAGAATCTGACCCTAACTGCCTGCTGCAGGGTTCTTGTTACCTTCTTCTGAAAGTTCTGGTGCTGTCTAGTGCTGGAGACAGGATACTGGGCTAGCTGATCCAGTCTGGCAATTCCTATGCTTGTGTGTCAGACAAACACAGATCCTTAGCAGTATCCAGTAGGGTTGCTTGGGTGTAGGTAGGGGCTAAATATGGTCCATGCTCTCAGCTCTTGCAGCAATTCGTTAACTAAGCAATGAAAAAAAATGAAATTCAGACATGAAAAAAAGAAATCTCCATCCTTCTTCAGGGAGACGTTGCCGGAGGTTTTATTAAAAATGCCTCCGGTAATCGCATCAGGAGGTTAGTGGGCATTATGCAGCTTACTCTGCCGAGTGCATCCGAGATCAGAGAGTGGTACAGTGCAGGCAGTGAGAAGTAGCCGGAAGAGATTACAGTCTTTGTATCGTGGTTTGTTAACGTATTCACAGCTGAGTTTGTGATTTGCTAATAGAACATGCCAGATGAATCCAAGAGGGATTTTAGCTGCCTCTAAACTATGGGGTGTTTTTATTAATTTAGAAAAGGACATTTTACATTGGGGGAAACTTAATAAAGTATTTAGATGAATGGCCATTTTTCTGCCTTTCTCCAATTGCTATTGGGGGCTAGGGAAGGCAGATAAGTGCTATTATCCTCATTTTACAGATGGAGAATTGAGGCCCAGGACCTCAGCATCTTTTAGGGTGCTAACTCCTAATGGAATCCATAGGAATAACATGCCTAAATACCTTGGAGGATCTGAGCCTTAGTAATTTACCCAAGGTCAAGCACAGCATCTATAGTAGAAGAAGGAATGAAACGCAGGACTCCAGAGTCAGAGTCTAGCACCCTACCCACTGGGCCACCCTTCCTCTCTGCTCACTTGGGATGGGATTTGTCAAAGGACTTAAGTGCCCAATGCCCATTGGACTGCGACATTGATGGCCTGCAGATCTGCAAGGTGAATTACTTAGAGTGTGAGCTCCCTGCGGCAAGGACTGTTTGTTTGTTTTGTTTGGTTCTGTTTGTACAGCGCCAGCACAGTGGGGTCCTTGTCCCTGACCAGGGTTCCTAGGCCCTGCAGGAATGCAAATAAATAATAATGCTAATAATTAATAACTGCCTGTGGCTGCTTTGAAAATCCCAGGTCATTTTCCTGCCAACCCAGGATTGTTCCCCACTGGATACTTCCTAGTATTTTGCCTAGTCTAATTTTACATGTCCCAAGCATTAGAGCTTGCGCTGCTATGTCACAGATTAATACCCTATACAAATGCTACAGTATTGTATAGGGGTAGCCCAGAACGCTGCAATACTGGGACCATGACAGTAGGCTGTCGGAGCACCTTTTTTTCGAAGGGACACCTTGCCGTCAGGAAGTTCTTCCTTGATATTTAACTTATATTTTCACTTTCAGTCCATGCCTTGGATTGTTTCCAACACCTGTCTTTGGACCCCTTCTATTTCTGCTGAGTCTCCTCTGAGCTGGGGTGATCAGAACAGAACGCAGTCCCATAAAGAAGCTCTGTGGAAATTTAATAGAGGAAATATAGTCCTCTTTTAGAAGGTGTTTTCTGTGGAGTAGTTGCCAGTACAAAGTGCCTTTTTATCTGCAGAGAATAGGTGCAGTCAATAGGACCCTGAGTAGGGTTGCCAGGCGTCCAGTTTTCGAGTGGAACGCCAGCTCAAAAAGGGACCCTGGCGGCTCCGGTCGACACCGCCGTCTGGGCCGTTAAAAGTCCAGTCAGTGTTGCAGCGGGGGCCCGGGGCTAAGGCAGGCTCCCTGTCTGCCCAAGCTCCGAGGGGCTCCCGGAAGCGGCCACCAGGTCCTAGCAGCCCCTAGGCGCATGGGTGGCCAGGGAGACTCCGTGCACTGCCCCTGCCTCGAGTGTGGGCTCTGCAGCTTCCATTGGCTGGGAACTGAGACCAGTGGGAGCTGTGGGGGCGGCGCCTACTAGACGTGAGGTCAGCGCACGGAGCCTCCCTGGCTGACCGTGTGCCTAGGGGGCGCTAGGACCTGGCAGCTGCTTCCTGGGAGCCACAGTAAATGTCATTGGGACCCCACCCCCTCCTGCACCCCAAACTCCTCATCCCTGGCCCCACCTGAGAGCCTGCAACCCCAGCCGGAGTCCTCACCCCCCCCGTACCCCAACCCGCAGCCTGGAGCCCCCTCCTTCACACCAAACCCCTCATCCCCAGCCCCACCCCAGAGCCCACACCCCCAGCTGGAGCCCACACCCCCTCCCTCACGCTGAACGCCTTGGCCCCAGCCTGGAGCCCCCTCCTGCACCCCAAACCCCTCATCCCCAGCCCCACCCCAGAGCTCACACTCCCAGCCAGAGCTCACACCCCCTCCCGCCCTCTGAACCCCTTGGCCCCAGCCTGGAGCCCCCTCCTGCACCCCAAACCCCACATCCCCGGCCCCACCCCAGAGCCTGCACCACCAGCCGGAGGCCTCACCCCCCCTCCTGCACCCCAACCCCCTGACCCAGCCCGGTGAAAGTGAGTGAGGATTGGGGAGAGCAAGCGACGGAGGGATGGAGTGAGTGGGGATGGGGCCTCGGAGAAGGGGTGGGGTAGGGGCGGGGCCTACGGGAAGGGCGGGGCAGGGGCGTTCAGTTTTGTGCGGTTAGAAAATTGGCAACCTTAACTCAGAGGGCGTTGTAAGCCCGGTGGCCTGTAACCTGGGAGAGAAAGAGGATAGTTGACTGAGCTCTCTGAGGGCCTCTGTTGGAGAGCAAGGGGAGGCGACTGAGCGAGGCAGTACCTCATTTACACATTCACTGCAGGAGGTTTGGGGACATGGGGTATAATTTGACTAAATTTTGTACTTGGGGCCCATATTTTTGAGATTACCTTGTTGAGTACCCGACCTGGGCAAAGCCTGGACAACGACTGGGTATGGGGTCACCCTGATGACAACTGATGCTTCCTGAAGTGGGGTCAGAGGCCCTGGACAGCCCTATAAGGGGGAGAGAAAGTGCATGTTTGCAGTTTGGTTTGAGGAGTATCTTTCTGGGTGGTAGGGGCTCTGAGGGGTTCCTGAGGTCACTGATCCCCTTGGATCTGAAAGAGCAGAGCAATGGGCTGTAATTGCCTTATGTGGACAGAGCTCACCAGAGGTTCCAGTTGCTGAGACACTGTCAAGCAGAGGTCAGAGCCCAGAAGTAGTTCTGGCCACCAAAGCAAGGCAGCAGTTAGGCCTGGCCATAACACCCAGCATGCAGAGCAAAGCAGCACTTGGATTCGCCCCCAGCTTCCAGCAGGAGAGCAGTATGCCAAGTAATTGGTAGCAACTGTCTATGTCTCCTGTCAACTGGTGAGGGGCCTCCCTGTCCTAGCTGCTGAAATCATTCATTATAGCAGGACAGGTGGTAGAGCCCCAGGACTGCCTACAAAACAGGGACCGTGATTTTCCTGGACTCTTGGAAGCACAAACTGCGAGTGAGGAAGTTGGGGACCTGTGAACTGAGTGTGGGAGGCAGAACAAACACTGCATCAGCTGTTCAGGGTCCAATTGCGTGGGACCGTGACTTATGCACCCTGAGGTAAATGGTGATAGAAGGTGTTAAATTGTAAATTCTTGTCCCAGGTCAACCTGGCCTTTCCTTTTTCTTCCCCCTCCCTCCCACCAATATAGTTTAAACCTCTGTGCTTGCGAGTGGCAGGGCCGTCCTTAGGATTTATGGGGCCCTATGCAGTATTATTAAACTGGTGCCCCCATACCTGATGGCAACCTGGGCTCGCATGTGTATTTTAGATAAGGGTGATCTTTTGACGGATTTATTTAAAAAACTGTGTCTGAAGATCCAAGTATTTACGGCTAAAGATGAATACTCAGATTGTGCATCTAAAAATCTATGCAAAGCTTTTTAGAGACGTGATTTTATAATCTTCAGCAATACACTAATGAAATATTTTTAAAGGAAATTTTCAATGGAGGTCCTGTAGACTAACATGTTCTGAGTAAATATTACAGTATTGCACAACTGTTTTTGTCAGTAAATTCAGAAACTGACAGTAGATACCTGGGGGTTGGCAAATGCCTGTTAAATGGCTTCATTACCACTTGGCAGGTTTCAGAGCAGCAGCCCTGTTAGTCTGTATCCGCAAAAAGAAAAGGAGCACTTATGGCACTTTAGGGACTAACAAATTTATTTGAGCATAAGCTTTCGTGAGCTACAAGTGAGCTGTAGCTCACAAGAGCTTATGCTCCAATAAATGTGTTAGTCTCTAAGGTGCCACAAGTTTCAGAGTAACAGCCGTGTTAGTCTGTATTCGCAAAAAGAAAAGGAGTACTTGTGGCACCTTAGAGACTAACCAATTTATTTGAGCATGAGCTTTCGTGAGCTACAGCTCACTTCATCAGATGCATACCGTGGAAACTGCCGCAGACTTTATATATACACAGAGAATATGAAACAATACCTCCTCCCACCCCACTGTCCTGCTGGTAATAGCTTATCTAAAGTAATCAGCAGGTTAGGCCATTTCCAGCACAAATCCAGGTTTTCTCACCCTCCACCCCCCCACACAAATTCACTCTCCTGCTGGTGATAGCCCATCCAAAGTGACAACTCTTTACACAATGTGCATGATAATGAAGTTAGGCCATTTCCTGCACAAATCCAGGTTCTCTCACTCCCTCACCCCCCTCCAAAAACCCACCCCCATACACACACAGACTCACTCTCCTGCTGGTAATAGCTCATCCAAACTGACCACTCTCCAAGTTTAAATCCAAGTTAAACCAGAACATCTGGCGGGGGGGGGGGTAGGAAAAAACAAGAGGAAATAGGCTACCTTGCATAATGACTTAGCCACTCCCAGTCTCTATTTAAGCCTAAATTAATAGTATCCAATTTGCAAATGAATTCCAATTCAGCAGTTTCTCGCTGGAGTCTGGATTTGAAGTTTTTTTGTTTTAAGATAGCGACCTTCATGTCTGTGATTGCGTGACCAGAGAGATTGAAGTGTTCTCCGACTGGTTTATGAATGTTATAATTCTTGACATCTGATTTGTGTCCATTTATTCTTTTACGTAGAGACTGTCCAGTTTGACCAATGTACATGGCAGAGGGGCATTGCTGGCACATGATGGCATAAATCACATTGGTGGATGTGCAGGTGAACGAGCCTCTGATAGTGTGGCTGATGTTATTAGGCCCTGTGATGGTGTCCCCTGAATAGATATGTGGGCACAATTGGCAACGGGCTTTGTTGCAAGGATAAGTTCCTGGGTTAGTGGTTCTGTTGTGTGGTATGTGGTCGTTGGTGAGTATTTGCTTCAGCTTGCGGGGCTGTCTGTAGGCAAGGACTGGCCTGTCTCCCAAGATTTGTGAGAGTGTTGGGTCATCCTTTAGGATAGGTTGTAGATCCTTAATAATGCGTTGGAGGGGTTTTAGTTGGGGGCTGAAGGTGACGGCTAGTGGCGTTCTGTTATTTTCTTTGTTAGGCCTGTCCTGTAGTAGGTAACTTCTGGGAACTCTTCTGGCTCTATCAATCTGTTTCTTTACTTCCGCAGGTGGGTATTGTAGTTGTAAGAAAGCTTGACATAGATCTTGTAGGTGTTTGTCTCTGTCTGAGGGGTTGGAGCAAATGCGGTTGTATCGCAGAGCTTGGCTGTAGACGATGGATCGTGTGGTGTGGTCAGGGTGAAAGCTGGAGGCATGCAGGTAGGAATAGCGGTCAGTAGGTTTCCGGTATAGGGTGGTGTTTATGTGACCATTGTTTATTAGCACTGTAGTGTCCAGGAAGTGGATCTCTTGTGTGGACTGGACCAGGCTGAGGTTGGTGGTGGGATGGAAATTGTTGAAATCATGGTGGAATTCCTCAAGGGCTTCTTTTCCATGGGTCCAGATGATGAAGATGTCATCAATATAGCGCAAGTAGAGTAGGGGCTTTAGGGGACGAGAGCTGAGGAAGCGTTGTTCTAAATCAGCCATAAAAATGTTGGCATACTGTGGGGCCATGCGGGTACCCATAGCAGTGCCGCTGATCTGAAGGTATACATTGTCCCCAAATGTGAAATAGTTATGGGTAAGGACAAAGTCACAAAGTTCAGCCACCAGGTTAGCCGTGACATTATCGGGGATAGTGTTCCTGACGGCTTGTAGTCCATCTTTGTGTGGAATGTTGGTGTAGAGGGCTTCTACATCCATAGTGGCCAGGATGGTGTTATCAGGAAGATCACCGATGGATTAAAGTTTCCTCAGGAAGTCAGTGGTGTCTCGAAGGTAGCTGGGAGTGCTGGTAGCCACAAGTACTCCTTTTCTTATTACCACTTGAATGGCTCTTTAACAATTTCAGTGTTGTGCTAATAGGTCTGGCAGGCTGGAAGGGCTTTTTCACTTTTAAGTACTAGATCCTCTCTGGAGGAAGACTCAGCAGGCTGCAGCAGCCAGCTGTGGTGGGAGCCTGGAGGAAGGGTCAAAACAGGGTTAGGAAGAGGCGGGGGGGTAGACACTATGACCCAGGGGTGCCCCAAATTTTCCTGTGTCCTACGCAGCCACGTATGCTGCATATGCCTAAGGATGGCTCTGGCGAGTGGGTACAGATTTGCCTAGCAAAAGCACCCAGAGTGGTTATAGGTTCCCAGATTACTAGGTGAGGACTTGAGCCCAAAAAAGTTAAGAAATTGTAGAGAATCCCTTAAAATAAGTACCAGCCCTTGTTGCTGCATCCCCATTGGCAGAAGCGTTACAGCTTTCATTAGCCTTAGTAACTTCCTCAAAGGGCCAGAGAATTGGGCACAAATTTGACTAATTTAAGGACATGAAAAGGATGATTCTTTTTTAGCTGGATAAAAGAAATCACCTCTTGCATTACATTTCAGAGCACAGTCCTTGCTTGTGTGTGTTGGATCCTTTAGGACTGCACCCTCTGAAAAGCCTTTGGATTCAAGGAAAAAGTCTGAAAAGACAATTACAGAAGGAGAAATGGGGTCTTTTCTTGAGGCACATTGGGACCAGACAGTTGCAATTTAAAGGATGACATACAGGATCCCTTTAAGTGAAACCTATTCATCAGAAGCGATGTACATACTCCTGGCAATGTAGCTGTTTCTCCACAAGGAGATACTCATAGCTCACATTTGTACTTGTGAAATGTTGAGCGTTGACTTCATAATTGCTGGATCTGCAGACAGGAGCTAACCAGGAAGTGTGTGTTGATGTATTTTCATAGGGTAAATGATATACTCATATTTAGGTGAGGAACTGTTGAAAGGTTCCCTTGCTCCGGTAAAATGCAGCAGTTTACTGTATTAGTATCAGGTATTGTAATGCGGATTATATTTATTTGGCAGAAGCTACTATAAATTCAATGAAAGACGATGTTTCAAAGAAAAGGAGTACTTGTGGCACCTTAGAGACTAACCAATTTATTTGAGCATAAGCTTTTGTGAGCTACAGCTCACTTCATCGGCTGCTTCAAAGGTTTCAGCTGTATATTCTTTTCACAGAATATATTTCATGGTTTTTTTAAAGAAACCTTCATTTGTGGGAGAAAACAAAATGTATCTGGTAGGCGGGAAAGAGGTTGCTTTAAGAGTCAAATCCCAGGAGAGGGATTCAGTGAAACTGGGTCCTGTCCATTTTAGCTGTACTGTTAGAAGTTGAAGGTCTAGGACACACAGCTGGGCAGTTCCGATTCTAGCCACCAGAGCGCAATGGTGCACATCCATATTAGCCAGTGCAATACAGTGGACCAAATCCTACAGTCTTCATTGATGCACAACTCCTGCTGAGTGTGTGCCTCATAATTTGGCCCAATATTATGATTCAATATGAATGCTGAGCAGTTGCAGAAACTAAGTGGGGGACTGAGATCATATCATTGCCTGATAGCTTAGTGTGTTAACTCCAGGAGATTGTTCTGTAGCTTCTTGGATCGTTGTGTTTGCAGACATCAGGGTAACAACTAGTAACACACCCATTTGCTCTATCTATCTGGTATTCCTCTTGACTACAAAAGAACTTATTTTTTCAACAGTAACCTGCATCATTCAGCCTTTGTTTTTGGCCTATGGGCCTGATCTTGCTTCCCTTGAAGCCAGTTAGGTTTGCAGTTTGAATCGCACATCTATTCCATATAGGTTCTTATAACCCCTTCATTTCCATAGTAACTGCGTGCCTGCCAGCAGTGCATTAAGCAACCTGACTAACACCAGTCACCGGTGTTTGATCCTTTTTCTCATCCCCAGGCGGAGAGTTGTGTGTGCAGTGCAGTGCATTGTTTTCGTAGGGTTGTTCTTTTTAAAATGCCCCCGTGTTGATGTGAGAGAAGGCAGATCGAAGAAGAGCGCCTTGACTTACATTGGAGGTTGTGAAGTTTGGATTGGGACCCAGGCCCCCTGACAGCAATTCCGGCCCCCGGGCAGAACAGTCAATGTCCCCCGTCGAAAGGGAAGGCTGAGGTTTACGACACTACTTTTTAATGCTATTGATAACACATTAGAACCCATTATGGGTGTATTGTGGTATTGCTTGATCCAGTTAACTTTTTTTTTTCCGGTTACAGCACCAGTATTAAACAAATTGTGAGCCTAAATATAAGATGTCGAATTTGTTATTTTGAATTATGTATTTAAATTAAATAAATACATTGTGGAATGAAATTAATTAATATATAAAACATTTAAAGAAGCACCAAGAAAACACCTAAAGTATCAAGCTGGCTAATTAAACACCTAATCATGATTCATTTGTCATCAAAAGAGAGGGAAAAACTGATATACAAGAGGTAACTGAATATGACCAACAAAGTTAAAATATACAATACAATACTTGTGCTGCTGGTACAGTGGGACATCAACACCGAGAGCAATGAGGAGATGGCAGGTGTGGTGTGCCACATCTACCGAGAGATCTCCTAGGAAGCGGCCGGGGCGCAGGCAGAGGGAAAACCCGCGCCTCATTCTCTGGCTGGGAGGTGGCCCCTCATCGTGATAGTGGCTCATCAGCCAGTGCTCGCGGCAGCAAAGCGGGGGCTGGCCCCCGCTGCCTTTCGGCAAACCCAGGGCAGCTCAGTTGGGTGACTGAGCTTGCTGTCTTGTGTCTGGGGAGGAGCTGCAGCCCTGGGGGAGGAAATCTGGTGGTGCGGAGGGAGCTTGTTCCTCTTTCAAGTCTCCCTGTCCTCAGCCTCGCAGCCGGAGAGCCGGCACGGCAGACACAGCGGCTCCCGAGCAGCCAGAGGAGGCAGCAAGCTCCACGGTTCCCGGGCTGCTGGTGCTGACGCTCTGCCAGACCAGCAGGGTGCAGCAGCGCTCTGGCCAACGGTTACTGGCACAGTGAGGGACGGCGCTCTGTACAGAGCAGCTGCTGCAGAAAACGATTTTCTTTCTTTTTTTAAATTGTAATTTTTATTTAAAAAATACATATCTATCCCATCCGCCCGCGCCCTTTTAGATCGTCGGGCCCCTGGGCAATTGACCCCTTTGCCCCCCCACATTGGCGGGCCTGTTGGGCCCTTCTTCCCGGGGGAGGTGACTCCACAGTTTCTGAGCAGTTCCTGAGCTCGTTAATGAGTTCTAGCGGTGGGATCTTTGGTTCAAAGGGGAACACGAGTTAGGAGCAGCTGTCTGAAGGACCTAATCAATCAAACACTGCTAGGTCCCTACTGTATATACTCTTATACCTCCCTACTGTATGTTCCACTCCATGCATCTGATGAAGTGGGTTTTAGCCCACGAAAGCTTATGCCCAAATAAATTTGTTAGTCTCTAAGGTTCCACAAGGACTCCGCGTTGTTTTTGCTGATACAAACACCGCTACTATTCTGAAAACTGTTAGGTCAGTTACCAATCCCATATTTCTGGGAATTTACACTATACATTTCCTTCAGCTACAGCTAACTGTGAAGGCTGCTTTGAATGAGCTCCACAGCATTGCTACAGGTGAATACCACAAGAGCTAAATAAACCAGATACTTGAGTCTTCAAATGGGTGGATAGCAGAAATCAGCTCTTCAAGGCCTTAGCCTCTGGTACATAAACATCACCAGCTGCTGCTGTTACAAAGACTGACTGCTTTCAGTAAATGCTGCAGACATTTGTTGCTGGTGCTAAATAATCACCCCCTGTTTATTACAGATGATTTCTTTGCTGCAGCAGTACTGGAGAGCTGGGAAGTGGGTTGTTTGGCCATAATCTATTGTGCTGCTCTCGAAATGTTGTGTACCTTTTTGGAGGACGAATTGTTCTCAGCCCTTGGTTAGCTGCAGTCATTACTATCAACCATTGGGGTATTATCTGATCTACTTCACGTGAGGAAGCCTCCATATTTATTCAGGGCTAACATGCCGGCTGAACTTTAAAGAGATGTTTTGATTCATGATAAACACACCGAAGGTCATTAGTGTTCCAAGCCTCCATCGACAATGTTACGGATACAACCTTGGAGATGGATCCAGTTACATGTAAACTGTCCCCCAACCCTGGATAGAGCATAATTCCATTTTGTAGCTGTGTTAGGACTTTATCCATGTCTCTGCTCTGTGGATGCTCAAGTTAGGCACATGACAGGTGGGCCCGCATACGCTTATTAAAATGATGCCCAGAGGTCCCAACCAAAATCAGGGCCCCATCGCAACAGATACTGTACAGACACATAGTGAGATGCTGCCACTGCCCCAAGGAGCCACAGTCCAGAGCCAATATAGATAGAGAGCAGTATGGGAAAATGAGGCACAGAGCACTTCAATGACTTGACCAAGGTTACCCAGCAGCAGAGCCAGGTACAGAATCTGTGTCTTCTGACTCCCAGTCTAGTGCTCTACTCACTAGATCATGCCACCTTCCCTATATAGTGCACAGAACTTGGTGTGTACCATATAGCTGTGATAAGTAGCATCTTCTTCGGTAACTTCCTTGTCCCTTCTAACTTCCCCCAGTGTAAGGTTGCCCTTGAATAGAAAGGTTTCAGAGTAACAGCTGTGTTAGTCTGTCTTTGCAAAAAGAAAAGGAGTACTTGTGGCACCTTAGAGACTAACCAATTTATTTGAGCATGAGCTTTCGTGAGCTACAGCTCACTTCATCGGATGCATACCGTGGAAACTGCAGTAGACATTATATACACACAGAGACCATGAAACAATACCCCCTCCCACCCCACTGTCCTGCTGGTAATAGCTTATCTAAAGTGATCATCAAGTTGGGCCATTTCCAGAACAAATCCAGGTTTTCTCACCCTCCGCCCCCCCCCCCCCCCACAAACTCACTCTCCTGTTGGTAGGGCTATTACCAACAGGAGAGTGAGTTTGTGTGGGGGGGGGGAGCGGAGGGTGAGAAAACCTGGATTTGTTCTGGAAATGGCCCAACTTGATGATCACTTTAGATAAGCTATTACCAGCAGGACAGTGGGGTGGGAGGGGGTATTGTTTCATGGTCTCTGTGTGTATATAATGTCTACTGCAGTTTCCACGGTATGCATCCGATGAAGTGAGCTGTAGCTCACGAAAGCTCATGCTCAAATAAATTGGTTAGTCTCTAAGGTGCCACAAGTACTCCTTTTCTTCTTGAATAGAAACATTTCCCCCACCCCAATGCACCTTCTGGAGCTGGCCCTCTCAATACCGCAGAGCCAAGCTGCTGGCAGGGGTGAAGTGACCATTTTGCAGCTAGCAACTGTCAGTTGCCTCTTTCAGCCAGAAGGGAGGTAAGTATCTTTGTGTTTTTCCCTTCCTATTGCAGATGGAAGGCAGCATGGTTAGCCAGGAGCAGGCATTGAAGCTTTTTGGTGAGGCTGTGTCTGAGCTATTTGAGGTGGTGTTTTAATTCAGGGCTGGGGGTGTGCATCTGGCTTTCGGTGTTTGGCCTTTTGTAGGTGATGTGCAGATTCATAGACTCCAAAGCCAGAAGGGACCATGTGACCATCTAGTCTGGCCTCCTGCAAAACACAGGGCAGAGGACTTCCCCCGATTCTCATTTAGAAAGCCTGTAGGGTTGGTAGATTCACGCCAAAGAGGTTTATACTGAAGCTGGCCACCTGCCTCGATCCGATCAGTTGTCCTTTTAGCAGAAACAGCCAAGAGCTTCTCTGCCCTTGAGCTGAAAATGAGTGAGGAACCCTTGTGAAAGGGCCATTCCAGTGCCCTGTGTGTTGGAGGCAAAGGTAGACCAGTTTAAGGATCTCTCTAAAGATGAATCCGTGGGGCACTCGAGCTGCAAGGAGGGTACATTCCTTTGGGGTTTGCCGTGATGATGAGGATATCATTTAGAAAGAAGTCCAGTTTTGCCTTGTGAAGCGGGGGGTTTGTTCATATACTTAAAGGGGGGCTGTCACATTTTCATATCTCTTGGCTGAGGCGCATTCATGCAGAGCTTGAGCTCTGTTTCTTATTTTGATATATCTGTGCCTTTTAATGAAGGCTGATACTCTTGTGCGTTACAGTCCCGAGAGTCCCCAGAATGTTGTTCTCCGGAGACCCTAATTGCTGAGAAGTTGATCGAGGTGAGCAAAAAATCCAAGGGCGTACTGAGGGTGAGCTGGCAATTCGTGTAATGGAAGAGAAAACATTAGGCCTCTCAGCGCACACATGAAGTCTCCATTAAACGTTTAAATCCCCAAGCACTTTTCAAGATGCTTTCTGAGCAGGAGCAAGCTGTGACTCCCCTCTGCACCCATGTTGGGGAACCGCCACAGTTCTATAAATACAGGCCACTTCCCCGGAGAACAGCATGCTGCTTGGGAATCCGAGGATGGTTCAGATACTTAAGGAAGTTCATACCTTTATTAGTAGGGAAAATCCTTGGTATTTCTGGTCCCTGTCCTAGAAGCCAATGGCAGCTTTCACATTACGTGTAGATGGAGTAGGGTTAGTAGCAGGGTGGATAAAAATTGATGATTTAAAAAAAATTAAAAAAATCAGATTAAAAAAATAAATTGGATTTTTTTAATTTAAATTCAACACAGTTTTGAAAATAAATCTATTTAGAATTAAATTTGAAATTAACAGCCTATGTTAAGGCCTAACCTTATTATAATCTATTCAAATCATTTACATTAAAAACAAAAAATAATATTAAGCAGTAGAAGTTTGCTGCTAAGTTTTAAAGAAAGTCAAACCACTGAGAGGGTGGAAGTCACTGGCTAAGCACCTGAAACCACAGTTTGTTGAAGTGCTAAACCAGCTTTTGAGAGCAGTAGCTTCTTCTGCAGGTGCAGAGAGACTATTACCTGCATTTCAGCTAGTTCAGTTCAATGACTAGCTCATTCAAAATTCAGAAATCAGTTGGGAGTTGAAAAAGCAGGAAAGCTTGGTTTTTCCTCCCTTTCTAATCTATGAAAAAAGCCTTTGTTTGATAAATCAGTTAGTTTTAAATGCAATGCATGTTTTGAAAAACCTTTTTTCTTAACAGGTTTCAGAGTAACAGCCGTGTTAATCTGTATTCGCAAAAAGAAAAGGAGTACTTGTGGCACCTTAAGTGAGCTGTAGCTCACGAAAGCTTATGCTCAAATAAATTGGTTAGTCTCTAAGGTGCCACAAGTACTCCTTTTCTTTTTTCTTACGTATCCAGCACATTTAAAGTAGCTGTATTTAATACAAATAATTAAAATGCTTTTTCAGTGCATTTTTTACTCAATTTGAATGTCCATCCAAATAGAGCTTCACACAAATTGCAAGTAAAAATAATAATCTAGTAAAAAATTAAGCTATGTAACTGCTTATATAAATATGAATAGATATAGTATATCCTCCTACTTAGCAAAAAGACGTGCCAAGCTTAGTGTACAGGCTATACTTAGCTGTAGATCACCATGTTTTAATGGTTACCATCCAATGAGAATCAAACTTTCTTTAGGAAAAAAAGTAGAAAGTACAAATGCAAAACACAGTTAAAAGGAACTATTCAAATCAAGGTTTCCTGCTTGCATAATTAAAATAGGTGATTTTTAATTGCTTTGATCTGAATCAATCTACCCTGATTAGTAGACCCTCCGTGTCGAGCTGGGAGGTAAATTTAGCAAGAATATAATTAAGGCCTTGAGCTAGCTTCTTGTATTGCATTGGCAAACAGGGCTTTCATGGAACCCTGTTGGCTTGAATAGGGCTCCATGTGGGTGCCAGGATCTTTCCACATGGAGTACGTTGCAGGATCAGGGCCTAAAAGGTAAGCTACCTCCTGGGGCAGACAAACTACTGAGCTGATGGAGTAAAACTGCAAAAGTCCAGGGCTCAGCTAATTTCTCCAATGTTTGCAGTGCCACAATCAAAATTGTGCAAGAGATACAGCAGTTCTCCCCTCACACTGCTGAGCCTGGCTGGCACTGACCTGTGGCTGCTCTGGTAGGATGCCTGCAGGCATGTGGCAGTACAGACTGATTTGTCTGAGTGTCTAAGGGCCAGGTGGGCAGAAAAGGGGCCATGGCATATGGAAATGGGAGCATGGCAATGGGAATTAGGTCAGTGTCACATGGCAATGCTTACATAGGGGTTTTCACCCACAGATCTCAAAAGGTTTTGCGCGGAAGGTAAGTGCCATTATTCTCATTTTCACAGAGGGGGAAACTGAGGCGGCAAAGTGACTTCCCCAAAGTCCCAGGGAGTAACTGGCAGAGTTAGGAATTGAATTGAGGTCTCCTGATTCTCAGGTTCCATCTTGCCTCCCTTGCACAGGGGGATGAGGATCTGGGCCTTAGTGTCTAGAATATTATTGGGTGGGCCGTGAAATCTTGTTATTACGGAGAGAAAATGCCAGTGGTTTGGTGTGGGTTAGTTTATGAGGCAGTGGATGATTACGGCTACTCTATACGTGATGAGCTCACCTAATGGAGCAAGTTGTGATACCCTTACATTGAGTAGCATTTTACTCTGCAAATAATTCCACCAATTTCAGCAAGACTACTTGTGGAACAAGGTGCTGCTCAGTGCAAGTAAGGGTATCTGAGTCGGGCCAGTTTGCATGTACCCAATGCACAGCCGCAAACTGGTTACCCATGCCTGCAAATGGCCAATTAGCCACACAACTGGCTACTTCACTTGCAAATGCACATGTTCTATATGCGCACTGCGTACTTTGTGTGGGCAAAGATAGTGTCTTGGCTTTGCTACTAGCCTCACTTCTCGGTGCCTCAGTTTCCCCATCTGTAAAATGGGGATAATAATACTGAATCTTCTCTCCCCCAGTACAGGGCTTTGAGATCTTCTGATGGAAAGTGGTATGTGAGAGCTAGGCATGATTTTTAATTTTGAAAATCAAGCATTGAAAGGGAATGGATATGTCAGGGAGAACACTTTCTTGCTAAAAATGGGGCACCTTTGTCCCGGAAGTGAAGAATTTGGTTTCGGAGAATGCTGAAGAAGCCGCTCAGCTGGGCAGCAGAAGGACTCTGAACTCTCATTAGAGAGCAGAATTCAGGAAATAAGATGCTCCCTAGTGAACTTAATTTCTCAGCACCCCTTTAGTTCTGTAAGGGAAACAATCCCCTTCAGGTCAGTGAAATCAGCCCGCCTGACGGGGAGCCAGCTGGGAACTGTGTCAAAAAGGCTGCAAAGTGGGAGTGGGTTGAAGTCAGCAGCTCCGAAGCAGCGTCCAAAGCGCAGATTCAGCACTGCCAACCCAAAATCATGAGACTGGCCTAAAAATCATTATTTTTTTTTTTTAATTTTAAATACAGAGTTCTTTTTATTTACTTTCTGTTTTTTATCCCTTTTTAGAATTTTACATGCAGCTTTTCTCTGCAACCACGACCGCTAGAAATTTAAAGGACAGCTGCGATTCTCCCATAATCCCTTGACTCCAGGAACTGGGGCTTTAAGTAAAACTCCAAATATTGTGATCAATAAAATCACGAGCCTTGGCAACGCTGCCAGATATGGAAAATCAGGGGATTGGCAAAATAGGCGCAGCCATCACTAGCTCACTAAAAAACGTTGGCGAAATCTAAGAACCAGAAATCCATCTTGAAAACTCTTGAGCCACCCTCAACCAAAATGTGAAGTGGGTTTTTGCAAGGGGAGCCTAAAACATGTATATGTTCAAATCAGTTACCCCGGCTGTCCTTACCTTGATAGGCTGGGCATATGATAGATATAGATAACCCTCTGGTTAGGGAAGTAGTGGTATGATGTATTTGCAAGTCACATTTAATGGCTTTTAAAACAACTCTGCTCTGTTTCTTTATTTAACATACTGTATTTTGGGGAGTGTAGGAGGCGTACAAGAGCTTGCCAACTCCACTTGTACTGAATTATCTGTGGGTGCATGTATATGCAAAACTGTATGACAAAAGCCACATCCCACGCTGGTGAAAGTTTTTGTAAGTCAACAGAGATAAAATTGCCATTAATTAGGTATGCTAAAAATGGAACGGGTGTTTCAATACTAACCTTTGGACGGAAACTTTAAAAATTACACCTTGTGGTTGATGATAGGGAAGGAGTACATCGCCCCCCTCCCATCACATGTCATCCCCTTGCTGTCTTCTGGTAGGACGTGGGGCGTGTGACGAACAATGCCTGGATGCAGAGGTTGGGGAGAAATGAACTAGAGTTTTTGCAACACACACAGTGTTTACTCAGATTCCATTCGGCTAATTCCTGTCTGAAAGGTGAGCGTGCTGTTATGAGCTGGGTGAAATCTTGCTATGGGCTGAGTTAAACCCTTGTGAATGCACCTTTCATTTAAGATTCTTCGAATTAAAGAGACAGTTCAGGGAGCACACCTGACACCAGTTCTGGGAGTCTGCCCAGAAACCAGCAACAGTGGGCAGAGGGCTCCACCAGGTACAGTTCTGACCAGGTGTGTGTATGGTGGTGAGGGGAGAGACAAGCTGGAGGGCAGACGAGAACGTGAGAAAGAGAATGAGACTGACAGAGGGACAGCCTGAGCAAGCAGGATGTCTGACCCTGGAAGAACCTAGAGAGAAGGTTTCTGGGTCTGGTGTTGTCTAAAGAGACTTGGGGCTGGAAGCAAAGAAGCTATCTGCTGGTTTGGGCTCCTCCTGCCTTTGGAGTAGCAGGACTTTCTATATTCCTTGTAAAGAAACAAGATTGCATCAAAGGTACCAGGCTCCATCTTTGGTTTCTACACCCAAGTGGAACAAGCCACAAAGCCCAGAACTTTGACTAGCCACTCAGGTGGATTTAAAAAAAAAACAAAACAAAACAACAGGGAAGGGCAGGCATAACAGTGTAAAGTACAGGAGCCCTAGTGGTACAAAGTAGTATTACATATCACACAATTCAGCCCTTGCATACGATGTCAGCTGAGGAATGCTCTCTTGTATGACTGAGGTTCATGGTAACCACTGGGCCACCAGAAAGGGCTGCCCATTCATTGCTCTTCTAGTTTAGTATAGTAGGCAGGTCACCCAGGCACCCGGAAACATCTGTTGGTTCATAATCAGCACCCCAAAAAAAGTGAAAAGTGCTGGTTTGAAAGAGTTGCATCAAACCCACTGAACTCATTGTTTCCTTGTGTCCCCCCCGTTTGTCTCTTGTCCTGCACTTCAATTGTAAGCTCTCGGAGCAGGGATTGTCTCTCTGTTTGTACAGTGCCTAGCTCAAAGAGGTCCATGATCTAGGCTCCTAGGTGCTACTGCCAGATAACATACAATAATAAATAATAGAGCTTGATGGACTTTAATGCTCTATTTAATTCTGTCATTTTTCAGAGTAAATTCTTTCTGCAAGCTTTTCTAAATGAACACTCCATACAATTCCCTATTAAATTCTGTGGAATGGTTTTAAAAATACCTGTAGCTAGCAGATTATAGGTAGGGCCCTACCAAATTCATGGTCCATTTAGGTCAATTTCACAGTCACAGGATTTTAAAAATAGCAAATTTCATGATTTTCGCTATTTAAATCTGAAATTTCACAGTGTTGTAATTGTAGGGGTCCTGAGCCAAAAAGGAGTGGGGTGGGGGGTGGGGGTGGGGAGGGGCTTGCAGGGTTATTGTAGAGGGAGTTGCGGTACTGTTACCCTTACTTTTGCACTGCTGCTTGCAGAGCTGGGCCCTCACTCAGCAGCTGCCACTCTCCAGCCACCCAGCTCTGAAGGCAGCAGCGCAGAAGTAAAGGTGGCAATACCATGACCCCCGTAAAATAACCGTGTGACCTTCCCTGCAACTCCCTTTTGGGTCAGGCCCCCCTATATGAGAAACTCTGGTCTCCTCCGTGAAATCTATATAGTATACGGTAAAAGCACACAAAAGACCAGATTTCATGGGTGGAGACCAGATTTCATGGTCCATGACATGTTTCTCATGGCTGTGAATGTGGTAGGGCCCTAATTATAGGGAAGAATCCCTTTAAATAGTTTGGGAGGTCCCTAGTAGCCAGTTATGGCCCTATCCCTCATCCTTTCTTGACTTCTCTAGGAGTTTTTCATATGCCCAGGTTTGAGGTGTCCCTGCATGTGTTCTGATTTTTATGTCCTTGGAGGTTTTTCAGAGCAGGTTGGCCAAACACCTGTCAGGTATGGTCTAGGTTCTCTTGGTCCTGCCTCAGCATGGGGGAATGGACTAGCTGACCCCTTGAGGTCCTTTCCAGCCCTATGTTTCTCTGATATTTTGTTTACAGCTGAACTGGAGTGCAAGGCTTGAGCATGGTATCCAAACTTGGGTCCACCACTTACCAGTGTGTGATCTCGTGAAGAGTTTCCATTAGCACCCGTTATCATAGTGTGTAAGCAGCATCGCCATTAGCCGGCTCAGCATCCAGTTCTCTTCAGAGATTTTCCTCCTTGCTGGATTCATAACAGTTTTCTTTTTTCCTTGGCTCTCCAGAATGTGTGGAGATGTAGGGGCTAGCAGGGGAATTGAGTGTATATGTGTGGGAGAGAATGTTGAGGAAACTCCAGCAAAGTACTTATGGCTGTAGGCCCTGACTATTGATATTACCATCCCCTAGTGGTCACTTAATTCTATACTAGTAAATAGGATTCTGCATACTGGATTAGGCAATCCTTAGTCCATAGTCTGCTGAGAGAAAGGAGCTGGCCCTGTTCTCCTGGGAGTTCCTGGCATCCTGGGGTGGGAGAACAGGGTCTGAGGACTGCAGGAGCAAGAGACAGTGGAATAGGTAAAAGGGGGACAAAAGGCAGATGGAGGAGGATAATAGGGGCACAAGAGAAGGAGAGAGCAGGAGACAAGTGAGGCACAGCCAGGGAGAGAGCAGGATCAGGAGAGGGAGTCCGATGAAACATAGATGAATGCCCCCCGTCCCCAAGGGTAGACATGTGCCCTAAATGCCCTAACCAAAAAAAAAAAAAAAAAAAGAAGTGCAGGTATTTTGGACCGTGAGAGGCAGAGTGGCCTAGCGAATAGAGCACTGGACTGGGACAACTGGGTTCTAGGCCTGGTTCTTCCACTGGCCTGCTCAGTGACTTTGTTATCTAGTGCCTCTATGTTCTTGGGGAAGCAGGGCACATTACCCAGCCTGCCTGACTCACAAAATACCTTCTCCACTCCCAGCCTCTGCTTGAACCAAGGCTGATCAGAAGAAAGACTCACAAAAAGCAATGAAAAGGCAGTGGAAGAAACACCTACACCCCTCTACACACGGGTGACAGGATTAAGGAAACTCCCCTAGCCTCATTTGCATCGAAGATGGGACAGGGAGGCATCCCCTTTAGCATACAGAATGGAGAACAGAGATTTCCAGGCAAGAACAGCAAGAACTCTGGGACCAGAAAAGTAGGGAAGCACTGCATGATGGGGGATCTCTGCTCCAGATGTTAATGAACCCACGCCTGCACACATCCAGCTCAGTAGTTGTCAGACCAATTCTGGTAATAAATCCTTCATTGGTATCCAAAATACTGAAGCTGCCTAATTCCATTGTGAGCTCCCTCGAAGGAATCAGTTCCTATGGTCTAGCCTGAACAAAACAACTTTGGTATACTCCCCTGAGCCATCAGTTTACCCGCAAACAAATCTAGTGTTCTCCGTTGAACCATTTTTCTTTCCCTACAAAAACCCCTACCCATGCTCAAATAAGTGCTCTGATGCTTGGATCCAAAATCTTCATCAATTCCATTAGAACTTCATCTTCTCCTGACTGATCATGCTGGGGGCTCTGCCTGCCTCTAGCACTCTGGACCCTCAGCCACCACCACCTGGGAACCCTGATCCATTCAAGCTTCATGGAGTAATGAGAACCCATCTCTCTCTCTCCAGGTATAGCCTTCTGACCCTGACTTGTGTGATCAATTATAGTTTTCTAAACCTAACTTTTATAATCAAATTTGTTAGATTTTAATATTATAACTGTTTTTGTTTGTTTGGCTCCCCTTGTGTGGTTATTACCTGGCAATAAATAACTTTCAGGGTTAAGCTGAAGTTATCCCCTCTGCTCATTATCTCTCTCTCTCCCTCTCCCTCTCTCTCTCCCCTCCACCTCCATCCCCAACATGGGTGTTTTTTGGCTTCCCCATTCGCTCTGCAGCAACGCTCCTTGTACCTAAAAATCCTGTGGGGTTTGCTCATCCAGTGGGTTACTACCAGAACAATTGTAACATGAAAGTGGGGATAGGGATGTGCTGAACCTGGGTCATATGAGGGTGGCAGCTTGGAGGTGCTGATTGACCCAGCCTGCTGAGTCCAGGGACATATAAGGCATCAGCTTGGGAGTGCTGATTAACCCTGTCCTCTCAGACGCGCTCTGTTAGTGTGTGTATGTGTGTCTGATTCTGGGGCTGGAAGAACCCAGCCCTGGGGAACCAAGGTCCATCAGGATAGCTCCTTTGCGAGGGAACTTTCAGCAGGGAGAAGTAGAGCTCCGTATAAGAACACAAGGGACACAGGCAATACATTGATAGAATTACAAAACCCCATCCACCAGAAGAGTAACCCTAATAAATGTGCGTACCCCAAAGTAATGGGCAAATCTGGTAACAACTTTGAGCAAGTCACCTCTGTGCCTCTGTTTCATCATCTGTAAAATGGGGATAATGATCTTTACCTGCCTTCTAAAGCACTGTGAGATCTACTGACAAAAAGTGCTGTAAAATAGCTAGGTATCATCCTAGACAATCCCGGTTGCCATCCCTCCATTCTTTTCTCCTGTTTCCAGTTGCTGCTTTCTGCTTCTTCTCTCCTCCTTGCTGTAGAGGTGGCCGGGTCACAGGCCTCCCTCCCAGCATGCCTGCTCGAATTTATGGCTAGCTCTGTGCTAACGGCAGAGAGATCAGTAGCTCCCAGGAAAGCAGAATTTCTTTTTTATGAACAGTATTTCGGCAGCTTCTATCCCAAGGAGTACATACATCTCACACTCCTGCAAGTGGGCATTACTGACTATGTGCTCCTACCCCAGGGGAAAGCAGGGGATGTGACTCAATCAGCAGTGTGATTGATTGAATCTGGATCTTTCATGGCAGCTGATGAATCGATTTATCCCCTCTGCTCATTATGTCAGCTTTGGTAGCTGACACGTCTAGCTGCTCTTGAGAAAGTATAAATACCCATAGGGCATGTCTGATATTCCCCCACCCTGCATGTATTACTAATAGATCGCAGGGGAACATAAGATGCTGTCGTTCCTCTAGAATATTCAAAGGGAAGTTACCAATAGTTCTGTCCAACCAGGAGGAATCAGGAAGTGCCATGAGACAACGGGGCATCTGGCCCAATAGTGAGTTGTTCTGCTTCTGGTGTTTTGACACCTTCCTGAACTCTCCAGGAGACCCTAGACCCGGTTGGCATGTGTTTGCACATGGTTAGCCTGTGTATGCTTATCACGCTAGAACCTGAGGCGGATCTGAGGTAAAAATCCTCGCACCTGAGTGACGTTGTTAAGCTGACTTAACCCCTGGTGTGGACTGCGCTAGATCGATGGAAGCATTCTAGCTACTGCCTCTTGGGGAGGTGGATTGACTACAGTGATGGGAGAACCTCTGTGCTGCTGTAGCAGTATAAGTGTAGACATAGCCTCAGCCAATGGCAAATCGGAAGTCGAAGGACCCAGGAGGTGCTGAAAATGCCAGGCAGTTTAGTGCAGCTGTGTTTATGTAGCACAGAAGAACTGTAGGCCAAGATTTCCGCACGTGACAAGTGGTTTTGGATGCCTCAGTGTTTGGGTCCAGATGTTGGTGTTGAAAATGGGGCTCCTTTAAGGTGGCTCTAGGTGGGCACCCCAAGACTGAGGCTACCAAAGCCACTTGGAAAATCTGGGCCTACCCCCATTCTTCCTCTGTGTATATCTCAGAGGCACTGCAGATGGGGATTTCATTAGGTCTGTGTAGACAACACTGCAGCCAGCATCCTTGCTGTTCAGCATTAATTGACAGCCATTAAGTGCGAAGTGCTGCTAATCAGGCAGCAATTTACAGTGATAAACAACAAACATCCATTATGGAAATTGCAGGCCTGCTGTCCGCTTCCCTATTGTCAGTTGGATAAAATGGGAAAGCCAGGAAAAAAACTCAACCCCAAATGGAAATACGTGATTAATCAGCCTTCCTTTTAGCTGGTTGCTTTTGTGATGGTGCTGGGTGGAATTTCAGGAACCCAGGTTTCAAACACAGGCTTGGCTAAATCTGCCTCGGGCACTCACCTATTCGGAGTCCCAAAGTGATGATTTGAACTTTTTTCAGAGTAACAGCCGTGTTAGTCTGTATTCGCAAAAAGAAAAGGAGTCCTTGTGGCACCTTAGAGACTAACCAATTTATTTGAGCATGAGCTTTCGTGAGTTACAGCTCACTTCATCAGATGCATACCGTGGAAACTGCAGCAGACTTTATATATACACAGAGAATATGAAACAATATCTCCTCCCACCCCACTGTCCTGCTGGTAATAGCTTATCTAAAGTGAGCAACAGGTTAGGCCATTTCCAGCACAAATCCAGGTTTTCTCACCCTCCACCCCCCCACACAAATTCACTCTCCTGCTGGTGATAGCCCATCCAAAGTGACAACTCTTTACACAATGTGCATGATAATGAAGTTAGGCCATTTCCTGCACAAATCCAGGTTCTCTCACTCCCTCACCCCCCTCCAAAAACCCACCCCCATACACACACAGACTCACTCTCCTGCTGGTAATAGCTCATCCAAACTGACCACTCTCCAAGTTTAAAACCAAGTTAAACCAGAACATCTGGCGGGGGGGGGGAGGGGGCAGTGCCGCTATGGGTACCCGCATGGCCCCACAGTATGCCAACATTTTTATGGCTGATTTAGAACAACGCTTCCTCAGCTCTCGTCCCCTAAAGCCCCTACTCTACTTGCGCTACATTGATGACATCTTCATCATCTGGACCCATGGAAAAGAAGCCCTTGAAGAATTCCACCATGATTTCAACAATTTCCATCCCATCACCAACCTCAGCCTGGTCCAGTCCACACAAGAGATCCACTTCCTGGACACTACAGTGCTAATAAACAATGGTCACATAAACACCACCCTATACCGGAAACCTACTGACCGCTATTCCTACCTGCATGCCTCCAGCTTTCACCCTGACCACACCACACGATCCATCGTCTACAGCCAAGCTCTGCGATACAACCGCATTTGCTCCAACCCCTCAGACAGAGACAAACACCTACAAGATCTCTGTCAAGCTTTCTTACAACTACAATACCCACCTGCGGAAGTAAAGAAACAGATTGATAGAGCCAGAAGAGTTCCCAGAAGTTACCTACTACAGGACAGGCCTAACAAAGAAAATAACAGAACTCCACTAGCCGTCACGTTCAGCCCCCAACTAAAACCCCTCCAACGCATTATTAAGGATCTACAACCTATCCTAAAGGATGACCCAACACTCTCAGAAATCTTGGGAGACAGGCCAGTCCTTGCCTACAGACAGCCCCGCAACCTGAAGCAAATACTCACCAACAACCACATACCACACAACAGAACCACTAACCCAGGAACTTATCCTTGCAACAAAGCCCGTTGCCAATTGTGCCCACATATCTATTCAGGGGACACCATCACAGGGCCTAATAACATCAGCCACACTATCAGAGGCTCGTTCACCTGCACATCCACCAATGTGATTTATGCCATCATGTGCCAGCAATGCCCCTCTGCCATGTACATTGGTCAAACTGGACAGTCTCTACGTAAAAGAATAAATGGACACAAATCAGATGTCAAGAATTATAACATTCATAAACCAGTCGGAGAACACTTCAATCTCTCTGGTCACGCAATCACAGACATGAAGGTCGCTATCTTAAAACAAAGAAATTTCAAATCCAGACTCCAGCGAGAAACTGCTGAATTGGAATTCATTTGCAAATTGGATACTATTAATTTAGGCTTAAATAGAGACTGGGAGTGGCTAAGTCATTATGCAAGGTAGCCTATTTCCTCTTGTTTTTTCCTACCCCCCCCACCCCCAGATGTTCTGGTTTAACTTGGTTTTAAACTTGGAGAGTGGTCAGTTTGGATGAGCTATTACCAGCAGGAGAGTGAGTCTGTGTGTGTATGGGGGTGGGTTTTTGGAGGGGGGTGAGGGAGTGAGAGAACCTGGATTTGTGCAGGAAATGGCCTAACTTCATTATCATGCACATTGTGTAAAGAGTTGTCACTTTGGATGGGCTATCACCAGCAGGAGAGTGAATTTGTGTGGGGGGGGTGGAGGGTGAGAAAACCTGGATTTGTGCTGGAAATGGCCTGACCTGTTGCTCACTTTAGATAAGCTATTACCAGCAGGACAGTGGGGTGGGAGGAGGTATTGTTTCATATTCTCTGTGTATATATAAAGTCTGCTGCAGTTTCCACGGTATGCATCTGATGAAGTGAGCTGTAGCTCACGAAAGCTCATGCTCAAATAAATTGGTTAGTCTCTAAGGTGCCACAAGGACTCCTTTTCGATTTGAACTTTGGCACTCAAGCTTAATTACGAAAAGCCACAGAATTAACCGATCAGTTAATAATTAGTGTTCAGATGCCATGGTGATGGGCTCCATATAAATCAAAAGAGACAGACAAGGTCAGATCTTCAGCT
Organism: Eretmochelys imbricata; assembly: GCF_965152235.1. Taxonomy (NCBI): domain Eukaryota; kingdom Metazoa; phylum Chordata; order Testudines; family Cheloniidae; genus Eretmochelys; species Eretmochelys imbricata. Next base: position 258,384,862 of record NC_135573.1, read on the forward strand.
GGTGTAAATGGGTGTAGCTCTGTTGGTTTCGGTGGAGTGATTCCAATATATACCAGCCGAGGAAAGGGGTTCAATGTACTTACAACACCACTGAAATGCTGCAACTCCAAAGGTGGGAGCCCAGTAATCAAACCAGTAATTAGCACACTGGAAAAAGGAGGAAGGTTTAATGACAGGCAAACCCTTGCTCAGACTAAAAAACCTCTGGGTTTCATCTGAAAGATCCCCCCACAGTGAACTCCACAGTATGCAATTTACTACCTCAGAAAGGACAACTGGCCGAGTCCAAACTACCCAGCGTGACGCTGCATTTGCAGGGACAGCAGGCATCTGAAAGCCAGTGCTTAGACCACTGGGCCATCCTCTCTACTGTTTAAAGAATCCATCCGATGTGCTGGGGGACATCTGCATTCTGCAGGCTATAGGCTATGTATTAATGAGCTGAAAACAGTATACCCCCTTCAGAGGAGAAACTGGGAACCCTAGATATCAATTCTGTACTTGGATTTCAGGAATGCACAGAGGTAGGGTGACCAGATGTCCCATTTTTATAGGGACAGTCCGGTTTTTGGGGACTTTCTTATATAGGTGCCTATTACCCCCCACCCTGTGTCCCGTTTTTTCACAGTTGCTATCTGGTCACCCTACACAGGGGGAACTGGGACAATGGATATACACCTGGATTATGTGAATATACACCATGGTATGTGAAGAGTCCAAACTTTAAAATGTATGGGTTTTGTTCTATTTTGTAAATTGTATTCAAAATTGAGATAATCTAATGATCTGATTTCTAACTGGGGTTAGAAGACATTATTTAAAGAGGTGATTTCTTGGGCTTTCTTTTCACTTAAGGAGTAATTTCACTTTTGATTACAAAGAAACTCATGATTTATAATGATAAGCTCAGTACTTTAGCTTTCCTTCAAAGAGCTAATAATTACAGCAGCATGGTGTACCAGAGAGGATATTAAGACATTGGAAAGCTGGTTTCAGAAATGATTATCACATCTTCTGTTGAAGATTATGAAATCTCAAGTGAACAATTAATTTTACAAGTTTTTGTGTGGTACCAGCACAAAATTTCAGGGAAATCCATTAGGATATTTTTTTCCTTTGCTTTTGTTTTAGGTGGTTTGCGATTTCACCGGCTTTTTGTGCATTTGCTGATGCATCTGGCTCCATTTGAAATGACTGTGACGGTAACAGTCGCTGAATCATATGAGAAAAGTCATTAGGATGAAAACACAATATACTTTTTTTTCTTTTAAAGGTAGCACGGTTTATCATATTTTCATGAGAACCACTGCTCCAGAACTAGCCTCAAACAAGGGTCATGTGGTTTCACTGAAATTAGGGTTTTGAAGCAAGATCTAAATATTAAAAAATGAAAAAGGGGTTTGAAAGTACTTGGAGAAATACTCTTACAGAAGAGTTAGGAGAGGTGTTTGGGCCAGGGTGATATACAGGACGTCTGAGCTCATTTAGGTGGGTTGCATTTTCTTATAATCATGTGTTTAACTGTAATGGTCTCAAGTTGCAGTGGGGGAGGTTTAGGTTGGATATTAGGAAAAACTTTTTCACTAGGAGGGTGGTGAAACACTGGAATGCGTTGCCTAGGGAGGTGGTGGAATCTCCTTCCTTAGAAGTTTTTAAGGTCAGGCTTGACAAAGCCCTGGCTGGGATGATTTAATTGGGTATGGGTCCTGCTTTTGAGTAGGGGATTGGACTAGATGACCTCCTGAGGTCCCTTCCAACCCTGATATTCTATGATTCTATGATTCTATGATTCTAATGCCTCCAGGTCCCAGCAGAGTTCCATTTCATTGTGTAAGACATCATGCATGCATGTTGTACAGAGAGGTGAAAGGACTTGCTCAGGGTCATACAGCAGGTCAACAACAGAGCCAGGAAGAGAAGCCAGGTCCCCTGGGTCCCAGTCCAATGCTCTATCCAGTACACTATGCTGCCTACTTAGGGTAGGTTTTTCAGAAATGCCTAAACAGGTTAAGCTCCCATTGAAAGGCAATGGAAGCTGGGAGCAAGACTCTCTTTGGTGCTTATGAAAATGTCCCTCTTTCTCAAATATACATATCATTCTGGAGCATATTAACAGGGGTGTTGGATGTAAGACATGGGAGGTAATTGTCCCACTCTACTCAACAGTGGTGAGGCCTCAGCTGCAGTACGGCATCCAGTTCTGCGCTCCACATTTTAGGAAAGATGTGGACAAATTGGAAAGAATGCAGGGGAGAGCAACAAAAATAATCAAAGGTTTAGTAAATTTGACCTATGAGAAAAGGTTTAAGAAAACCTGAGCATGTTTAGTCTTGAGAAGAGAAGACTGAGGGGGACCTGATAACAGTCTACAGCTATGTTAAGTGCTGTAACAAAGAGGATGGTGATCTGCTGGTCTCTATGTCCACTGAAGTTAGGAGAAGAAGTAATGGGCTTAATCTGCAGCAAGGGAGATTTAGGTTGGACGGCAGGAAAAACTTTAAGGGTAGTCCAGCTCTGGAATAGGCTTGGAATTGTCACAGGAGGTCTTTAAGAACAGGTTGAACAAACACCTGTCGGGGATGGCCTAGATTTACTTGGTCCTGGCTCAGCACAAGGATTTGGACTTCATGATCTCTTGAGGTCCCTTCTCAGCCCTACATTTCTACGATATATAGTAATTTAATAGAACACTATGGGGGCCACTTTTATTTAGGTGCTTGTTTATGTGACGGCCACCATCTTGGCCAACACCAGGTGCTGAACGGAGGACTTCCAAAGCTGAAAGGAATAATCTCTATAGTTTTAGAAACTCACGCTTTTCGCTCTGGAGGTTCCCAATTCCACTGCCACCAGCTATTGGCCAAAGTAGTGGCCAGCACGAGTGTGCTATTATAAACATTCAAATTCCCCAGATTGCTTTCACAGCCCTCCACTGGATAGGGACTTAGCTCTCAGCAAGTCCCTAGTTTAGCTGGACAAATAGCACCTAAATTTTTTCGTTCAGGTTTCCCCCCTGGTATAACACCACTGAAACCGGGAGAAGCATCCTTCAGGCTTCCTGGGAGCTGATGATCAATTCTGGAGACTAAAGCCCAGGGATGGTTAATTACTTTGACCTTGATGAAACTATCAAAGCAAGTGTGGGGGAGGGGGAAAAACCATTCATGCTTTTCCAGTGCTAACATCAATTCACAATAATTAAAATGAACCAAACAGCATAATTGCATTGAAGAAAGGAAACATTTTTAACAAGCGCTCTTAAATGGAATTTTCAATGGGACTGAATCTTTCCCCCTCCCCCCCCTCACCCCCCCGCCCAGGGTGGCATAATTTAGAGTCACTTTTCCCCCAAACGCTAATAATGTTGTTATGTAAAATCTCCTACTAATGGGAAAGGCCCATTATTCTGTGTCACTGTACAAACTGTTTCGTTATTTAAATTAGCCTTATTCAAATATGTAGACCCATTTTTAAAAAAAACATTAATTTTTTTTCAAGCAACAAACTCAATTCTGCTCAGAAATAGAGTGAAAATCCTTTCCAGGGACTAACAGATAAAAGGAATACACTTGTTAAAGTATCTATAAAGTTCTAGTGCATCAAAGTGAAGTGTGGTAGAAAATCAACCTTGGAAAAGAAATATCTAAATCCCCCTTTGGCAGGCTGTATCGGAGTAAAGTGCATTTCCTAATGACCTATCCAACTCCCGTTAAACTCAGGGGAAAGATTCTCACTAGGCTTAATGGGACTTAGATTAGACCCTAAAAAAGCAGAGCTCTCTCCAAAGAATCTCTCTTGAAATAAGGCGAACATTTGCGTGCAAGAAGATTCTCCCTTCTGAAGTTAAAACTCTGGCCTGAGAATCAGCACTGGACTCATGGGCGGTAGGTATAATAGGCCAGGTGAGGCTAAGCCTCCCCTAAACCATGTCCTGGCACTGCCCATGCTCCACCCTGTCCCTGAAGCCGGCGTAAACTCAGCTCCAGTTGGAGGCCAGTGGTCTGGTGCTGGGAGTGGCGGGGGTGGCCCAGTGCGGGGATTGGCACTGGGGCTGGTCAGCGATGGCGCTGGGGCTGGCCGGCACCCCAGGGTGGTTTGGCCGGGGATCCTCTGGCCGTGGGGGTATGTGGTAGGGGCGGGGCCTCAGACGGAAGGAGCGGGGCCACCTGGCTAGCCTCCCATGACTGGCCTCTACTCCTCTGCCAGTCTTCCTGTGTGATCACCCCCTTCAAGGCCCTCTGCCTCAGCCTTCAGTTCGGACCTTGGCCAAGTTATATGTCCATGTAGATTAACGCAGCTCCACTGAAGAGCCATGTTTTTGCAGTCCCTGGTGCCTGATTCTACTCTTACTTACACTGGCTTCAATATCATAACACCCAATTTACACCAAACATAAGTGAGATCAGGAGGAGACCCTCTTTTGGCAGAGGAGTGTTTTGTGTTAGCAAAGGGATGGACAGCGAGATTCTCGAACCATGCCCTTATTGTATCAGGAGGATACAGGAAGTGCAACTGTGCCCCACTGGGGGGAAGGGGGTGGTACAGGTCTTTCCCCCCCCCCCCCCCCCCACCCCCCGTGCCTGGGCTGCAGAGGATCTAAATCTATTACAGCCCCAACTACAGAGCTGGGGCTGTTTTGCTCAAGCTGTAACAGCTCAATGCTCTTAGCTTGGGAGGCTCCCGTTCAATCCCGGTGGGTTGGCCATGAGCCCCCACAACTCTGTGAACGTGTCCCTTTATCTCCTAGTCTCTAGGACAAAGATGGCTGCCTAACAGCCTGTCACGTGGCCCAACCAAGGCTTGTGAACTAGAGTGATCCTGACACAAAGCACCTGCAATGTCCACTGCAGCTGACAGGAGCTGGGTAGGACCAAGAGACTGTCCAGGAAATGGCATTAATCTGACAGGATTTCTCGAAAGGAAAGGAGGGTCCAGCGTGCCTGTAAAGGCCACCAGCTGGTTGAGATGGTGGGGGAGCTGGCTGCTGCCCAGCTATCCCCAGCACACAAACTGGCAGTGGAGTCCTTCAGTGGCTGGACTCCAACCATTGCAACACTGGTGCCCTCTGTGGAGATTAGCGCACTTAAAGCAGGCCTAAATTTGCCCCTCGTGTGTCTTGCATTTCACCATAGCCAAGACTCTTGTGGTCCAGCACATACAGCTTTGCCGGGTGAGCCAAATAGGAGCATCCTCTAGGGAGGCCAGTAAGAACCATGCCTTGTCTCCATTGAGAGAGGAAGGCTGATGATGGTGATTAAGACACTGGCCAGGCCCTTAGGAAGTCTGGGTTCACTTCCCTCCTTGGCCATAGATCTTTTTGTGTGACCTTGGGCATTGCCTCTTCCCTGTCTGTCAAATGGAGGCAATGCTTCTGTTGCCATTCTTGTCTATGTAGATTGTAAGCTGTCTTGAGCAGGGAGCGTCTCTCACTCTCTTTGTACAGCACCTAGCACAATGGGGCCCTGAGGTCAGTTGGGGCTTCCTGGTGCTACTGAACTGCAAGCAATAATAATATGAACAGTTCTAGGCTGATTGGATCAGCCTCTTGTTTATTCCATTTCTCACAAATGAAAAGGCCCTTGGCCCCCACCTGCTGGCTCCATTCCGCAAGCAGAAATGTACGAATGTTCTGTTGCAGTCGCATCCTACCTTTTAGTACCTCCACATAGGCGCCGCCCTGGGGAAAAAAATAGAGGGTGCTCAGCACCCACTGGCAGCCCCACCGATCAGCTCCTCCCCCTTTCCGCCAGCACCTCCTGCCTGCCAGTGGTCAGCAGTGTGCAGGAGGCACTGGGAGGGAGGAGGAGGAGCGGGGCCAGGAAGAGGCGGAGCGAGGGTGGGGCGTGCTCGGGGGGGGGAAGAGGCAGGGCGGGGGCCGAGCAGGAGTGGGAAGTGGTGGGGGTGGGACCTTGGGGGAAGGGGGGGGGTTGAGGGTGAGGCTTGGGGCAGAGTTGGGGTCGAGCACCCCCTGGGGAAACCAGAAAGTCGGCACCTCTGCCTCCACACACGTGAGTTTCCAGAATCATATTTTCATCACCAAAATTTCCTGCAAAGCTTTTATATGAAAATAACAGAGCGATAGCCAGTCGGAGCTTTGGCGCTCACGCACAAGCGCTTGGAACGACACCAGGGTCAGTTTTGAAATCACAGGGGGGATGTAAAGAACAGGGAACAACGACTGAGCTGGTAGCACCGTATAGGCCTTCTGGGCTTAGCAGAGCGCAATAGTATAAGGAGCAGTGAAGCAGAAAGGTTCACGTTCTGTTTGTGTCGAACTCCAGTTCCGTATGTTAAACTCTCAGCCAAACCATAGACGTTGAGCAATTGCTTGAGAAATGAGAGCGGGGAGTGAACCATGTAGATTTTTCTCCTCCTGCTCATCAGCGCTTTGCTGTTTGTCGTGATTAACCGGTGCTGCTGCACAGTGCCAGCATTATCCTGTCGGCGAGGTTGTCTTCTCCCACAAAAGGCCAGGTCCTGAAGGGGTATAAATCAGCATAACCCCAATGACCTCAGCAGAGCTCTGCCCCCATTACACCAGCTGAGGATCTGGCCCACATTTGCCAACAGCAATTCCTAATGAGACTTATCACATGACACACATCAACTTGCAAAAATCCAGGAGGGTGCAAGCTAAGGTAACATAAACCATTCCGACGCAGAACCCAGTGCATGCTCTTCCAGCAGGGCAAAGACTAGAACACAGGCCCCCTTAACTCTGCCCCTGCAGTTCTGTTAGCCTTATGTGTGCCTCTTATTAAAGGGGTAGATTTCGCCCAGAGCAGTGGGTGTGCATAGCTGTACCGCCCCAGGACCAAAAAGATCATGCAGAGGTAATGTCTATCTCAAAGGGTCTGTATTTGGAGAGCTGGGTACGTTACAAGACTCAGGGGGTGCATCTCCTTGGAAGAAGGGAGAACGGGGCTGGGGTGTTGGTTTCACAGAGTAAGACACATTCAAGAGGGTTTCTTTCCTAAGAGGAGCAGCCATAGGCCTTGGGAGAAGGGATCATGCCTGTGGGGGGCAGATGGCTCAGGGCAGCAAGCAGGAGGGAGACATGTCTAGCCTTGGTTGGCAGCAGTGCCAGGGGAAGTCTCTGCACCAGAGAACGAGCACCACCGCAATGCTGCCATCCCTGGAAGGCGGGACAGTGAGGTGCCACCTACACGGCCTGTCCGAAATCTGCTTCAAACCAAGCGTGGCTGCACGTCCTCCCTCACGTGTATCTTGTTCAGTGAGGTGCTGCTGATTTTGCAGAGTGACAGCTGATTGATAGACACATACATAGCAATGCATTTAATGTGGTGTTCTCAGGCTGATGCTGTACTGACTCACTGCCACGAGGACTACCCCAGTGTGTGGGGGGCGGTGGATGGGACTGAGGATTAGAGAGATGAAAACAGTCACCCCGCTGCATTTTCTGAGACCTAGCCACACTGTACCCGCCCTGATTACTTGAAGCTCCAGGGAGATGGGGCTCAGAACTCCCAGATGATCCAATATAGGGATGGAAAAGCCCAGGTATATTCACCTGGTTCATCTCCCCCCAGGATCATTTCCTAATGTGGTGTTACAGGAGGGTTGTCCAGCCTAGAGGAGTTGGTTGAAATTTTCTAAATTTTGATTTTTTTTTTTCCAATTGAAAATTCCCATTGAACTTTTTTTTGGGGGGGGTGGAGGGGGGGATTTTCACAATGGAGAAGAAGGATTCTAAAGCTTCCCTCTAAGAGGTCTCGCTGTCAAGAACTGCTCCAGGATAACTCACCCTACCTGTGAACATTCTTGACTTCGCCCCCTTATGTGGCCTTTCACTGTGCTAAGATTCCTCTCCCTTCCTTGGCATTAACATTTGTAGATGGCTACCGTGTCCTTTCTATTCTGGGTGATGAAAATTAATATTAGAGGCCCAGAGAGACTTCCTTTGAGGAGAGAGCCTGAAAAGAGTGGGACAACTTAGTCAGAGGGGAGATGAAGAAGAGGGAACGTGTCAAAGGAATACACAATACCAAACGGCATAGAGAAGGGAGATTGGGTGAATAGAAGTGTCTATTCTTATAACTCAAGAACAGGGGGACAGTCAATGAAAGCAAAGGGTAGCAAATCTGAACCTGATTGACGTTCACACAGTGCATTAAACTCCGGAATTAAACTCCGGAACTCATTGCCACTGGATGTTGCTGAGGCCAAAAGATTAATGGGATTAAAAATGGATTAGACATTTTATATGGAAAATGCAACCATCCATAGTTATAATGGATGAGGTATTAATTTTTTTTAAAGAGATCTAAACCCTCATATTTCAGAGCACAAGTCAGTCAGTAACTAATGAGGGTAGCAAAAATCTTTTCCTAAGGGCAGGTTATTCCATAATTGTCCTCTAGAGGATTTCTTGCATCTTCCTCTGAAGCATCTGGTGCTAGCCATGACAGAAATAGGATGTTGGATTAGAATCACCTTAGGTCTGATCTGGTTTGGCAATTTCTATGTTCCTATGGAGTTGTGGGGAGAGGAGATAGAAATCTTGCTAGATAAGTTGTTGGATCAGAATTCAATCAGATTCTCTGCTGGGATTGGGATAAGACCCTTATTAAAGTCTGTAGGATATTTCCATAGGGATGAAGCCAATTGGCTTCCACAGAATTTTCTTTTTTAAACAGGTTTCAGAGCAACAGCCATTTTAGTCTGTATTTGCAAAAAGAAAAGGAGTACTTGTGGCACCTTAGAGACTAACCAATTTATTTGAGCATAAGCTTTCGTGAGCTACAGCTCACTTCATCGGATGCATACTGTGGAAAGTATAGAAGATCTTTTTATACACACAAAGCATGAAAAAATGGGTGTTTGACCACTACAAAAGGTTTTCTCTCCCCCCACCCCACTCTCCTGCTGGTAATAGGGCCTAATAACATCAGCCACACTATCAGAGGCTCGTTCATCTGCACATCCACCAATGTGATATATGCCATCATGTGCCAGCAATGCCCCTCTGCCATGTACATTGGTCAAACTGGACAGTCTCTACGTAAAAGAATAAATGGACACAAATCAGATGTCAAGAATTATAACATTCATAAACCAGTCGGAGAACACTTCAATCTCTCTGGTCACGTGATTACAGACATGAAAGTTTCAATATTATAACAAAAAAACTTCAAAACCAGACTCCAGCGAGAGACTGTTGAATTGGAATTCATCTGCAAATTGGATACAATTAACTTAGGCTTGAATAGAGACTGGGAGTGGCTAAGTCATTATGCAAGGTAACCTATTTCCCCTTGTTTTTTCCAACCCCTCCCCCCCTCCTCAGATGTTCTTGTTAAACCCTGGATTTGTGCTGAAAATGGCCCACCTTGATTATCATACACATTGTAAGGAGAGTGATCGCTTTAGATAAGCTATTACCAGCAGGAGAGTCGGGTGGGGGGAGAGAAAACCTTTTGTAGTGGTAAACACCCATTTTTTCATGCTTTGTGTGTATAAAAAGATCTTCTATACTTTCCACAGTATGCATCCGATGAAGTGAGCTGTAGCTCACGAAAGCTTATGCTCAAATAAATTGGTTAGTCTCTAAGGTGCCACAAGTACTCCTTTTCTTTTTTAAACAGGTAGCATTTAATAGCAAATTAGATCCTGTCGATAGGTTATTTTTAAAGCCACCCTACAGAATTCTATAGCCTGGTTATAATTCTCTTACATTCTATAGGATGATTCAGGAAGCCTATAGACAGGCGAGTCTCTAATAAATGCCATAGGCCTTTAGCACAAAGGACATCTGAACTCAGAGCTAGAGCTTTGGTGATGTCTAGATATGACCAACAATGGCTAATACAGCGATCACCTGACTGCTTTACCCTGACATGACTTACATACGCAAAACTGACCCATCTTTATTGTTACCTTGTCCTCCACCCCAAGTCATCTGTCTGTTTATCCACCTGTTACATTTTGTCCTAATCCAGGATTGTGAGCTTGTTCCACTCTTCCTACAGCCCTTAGTACAACAGGGCTCTGATCCCTGATTGGGGTCTCTAAGCATTATGATAATAGAAATGTAAAATAATAATAGCATCGTCTGGACTCTCTCAATTCCCATATTACTGGTATATCCAGGTGTAGTGTCCTTGTGTGCTTACATACACAGTGGGAGAGTTCTAATGCACAATCACAGCACTCAGAAATCATCCTGGAAACTATTAGGTTCAGTGTGAAACTGAGTCACTCAAAGCTGTAAATTTGGGAGTTGGAGCATAATTGCATTTAATACCTGTAAGTCTAATTGCCGTCTAGAAATGGGTCACTGGAGCCTAACCCATACCATTCTCTGGATTTGATTAAACTGGAGTGTGCTAACACCTCGGGGGGGATCTGACCTAGATAGCCAGTATAATCTGCTTTAGCCTAATTCTAGCTGAGATGATTAATTGAGGAAACACTTTAAGGGCTAAATTCCGACCTGGGACTTCCCAGGCAGTTTCCCAGTATGCCAATCTCAAGCTGAATTAGTCTCCAGATGCATTTTGAAAGGATGGGTGCATCTGGCTGTCTTTCTTTGTCTAGAAGGTATCGTAGTGTCCCTTGCTCCACAGCAATCTGGAAGCAAGGGACACTACAGCCCTGGTAGTCTTAGAGACTCCTGCAAGGTGAATCAATGGGTTCCTTACCTGGTCATATCCCCCCTTGCACCCCACTGCACTTCCCATGCAGTGGAAGTTTCCACATGCATCCGACGAAGTGGGTATTCACTAACGAAAGCTCATGCTCCAATACGTCTGTTAGCCTATAAGGTGCCATAGGATTGTTTGCCGCTTTTACAGATCCAGACTAACACGGCTACCCTTCTGAATCTTGATAGCGAAGTCACAGTTCCCTGTAATGTCACTAGGTGGTGTGTGACTGAGCTACAGCAGCAGTGCTAACAGAAGGAAAACCTGGTATTGCTAGTGAAAAATAATAGGTAGGTACCACTCAGAGACCCCTAGCACAACAGGGACCTGATCCCTGGCTGGCGTCGGGAGGTACAATCTTAATATAATTAAATAATCACAGGGAGAAGATAGTCACAGCTTGCTCACTCTGTGATACAGGTGCTGGAACTAGGGGTGCTGCTGCACCCCCTGGCTTGAAGTGGTCTCCATAATATGCGGGGTTTACAGTTTGGTTCAATGGCTCTCAGCACCCCCACTGTACAAATTGTTCCAGCAGCCCTACTCTGTGAGAAATGGCACCTACCTCAGCCATAACTGCACTGGAAAGGGCTAGTCCAATGAAAAATCCCATTTCCCTCTCAATTTTTTCCTACCTGCTATTGGTAAAGCTCCCCAGGACCTAAGTGAGAAACAGTTCTCTGTTTTCTTCAGTCTCTCACTTTCCCCTGTTTGTGTGGCTCTTTTCACAGCAACTGCGGAGAGAGAAACATTATTTTAAGAGATGGGCCAGGGGACTTGCGGGGGATTGGTGGAGCAGAAACAGAAACTACTTTAAACTCTAAAAAATAAATTGACTAGATCTCAAGTTGATGGCATCCCTGTAAGATAAGGAAGCCCTACCTAAGAGAGATCAGGAATGACTACTTTGCCATCTAAAAACTGAGTAATTCCTTTAGGCCCCATTTCAGTGGTGTGTTCTTATTTGACAAGGCAGTGGGACTTGAGCACATGCTTAAATGCTTTGTTGACTTGGGAACTAATTGCCTTCTGCTGCATCGTTATATCTACAGTTTCTACCTTTTGTTCCAGGGGGCAAGGAGGGAGAGAGAATTATGCTTATTAAAGAAAATCCAGCACAAAAAGCACTTCCCCAAAGCAGTGTTTTTTTGGAATGACCTCTGCCTTCAAGATCTAGAAAGTCTGGTGCTCTGAATTTTTCCAGAGTTGGAATAAACTGCAAGCCAGCTGTCTACTGTCCAGCAGTCACACTCCAAGGTTTGGCTCTTAGCCAAGGTCTACATTACGAGTTTAGGTCGAATTTAGCAGCGTTAGGTCGATTTAACCCTGCACCTGTCCACACGACGAAGCCATTTTTGTCAACTTAAAGGGCTCTTAAAATCGATTTTTTTACTCCTCACCGACGAGGGGATTAGCGCTAAAATCGACATCGCTGGGTCGAATTTGGGGTAGCGTGGATGCAATTCAATGGTATTGGCCTCTGGGAGCTATCCCAGAGTGCTCCATTATGACCACTCTGGACAGCACTTTCAACTCAGATGCACTAGTCAGGTACACAGGAAAAGCCCTGGGAGCTTTTGAATTTCATTTCCTGTTTGGCCAGCGTGGTGAGCTCATCAGCACAGGTGACCATGCAATTTCAGAATTGCAAAAGAGCTCCAGCATGGACCGAATGGGAGGAACTGGATCTGATCGCTGTATGGGGAGACGAATCCGTGCTATCAGAACTCCGTTCCAAAAGACGTAATGCCAATGTATATGCCAAAATCTCCAAGGGCAAATGCGAGATCTTTACAATGCTCACAACTACAGCGGTGATCGGAGCAGGCTCCCACTTGCAGTGCTGTGGCGTATGCATGGGCAATCCAGGAAAAAGGGTGAGAAATGTCTTCCGTTGCTTGCATGGAGGGAGGGAGGGAATGGTCACGGACGACATGTACCCAAAACCACCCGTGACTACCTTGTCCATTATCTCAATTTTTTTTAATTAATAAAGAAATAATGCATGATTTCAAAACAATAGTTACTTTATTTTGAAGGGGGGAGGGTGGTTGGCTTACAGGAAATTAAAATCAACAAAGGGAGTATCAAGGAGAAACACACACAATGGTCACACCATAGCCTGGCCAGTCATGAAACTGGTTTTCAAAGTCTCTGTGATGCACAGCACGCCTTGCTGTACTCTTCTAATCAGTGTCTGGCTGCTCAAAATCAGACACCAGCCGATTTGCCTCAACCTCCCACCCCACCATAAACGTCTGCCCCTTGTTCTCACAGATATTATGGAGCACACAGCAAGCAGCAATAACAATGGGAATGTTGGTTGCGCTGAGGTCTGACCAACAGCGCCAGCGAGCTTTTAAACTTCCAAAGGTACAAAAATTCTACCACCATTTTGCACTTACTCAGCCTATAGCTGAACTGCTCCTTACTACTGTCCAGGCTTCATGAGCCATGGGAGCAAGGGGTAGGCTGGTGTTGGTGCGATCACACGGTGCTGCCGGCTGGGAGAGCAGCCTGAGGCAGAAGCCTCCAGCTCGCAGGAGATCAGGATAGCAGAGTTGCAGCGGAAGTGGTGGAGCCGTTCACCATTGATGCGAAGGCACCCAGGAGCTGCTGCTGTGTGACCAAGGCAAAAGAGCAAGAGCCCTGGAGCTGTTACATGTGTCAACCACAGAAGTGCTATGGGGTGTTACAGCGCGGACCAGACTGGAATGTACGGCTGCAAGACTTCTTCACCAGCGACAAAGGACAGGAATAGGTTGCACCTAAAATCTAAAAAGGCCCGCACATTTCCCAGAGTCACTACCCTTGATAACAAAACATCAATGATTGCATTGGCTACTTGGATCACAGCAGCCCCCACAGTAGACTTGCCCGCAACAGCAGTGGTGACGGTGAGCTGAGCGGGCTCCCCCTTGTAGTGCTATGGCGTCTGCGCGGTTAACCCAGGAAAAAAGCCGTGAAATGATTGTCTGCCATTGCTTTCATGGAGGGAGGGAGGGGCGACTGACGACATGTACCCAAAACCTCCCGTGACAATGTTTTTGCCCAATCAGGAATTAGGAGCTCAACCCAGAATTCCAATGGGCAGTGGTGACTGTGGGAACTGTGGGATAGCTATCCACAGTGCACCGCTCCGAAAGTCGACGCTAGCCACGGTACTGTGGACGCACTCCGCCGACTTACTGTGCTTAGTGGGGATGCACACAATCAACTATAAAAACGCTTCTGAAAAATTGACTTCTATAAAATCGACCTAATTTCGTAGTGTAGACATACCCTGAGTCTGTCAAACCCTAAATAAATACAGGCCCATTGCCACTGGTAATGTTGGTCCCATTAGGACTGAGGTTGATGGAGCTGGATCTGTCCACCCTCCTGTAGGTGATCATGACACTACAAAAGACTTATTTTTTCCCCCTAGGCCTCCATGGTTATGTCTACACTGCAATTAAAAACCCGCTGCTGGCCTGTACCAGCTGACTCGGGAAGAGGGGCTTGGTCTAAGGGGCTGCTTAACTGTGGTGTAGACATTCGGGATCTGGCTGGAGCCCAGGCTCTAGGACCCTGCGAGATGGGAGGGTCCCAGAGCTCAGACTGCAGCCTGAGCCTGAATGTCTACACTGCAATTAAACAACCCTGAGCAGGAGTCAGATGGCACAGGCCAATCACAGGTGTTTAATTGTTGTATAGACTTCCCTACATTGCTTCTAGGGTCCTCGGGTTCCCAGGAATTGTGACTCCACCGGAGCCATGCTACCAAAGCTGCCCAGACCTGCAGCTGCCTTTTTAAGAGAGGTGAGCCCAAACCCTTAACGTGCCCCTTTAAGAGGCTCTGCATATAAGACTGTGCAGCCTGAGGTCAATTTTTGGCTTTAATGCCTGTCCTTCAGTTTCCCCATCTGTAAAACGGAGATCATGATACTTGGCCTTCCTTGTAAAGTGCTTGGAGCTCTGTAGAAGAAACAAGCTAGTTAAATGCCAAGCAGAGCTGATGGGAAAATGGTGGGGAAGGGAAGGGGATTCCCAACTTGTTATTGAAACTTTTTCCCTTGGCTTTTTTTTTGGGGTGGGGGTGGAGAGGTGTGTCAAGATTTCACCCTGCTCTCGTACTAAGTATTGTTAATTAATATGAATAAAACCAAGTCTCCGCACTGAGCAGTTTGGGGGGTCCCTTTGACCTGAGGCCCTCTACACAACTATGCAATTTCTCTGGATCCCTGGGACATTACTGTGCGGGAAGCCAGGGTGTGAATCTACAGTGCCCCAGATTTCCTCGCAGTAATGTCCTGTGTAGACACTGCTGCAGCCCACACACCAAGCTGGTGGGTAAGTACCTTCCTCTGAAGCATGCAGCATTGGCCAGTATCAGACACAGGATTCCAGACTCGCTGGACCAAGTTTAGACTCCAGTCTTGACAATTCTTATGTTCCGTAGGTTTGTAAACATACAATAAACGGTAATGCTGGCAACTGTACATCAGCTGTGGAAATTTCTCATATAGTGATTCAACTTACAATTTAAATGTAACTTTAGAAAGGCAAATTAAATGTGGATCAAAGCATTATGACAGCTGACAGCCTTTGATATGAACTTTTGATATGAATACGGGGTGGGGGGAATGGGACGGGAAGAACACAGCTAAAATATTTGTGGATAATGGCTTTTAAATTGCACATGCAATCACATCTAAAAGGTTTGGGATTGTGCAGAAAGCTATTACCTTATTCTAGCACACAACATGTTGATAGAGAGAGGAAAATGGATTCCTAGGGCCAATTTATCACTGCACTGATTCCTGGTTGAATTGAAAATGTTTAAGTAGTATATCAGTCAACAGGCATAAAACTTTACTGAGAGGCTGTTTTCCCCTCACCAGTGCTGTGATTCAACAAAGCACTTAAGCACAAGTTTATTCAGACTTCTCAAACTGAAGCTTGGTTGCTTTGCTGGATTGGGGCCTGAACTTGTGTGAATGACACTAGTATATTAGGGCTATGCTGCTTTGGCTTCTGATTGGCTTTTAATATTTATTTGCATATGGTAACGCCTAGGAGCTCTCATCATGGACCAGAACCCCATTGTGCTAGGCACTATACAAACTGAACAAAAAGATAGCCCCTGCTCCAAAGAGCTTACAATCTAAGTAATCATATCTTCCCAGTTTTTACACAACACCTTTCATCCTTCAGATCCCAAAGTCTTTCACTCTATTTTCACATTTACAGGAGTCCCTTCACCCATCACTGTCATGCAGCACCTCTGGGGTAGAACCTGACAGCTTCTTAACTGGGCAAAGCACACCCATTTAAGGGCCTGATCTGAACGACAAACATGATAGACGGACTGTGGCTAGATTTTGTCCCATGAATCATTTCAAATAATTCAGTATCATTAAGAGCTCACAACTTAGTGGTGGGTCCTTAACCTCTGAGGGCTTTGATTTCTGTCAAGATAATCCCTGGTGCATATCCAAGGATATGGTACTTCTTGCATTCACCCTTTCAGACACACAGGCACAGTCAGCAAGAGCTAAGAGGCAGTGGCGTTGTTAAATACTTGTCCTTCTGTCTCTGCAGAGCGGACAGTGGGTGACATCCTCAGCTCTGTGAGGAAGATGCTCAGATCCGACTGTGATGCTCATGGGCTGTGGTGCTCTTGAATGCTTCTTTTGTAATCTGATTCCCTGGCTATTCCTTTCTTTTTACAGTCTCAGCAAATACCGAGGCACTGATGGAATAATCAGCTGGGCACTCACTCACCTTTTGGATTTAGGTTTAAATCAGAAATCTTCATGCTCTTCCTTAAATTGGGTCCTCAATCCTGTTGTGTATAAGAATAGGCTAGTATCTCTTTAAATAGTTTGTGAGTCCATTAGTGGTGCTCACTGTGGTCTATATTTTCGAAGGCACTAGAAACCAGCCCAGAGCAGCAGAGTATATGTAGTGATGTGGTGCATGTTTGTGTATGGCTGGCAAACATGGTTACTTGGAACCCAGTCGTGCTGGTACAGTTGTTGTTGTGTAGAGAGCAACAGACCCAACAGTTCCAATTCACTCTTTGCCATTCTGCCAATTTCCCGGGCTCTTCCACACTGCATGATCCACTTGGCTGCTTTATGCTATCTTGGATCACATGGCTGCTCCCCAGCTTCGTGTCCTGTCCCAAGCTCCTTTGATATCCTTGGTGTCCTCTGCGATAATCCTCCAACCACTGAAGCTATGTTGAGTTCCTCCAGGCGAAGTTCAGCTGTGTTCACAGCATCACGCACACTGTATGCAGCTGAGAACACTGTCAGAGCTTAACAAATAACAATAGTGCATCCATGTGTCATTCCAAAAGAGGTTGCTGTCAGTCCAATCAACAACCTGCCTAGAGAGAAGGGGCCCAGGCAGTAAAAAATTTGGATCTGGATTGTCTCTCTCCCTGAAATTCAAAGGTGTCTGGAACTGGGGCTTTGGCTTATTATGTTCTAGAGAAAGGACACAGCGGCCAAATTTGAATTCGCATTCAGGTACTTGGGTGTGCTGGACCATGTGATGTAGTGAAGCTCTTGTAGAGCCAGGAATGAGGAAGAGAGCTGATTGGCTGGATAGGCTGTCCATCACCCAGAGAGACAGGGGAGGGTGTTCCTTTCCCCACAAAGAGTTCTGGGTAGGGAAGCCCTCTATAAAACTCCCTGACTCCAACTGAATCAGACTTATAGGAGAAAGGATCACATGGAGGAAGCTGGGCCTGTTGGAGTTATGCTATGGGAGGTGTTCCTTGATGGAGGGTTTTCTCTCTCTTATTTAAGTAAATCTTAGTATTTTTTTTAAAAAAAACCCTCTGAGCTGGTCTTGCTGACATTGAATAGCCTTGCTGCTTTAATTTAGTGTGGGCCTGTTCTTCCTTATTGCAGGTGAATTGTTAGCTAGTTCATGATTAGGTTTCTGCGTTAGCCGGTAACCACAGGTCAAACATCATGGTTACCCTCTCTGTATTTTAGCTGCAATCTTTTCCTCTGCCCAGTATTCCTTGGTCTATCCAGTCGGTATCCAGTGCTGTCCTTTCACGCTTATTATCAGTGTTTTCAATTGTTTTCCTTTTAGAGTTGCATCTTGATTTCGATGTGGCAAGATTAGACCATCAGTGGTTACTTGTCTTCCATGTCTACAGCTATTTCTTCTCTGGTTCATTAGTATTTTAACATTGCTTATCTGAACGCTTTTAAATTTTCCCACTCCTATGTTTTCATTCTGCTAGTTCTGCCGGTAGCCGTCTGCTCGGCATCTTTCCCTCATGTTTTTCATGCAACAAAGTATTTCTCATTGGCAGAGCAGATTCTGTAGAAGTTGCTGCAATGTCACAAACCCTCCTGAACGCTGCCAAATAAATGTTCTGAGGAACGAGAATAGCCTGTGTCAAGTATCTGAAGTGTGAAAAAGTGACACTGTGAATGAATGGCACAGGGCGTTGAGGGAATTTCTCTATTTTTCCTTCAGTAACTCCAGACTGAAGTCACTCCATCATCCTTAACGCATATGGTTCTTTTCCAATTGCCAGCGAAACAAATTTGCTCTGGGATCTGAAGAAAAAGCAAGGTTCTGTCTGGCTTGCACAGCATCATTTGTAGCAAAGATCTTTCAGCTGGAACTTAGTGGACAACTTTTTAGATGATTCGAGAGCTGTGATAGCATCAAGCTCACTCCCTCATAGCTGTCTGTTAGGAGAGGAAAGACGGACACTAGCCTTGGGAGACCAGGGTTTAAATTCTTGCTCCGCCACCGAGCTCTTGGGTTCCCTTGCGCAAGTCACTTAATCTCTTGGTGCCTTGATTTCCCACCTGTAAAATGGGGATAATAGCATTTCTCTACCTAAGAACACACCTGTGAGGATAAATACATTAAATATTGTGAAGTGCTCAGATCCTATGGCAAAGGGGGCCCGATAGCTACCTAGATATGGGCTGCGCAGTGCTAGCAGTAGGGAAAAGCTAGCATGTACGGAAAAGTTAGATGATGTACCGAATACATGCAGGCTGACATGTAGCATTAAAAGGCTATGGGCAGTTTTCTAACCACGTCCTCATGTTAAACTGGCTGCTTCTCTGAACCTCTCACCTCCAGCTGTGTGTCTTGTGGTGCTGGCAGACCAGATGCCAGCTCACGCCAAGGTCCCTAGGCCTCGCGGAACACTGACAAATACAGAGCTGGAAACCAGTCTGGCTCCCCTATGTGTTAGCATGATCAAAATAGATACTAGAGTTGGAACAATATGTTTAGTGTTTAGACTTTCTGGAACGCTTGTAGGATGTTGCATGTTAATCCTACCTATAATATCTGTATTCCAGGTTATACGGTAATGTTTAAATGTTTGCTCTATGAAAATGATTGACTGTAAATCGCCCACATCAGGGGAGGAGCATTATTAGTTGACCCCAAGAGGTGTTCTCTCCTGCCCATGAGGAAGGATTATTGAATCCAAATGGGACATTGCGGAACAAAGACTGTCAATTGCTCCCACCTCCCCACCCACGAAGAGGTTACATGCAGGAACATTTGTCCCATCAGCTGGGATTCAGAGGCAAGTGGGGGCAGGGATAAAAATCCCTGACAAGGAGCAACTGGATCTTTTATGCTGTCTGGACTATGAGGGGCAAGGATTCCTAAACATAAGGAAGAGATCCCAGTGCTGCTTGGCATTGCTCTGCCCTAAAGGACGCACAGAGCTTATATTGCCTTTTTAAATCTAGGTCTGTAACTCATTTGTGTGTGTTTCCTGTTTTTACCTTGTAAAGAACTATCTTATTTCCTTTCTTAGTTAACACATCTTTAGTTCATTACAGGATTGGCTACAGTCATTGTCTTTTGGTTTGAGATCTGAGTACAGTTGACCTGGGGTAAGTGACTGGTCCTTTGGGACGCGGAATAACCTGAATTATGTTGTGATTGGTGGTGTCAAGTGACTATCTATCACATAGCGCAGCTTGCCTGGGTGGCAGTATAGACTGGAGTGCCCAGAGGGAATGTCTGTGACTCTCTGGGAAGGCTCTAATAGTGCTTTAAGAGTTCACAGTTGTTACTGGGTTGGTGAGATCTAATTCTAGAACGCACACCAGTTTGGGGGTTTCTGCCCCGCTTTTTGACAGTCTGCCCTGAGGCTGGCACTCACAGTCGTCAGCCGCACCAGACGGCTTGAAGTGCTCTCATTGATATAAACGTCAGTGACTCTATACGAGCTCCAACACATTGCCCAGTCGTTTCCGTGGCAGCAAGCACGTTCATGCCAGCCAACTCGCGAGTCCTGCAACCTCAACCTGGCTGGTTGGCTAAATCTCCCCAGGCTGTCTCCTATGTTTGTGTTTGTGGAACCCCACTAGGGGGTGCGTGTGACCCTTGCCTGGCTCTCTTGTGAGTCCCTTGGTTTGCTGCCAGGAATTGACTGTGTGGGCGGTCTCCATTTTGCCTCTCTGCAGAGTGTTCTTAAACCAGCCCCGGGCCTGCCCACTGAGGCAATTTTATAGCTTCCTCCAGCTGAGGCACCCAATGGTGCTTTACAAACACCAGTTAATTTACCAATGGCGCTGGTTGCCCTCCTTCCTGATAGTCTCCTAGCCATGGGGAAGGATCAAGTCTGCATGCAGATGTTGTTAGAGCTGTCGGCTGGCTTTCCTGTACTGTGAGGTTTTGTTAGAACACTTGCAGTTATTACGAATACCTCACTCTTCTGTAGCTCTTTTAATCAGCAGACCTCAAAATACTTTACAAAAGAAGTCAGCAGAATTCTCAGCTTTACAAATGGGGAAACTGAGGCACAGAGGTGATGTGACTTGCCAAAGGTCACCCAGCAGGCCCACGGCAGAGCCCAGGTCTCCTGAGTTTCAGTCCAGTGCTCCACCCATTAGGTCACACTTGAGCTGGGTTGCCCCTGGGTGCTTCCATTCATTCCTGCGTGAGAGGTCTCAAAGGGTTTCTTGCCCCCATTGCTGGTGCAAAACACTTCTTCCCTCCTCTCCAGCAGCGGGTCAGGCCAGGGGCACATGACGCCAATACATGGGGTGCTGCGTTGGCCCCTGGAGTTCAAGGTGCTGCTGTTGACCTGTAGAGCTGTAGGCAAGTGGGAGAGAAGGTTGCCAACTTTCCAATTTCTGGAAACTGGACACCCCTGCTCTGCTCTCTCCCCTGAGGCTCCACCCCCTCCTCCACTCTTCTCCCTCCCCCCCCCCCCCAACCCGGGGACCACCGTACTCTGCCCACCCCACCAGTTACCTCATGCCCACCCAGAGCGGAGCAACTGGGGGCAGAAGTGGGTGGTCCCGCCCCTTCTGCTGCCCGGGACGTTTCCAGCTCACTCAGCCTCTGACCTTGGCAGCCGGGCCCGGGCGGGGAGCGGAAGGGATGGGACCAGACCACCTATTTCTCCTGCTGGCCACTCCGCTCTTGGTCAGCATGAGGGCCCAGCCAGCGCCGTGGCTGCCTGTGAGAGCGAGCGAGAGCCTGGCTGCGGAAGACGGCAACAGCAGTGGGAGGACAGAACCCTCCCCTCCCCCAGAGGCCAATTTGGGGGGCATTCCCCCCCCATCCCCTCCCTTACGCATCCCCCCTGGTGTCCCATCAGTGTCAGCTTTCACTGTCAGGTGTCCTTTTGACTGGACTTTCCGGTCGAAAACTGGACACCTGGCAACCCTAGTGGAAATCTCTGTTATCCCGGAGATCGCTTCTTTCCTTGTGCCACGCTGCTGTAGCTGCAGTCAGCGGCTGCCTGGAGGCGGCGCTCACTCGCTATAAACAAGAGGGGGCAGCTGGAAGGGTGTTCACGGGGAGGACCTTTGGGTGCCAAGTCTTGCTCCATTCCTGCTTCCCACCCTTGTAGCAGGAATGCGGGAAAAGGTGGTTTAAAGCCACACTTGGGCTTCCTTGCTCACCCTCTGAGTAATTTAGAGCAGCCCCACACAAGCTCTACTTCCCACGGCCCCCACTGGGAAGCTGGACTGCAGCGTCCTGCAGCCACGCCTGTTCCCAGCACAACCCATCAGCGGTGGGCAGGACCCAGGCTGCATTAACTACTTATGCTAAACGATCTCCCCCACCTTGTACTTAGCTGTGACACTGAGTACCTACCCAGCCCTGAAGAAGACCTCTGGGTAAGCTTGAAAACATGCCTCTCTCTCCAACAGAAATTGGTCCAATAAAAGATATTACCCTTCCCACTGTCTCTCTCCTACAGAGCCTTCACGGCAGTTCTGAGCTGGCTCAAGAAGCCCCATGCACAGGGCACAGGGGTTATTTCAGGGGGCTGCATGTGCCTTTTAAGCCCTTTACCCTGCCAAAGTGGCACAAAAGAGGCCTGATTGTTGTTCGGAATCAAGGCTGAGTCTCTGGTGTGGCTGCTCAGACCCGGGGTAGAAGCCCATGAACTTTCAAGTTAGTAGCAAAAGGTGGAAGCTTCAAAGAGGAAGCTGAAATTGCCTAATGCTGTGGGCCTCTAAGTGACTCTTCCAGCAGGCCCCAAAGTACAGTCTGGAATCCTGTTAAGTAGGAAACCACTCTCAAATGGCAAACTTTGCCCTACTCTAAATCCCGCACGGTCGGGGGAGACACTCGGACGAAGCTGTCTTGCACACAAAGTGTGGGAAGAAGAGATCTCTGAATAGTTGATTTTGTTGTGGTGGGTGAGAATTCTGAGCACCCTATCCCCACACCTAATTATAGGCAAAGCAATTCCACAAACATAATTCCTCTTCACCTCCATTATTTCATAATAAATAGCTTGTATTAGTCAGAGGAGGCTTGCAAGGTCACCTACAGTCGTGACTGGGAATGGATGTGTCATTACACAAAGTAAAACTATTTCCCCTTGTTTATTTCCCCTCCTGCTGTTCTTGTAAACTGCTGGAAATGGCCCACCTTGATTAGCACTACAAAAGGTCCCCCCCCTCCACCCCCCTCAGCTCTCCTGCTGGTAATAGCTCACCTTTCCTGATCACTCTCATTACAGTCTGAATGGTAACACCCATTGTTTCATGTTCTCTGTGTATATAAAATCTCCCCACTATATTTGCCACTGTATGTATCCAGTGAAGTGAGCTGTAGCTCATGAAAGCTTATGCTCTAATAAATTTGTTAGTCTCTAAGGTGCCACAAGTACTCCTTTTCATTCCACCTTCTGTCATTCCTCTCGGTAAACCTGCAGTGAGTTCTAAATGAGTAACCATGCCTTCTACAGGGTCCTATATAGACCAGTGAAAGGAGCTGCTGGATATGGTAAAGAGGAAATTCTGCAATCGGACTCTTTAATGTCTGGCTTGGATACCATCATCATAATGATCACTAAGACATTACATGATATATATAGATGCAGGACCAGATTCTGATCTGTTACACTGGCACAGGTCAGCAGTATCGTCTTAATGCTTTGTAAATCTAAGATTGTCAGCTGTTTAGGGCGGCAGTCAAGGGTTGTCTTTGCTCTTGCTTACACCCTGCAAATCAGCACGAACCCTGTTAAAGTCAGAGTCCAATTTTGTTTTTATTGACACCAGCCTAAATCTGGAATAACTCCATTGATGCCAAATGGCGCATTCTGAGTTTACACCAATACAAGCGAGAGCAGGATTAGGCCATCAGTATTATAGTGGGGTAAAACTGGTGTAAGTGAGAAAAGAGCTGAGCCTGGTATCTTCCTGTATGTTTGTACAGGGCTGGCGTAAGAATTTTGATCCTGACTGGCCTCTCTGGAGTTAATAGCCATAAATGTGAAAAGCCTCTTCTAGCTGAGAAATGGCTTGATTCTCAAATGTGCCAGCAAGCCCAGAACCGGGGCTTGAGAGAAAGTCAAAAGATTGAGAGAGAAAGTCAAAAGATTCATACAGCACATTGTCCTCCCTCCTTTCCGTGTTCCAACAATGTGTTCCAACAGGAGACAGAGGGAGCTGCATGCTTAGAGATGGAAGCAATGGTTATGTTGTAGACTTTAATATAAATGCATCCAAGATAACATAGTTAATTGGTTCTTTTTGCTGAATGTTTGGGGTATGATTTTTAGTTAATCCTCCCCTCCCGCCGGCCCCCCCCCCACCCGCCCACACACTCTATTTGAAAACAGATTTATTTTTGTTGGGTATTCTTAATACATATTTTACAAATAATAATATTTCAGGTATAAAATACACATCAGGCTGCATTCCAGTGAAAGAAAATAGTGACACTCTGCCTCTGGAATGTTTTCTCTAAAGGGAAGATGATACTGAGTGTGATGTGATTGTCTTGTGGATCACTGTGGATCAGGGGGAGGGATAGTTCAGTGGTTTGAGCATTGGTCTGCTAAACCCAGGGTTTTGAGTTCAATCCTTGAGGGGGCCATTTAGGGATCTGGGGCAAAAATTGAGGATTGGTCCTGCTTTGAGCAGGAGGTTGGACAAAATGACCTTCTGAGATCCCTTCCAACCCTCATATTCTATGATTTAACTTCCCTGCAGTCAGTGGGCCTGATCCACCACTACGTTACACCGGCATAAAAGTGGAGTGATTCAGCAGTGAAATGGGGCCCAATAGAGTTCTGTGGGCATAAGGAGGTTCAGAATGAGACCCGTTTCTGTGGTCAGATACGACGGCATTACTATTGCTAACATTGGGGTGATTGGTGTTCTTGTTTCTAAAGGCAACCTTGGACCCTGGGTCTGGGAGTGAATCCCATCAACTTCACAGCACACACTCTGTGGCATATGTCCCACCAGACACCTACAGCAATCTGTGAATAGTAATTGCGCCTCTCTGCCCCTGCTCAGTGGGGAACAAGGGGGCTAGTGCATAGCTCCTAAAGTGGGTTAGGGTGCTAGGTCTGGGTCCCACTAAGCAGCATAACTGCAGTGAGACCATGAGATCCACAGCAATGGACCTTGATTTCACATGGCCCCTTTGGATCTATGGAGACTGAAGGCTGCAACATGTCTTGTCCCACCCTGCCATGGGGTTTGCTTGCAATTATTATTTAAGAGCCAGCATGCTCATGCTATGCAAGAGACACAAATAAAGTTAATCTCCTCCCCAAGTTGTTAGCAATGTAGAAGAGGGCTGCAGTAATTGAGGGCCCCTCTTTGATCCTCTGTCTGCCTGCATCCATTCAAGATGCCATTAAAATATCTAGTTTTGCCAAATAAAACTGTAACAGCCAAACGTAGCAGTCTCACCCTCGTGAATTTGAAGCAGCTCTCTGGTGTAGCAGGCCGTAATTGGCATCTGGGTTTCTATCCCTGAGCAGGAGCTCATTTTATTACAAAACAGGGTGCCCAGCTACAGATAGATTGGCCCTGACATTTAGATTACAAAGGAGGACTTTTGGATTTGGCGCCATCAATGGTACAGCCCAGCTCCCTGTTGAGCTAATCTATTATCTGCAAGTACTGGAGAGGCCAGAAGGGGCAGCGAGTTATATGGGACCGTGGTGCCCATGCTCCAGGAATATTCAGGGCCCGGGGGCCCGGCTCCACCAATGTTCGGGGCCGGGTCTCTCCCCCAGCCCTGCCTGCCACCCCGCATGCCTCCCTGGGAGCGTCTCCTGGCTCTGCCTGCCGCCTCCGGGGGCCCCTGGCCGTGGCCATGGCCGCCACCATCAGCAGCGTAGCGGGGCTAAGGTGGCTTCCTGCCTGCCCTCTCTCCGCACTACTCCCATAAGCGGCCAGCACGTCCCTGCAGCCCTGGGGGCGGGGGTGTGTCTCCGTGTGCTGCCCCGACCTGAGCACTGACTCCGCAGCTCTCATTGGCTGGGAACTGTGGCCAATGGGAGCTGCGGGGGCGGTGCCTGCAGGCAGTGGCACACAGAGACCCCCCCCGCTTCCCCGCTACAGAGCCGCTGCCAGAGGGGTATGCTGGTCACTTTTGGGAGCTGCCTGAGGTAAGCGCCACACCCCATCCTGCACCCCAACCCCCTGCCCCAGCCCACAGCCTGCACCCCACACCCAAATTCCCTCCCAGAGTCTGCACCCCTCCCCCCTGCACCTCAACACTGCCGCAGCCCAGAACCAGCACCCCAACCCCCATCCCTCACCCAAAGCTCCTCCCAGAGCCCGCATCCCTCCCCCACCCAAACTCCCTCCCAGACCCATTCTAGGCACCACCGCAAATTATACAAACCTGCCGCCCCTGGAGGCCAGATCAGTTATGAGAACCAATACATCACTCCAGGGCTGTCCTTAGGATTGATGAGGCCCTACGCAGTATTATTAAACTGGTGCCCCTATGCTGGCGCATTCGGCCCTTGCCTTCTGTCTAGTAAGGAGATTGCAGCACATGCTGGGTGTGCAGGAGCTAACTCGCTCTTACCTGCTGTCCCGGTCATAGGTGTGGACTGCGTTGGTGGGTGCTCCAGCCAGGGAAAATTTAGTGGGTGCAGAGCACCAACCAGCCCCAAGCTCCCCACCCACACACAGCAGCAGCCCAGCGCTTATCAACTCCTCCCCGACCCTCCTGGTGCTTCTGGAGCGCCGTGAACAGATGATTCGTGGCATTCAAGCTCCGGGAAGGAGTGGGAGGAGGCAAGGAAGAGGCGGGGTGGGGGTGGAGCAGCGGCAGGAAGAGGTGGGACAGGGGTTTGGGGGAAGGGGTGGAATGGAGGCGGGGCCTGGAGCAGAGGCGAGGGGGTTGAGCACCCCCGGCAAGATGAGAAGTCTGCACCTATGGTCCCGGTGGTGTCCCAAATTTTCTGGTGCCCTACGCTGCTGCGTATGTGGCGTATGCCTAAGGATGGCTCTGCGTCACTCACAGCCTCTCTGTTCGCTTCCGCCAGCATCAAGGCCATTAATGGGAGAGGGGTGATTTTACAGGTGGCCTTAATTTCTCATTGCCAAGAAACTCTCCTCTTCATCTCCCCCCACCACCGCCTCACCGTGCCAGTTGGGATACAGAGGCCCTGGTGCATGTGAGCCATGTCTTCTTAATTCAGGGTAGGCAGATGTGGGGCGGGACTATAATTAACAGTCATGGTAGTGGGTGGAGAAATGCTACCCAGCACTTGCTCGATAATTACTGAGCATTGGAATTGGAGCTTAAAGACTTCTTGATAAATGTGCAGTTTTGAATTTTTGATGATTGCACCTTGTAATAAGAGATAGAAATAACCGTTATTTAATGGGTTGGTGATTTGCTGCTTCTCACAATACATGGATGAATCCTCCAAAACACACATCCTCCCTGGGCATACCATGTCCCCTACTGAGTATAGTTAAACACAGAACTCTCAGGAGGTAATTGTGACCTGCCAGGAGCTTGCCCCATTCCTCCCAGTGTCTTTCCCTGATGGTGAATGATGTTACAGAACCTGTGAAGGAGCATGTCTGAGGATCTAACCTTCTCCCAAAAGGAACTCTGTTTGGGAATAATAACCCCATGGTGAAGCTGGTGCACTGAATAATGGGCATCAGCTGCCCAATGATTTAGTGAGAGCAGAACCTACTGCTCGGACTCAGTTTGAGACTTGGGGCCCGACTCTTGTCAGGCTGAAGACATGTGTCATAAATATAAAGGGAAGGGTAAACCCCTTTAAAATCCCTCCTGGCCAGAGGAAAAATCCTCTCACCTGTAAAGGGTTAAGAAGCTAAAGGTAACCTCGCTGGCACCTGACCAAAATGACCAATGAGGAGACAAGATACTTTCAAAAGCTGGGAGGAGGGAGAAAAACAAAGGGTCTGTGGCTGTCTGGGTGGTGCTTTTGCCAGAGACAGAACAGGAATGGAGTCTTAGAACTTAGTAAGTAATCTAGCTAGGTATGTGTTAGATTATGATTTCTTTAAATGGCTGAGAAAATAGCTGTGCTGAATAGAATGAACATTCCTGTCTGTGTATCTTTTTTGTAACTTAAGGTTTTGCCTAGAGGGATTCTCTATGTTTTCAATCTAATTACCCTGTAAGGTACTCACCATCCTGATTTTACAGAGGTGATTCCTTTTTTTACTTCTATTAAAAGTCTTGTAAGGAAACTAAATGCTTTTTCATTATTCTAAGATCCAAGGGTTTGGGTCTGTGGTCACCTATGCAAACTGGTGAGGATATTTACCAAACCTTCCCCAGGAAGTGGGGTGCAAGGGTTGGGAGGATTTTGGGGGGAAAGACGTGTCCAAACTCCATTTTTTCAGGAACCCAGATAAAGTTTGGTGGTGGCAGTGGAAATCCAAGGCAAAGGGTAAAATTAATCTGTACCTTGGGGAAGTTTTAACCTAAGCTGGTAAAAGCAAGCTTAGGAGGTTTTCATGCAGGTCCCCACATCTGTACCCTAGAGTTCAGAGTGGGGAAGGAACCTTGACAGCATGTTCATGGAATCATAGAATATCAGGGTTGGAAGGAACCTCAGGAGGTCACCTAGTCCAACCCCCTGCTCAAAGCAGGACCAACCCCAACTAAATCATCCCAGACAGGGCTTTGTTAAGCCAGTCCTTAAAAACCTCTAAGGAAGGAGATTCCACCACCTCCGTAGGTAACCCATTCCAATGCTTCACCACCTTCCTAGTGAAATAGTTTTTCCTAATATCCAACCTAGACCTCTCCTATTGCAACTTAAGACCATTGCTTCTTGTTCTGTCATCTGCTACCACTGAGAACAGCTGAGCTCCATCCTCTTTGGAACCCCCTTCAGGTAGTTGAAGGCTGCTATCAAATCCCCCCTCACACTTCTTTTCTGCAGACTAAATAACCCCAGTTCCCTCAGCCTCTCCTCGTAAGCCATGGGTCCCAGCCCCCTGATCATTTTCGTTGCCCTCCACTGGACTCTCTCCAATTTGTCCACATCCTTTCTATAGTGGGGGAGCAAAACTGGACGCAATACTCCAGATGTGGCCTCACCAGCGCTGAGTAGAGGCGAATAATCACTTCCCTCGATCTGCTGGCAATGCTCCTACTAATGCAGCGCAATATGCTGTTGGCCTTCTTGGCAACAAGGCACACTGTTGACTCGTATCCAGTTTCTCGTCCACTGTAATCCCCAGGTCCTCTTCTGCAGAACTGCCACTTAGCCAGTCGGTCCCCAGTCTATAGGGGTGCATGGGATTCTTCTGTCCTAAGTGCAGGACTCTGCGCTTGTATTTGTTGAATCTCATCAGATTTCTTTTGGCCCAATCCTCCAATTTGTCTAGGTCACTCTGGACCCTATCCCTACCCTCCAGGTTATCTCTCTCTCCCCCCAGCTTAGTGTCATCTGTGAACTTGTTGAGGGTGCAGTCCATCCCATCTTCCAGATCATTAATGAAGATGTTGAACAAAACCGGCCCCAGGACCGATACCTGGGGCACTCCGCTTGATACCGGCTGCCAACTAGAAATCAAGCTGTTCATCGCTACCCGTTGAGCCCGACAATCTAGCCAGGTTTCACATTAGTTCAAGCTATTTGCCTGAACAGCACTAAAAGCAAGGGTTAACTTTTTAACCGTCTCCACTAATTAGCCTGGAGGACTCTCCTATGATACTAGTCTAGCTCCAGCCCATAGTTCTTTGGCTCAATGTCTAGAGTGGGTTGTCACCTTATGCTGCTTCTCTTCTTGTGCTGCCCTTGGAAAAGGGAGATGACAACAGCAAGGGAGTGTGTGGGGAAAAGATGACAAGCCAGGCTGAGCCCAACCCGGCCTTGGGGAATGGCTGGCTTAGCTGTGCCCTGTAGGAGTGGCTGTTAGGGCTCACCATTCAGTTTTCCCACCTGCAGTAGCTGTTAGATGGTCTCCTTAGCCATGGGGAAAGAGCAATGAGAGGACAGGAAATCCCGGCACCCTCACCCTTTGTGCTGAATTCTTCATCCAAGTTAGAATAGGGCAGCCACGTAGAATATGTGGGAACTCATTCTCCCCAAGATAGGTGTGATCCTGTCTGGCAGTTCTGGTGGGCCTGAGGTGCATCCTGTGTCTGGCAGTGGACTGCACGGATGCTTCAGAAGAATGTGTAAGACCCCTACACTCAGCAGGTGCCCCGCCGCCCCCCCCCGTTTAGTCTCATCTCTGTTTCTAGAGACTGACCACAACCCTGAGTTGTGAGGTTTCACACGGGCAATTCTGTAGCCATCTCAATCTCCAATTCAATACCATTCTTGGCTTTCTTCCACATTTCTCTGCCTTTCCTGCTGCCACAGAGGTTCAAGTCTCCTGCGGAATCCAGTACTGAAAGATGCTAAAGAACTTTGTGGCTTTGCACTGACTAGATTTAATTAGCCTGCCTTTTTTCTTCCTCTTCGTTCTCTCCCCACTCTTCTCTGGCTTACAATATCTCCTCTTTTGCTGGCTTGTTTGAAATCTTGGCCTGTATTAACCACCTCACTGCACTACCTCCAGGCTTTTTTCCCATACAGCTAATCCACCAGGCCTCCAGTGCTTCTGATTTGATGGTGCCCCCATGCGAACACAACAAGCCCCTTTGGAAGCAGATGGCTCAGATTTACTTCAAGGTAACCAAAGCACCTGCAAATGCAGTGACTCATCTCAGCTTCAATTAATATCAATAGGGGAAGAGAGTGAAATGGATTGAAAATAAAAGGCCCTGGAGGAGAAAAATATTTCATCTGTGTCTCATTGTTACCTGTTGCTTTAACCTGCTTCTGTATAAACTCGCAAAGGTTTTTAAAAATGGGCACTGATTGTCCAATAACCAGCCGAAATCAGCCATTCCTCGAAACTCTCATACAATTAATTCCACTCTGTACCCAGAGCCAGCACCTCGCATGCTATAACTCAATGTAACACCAGTTTGGGGAGCTGGCCTTCGATGTCTTACACCCTCTTTCTCCTCCTTGCTCTGCTTTTGCCCTTGACACCATAAACTCCTTATATACCCAGTAGGTCTCCATAGTCACCTCTGTGCCTCTTTGACTGAGAATCCCAGGCCCAGTAGATTCTAGACACCCTCCCTACGACAGCCCTTCTTGTGGGTTTACAAGCTGTTCTGCGTCCCTTGGATGACAGGGCCGGGCCGGCCACTTCGAGGAGTGGTGCGGGGCCAGGACAGGCAAGGAGCCTGCCTGAGCCCCGATGCACCACCAGACCTTTAGCAGGCTAAAATCTCCTGGTTTGGCTTCAGTGTCTCTGGGAGATAGAACCCGATCCCAGGAGACCCCCAGCGAAACTGGGAGGGATGGCAACCCTACCACTGAGGCTTAAGAGTGAGCTAGCTGTCAAGCAACTCAGTGATATCAGGACATCAATGGCTTTGTGCAGTGGTGCTCAACGTTTTTCTTTCTGAGCCTCCTCCTCCAACATGCTATAACAATCGCAGGGTCCAATGGAAGTGGGGGGCTTCAGCCACTGGAAGGGAGGGTGCTCGGGGCTTTTGCCCTGTGTAGCACAGGGGCTCCGGGCTCCCTGCTTTAGCCCCATGGGGTGCTCAGGTTCAGGGCTCCTGGCTTTAGCTCTGCAGGACGCCGGGGCTTGGGGCTTCTGCCCTGTGGGGTGCCAGGGCTTGGGGCTCCTGGCGTTAGCCCTGCGGGATGGAGGAGGGGCGGTGCTTGGGGTGTCTGCCCCATGGGGTGCCAGGGCGCCAGGCTTTAGCCCTGCAGGGCCCCAGGCTCCCAACTTTAGCCCTAGGGTGGGGGTCCGGAGCTCATGGACCCCCTTGGTTGAGAACCACCTGCTTTGTGCATGCCTGGCAGTGGCAGCTGAAGCATGGGGACTTTACTGGCAGAAATTTAGCCAGCTAGGGAATTTAGGTACCTCCAACATTAGACAGAGCTGAGCAAGGCTCTTTGAGGGGCTTAGTGGTGCCTAAAGTGGCAGTAGGGGCCTAAGGCCCAGCGTCTCAAAGGCATGTGGGTGCCTAATGCTCATTGAATTCAGTGGGAGCTCAGCCCCTTTCAGGAGTGCAGCCCTAGGCCCTCTGCGGATCTAACCCTGAGCCCCTCGAGCGCACGGCCCACCCGGGTTTCAGAAATCGGTGAGCACGAGAGACAGCACGTGGCCTGTGCTGAAAGACACAGCCACTGGCGAGCCGAGGGGAAAGGAGCCCCGAGCGCTCGACAAGGCCATTCCATCAGGGTCTCCTCACTGAGTTGAATGGGCCTGAATGAAGCCAGCGGCGCCGGCCGGATGGGCTTAGCGTGTGTCTTTGCGCGTTTGAATCAGGTGAGTGAGTCAGTGTGTGTTCACGGAAATGAGAGACACTTCTCAAGGCCGAAGGCGGGGGCGGGAGAGCGGGGCTATTTGCGTCAGTGGAGCTGTTGTGAGGGACGAATGGGGAACAGTTTTCAGGTCTTGTGTGCACAGAGGGGAAGGTAACCAGGCTGCGGGCTCTAGGTGCTTTCAATGTTTGCATAAAGCCACAAAGAGCATTTCACTGAGAAAATTCAAAACACCTCCCCCGCGGTGGGTCAGCGCTGAAGGACGGGTTAATGGAATGTGCCATTCATGGCTAGTGTACTCCTCGTAGCCGCTCTCATTAGAGAGAGCGCCCAGCGGTCAGGTTCTTGTATGTGTGTTTTTCCCCTAATATGAGTCCATTTGATTCATGGTTCTACAGCATGTGGTTGCTGAATGTGACTAGACAGCAGCTGTGCGTAAGCAAGCGTGGCTGACTTTCTAGGACTGGCTCAAACAAGGCACTTAGAGGTCTAGATGCTTTTGAGGATCTGGGCCTAACTCCCGTTGATTTCAAGGGGAGTTAAGCACCTCTGAGGATGTGACCTGCTCCATCCCCCCTCCCCCCAGGTCTGTATTCTTAGTTATTCCATTCCTGCATGTGGGAAGGGAAAAGTGGCTTTAAACTCTCTGTACTCTATTCTGGGGTCATGCATGGGCCTATCCAGCCCTCTGGTGTAAGTTAGAGCAGCCCTAAGGCTGCTCTAATTTTCAACTTTCCAGTTTCTTCCCATAATCCTCTGTGGGCCCAGTGCATTGTACTCTGGCCATGCCCCTAATTTGCCCTTTACCCAGTTGCTGCTAGCAGGGCTGGGTTATAACCGTTATGTCAGCTAAGGTGGTCCCTATACATGGGATATTCTCAGGGAGCTGTTTCCACCCGATTTAAGGCTCCTTTATGCTGACAGTGGGACATAAATGGTGAATTAGGCCCCCTATTTTTGTATTTACCACTCTCCCCCACAACAGAAGGGAAACCGTGAGAGGGAAGCTCCTGGAGCGTGTGGCTGCCTAGGGCAGCAGAACACAACTCCACTTCTGTAGCTTGGAACTAGCTGACATGCAGTTCCTTCCAGGCCATGATCCAGCTGTACTTCGCAAATGTTTGTGAACTAATTCTCACAAAACTCCTGCGTGGATGGGAAGAATCACTCTCCCCATTTTTAGATGGGAAAAACCGAGGCACAGGGAGAAGAGCTGATTTAATTCAAGGTCATGGAGGTAAATTCATAGAAGCACCAGCTTTCGTGACTTCCAGTCCCATGCCAATTACACAAGACGATCCTTCCTCCTATGCGAAGTCTTGCATCCAAAGCATTTTACAGACATTAATGCATTCTGTCCTAGTGAGACATGTTAACCAACATTTAAATATGGGGGAGAGGAGGTAGGGAGGAGTTAAGTCGTTTCCACAAGGTGGCAGAGAAAGGTCCTGCCCTAGCCCTGGGCCAACACTTCTCCCGTGTTGTCATTCTTGCTCATTCTCTCTGTGGAGGCTACGCCTGTTCCCGTGACTCCCCAGGCTCCTTCCCAGGCACTCTTTATACCCCCAGCTTAGCTCCACGTCTGTTTTCCCATACTGAGCTGGGTTGGCCTGGCAGTGTGCGTGGCTCAGGCAGTCTTGCAGAGTCTTGGATAAGCTATTTAAGAGCCGGACACTGTGCACGGCCCTGAGCAATGCCCATGGAATGCTGAGGGCTGTATGCTCCCAGAGGAGAGGCAGCTCACCCCACCGGCATATTCCAGCCTGTCCTGACCTGAGGGAAGGATAAATGGAGTGTAAAAAAAGGACCAGCCTGTTTAGGGAGGGCTGGGCTGCGTATGGATAGGTTTAAGGACTCGGAGTCTCCCGGGCTTGTCAGAGAAGCCCACCTCATGATTTTTCCCTATTGCATTCCTCATCCTCCCCATGCTGCTTCCTGAGCCCAGTTAGACTATAAGCTACGGGGGGCAGGGACCCATTATTTTACTGGGTTGTGAAGCCCTGCCCAGCTGTGGGGCAGCATAAAGACATGGGGTAGCTACTTGCTCTACAGCAGTGAATTCGTCCCAGAAGCTCCAAAACCCAAGCAGAAGAAACCAGCTCAGCCAAAGCCTGAAAGGGGAGAACAACCAGCTGAGAGCACTTGGCAGGCAGCTGCAGCTTGCGAGCAGTTCTGGCCTCTGTGCCCATTAGGGTCAGAAGCCTCTCTCTTCTCACCGGCCCCTCTGTTTGGGTGCGAAGAGCTTGGTGCCCCACTCCAAGTGCTAAGGAAGGAGCTTCCCTGACTCTGATAATGAGAACCCCACCCTCTTCCCTCCCAGGGTCTCTCAGCCCATGAATGAGTGAAGTTGCACACTCCCTCGGGAGGATGGGAAAGATGATTGCAGCTGATAACCCACTTATGGTCCCCTTCCAAGAGATTCAGGCCCAGATCCTCAAAGGTATGTAGTTGTTTAATTGGGAGTTAGGCACCTAAATACCTTTGATCTGGGGCCTCAGGCCTTTCTGTCACAGTTTGGCCCTTTGCCAGCGTCCATGGCTGCTCTGGATTAGAAGATGCTCAAACCTTCAGTCTCTGTCAAAGGGAAAAGGAACCCCCATTGCAGAGCTGGGTTTTGGCAAAGTTTATGTACGACAGGGATGGGGAGAATTTCTGGACAGTTGCTGGCATCTTCGCCTCTGTGGTCTTCAAGTTCCCCTCTAATCTGCTTCTCTCTCTCTCCTTGGATTCTTTCCTCCTGTTGCTCACTCGCTTTGTGGAAGTTTCCCAGCATGGATGTTCCTGAGAGCTGGAGCAGCATGTGATGGAACAAGCTTCCTCAGGAATTGTTACCATCTGATGCCCAGTGGGAGAGGATCCTGCGGAAATGTTGCTATGGGCTGATCCCATGTCCGACGGGATGGGGTAAAGTGGGTGATGCTAATAGATATGCTGAGCCACGGGATGTTTGCCCTTGATCTTGTAGATACTTGTGGCCCCTGATCCCCATTATCTGGTCTTCAGGAAGTGCATTAGTTTACTTGATGGCAGATGGTTTATGGTCCTCCAGCAATTTGTCCAGAGCTAAAATTGAGAAGGAAGGTGTGTTAATCCCAGAGCACAAATAGCTGAGGCTTTAACCTGCATAGAGCAGAACTCCTTAGTTAAACCACCCCTGTAACCACACAATGGCACCAATAACATGCCCAAGCATGGGCAGTGGATATCAGACACACACATCTCAGGACTGTCGGAGCTCTCCTTTATATCGCCCAGCCACCGCAGCTTCCCAACCCAGGGGCTTCGAGCCCGAGCTCTAGTCCCACATTCAACACCCTGCCTGTGCCGTGGAACCCACATCCCTGCCCTTCCCCTGGGACATGCAGAGGGGAGGCTTCCCAGCTCCTGACATTATCCACACACCAAGCATTTGAGATCTGAGTTTGGGAGCAAAATGGGCCATGATGTGAGCTACAAACTCGGAGGGATGGGCAGAATCAGGAGGGGTTTAGTTCTACTAAACCTTACTTTTTGAAGTTGTGTTTTGCTTTCAGCTCTGAGCCCCCAGAGTCTGGGGTTGTGGTGGATGTGCTGCGTGCTCTCCCCACGGGGCCCCTTGCACGGACGGCCAGGGCTATGGGAAGGTGATGTCTGTAACACCGCAGGGCTCTTTCTGGGTTCTCTTGGATGCAGCAGCACCCTGGGTTTCTCGCCAGCTTGCTTATGGGAATATGGGATGTCTCAGCTGCCCAACCTGTTCCAACCTGAATCAGAGCCCGGGTTTAGCCATACCCCTACAGTGACCAGTTACAGCAAAAAGTGTCAGCCCCAGCCACACTGGTGAGTTAACGGAGGCAGGAGTGGCTGCCAAGCGCTACAAGCCAGGTATGTTAGATCACCTGCCGCGGAGCTTGCAGTAGGAGGATTCACTATCACCAGTGATGTCACCATGCATGCGAGGAGCAGGACTGTCAGGGTGCTCATGCTGTAACGGGGCAGAGGTCTGAGAGAGCAGATGCAAAGTGGTTCCACAAGAACAATTTAAGTAACGCGGCGGTAAATCTGGCCAGTGTCTTATGCCTAACTTTGAGAGTTTCCTGCCATGACAAGGTGCTGCAGAGATCTCTTCTGTTGCTGGGATACAACCTTCATCCCTTCCTAAGCAAACAAGCCCTTGAACTTATGTGCACACACCCCATCAGGCTCACTCATTGTGTATGGGGAGACCTGGTGCGGGACCTGCTGTGGGGCAGGCTGGATGCTGATGGGGTTATCCCCCAGGGCCTTAATCCCTAATGCCACCAAGCGCCATCCAAGTTGGAGACCTGCAAGACGGAGATGCAAGATGTATTGCTATAATGGGTCAGAAACCTGGACGCTCTTACAGGCAGACTTGGGGCAGCTGAGACATTCCATATGCGCTGTCAGTGCCAAATCCTAAGCAGAAGTGGTTTGACTTTGTGCAAAATGTCACAATCTCACAAATAAGGGAACTTACATATATGGTTAACATATCCGTTATCACGTTCTCAGGGAAGACTATGAAGTTTTGATCTGCTGCCAGATAAGAATCTCAGATCTTTACATGCTTAGGAATTATTGGCAATACACACAATCAACAAATAATAAGACCCAACCAAGGTTAGCATACCATTGTGGCAGGTGCTATACGTACACGTAACATGAGACGGTCCCTGCCCCAAGATGTTTGCATTCAGTATAAACAAGACTGGTAAA